>NC_090265.1:1631400862-1632650862 GCF_040414725.1 Anabrus simplex
CTACACTGAGAAGGGGGTAAAGAGATGAAGCTTGTGGTTGGTCTAAACAGAAATAGATCACCCAATGAAACAAGTTAGCCATGGTGGATAAGGTGAAGAAGAGTACAGTATTGGAAAAAAATCAAGGAACAAAGAACTCTCCTAAACCTGACTAAAATAGAAAAGCGAACTGGGTGGGACATATACTGAGAGAAAAAAGGACTTCCAACAACAGTTCTTGAAGGTACAGTGGAAGGTGAAAAGAAATAGGAAGGAGACGACTAATAATGCTGAGCGAAGTGAAAAGGGAAAAATATCAGACTACCAAACAGTTGACCTGGGACTGGAGCAGATGGAAACAGCTATGGTGTGAGGGACCTATGTGTAATGGTCATTTTCTTTTTTATGTACAGGCTAATCTATGTATGCTGAGTCAGCATCAACTTGACGTGGGGAAGTTTTGCCATAGTTGCAAATGTTTAGTCCTTAGTTTCCTTAAACCCTCCTATGGCTGTGCCATTACATGCGACTGTTGAGAAGCCCTGTGACATCATTGTCAACCGGATGAGTCTGATGATGATTTGGAACTCCATTTGCTAATGTATTCACCACAACAATTAATCCTATTACAAGAAACAAACATCAATCACTCCACATAAAATAGCTCTAATTCCAAAATGTTATTCTTGTGTTTCTAATATATTCACATTATACACTCAAAAAATAATTTGGAGACTTGAAAATTAAAATGATATAATAACGAACATACTTGTGTAACTAATAATAATTTTTGATGGCTGTGAAAAGCTGAGGAAAAGGAGAATGGGTGAAGTTGTATCAAATGACTTTATTATTCAAAAATGATCTGACATAAACAATACAAAGAAAATAGAGGTACTACATCTAGTGTAGCCCACTACAGAGCTGTAGTCTCTGTTTATGGTAACACACAGAGGTATATCACCAATTGACAAATTCTGACTTTTGGTCCACGTATGACTGAATGCAAATGAAATACAAAGAAAGAAATGCAAGATATTTAAGAACACATAATAGAAAGATATTAGGAAGAGACATAAAGAATAATGTCCAACTACATCTCAAGAATAAGAAAGTCACTCAGTCTCAATTACTGAATTACATTAATATCTTCCAGGAGCGCATGGCTTGAGAATAGTGAATAAAGATGTTTCTTGTCTGCTCACAGCAATAACAACATGGGTTATACATAACAAAAGTAATGTAAAACCAGCAGTCTTACAACAGATAAAAACATAATATCTCTCACTAAATTATATAGGATATTACAACAACAAATAAAAGTTCTGTAGAAAATATAACCTGTCTATATTTGTCAAAGGAGTTGTCCATGACCTTCAACCATGTCGATGAAAATCCAAGGACATACATGCAAGGCATAATATAAAAAAATTTCAGTATATTCATTACAAATGCAAGAAAAAGGTAAATATAATTGCCAAGACAGTTTTTTACATAATTAAGATAGGGCTTATGACAATTTTAGTTTTTGACTGGTCATAAAGCAAAACTTGTTTGCCACACATCCACAGAATATGACTGACTAGGACCAGGAACAATTAATGCCCTAATTCATAACACTTAAGCAGTTAAGATGAAATAAGGAAACCAAAGTCTTCAACAGTGAAGATTTCCCAAACGCAGTACATCCTTTCTAAATTATCACGATAGCAATTTGTGTGTGTTACAGGTTAACTTTTGCAACTTTTGCTTCTAATAAACGCTCAAGAATATGAATATATTGTATAACATAAAAAGCTTTTAATAATTAAAATAAGTGAATTAGATTCAATATAAATATATTTTTCAAATATTATATTACACTACCATGACATAAAGAAGCCTGAGTGCTTTAACAGCAGAAACTCAGCTCCATTTTGAGCATTAAGTGGGAAAATCATATCACCAATCTTGCAGTGTTAGAGAAAGCAAGTATTAAAGGTGACGAGGCTTCCATCATTCATCACTGACTCAGATGGACTGGGCATATCCGCTGTATGAATGACAGTAGGCTCCCTCACCAAACCACCTACGGTGAACATTGTTCTGGTACAAGACTCTGAGGTAACCCTTTCAGATGCTTAAACAAACCATGAAGGTGACCAATGTAAACCTACAGACCTACGAAACACTTACTGAGGATTGCTTACTTTAGCGAGTGGCAACTCATCCCTGCTGTTGTCAAACTGTTTGAAGAAGAAAGTCACAGGCATGAGGAGTCCAAACAGCAAGCACGCAAGCTTCACCAAGCTCAACCATACTCTTCACCATGTATCAAGTGCAATTTTTGCGGACGCATTTCTATGCAAGAACTGGTTTGTTAAGCAGGGAAATTATATACTCGAAGACGAGCAACAACTGAAGATGATTTTACAAAGTCTTTTCAAGTTGCTTCTCCAATCTAGAAAGTACTGTTTCTAGATTGGTGATTTATGATCAACCATTTCAGTTTAAAGAGAATTAGGAAGAAGTATCATAAGGAACCACCTCAAAGATAAAATATGGCTGCATGGTAAGCACAGACATTACATTGAAACTGGTTTTTAGGGGCAAAGGTCATCGGGAAAAGGAAAACCTTGAGTTTCAAACAAGGCAGACTAGTATGCCTGCAGTCCAAACGAATCAACCACACACACCAATGTGGAAAAGAGCATTGTCAAAACTACAATAAGGAAGGCTTTTAAAAACATCACTGCAATTTCATGTGTACAAACTACAATGAGCACAGATGAAGATATAAATTTAGTGTTGAAGTGGTTGACAAGAAATATATCGATGAAAGTTTTCTAGAAAAACTTGTGCAAAGTTCCATATCCAAGGCAAGATTAACAGACCATCATAATAAAGGAATATATGGTTCTTTGAAACCATATGGGATACAGTAGTAGAACATGAAAGGGATTCTATAAATGGAGGTTTTGTTTGCACAACAGAATTCTGTTAACTGTGGGAACTGAAAATGGTATTAGCCACCTGGATATGTTCAAAAATTCCAATACTGCAATTAAAGGAAAATACAATATTAAGAGGGTTTTTTCCAAACAACAAGAACAATTCTACACATGTTAAATTTTTCCTCAATTGTACAACAATAGCTTGGACAAGGAACAATGAAATGGTAGCTTAATAACCAAGTCTCCTGATCTAACACCTAAGGATTTCCATCCAAAAGGGCTATTAACAAGATGAGTTTCAGTTTACTATCTTCCTGGAAAACGAAACCAACTGTAGTTTTGGATAAAGGAAATAGAAACAATTGTAATAGTGATACAAGTCATAGGATTTTGGAACTTAACTAACAGTAGTTAATCTGCCTTATGGCAAGCACAAGTCCAACAGAATTATGTAGCAGTAGCGGTAGCAGTAGTAGTAGTAGTAGTAGTAGTAGTAGTCTGTCAACAACTTTCAGTTATATTGATATTTCAGTACCGGTACTATTTATTGCATCATTGAGTTTATCATTTATCTGATTTACTTTCTCCAATCTTATCCATTTTGATAAATGTCAATATTTGAACTGAGAGAAAACAGATCTTAATATGTAATGCTCACACATACCTACCAAAGAATAAAAATGGTAAGGAATGCACTTCCTTCTACACATTTCTCCAAGAAACAAATCTTTATGAACCTTACATGTCTGTAACATTTTCTTCTAACATTAATCACTTTAAGAAATCTCTATGAAAGTTCCTTTAAAATATAGATTACATAATTTTGAACTACCAGTATTTATATTTAAAAAAAAACATGAACTTGGACATGAGCTGTTAAATTCATTACAATCGGCATTGACTCACTAACGTGAATCTATATAAAGTATACTACACACATTATGCCATTAATGAACATCAGTTTTGATATTAAAAGAGCTTTTAGATCCACCAGAATACCATGAGAAAGTCAAATGCATTGGTGACTTTCTTCACTTGTATGAAAACACACTAAGTACTGCCCATTTTACCTATGTTTAGCAGAAGTTGTACTGTAGATTTTCAATAACCCTTGGAAATGAATTTTCTACAGCCATACCAACAGATAAGCCACAACAAATTGGATTCGCTATGTAAGATCTGCCATTTTCAATAGGGATAAAAGTATATAACATAATTTGAATGTCAAAGTAATAAGTCATTATTCTACCCTAATTAAAAAAACTACAAGGTCTTGTTGCAGTGCACTGATGGACTTTGTGATAACTACAATGTAGTCTGAGAATGCTAATACTGTAAGACTGTCGGATTCTGAATTAATTTGAAAACCATAATCATCAATTTGCTTTTCTGACAATTTCTTTAGAAGGAAATCTATTGAAAGACTGAACAGAAGAGGAAACATGAAAAATAATAATTTTGGTGAGAAGACAGAAGTTCCAATGGACATCCAAAGAATTCAATGCATTCCACAAATAGAATTTTATTCCCCCAAGGAGTGAAGTATTTTTTATTCCCTCACAGATAAAGCTGTTCCTTTAGCAAATGGAAAGCTAACAATTAATAATAAACTCTACAATGCACAACAGAATAAAATATTTGAAATTACAAAATTAAATTTTTAACAAAGATGACTACTTGCATTCTCATGAAAATTCAATATAATATTTTAGCTTTATCCATGAATGACATGTTGTAGCTTAAACTATTAATATTTATAATTCTGCAACACAAAAAGGAACAAAATATTTTACCCAATCATAATTTGTGATCATTAACTTACGGCAATCAACTTTGAGAAATGCCACAAATATGATGCCTATTTGACAAATCCAGTATTCTGACAGCAACTATTAGGATGATGAGCTCACTATCACTCATTGTATGAAAACACAATTAAGATACATAAAAAATGTCTACAGTATTCTCATGCATTTATGGAGCAAATTTAATTTTGAAGAGACTGAGTGCTATGAGTAATACTGAACTATTCTAACCCTGTTTACTATGTTTTCTACATAAAATCAAAAGATGAAAACAAAAGCTTACCTGATTGGCTTGTATTCTTGGTTAGTTAAAGCATTGGAAGAATAAAATACCAACTACAAACTTCTTTCCCTAAATAGGGATAAAAAAATAGCAATTCTAATTATATGCCCATGATATAATTTTTGTGCCTCACATGCATGTCATTGGATTGCACAGGCAGACAAAAGAAAACTATTCCATGTACAATTCTGTATAATGTGCTTTCCTAAAAATAAAAGCATAAGAAATGTTCTCCTGGAACAACTTGTCTTCACTCATAATCAACACTTCACTATAACAGGCTTGACAGATCTTTTAAAAACACAACTGGAATTATGCAGTACACTGGTTGTTTTCAACGTAAGATCTAAAAAGATATTAAAAAATTAAAATTCTTTCTAGATATGCGTAGACCATCATGTCCATTACATCCGAACACCAAATACTGTGCAGTTTCTTCTCGCATATTGTCACTTTAGCGAACGACACAATGGAAGATCTGATCCCAGGCACTAGTCGGCAGCATCACTGAGCTGAATCGCTTGCTGTGCGTTTTTTGTTCTGCAAGCAAACACTTGCTATTAATCTATTTAACAGCAGCAAAACCAGTGAAATGTTGCACAAATTATGGGAGCAAGTATTTGAATGATTTAAGAGGAATGGGGATTCACACTTGACAGGTGTTTCAGGTATCCTGAATAAAAAACCCCACAATAATCCAATGTAAACTGATAATTATAAAGCATGACGAAATAAAACACAATAGTGAGAGTGACATGTAAAAGCCATAGAAGATGAACTCCTGAAAAATGGGCACTTTACTAGTGTAACAGAAAGAAATTAATGTTCATTTCTATTGTGACAGATAATTGATCATTAATGGTTTATTAATCCAGTGTTGTAACAAAAATAAAATTGCATTATTCAAATTATTGTTAAATTTAAGCTTGCCACTTAGACAAAATGACTGAGTACAAGGAATGCAGGAAAGAGCTAAGAAAGGTGGCTAAGGTACACAGGCTAAGCATGAAAATTGGTACTAATTAATTAAACTAAAACTTAAACCTGAATTATCTTAAACAGTTAAAATTTAATGATTGCAACCAAATTCCAGTTGCCACAGGCAATATATGACAGAGTGGTGTTACTAGTGGCTTTACGTCCCACCGACACAAATAGGTCTTATGGCGACAATGACATAAGAAGGGCCCAGGAGTTGGAAGGAAGCGACCGTGGCCTTAATTAAGGTACAGCCCTCAGTGAGGGGGGGGTGATAATCCACTATTTTCATCCTTAACTGCCTCGACTTTCTTGGCAGGTCTCAGAAAAATGAATTAAATTAAGTTTAAGAATGAGAACAATTACAATTATTAAGAGAGTGCATTTCCCTCTTGATATTGATTTAAGGGATAAGTGCCTTATACGAAGGTCAATCAAATATAAACAGGATTTTTGTTCCTGAACATCAACAGTTGGTACGACTGGCCCCGTGCTTCTGCTATGCTTAGGTGGGACTGTTAGGAGTGGGGAGAGAGTGCTGTTAGATATTTCCCGCCGTTTCATCAGCAACGCTCACAATGTCGGAGCAACAGGTGCACCCCTCCACTACGCAACGCACAATTATAAAATTTGTTGCTCATGAAGGAGTTACAGCGGCGGAAATTTGCCAGATATTGACTGCACAGTTAGGTGATCAAACATTGTCAAGGATGCGTGTCTTCGCTTGGCATAAAATGTTCAAGGAAGGATGAGAACATGTGGATAATCAGCAACACGATCGCCATCCTTGGACCAGCATTACAGACGAAAACATTTGTGTGGTTAAAGACATTATTGATGATGATTGATGGGTGATAGTATCAGAAATTGCAGAACAAGTCGGAATCAGTTATGGGAGCTGTCAAGCAATCATCACAAATGATCTACAGTTCCGTAAAATGTGTTGCAGATAGGTCCCTTACCTTTTGACCGAAAATCTAAAGTTGAGACGTTTGGAGGTCTGTCAAAGGCTTACAGCAGGGTTTGTGGAAGAAGGTGATGCAATTTTGAGTTAGATCATCACCTGCAATGAAACACGGGTCCACCACTACACTCCCGAATCAAAACAAGCCAGTAAGGAGTGGTGGTGGAAAGGGGAGGCAGCACCAGTGAAAGCCAAGATTCTACTGCCAGCTGGCAAGGTTCTTGCAACTGTTTTTTTCAATCGGCGAGGCATTTTGCTGATTGATTTTTTGCATGAGCGACGCACAATCAATGCTGCTTACTGCTGCGAACTGTTGAACAAGGCGAAGGTTGCATATCGCCACAAAAGACGAGACCAACCGATTCGACAGGTCATCCTCCTCCATGACAATGTGCGGCCCCATACTGCAGCTCTAACTGTCTCCAAGCTACAGGAAATGCACTGGACTACACTTGATCATCCTCCTTACAGCCCGGACTTATCGCCCTGCAATTTCCATTTGTTCGTACCGCTTAAAGAAGCTCTAGGAGGGCAACGATTTGAAGATCATGAGTGTGTGGAAGACTTTGTGCGCAACTGGCTCGTGACATGACCCTGGTTGGTTTTTTTTTTTTTTTTTTTTTTGTGACGAGGGCATGAAAAAGCTGCCCATATGCTAGGACAAATTCATTTTCAAAGCAGGAAACTATGTGGAAAAATAAATTATAATTGCCTTGTGTTTTTCAATAAATGAATTTAAATAAAAATAAAATCCTGTTTATATTTGTGCACTAGCCAGTTTCCATAAATGTCTGTACTCTGAATTATTACAGCTGATGGTGGAATTTGAACCCACTTGTCTCCCAAATGTACAGCTTGACACCATAGCGCATTAAGACATAATTCTATTACAGAGAATCAATTTCAGTTTTATCTATAGACCATAAAATACAAATAGAGAGATAGTTGCTAACCAATGTTAGCTTTCCAGATTTTATTATAAAGCATAAATTCATTTCTTTGGGGCAGTATTTGTTTATATGATTAAATTTTTATGCATTTGCTGGCGAGATGTAGTGTTTACAATGCACTATGTCTTCCGGTATGGGCTAGAATAAATTTGATGGGGAATGCAGAAATGCTGGACTCAAGATGGGCGCATTTGTGTTTTACGGGAAGATGGAAGTAAAATTCAAATATGCACGATGGCTCAATTAAAAAATGTTGCAGGGAGTAGGCTGAACATGTGAACTTAGTGAAAGAAATTATGTGTATATTAATTAGTTTTTATTTGTGTGTGTTGTGTGTGTGTGTAAGTGTGCTTGTGAAAGTCAGTGGATCTACTTGCCAAGCTGCTCGGGTAAGCTCATTTTACTTCTTGTTTAATTGTATGTCCTACTGCTTGGTTTCAAATGTTCGTTGACCAGTACAACGGTAATACCATTGACCTGCATTCCTCTCCTCAGCCCTCACCCCCTTCTCTTTTGTCCCTACCACCTTCAACAGGACTTGTGTTGCAAGAGCAGCTCAGTAGCCACCCGCGATCGTTACATTGTTGCCACCTAAATGGCCAGTCATTATTAGCTCATATGGAGGAGGTACAGGCTATTTTTGAAGTAAACAATGTACATATTATTGGAATCAGTGAAAGCTGGATGCGTACAGACATGCCGTCATCGGCAGCAAACCTTGACAGATACTCAATATTACGCCATGACCGCACTGACAAAATAGGTGGTGGGCTTCTACTTTATTACAGAAATGACCTGAAATGTAAGATAATTTCCACTTCTGACCCAAGACTTACACTACGACCAGAATTTATGTTTGTAGAATTAGACTGCCATAAAAAGATATTAATAGGGATTGTATACAAGCCACCTAAAATAAGACAGACTGATGATTTTGAAGAGGCATTAGCAAATCTTATCTCGGCATATGATGACATTATAATCATGGGTGATTTTAACACTGACCTTTTAAAGCAGACTAGTGAAGCGAATAACCTACTGAATTTATTTCTCGCCACAAACATGACTGTTCTACCCCTCAACGCTACTAATCACGTTCATTACTCTGACCGCACAAGTCATACCTTAATTGACCTTCTTGTGACAAATCAACCTCAGAAAGTAATTAAACACGGACAGATCCCTGCTCCTGGCATTTCTTCACATGACCTATTGTACGTGTGTTATTCTACTCGAATACCTAAGTACAAACCACGCTACATTACAATACGAGACTTACGACATATGGACCGGAATAAACTGCGCCACGATGCATATAACTTGCCTTGGGACAGTATACGTAATTTTCAGAACATAAACTCTAAAGTAAACAAATTCAATTCAATGGTAGTGGAAATATTTGATAAGCACGCACCAAAGAAACAGGTAAGAATCACTCGCCATTCATCCGGGTGGCTAACGGCCGAGATAAGATCTGCTATGGCCAGTCGTGACAAACTGTACAGACAATACAAACTGACGCATGACACAGATGATTTTGAGCGGTACAGGATTCTGAGAAACAGGACAAAGCAACTAATTAGGAACTCTAAATATAAATACTTTCAGGAACTGATGAACACTAACAGCCCGAGACAAAAATGGAGTAAATTACGTACGTTAGGTATAGGTAAAACCGTAGAACAACATGTACCAAGCATATCACTAGAGGCTTTAAATGATTATTTCGCACGGCCAAGAATAGCCTCTACCTCCTTCCCTAAAAGTTCACTACCCTTGTTTCAACAGCATTCTGTGCATGAGCAATTCTCTTTTAGAAATATCACTTCGAATGAAGTTAAAGGTGCTATATACTCTATTACATCTAATGCCACAGGTAATAATGACATTCCCATATCGCTGATTAAAGATATCTTGGGAGCTGTTCTGCCAATACTAACACATATATTTAACTACTGCCTGACAAACGGAGTGTTCCCAGATGTTTGGAAAGATGCACTAATTAGACCCATCCCGAAGAGCTCCAAGTTAGATTCTCCTTCAGATTATCGTCCAGTATCCATCCTACCACCCCTATCCAAGGTACTTGAACGCCTAGTTCAAACACAAGTTACTGAATACCTTACCAAGCATTCCCTCCTCAATCCCTTCCAATCCGGCTTCAGGAAAGGACATAGCACTGCGACAGCTTTACTACGAGTGACAGATGATATTAGACGTGCAATGGACCAACGGGACTTGACTGTACTGACATTATTAGACCTCAGTAGTGCCTTTGACACTGTCAACCCTCAGTTACTACTGCACAAACTTCGAGAACTAAATTTTAATAGTGTGTCGCTTCGGTTCTTTTCCTCTTACCTTGAAAATCGCCGGCAACGTGTGACAGTGGGAAATATGACTTCAGGGTGGCAAAGTAAGACTCTCGGTGTCCCTCAGGGGTCGGTCCTGGGACCACTGTTATTTATCATCCAAATTAATGATATATCGAAAGCTCTTAAATTCTGCAAAGTGCAAGTGTACGCAGATGATGTACAAATTTACTGTCATTCAAAACCGAGTGATATTGATACTGCAATTACTAAAATAAATACCGACCTAAAACATCTTAGTGACTATGCAAATGAAAACAGTTTACTAATAAACCCGAATAAAACTCAAGTTATTATTATTGGTACCAGTAAAAACCTATATTCCCTTAAGCAACGGGACATCTCTCCAATAATTTTAAACAATGAAATCATACCCTACTCTACTTCAGTGACTAACTTAGGAATTATTATGACTGAGACCCTAAATTGGACTCAACAGGTGATAAGCACATGTAATAAAGTACACAAATGCTTATATCCTATGAAGCGATTCTGCAATGCATTCTCGGTTCGACTTAAAGTACAACTAATTCACTCTCTTATACTACCTATACTTGACTATTGTGACACTGTGTTGACTGAAATTACCTGCGACAGTAACAAGAAACTCGACCGGAGCCTCAGTAGCTGCGTAAGATATATATTTAATCTGCGATATGATGCTCACATATCACCATATTATAAGGAATTGTCGTGGCTTCGAGTGCACCAGCGCCGTGAATTTCACATGTTATCACTTCTGCACAAAATACTTTCTACTAATACTCCCAACTATCTTTCTTCACCTTTTTCTTACCTCTCTTCATATCATGACCACAATATGAGATCTGGCTCCTCTCTTACCATACCTGTAAACCGCACTGCTGCTTACAACCGCTCCTTTATAATCTCTGCGTCCAGGGCATGGAATTTGCTACCTGCGAACATTAGGGACAATCCCTCTCATCGCAAGTTTAAAGTGGCGTGCCGCGAGTATTTGTTGAGTAGATCCTGTTGACTTGCTGGATAATTGTTGAGTGAATGAAAGATTGAATGGGATGAATGAACGGATTATTGCAGTGGATTTTACTTTGTGTATTTTAAAATTAAGGATTCTTTTGTTGTCATTTTCAATATTATTACTATTGTCTTTGCTATTAATATTATTTGTTTTATTTGTATTTGTAAGTACTGTATAAGTTATGTACATGTATACTCGTCTAGTGGTTAAGTGTAAGAGAGGGCCTTGAGCCCTAACTTCGCCACCAATAAAGGCATTATCTATCTATCTATCTCAGTCTCATTCCAGACTCTGACAATATGAAAGTGATCGAGGAAATGAGCGATGCTAGTAATACCACTCCTTATGCAGCCAGACCCTGTTATGAATGGTGTGAAAATATCACCCATAGAGTCGGTTGGTGGATGCATTTTAGTGTGCTTGGCAGACTGATATGTTCTGGCTTGGTTAGGAAAGCAACGGGAAACTACATCACTCCTCATTTCCCTACTATGCCTTTTCAGTGACACCTAGGCTATCTATGATGGCTGTTGGCAGAGCTGTGGAGGATCAAACCAGGCTTCAGGCTGAATATCCAACATACAATATGATTAAATTTACTTTGTAATGTTAAGGGATTGACCAAAGTTTGTCAACATCCTTTGGTCGATGGATATTGATATCAAGACCTGCTAATGTTATAAGTCTTGTTTCCTCATTTAAAATATGACTCCTCCACAATGAACACAATATATTTAACGTGATGGAATTCAGAGTAGGAATGTTCTCCTTTGAGAATACAGGTTTAGAGCACTTTGTAAAACCTGCTGCTGCAATATCCTTACCATTCTCTAATTTCTCATCATTGTAAGACAGTGTCAGACGGTATATTTTCTCTACTCCCTTCTTTAACATAATCTCAAAGAAATCATTTAGGATTATTCTTTATGTTCATTTCTATGGTTTCAGAGCATGCCTAATAAACTAATATCACTTTCTCACTAATAATAATAATAAAATTTGAACTGACAAGGAAACTGTTTGGGTTGGAACAGACACATTTTAATGAACCTTGGCCAAATGATCAGTTAACAGTAGAGTAATTAATTGCTGAAAAAACAGCTGGGCAGCTCGCAGCAGTTTTCTGCTGATAATGTAGAATGACCTTCCGCATGCACCATAGAGAAATATTTAGTTACATTAAACACTTCATGTGGAAAATGAGATTTTGACAACATGAATAAATGTATGCCTTATTCTAAAATCTAGAAAGCCAACACTACTTAGTAAGTACCACCTTATTTGTATTCTCTTGAAATTTATTCTCTATAACAGACTCCATTTCAGTCATTATTTAAAAGGAAAATAGTTGGCAATCACGGGTGTAGAAGATCTTGGATGACCTGGCTAAAAATTTTGGAGATTTGGTTCATTGCTTCATCGACAGAACTACTTCAAACTGAAGTCAACGAAAGTAAAATTGCCATGTGGACCTCCAACATCTGGTAACAGATCAGTTATTATAATAATAATAATAATAATAATAATAATAATAATGATAATAATAAAGGTAGCAGGTAGGGACCCTCTTTGGAGGCAGCCCTACCCAGGGAGTGGCGCCCCTGCCTAGGTGAGTCCCAGAGCACACTGACCCGGTGTGTATCATCTGGTAAGGGTCCCAGCTCAGGGTTACGAGTGAAGACCTCAACGGAATCTACAGCGGAGAAGTTGAACTTCGGAACGGTGGAGATTGTGGAAGAGGCAGCCCAGTACTCAGGGAATTGTATGAGTACACTATTTATCAGCAGCGTCTGTCTCCCATGTTAGGGGCGGCTGTAAGGTGCTCGGTCAACGGTCTCAAAGGCGGAAGAGGAATCTTAACTCCCAACGGCAATGAGAGCGGAAGAACCTAGTGGAGTAAACCACGAAAAAATAATCATTTCAGACTAACAATCCAATCTTACTTTGGAAGCTAATTCCTTCCTTCACAAATCACAACTTCATTCGCAAGATGGAAATGTCACTGAAAGAAAGCACTACCCCAGGTGGCAGCTCGGCAGAGAAATCCACCATTGCACAATGCAATGCAACGGGACCTAGGATTCTGGGGAGTCCCAACATCTGCGAGAAAGACGAGTCGGAGCGTCTTGAATCACCTTCCAAACTCAAATTCAAGAAGAACTATTTCATTGGAACAATAAACGTCAACTCACTTACCAGAGTAGAAAAACAAAAAGAACTAGAAAAGCTTTTGGAAAAAAATCAAATCGAGATCCTAGCTGTACAAGAGACAAGATTCCTGGAAGGAAACATCATAGACATCAACCAATACAGAATATTCAAAGGAAAGCCGGCGATTAGAACAACCACCAACATGCCTCTGCTCGGAACCTGCTTCAACGTAAACAAGAAGATAGTAAACATTGTCACAGACTTCACATCAAAATCTGAAAGATTGTCTCTACTAACTATTAAATGCAAGAATAAGAGATACACTCTCATCAACTGTCACGCCCCGATCAACGAAGACAACAAGAAGAACCCACAGAAAGTTGATGACTTCTGGGATCTTCTGGAAACTGAAATCACCCGGATACCCAAGAGCAACGTAAAAATCCTGCTGGGAGACTTCAACGCACAGATTGGGAAGGAACGAAAGTACAGAGACATCGTAGGGGAATATCCAGCACATAAGAGAACAAACAAGAATGGGGAAAGGCTCATTGGACTCTGCAAAGCTTTTCAGTTGAAACTTATGTCAACACACTTCAAGAAACTCCCGAGAAAATCAAAGACATGGGTATCTCCGAATCCTGACCTAGGGGAATTCCAATTGGATCACGTAGCGATAACAAGAAAAAACTCAAAGGAGTTGATGAACGTCAAAGTGATTAGGAACGGTGAATTCGATTCAGACCCTATCTCTCCAAAGTTAAAATCCATTTTCTCCCAATAGGACAAAAGAGAGACCCACCTAAAATAATCAGATACAACACAAACAAAATGAACATCACTGAGGACATCATTAGAAACTTCAAGGATGAAATCCGGACCAGCAGAAAGGGGAACTGGCAAGAACTCTGCACAGGAATCAATGAAGCCGCAAAGAAAACACTCGGAAAGGCTAGGAGGAAAAGAGAAATATGGTGGAATGAAGAGTGCGAGGAAGCTCTCAGGGAGAGGTCTGAGAAATGGAGAAAATGGAAATGCTCCAGAGGAAAGGAACAAATGGAACAATTCAGACAACAGAGGAAAGAAACATCCAGGATATTTCGAAGGACTAAACGATAATTTGAAAGAGCTCAACTGGAAGAGATCCAGACCGACTTTGTCAAGAACAATTCCAGAGACTTATCAGACCTTCAAGAGAAAACTCAAAGGATACCAAGCGCCAAGTTTGAGCTTCAGAAACGAACAGGGTAAAATCGGACTGAACAACCAAGAAAACTGTGAGATGTTAGCCAGATACTTCTACACTCTCTTGAATTGTCCTTCCCCAACCTCTAAACTAGAATTTCCAGACGTACCAGAGAACTCAGAAGATGACGAGCCACCAACAAAGGATGAAGTCAAGGAAGCTCTTGAAAACCTCAAAAACAACAGGGCAAGTGGAGAGGACTCAATAACGGCAGATGTGTTGAAATGGGCAGAACCGGAAATCTTAGATGATCTTCACCAAATCATCAACGAAATCTGGGAGGAGACAATCCCAGAAGAATGGAAAACAGCACTTATCCATCCACTGCATAAGAAAGGGGACAAGCAGGATGTCAACAACTATAGAGGCGTGTCCCTCCTCCCGATCACCTATAAAATTCTCTCAAAACTGCTTCTTAATAGAATAGAAGGTAATCTGGACCAACAACTAGGGGAATACCAAGCAGGGTTTAGGAAAGGCCGCTCCTGTATCGAACAAATATTCAACCTGAAGTCAATACTCCGTCACAGAATGTTGAGTGGTAAGAAAATTGTGGTGTCGTTTATAGACTTCAAAAAAGCCTTTGATTCGGTGGACAGAGAGACTTTAGATAAGATCATTAGGGAATTTGGAGTCAAAACCAAACTGGCAAATATAATCAAAGAGACCCTAACAGGCACAACCTCCAAGGTAAAATTCTTCGGGCATCTCTCACAATCATTTGAAATCAAGACAGGCGTGAGGCAAGGGGATGGACTATCCCCACTCCTATTCAACTGTGTCCTAGAAAAGATAGTGAGAATATGGACTCAGAACTTGAACATCAAGGGATAATCCCGATCTGTCTAGGGAGAAAATCAGGTGGGATTAAAGTCAACTGCTTGGCTTTTGCTGACGACTTTGCTATACTATCAGAAAGTCCAGAGGTCGCAACCATCCAGATTAACCTCTTGGAAAGAATCGCCAGCCAAACAGGACTGAGGATCTCAGCAGAAAAGACCAAATTCATGACGAACAACAAAGATGGACCAAAATGCTTGGAAACAGAGATAGGACGGATAGAAAGAGTCAAGAAGTTCAAGTACCTTGGTGAGACGATACAGGAGAATGGACTAGAAAAAGCTGCAGTGGAAGATTGGATCTCAAAAATGGAGAGCACATGGCTTGACAAAAAACATCTACAATAAGAAGTGCTTATCTTGGAATTCCAAATTAAAACATTACAACACTGTGGTCAAAACAGAATGCCTGTATGCCAGTGAATGCCTGTCCATGAACTACAAGCTGGAGAAGCTAGAGGTCCTGGAAAGAAGAATCTTCAGAAAAATTATGGGAGCTGTCCAAACTGAAAGCGGATGGAAACTTCGGAGTAACAAAGAAGTTTACCAGAAGGTGGAAAGAATCTCAGAGACCATGAAGAAAAGGAGGCTGGCGTTTCTTGGACATCTATACAGAATGAACGCAGACAGACTTACCAAACAGATATTTAATTACTTCTGGAGAAAAAAGACCACTACAGCATGGATTAAGGAAACGCAGAAGGATATGGAAAGGTTAAGCATCTTGGAAGACCAGCTGTTAAAAAGGAGTACGTTTAGGAACACACTGAAGAATTTGGAAGGTGTTCAAGCCGCAGGAAGACCGGAAGAGCCTGGACAGATTGAACAACGGAAGCAGGCCAGCGAACGCAGGAAGGAGTATTGGACACAGAGAAAACTCCACACGAAGAGAAAGAAATGAAGTTGTAGCGTGATCCTTAGTGGTCCATTCGCTTGTAAAAAAAATATAATAATATTACTTTACGGCCAACAATATGGCCGCTAGTTGGCCACAGAGATACATCATTATGGAAATAAACGCTTTCCATCCAACAACATGGCCCTTAGTTTTCGATAATTAATTTTTCAATCAATAACCGGTCATTGGCTTAAGAAAATGGAAGAGAGAGAGAGAGAGAGAGAAGACTAATGGTGGACAAGGTGGAGAAATCTCAAAATCCAGACATGTCTGTTCCCGAATCAAGCGGCGTTCTGGTCAGCGTCTGTTTCCACACGTGAGGGGCAGATGGTTGAAGGCTCTAGGACTTACAATCCTAGTTCTAACTTAGCAAAACATGATTATGCTTTGCCCGTCATAATTAGACAGTTGATGCATTATGGAAAGCCAAATCAAGAATGAAACTACTCCAAGTGGTAGCTCAAATGAGGAATCCACTGCCACAACGAGTGACAAAAGCAGGCCTGAAGGTTTTGGAGAGCCTGCACCACAATGTGAGGAGACAAAACGACGATATTTGTTAGGAACCCTGAATGTGAACACGCTTCTTAGTTAAAGTATGAAGGCTTTCACGGCCGGTGTCAATATAATAAAAATCTTCCGGGCTATTATGCCGTGGTCCACTCCTCTCGTTTCTACCAAACGTTTCGACTACTGCTGCGGTAGTCATCTTCTGTGGCGTCGTGTCGATACGCTCTCCTGTATCCCGCTGGCGACTGCGAAAGTTGTTTGGGAAGCAGCTGTATTTATATGTAAGTGTGCGGCCTCCAATTGGCTCGCGCCGTGCAATCCATCTGATTGGATATCTGAAGGCACGACATCCGATTGGGTCACGCCGAGCAGTCTGCCGTCTGATTGGATCTCGGAGTGCACGACCTCCGATTGGGTCGTGCCAAGCAATGGATCCTCTGGTTGGTTGACTGTGATGTCCCTGATCTTAGTTAGCTTCGGTCGTACGTTATATAAAGGGGTGTACCAGGACTTGCTGAGTTTCAGTCCTTCCTCCTTTCTATTAAAGTTATCCGGATGTTTGTGTATTTCGATTGCTTCCCTGTAGAGATGTGCGTGAAAATGGGATGTTGTGGCCAGTATGTCAGTATCCTCGTAACGGATCTCATGCTTTCCGTCAAGCAGTGCATGCTCCGCTACTGCTGTTTTGTCGTATTGCCCCAAGCGACAGTTCCTTTTATGCTCCATCAGGCGAGTATTGACACTTTTGCCAGTCGTGCCAATATAAACAGCTCCACAGCTGCACGTTATCCTATAGACCCCAATAGATGTTAGAGGGTCACATGGATCTTTGCCAGAACGTAACATAATACCAATATAAATGGTCCGTTATTGGACATTATAAATTTTCCAGCCAACTCATTCCTGGTTGCCAGCGTTTCGCCCTCGTGTGCTAGGCTGGGCTCATCAGTTGGTACCTAGCACACCTACCAAGACGCATGGCTAGTGCATACCGTGGAGGCCACTGCGTAGGCCAATTGTAGCCACCGGCAGTGCCAATGCACTATGAGACACTCTGTCTCACTACTAAAAATTGATGCCTGCTAGGCCATCAGATAATACAGATGTTGATTCCCATAGGGAATCTGTAATATTTGTTCCGAATGAGTTGGCTGGAAAATTTATAATGTCCAATAACGGACCATTTATATTGGTATTATAAATTTACTCATTCGGAACAAATATTACAGATTCCCTATGGGAATCAACATCTGTATTATCTGATGGCCTAGCAGGCATCAATTTTTAGTAGTGAGACAGAGTGTCTCATAGTGCACTGGCACTGCCGGTGGCTACAATTGGCCTACGCAGTGGCCTCCATGGTATGCACTAGCCATGCGTCTTGGTAGGTGTGCTAGGTACCAACTGATGAGCCCAGCCTAGCACACGAGGGCGAAACGCTGGCAACCAGGAATGAGTTGGCTGGAAAATTTATAATGTCCAATAACGGACCATTTATATTGGTATTATAAATTTGCTCATTCGGAAGAAATATTACAGATTCCCTATGGGAATCAACATCTGTATTATGTGATGGCCTAGCAGGCATCAATTTTTAGTAGTGAGACAGAGTGTCTCACAGTGCATTGGCACTGCCGGTGGCTACAATTGGCCTCCACGGTATGCACTAGCCATGCGTCTTGGTAGGTGTGCTAGGTACCAACTGATGAGCCCAGCCTAGCACACGAGGGCGAAACGCTGGCAACCAGGAATGAGTTGGCTGGAAAATTTATAATGTCCAATAACGGACCATTTATATTGGTATTATAAATTTACTCATTCGGAACGAATATTACAGATTCCCTATGGGAATCAACATCTGTATTATATAGAACGTAACATGTTTCGTAGCTGCCGGGTCGGCTGAAAAATGGTCTTAACATCGTGACGTTCAAGGAGCCTTCCAATACGATCCGTGACATCACGAATATACGGCAAATAAGCGATACCTTTCTTCCTGGGTTGTTCTCATTTACTGTTAGCTGGCTGTCTTCTGGGGTGGAGTGCTCTCCTGACCTCTTGTTTCCAAAGCTTCTCCAAAATTCTGTATATTAACTTTTCTTGAGGTGTTCTCAACAGATGGCCAAAGAATGATATTCTCTTCTTTCTTATGAAATCTATTATAAGTTCTATTTCCTGATATACTGCTGCATTTGGGATGATACGCATTCTCCTTCTTTTTGGTACTTCTTATTAATGCATGTTCTTACTGTTCTTCTTCCTATTTTTAAAACTTTGTCTATGTTATTCTTTTGCCTTAGTTTAAATAATGTTTCACTTCCAGGTTGGACTAGTCTTATAATGTTTCAATTTTGTATTTACTGACACACATTTCTCGTTGTATGTGTTTCTGGTTACTTTTTGGACTCTTGATAATAATTTATTTGTTCTCTCTGTCCAAGAAATTGTTTCATTTAAATTGTATGTTATACTTTCTCCAAGGTACTTAAATTGTTTTACAATTTCTATTTCATTCCCACTTATCAGAACACTGCTTATTAAAAGGGGATCTATTATCATTATTTTAGTTTTTTTCAAAAGAAATTGTTAATCCTATTTTTTCAGCAATAGTTTGGAGACTTGTAATTTGATTCTGAGCTTCATTAAGGTTATCAGCTAGTAGTGCTAGATCATCTGCAAATCCTAAGCAATTTACGCTAATTTCATCTTTAGAGTATTCCAGAGTACAATTAAACAAAAGTGGTGATAATACATCATCTTGTCTTAGTCCTGTTCTGATTGTGAATGCTTTGGATAATTATACTATTATAATACGAGGATTGGGGCAAAAGTCATGGGAACTTTTTTTCCCTTGTAGATATGTGAACGGATCACAAACGTATATGTGTCGTGAGGAAGTTCTTCAGGCACAGTGTGTATGCAGAACAACAGATGGCTTTGTGATAGCTGGTAGTAGCGCAGCAAGGGCTGTGAAATCAGTCAGTTGGTGAGTGTCGTGCGAGATGGACATAATCCGTGTTGAGCAGTGTGCTTATATCAAAATAGCCGTTCTCCAAGGGAGAAATGCGATGAAATGTCACAGTGAATTAGTGGAAGCCCTTGGGAATAATGCCCTACCATACCATACAGTAGCACGGTGGGTAGGAAAGTTTCAGTAAGGATGTGTGTCAACCAGTGATGAGCAACGTTCGGGATGACCTGTCAGTGTGCAGACTGACGTGGCACGTGTCGTTATCAAGCAACTCCTGGATGAAGACAGACTATGGACGCTACTGGAGTTAGAGAGGGCAAGTGGCATCAAGAAACACACCATCCACAGGATATTGCATAATAAGCTGCAACTGCGCAAAATCGCATCGCGGTGGGTACCGCATGCACTGCCGGAAGTTCAAAGGTGGGTGCGCTATGCAATATACTCCGACCACCTTGCACGCTGACAACAGGACGGAGATCAATTCTTGTCACGAATAATCACCATTGATGAATTTTGGGCCAGGGCATACGAACCAGAACTGAAACGTCATTACGCAGAGTGGTGACATACTGGATCAGCAAGGAGGCAGAAGGTCTGTCAGAATCTTTCCCCAGTCAAATTGAAGGTGATCGTCGCGTATGACGTCAGGGGTGTAATTGTTTGCCACTTTGTTCCACATGGCATAACAGTGACCACACAGTACTACAGGGACTTCCTGGTGCGACAGGTACGACGTGGCGTTCGGGAGAAACGTCCGGATCTTGAGGACAGAGCAATAATCCTGCACGACAATGCAAAACCGCATAAAGCAGAGTGTGCAGGGCAGCTACTGCAACGTTGGAGATGGGAAGAATTGGAGCACCCACTGTACTCGCCCGACATTTCGCCCTGCGACTTTGATCTCATTCGAAGGATTAAGGAACCACTACGTTGTAGGTGGTTTGCAACACGAGAGGACATTGCTAATGCTGTGCGCGAACAGGTGACCCGATTCACACATGGTACAGCAAATGTTGAAGCAGATGGTATTCAGCGCCTCCCATATCGTTGACAGCATGTGGTGTCAGTAGCAGGAGACTACTTTGAGGGTCTTTAGGCCCAGGTTTGTCATGTCAACTTTATGTGTACTGTGTTGTCATTCTTTTGCACCAGGAAGGCCATATTGCCCTGTATACTACCGTAATAAATTAGCGTGTTACGATATTTCAGTGCTATATATTTTTCACACATATAGTTAACACCTTGTCCTTTCGTCTGTATATGACATTTTCCAACCAGACTGGTATCTTCAAGAAAAAAAATAGTTGCCATGACTTTTACCCCAACCCTTGTATTAATACACATTTGAGTCAATGGATGTTCCAAATTAACATGTAAATACTGTAAAACTGTTAATTTAAAAGATAAATCATTATTGCCACCATAATTGCATCAACTACATCGAAGATCATAAGTTCAGCTCGACCACCATGCAGTGTCGTGCACGAGAAGGGTCTGGATTAGCGTAGAATAACATGCGAGCCCTCTATCCTGCACGACATCACAAACCCGTATTACTGTCCACATGAACCGAGTGGTAGGCCTAAATCTGCTGTTACATGATTTGGAACGAGCAGTAGAACATTAGAAGTTCAAAATATTCTATTATTTCTTGTTCGTGATAATAACACTAAAACAGTTCAATGTTTACATGTCTGATATTGTTAAGGCCCTGAGGAGAATGAATTGAAATTTTTTCATATTGAAGTTTTACGTACTATTTCCCACATGGCTACTCATTCCTACCACCCGGTGGACCAAAATTTCTGGTGAGAACACTGTATATGCAACAGGATTTTCAACTCTCATACTTGAATTCTTCAGCTGCTCTTCCTTACAGAAATCAGTATGTCTATTACACAGAAGATTATATCTGAACAATAGAGTGTCTATTATGGAGTTCTAGACAATTAAAACCAGGGTCCACATATATTTTTCATTCTTTATTTATTTGTTTAGTGTATGGCTTTTAGTGCCAGGTGAGTCTGAGGAGAAGTTCAGCTTGTCCGGGGCACGAATTTGACTCCCATGGACTTGTTCATACGGATGTGAATGATGATAATGAGGCAGGGGGAAGGTGAAACCTAGTGTTCGCACATAGCCTACTCCTGTCGTATACCACCAAATGCCCTCACTCCATATCAACACTGCAGAGAGGTTTGGGATTGAACACAAGCTTTTGGCATGCCATCTAATGGGTGGTGTGAATAAAAATGAGCACGCAATCTTTACTCGCGAATTTAGAGCAGGCACTCGCAATGAGGTGAATAAAAACCGCCTGTCGGAAGCAGTCACTCACAGCAGATCTGTGACCTTGAGCACACACTCCAGTCGCTCGAGTAGCAGAGTGGGCGCTCCAGATTTCTGGTGAATAAAGATGAAGCAGGCACTCTTTCCGGTAAGCGCCTGCTCATGTTTCCTTGACCTAACTCAGTAGGTGACTCCAAATGATAGTGTCAAGTTCAATAGCATGGCAGAGGTGATGGTGGTGGTTAATCGGAAAAGAAAATTATATAAACTTCACAGAGAATCACCTCAACTTGATTACAGAGTGTTATAAAGGTCCAGTAAGGAGCATGGTGAAGAGCCTCCATGGCTCAGATGGCAGCGTGTCGGCCTATCACCTTTGGGTTCCGTGGTTCAAATCTCGGCCACTCCATGTGGGATTTGTGCTGGACAAAGCGGAAGCAGGACAGGTTTTTCTCCGAGTACTGCAGTTTTTCCTGTCATCTTTCATTCCAGCAGCACTCTCATATTATATTATATTATATTATATTTCATCTGTCAGTCATTAATCATTGCCCCAGAGAAGTGCGACAGGTTTTGGCAGCCAGCACGATTCCTGTCCTCGCCACTTCATTCATTCCAATCCTGATCCGGTCAGATGACTGGAAACAGGCTGTGGATTTTCAAAGAGCATGCTGAATGGTTAGCGGAGCATTTCCTTGGGCACTCCAAACAAACAAGAGGTGGTGCACTAACAAATGAAGAAAAAATATAAATCTTCTTGCGTTTTGTTGGTGACCCTGGGTTTCAGAGTGGAGTTGGTGAAGACATCTCAGAGAACTGTGTCAAAAACATTTTCACAGGTTTTGACATGAACAGAAATGAAAGCATAATATTAGATAAAAATTCCAACAAATGTTGCTTAGATGCAGGAAGCACGGGCTAAGTGGCAAGAATGTGTGAGCTTCCCTTATGCTGTCGGAACTGTAGACTGTACTCATGTACAAATTCAGAAGCCACATGTTCATGGGAATTACTACATTTACAAAAGAGGCATCCCTAGCATTAATGTACAGGCCACTTGCAATGGAAAGGAAGAATTCAACCAGCGTAGATGCATCAAGGCCTGACTCTGTCTATGACTCCCGAATTTGGAGAAACTCCGATGTTTGCAGAATTATGACACCTCTGTAGGAACTCGAAGGGATAACAACTTCTGCAGATCTTACAACCTGCTTACGTCACGCCGACACAGATAGGTCTTATGGCGACGATGGAATAGGAATGGCGTAGGAGTAGGAAGGGAGTGGCCGTGGCCTTAATTAAGGTATGATCCCAGCATTTGCCTAGTGTGAAAATGGGGAAACCACAGAAAACCATCTTCAAGGCTGCTGACAGTGGGGATCGAACCCACTATCTCCCGTATGCAAGCTTACAGCTGCGCACCCTTAAACGCACGGCCAACTCATCCGGTCCAGCAGATATGGCTCCATAAAAATTTTCATTCATTTGTCAATATATTATTTTAATTCTAATTAATGTTTGTTATTTACGTTATAGGCCTTCCATTTTCCTCAATTTATTAATGTCGTAATATTCAGGCTATGATTTCCTACCTTTCTGACGGCCGATGGTAGGGTTATTTTCCCCCTGCATCAGATTCATCAGCCGCTTCTCCCATTATTTTAACGATATGCATTTGTTTCAGATAAAAAATTAGATGTATGGCTTTTCAGGCGTTTGCTCTATTAACCAGCATTTCGTCTTAGGTCTGACACTAGACTCGTCAGAGTGGGATGTGTCAGACCCTACCCACTGATGCTGGGGTGTATGCAGGTGAACTTATCAGAAGCGTATTTATGAGGCGGGCATTAATTCCATTGTGGAGTTTTATCTCCCGTATGCAGTTATCAGACTGTGCCTCATAAATAGGCTTCTGATAAGTTCACCTGCATACACCCCAGCATCAGTGGGTAGGGTCTGACACATCCCACTCTGACGAGTCTAGTGTCAGACCTAAGACGAAATGCTGGTTAATAGAGCAAACGCCTGAAAAGCCATACATCTAATTTTTTTAAATTTTTTAAAATCTGATTTTTGATAGGCTCTGTTGGTGGAAAAATATCTAATTCCCTCCATGGGAATTTAGAATTTCCATATGCATTTGTTTCCCATACGCTTTAATTCTACTTTATATTTCAGTCTTGTTTTATAATTTTTTACCAACAGTTGTTGGACGGAAATTCTACTTCTGCTTCTACCGATTTTCCCACTCTGTGGGGTCCTGGGTGTGAATTGTGCCGCACATGTGGATTTGGCCCTGTTTTACAGCCGGATGCTCTTCCTGATGCCAACCCTACATGGAGGGATGTAATCACTATTGCGTGTTTCTGTGATGGTTGGTAGCGTAGTGTGTTGTGCGAATATGAAGAGGAAAGTGTTGGGACAAACACAAACACCCAGTCTCCGGGCCAGAAGAATGAATCAGATGTGATTAAAATCCCTGACCCTCCGAACAGAAGCCCTCAATGCTGACCATTCAGCCAATCAGACAGTTGATGGACGGAAATGTTTGAGTTAAATTTAGCGAGTAGTTCACACTGAACTGCATTTATTGCACTTGTTTTCTTGTGCTTCTTAACCGGTAACTGTGACTTTGAAAACATAATTGTATGATCCTTTAAAATGGAGATAAAAGCAGACTGGAATTCCACACTGTTGTCTGTCATGTTAAGCATTGAACTACCCGGAAGTTTAAAGATAAAAATTTCATTGTTCCGTATTGAAAAGTATCACAGTTAAATTGAAATAATAAATATGGTAGTTCAACCTATTCAATACAAGTAAATAAGAAATGTAGAGATTACATTCTTATTTAATTAAAAGTGGAAATGGTACCGGTTTCGACCCCAGTCCGGGTCATCATCAGCCGATTATAACTCGAAAAACAATGCATAAGTAAGAAAGAAGTTAACGGTCAAGTCCACACAATATCAGTTGAAGAGGCGATATGATGGGGGTAGGCACTGTAAAATTCAGACAAAGTGGAATGTAAGTCACATAAAAGAAGTAATGTGTAATCTTCCGAGCATCAGCACGGCACACGCAATGTTTGGCACTGTCTCACAATGTTCAAGAAAAGCAGAGAACAGTTAAATGAGCCAGACTGCATACACCGTCAGGCACAAAGTCACAACACAATCCAAATATGAAGATCTAAAGTCATGAAGAAGCCGAATACGAGCAGCTCAATCAAAGTAACTTGCAAGCTCCAGAAGATCGGCGCGGTGTTTACAACGTCAAGTGCTGTAGTTTCAGAAGCTGACGGAGATTGAAGGATAGATTAATGATCAAGTATTTGCTTAGTTCACGAAAATGTACCTATATATATATAATTATAATACGATTCAATATAATTGAATACATAATTATGATCTTGAAGATTTTTAGAACAGTTGACATGAAAAAACAATAGTGAATAGAAAAAAATGGTAAAAAGCGCAATACCGGAAACAAATGAAAACGTGTATGCACAGAGCGCTATTTCTTGAATATAAAAAATTCAAGTCGTGATTGAAGTAGTCAAAGTTGGCGGACGCAAGGCACGAGTTTAAATTTGAAAGTGAGGGCCCAAAATGAAGGTGGCAATGTAGCTTTTTCTTGTTAGTGGTGAAAAGAAAAATAGGATAAATTAATAAAGAAAGAAGATTAGTGGATAAGAAAAGATTAAAAGGGTTTAAAGTTGAAAGGTGGTGAGAAAGGATAAGATAGGGATGAAGGAGGGGTAGTTTAGGGTGGCTGAGGAGGGTGGGTTACTGGAGGTACAAAATGTGGGTAGGAACTTTGTAAGGCATGGAAAATTGAATTCAGGTTTTGAAATTTAGAATTTTTAGAAGTAGAATTAGGAAGTCAAATAGGATGTTGGGTTTTTCAGAAATGTCGTTTAAGTTGGAATTAGTGTTGAAGTATTGGTCAAGGTGAATTAAACAATTTTCAGTAGTGTTTAAGAGGGGGCCTTTGTTAATGATTTTAAGTATTTTCATGTCTTTTTCAATATTGGTGAAATTGTGCTTGGAGTCATGTGTGTGTTGTCCTATGGCGGAGAATCTGTTGTATTTAATGGCGTTGATATGTTCGGAGTATCTGATGTTGAAGTTGCGGCCAGTTTGACCGATGTACGAGTTGCAGTTGTTACATTTGAATCTGTATACTCCAGATTTTGAAAAAGCATTAGATTTATTTAGTGATTTAGAGTTATGTAATATATTGCACCCATAAGCGAATGTGCATAATAAATGCATAAATTAAATGTTTAATAATTCGCATATGGGAATACTGCAGAAGGCTGGGAAAAGCTTGCAGTCTCACAAAGCAACATTCAGGCGCCGTTCAGACTGAAAATATATCCACAGAATACGTCTTAAGGCACGAACAGGAAATAGCTGGCCTGAGTGGTACGTCCAATTATGTTTATGATGCCGACGAGAGGTGGAAACTTTCTATCCAGTTCCCACGTGAATCCGCACATCGGAATGTGCCCTACCTAGATGTGGGAGAGAGAAACGAATAATGCCCGTCATCCCTTGGCAGAAAGTGGAAGAATCCAAGCTACTAAGAGCGCGAACGTCTCAGCCAATCACAAAATTGCAAATTTTAATGTCTTGTCATAGCGGGAATCTACAGCTAGTATTTTCGCGATTTGGTGCCCGAAGTAGCTGTGAAAGGTTGTGTCCTGACTTCCAAACAATATTTGAGGATTTATCAGTGCAAATGTGTGGTTAATCAGTGGTTAAATACGAAATTTTCAATTTGACATGGAAGAGTGTTATTGCCCAGGAAATGAACAGTCATGGCGCGAAGGTGAGATACTCTCGCAGAAAATAGAGCCAGTGACGCGCGCCATCATATAAATTAACCTGTGATCGTTTCTCATAACGCAATGTAACACGTAAATCGGACCAAAATTAGGAATGTTTAGAACACATTTCCTAAAATTCTAACCTACGGATGTATGGTAAATCGGTCCCAAGTGCAGAATTATTACGCCACATCCCTTCCACAGAACTATTTTCAAAGTGGGGGGAGGACAGTTTACAAAACCAACGACACCAGTGTGGTGAATCCTCAGTCTTGTATGAATCTCCAGTCTTGTTTGAGAATTTACTCCTGTCCGAACCGACAGTCTACGAAACGCGATGAGAGACAGTTGTTAGCATCCGAGTGAGTAATGTATTTACTTGTGTGAGTAATATCTTAGCCGAAATGAACACTTTGACAAACTTTTATTCAACTTTAGTTTATGCAGAGATAATCAGGCAATTAAATTAACAAATGACAATGATAGTTATATTCTCAACACTTGCCTTGAATGAACTTATAACATGCTAGGACCGAGATGGACAATGAATCTCTTCGTAACACGTAGCTGCATAACATTTTCCCTAGTTCATGTGTAGCTGGTATATTTCGTGGAAAAGTCCTATTTTGGAGGACGATTATTATAAAATTCTCCACATATCATCGGGAACATTACATTTAACTTTTTCCACACTCTCATAGAACTATTATTGCAAGTGAGATATTTGGGAGCAGAATTAGTCAAGTCAGTTACAGGGAGAAGGACTTTGTTTTCGCTAGTGGAATGCTGCGGCATTAAGACCTTGAGTCCAGTGTTATGGTCAGAGAAGGTGAATAACCAATAATCCTTTACACAAACAAACTGAGAGGGGTGAGAGAGACGACAGTAGGAGGCTAGGCAGGTAGCAGAGTCCAGACTTTCAACTTCACGTCAGATGCTCAATGCAGTGTCACTGAATAATCTTCATAGGAGTGTTAAAATGCGAGTACTAATATAAAGGTGGACGTGTGCAACGCTATCGTAAAAATGCATCAAGTTTGTGTGTGTGACATCTCGGATAACCACATCAGCTTGAAGATGGAGTACTAAATTCATCATGACAGAGGCCGGAGGGTGATCCGACCTGCCTCCAGCACAAATAAGGTAAATGAGCAGAATGTAAATATGTAGGACTATGAACAATCGATGATCAAAAATGTAGTTTAGAATTTTAGATAGGATTGTAAATAATTCACGTGTCGGATGGTATTAATTATTGTAGTTTGATATTATTTTCATTTTTGAGTTAAACATGAGACTACGACAATTATATTTGATGACTCGAAATATAAATGCCATGGTGTCACAATAATAGTAATTATAAAAAATTATGATCGTAATAATAATAATAATAATAATAAACAAGTGTTAGCGAGTGTTATGTGCGTAGTTTCCTTAAGTGAATGTTTTTCATATTATTTCTGGATCATTTTGAAGTCAGTCATTTTGACATATGAGAATCCTATTTTACTAAGAAATTTACATACAGTGTAGTGGAGATTTTAAAGTGATGATAATAATAATAGCAACAACAACAACAACAACAACAACAACAACAACAACAACAACAATGGTAATGAGTGGTATTTTTGTTGACGTTTTGATTTTGTAGATGCCGCCATGTTGGTTTAAATGTTTACTTTTGCTATTAGCGCATCCAGTTTATTATTTCATGTTATGTAATCATTATTCAGATGACCGTAGCTCTCATACTTTGTATTTTGCGACGATATGGTTGATACGCAAAAGTTAATTTCTTTATGTAAACGTGGTTACACATTTTGATAGCCGTGTTTTTGAGAGGCAATCTCGTTATTTCAGTTAAATAATTAGTGACAGGAAGCCAGTGATAAGTTAGCTCTGATATTTCACAATATGTGAAACAGTAGATGATCAAAATAACGAGCAAAGTAATAGTAATATCCCTGGTGATATGCGTTGAAAAATGGAAAATGTGATATTTGGACCATGTCATGAATAATGTCGTAAAAATGGATATGTGAATGACACAGTTATTTCGCCCGCCTGATACGAGCGAGGCCGTACTATGAGTTACTACGTCGAGAATATTGATGAATAAATAGAATTGAGAGATGAATAATTTAACCGAGAGTGTTAAATATGCGACGACATGTGTGATGGTTGTAGGCGAAAAGCCTGTATTGTTTCAAATAGTTTCCAAGGAAAATAGATGCTCGGAAAATATGCAAGTTAGAGTCCGAGGTGAATTGTGAACAGAGCGACCGATCAATGTGTGTTTCGCCAGTCAAGGTATAATCATTGATGACATGTAATGCCAATAATTATTGTCCGTAGAGATTGAATAGTGTCAGGCCCAGACATTTTTCGTCTGAGGTTAGAAGACTGCCATCAAATTCATATAATTTTGCTACGTGAATCAGGGTAATACTTTATACTTCGATGTAGCGCTTTTTTATTTTAAAATTTTATTAGGCAGCGATCTTTGGGATCTGGATTTTTGTTATAATATCCTTTCTTTGCATATATTTGTCACCGTATTATTTTAGAATCTGATGATACGTGAATAGTGTTTGTATTTAATTTATGTAAATAAATAGGTGTAGTCAGGTTATTTTAATTTCAGTATTTCTTGGGAGCAGTGTTTCTCCATTGACATGTTCATTTATGTAAATAAGATTTCATGTGTTAGGGTAATAGGTCATCGATTAATTCATAGTCAAAACCATAGTAGTGGTATGCTCACACCAGAAGACAGTTAGTAATCACCAAGCCTTAGAAATCCACTACATTTCAGTTAGGCAAATGAAGCGATCTTTAACAAGCAGTTGTATCATGAGTGCCGCAAATGAGTTACATAAATAAGATGGAATCTGCCTCCATCTAGAGTTGGTACCACACAAATATGCATTCGCAATGAAAATGCAGGCAGCGGCAAACTGGGTGAAGGTAACGATGTAAAGGGATCGCTTTCATTTGAGATGTAAACTGGAGGCACTTGGCCTAATTAATTTAAGTGTCCAGACTATGACAGTTAAATAAGTAAGGTTTAACTAATTAAATGAGCGATGGTAGCACTCAGGCTTTTGGTTCAACAAATTTTCTTGTTTTCAGCCACGAGTAGTTTAAGTATCTGGCAAAGGTTATATAACGGATAAAGTACCATGTTCATGGTTGTTTTGTTTTTCTCTGTTCTTTTTTATTGTTACACATGGTTAGTGCATTCTATTATTATTATTTTAGAGTTGGGCGTTTCCCAACTGAATTTGAATATGGGTTAAAAATTTGGTAGACACCTCAAAGTCAATGTCAATTTGATGAATTAACAAATTAACTAATTAATTACTCAAATTTATTTTGAGTGGTCATTTTCCAAGGTATTGCAAATCATTTATTCAAATGAGGCTGTATTTCTGACCAGTGTTTTAAATGTAGTCACGTCATCGTCATGGAGACAGTGGTTCGATGTAATCCAGAATATTTAAATCTAAGCGACCTTCAGTCGAAATTTATTAAGGCAGATAATTAACTTATTGTAATGCAGATCTTTTAATTGTTTTAAATTTTAATTTCATTTCACATTATTTTATTTTACACCATTTTTACTTTCGTTTTTACACTTTGCTAATTTTGTTGAATAAATCATTTTATTTATTTAAATTTTAATTCAGTCTTTGGGTACCGTCATTTAATAGTTTAGTTTACCCTATCTTTCATTTCCTCACCCCCCGATCGACGTGTGGCCCATCAACCCGAGGGATCCAAGAACGCACCACGCCTGAGGAGAAGAGTCTACATGAGGTGGTAGGTATTTTTAAATGTCATTATTTGCAGGAGCAGCCGGCGCACATATCAAGAAAGAAGACCACCGCATTGGGTGCCTTGAAAAGGGCACAATATCAAAATTTCTGTTATTGGTTGTAAAGGAAATTTTCATGTTATGTTTTTTAAGAACTAGTTATTTTATAAGCTTCTTGAGTGAAAGTAAAAGTGGAAAATGCAGTGGGTTTGGTTTTTTCTTTAGATAAAGTAGTTTTAGGATGGTGTTTGAATTTGTTGATGATACGGTTTATGAAGGAGTTGTTATAGCCATTGAATTTAGCGATGTTATGGATGGTGTTTAATTAATTATTTAAATCTTTTTAAGACATAGGGGTGTTGAAGGCAAGGAAAATTAGGCTGTTATAAGTAGCACGTTTATGTGCTTGAGGGTGCGAAGAATCTTGTTGTATTGTCGTTGCAGTTTGGGTTGGTTTTCTGAAAATTTTGTAAGATGAAGAAAGATGTCTAGTAATCGTTAAGTCTAGAAAATTAAGAGTTTTGTTGTGTTCTGATTCGAGGGTGAATTTAATGTTAGAGTCAATGTTGTTGAGGAGAAGAGCTGTAGAGGCTGCGTTGGTTGATTCTTCGTTTAAAATTACTAATGTGTCATCGACATAGCTGGCCCAAAAGAGGATGTTAGAGAAATTATTATTAATTTTTGTGTTTTCTAAGAAGTTGAGGTAAATTTCAGCTAGAATGCCTGAAGCTGGTGAGCCCATAGCTAAACCATCTTGTTGATAAATGGTGTTGTCAAAGGTAAAATAATTATTGTTGAGAACCAAGTACAAGATTGACATGAAGGCGAATTTCTAGTATGCTCAGATTACTGAATTTGTTTAAGTTGTTGTTTATTATGGGGAATAATTTGGAAATTGGAATACTAGGGTACATATATACGATGTCAAAAGAATGGAGAGAAAAGTTTGGTTGGATGTCAAAAGTTCTTTAATTTGTCGATTAATTCAGAAGTGTTTTTGATAGATTTGTTGGATAAAAATCGAAAGTTTTTTAGTAAAAATGTTTGGAGGAATTTAGAAGTATTGTATACGGGAGTGGGTCTGTAATTGATTATTGGACGGATGGGAATGTTAGTTTTATGAATTTTTGGAAGGGCTTTGGCAGTGGGTAGGCCTGAGTTCATGTTAATTTAGTTTTTTCTTGATCAGTGAGGAGAAAAGAAGTGTTTTTTAAGGCTTGTTTGAGTAGGCGTTGGATTTTATTGGTTGGGTCTTTTTTTACTATAGAAAAAGAAGAGTCATTGAAGAAATTTTTAGTTTTAGCTCTGTAGTCAGTTTTTCCATTATGACGGTGGTGTTGCCTTTATCAGATTTGGTGATAATGAGGTTACTGTCATTGATTTTCTTTTTAAGATTTAAAATGAGTTTATTGTCATTAATTTATTATTATTATTATTATTATTATTATTATTATTATTATTATTAGGAGAAGTGTTTTTGTTATTATTGATGAAGATATTTTCAAGTTTTCTTTTTACTTCATATCTGATTTCATTTTCATCTTGTTCTTCTGTTGGCATTTTGTTAATGGCTATTTCAGATTCAGTGATTAAATTGAAAGTGTTGAGGTTGGGCCAATTGTGTTTGAGGCCCTTCGAAAGAATTAAGTTTTCATCATCACTCAGAGTTGTTTTAGATAAATTGACTATAGGAGGATGGAATTGTTCAATGGTTTTGGAGGGTGTGATAATTTTCTTAAACTGATAATTATGTGAGGAATTGTTCTTAAGAATGTTGAGGTTTTTCTCAAGGGTTTGTTGCTTAATTGACAATTCATGAAATAATTTATTGTCAACTTGAGCTGGGAAGAGGTTCCATTGAGCACTCGGGAGAAGATTAGCAATTTCTAGATGTGTTTCATATAATCTGTTGTTTAAATACGATTTTTTCTTGTGTAAGAAACAAATTTTGATTTTTAACCAAATTTTGTTGGTTATTCTTTGGGTTTTTAATATGTGAGGAGAAGAATGGGTTTTCCTGATGCAACATTGAAGAAATTTGGGGGTAAGATTATAGGAAATGCATTGTTTTAGGAAGTCTATATCTTTTCCTAATTTAGCGATCTTGATCTTAAGGCCCATGTAAGAGAAGGCTTTTTGTTTCGCACCCTCAAGCACATAAACATGCTACTTATAACAGCCTAATTTTCCGTGCCTTCAACACCCCTATGTCTAAAAAAGATTTAAATAATGAATTAAACACCATCCGTAACATCGCTAAATTCAATGGCTATAACAACTCCTTCATAAACCGTATCATCAACAAATTCAAACACCGTCCTAAAACTACTTTATCTAAAGAAAAAACCAAACCCACTGCATTTTCCACTTTCACTTTCACTCAAGAGGCTTATAAAATAACTAATATTCTTAAAAAACATAACATGAAAATTTCCTTTACAACCAATAACAGAAATGTTGATATATTACATAACTCTAAATCACTAAATAAATCTAATGCTTTTTCAAAATCTGGAGTATACAGATTCAAATGTCTGCAGCTCCTCGTACATCGGTCAAATTGACCGCAACTTCAACATCAGATACTCCGAACATATCAACGCCATTAAATACAACAGATTCTCCGCCATAGGACAACACATACATGACTCCAAGCACAATTTCACCAATATTGAAAAAGACATGAAAATACTTCAAATCATTAATAAAGGCCCCCTCTTAAACACTACTGAAAATTGTTTTATTCACCTTGACCAATACTTTTTTTTTTTTTTTGCTAGTGGCTTTACGTCGCACCGACACAGATAGGTCTTATGGCGACGATGGGATAGGAAAGGCCTAGGAGTTGGAAGGAAGTGGCCGTGGCCTTAATTAAGGTACAGCCCCAGCATTTGCCTGGTGTGAAAATGGGACCAATACTTCAACCCCAATTCCAACTTAAACGACATTTCTGAATAACCCAACATCCTATTTGACGTCCTAATTCTACTTCCAAAAATTCTAAATTTCAAAACCTGAATTCAATTTTCCATGCTTTACAAAGTTCCTACCCACATTTTGTACCTCCAGTAACCCACCCTCCTCAGCCACCCTAAACTACCCCTCCTTCATCCCTATCTTATCCTTTCTCACCACCTTTCAACTTTAAACCCTTTTAATCTTTTCTTATCCACTAATCTTCTTTCTTTATTAATTTATCCTATTTTTCTTTTCACCACTAAAAAAATATACATTGCCACCTTCATTTTGGGCCCCTCACTTTCAAATTTAAACTCATGCCTTGCGTCTGCCAACTTTGACTACTTCAATCACGACCTGAATTTTTTATATTCAAGAAATAGCGCACTGTGAATATACGTTTTCATTTGTTTCCGGTATTATGCTTTTTACCATTTTTTCTATTCACTATTGTTTTTTCATGTCACCTGTTCTAAAAATCTTCAAGATCATAATTATGTATTCAATTATATTGAATTGTATTATAAGTATATATATATATATAGGTACATTTTCGTGAACTAAGCAAATACTTGATCATTAATCTATCCTTCAATCTCCGTCAGCTTCTGAAATTACAGCACTTGACGTTGTAAACACCGCGCCGATCTTCTGGAGCTTGCAAGTTACTTCGGTTGAGCTGCTCGTATTCGGCTTCTTCATGACTTTAGATCTTCATATTTGGATTGCGTTGTGACTTTGTGCCTGATGGTGTATGCAGTCTGGCTCATTTAACTGTTCTCTGCTTTTCTTGAACATTGTGAGACAGTGCCAAACATTGCGTGTGCCGTGCTGATGCTCGGAAGATTACACATTACTTCTTTTATGTGACTTACATTCCACTTTGTCTGAATTTTACAGTGCCTACCCCCATCATATCGCCTCTTCAACTGATATTGTGTGGACTTGACCGTTAACTTCTTTCTTACTTATGCATTGTTTTTCGAGTTATAATCGGCTGATGATGACCCAGACTGGGGTCGAAACCGGTACCATTTCCACTTTTAATTAAATAAGAATGTAATCTCTACATCTCTTATTTACTTGTATTGAATAGGTTGAACTACCATATTTATTATTTCAGTTTAACTGTTACCCGGAAGTCATCGAAGTGTTATCACAGTCTAAGGTGTTATATACATGGCACGTGCACGACTTTGATCAGTGACACCGAGTGGCTGCTCCAGACACTCGAGTGTACGCTGTACTTCTGCTCTATTTTTTTTATCCACCGCAAATGCGGAGTGGAAGCTCATTGGCAGGAAGACACTCAGGCACTCAGCGAGCATACGCTCACTCGCTTAGACTCATTTTTATTCACACCACCCAATGATTAGAAATTGTATACCACTACCTCTCCTACCCTGCCGGCCAACATATCAATACTGATCTGGCATTGCAGTTATTCTACAATATGTTTTATTCATGTTCTTACCTTTCAATATCTTTAAAGGCAATTAAAACATGACAATGTAATAAAGTTGAAGTAGTAATAAGAAACCATAATGCATTAATTTTAGCACTCTGAAGGAAAAGTATATCCACAAACAAGTACTGATTGCAGAACACTGTGCAGAAGAAAAAGGATATCCATGAACACATATGCTAGTGGCCGACTACACGAGAAGACTATGGGGCAAGGGTAAAACCAAAAATAAATTTCCAGCTCGACATGCTTGGGCTTTGTTTTGAAGTGTGGATTGTTTATTGCACTAGCCTTTTCTTTTTCTTGCAATAGCTGGAAAATACATCACTGCATGCAAGGCATAATGTTTTTCCACTCTTCAAGCACTTATTTTTGTAGCGTCGTATTGTACAGCTTTCAATCACATGTGTTTGTAAGATGCTTGTCATTATTGCAATCATTTTTCCGGAGTAAAAATGTTGTCAAGGCCTCAAGATGTTGCAAACGTTGTTGCTTTAATGGAAGATGGTTGCAGCATGCATTATTCTGTAGGAGAGTTGAGAAATACACCTCCATGATTTCCAGAACTGTAAGAAGTTACAGGGAAACTGGAGACTATTCAAGGAGACCTAGATCAGGCCTGAGAAAAGCAGCATCAGGAAGAGATGAACACTTCTTATGACTTCAAGTTCTCCGCAACAACCATACCACTGCCAATGAAGCACAAAATTGACTCCATCAAATTCGAGGGGGTCAATGTTAGTGAGAGAACTGTCCGAAGAAAGCTGGAAGAAGCCAATCTTCTATCCAGAAAACTCACTAAAGGCTCAGAACTCACCAAACACCATCATGCAGCTCAATTGTGTTTCGCAAAAGAACATTGCAGATGGACAATACAACAATGGGAGCAAGTGCTGTCCACTGACAAGTCACAATCTAAAAATATAGGAAAAAGTGCTAATCTTTGAAATAGATAACTACACAATTTCTTCAGCATTTATTATGTGTTGTGTTTTTCATTCCAGTGAGTGCAGTAAACTTGGTTTGGTGAACTATGTACAAAATTTGACTTTGTTTTAAAGCTACTTTCTACAAAACCTGGAATAATGCACAGGGATTTCTTACAGCAGAAGGTCTCCATAGTATAACCTTACACTAAAGGAAGATAAATGATTTCTCTAGTTTAGTGAATGTTACTGAGTTTTCATACAAATGTAAAAGTTACATCATTGAAAAGAAAATATTGTTAAACAGTGCATTATACTATATAATACAGGTATGTACATTAACATACAGTAATGACGTTTCTATGCAACAAAAATTCTATTCACTGGGCGAGTTAGCCATGCGGTAAGGAGCGCGCAGCTGTGAGCTTTCATCCGGGAGATAGTGGGCTCGAACCGCACTGTCGGCAGCCCTGAAGATGGTTTTCTGTGGTTTCCCATTTTCACACCAGGCAAATGCTGGGGCTATACCTTAAGTAAGGCCATGGCTGCTACCTGTCCCATCGTTGCCAGAAAACCTATCTGTGTCGGTGCGACGTCAAGCAAAAAAAAAAAATTCTATGCCACTAGCTTAAAAACTGTTATCATTTTAAGTTCAGTGCTATGATTAAAGACTTCCTCTACCTTGCAAGCATGATTTCCCCACCCCCACTCTATTGCAGATATTCTGTTTAGATTATCCAAAATTTTGGATTAGTGGGGTTTTGTTATCACAACCCATTTTTATTTTGCTGACTTATTGTATGTACAAGGGAGGCAAGGGGTGGGTTTAACCGGCTCTCATAAATACAGTAATAGGCAGGGTTGTTGACTTTGCATGCATTCCCCTGACCTTATTAGTAACAACTATTTTTCATCAGAACTGCTTCCACTTTCCCCTCATATTTTGCCCATAGTGTGTTCAAATTAAAAAACAAGTTATAAATATGAATGTATCGTACATCATAAAACAACTGTGTTTCATAAATACAGCAAATAGTGTAACTGAGGATCTTACAGTACTTTTTACAATCAGCAATTCTTCCACACATGCTTCGGGCCTATCACTGACTGTTAGGTAGCGTAAGCGAAGGAAGAGTTCGGATGGCTGTTTTCTGCGACTTCCTTCACTAAAATCATTCGACTCTTTTTTGTCATAGATTTACCAGAGCATTTTGTCAATAAATCCTCTATATAAAAGTACGAAATGCATTAAAATCCATTCAATGTTTCTTGAGATTAGCCTGCATACCTGTCAAGGACCTCATTTTATAATATATGAATTATAAATAATTATTTGGCTTTGCAACAATCAGCTTTTCCTGTACTATCATGGAATGAGAGAGAACCACTTACTACAAATATAGGTTAAACTATGTATAGTTGCTTAAGAACTCTGAACTTTAAATTGTACCATAATTTTGGAAAATATTAATAAAATGACTGTAATAAATTGCTAGTAAATGAGATGTCCTATTTTCATTAGAAAATAAAATAAAATAAATAAATAAATCTCGGTTTCTTACAGATGATGGAAAAGATTACCTAAATCAATTGAGGTGCTGGAATTTTGTCCTGCAGAAGTTTTTAGTTCTAAAAAGAAACAGGGTCCTTCAAGGTTACATGCTACTCCTCAGTGGCAATGTTATTCCCACACCCAACTTTAACCTTGATCCTCCTGTGTCCAGATTTTCCTGCTAAGAACAATTCTTGAGAAGTGTTATGAGCACAATATCACACAGCACTAACTCCTTTCTGACAGTATTTTACGACCTCAGGTGTATATTACAATGATAGAGATTAGAATATTTAAAAAATTTTAAAAAGCCGATATGCCTAGTGAAGCACTGGTGAATTTAAAGTGCAAGTGCAAGGAATGGTCTCGGAACCCTATGGAGTACAGCTAAGATTTTGGAAAGGTGATGTGCTATCTAATGTTCTTTTCAAAATACTACTGCAAAGTGTCACGAGAGCCAATAAAACTAATTTAGGAGGATCCATATATAACCGATTGCTACAGTACTTTGCCTATGCAAATCACACAACCAAGATAGGCAGAAAACAGCAGTTTGTATCAAAAGATTTCCTTCAAATGGAGAAAGAAGAAAACAGGAAAATGGAATTGCAGATAAAAGAATAAAATCTAAATACTGTATATGATTACCAGGAAATGCAGCAGCAAGATGATGAAGCAGTCAGTGTTAGATATAACTTTAAAATAAAGTGATAACTGGATCAATTATCATCACAGCTGATGATGTATGCACTGAAATAAGAGGAATAACATCAGCTGCCAGTAGACACTACCAAGCACTCCCATTGCTACTACAGTCATCATATATATTGAGGAATCTGAGTGTGTACTGAATCATGATTTGATCAGTAGTGATGTATGGCTTGGAAACAAGGACTCTCACTGAAGAATGAGAAAGAAAAAAATGTGTAATATCTTTGATGCACTAAAGGAAACCAGTTAGTGGAGAATTAGAACAAATACACATCTACACACACTGTACGGTGAACTGGACCTTGTGACAGTAATGGTGAGATGTAGACTGTGATGGTTAGGACATAATATGGGGGGAATGGAAAAAGGTAGAAGGTAGACACTGAAAAATTCGTAGGATAATGGAGCATAGAAAGAGCAAGGAGAAGATTGTAAAAGAATGTATATGACACATGGGAGTCTGAGATGATGTATCAATCAATCAATCAATCAATCAATCAATCAATCAATCAATCAATCAATCAATCAATCAATGATCTGAATTTAGGGCTGCCATCCAGGAGGCAGAAAACCTATCAATTCTTTACCTTGTCCTTTCTTAAATGATTTCCAATAACTTGTTACGTGTAAGGAAGCACAAGATCAAGGAGAATGACAAGAAGTTAAGAAGGCGAAAGCCCTACAAGGGCTATACAGCCATGGAGAGAGAGAGAGAGTACATAGATAACATATTTCAACAAGGAAATCTGATGGTGATTGCAATTTCTGTTTTACAAGCAAGATGACCTTATAGGATAGTCATACAAGATATTTCCACTTTTAACCTTTTCATTGATTAGGTAAAAGTCTCTTTTGTAAAAACTCAATGCTCAGTTATTTTTAGTAATTGACATGGATACATAAAAGTTGAAAATAACAAGGGAAAATCACAGAGAATCTTATCTTCTTGTCTTACAATGTTACACTATGGAAGGTCCTAAACTGATCACTTTCTAACACAAAATATAACTACACTATATATATAGCAAGTTCAAGGTTGTCCAACATAAAAGGCCAACAATTAGACAACCACCAAGATAATGAAAGAGCTCAACTTACATGTTTCTGCTGGTTAACAGAAGGTCCTAACTGGCCACTTTCCAACACAAATACATAACTTCACCGAATACAATAACTTCAGGGCTGCCCAATTTGAGTCAACGTCTATCTAAATTTTACAGTTAAAAATTTTTTTATTCAAGATAAACACTAATAAATCATTAAAAATTCCTATGCATCTTGGTATGAAAGCATTTCACCAAAATAGTCCAGACTGGTTAATCAACAGTTGTCCATTGGTAACTTACATTTCAAAATGTGTCTCTTCTATGGACGTGTTTGGGGTAGTGTCTTTTCACTGTTGTAAACGTGAATTTGAACTCGACAGCATTTTTTCTAAGACAAACTTGTAATATTTATTTGTTTCATTTGCTATTTCTTGCATGAGAGCTGGTAGAAATAATAAGCAAAAAACGTCCAAAGTCACTGTTTCGTTCTGTAACAGACCTCGAGTAATAACTTTACGTCATCAAAATTGTGCACATTTGGGCTAATAAAATTACCCTACCACTGGAACATCTGAATTGCTACGATATGATACAATGTTAATTTTTTGCCCGTGTTCAATATATTATCTGTTTTAAGATCTTCGCTAATTGGCTGATGATGACACTTGAAATGTGTTGAAACCAGTCCCAATAAACAGGTTGTAACTACTTTTTAGTTCAACTTACTACGGAGTATTGAAAGGTGGATCCTTCCCTATAATATTGTACATCATCTTATCTGAGGATAGGTACGGATTCTTTTTCTCAGGCTTTGAGCACTTGACTGGTCAACATCTGCACTTTCATTATAATCACTGTCATTACTAACATCATTCTCAAAATCACTAAAACAAAAATATTCATCTTCCGATTCTAATGTGGGTAAAAATCCTTGTAACCTCAGATTCAGCATGCTCTGCTGGCAAACAACGCAGTTTACTCATCCCTGATGAAGGCCTCTTTGCCATCTTGCATGCTGGACATTCCATAGCTGATATAACAGAATGTCGTATATGTAGAAATAACTAGTGAATGAATCAATGGATAATTTGTTACATAAGTTTCTATGTACTGCAGAAAGACGGCTGTATATGCCCATGGAGATTGAATTATTTCTGATATCAACATCGTAGATATTGTGTAGTCATAATCGGACGTAGGTCTCATTTGTAATATTACAGACAGGACAGTATTGCAATATTGCGAGCGCAGCAATGTACAGGTTAAAAACCATCACTTTTGGCTCAAAAATCTTAACCTTGTACCTGTGTCCATTTATAACCATGCAGATAATCAAGAAACACATTTCTGAACACTCCAATACAGTTCTAAAAATAGGTTTTGTCTAACATATTTCTCTCAAATGTATCAGATAATTACTTTTTAGCTGGGCATGAGTTATTCCATTAAACAAGAGGTCATAAATCTGACCACACCACTACTGGATGAAGAGAGCTCAGTTTTCTATTAGAGATAAAATCCAAAGGTCTTATCATCATCATCATCATCATCATCATCATCATCATCATCATCATCATCATCATCATCATCATCATCATCATCATCATCATCCTTCCAAGTGTCCCGTTAGTCTTGCATTTTCTCTCAGTTTCATCGGACACCCTGTAGATCTATTTCCCATTGGTTGGTAGTATAGGATCTCTCCTTTGGTAGTCTTCCCGATTCCTCCTCTGTGACACTTCCAGTTTTCCAGGTAATCAGATCTTTAATTAATTATTGGTTTCACATTAAATTCCTTAAACACATCTTCATTTCTTTCATGATCCCATTTTGTATAGCCTGCTGTTTGGTGTATGAACGTCATTTCATGTGCTGTGATTCTGGAAAGTCCCGAGTTCTTAATGTCCATGGCTTGGTGCTGTAGCAATGGGCTGGTCTGGGCTAAAGTGTTACACAGATGTAAGCGAATATACTTTTGGACAAGAGATTGCTTCATGATATGATTTGTAATTCTTGTTGTCCTGGTATATTAGGTTATTTTTACAGATATATCAATTTCTCCTTGGTAAGATAAATTAGATAAATAAGATACGGTTTTAACTAAAAATACTTTTTTATTTTTGTCTTCCCTGAATTATGTAGTACATTATGATATAGTTCACACTGGATGAATTTGTAACAGAATGAACACAATGCATTAAAAAAGTTACATCTGTACATCAAAGCATGAAATTTTCAAGATGTAACTGAATACTGCATAATTAATATGGTTTATAATTTCACCTGCAGAGATCAGAACTAAAACAATCTCATTTTCAAGTATCATGTTTTTTCAAAAGAAATTTACCTGTGGCACATGTAATATTGGCAAAAAAGTAATTGAATAAGCAGTAAAAGTATAAATATAAAATTTACACACAGTAGATAAAAACTTTCATTCAGTCACTTCAGTTCTAAAATTGTGTACAAATATTTCTATAAGATCACAAAATATATATTTTTTAATTTTTAACCGAAAGTGTCTACACTAACTGAAGAGGATTTTTCTCGATGTGAAGAGTACAAAAACCAAAGCTGCCAAGTTTGACAAATTGATCTTCACCGATGACAGGTTCTAGTAAATGGAAATAATCATTTCATGTGTCTCCTATTTCAGATGGCAAATCAAATCTGACACTTTTTCTCCCTGGGCGATGCTAGAAATCAATAGTTTGATAATTAGATTCATACTGCATTCAATAAATCACATTTAAAACAGAATTACAATAAACCTAAGATTCTGTGGCAACTACGCTATGCCTGTTAAATCTTCAGCTATGGACACTGCATAACACAATAAGACCATAAAAGAGAAAATCAGCTGCAGGGTACAGAATCCATCAGAAACAATACATGCAGGAAGAAGCTAGATGAATAGTCCAGTCTCTCACCACTGAAGTGATACATTAAAGATATAGAGACCTAGTGAAATGAAATAACAGAAACCACAGATTCTGAAGAAGTCTCGTCTCACCTCCACCTTTCCCAGTACAATTTAGATATATTGTTCTGAATTTATATACATCTAGGAAACAGATGGAGAGCAATGACTTACCATATAAGACCACGTAGATAGAGTACACATAAAAGAAAAACATGGGTCCAAGGCTGCAGCCTTCGTCAGTGGACGATAGAATGATGATGGGCATTGTTTGCAAGCAGATGCTGTGTGAGGTAAAGGAAAAAAAAAAAATTATCTAATGTTGGGGCCGGCTGCTTCCCTGGACCTCAGCACCACTTGATATCCCACTTCAAAATCTCTAAGGGTAGAAGGGTGGAAAGTAGGGGGGTAAATGTTTGAGGAGTTCAACTGTCAAACATTCATTTGAATATGGTTTGTTGGTGCCTGGTGTAAATGCAGACAGGGAGTTCTATGTTGGGGGTTTTGCAGGTAACGCAGTAGCTGCATTTAGCTAGTGTATTGCTAGTTAAGCCAATGTATAAAGCTGGGCATAGTTTACACTGAAGCTGGTAGATAATGTTGAAGTAGTCATGCCGACCTTGTATGGGGTAAGGCTTGTTCGTGACTCTGCTGGTAAAATTGGTGCTTGGTGTATGTAAACGGCAGGTCTTAACAGCGGCTGTGTTCACATGGAAGAGAGCCAGAAGGGAGTGGAGGCTGGTACAGTTCATAATGAGGGAGAATGTTTTTGCGGTTAGGTGGGTGCCTAAAAATGACTGTGGGGCTCCTTGGAGGAAAATTCTGGGTGTGGGGTGAGAATGAGAGAAGATAGAATGCTTGTTTTGTGTAGACCCAGATGATATGTGGTAATGAAGAGTACAGCGTTAGGTTGTTTAGGGAGTCTAGGGACTGTGTTTCAGTGAATTTACACAAGTTATACTGGCATCCACTGATCAAATAATTTTGTGTTTAGGTGAAACAGTGGAGGAAGAGGACTTGAACAACGAAAGTGATGATAATGAAAAAGAAAAAAAAAACGAGGTTTACGAAAGTGATCATAAATCTGAAACAGAGTGTTTACAAGTTCTGAAGAAGAAGAGGCACTTTCATCGATTGAAGGTGTATTCCATTCGTTTTAGGAAAGGATGGAATTACCAACTGGGGCCTCCATGGTCCCGCTCACGGAAACAAAATTTGCAAAGTTTTCCAGGAAAGATGCTGAAAGCAACAGAAGTGATGATTGTGTAAAATTTTTGTTTCCTCTTATACAGGATTATATGTTTGCATTATTCAGTTTGTACTAAGCATACGCCTCCTACTTCAAATTTGTTTAAATTTAAGTATTCGTGATCCTGAATAAATAACTATTTGTTTAAATTTAAGCTTTCGTGTTCCTAAATAAATTGTTTGTCTACCCCTCAGAACCACTTCTTGATATGGGGTCTGGAATGAGGTGAGATGAATTTATATCGCTTGTTTTATGGCCAGATGCCCTTTCTGAAGTCAGCCTCTGTAGAGGAGCTAATGAAGATGGAATGAATGATGGTGAATGGAAACAGGTGAGTAGGTGAAGGTACAGACTGTGGCCTATGAATATAAACTGTCCCTGCATTTGCCTGGAAGCGTAAACAGGAAACCATAGAAAACCATTCTCAGGACAGCCGATGGTGGGGTTCGAACTTGCGCGTCTCCCGAATGCAAAGGTTGGCTCCAGAGCACTCCGCTCGGCCATATTGCTAACTAAATAAATATCTCAAACTGATGTATTAAAAATACCTCTACCATTATACGGGCATATTACGGCCTTTAAACATAAAGACGAGCGCTGCGCTCACTAGCAAGTAACGGCGCACGTAAAGACATAGCGAGTGATGCCGGGTTAAAGAAGCAAGGACCCCTTTACATTAAATGCTCTAACATTACATTGATCATTGTTGTGAGTTGATTTGTCTCTTCTGCTGCCACTCATCTCTGATCGATGGAATTACTGCTCCGTCCTGACTAAAACAGCATGCTTGAATATTGGCAGAAAGTTGCTGTAGAGTTAAATAATTTTACACATTCTATACGATTGTCCCGTCAACGACGGGTACTGCAGCTAATAATAGAATAATCGAGAGGCGGGAAAAACTGTCGAAAATCGGGAGTCTGCCGCCTAAATCGGGAAAGTTGGCAGGTATGTATTATACACAAACTGAACACAAATGTGCATTACAAATAGAAAATGTTCTACAAAATAGTCCCCAGGAACTGCGAAGCAAGTGCAGACAGCAGCTTCAGTTTTGGACCGAGATTGAAGTTGCACGGGGGTGGGGGGGTCCACTCAAACTGCAATACAAGGTCCCTGACGGGAGTCATAGTGTGGGCTGCAGTGTTATCATGAAGGAGTACGGCACTGTCTAACAGTGCAGGGTGCCTTTGCCCATGTGTCTAATGCAAATGACCCTGCAGAAATGTGCAGTAGTACTAGGCATTGATGGTGTGGCCCTTTGAACAGGATGACGCTTAAAAACAACTTTGCGATGACATACAAAAAATGAGCCTGGCCTTCACGGATGAAGGGTTCTGATACACCTTATATCGTCACTGACTTGCACTCAGCTCATAGATGTTTCAGTTCTGGCTCATACACTTGCACCATATATTGATTTGGTCGTCGATGACTTGCACCCAGCTTATAACTGTTTCAGTTCCAATTTATATACACACACATTGTGTCATCTTGGTTGTCGTTGATTTGCACCCAGCTTACTGATTTTTAGTTCTGATTGATAATCTCGCAACCAGGTTTGGGCAACTGCAATAATGTGACTGAGCAAGTACTTTCCTTCATGCTCAAATCGCTGCAGGTGGATAAGGCAGATCTCGTACCATGTCCACTTCTACATCTTTACTTACTGATGTGGCACCCACTTCCCACTTTGAATACTTTTTGTGCACCTGCAAGTCTAGTCGTAAAATGCTGAATAGTGTCAACCCAAACATACTTGTACAGTATGTATGGATATTTCCTGCATGGTCCAATGTTGGTCTTCTGTTAAGCACAATGTAACAACAGCCACGGACATGATCTGTACAGGCAGATAGGGACATCGATGGCACGCCTGGTCCTCAGTTGCTCCATGTCCATGTTGGAAGGCCATCACCCAACATGCAACAGTTTGATACACCACCACCCGACTACCCACAGTTTCTCGTAGTTTTGTATGACACCAATAGGCATTTCTGCTAAGGAGAACTACAATTTTCATTTGTTTACATTCATCGCAGAGCATGGATAGATGTACACTGACTGTGTCAACTGCTGCTACCTAGCCACCTGTGTCAATATATGCTATCTGCTGGAGGTCTTCAGTAGCATGTGCCACAGGGTTTTGAACATAATAATGGCCTTACTATGTTGTCACATGTTCAGACAATAAAACACTAATGCTATGACTCATCAAATGACCTGTACGACAAGAAATGTGTTCCACCTATCAATACTTATTTATTGTAAATGGATTTACATTAGTACCGGTTTCGGCCTTCCATGGCCATCATCCAATCAATACGGAAACTTATAAATAATAATCATGAAATGACCTACGCACATTGCTGGAAATCACTGTAAGACTGTACATAAGACCAGGAGGGCATCATAATCATAACTGTCAGGCTCAGTTATCAGACTGTGATACTTATCAGAGTACAATCAAGTTCTTAAGGAACTGGCAGAAACTTGATAATAGCTAAACATTTATTTCATGAACAATTGATACGATATACCGAGAGATTAAATACAATATGATGCAGGAAGATAGAAATAAAGAATGAAAATATAATTTATATACCTGCGATTTTGATTTCGGATCAGCAGTCAAGGCCCGTACTTTAGATCTTTCTTGCTCTAGCTGCGCGTGCAAGGTTGTAACTTCAGTGGTCAGCTCCTCTCTCATCTGTTGTAACCTCTCCACCTCCATCAACACTTCTGCCTTGTCTCGCACTACAAAAGAGTTCACACAGTGAGTGGCAGAAACCTCATCACAGACCCGATAGAAATCAAATAAAACAATGCATGTTCACAGCAACTCTTGTTTTTTTTTTTTTTTAAATGTTTATATATTTTTATAATCTGCTTTACAACGTACTGATACAGATAGGTCTTATGGCAACAATGGGGTAGGAAAAGGCCAGGAGTGGACAGGAAGCAGCCATTGCCTTAGGGACAGCAACTGCATTTGACTGGTGTGAAAATGGGAAACCACGGAAAACCATCTTCAGGGCTGCTGACAGCGCGCAAATCTTAGTAATGTACAATATGGTAGAAGAATCATGTGCCAGCCATTACCACATTCTTGAAGACAGGAGAGGCCTGGTGCAGGTGGAAAGATATGGAATTGAATACAGGCTTTGGGCGCACAATCTAGTGATTAGAAATTGTATATCACCACATCTCCTATCCTGCTGGCCAACATTCTGATAGTGTTTTTTTTTTTTTTTTTTTCAACGGGGCTCAAACTAGACCATAAAGACTTGCTGCCTTAGTGAATTTGGTCACCAGAAGGGCATGAGAGGAGGTGAAAATATTTATTCAAACAGCTTGAACCAATGAATATTTCCAAAAATAACACTAATAAGAATTTGTTCTTCCTTCTCCGGTCTTTTGAAATCAGAAATAGGGTAAGTATAACCCTGATGTCTGCCAAGAAAACAAGAGACCAAAATAATCTTATTCAGGATCAATATGTCTTCCCATTCATTTGTTAAAAGTTTGTGGTTAAAATTTCACGCACATGGTAATAGAGTAAAATAGAACATCAAAACCAAAGCACAAGCAGTCTAAATGGTGTCAAATCAAAATGCCTGCACATGATACCTGAAGCCACATTATTTTATTTATTTATATTTTATGGCCTTCATTGGACCACTTTAGTCAATTTTATAGCAAGAGTTTTTTTAGTTTTCTGTCTTCTTCATTATCTCAGATCTTAACTTTCTTTCTTCGTCTGAAATCACCCGTCCCATTGTCCGTCTGTTGATCTTGGTTTGTAGACTGGTTTGTTTATGATGATGTTTGTTGTTTAAAGGGGCTGAACAACTAGTTCACCACCTCCTACTGGTATGTGGTGCAACGAAATCAAGCAATAATTAAAACTTCAAAATGTATCAACTGACTAGAATTTAAAAAGTGATGAAAAATGACAATGAATCCAAAAACAATCAGTGGATCCAATTCACAATGCCTTATTTTCTGGGATGATGCTTTATTCCAAAAGGGTCCAAAATCCAAGTCACCAGCCCCTCATAATAGTACTAATCACTGGTAAAGCAGAACCATGGTGTTCCTCCTATAACAGTACAAATCATTGGTAACGTAGACTCATAGTGCTCTTCGCATGGTGGTACAAATCACAAGTAATGTAGACCCATGGTGTCACGCGTAATGGCACCAGTCACAGGTAACGCAGACCCATGGTGTTCCTCATATAGTGGGTCTAATAACGGGCGCTGGCTAGATCCGTGGTGTGGTACTAATCACAGACCATGTGCACTCGTGTTGCTCACATGGTAGCACTAATCATAGGCAATGTGGACCCATGATGTATCACACATATGGTACCACCCACAAGCAACACAGACCCATAGTGTTCCTCACATAATGGTTACTACTCATAAGTAACACAGACCCATTCTGAACACAGCGGACACAACCCATATGAGTGCAACGCTCGGCACCTATTCCTGCAGTCGAGCACCCACTCCCCTGCCTCGGGGAGATGCACACAATGGTACTAATTACAGGCAATGCCCAGACCCGTGGTGTTCCTCACATAATGGTACTGCTCATAGGTAACGTACACCCACAGTGATCCTCACAGAGTGGTACTAACCGCAAGTAACATCAAAACAGGATGTTCCTTATTACACATAAGAAACTTCATGCTTGAGCCCATATTGTGACAAGTATTAACTTGTGAAATCCTTATGTCAAATATTCCACCTTTACAATACTGTGAATCGCCTTTATTGTTAAGAATACATTAAGCTACAATGAGACATGATTCGTCCTGCTTTCAGGACATCTTCAAATAAATAAGAACAAGACCCATTAAAAAATAAATATATATTGTACCACAAAATACAGTACACATATTTCATGTTTAAAGATCATGAGATGGACGCAAGACATGTATGGTATGCTATCTTGGAGCAGGTACAGAGAATGAGAGATGTGAACTTGAAATAATGTTCATATTCATAATCCTTTTGAACTGGTCTTTTATTGAAAGGAAAGCAATTGTAACATCACCTCAGTACAACCAGAGTAACTGAGAACAAGCTCCCCTCGTACAGTTGAATGCGGTGTCAACATCGAACCCCGGTCCTCCTCATCCAGGCCAGGAAATAGCTACCAGAACCATGAAAAACACAGACTACTCCCTCGTTGGCCAATCTCGAAGGTCCAGAAGTTCTAGAATTTCCCGGACGTTCTACTGTCGTATTTTTTATTGTGGACACTCAAGTTTAAGCGTCAATTACTAACAAACCAATAGGCCTATTTCAAAATGAGTTAAACCAATATTTTCCTTGTTTAATTCTGCAATAGAGCATATAAGACAAATTGTTTTCGAAGTTCATTAATTATTTTTTATTTGTGGTTGTAGTAAATATTATCCAGGTTTTTAGCTTCTCTAGAAATCACTCACTTAAAATATATATACGTAGAAAACTACTTGTCCGATGATAATGAAATGTTTATATGTTATAGCCACATATATTACAAGTGTAATACTCAAGTTACAATTTTTTTCAACCATCCCAAAGAGTTCTTATTTTTCTAAAGCAACTTTTTCTTAGCCCAGGATAAACATACAAGAAACTTGGGCTTGTTTTGAAGCACTCAGTTATGGTTATCGTATACTACAACTACTGTAACCGTACAGTGTGATACTGACTTTATGAAGAGTAATATTGATGGGAAGTTGTGTGTGCGCTGAACCGTGCTATTAACAGCAGTCGGGGTGGTGAAATCCGGTACAGGGTTGCCACATACACTCTCCCCGCGCACTTGTAAAATGGAATGCCCCCGACCTTGGTTTGTCAGCATGTTATTTTCAGTCTGCTTGTGTTCTTCATGTTATCTACATCACTTCAAGATGCCTCCGAGACCACCATTGTCTGAGGGCAAACTTGCAATGGTTTTGAGAGCTATTTGTTTCCTTCAAAGTGAGGGGGGGGGGGGGGGGAAGTAGGAGATACAGGTTTCCTATGCACAAGAAAGTGGCAGATTGTCTTGGATTATTGCTGTCGTCAGTGAGGAGAGTAGGAACCGTTTCAAAGAATGATAGAAATATATCATCCAGGTTAAGAAAGAAGCTGGGGTGTTCAAAATCCAACTCGATTATTTTACTTTGGCCACAATACGAAGAAAGGTGCACGATTTTTATATGAATAAATAATTCCCCACAGTTAAAAGCCTTCACCTGAAACTGTTGGAATATATGGGGATTTTACTGATATGTCAATTTCTACACTTCTGAAACTCTGGAAACAATGTAAAAAAAACTCGCTAAGAAAATGGAATACTACCACTGGATGTAAGATGGACTGTCCAAGAATGTTCCTCATTTCAAGCCAGTCATAAACAACATGAATGAATGAGTTCCCATTCATTGCAACATAGTGCATTTTCACATGAAGAATACTGACAGAATTAAATATCGTAAAGATGTGTAAATAATGTAAATTACCTTTGTATAAATTGTACAGAATATACAATGCAATATTCTCTATTCAATACAGAACAATCATGAAATTTTTAACTTTAAATAAATTGTACAGTGCGACATTTCTTAGTAGGAATCCAATCCTTTGTAAACTGCAATTGAATGCCCATAGTCCTTATGAGAAAAAGTAACAAGTGGAATCTGTACGAGGAAATCAAATCAAAAGTTGAAAGTAAACAAACAAGATGCGTTTGATGTGCGCTGTGTTTACTACTGAACGCAGCAACGCTGTGCCTGATTTCACCACCCCGTCTGCTGTTAATCACACGGTCCAGCATGCACACAACTTCCAATCAATATTACTCTTCATAAATTCAGTATCACACTGTATGGTTACAGTTGTAGTTTCTGATAACCATGACTGAGTGCTTCAAAACAAGCCCAAGTTTCTTGTTATACACTTATCCTGGTCTGAGAAAACGTTACTGTAGAAAAATGATAAGAACTTTCTTTGGGGTGGTTGAAAAAAATTGTAACCTGAGTATTAAGAGGGCGGATCAAAACTCACTGGGAATATTTTTTAAAATTTATTGTATCAATCATTTAAAAATTTAAAAATACACATATACAGATCACTTTTCTACATAGTGTCCAGCCTTCGATACACATTTTCCCCATAATCTATTAGCTTAATGTCCTGTGTTGATAATTCCAATGATCACAAGTATAAAGATTGGACTTTTCACCTAATCAGTACTATTATTTATTGTAATGAACTTAAAACATTTTACATTACAGTACTGGTTTCAGCTCTATATATGGGCCATCTCCAGCTGCTGAAGAACCTTGATCTTTCTAAAAACAACATACAATGTCAAAACACTACTTATTCTAATTTTAGATGACCAATTCTAAGCTACATTGATACGTTGTGATGTTTAACAGATCATTATGATGTCACTAATTTTGATGTTCAATCACACACACATTCCTGTATAACAATGTTAAATACTCCCAGTTTAAGCCCTAAAAACCATCTCATATCTAATTTCAAATTTAAATGGTACTATGTTTTTACAAATATTGCTTTAGTAGGAAGTCTATGTTTTCCAAAATTTCATAATAAAGTGTCACGTTTTGATGTTTTTGACATACTTTGACTTCTACAATAAAACAGGGGCGAATAAGTATAAAATCTTCATGTAATTAGCTCAAGGTTAAGTTGTCTGAACTTTAATACCTCATTATCTGGTTTTAAACTTATTTGCCCCTTCAAAACACGCAACTCACACCTGTTTTATTGTAGAAGTCAAAGTACAGTATGTTAAAAATATCAAGACATGTGATACTTTATTAGGAGATTTTGAAAAACATAGACTTCCTTCTGATGCAAGTTTTGTAAAAACATAGTACCATTTACATTTGAAATTAGAAATGAGATGTTTTTCAGGGCTTAAAATGGGAGTATTTAACATTGTTATACAGGAATGAGCATGTGATCGAACATCAAGATTAGTAAAATTTATTAAAATTTGTATCCACCTTATTCAATACATTAAAATGTTGTTAAGATAAAATTACAACATATATTTTATCAGAACTAGTTTCAACCCTTTTTTTTTGCATCATCATCAGCTGATATACATTTTGGGAAATATTGGCAAACACATAAGTTTATCTACGTCACATAAAACAAATTTTAAAAAACATATTGATGATCTAAAAACCGTGTTAAAATTATATTGTTTCAAAGTCCATACTATCTGAGACTTGCGAGTATTAAACTTTAAATTGATGAGGTCCGATGTAAGTTGGTTTGCTTCCTCATAAATTAACGTGGGTTTAACAAGAACAACCACTGAAAACACAATCTTCTTAAAGAAACATTAGCTCAGTTTAACACTTCTTTAACCGTGATGTAGAACCGTATTAAAATAATTCAATAAAATCTTCAAGCCAGTTATAATGGAGCAATCGTAGTGAGGTGGAAACGAGCAGTCGGTGCTTTAAGATGTTAACAATGTTGCTTAGAATTGATAATCTAAAATTAGAATAAGTAGTGTTTTGACATTGTATGTTGTTTTTAGGAAGATCAAGGTTCTTCAGCCGCTGAAGATGACCCATATATAGGATTGAAACCAGTACAGTAATGTAAAATGTTTCAAGGATCTTATAATAATAGTATTGATTAGGTGGAAAGTCCAATCTTTATACTTGTGAACGCATTTTCTCCATCTGATTGGTAAGTTTTTGATGCCGTCCTGATAGAAAGAAGAGGGACGTGTGCGGAGCCAGTTGTGCACAGATTCTTCCACACCTGCATCATCGAACCACTGTCCTCCTAGGTCTTGTTTGAGTGGTTCAAAAAATGGTAGTTGCAGGGCGATAAATCTGGACTGTACAGAGGGTGTTCCAGAGGTGTCCAGTGAATTTCCTCCAGTTTTTGCTGCATTAAAACGACAGTATGCAGTCTTGCATTGTCATGGAGAAGAATGATGTTCTGGATCGGTTGCTGACGTCGCTTGTTGCAATACGCGGCTTTTGCTTCATCCAAAAGACAACAGTAAAAGGGCCCTTTGTTCATGAAGAAAATCCACCAGCAAAAAGCATATGGAGTCCCAGAAAACAGTTGCAAGCACCTTTCCAGCAGATGGGCATTTTGACTTTGACCAGACCTGCTTTGTCTCTTTGCTGCCACTCCATGCTTGCTTGCTTTGACTCTGGGGTGTAATGATGCACCCAAGTTTTATCACAAGCCACAATACGATGCAAGAAATCCTCTCCTTCCTCCTCGTAGCGATGCAGGAGTTTCTGACAAACTTCCTGGTGTGGAGTTTTTTGTTTCTGGTTGAGGAGACGAGGAACCTACCTGGCAGACAATTTTCTGAAATGGAGTTCATCTCTGATGATGGTTTGAACATGAATAAAATAATTTGCAAAATTTTTATTTGCCAATCTTCACCAATAATGTCATGAATAGCAACAATGTTGTCTGCAGTGATGCTTATCTTTAAATGCAGTGATGCTTGTTCGCGGTCCCCTTTCATGAGGTTCATTTTCCACAGCTTCTCTTCCTGCGACAAATTTTTTAGCCCACTCATACACTCGATTCTGTGAAAGTGTTTTTTCCCCAAACTGTGTGCGGAGCCGTCTCAAAATTTCGGAAGGTTGATAATGAGTTACAAGTAACTATTCTCATTTTGGTTCCATATTGAAGATGATGTAAATCACAAATATTATAATAATTATTTATAGTAACAATAATAATAATGTTATTTGCTTTACGTCCCACTAACTACTTTTACGGTCTTCAGAGATGCTGAGGTGCCAGAATTTAGTCCTGCAGGAGTTCTTTTACGTACCAGTAAATCTACTGACATGGGGCTGTCGTATTTGAGCACCTTCAAATACCACCGGACTGAGCCAGGATTGAACCTTTGAAGTTGAGGTTAGATGGACAGCGCCTTAACCATCTGAGCCACTCAGCCCGGCAAATTATTTATAGATCCACCTGTTCAATACAATACAATCCACTATTTCATATGGTTAAAATTTATACATAATACTTAAAATTCATAGGTACATGTTTCACCCTTTTTCCGGGCATCATCAGCCTATAACAATCTTAAAATTATTGGATATGGGATCTTTCCAATTTTACAAACTCATCATCATCATCATCATTTCCCTTTATCCAGCAAATATGGGGCAAATATGGTTCCTCTCCACTTTCTTCGGTCTTTCCACCACTTCTCCTCCAACACTGTGTCCCAGTCCAAGTTTCTTTCTATAATGCTGCGTTGGATGGTATCCTTCCATCTCAATCGTGGTCGTCCACGGCCTCTCCTTCCTTGGATTTGCATTTCCATCACCTTTTTTGGCATTCTTTCGTTGCTCATTCGCTTTATGTGCCCAAACCATCTTAGTCGGCTCTTCTCTATTCTATCATTCATTTTTTCCACTCCAATTTCTTCCCGGATTTTCTCATTCCTTATTTTGTCTCTTCTACTCTTCTGTATCATACTCCTCAAGACTTTCATTCCGGCTGCCTGTATTCGACTCTCATCCTTCTTTGTCACTGTCCAAGTTTCTGCTCCGTAAGTTGTTATGGGTACGTAATACATCTTGTACATAGTATCCTTTGCTTCCATTGGCACATCTTTGTCCCATAACATGTTTCTTACACTATGATAGAAACAACTTCCAGCTTGAATCCTTTTACTAATCTCAGCATCCAGTCGAGCATTCTCCATTAATTCACTCCCCAGGTATTTAAACGTTTCCACTACTTCCAGGGGCTTGTCTGCAAGTCTAATCTGACCTTTCCCTTCTTTCTCCCCTCTAGTCATAACAAGAGTTCTACTCTTTTCTACACTTATTTTCAATCCACATTCTTCGATCTTCCCATTCACCACATTCAACTGTTCTTGAACCTTCCTGTCGTCTTCTCCCCAAATCACAATATCATCTGCAAATAACATCATGTTCATTTCTCTTCCTCCATATGCTGCTTTTGCTGTTCTCATGATGTCATCCATTACTATTGTAAACAGGATTGGTGATAGAACACTTCCCTGTCTCAGCCCACTAGTTATTTTGAACCAACTTGTCCTGCCAACTTGTGTTTGCACGCAACTACAACATTCCTTATACAATGCCATGATCATTTTTATTAATCCCTGTCCAATTCCTTTTTGTACCAGACTGTCCCAAACTTTCATCCTAGGGACACTGTCATATGCCTTTTCAATATCAATGAATGTCATCACCATATCATTCCCGTACTCCCAGTGCTTTTCCATTAGTTGTCTCATAATGAAAATGGGCTCTATTGTTGACCTTCCACTTCTGAAACCAAACTGATTTTCCTGTATCTGATTCTCAACCCTCAACCTTATTCTACTTTCCGGTATCCTTTCCATTATCTTAGCAACATGGGATATTAGAGTAATTCCCCTATAGTTCTTCAAAACTTTCTTATCACCTTTCTTGAAAATTGGGATGATTATTCCTTTTTGCCAATCCTCAGGGACCTCCTTATTCTCCCAGACATTCCTGAGAACCCGATATGTCCACCGCAGGCCTACAGCTCCAGCTGCCTTTATCATCTCCACTGAAATTTCATCTATTCCAGCAGTTTTTCCATTCTTCATCTTTCTTACTGCCATTTCAATTTCATTCATTGTAATTTCTTTATCCATTTCTTCATCAACTAATTCCCTTTCCTGGTCGTCCATTGAATGACTGTCATCCGTTCTTATGTTCAGCAGCTTCTGAAAATACTCTCTCCATCTCTTTCTTATTTCTTCTGGCTTTGTTAAAATTATGCCACCTTCATCCTTCACAAATCTGGTGTTTACTTGATCTCTCTTTTTGTTTCTTAAGATACCATACAGTAATTTCTTGCTGCCCTGCGTATCATCTCTCAATTTCTGTGTGAATAAGGCCCAGCTTTTCCTCTTTTCTTCCTCCACTACTTTCTTGGCCAAATTGTTTGCCTCCATATATTTTCTTCTACTTTCTTTAGTCTTAGATGTTTTCCATGCTTTCCATGCCATTTTCTTTTCCTTCACTTTAATCTTTACCCTATCATTCCACCAGTGTGTTTCTTTGTCTTTCACATTTCCTGATGTTCTACCACACACCTTTTCTGCACATCCAACCAGTGCTTCCTTAAATCTTTTCCATTCCTCTTCAACATTCCTCACCTCTGTCCTGGGTACCAAGGGTATTATTTCCCTTTGAAATTCTTCTTGTATGCTTTTCTCCTTCAACTTACATACCTTAATTCTTTTCTCACTTCTTAATTGGGGTTTTTCAATCTTTCCAACTTTCAATTTTCCTATCACAACTCTATGATCTCCACCAAAAGCTTCTTCAGGCATGGCTGTTACATCTACAAGGTTCTTCCGGTGTTCTTTCTCTATGATTACATAATCAATCATGGTCTTTGTTCGTCTGTCTCCCCAACCATACCTTGTAATCTTCTGACTGTTCTTCTTCCTAAACCAGGTGTTTCCAACAATCATTTGATTCCTCATGCAAAAATCCACCAACAACTCGCCTTCTGGATTTACATTTCCATATCCAAAGGGCCCTACAACATCTTCCTTTCCTTGTCTTTCCATTCCAACCTGTGCATTTAGATCTCCCATCAACAGTACTTCCTTATCTTCTATCTGTCTCTCCACTTCCTCTAAGAAGTCCTCTAGATGTTCATCTATGCAACCAGTTTGTGAGGCATACAACTGAAATAGATCTTTCACGCCATTTTCAAACTGGAGTCTCATCATCATCATCATCCTATCGCTGAGGTACTTTGTATATTCCAGATATTCTTGGATTTCTCTTCTAAGTATGATGGCCACTCCATTTTTTGCTTCAGGTCCTCCGCTGTAATACAGCCTCTATCCTTCTCTCAGAGGGATCTCCCCTGTACCCCTCTTCTTGGTCTCGCACAGTCCAAGTATGGCTATATCTTTTTCTATCATGAAGTCAACCAGTTCTTCTGTCTTTCCCGTCAGTGTCAGTACATTAATTGTTGCAATTTTGATGTAGTTTGGTGCTGGTTGCCCATTTTTCACAGTTCCCCCAGAACCTGAAGATCTGCGCGTCGCTTTTAGCAGGGGACGCCCTAACCTTTTCCGAGGCACCATATCTGCTTTGTCCATATAGGCTATTGTTACGATGGGCTCGCCACACCCAAAGGCATTTTATACCTACTGCCAGGTTCAAAATTAGGCCGCCCCTAACATGGAGACAGACGCCTTTCGTAGCCGCTCCTCTGGAGTACAGACGCTACGGGTATGCCCCTTCCGCCATCTCCGCCGTACTGAAGTCCACCTTCTCCGCCGTAGATGCCGTTGAGGTCTTCACTCGTAACCCTGAGCTGTGACCCATACCAGATGTTACACACCGGGTAAGTGTGCTCTACAAACTACAGAATAAAATTGTTAAACAATGACTCCATAAAATATATACATTTTTATATATTGTAATTGTGTAACATTTTATTTAAATAGCTGAAGAAGAGAATGTGCATATTCTCAAAACATGTACTAGACATAATGTTAAGGTGAAAGGTAAATTTAAAAAATTAACACATAGTATTGACTAGATGGATCATCCACCTCTCTATTTATTGTGATTAAGTCAATACGGACCCAATACCGGCCATTATGGTCAAGGTTATTAATAGTGATTATGCCATCCAGGCAAGAATAATAAATAAATTTAAGAATACGAAGGTTAAAATTCTTAGTATTTCAAAAGACCTGAATTTTCTAAAGAAATGCATTAAAAGTAATGTCATACTGCGCCATTCCCTAAATGCCTCAATATACGTAATATGGTAATCTTAGCAACGCATCAATTATTCGCATGCAAGAAGCAGGGTACGAACTCTGAAGTTCCGTTACAGGCAAGCTGGGAGCAGTACGGAATGGAATTTTCCAGAGGGTAGCTCTCCAGTTTGAATTCGAAGCGAGTCGTTGCCATGGTTACTAGGCACGCGTTCAAACTTTCAAATTTTACAGACTTTGTGCGGGAGTGGCTAGATTCAAACGAAGGAAGCTCCACAACAAGATGCCAGAATGACGAACTTCGAATTCGCAGTAATGCATCTTGAGATTTTCAGCGATCATTTCCCCATTACGCTAGAATTCCACAGTTCCAAACTAAATATCACCTGCAGTCATAAGTATCATTCACTCTTGGATCCTAATAATGTCTTCTTGAGTCTCTATTTAATAATTTCATTTGAACGAAAAGTCGTGGACATGGAGAAAGCCGGTCAACCGTCACCCAGTCACCGTTAGCCGTGGGTGCGCCTCGTGATACAAAGGGGTAGGCAGTTTACTTAAGGAACCCTGGTGGGGAAAGCGTTCTCACTCTTCTGAACTTGGTGGTGCAAGAAACAAGTTGTCCGCGAACGGGAGGCTTTCTTTGTATTAACAAAGGACCGCCATACGCCCGTGCGCGTTTATAGTTAACTTTATTTTCATCTCAAGCAAGACAATTACAGGACTATTTTAATGTCCTAAGATATGATTCACCGCGTTCATAGACCACAAGCTGGTCACACGAAGATTTTACTTATAAGATCAAATTAATTAAAGCTCGAGCGCTGCGCGTGAGACTGATGAACACCTGAACTGTGACCGGTATCTCATAGCGGTTTGTGAATGGGTTACATGTGTATCGTGTGTGTCTCTTATTTCTCTATTCAATACGGAACAATCATGAAGTTTTTAACTTTAAAAAACATAAACTTACGTCGATTGGGTTTGAACCCTTAAACTGATGACACATATTTCGGACTAAGCCAATTACAGCCTAACATCAGGATCGGCATCGTGTAAAGTGTACACGTTAAGTGGTGAAGAAGTTGGTGCTAATCTACTTGTATTCAGCAGAAACCCAGGAGACAATCATGGATGAACGTGGTATCAACGTCTAGACCTGCCAACCATTGCGTAGCATGGGAATTATGAGCAGCTAAACAGCCTAGACATGTGGCTGTGGAATCCGGGCTGAATGATGACTGACTACAAAAGATAAGTACCTAAATCCAATATTAAATGGCATGATATCAGTGTAGGAAAAGTATATTCAGGTTAGGGAAATTAGTTACTATTTATTCATGTTAAATATCAGCTATTATAGCTGTAGTTTGGTTTGTTTCGTGTAACGGTAAATGTTTGGCAAAGGGGGTGTGAATGCTTTACACCTATGCCACTTGTATATATTTATTTAAAAGGGTAGAGGGTCATGCCTTAGGATTATTTAGTCTGTTGATGATGATGCTTGTTGTTTAAAGGGGCCTAACATCGAGGTCATCGGCCCCTAATGGTACGAAATGAAATAACTAAAAATTCAAATTCATCCACTGACCAAAATAAAATAAAAAATGTCATGAAGAATGAATGGATGGACATGAACCCTAAAAAAACCCCACAAACAAACAAACAAACAAACAAACAAACAAACAAAAAACAAACAAACAAAAACAGTGGATCAGACTCAAAAAGAAGGTAGTTAATTAGAGTATTACTGACCAAGGGACCATTTATAAAGCACGATGATGCTTGATGTTGGAAGGGGTGCTAAATTCACGTCTAAGGCCCCACAGAACGGTACATGTCGCGAGTAAAGTAGAACCATGGTATTTATCATTTTGGGGTACTGATCAAAAGTAGCGAAGACTCACGGTGGTCCACACAAGATGGTATTACTCATAAGTGTTGCAATTCGTACAGGAAACGCAGACCTATGGTGTTTCTCACACAATGGCACCACTCATAGCCAACGCAAATCGGTAAGGTTTCTCACCTAGGTGTACTAGTCACGGGCGCTGGTATTCCCGTGGTGTTCCTCACATAGTGGGTACCAATCACAGGCAACGCTGACCCACGGTGCCGCTCATATAGCGGTACAACTCACAGGCTACGCCCAGACCCGTGGTGTTGCCCAAATGGGTACAACGCACGGGTGCTGGAATCCACCAGGCCAGGCTTTTTACTGCAACTAATCACAAACCTATTTCGTACCAATTTAGTGATACTACTCGCAAGTACATGCAACCCATGGTGTTCCCCGCATGATGGTACAAATCAAGAGTAGTTTCATGGTTCTAATTCAATCATCCCTTGGTCGCCCCTTGTAGTCGCCTCTTACGACAGGCAGGGGATACCGCGGGTGTATTCTACATGTGCGTCCCCCACCCGCAGGGGGTGATTATTTAGACTGTTTGTGTTCATTTTTGCTTGTGTGTATTTATGTTATTCCACGTCTGCTGTAGTTATTTGGGGGAAGAGAGTCACTGATATAAACAAAGGCCATCCACCAACAGCATTGGGTAATTCACATAATTAGCAGCATAATGTTAGTCAGGTAATTCTCTGTATGCTATATTAATATTATTTCAGCTGTCTCAGAAATTGGTGTGGGAGCCTGTCCTTCGTTGAGATAGATAGTTTCTTTTAAAATTGCGGGAAGGCAAGTCAGGGATACCACTTGGGGATGAACCCAGGATAATTGAGATGAGAGGCTTGACATGCTTGAGGCTTGAAATGAGGCCTAATATATGTGTTAAGGTGAGATATGCTTTTGGGAATTGAGGGAGCCTTATATATGCGAGTGCTAAATTAGCCAGCAGAGAAATGTAAAGAATGCATCGGCTAAGTAGAGAATGTGTTTTTCATTTGTTTTGCCTCAAGAATATTTGTGTAGCAGGCCAAGACCTGACTACTTGCAGTAAAGTGAACCACTGGCAGAGAATATGTCTCCCCTTCTGTGTGAAAGTGAAAGTCGCCTTGAGGGTGCCTTCCCTCGACAGCTCAGTATTTGTTTTCCTCAACAGCTGATTGTTACAGAGCCGAGAATACTGACAACTTTGTGTCTGTAAGACACAAAATCTGACGCCGTCTGCATATCACGAGGTCGACTCCCCAGATATCATCATTAGTGTGTATATATATTTGTATGTAGTTCTTTCCACAGGTGTGATCTTTTGCATTGGTCATGTGATTTTATGTCTCGTTGTGTAAATTTTGGTGCATGTCAGCTCGGCAGCTGATTTCATTGATATCCAGTTCTGCCTGGACTGCTTTGGTGAGCTCGCGAGCTCATGGTCGAAGCTGTGTAGTACATAAGTTAATTAGGGAACCCCTTAAGCCATAGTGTCTTACGTTTATATCTGCAATTTAGACGGACTGTAAATATTTGTATTAGCTATTTCACGAATGTATTAGTCCTACCGGTTCATCAGAGAGACGTTGTGTTACAACAAGGCCTACGGGCAATTATACTGGATTTATGGTTCTTGTCCGGAGTAGTCAACCATTCAAATACGATAGGTCAATTATTTTAGTCGTCAATTACCTCAGTCGTCGGAATTTATGTAAATTGGCAATTTTTGTCGGCAGATGTTTTACTCGTTTTTTTTTAATGGTCGGAGACCGTTTTGATAACAGCTGTTGAATCGTCACCTGGTAATTCATTAAATTGCAATTGCTAAAATTTTAACTAATCAGCTTAATTATATTGACGACTAATTCCCCTGTATCATCACGAGGTATCGATGTAATATAACGGGTCTGAACCCGATCTTGTTTGCTTGTTTGTATTATCATATTCATGTAAGCGCTTTATGCAGTGTAATTAATTATACTTATGACTGGTTTGAGGTTGATTTCAGTTATGATTATAATATTCTAATTAGCATGGACCATTTATATGTTTTTCTCGGGATTAATAAATCAGTTTTACCCCATAAGGGTTTCTCATTTCAATATATATGTCCATTCTCCCTGTCAATATACTCATTAGTATAAGTTTAGATTAATTTTTGAGTCGCCCAAAATTCATCGAACAGGACCACCGCTTTACCGAACCCTGAGTCTAGTCGGCAACAAAGACAGGAAATGGTACAATACCTAAACATTTGAATTCAGTACAAAACAGGGGTAGATTGCAGCACCATGAAATGAGAACACAGCAGAAAGTAAATCACTTGTGGATTAAAGATGAAATTAGGTTTTTACACCTCAAAAAAAACAAAACAAAGATGAACACACTTTATTAATTACACCTACTCATCACTAGTCAAATTTCGGTTTTCGAGTGGGAGGAAGCGCAATTTAACATTGACCTCTCATTATTCACAGTACTAAAGAAAAAAATCAAGTTTTGGATAGAAAATACCAGAAGATCACTGATGACAAGCGCATCACAAGAGAGGAAATGTGAAACAATATAACACACACACACATTTTATCCACCATCTAAAAACCTGACCAATGTTGATTTCAACAATGATGAAGTTGAGATCTTAAGTAAAGGTCCTAAACATAACTGGCCACACATGAGTAAGACCATTCAAAACAGGGAATTAGTGAAACTGATAGTGGAATCTGAAGTAGCAATTGCAGGGGTCCCTATAGATGAACAAGAGAATATGAGGTTCGAGGCCAAAAAGAAAATTTGTAAAATAATGGAACACAAGAGTATCGCAGATGTCAAAACGAATAATAATCTCCAAATGATTAACAAGAAGATCAAAGATAACAACATAATTGTTACAAAGGCTGATAAGGGTAATACTATAGTTTTGACGAATAAAGATTACATTAGTAAAACAAATGATTTTTTGAAGGGAGATAAGTTTCGTCAGATAAAGAAGGATCCCACCAACAATATACAAAAGACATTTAAGCAAAAATTTTGATCAATACTAACTTTTTGATGGATTCGAAAGAATTAAAACGCTTGGTAAATATGAACCCAGGGTTCCCTAAATTGATGACAATGCCTAAGGTACACAAAGAAGGCATACCGAATTAGACCGGTTGTAAACTTCAGAAATAGTCCCACATATAAAACGGCCAAATTTATACACACGTTTTTAAATAAATATTACAGATTTAATGTAGATACTATCCTCCGCAATACTACAGATTTTTGTAATAGGACAAAAAATGTAACTTTATCGCAACAGAATACTATCCATAGCTTTGATGTTAAGGATATGTACTCGAACATCCCGATTAAGGAGACTATCAACATTGTTAAGGATAACTTTAACACATACAGCCCATTGAGTAGAGTAGAAATAGATGAATTTATCAACTTATTAACGTTCACATTAGAAAACAACTTTTTTACTTTTAATAACAACGTGTATAAACAAGTTAAGGGGTTGGCCATGGGATCACCAGCGTCTGGTATCCTTGTGGACATATATATGGACCATATGGAATCTAATAAAATAGTTGGCAAAATAAGAGGATTAGATTTATGGTTGAGGTTTGTTGATGACACGTTCGTTATCATTAACGAACAGAATCTCAAACCAAACGAGCTGTTTTTTTTGTTGTTGTTGTTATTTGCTTTAAGTCGCACCGACATGGATAGGTCTTTTGGCGACGATGAGGGAGGAAGGGTCTAGGAGTGGGAAGGAAGCGGCCGTGGCCTTAATTAAGATACAGCCCCAGCATTTGCCTGGTGTGAAAATGGGAAACCACGAAACGAGCTGTTAGACCAGTTAAATAACTTAGATAAAACATATAACGCTTACAATCGAATTGGAAAATAATAAAAGTCTAAACTACCGAGACATAACAGTAACAAGAGATAATAAAAACCTGGTTTACCAAGTATTCAGAAAGCCTACACATACAGATGTTGTTATCAGGAAAGACTTGAACCACCCGGGACAACACAAGAAAGCAGCATTTTATAGCTTGATCAATAGAGCTGTAAGTACACCATTAGATGAAAATGAATTTAATGAAGAGATAAACATCATTCACGATATTGCCAGAAGAAATGGTTACCCTACGAGCTATGTCAATAGGATAAAGAGTAAGGTCATGAATAGACCAAACACTCTACTTGTAAATAGGAAAGAAAAGAAGAAACGTGCTACATTCACTTATATTAATAAACAATCATATGGCTTGGTTAAACTCTTTCACTATCACTATCAGCCATATTCAATTGTTTTTACGATGTGGCCTCTTTAAGTCCGAAGCAAGGTACGTTTTCATGAGGTCTCTCCATCTGGGATGGTCTTGAGCGATGTTCTGCCAACTGATCCCAGTAATCTTACGGATGTCTTTATCCCATCTGTCCGGTGGTCTTTCCCTAGGTCTCAGATGATCTTTCGGACTCTTTAGGAAACACAATATCCACGTATCCCTTAGAACAGATAATAATAATAATAAAATTTTGTTTAATTCAAACAGTGTAAACACCAATAGTATTTTCAGTAAGTCAGGAGTATACAAATTGTCTTGTCAAGACTGTGAAAAAAAGTATGTAGGACAGTCAGGAAGAAGTGTGTTGGTATGTTATAAAGAGCACGTGAATGCACGAAGATATTCTAGATACTCTGCCATGTGCGAACATATGCACGGAAACAATCATCATTTCACTAATATTGAACGGGACATGGTTTTATTACACCCGTTAAACAAAGGTAAACAAATGAATGCCCTTGAGAATTTAGAAATTTACAAGTTACAAAAATCTGATAGTGAAAATAGCCTTAATGAGCACATGGCAGAGGACAATCAGTTGTTTAAATTGGTGAGCCCATATTTTAGAAAGAGGGCAAAAGAGAATGAGGAAAATGGCGTAAGGGAGGAAGTATGACGGTAGCATCAGTGACGGTACCCTCCAACCCTATTTCCATCCAGCGCGCCTCCCACTGCAACTCCGCAATCAGTCGTCGAACAACTTCAGTTGCTTTTATATCTCCTTGACAGTTGCATGACAGCCTTACGCACTACTTATTATTATAACATCGGTAAGTTTTAATATTTTTACGAGTTGTATTCTCATTTTGTTTATATTACAGTCTTCCAGTTACAGTTTCTATTTTATTTTTCCTTCTTACAGACTATATTAAGTTCATATCAACCTGGCTGCATAACACACCTATTAACGGAGGGTATCAGCTTGACAACAAGTTTTTATATCATTTTATATTATTCTTAATACCATTCCACCTGAATTTTACAAGAAAGTATTGGAACACCAAGGACACAGTGACCTCACATCACAACAGGACTCAGTGCTCAACATTTTAATTCACACAGACATTATCCTACTATGTTTTATTGTATAAGACAAGATGGAATTTAATTCCATGCCTCCATCCTTCATTTTTAACATGTTACGTTGTACTGGTCATAGTTTTAGATTTCTTAATGGGGGCCCCCATTTTCACTAGGTCTTATTGTATACAGAAATTTTAATTTAACTAGCTGAAGAAGAGAATGTGCATATTCTCAAAACATGTACTAGACATAATGTTAAGGTGAAAGGTAAATAAAAAATTGAACACTTAGTATTGATTAGGCGGATCATCCACCTCTCTATTTATTGTGATTAAGTCAATATGGGCCCAATACTGGCCATTATGGTCAAGATTATTAATAATACATAAACCATACAAATTTTGTTACATTTGGCAGAATATTAAGGGGAGAAAAATGGGATTTAAATGTACAAAGGGCACTAGGAAAGTTTTGCAATACGCAAAAACGGTTGGCTGGACACCCTTGTTATGGTGACGGATGAAAAGAGGGGTGAAAACCAGTCTAGAAGACAGCACGGCGCGACCTTCACACCAGTTGTTACCATGCAGTGGGATTGAAAGCAAGTTAAGATGTCAGTGTGGTCTAAAGGCGAATATCGCGTAATTATCTGCTACAATTTTGCTTGTGGATTAACTGTTGACCAGCGCCTGGAGGAAATGACTCCTGTGCTGGGGAAAGACTGTCCACATCGGACAATTTTCCGCTGGTACAAAAGAGTTCCAGAGGGGAAATTTTGGGGTTGAAGACGATCCTCATTCTGGGCGACCGTCTGAATCAGTGACTGAGGAAAACATTGAAGCTGTGAGGAAAATGTTGCAGCAAGAGAGGTGGTTGACATATCGGCAGGTAGAAGAGACCCTCCACATCAATGCACCAGCTATTCATTCAATTCTACACGACCATTTCCAAGTTAGAAAGGCTTGTTCCCTTTGGGTGCCCCATGCACTTTCAGAGGAACAAAGGGCACATCGAGTGAAGTGGTTCCGAAAAATGCTAAAACAGTTTGAAAATGGGACTTCGCGTAACCTCAATAGCATCATTACAGGTGACAAAACTTGGCTTTATTATTACAATGTCCCAACAAAATCCCAGAACAAGGCGTGGCTGTTTGAAGATGAGGGTACTCCTGTGACTGTGCGAAAGTCAAGGTCAGTGAAGAAAAGGATGGTTGCAGTATTCTTTACTAAACGGGGCATCCTGACTCGGGTTGTGCTAGAAACTCAAAGGACAGTTACTGCGAAGTGGTACAGTGAGACTTTTCTGCCTCAGGTCATCCAGGCTCTCAAGCAGTTCCATCAAAAGTCACTGCTCAACACTTGCCTCTTGCATTACGACAATGCTCCAGCACATCGTGCTAATGTAACAAGCGATTTTCTTGCCAGATCAGGGTTGACTGTGCTTGATCACCCACCATACAGTCCTGATCTTGCCCCATGTGACTTCACACTCTTCCCAGAAGTGAAGATGAAGCTGAAAGGGTGGCGTTTTGCATCTGACGAGGATCTTCTGGCAGCATGAGATCAAGAGTGTGAAAATGTAACCGAAGAAAAGTGGCAGAGTTGGTTCAGTGACTGGTTTCAATGTATGGAGAAGTGTACTGAGTGTGGTGGAAGTTATTTTGAAAAGTCTAAAGCGTTCACTCACATTGCAAAACTTTCCTAGTGCCCTTTATAAAATTACAATTGGCAAACAAAGCATTATTACAGTGATAAATTGTTTGATTTCAGTGGAATAACTTCATGACAAGAAAAAAGAAACTCAATCCTTTCAATTTCAGTCATTAAAAAATTTCACCAAAATGACCAAAAAATCTATTTTTATCTCTGGAGTGTCGCCTTAAATGTTTGTAGAGTTTGTGGACGCAATAGATCATAGAATATTACAGTAATATTATACACAAGCATTCGGAGAGTTTATTCATGATGAAACACTGCTATTTCTGAAGTGAAATTATTTACAACATTTTACAACACACACTTCAACTGTATGCTTGAAGTAAAAAATGTAATATGCGTGAAGTTAGTCCCGTTCACGATGTTTCAGTGCAAAAGTAATACGAAGTTATTTTACCTGAATATTATCACTGTCCAAGAATCACACAGTTCATGAAATAAATAATACAAAGACTATTATAACACAGTTCAGTTCGTGGAAAGAATAAATGAAAGTTATCTCACATGGGGACTATCACTGCACAGTTTTTGTCATGTAGTAAAGAAAGTGAAACTGTTCCACAAAAAGACTATCACAACACAGTTCAATTCGTAAAATAAGTAAAACAAGGTTACTTCACAGAATACAAGTATTTACACAGTTCAGGATGTAAAGTTATTGATTCGATAATACATTTTATAAATGACCTAAATGTTTGAATTAGTCTATTCTCGGAGAAATATTAAGTTCAGAGATTATTGAATTTATGAGCTACCTAAGTGTTCACTGCACAGGCGGAACTAAGTTTGACACACTAGGTTATAATCACTTCAAAAATGTTAAAGTATAGCAGCTAAATTGTTTGGAATATTTTAAAGTACCTTAATCACTGCTCATATGGCTCAGTCAGTTTGCACGTAGAAATTTGAAGTATTTATTCTCACCAACTTTGAATATATCCATTCGCTTAGCCATCTCAGCACACCGACGTTCACCAGCAGTCAACCACATGGCCCCAACTGTGGAATAAGACCCTATTTCTGTCCCGTTCTCGTGTCTCTTTTATACTGCAGTTTTGGACAGCGACTGTTTCATATTTCCTTTAATATCCTCTTTAAATACGTGGACGATCTCATAAACTTGGAGATATTGATGATATTAAAGCGAGGCGTGCAGTGGTGTTTTCCCCATGCTCATGCGATAATTATTATGGGAGGTATTCCGAGTAGAAAGAATGGAACATTCTGTGGATGATATGATGTAGCCTGGGCGATGTGAAGCCGTACGCTACGTCACCCGCTACATGTTAGCTGCAGCCGGCAGCTCACAGGTGCGCAGAGCACGTGTTTCAATGTTTTAAAATACTTTGCAAGATTATTACAGGACCAGCATTCCAGGTTCAATATACAGTACTTCATACATAGTAAGGACAAAGTTCAACTATTTGATAAAAATCTTTGCATCCTTGTTCAAACGTGAAGTGTTGGTAATATGTAAAAAGTCTTTAAAATAACCTGCTCATGGGTGTAATATAGATCACATCATCAAAATATTGCTTAAAAAATAAATATATATATATTTTCCCTACAGTTTTGCCTCCCCTTTTTCAGGCCCACATTGTCAACAACATCAACACGACCAACTTGTGCAATTAATCAAAAGTTTGCCTGTCTGTGACTCATTTTATAAAACTACTTTTATGTAGCATCAAACTTGTATAGTCTATGCACAAAATCGATAACGTGAGTAATAATTTTAAATGCTGGGTCATCATCATCAGCGTGATCAATTTATTTTATAAGCCACGTTGCATTAAATCTGTGCAGTTCATGGACATAGTGATACAGTTAAAACAATATATGTTGTTATCTATGTTACACCCATGTGCAGGTTATTTGTAAGACTTTTACATATTATCAAATGTTTTATGACAAGACGTCACCATTTCACATTGCAACAAGGTTGCAAAAACTTTTATCAAATAGTTTAACTTGGTCCTTACTATATACATTTTTTAAATGGGTCTTGTTCTTATGTGACTGAAGATGTCCCGAAAGCGGGACGAAACATGTCTCATTATTACAGCTTAATGTAGTTTTAACAATAAAGATGATTCAGAGTATTGTACAGGTGGAATATTTGACATAAGGATTTGAAGGTGTTCCTCACGTTATGGTACTAATCACAAGTAGTCCCATGGTTCTAATTCCGTCATCCCTTGGTCACCCCCTTTATTTGCCCCTTACGACAGACAGAGGATACTGTGGGTGTGTTCTTCACCTGCATTCCCCACAACAGGTAGGTAACACAGGCTTGGACATTAGCAATGAGCAGAAAGCGAAACATCAGCAACTGCAAAACCACGATATTTGCATTTCAACTCTTGTAACAGATGGTTGGTTCAGTTTTCAGTGGCTTGGTATGTAACTTGAAACAGACGGGTCAAAGCTGCAATGCAACTATTTTGTACGGCATGATTTTTGTGACTAACATGTCTTCCATATTCTAATGCTTGATGAGGGTGTAGTTCATTCCTATTGTTTTTGCAACCCTGTAATGCGTGAATTGGAATTTTGTAACCAGGTGCTGGTTATTGTGTGTTTCTTTATAATTGAGAATATTCCGACCATGAGAGTACTTCTTTCCCGACTGATGATCTTTCCTTCCATGTATGATGTATCTATTGAGTTCAATGTTAATAATGAGGTCATCTTCCAGAGGCATTTTGGTGGTTTTCTTGTTGATAACTGGTGCTTGTAGGAAGATATATATTTGTGGGGCATAGCTGCTGATGAAGTGGATGTTTATTCTGTATGTGATGCAGACGACCATTACCAGGTAATCATTGCACTGCTGGTCTTCAGAGAGAGAAATGCTGAATTCTGTTAGTACAACAAGGCTGACGTCATTTGCTGTAAAATTGCATTTCAGCTTATAATTGCATTGAATGTTGTAGCAATCTTATAGTGATAGTAATAGGTCTGAACACAAATGACGAACTTCTTGCAGTAGACAGTTAAATTTTTGATCACAAGAACAACTATCAGAGGTTACAGAGTAAACTGTTGTAATTTACAAAACAATTCCATACAAACATTTTGAATCATCTTTAATTTGTACAAACAAGGGAACTATCATGTCAAAACCTACCTTGAAATTCCAGTGTCAGAAGCAATGTACCATAAGAACATATCCAAAAAATTAGCTGCTACTTTAACTGAAAGGCCCTGAAATCTAGCACCAAACCACCCATTTAAAATACAGGTAAATAACACTTCAACTTACTAGCTGAAGTGGAAGTACCCGACAGCTTACCTGAAGATCACATGGAGTTAGAGAGCGGAGCATAAAGATCAACCATGCCATGCAAGGAGGAAGGGAATGAGACAGCAGTGTAGACACAGAGATCAGCTGTTTGTTGACAATCAATTTACTATTAGCAAAACAATTATTATACACACATCCAACCTCTCGTCCACATTGTAGGAGATAGGCAATGGCATGAAGTAGAAGACTACTCAAGGGGTGAAGTACAGTGAGGATTATATGCCCCGTGATCTATGGTAATTGAGGAGCGTTTTTTCAAAACTCGATAAATGCAAAAATTTTCGAAATTGAGTTATGCATGCTAAAGTTATCACTTTGACCTTGCTCACCATCCTGCACAATCATCTTTTGCATAAGTCGATATTTGCCGTGTATAGAAGTGGTTGAACTCACTAGGTTTTTGCAAAAGTCGATATGTGCTCTCAGAAAGTTAAAGCAAAACTCGATAAATGCAGTTAACTATTAATCACGGGGCATGCTCATGTATAATCGGAAGTATTATTCTGTGGAACAATGGAACGCCGGACTCCATTACTGAAAGGATGTATTCTTGATGTATTGAATCATCTTTAATTGCAAAAATAACCTGTTGATGATAAATAAATCTAACTACCTTGGAAATGCATGCCAAATGTTCCTGCGATTAGTCCTCATTGTCGTTGACAAAATGAAACTTACTTCTTGAGAATTTTTAAACAAGTTACTGTGTGAGGACCTATTTCACTAATTAATCTGAAGATTCTGAAACTGGCATGCCGTTTCAGGAATGTGTCGGTGGAAGAAAGTCTAGATACAAGAAGAGAGTACATGGAAACTGGCTAGAACTAAAAACGAACTTAATATTAAATGCATTCATGGACTCGAAAGACTTGGCCACAAGTACAGAAACTAAAAGGATGAAACAATGCAAAGCTGCTGAACTCTGCTATGAAGGTATCACAGAATTCCATCATCACGTGACTTCCTTAAACAAGATCGATCAAGACAATATAATGAAGTATATGCACATTTCTGCACCTCAGCACAGGGTAGTGAACATTGAAAGTGCTAGGAAGAAGAAAACTGTTTCTGTGAAGTACAGCATTAGGAAGAAAACTGGTGAAATACTTCCTGTCTGTGCTGCAACTTTTCAAGGAATTTCTGGCATGTCAAAGGACAGATTATCTTTTCTGGCTAGTAGGTTTCATCATAATGAGAAGTTACCTAAGGAAAATCGAGGTAGTGACAGAATGGGCAAGGAACACAAGGACATAACGATTGCCATTAAGAATCACATGAAAAAGTATAAATGCAGAGAGAGCCATCATGGCAGAGGAAAGTCTAGGAGAGGATATATTTTTTTTTCCTAGTGGCTTTAAGTCGCACTGACACAGATAAGTCTTATGGCGATGATGGGATAGGAAAGACCTAGGAGTTGGAAGTGGCCGTGGCCTTAAGTAAGGTACAGCTCCCTAATGATACAAAATGAAATGGAAAATTAAAAGAAAAAAAAAAAAAAAAAACAACCACTGACCACAATTCAAAACGTGAGGACAAAGAAGGAATGGATGGATATGAATTTAAAACGATCAGTGGAAGCGACTCACAGTGCCTCACATGCATAGAAGCGGGCGTAGAACAATAGTATTACTGACCAAGGGACTGCTTCTACGTATAGCACAATACTGAATCGATGATACTTGTAGTCGAAAGGGGTCAAAAATCCAAGTCAGCGGCCCCTCACAATGGTACTTATGGCTAAAAAAAGTAGAACCATGGTATTTGTCATGTTGCGGTACTAATCAAGAGTAGTGTAGACTCGCGGTATTCCACACATTATGGTACTACTCACAGGTAATGAAATTTGCACACATATTACCTTCAGTGTTTCGCACATTGCGGTGCCATTTACAGGCAACGCAAACCTATGGTGTTCATCACATAAGTGTACTAACCACAGGGACTCGAACTATCCCGTGGTGTTCCTCATATAGTGGGTACTAATCATAGGCAAGCCAGAATCATGGGTTCCGTCATCCCATGGTGTCACTCACAGAGTGCTACTAATCATAGGTACTGTAAAAGCCGTCGCGCTCTCGGTTGCTACTAATCACAAACCTATTTGGTACCGAATATAGTGGTACTACGCGCAAGTAAAAGCGACCCATGGTGTTCTCTGCATGGTGTTACTAATCACACGTAGTTCCATGGTTTTAATTGGATCATCCCTTGGTCACCTCTTTTACCATTTAAACTGAATAGTCAACGTGTTATCACATATAATAAGAGACATAAGAGTGTCTCCGTATCAGTACTGGATACCTACTTTGCATACCCAGTGGAAGTTGAAGTTCTGAAAATGAAATCCAGCCATGAAGCATTGCTAAAATCCTCTGTTTTACAAAAAAAAATATGGTGAGCAAAGAAAAGAAGAAGGATGTTTAAGCTCTGCTGAAATTTTTTGAAATACCGGATGATGCTATGGATTTCTACAGGGTCGCGTTAAAAGGCAAGTAACAGCCTTCTGATGGCTATGTGTTTTGATGAGTTCTTAAATATTAATTGAGTAGACTTCATTTTGTAAGACTTTTTAATTTAACCTGTGTGATATTTATGTGTTCATTCATTACAATAGGATTGATAATATAGGTTAATAACTTATTTTATTTTATGTTACATTGCTTGATGCTAAGCATATTAGAAACTAATAATATTATGTAATCTTTTTTTTTTTTTTTTGCTAGGGGCTTTACGTCGCACCGACACAGATAGGTCTTATGGCGACGATGGGGTAGGAAAGGCCTAGGAGTTGGAAGGAAGCGGCCGTGGCCTTAATTAAGGTACAGCCCCAGCATTTGCCTGGTGTGAAAATGGGAAACCACGAAAAACCATCTTCAGGGCTGCCGATAGTGGGATTCGAACCTACTATCTCCCGGATGCAAGCTCACAGCCACGCGCCTCTACGCGCATGGCCAACTCGCCCGGTTTTATGTAATCTTACAATACCAAGTAGCGTATAGTATGAAATGTATGACAATGGAGCTCAAAAATCAATAAATATTCAAAAAATATTATTCAAAAAAATAACAAAAATAAAAATAACTTCTATAAACAAAAGTATATCATTCCGTTAAGAGTATTCATTTCAAGTTCCATTTTACCAGAATATTTGCATATATCGACTTTTGAAAAAACTTCAGCAAATTATCTTCTAATCTTACCTCATCCACCTTAAGTTTCAACAAGTTCTATTCAGGTACTGTGCTTGTCTCTATCGAACTAATATCGACAAAAATTTGAAATATTTCATGCAGATGCTTCTAAGAGAAAACAAAAACAAACAAAAAACACACATATCCTGAAAAATGATGTTTGCTGCGAATGTCGAGTTTTGAAATAAACACTCCTCAACTGTGAGGGTTCTATAGAAACCCTCAAAAGTGTAGGCTACTGGGCCTGGTGAAGAAGCCATGTTAGGCGTAGCTAGCCAATGGGGGATTAAGCAAAATTTCAAGACAAATATGAGCTTTGCATTGAAGAACTCAAGACAATAACAACAGCTAGGTGTACACGGCACCTTACAGCCTGAAGCTTCACCAGCTACGAAACTCAAATCAAGACTTGTAATCTGCTCTCTTCCTGTCTTTCTTCGTGAAGCCTAGCATAAACCGTTCCATAGCTCTTTGTGTTGTTCTGAGTATTTGCTTAACAAACTCGCTCAATGTCCAGTCCATATATTCCTCGAAGTTAATCAAGGCTTCTTTTTTCTTCATTTGAACATCCTGATTTTGGAGTATAGACCTGAATATATGATATTTATCTTCATTGATAACAATTCAGTCTGACTACAAACTCCATTTCTTGACTCCTACTCCCAGACCAGTGTTGTTTATACTTTAACTGGAGGTCTTTTATTCCTGTTGCCTTCCATTTTGTTTCATCCATCCCCATGATGAGAATTATTTCCTTTTCATTAGATGAGTTATCTCTTCAATTTTATTTTGTCAGTGTTAGAACATTCAAGGTTTCACTGTCTTGAAACTGGCAGTGAAATATGCACTATGAGAGACTTTGTCTCATTTTCAAAAATTGATGCCTGCCTGGTCATCATCCAAGTAGTCTATGCAGTGGCCTCCACGGTAAGCACTAGCCATTCATCTTGGTCAGTGTGCTATTAACCAACTGATGAGCCCAACTTAGCACATTGGGGCGAAACGCTGGCAAACCATGAATGAGTTAGCTGGAAAATGTATAATGCGCAATAATGGACCAACTATATTGGTATATAACAGTGAAAAGCAAAGTTTCGAATTTTGATGACTCATACAAGGCATTTCTTCAATTTATGCCGTGTTCAGTGTTTGAGCATACAGTAATAGAAACAAATAGATATGCTGAGCAGTATTTAGATAAAACATTTGATATTCCTCCGCGTTCGAGGTATAATCGATGAACTGAATGCACAATAGAAGATATTCAGGCAATGGTGGCTACTGATATTGGGATCGGATTGTTAGTTGTAAATTACAACCATGAAATAAACGGGGTTGATAAATTTCATCAACTAGTAAAGTAAACTCGTGTCCTCATCCCGAGGTGGTGCAGCTCTTTTCAGGTACACCCACATTGGAGGTGAGCTGCATGTACTATTTCAACCACATACCAGCCCCCTGCCATTCTTAAATTTCTGGCAGTACCGGGAATCGAACCCGGGCCTCCAAGGACAGCAGCTAATAACACTAACTGTTACGCTACGGAGGCGGACATTTCATCAACTGAAAACTAACTACACATTTGTACACAAGAAACTCAAGTGGTATCAGGTTTTGTGGTATCTTCTCATTGAAACTGCACTAATAAATGGAAGAATATTGTACTATAAGCTTATAAAAGGGCAATTAGTGCTCCATACATACATACATACATACATACATACATACATAATCATTATAGACTGTTATGCCTTTCAGCGTTCAGTCTGCAAGCCTCTGTGAATTTACTAAACATCGCCACAATCCTCGATTTGCAACTAGTGTTGTGGCCTCATTTAGTTCTATACCTAGTCTAACCATCATCATCTTGGTCTACCTCTACTTCTCTTACCCTCCATAGCAGAGTCCATTATTCTCCTAGGTAACATATCCTCCTCCATTTGCCTCACATGACCCCACCACCGAAGCCGGTTTATTCGTACAGCTTCATCCATCGAGTTCATTCCTAAATTAGCCTTTATCTCCTCATTCCGAGTACCATCCTGCCATTTGTTTCCACCTGTTTGTACCAGCAATCACTCTTGCTACTTTCATGTCTGTTACTTCTAACTTATGAATAAGATATCCTGAGTCCACCCAGCTTTCGCTCCCGTAAAGCAAAGTTAGTCTGAAGACAGACCGATGTAAATATAGTTTCGTCTGGGAACTGACTACCTTCTTACACAATACCGTTGATCGTAACTGCGAGCTCACTGCATTAGCTTTACGACACCTTGATTCAATCTCACTTACTATATTACCATCCTGGAAGAACACACAACCTAAATACTTAAAATTATCGATCTGTTCTAGCTTTTTTCACCAATCTGACATTCATTTCTGTTGAATTTCTTACCTACTGACATCAATTTAGTCTTCGAGAGGCTAATTTTCATACCATACTCATTGCACCTATTTTCGAGTTCCAAGATATTACACTGCAGGCTTTCGGCACAGTCTGCCATTAAGACCAAGTCGTCAGCATAGGCTAGACTGCTTACTACATTTTCACCTAACTGAATCCCTCCCTGCCATTTTATACCTTTCAGCAGATGATCCATGTAAACTACAAACAGCAAAGGTGAAAGATTAGAGCCTTGTCTAACCCCTGTAAGTACCCTGAACCAAGAACTCATTCTACCATCAATTCTCACTGAAGCCCAATTGTCAACATAAATGCCTTTGATTGATTTTAATAATCTACCTTTAATTCCATAGTCCCCCAGTATGGCGAACATCTTTTCCCTCGGTACCCTGTCACATGCTTTCTCTAGATCTACGAAACGTAAACACAACTGCCTATTTCTCTCGTAGCATTTTTCAATTACCTGGCGCATACTGAAAATCTGATCCTGACAGATTCTCTGTGGTCTGAAACCACACTGGGTTTCAGCCAACTTCCTCTCAACGACTGATCGCACCCTCCCTTCCAAGATGCCAGTGAATACTTTGCTGGTATACTAATCAATGAGATACCTCGATAGTTGTTGCAATCCTTCCTGTTCCCTTGCTTATAGATAGGTGCAATTACTGCTTTTGTCCAATCTGAAGGTACCTTACCAACACTCCATGCTAATTTTACCACTCTATGAAGCAATTTCATCCCTGCCTTCCCAGTATACTTCACCATTTCAGGTCTAATTTCATCTATTCCTGCTGCTTTACGACAATGGAGTTTATTTACCATCCTTTCCACTTCCTCAAGCATAATTTCACCAACATCATTTTCCTCCTCTCCATGAGTTTGGCTGTTCGCAACACCATCATGATGATTTCGTTTTACATTGAGAAGATGTTCAAAATATTCACTCCACCTCTCCAGCGATTCCCTGGGATCTATTACGAGTTCACCTGAATTACTCAAAACACTGTTCATTTCCTTTTTCCCTCCCTTCCTAAAATTCTTTATTACTGTCCAGAAAGGTTTCCCTGCTGCTTCACCTAGCCTTTCCAGGTTGTTACCAAAATCTTCCCATGACTTCTTTTTGGATTCAACAACTATTTGTTTCGGTCTGTTTCTTTCATCTACGTACAAATCGCTGTCTGCCTCGGCCCTTGTTTTGAGCCATTTCTGATAAGCCTTCTTTTTACGTTTAAAAGCTGCTCTCACTTCATCATTCCACCAAGATGTTCGCCTTGCCGTTTCTACTACAGCATCCCTGTATGCCACCCATTCACTTTCTATATCCTGAACCTGCTTACTGTGTACTGTTTGAAACTTCTCACTAATCATATCCATGTACTTCTGTTTAATTTCTTCGTCCTGGAGATTTTCTACCCTTATTCGTTTGCAGACAGATTTCACTTTCTCTACCCTAGGCCTAGAGATACTTAGTTCACCACAGATCAGATAGTGGTCTGTATCATCGAAAAATCTCTGGAAAACTCGTATATTCCTAACAGATTTCCTGAATTTGAAATCGTTTAAGATATAGTCTATTATGGATCTGGTACCCCTAGCCTCCCATGTGTAGCGGTGAATAGCCTTATGCTTGAAGAATGTATTCGTAACAGCTAAACCCATACTAGCACAGAAGTCCAGCAAACGCTTCCCATTCCCATTAGCTTCCATATCTTCCCCACATTTACCAATCACCCTTTCGTATCCTTCAGTTCTATTCCCAACTCTCACATTGAAATCGCCCATTAGCACTATTCTATCCTTACTGTTGACCCTGACCACAATGTCACTTAATGCTTCATAAAACTTGTCAACACCGAGCTCGATAGCTGCAGTCGCTTAATTGCGGCCAGTGTCCAGTATTCGGGAGATAGTAGGTTCGAACCCCACTATCGGCAGCCCTGAAAATGGTTTTCCGTGGTTTCCCATTTTCACACCAGGCAAATGCTGGGGCTGTACCTTAATTAAGGCCACGGCCGTTTCCTTCCCACTCCTAGCCATTTCCTGCCCCATCGTCGCCATAAGACCTATCTGAGTCGGTGCGACGTAAAGCAAAAAAAAAAACTTGTCAACTTCATCCTCGTCTGTATACCCTCACATGGTGAATACACGGACACAATTCTAGTCCTAATTCCTCCAACTGACAAATCTACCCACATCATTTGCTCATTTACGTGCCTAACAGAAACTATGTTGCGTGCAATGGTATTCCTGATAAAGAGCCCTACCCCAGACTCTGCCCTTCCCTTTCTAACACCCGTGAAGTACACTTTATAATCTCCTATCTCTTCCTCGTTATCTCCCCTTACCCGAATATCACTTACTCCTAGCACATCCAGATGCATCCTCTTTGCTGACTCAGCCAGTTCTACATTCTTTCTTCCATAAGCCCCATTAATAATGATAGCTCCCCATCGAATTCCATTTCGTTCGCCAAGTTGCTTCCAAGGAGTCCCTCGCCTGTCAAATGGGAGTGGGACTCCATTACTCCCATGGGTCCAAGGCTTGCTTAAAATGTTCTGAGCTCGGTAAATTCATGAAGCAGGATGCTACCCTACTTACACATAGTCCAAGTGAGGATCTCTCCTCTAACGGGTTATGGACCACTGGTGAATTGTATAGTCCTAGCCGCCTGAGCACAAGGAGGACCATGACTCAGAATATGTCCGAGATGCCCACCCCCATTCCATAGCAACTGGTATCCCACTCTCAGGACCACTTACTAGGCCACTCAGCCGTTGCCCATGGTTCATGAACTAGGACGTGACTACAGTAACCCACAAACATGAACCATTAGTGCTCCTGACTGCAGAAATTCTGTCATAATGGGACTTCTACAGGAGTATCAGCACAGTCCGCTGGTGAAACTAGGAAGACCTTCTGATTACATACCTCAAGCGCGCCTGACGGAGAGGCACTTTTTTGGGGAGCAGCAGGACCAAGAGTCACAAACCTAATTGCGTTGTTCATTCCATATTACCAGCAAAATGCTCAAAGAAAGGAAAGGTACTGTGCAACAGAAAATGGACAATATTTGTTTGTAAGAATTGCCCAGGACAGCCTGCATGTGTCCAGTTCCATGTTATGAGATGTATCACAGTAATGTGTGTTTCAAGGTCAAATGTCACTGCTAGTGTGCCAAAGTTGAGTTAAAAATGCTGCAATGGTGTTGAATGTCACTAACCTTTAAAGAAATAAAGTTTCAGTTCATTTGGAAAATACAAAAAAATCATATTTTTCTGTAAGTGTTCTGTTTAAAAATTGCGCACCAAAAGAGTTGGGGAAGAAAATGAAATCCCTTGTGACTGGAGGAAAGGTGTGATCATTCCATATATCTATTAATATATACAAAACATTCGGTGGTTTCCAACCTCACAATAACCCTGCTTGTTTTAGATAAATTAATCATGTTTTACTCAGATTTAATACAGTACTTCGCAATGTTTTTAGTGTTACTTATTCAACATTAATTCATGTAATTTTTAAATATATTTCCACTGAAGGTGGTTCAAAGATGAGCTGAAACATGTCTTGCTAAAAATCATTCCATCCAAAGATGGATATATGTATTGAAAGCAGGAAGTAATAAAAGCTTTTCTATTGTAAAGTCCAACAAGGAAGTTGTCTATCACCACTTCTCTTTATTACTGTAACAGGTGAGGTTATAAAAGCAGAAGAAAAAAAAGAAGGAAAAAAAGCTTGTATTTGCAGATGATGTTATGCTAAAGTATGAGACAGAAGGGGAAGTACAAGCTAAACTAGAACTTTGGCAAGAAGAATTTGACAGAATGGGACTGTTCATCAGCCGAACTAAAACTTGGTTTGGAGATGAGTCCAAATCTTGAAGCAGTCCATGAGTGAGTACAAAATGAAGAAGTAGATATTATTAATAACTTACAATACTAAGGGAGCTTTGTTTCTTCACACAATACCATAAACCAAGAAATAGGCAACACAAAATGCATCAAAATTCTACCATTCCATTCAACAACCACTTTGGTATGACATTTCCCCAAGCTTCCAGGATCACACTGTACAAAACATATCTTGTACCAATTCTAACATATGGACTAGAAGCAACAACTTTGACTAGACCTGCAAACGGTCACCTATAGGCCTCTGAAATAAAGTTCCTTCTTGTTTCTAAAAGGCAAGGTACGAAAATATCCAGCAACAACTTATGTTAGACAAGAGTTTGTTAAAACTTTAGAATTAAGTAATTATGATGGAATGGACATACGAGAAGGATGGCTCAAAATAGGACACCAAGAGTATTACACTGAAAATAATGCTGTTGGTAAGAGGCCCAGAGAGAGGCCTAATGATTGGGAAAAGCACATTTTCAAGGACCTTGCAAAACTGATGTAAACTGATAGCAAAAAGAGTAGAACATCAGTTGTGGATGAACAGGACAAAGTGGAGAAAGTTTGTAAATACCCGCACATTCAGCTTGCTGGAGCAGAGAATTGATGATGTCTGGGAGGTTGGCTTAGAAATAGACTGCACAGTTGCAATGTGTTCCACAGATTGTGAGCACGACATATTATATCAGGTCAGTATGATTTAGTTCATATTATTACCACGAAAAAGGTTTTTCTTATACCAAAAATATAAACATGAAAGAGAAGGAAATGTGCCAATATGTGATGGAACTGACTGAAAATAATTATACAGGAGTTGACCTAATGGAGGAGACAGTTCTTGGGGTATATGAGAAAGATAATGAAAATGAGTCCAATGATACAGTTCATAAATGCAATGGCAATTCTGCATCTGCAGGTGAAATCGTGAGTTCAAGTTCCAAGCCAGTGTTGGAATCACTGGAATCTAGTGATACAAGTCAGTCACCCTGCAAATCCTCTAGTTCTAGTAATGTTGCGAGTCTGGTAAAAAGTATTAATGTGAATATCAGTAATGAATCCAAGGAAAGCTGTGGATTTCTTGCTGAATGAAGTTGGAAGAAGCAATGTTTGTTATTTTCCTGTAGAAATTTCCATATGGTTCATCAGAGCAACAACTTTATTTTTAAAGAAACAAGTTTCTATTACACTGCTTGATCATCTAAAATGTATAAAATAATGCATGAAAAAACTGTACAATACTCTTGCTCTCAGGAACCAAGAAGAGCAAGTTGAAGTGTGAGTGATGTTAAAAATAAATGTGATAGAAAGGAAAATCATAAAAGTAGGACTATTAGGCAGTACCATATGGCTGATAAAACAGGCATGAGGAAATTTTTCAAGAATGGTAAATAAAAGTGTAACCATACTCTGGAATTATGCAGTGTGCAAGTGAAAAAGCGAGTTCTCCTTTTACATGGCTACTAGCAGAGAGAAACCACTACATTCTGGCGTTCTCTCTGACTGGATGCACAATTTTCCAGACATATAGGCGCCTCCCTACTTGCTCTGAGCCGAAGGCCTGATCGCTCAGCGATTAGGGGCTTGCTTTGCCTCCTACTACTGGCGGGAGATATCCATTTAAACCCCGGTCCCACCACTTGTGAAATGAAAACAGATCTAAACATCTACTATCAGAACGTGCAAAGCCTAAATAATAAGCTGTCGACTGTGAAATATCCCTGCCAGACGTAAGTTCATGTGATCGGACTTACTGAAATATGGCTCTCGTGGGCGAGTGACAGTCAACTACCACTCAGCGCTAATTACAGCATATTTTGCTGTGATCGCACTGCTCTAGGTGGTGGAGTGATGTTAACAGTGAACAGTGTGTTACCGTGTAAATGAAGGACAGATCTCGAACGGAACTGTGAGTTAGTGTGGGTGGAGGCACTCTTTCCTCGACGTCCTGTACTTGTAGGATGTTACTACAGACCACCAAACAACCTATTCTGTGACCTTGAACAATGCATCGACTCAGTCATTGCAATCCTCCCTCACAGTGAAGTCATTTTAATGCGCGGCTTTAATTTGTCTATAAAGTGGTCTTCTCCAACTACCGGACTGTCAGCTAATAACTGTGACACATGTTTTATAGACTGAAACAGTTTAATATGTACCAAACCCGTAGACCCAACACCCTGGACCTCATGCTCTCCTCATTAGAACTTAAAACAATAACCCCAGGCAGAAACCCTTTCCTCTGCGACAACCAGTCTCTCAATGTTACATTCCTCCTACCCCACCCGTCCTCAAGGTCCCACAGCAGGACATCCTCCCGCCCTACCTACATCTGGTGCCATGCCAACTGGCCTGCAATGTGTCATGTCCTGGAATGAATTCCCTGGAGCCTTTTCAAAATAGCTGATATCGAATCGGCTCTTGACCTGCTGTACGACTGGCTGCAAGCTGCAATTAAAGACTTTGTACTTGAACAACAGGCTACTACCAGCAAATATCAACACTGGATGTCACAAGAGACCAGACTGATACTATTTAGTAAGAAGAGAACTTGGCACCTGTGGAAAGACTTCCCTAACCCACACACTCACAATACCCTTGTTAAAATCCACTGCCATGCGAGGGTTTTGGTCAGAAGAGACTACAAATCACACGTAGACACTGTCACGGAAAACATCCGCAGCAATCCCAAGCACTACTGGAGTCTCATCAATACACGGAGAAGGACGGAGTGGATTCCTGTCAGCGCAAACGACAATGATGCAACAGCAGACTGCGCCGAGCGCAATGAACTGTTCAACAGGTATTTCTTCTCCAACTTCTCCCCTCTTTTACAAAAGCAACCGCTCCCTCCTCCCTCAAACAGAACCCTATCAAGCATAACTATCACACCAAATGAAGTTCATAACCTTCTTCAAACTCTTTGTACCAATAAAGCTACCGGTTCCGACACTATAGGTCCTCTTTTCCTAAAAAATACCGCCAGCACCCTTTGCACTCCTCTCTCTAAATTATTTAACCAATATTTTGCCGCGGGCTATTTTCCTATTACCTGGAAACAGGCAAATATTGTTCCACTTCTCAAATCAGGCAACAAATTTAATGTTTCATCTTACCGACCAATTTCTATTCTTTATATAATGCGAACAAAATGCTATGTATTGAATAGGTGGACCCTACTATTTTGTTCCCATTATATTCTCAGTTCAATACGGATTTAAAATGAAGTTTTTAAACTTGAACAATTTCTATTCTCACCACACTATCCTTTATCTTAGAAAAAATTATACACCAGCGTTTCCTCGCATTCACCTTGCCCTATATCTCAATCAATCAGCATGGTTTTCTACCAGATGGCTCCTGTCTAACAAACCTGGCCATGCTGCATAGCTTTGCATCACATGCCTTCTGGTAATATCCAGCACTTCATCCTCATGGTTACCAGTCACCTCCGGTGTCTCACAAGGCAGTCGTCTTGGTCCCTTGCTGTTTTCCTTCTTTATGGATGATCTGCCATCCAAACTCAACGAAACAGAAAATACCCTCCTTTTTGCTGATGACTACAAGATATTTATAGAGATCAGGAATCCAGCAGATGCAGCTCTGCTACGGTCCTCGCTTAACATACTGTCAAACTGGTGCCGTACTTGGAAACTTATCCCCGATCCACAAAAATGCAGCCACGTGACCATAACACTACGTAAATCCTCTGACATCATATTACCTACTCGACAAGCCCATCACTGTAGTTATGCAACAGCATGACCTAGGTGTAATATTCAATACAATTTTTTTTTTCGCTAGTTGTTTTACGTCGCACTGACACAGATAGGTCTTACGGAGACGATGGGACAGGAAAGGGCTAGGAGTAGGAAGGAAGCGGCCGTGGCCTTAATTAAGGTACAGCCTGGTGTGAAAATGGAAAACCACGGAAAACCATTTTCAGGGCTGCCGACAGTGGGGTTCAAACCTACTATTTCTTGAACACTGGATACTGGCCACACTTAAGTGACTGCAGCTATCGAGCTCAGTCAATACAAAATTACAATTTAAGAACCACATAGAAACATACACAACCAAGGCTATGAAATGACTAGGTATTCTCTACCACTTCATAGAAATTTCTGATCTCACTGCACTTCGTCACTTCTTCCTCATGATCATTCAACCTCTCTTGAACTACTGCTCTCTGATTTGGACAACAGCCTGCCCCCCCCCCCCCTAATATTAACCAGTTAGACAGAGCAGTATCCATCTTTGCTGCAATTGTTACGAACAGAACACCCAAGCTCAGAAATATGTCTATGCAGCAGGTATTAAGGGCAATAAATGTGTCACCGCTGCACATCAAGTGACAGGTAGCTGACCTGAGTTTCCTCCATGGGATCTTAAAAGGGCATTACCACTCGGAACATCTTGCCTCGCTCTTCTCTCTCCACGTTCTTTCCCGCTCCACCAGAACCGAAGACCTTCTCCACATTCCCCACACTCAGCACTCAATACTTCAACGATCTTTCCTAATCTGCCCCCCAACTCTCTTTAACAATATTCATGGGAGACAAGAGCTTGATATAGCATCAAGTAAAAGTATATTTGGGAGGAGTGTAAACAGCCTCCTAAGGATAAGTTGACTGTGGAGAGATTATACCACCATTTTGACCCACGAAGACTTGGCTATGAACATGAACATTCTCACAGTTTTCGATTCGGACAGTCATTATTAGTAGGCTGTGTACTTGATCTTGATATTTTTTGTTATGTTTGTTATATTTTATCATGAAAGTTTACATTTGTTAATTAGTCTGTTGACAGTGCAAGTGAAATTTGCTCCATGTGGCTTTATCATGTAATTAATCAATTAATTAATTAATAAATAAATAAATGAATGAATAACATACATACATTATCATTATAGACTGATATGCCTTTCAGCGTTCAGTCTGCAAGCCTCTGTGAATTTACTAAACATCGCCACAATCCTCGATTTGCAACTAGTGTTGTGGCCTCATTTAGTTCTATACCTCTTATCTTTAAATAGTTAGAAACCGAGTCTAACCATCGTCGTCTTGGTCTCCCTCTACTTCTCTTACCCTTCATAGCAGAATAAATGAATGAATGAATAAATAAATAAATAAATAAATAAATAAATAAATAAATAAATAAATAAATAAATGAGTATAAAGCAATCGTTGAGGAATGTGAAAATAGGTTTTGTACCATTTCATTGCCCTAAATATAAAATTTTTATAAAAAAATAACAGGGAAATGAAATTGTCATTTGCCGAGAATAGCGGTAAAGTTCCGTAAATCGTGCGGCAGAAAGTTCGAAGTAATGAAATACAGACTGATGGAATCCATGTGGCCGCTAACATAAGGGAAAATATACAGGCAAACGGAATCCAGGTAACCGTGATATAAGAAAAGTTCACTATAAACCAACAGTAGGAACACTCGAAGATCGTAAAAAGGAAGAATATACACAGAAGATTTCAAGAAGCTACTGTATAAAGAAATAGCAGATTTTAGAGAGATGATACTAAAATTATCGGAAGAATTAACAAAAATACGAAGTCCAAATGTTATATTTCTCGTAATGATATAGGGTCATAGGCAAATTACACTGCATGAAATGAAGAAGACGACTGAACGGAAAGCAGGGTTGAACTGAGGATCGATGAAAGTTTATTGAAGTAGATTTCTATGAAAATAATATCTTGAAGCATTTAAACATTAACCTGACAGTATTTAAGCCACCATTCGTGTCGTTAAAACTGCAATAGTTGAATTTACGTCATCATATTCTCCTCATAAGATCCTAAAGAATATAAGAAGGCTTTATAACTATGGAGACCGTGGAATTAATGTTAACGATAACATTCATTTACTTTGTCTCTCTTTTACATATTTTTCTAAACACATACATTTACACACATTCTCTCTCTCTCTCTCTCTCCCTCTCTCTCTCGATAATACAAAAATTGACAGGCATAATGTTTGAAATATCTATGATCTAGGCTTGACATGAAATAACTTGAAACAACATTTATCCTTAGATAAGCACAAATATACATCGCATTTCTCACAGCGTAATTTTGTGCGCTTACAACAACTTTCTAGGCGACAAATTCTCGATGAATGGATGTCATCTACAACAGGCCAGTGGTCATATCCGTCGTATCGCTTGTCAACCCCAGGTATCGGAGAAGGTGTGTAAATCTTCTTAGGTGGTTCGGGCATACCATTTTCAACTTCTTCAAATCCTCTATTTCCATCATCCTCAGTTCTTCTTTTCCTAGCAGGGGTGGCCAACCTCGCTTCAGCTATCGACATTCTAAATTTCAGGAGATCTTTGATCTCTCTGTTGCTTCTCTTATTAGCCAGAGCATCTTCCCGATATAGCATCCAGCTATTTACCGTTGCTAGATCTAGAAAGTGAAGAATTACTTTCACAGTCCATTTTCTGGTTCTGAACCATGTTCGATAACACTCCATCTGTTGGTTGCAAATATCAACCCCACCCATACACTGGTTGTATTTACAAACAACAGATGGACAATCCACTTCAACATGTCTTTTTTCAGCCTTGGACCATCTTCTCACATGCAGCTCTGGATGCTTCCCAGCACACGTGGAAGCCATTACCACTTTTTGGTTGTCCATCCACTCTGTTACAACAATCTTCTCATTGCTTCTGACATATTCATTGCTTTCACCCCTATTCATCTTTTTCTGTGACAGTTCTATATCTCGAATCCTGTTTTTCATGACCGTTCCTGTTCCCTCAATCCCCTTTTCTGAAAGTACCTGTAGCAGTGGAATAGTTGTAAAGTACCTGTCAAAATATACAAAACTTCCTTGAGGTAGAGAAGAAACAAGCCTCATAATAACTGCTGGACCAAGACCAAGTTCCCTATTAACTAGAGGAGTTGACTGACCCTGATATACCTCAAAATCTAGCACTAGACCTTTGGAAGTAGTCAAAACAAAGTTCTTTAGACCAACTGGGCGTGGCTTATTTTTCACATACTGCTTAAGTTTACACCTCCCTAAGAAAGGAATCATTTGTTCATCAATTGAATAACTACCATTTCCCCGAGGAAGTTGTAAGCACACATCACGCACTTTTTGAATCACAGGTTGCACTTTCCAAAGTGCATTCGAGTCAGCATCATTGGGTTTATTTACAGTATCGACTACATGTAGATGTTTACGCAGTAATAAAAATCTGTCTCGCGATATGCATTCTGAAATGAGATTCAGCTGAATACCTTTCTGCCAGTACATGGACAACCTGGGATAGCGAATGCAACCCATGAGTAAATTAATACCAAAAAATTTCTTTAATTCCTGTGGGTTTGTATTGATGGACTTCCCCGTTTTTACCACGGAATACATGTTAGTCTTCTCTGCAGCCAAATTGAAGAAGTCGTCATCAAAATAATCTTCATGGTACTGCAAAGGCGTTCTTTCACTAGGCGGATTCTGAAAATGAAGGTAGAAAATTCAGCATAAAATAAAAGTGATTGTAATTGTATTTGCCTTCACCTGAGGACATCTTTATAAAATAGTCAGTCGATAATGCAAATAATCTTACCTGAATATTGGTGTAATCAATATTCACCGGATGTGGCTTTTCCTGGAAATACTTTTTCTTCCAAGCCGCCTTGGTGTAGTATCAGTCCTTGGCCCTGGGGAGGGTGTCTCTATTGCAGTACAATTTGTTTCTTCTTCTTGTTCATCTGCTTCACTTTCTAAGGGTTCCACTTCTACAGGATGTTCGTAAGTACTTATCATTGGATCATCATCGTCATCATCACTAAATTGTTCATCAATGTCGGAATTATTTAAAAATTCGAAGATCAAATCATCATTGAGAAAACCTGGAAATAATACGAGAAATGAAGAAAATGTAAAAACAACACATGGTATGTGGTTTTACAGGAGGTAAGAGAATGTGTAAACATAAATTAAAAGTTGAGTTAAAACCTAACCCCCAAAATCTTGGTGGTGCACATTAATGTGGACATGGTGAACAAGATAGCAAATATACTCGTATTACACTATTGAAATATTATTCCATATGCTTTTCTGATTGAAACTAATGTAGAAAATTTGCAGGAACAGCATTTTAAAAGAATAAAATATATATTTACCTTCGGTGTGTCCAACACGAGGTGGCAAGTCCATGTTTACAAGCTTCAGACTCCATCTGTTGGCGTAGCAGAGAAATAAAATCAGTTGAAAGAGGACGGCCGTACCCCCAAGAATGCTGCAGTCCGGTTTGACGCACTAAAATGATACTGTTTGGATACTATGAATTTTTAAAGCCAACCCCCAATATTTTGGGGGTGGGTTGTTTAAGGGTTTGTCTATGTTTTACATGCATGTACGTGAAAACGCTGTGATGGCCTGCTAAATGGAGATGGGATTGGCGACAGACGGAAAACGAACCGGCCTTGCCCGACAACACAAGTCCAGCGATCAAGACTCGGAGATGCCGCAGATATAAACCAGAAATGATCGCCACATAAGAGGACGAAATTACAGCAGTCCCAGCCCAAAACACAGGCAGAATAAGATAAGTTTAAAAGCTGTATTTTTCAAAAGTAGATATTTGGGTAGTATCATGTAGTAATTTGTTGGTTGTGTTGATGTAAGGAATGGATCGATGTATCTTTGAGAGATGACTTATAAAGATAGTTTCATCGCGAACGTATTGATAGTGCTGTTCAGATGAAGGTGTTTGGTAATCTTCAAAAGCAGATAAGAACTTCCATATGTAGGAAATGTCGCATTCGCCAATAAAGCACAATAATAACGTCTTGTCAGTCGATTTGCAAAGAGTTATGCCATAATCAAGCCGTTCAAATGTACTTGGAGTAAGTAAATACCGGTAATGCATATCGAATCGTAGGTTACCAAGATCATCATTAATAGCAACTTATTGCCAAACGTGAGTAAATATGGGTTATATTTATATATATATTTTGACAAATCAAGTGCATATTGTCAGAAATAGATGTTGTCGATCCATAATATTGTAATTTCATTGGGATATGGAATTATTCAAATCGAGCGTTACATTGAATAGATCAAATGAAGTTTACGTATGCGGTGATGTAAGGATATGATGGAAATATGAGATAAGGAGTGCGAATAATAAATAATAGATATCCTTGAATATTTGTTTGGGGAATGATAATAAATGGAAGGTCGTTTGAGGAAAGAATCTCACGTATAAGTAATTAATGAGAGTGTATGTAACGTAGTGTAGAATTAAGGTTTTATTTAATGCTTAAAGCGACGTAACCTCGAATAATCTATATGTGACGTATTGGCAAATTGAAGATGGGTTTACAGGATGTTAATGAAGTATGGTCATCGGAAATTAATCTCAATTAACCTACAACTCAGGCTATTATGGCAACCTCAAAGAAAATTTCCACATCCTATTTGATATTTAAGTTGATTTAAGCTGAAACACTAGATTAGTGTCGGCAGGTATGAAATTAGTGTCATCGTAATGTTAGCTAATCACTATTAATGGCTTAGGAACTGTCATCTAAGGTATTCCTTGACTTATTGCAAACATATAATTGAATTTATTAAGCGGTGCGACATATTATAACCTGAATGCAAAGGTGTTGAGTCTATCTTGAAGATTTTACAGGTTTCATAGGAATATTTCGATCACATCTAGTCATGAATGATATATATATATGTGTGTGTTTATATACATATTAACGTAGGTAGCTATTACGAGCTACAGTCATGAAACATTTCTTATTCTGCGTATGTTTTCTGAAAGATAAAGTTAGTTGAAGAGCCCAGACAGATAATTAAGCTTACTTACCAAAAGTTATTAAAAAAAAAAAAAAAAAAAACCAGAAAGAAAATATTCTCGGATTTCTTAAGTTTGAAACTTTGTAAAATATCAATAACCGAAACTGGATGTATGTCAGAACTCGACATTCTGCTGGAGCTTAACAGTAGAATCTTATATTTCACGAGAATTTGACTTTATTCATAAAAGAGTTTCACTTTTATTTTACTCTTGTTGTGTCATTTACACAATTTCAAGCTAATTCATTAATATAATTAATTTCTAAATGTCAATATAAAGAACTATACAATTATAATTTTTTAATAAGAGAATGAGAATATGAAGATAGATTGTAATTCATAATAAGTCAAGATGAATTCATCAAACAATCTTAATCCATGAAAAATTTTAGGAGAAGAGTTATTTGGTAGGATGAGACCATAGGCAATAATGAGGTAGTTTTTTGACTAATGATCATGGACTTCAAGGACGATTTCAAGATTTTTTTTTGTTTGGATGAAATACCAATGTACATACAAAATATTTAGAAAACATTTAGCTCATCTAAAAATATGATATAATTTTGAATAAATATTAATAATTTAGAATTTAAGTGATTTTATATTATTTATAGATTATAAGATTAATTTAAGGTAATATCTTACCTGATGATGGTAATTAATTGAGTTTGAAACCGAGTCTTCATGACCAAATATTCCAATCGATGTTCGTATATAATGAAAGGTAGAGAGGGTAATCCCATTCGGATTCACGGTAAAAAAAAAAATGCTGATGTAACTTATTCCCTGAGATATTGTTTGAACATTGAATTTTCTTGATTGCTGAGGAGGACCAAAAGGTGAGATAGGCACTGTAGCACGGCTCTAGATAAATACCGGTAGTCACCCATAAGAACGGTGCAAGAAAATTTTTCCCTAGTTCGGCTCAAGAAAAATTGGCGCCCATCGTTGGAGCAAGACTGAGGATACCCGACGTGGATACAAAAATAAATGTTGGGCGTAACGACAACAAAAAGTCGATGCCTAACAGTACAGCAGGACTGAGAGATTGGAGGATGCCCAACAGTGAGGCAAGCCGTAGGAAGAGGATAACATGACCAAGAGAAAGAATGAATAAGAAAATTTGATACATAATTTTGAAATGAAACTGAGATGAATGCGAAGATAGCTAAAATTTGACACTCATGATTGAGGTCAAGAGAGGAAAAGGAGAGTAGAAGAACAAAAATTATGTAATACTACGGTATAGAAGAGTGAGAAAAGGAGGGCAAATCAACAGTCAAGAGAGAAGTCCTGCAGATGCATATAGAAACAAAAGAAGAAATAGATAATAAAAAATATCAATTAAAGTTGCAATAATAATTTGAATAATTGATAGGCTAAGATAATTAATAGTATTATTTTAGATTATGGTATGATTTAATATTAAGATAGATATAGTTAATTAGACAATAATTTAAGAAATACTGAGAATATTTTTTATGAAGGGCTGGGACAATAGGATAGTCGGTTTATTGGTGAATGTCTGGTCGTCAATCCCAAATTGGATTGAAGTATTGATATAAGCATTGTAATTATAATCTATACATATATTGAGAAATTGGAACTTTAGCGAAACTTTATAGTTGAAATATTAAAATGTCCAATACAAATCAACTTCGCTCACAATTCGAGGAGTATCAGAAGGAGCAGCAAGAGAGATTACAGGAAAAGGATGAGGAGATAGAGAAGATAACCGAGGACTTAGAACAGGCAAAAGAAGAGCAGAAAGGAATAATAGAAATATTGAAAGAGATGAGCAGAAAACAAGAACAAAAACAAGAAGAAAAACAAGAAGAAATGATCAGAAAACAAGAGGAGAGACAGCAGGAAATGATTAAGAAGCAAGAGGAGAAACAGAAGAGGCAGTTGGAAGAATTATTTGGAAAATTTCAAGAAGAGTACCAACAGAAACAGGAAGAGCTGCAGCGAAACCAGATGGAAGAGATAAGAAAAATGGAAGAGAGGCAGAAGGAGATGATGAAAACAGAAATTGGTAAAATCGGAAGAGAAGTTTTCGAAATAAAAACTGGATTAACGAATCTTCGAACCGAAATGATTGAAACAATGGAAAATAAGAATAAGGAGATCTATGAAGAAGTAAATAGAATCAGAGGCGAATTAACAGAAAGTAAGAAGTATATTCAAAGCTTGAAAGAGGATGAGATCAAGAGACTAACTGACAATATGGAGTCAATTAAAATAGATTCACAAGAAAAATGGAATCAGTACGAAGGAAAGATAGAAACAATAAACGAAATTGTACAAACGACGAACAAAACAATGGAAGTGAACTTTATAACAGCGCGTGACCAGATTGGAGACAAAATAGGTATCATACAAGAAGAAATAGAAAAGAATAAGAATGAAACCGAAGAAAGAATGATTAGGACAGAGCAAGGATTGGATCAGATGAGGAAGGAGATCCAAAATATTAAAAATGAAATCCAGATAACAAAATCGGTAATATCCAAGCAACCGAATGAACAGAGGATGGTGGAAGTGCAGATTAATGAGAGAGAGGGAACACCGACTGTGTCTGGAGAAACAGACCAGAGCAATAAAGACATTATAATAGGAACTAACGGCAATGGACATCCAGCTATCATAAATATTATTAAAACTTACGATGACCGACCTAGACATTTCAACAATACTGCAGCCATGTCACCAAAGAGATTTCTGCGGGAAATTGAGGAGTATTTCCGAGAAAACAGGATACCAGATGAGAAAAGGCTCAGGGTAGTCGAGAAACACCTAGACGCCAACCCAAACCTTTGGTATTAGGCTTTCAAATATACTTTTCACGATTATGAAGAGTTCAAATTAGCCTTTCTAAAACGATTTTGGAATCCTGAGATTCAACAGAATCTCAGATTAGAGTTGTATTCAAAGAGATACTCATCAACAGCACAAACTCGATACAGCGAGTATTTTTCATACCAGTTCCATAGATTTCAAGATCTGGACTCAGCGCCTAGTGAACTGGAGGCGATAAAAACTATACAAAAACAATTCCCTTCAGAGATCCAAAGGCTACTTGCGGCTGCAAATGTAGAGTCGGCAATAGAAATGGAGAGTATACTCAGACAACTCGATATGACATCTAGTCATACAACGAATAGAATAAATAGAAGCCCGAACAATGAAGAAGTAATAAATGTACTGACTCGGGAAAACGACAAGAGGAAATCGTTTACCGAAAGGAGAGAAAATGATAGGGATCCTAGAAGAAGAGAACGGAAAGAAGATGAGGAAAGGATGAGGGAAGAGAACCGATGCAGGTGCAGGCACGAGTGTCACGAGGTCGGAAGGCAAGATGGAAACGGAAGATTTGTGCCATATCATCGACCATATAACCAATACAGGATTAGTGGAGATAGAGGCAATTATAGAAGGAGACCTATGTGTCGAGGAAGACAGATTAACAATTATGACGGAAGAGAAAACAGAAATAGGCAATACATTCAGGATCTGAGGAGAGAGACCCAAGAGAAGAAGAAATGGGAAGACACAATCAAGGATCAGAACATAAACGGAGACTTAGAAGGAGCCGAGAACTTGGAATTACAAGAGTATAAAAGAAAAAAAAGAGATGAACAAAAGCTAAACCCGGAAGCCCAGGCATATGAGTTGGATACCCGGAACAAAAAAAACACGCCAATTATAGATTAGGGAATGAAACAAATTGTATGAAAGATGAGCTAAATCAACAAATTGAATGCAGGTACATATAGAAACAAACATAATGCCGTCAACATGTTGTACCATGAACAAGATCAGGAATAGAGCCTAAAATATGATGTTAAAAATTAAGAAAATGATAGAATAATACAAATAGGTCAATGAAAAGTTCCATTTGTATGGAAAATTGGAATGAAAATAAATATACTGCAAGCAGTACATTTATTTACCCATAGCAGGGGAGAAAATGTACCATTTCATTGCCCTAAATATAAAATTTTTATAAAAAAATAACAGGGAATTGAAATCGTCATTTGCCGAGAATAGCGGTAAAGTTCCGTAAATCGTGCGGCAGAAAGTTTGAAGTAATGAAATACAGACTGATGGAATCCATGTGGCCGCTAACATAAGGGAAAATATACAGGCAAACGGAATCCAGGTAACCGTGATATAAGAAAAGTTCACTATAAACCAACAGTAGGAACACTCGAAGATCGTAAAAAGGAAGAATATACACAGAAGATTTCAAGAAGCTACTGTATAAAGAAATAGCAGATTTTAGAGAGAAGATACTAAAATTATCGGAAGAATTAACAAAAATACGAAGTCCAAATGTTATATTTCTCGTAAAGATATAGGGTCAGAGGCAAATCACACTGCATGAAATGAAGAAGACGACTGAACGGAAAGCAGGGTTGAACTGAGGATCGATGAAAGTTTATTGAAGTAGATTTCTATGAAAATAATACCTTGAAGCATTTAAACATTAACCTGACAGTATTTAAGCCACCATTCGTGTCGTTAAAACTGCAATAGTTGAATTTACGTCATCATATTCTCCTCATAAGATCCTAAAGAATATAAGAAGGCTTTATAACTATGGAGACCGTGGAATTAATGTTATATTTGTCTATGTTTTACATGCATGTACGTGAAAACGCTGTGATGGCCTGCTAAATGGAGATGGGATTGGCGACAGACGGAAAACGAACCGGCCTTGCCCGACAACACAAGTCCAGCGATCAAGACTCGGAGATGCCGCAGATATAAACCAGAGATGATCGCCACATAAGAGGACGAAATTACAGCAGTTCCAGCCCAAAACACAGGCAGAATAAGATAAGTTTAAAAGCTGTATTTTTCAAAAGTAGATATTTGGGTAGTATCATGTAGTAATTTGTTGGTTGTGTTGATGTAAGGAATGGATCGATGTATCTTTGAGAGATGACTTATAAAGATAGTTTCATCGCGAACGTATTGATAGTGCTGTTCAGATGAAGGTGTTTGGTAATCTTCAAAAGCAGATAAGAACTTCCATATGTAGGAAATGTCGCATTCGCCAATAAAGCACAATAATAACGTCTTGTCAGTCGATTTGCAAAGAGTTATGCCATAATCAAGCCGTTCAAATGTACTTGGAGTAAGTAAATACCGGTAATGCATATCGAATCGTAGGTTACCAAGATCATCATTAATAGCAACTTATTGCCAAACGTGAGTAAATATGGGTTATATTTATATATATATTTTGACAAATCAAGTGCATATTGTCAGAAATAGATGTTGTCGATCCATAATATTGTAATTTCATTGGGATATGGAATTATTCAAATCGAGCGTTACATTGAATAGATCAAATGAAGTTTACGTATGCGGTGATGTAAGGATATGATGGAAATATGAGATAAGGAGTGCGAATAATAAATAATAGATATCCTTGAATATTTGTTTGGGGAATGATAATAAATGGAAGGTCGTTTGAGGAAAGAATCTCACGTATAAGTAATTAATGAGAGTGTATGTAACGTAGTGTAGAATTAAGGTTTTATTTAATGCTTAAAGCGACGTAACCTCGAATAATCTATATGTGACGTATTGGCAAATTGAAGATGGGTTTACAGGATGTTAATGAAGTATGGTCATCGGAAATTAATCTCAATTAACCTACAACTCAGGCTATTATGGCAACCTCAAAGAAAATTTCCACATCCTATTTGATATTTAAGTTGATTTAAGCTGAAACACTAGATTAGTGTCGGCAGGTATGAAATTAGTGTCATCGTAATGTTAGCTAATCACTATTAATGGCTTAGGAACTGTCATCTAAGGTATTCCTTGACTTATTGCAAACATATAATTGAATTTATTAAGCAGTGCGACATATTATAACCTGAATGCAAAGGTGTTGAGTCTATCTTGAAGATTTTACAGGTTTCATAGGAATATTTCGATCACATCTAGTCATGAATGATATATATATATATGTGTGTGTTTATATACATATTAACGTAGGTAGCTATTACGAGCTACAGTCATGAAACATTTCTTATTCTGCGTATGTTTTCTGAAAGATAAAGTTAGTTGAAGAGCCCAGACAGATAATTAAGCTTACTTACCAAAAGTTATTTAAAAATAAAATAAAAAAAAAAAAAATAAAAATAAAAAAAAAAAAAAAAAAAAACCAGAAAGAAAATATTCTCGGATTTCTTAAGTTTGAAACTTTGTAAAATATCAATAACCGAAACTGGATGTATGTCAGAACTCGACATTCTGCTGGAGCTTAACAGTAGAATCTTATATTTCACGAGAATTTGACTTTATTCATAAAAGAGCTTCACTTTTATTTTACTCTTGTTGTGTCATTTACACAATTTCAAGCTAATTCATTAATATAATTAATTTCTAAATGTCAATATAAAGAACTATACAATTATAATTTTTTAATAAGAGAATGAGAATATGAAGATAGATTGTAATTCATAATAAGTCAGGATGAATTCATCAAACAATCTTAATCCATGAAAAATTTTAGGAGAAGAGTTATTTGGTAGGATGAGACCATAGGCAATAATGAGGTAGTTTTTTGATTAATGATCATGGACTTCAAGGACGATTTCAAGATTTTTTTTTGTTTGGATGAAATACCAATGTACATACAAAATATTTAGAAAACATTTAGCTCATCTGAAAATATGATATAATTTTGAATAAATATTAATAATTTAGAATTTAAGTGATTTTATATTATTTATAGATTATAAGATTATAATTTAAGGTAATATCTTACCTGATGATGGTAATTAATTGAGTTTGAAACCGAGTCTTCATGACCAAATATTCCAATCGATGTTCGTATATAATGAAAGGTAGAGAGGGTAATCCCAGTCGGATTCACGGTAAAAAAAAATGCTGATGTAACTTATTCCCTGAGATATTGTTTGAACATTGAATTTTCTTGATTGCTGAGGAGGACCGAAAGGTGAGATAGGCACTGTAGCACGGCTCTAGATAAATACCGGTAGTCACCCATAAGAACGGTGCAAGAAAATTTTTCCCTAGTTCGGCTCAGTTTGTACCTTTAAAGGCGGTAAGGAATGGTAAAGATCCACTGTATTATAACAGAGAAGTAGAGACTAAAAAGGAGGTACAATCTGGAAAAAAAAAATAAGAGTTAGAAATGGCCATGGAAGTAAGGAGAAATTGAAGGAACTTACCTGGAAATTGAATCTAGCAAAGAAGTCAGCTAAGGATAACATGATGGCAAGCATAACTGGCAGTCAAACAAATTTTAGTGAAAAATGGAAGGGTATGTATAGGTACTTTATGGCAGAAACAGGTTCCAAGAACATTCCAGGAATCATTAATGAACAAAGGGAGTGTGTATACGAGGATCTTCAAAAGGCAGAAGTATTCAGTCAGCAGTGTGTAAAGATTGTTGGTTACAAGGATGATGTCCTCACAGAGGAGGTGACTAATACTAAAGAATTATTCAAATTTACCTATGACAACAATGACATTTACAATAAGATGCAAAAGTTGAAAACTAGAAAAACGGCTGAAACTGATAAGATTTCAGGGGATATATTACAGATAATGGGTTGGGATGTAGTACCATATCTGAAGTCCTTAACTGATTATTGTTTGCATGAAGGAGCTATACCAAATGAATAACGAGTTGCTATAATAGCCCCTGTGTATAAAGGAAAGGGTGACAGACATAAAGCTGAAAATTACAGGCTAGTCAGTTTGACATGCATTGCACATAAGAATTGGAAAAGCACATTTTCTGATTATATTAGACATGTTTGTGAAATTAATAACTGGTTCGATAGAAGGCAGCTTAGGTTTAGAAAAGTTTAATCCACTGAAGCACAACTTGTACAATTCCAGCAAGATATAGCAGATATTTTGGATGCAAGAGGTCAAATGGACTGTACCGCGATTGACATATATAAGGCATTTGATAAGGCAGATGATGGGAGAATACTGGCAAAACTGAGTGCAATTAGACTAGACAAAAGAGTGACTGAATATATTTCTAGAAACAGATCTCCAAGAATTAGAGTACGCAAAGCTTTATCAGACCCTGTAATAATTAAGAAGGAAATTACTCAAGGCAGTATTATTGGACCTTTATGTTTTTATATAATTAATGATATGAGTAAAGAAGTGGAATCAGAGATAGGGAGGGCTTTTGTGGATAATGTTATTCTGTATAAAGTAATAAATAAGTTACAAGATTGTGAGCAACTGTAAATGACCTCGATAATGTTGTGAGATGGAGAGTAGGCAATGGTATGATGGTAAACAGGGTTAAAAGTTAGGTTGTGAGTTCCACAAATAGGAATAGTCCTCTCAGTTTTAATTACTGCATTGATGGGGATCATTGCAAGTACCTAGGTGTTAATATAAGGAAAGATCTTCATTGGGGTAATCATGTAAATGGGAGTGTAAATAAAGGGTACAGATCCCTATACATGGTTATGAGGGCATTTAGGGGTTGTAGTAAGGATGGAAAGGAGAGGGCATATAAGTCTCTGGTAAGACTCCAACTAGAGTATGGTTCCAGTGTATGGGAACCTCACCAGGATTAATTGATTCAAGAACTGGAAAAAATCCAAAGAAATGCAGCTCGATTTGTTCTGGGTGATTTCCGACAAAAGAGTAGCGTTACAAAAATGTTGCAAAGTTTGGGCAGGGAAAACTTGGGTGAAAGGAGACGATGTGCTCGACTAAGTGGTAGGTTACATGTCACAAATCTCATACCTGGTCCGTATGGTATGGCATGTTCAGAGCTGTTAGTGGAGAGATGGCATGGAATGACATTAGTAGATGATTCAACATTAAAAACTTCATATCTGGTCCGTATTGAAAGGAGATAACATACAATAGAAGGAAATTTGACTGATCCACCTTTTGTTAAGAATGAAGCCATGTTTTCCAGTGTTGACTTAGTTAAATGTAACAAAGGCTTTTCTTGTTTTTTTTGTTTGACGGCTTCTTTTTATGAGTTGGTGTTACAAGCCACCATCAAACTTACTTGTGCTACTTTATATTCAATACTCTGTGGAAGGACTGCATACTACGTCACTTTTTGGATGTCCAGGTTTTATTTTAACCTAGTGTTTAGCAGTGCTACGCTTGAGACTTTTTAACTATTTCAAAGTGATCATATCTTCAAACATTCATTAATATCTTCACTTTCATTTTATACTTTGACCAGCAAGCACGTAACTTGTTTATATTCTTTTAAGCATTGTATTTTACTTCATCCTATTAATGTCATTTACTAAGGGTCTATTATACTACATACTTGTATATCTTTGTTCATACGACCTGTTTCACCTGATGATGGTGTCCATAGACACCAAAACCGGTACTGAATAAAAATGTTGTGATCATATTAACAACATATTATGTATTGAAAAAAGGTGGATCAATCAAATTTCCTTCTATTGTATATTAGTAGATGAATAAGCTTGAGTTGTGTCTTTAAAAGTAGGAAAGATCACAATAAGAAGATAAAGTTGGAATTCAAGAGGACAAATTGGGGCAAATATTCATTTGTAGGAAGGGAGTTAGAGATTAGAATAACTTACTAAGGGATATGTTCAATAAATTTCCAAATTTATTGCAATCATTTAAGAAAAGGATAGGAAAACAACAGATAGGTAATCTGCCACCTGGGCGACAGCCCTAAATGCAGATCAGTAGTGACTGAGTGACTGACTTACAACAGGAGGTCCTAGCAATGTCACGAGAACTCAATACTGAAAAATACAGATTTCTGTTCCTTACATTCTTGGATCAGTTGATTCAAGAAAAGGTAAAAAAAAGTAAAATCAAGAGCAGGAAAATTATGATATTCGTATCCCGTTCCCTGCTAATGATGAGCAGTAAAGGATAAGGCTGCAGATTAATTTCTTGAATTGTGCAGGGAGCAGTTTGTCCATTGCACTCTCTCCTATGTTTACAACACAGACCACAGTGGATTTGAGCATGAAATGTGATCAAAACAGGCTAGTCTTATGTTGGTGAAAAATGACAACAGTTATCAGGGATGGATCTATTTTCCCAAACTATTATCGGGTAATGAAATGAAATGGTGTATGGCTTTTAGTGTCGGGAGTGCCCAAGGACAATTTCTGCTCACCAGGTACAGGTCTTTTGATTTTACAGCCGTAGGCGACCTGCGTGTCGTAATGACGATGAAATGATGATGAAGACGACACATACACCCAGCCCCTGTGCCAGCGAAATTAACCAATGATGGTTAAAATTCCTGACCCTGCCAGGAATCGAACCATTTAGCCATGGAGCCAGACTATTATTGGGTTTCAGGAAACTACTGAAATGTTTGGTCCAATAGTTTCTGAATATTACTGTTACTGCCACAATGTCAGGAAAAATGGGAAAAAGAGTTGAAATAATGGTTTACAGAAGCTTTCTTCTCTTTTTATGAAGACAATTGTGTCCTACTTTTTGATTCATGGACTACTTACAGTCAGAATACTTTACTGAAAATATTCCACCAGGCAAGATTAGAGTTGTTCCAGATTCCTCATGGTACTACGGAAAGAAAAAAATTATCTTGTACAAGTCATATTTCATTCCCATCCTTACATATTCTCTGGAAACCTGCACACTAATGTCAAAGGATTGTAGTAGGATTCAAGCCTGTGAAATGAAATTTCTTAGAACTGTCCTTCAAAAGACACAACTTGATCATATGAAAAATGATGAGATTCGATCTAACCTAGGTCTAAATGAATCAATGGAGGAAAGACTTAGGTCATCTAGACTTAAATGGTTTGGGCATGTTAAACAAATGAATAGCACAAGGTTACCATGTGCATATTTGGAAAAGAGAATAACAGATAGAAGACCAGCTGGAAGACTGAGGGAAGACGTTGAGAAGGGGATGGAATTGGGAATCTGTCTTGGACAACGAAATGTTTTGAATAGGAAACTTTGGAAGACTCTCATTTTCAAACATCCTACCAAGCTTGGTGGAAGGGCAAAGCGATGATGATGATGATGATGATGATGACTACGGAAAAAATCTAACCACTGGGTAAGTTTTTCTCCATGAGCAGAAAGCCCTTTCATCGGTGCCTATCAAATGATATCATCAAATTCATGAAGAGGTTTTCCGTAAAAACAGGATCCTGACATTACAATCTTCCATCAGTTTTCATCTCCAAGGTTCTGGAATATGATAAAATACCCCTGATTTGCAAGCAGATATACCACAAATCAACCTCCTGAATTTGTACTGCCTGTGAAATACCGCATAGAGTTGCCGATGCACGACTCCAGCTTCAATTTCTGGGTGTTGCAGTTTAAAGTAACAGGTAATTTGTTTGGATAGGTCTTCTTACAGTACAACACTTCTGCTACTGGAATTTCAAGGTAAGTTTTGGCATGAGAGATGCAGCAGTTCCCTTGTGTGCATACAATTAGCTCAGAGAGTCAAACCTAAAAGGGTCAAGGGATGCATCTTATATGGCCTTGCATACAATAGTATTGAAGTTAAAATGTGACAATATCTAATATACTTACTTTCTCCCTGAGCTAATATCTGACACAACTTCTTGTTCCTTGTTTTAACATTATGTAATTCTTCTTTAAGTTTAACAATTTCTTCCTTAAGTTCTGTATTTTCTTTATTTCTCTTCTCTAAAGAATCTTGTAACTGAGCTACTGTAATTACTTCTTGGATGAACGGCTGTAAAAGTAAAAAAATATACACGTGACTTGAAAGAAGATAAATTTCAGTCATGTTACCTCACTATAAGGAAAAATTAATACAGCCCTAAAAGGTTGGGAAGGTCAATGCTCAGTTTTATAGGGAAACAAGGAAAAGGACAGATGACATTATTTTCTTGCTATTTGCTTTACGTCGCACCAACACAAATAGGTCTTATGGCAACTATGGGGCAGGAAAGGCCTAGGAATGGGTGGAAACGGCTGTGGCCTTAATTAAGGTACAGCCCCAGCATTTGCCTGGTGTGAAAATGAGAAACCATGGAAAACAATTCTCAGGGCTGCCGACAATGGGGGCACAGATGACATTAAATCAGTTACAAAGTTTAATGATATCCTGGAGACAACAGGTACTCTGAAATTATTATTATTAACAAATCATCGCAATTGGGAAATACTGGGAAATGGAAGGATGTCAGCCATATTGCTCACGGGAAGGATGACAAATGGGCAATGTAGGTGATGGAGTGAAGTAGAAATCAAGACCAACAGATAAGGGCTGATGACCAAGAAGTTAAGACCCTTTAAATAACAATAATCATCATCATCATCATCATCAGTAACACTCGACAACAGGATATCAATACAAGTTTTCAACATACACTCAGTTATCTTTCAAGTAATCAAATGATACTAACACCATTGTAGTTAAATGTTTACAATTCTCTATCTTGTTATCTATTAGATTTATTGTATTTATAAGCCCTGAAAGTTTTCTTATATATTAATTCATTCATTCTTACATTCTTAACCCTCAAATGATGACTGTGGCAAACATATAACATTAAAAATATGCAGTCTATGACAGTCATGTTGTTATATTCTAGGTATAATGATCCATTCTTTAATTCCTCATTGAAGTTCTTCTCCACTATATCAAGAATGTTATCACATTTTTCACAAAACTGCAGGCCTACACGATTATAGCAATCTACATCATGGACCACTCATATATTTAAAATGATTAAATTCTTCTGCTTTCATTTTTATTTCATGATAAATTTAATTTCTCAGCCTATAATTTGAGATAAAAATGTGAGGCAAGTGTCAGGCAACACACTTGAGAATAAAACATTCCATATCAAGCATCATATGTAAATGGTAGAGTTTCAAGTTGAGCAAAGAAACTTTAAAAAATACTCCATGTGACAAAATCTCTAAGGATTAGTTATCAATACTATCCGCACTATTTCTGAAAAACTCCTGCTTCTGAAAATCAGGTATGGGTCATATTCAAGCCTTTCATACCATTGTCTCATAATACACTGTTCCACGCGTCAACATGGAAACTCCCACCGTGGACGGGGGTCAGTAGAACAACATCCATGGTATTCCCTGTCTGTGGTGAAAGGTGACTAACAGGGCTCCTAGATGGTCTTAACTTGGCAGTGTGAGTTGACGACCTAGGTACCCCTAGCTGAGTCTGGCATTGTTACCACTTAAGTTACGTGTACCAGGATACTCATTTTCATCAATCCTCTCCGAACCCTCTTGGTCATCTTTTGTTCTTTTCTGACCTCGACGGTATTAGGTTAGAGGCCTAGGGCATTTTCCATTTTCATGCCCTTAATTTGGAGTCAAGAAATGTGGTGGGCTTTATACTTCATAAAGATACAGATGTTTGTAGCCAGATTGAATTTATCAGTAAATTGGAATGACTGCAAATATCACATAATCCACGTCTATGCTCTATGATCAGAATGTTCATATGAAGAGAAGCCTTTCTGATCAACTTTGAAGAACATATGGATAGTGAAAATTTGATAGTAATGGGAAATTTTGATGTACAGTTTGGATCAGACGTACTAGGCTATGAATCCCCCCTGGCTCCTCATTAAGAGGAGAATAGGATGACAGAGGGCATTCACCTCCTAGAACTATGCATGAAAAACAATATGGCTGTAAGTATTACCTGGTTCAAGAAACACAACACAAGATATAGTTGGGATGAAAAATATGGAACTGTGACTGATTTCATACTCGCCGAACAAGAAGTTTGGAAGGTTATATGCAATGTCCAAGTAATCCCTAGTGAAAGTTTGGATGGGGACCACAGGCTGTTGGTTGCAAATATCACAAAAAACAACCTAAAGTCCACAACAAAAGAACACCAAAAATAAAAGCTTGGAGACTTTCTGAACCAAGGGAATGTTTCAAGAGAATATTCGGAAGATGTTACCAGTAGATCTGAGATCTGCAAATGATGAATGGAATAACCTGAGGAGAGCACTGCTTAAGACAGCCAAGAAAGAATGTGGACAGCAGAGCCATAAGGAGATCCAAAGAAACAGCATGGTGGAATGAGGATGTAAAAGCTACTGTCAAAGTTAGAAATGGTACAAGAACCATACCATACCACACTGTGAGGAAATCGAAATAAAACAGGATAATCTATCATTTTACAGCAATCATTTTACAGCAAAGAAAGATTACAGGTCAAATGAATAGTTTACGATGAGAAACAGAAATGCAAAGAAGATCATGCAAACAGAATAGGCAAAACAAACACAAGAAGCTTGTGTATAGCATTGTTAAAAACAAAATAAATTATAGTACTATCAACACAGCAGAGCTTCCAAATGGAGAACTAACTAAAAATGAAAATGAAATATTACAGAAGTTCAGAAGATATTTCAACCCCTTACTGAACTGTAATATAAATGATGACCCTTTAAACCCTATAAACAATAATGTAGAAAATCTGTCCTGGCCGGAAATGGGGAAAGCAATATGTAAAAAAAAAAAAAAAAAAAAAAAAGCTGCTGGATTATGTGAGCTCACTGAGGACATGATCAAAGCACTTGGAGAACCTGGAATACAATGGTTGTACAGAGAAGTGATCATTCCACTATTTAAGACAAGTGACCGAAAGAAGTGTAACAACTACAGAGGTGTAACCTTTCTATGTCCTGGGTTATAAATTTATGAATCCATACGAGAGAGAGAAATCAGAAAATTTGTTGAACCTAAACTTGAGAAAGAACAACATGGATTTAGATCAAAATGATCAACCCTAGACCCTATTGTTTCGACAAGGATGCTCTTAATTAATTATTTAATTAATTACATTAATTTTATTGGTTTTCGATCCCCCAGTTACTTTTATGGTTTTGGGAGATGCCGAGATGCTGTAATTTTGTCCCGTGGATGTTCTTTTACCTAAGTGCCAGTAACTACCAACATGGGGCTGACATATCTGAGTACCTTCAAATACCACCGGACTGAGCCAGGATCGAACGTGCCAACTTGAGCTCAGTAAGCCAACGTCTTAACTGTCTGAGACCACTGAGCCCGGCGAGAAAGCTCTTTGAAAAATACTTGGATAAGAATAGGTTGTTTATAATTGTATTCTTGGATACTGAGAAGGCATATGAACACAAACAACATAAGCATATATGAGAATGTCTGAGACATAAAGAACTGCCAGACGAGATATCTTGAGTAAAACAAGTACTGTACACTGAGAGACAAAGAGCTGTGTGCAAATTCAAAATGGCAGGTCAAGTTGTTTTGAAATCAAGAGCTAAGTCCAACAAGGAAGTTGTCTATCACCACTTCTTTCCATTACTGTAATGGATGAGGTAAAAAAAAAGAGAGCAGTGAAAATTAAGTATCAGACAACAAATGCCATTGTATTTGCTGCTGATATCACGGTACTGTATAGGGTAGCAGAAGCAGAAGTTCAAGCTAAACTTTATCTTTGGCAAGAAGAATTTGAAAGCAAGTGAATGATCATTAGCCAAACTAAAACCGCTGATTTTGTGATTAGTTGAAATCCTGAAGCTGTCCAGGAGTGTGTGCAAAATGAAGATGTATGATATTATTAATAATTTCAAATTCAATACTTGAGGAGCTTCATTTCTTCTGACAATACCATAAACCAAAAAATACACAATAGAATACAAGCTGCATTAAAATTCTATCACTTTGTTTGTCAACTAGTTTGGGATGACTCATTTCCCCAAGCTTCCAAACCTCCACTCTACAAAACATATCTTACACTAATTCTGACCAATGGACTGGAAGCAGCAACGTTGACTAGATCTGTTAAAATTCACCTACAGGCCACTGAAATGAAGTTCCTTCATTGTCTCTAAAAGAAAAGGAGACAAAATAAGGAATGAAAATATCTGGCAACACCTTGGACTGGCTAAAAATCTGTTAGAAACCTTAGAATTAAGCAGATTATCATGGTATGGATGTATGAGAAGGGAGGCTCCAATTAGGATCCCAAGAGCAGGGTTACCAATTTAGCTGCTATGATGCTATATCTGGCCATTTCAAGTATTATGTTAAGTTTGTCACCAATTTTTTTTTAAAAGTCACTAGTTACATTTTGGCCACTTTCTTTTCCTAATTTGACTATTCCTAGCCATATTTATCCTGGATGTTCTTACTGTGATTGTTGCTGTAGTTACAGACTTCAATATTGCCAGTTTGGATATTTTGTGATGTAACAGTCATATAAATGATAATAAAAGGAACTGAGCATCGTTGTTTCATAAATAACCACCAAAAATTCTGATTTGACTTTTTTCGTATGTTCATCTCCCTTTCTGAATAGCATACTTTGGTTATTCAGTTGGAAATGGAATGAAAAATTGTAATATACCACATAACAGCAATGAGAATTTAAGGAATAAGTGTGTAAATTTTACAGATGAAATAACATCATATACATGTGCATCATTCCACTTCCAAAACCATGTGATTATTGGTTTGGAGGGATTCAGACAACATGACAATGGGACAAATCCAGCCTACCTCTGTGTCCAGTATCACCAGTGGGGGGGTTGAACCACCAACAACCTTATGACTCTATGAATAGAGAAATGGATGTGATGGTATATTTTCTAATATTATTGAAAATTTGAATTCACTGTGATCAGTAGTTTTTATTATATTTAATTTTTTCTGAAACAATATGCTCTGTTTCAGGTTTTTCTAAATAATAGGTTGAAACCTGGGGATAAGTGGAGAGAAAATGTGGGCAGGAAAGGATTAAGGCATGAAGTCTATAAAGGGTATTACATCATAGTAAGCCGGTTCGAGTCCTGTTGGTAAAAAAAAAATTCACCACAGGAATGTTGGATGGCAGAATAGGGGAGATGGTGGTAAACTATTTCTAATCACTCGATTGCATGCCAAAAGCCTGGATTAAATCCCAAAGGACTCCGCAGTGCTCATACGGAGTAAGGGTATAATACTATTCATGGTGATTCATCTGTCGAATGGGGACTTAAAACCTTGAGCAGACCCCTGGTTTTATTTGACAGGAGGAGGCTATGTGCCAGCACTGGGTTTCACCCTTTCCCTTCCTGATATCATGTCATCCATTTCATCTCATTCACTCTTTTGATGAAGCTGACATCAGGAAGGGCATCCGGTTGTAAATATTCTGTATGAAGATTTGAAGATTCATCTCAATTCATACCCAATCCCGTAGAGAAATGGGACAGAGGTTGGACATACATATATTCATTGAGGTGATGCTTGCTTGTTGTTTAAAGGGGCCTAACATCTAAGGTCATTGGCCCTATTCATTGAGATATAATCACGTTAACGCGTTTGATAATAAGGGTTACAGATCTCTTTATATGGTTATAAGAGTGGTAGAGAGGATGTAAAGGAGAGGGCATATAAGTCTCTGGTAAGACCTCTATCAAAGTATGGTTCCAGTATGGGAACCACACCAGATTTACTCGATTGGAGAACTGGGAGGGATCCAAAAGGAAAGCAACAGTGAATGATTGATTGATTGATTGATTGATATGCCGCTGAAAGAGAGAACAGTTCCAGTTTTTGAAACATGTTTTGAAACTACAGGTCTAGGATTATACGGAAAGCAGTGGAAATACATAAAAATCCTAACAATTTCAACAGGGACAACAACAGAGTGGTGTTATGTTATGAAAATGTTGCAAACTCTGGGCTGGGAAGACTTCAGACTAAGGAAATGAGCTGCTCAATAGAGAAGGAAGTTCCAAGTTTTAAGTGGAGAAATGGCGTGGAAAAACATTGGTAGATGAATAAACTTGAGAGAAGCTTTCAAAGGTAGGAAAGATCATAATATGAAGATAAAGTTGGAATTCAAGATGACAAATTGGGCCAAATATTATTTATTTATAAGAAGACAATTAAGGAATGGAATAATTTATCAAAGGAAATGTTTGAATGATAAAAGCTTTTGAGCTTTTGCCATGTCGAGAAAACAAGGTGAAATTCTTTACGTTCCACACAGAACTTTGCTCCACATCTTCAGAAGAAAATCTTGACTGTTCACGAAGAAGACTTCTCTAATAATGAAGGTTTGCATTTAAGAATGCTTTACCGTTGGTCTATAGTAAGTGGACCACTCATTCATCACCAGATGGTTCACTGTACGCTAGCACATGTGCTAATATACTAAGTGGGAGCTGACAACACCGTCTAAGCTCCAATTAAGAGGTTTCTTGTTACACCGTATGTGCGTTGCGAAGTAACTGCAAGGTCATCGGGCGAATCAGGGACAAATGTAGTAGAAGAAATAAATAGAAATAAAATATAAAATGAAAGACTCACAGGATAGAAGAATAGAACAGAGCTGAAGAATGGAAAGAAAGTGTGTAGAAAATAAAAATAAAAACAGAGGGTAACGAGTGTGGGGGGCGTAACACGTGTACACACATTATAAAAGTATGACACTTAACACATAGCCTGGAATGAACTATCTGGTGTTGAGGACATGGAAAACACTGGAAAAAAATAACAATACTGAAAGGACATGGAAGAGAACTACCTAAGTACGTCCTTAAAGGCTGGCAACCACATATTACTTAATTGATAGCCAGTGTCCCTGTTGAAATTGTTAGGATTTTTATGTATTTCCACTGCTTTCCGTATAATCCTAGACCTGTAGTTTCAAGACATGTTTCAAAAACTGGAACTGTTTTCTCTTTCAGCGGCATATCAATCAATCAATCAATCAATCAATCAATCAATCAATCAATCAATCAATCAATCAATCAATCAATCAATCAATCAATCAATCAATCACTACTGATCTGCATTTAGGGCAGTCGCCCAGGTGGCAGATTCCCTATCTGTTGTTTTCCTAGCCTTTTCTTAAATGATCGCAAAGAAATTGGAAAATTATTGAACATTTCCCTTGGTAAGTTATTCCAATCGCTAACTCCCCTTCCTATAAATGAATATTTGCCCCAATTTGTCCTCTTCAATTCCAACTTCATATTCATATTGTGATCTTTCCTACTTTTAAAGACACCACTCGAACTTACTCATCTACCGATGTCCTCCCACGCCATCTCTTCACTGACAGCTCGGAACATACCACTTACAGTTCAACAATAATAAAGGTGTTTTCATTTGTTCCACCTATTCAATACTTATATTTTCACTTACAGTGGTTACATAAATAGATTCTTAGTTACATGGGACATGTTTCGCCCTAAATACAATCATCAAAAATACAACTAAATTATAAGTGGAAGTTAAAAGTTTAGTCAGTTATTAAAATTTGGAACATAAAAATGTGAAAAGTGATACAATATATAAAGATGCTAATGAAAAACTGTCTTATGATTAAACTATAATCTTGTCCGAGACTAAAATTTCTTCTATTAAAATTCTAATTAAAAACAGTTTATATAAAATATTAGTGGAAAACCAAAGTGGTAATAATATAAAGCCAACGACATGAGGGCGTGAACACAAGCATAAACTTGATTGTCATGAATACAATCTTTCCAAGGCCGCTGATGAAATTCTTCAGCAAGTGAGTCAGAAGCATCTGTTGAAAATTGTAAGTGGCCATTAGCACCGGTAGGTAATAAAAATGGCTGAAACCTTGTCAGAAAATGTCAGTAGATGCAGAAATAATGTTTTATGTAAGTTGAAGTTGTTATTTGTTATCTACTATTGTGTTGGTTGCTGCTCGTCTGTTGACTCTGAGTCTGGTGCTGTAACTGTGCTCAACCACTATGTAACCACCATAAGTGAAAATATAAGTATTGAATAGGTGGAACAAATTAAAACACCTTTATTATTGCTGAACTGTAAAAATTTCAATACGGACCTAAAATGAGGTTTATAACATGTAACATACCACTTAATCGAGCAGCTCGTCTCCTTTTCCCAAATCTTACCAGCCCAAACTTTGCAACATTTTTGTAATGCTACTCTTTTGTCGGAAATCACCCAGAACAATTCGAGCTGCTTTTCTTTGGATTTTTTCCAGTTCTTGAATCGAGTAATCCTGGTGAGGGTCCCATACACTGGAACCATACTCTAGTTGGGGTCTTACCAGAGACTTATATGCCCTCTCCTTTACATCCTTACTACAACCCCTAAATACCCTCATAACCATGTGCAGAGATCTGTACCCTTTATTGACAATCATATTTATGTGATTACCCCAATGAAGGTCTTTTCTTATATTAACACCTAGGAACTTATAATGATCCCCTAAAGGAAATTTCACCCCATCAACACAGTAATTAAAACTGAGAGGACTATTCCTATTTGTGAAACTCACAACCTGACTTTTAGCCCCGTTTATCATCATACCATTGCCCACCGTCCATCTCACAACACTATCGAGGTCACCCTGCAGCTGCTCACAATCTTGTAACTTATTTATTACATAATCTGCAAACATCATTATCTCTGATTCCACTTCTTTACACATATCATTGATATATATAAGAAAACATAAAGGTCCAATAATACTGCCTTGAGAAATTCCCCTCTTAATTATTACAGGGTCAGATAAAGCTTCGCCTACTTTAATTCTCTGAGTTCTATTTTCTAGAAATATAGCCACCCATTCAGTCACTCCTTTTTCTAGTCCAATAGCACTCATTTTTGCCAGTAGTCTTCCATGATCTACCTTATCAAATGCTTTAGATAGGTCAATCGCAATACAGTCCATTTGGCCTCCTGAATCCAGGATATCTGCTATATCTTGCTGAAATCCTACAAGCTGAGCTTCAGTGGAATAACCTTTCCTAAAACCAAACTGCCTTCTGGCAAACCAGTTATTAATTTCACATACATGTCTAATATAATCAGAAAGAATGCTTTCCCAAAGCTTACATGCAATGCATGTCAAACTGACTGGCCTGTAATTTTCAGCTTTTATCACCCTTTCCTTTATACACAGGGGCCACTATAGCAACTCTCCATTCATTTGATATAGCTCCTTCAACCAAACAATAATCAAATAAGTATTTCAGATATGGTACTATATCCCAACCCATTGCCTTTAGTATACCCCCAGAAATCTTATCAATTCTAGCTGCTTTTCTAGTTTTCAACTTTTGTATCTTATTGTAGATGTCATTGTTATCATATGTAAATTCTGATACTTCTTTAACCTTAGTCTCCTCCTCTATCTGGACATTATCCTTGTAACCAACAATCTTTACATACTGCTGACTGAATACTTCTTCCTTTTGAAGATCCTTGCATACACACTCCCCTTGTTCATTAATGATTCCTGGAATGTCCTCCTTTGAACCTGTTCCTGCCTTAAAGTACCTATACATACCCTTCCATTTATCACTAAAATTTGTATGACCACCAATTATGATTGCCATCATGTTATCCTTAGCTGACTTCTTTGCTAGATTCAATGTTCTAGTAAGTTCCTTCAATTTCTCATTACTTCCATAACCATTTCTAACTCTATTTCGTTCCAACCTGCATTTCCTTCTTAGTCTCTTTACTTCTCTGTTATAATATAGTGGATCTTGACCATTCCTTACCACCTTTAAAGGTACAAACCTATTTTCACATTCATCAACAATAGCTTTAAACCCATAAAATTACCAAACAAACTCTTGGACTCGTTACATCGTTATCATCCCAAATTCTTAACTTGACACATTAGAATAATTTTAAACATCTATAATACCTGATGAAATGTTTTGGTTAAATGATTTAAAAACAATAAGTGTATCACCTTATAAAATACGAACATCACTGTTTGTAAAATTGCCCATCCCACAAGAAATAGCTGGAAGTCATGCAGTGGTGAAATAGTAATGTCCTCCGGGAACAGATTCTCAACGAGAGACATGACCGAGTTAATCGGCACTTTAGTGAACAAGGACTCCACATCGAAACTCACCAGAAGTGCACTGGTTTGAAGGGTTATAGTTAGGGCCCGGATATTTAGGTGGCATATACTTTCACTTTAGGATTTTTGTATTCTTAAAATAGGTAATTTTAGGTTTTGCCTCCAGGCAGCAATATTTTTTGGTTTTGGTAGTTCTGTAAAATTTATTTATGTACTTATTTCACAAAAGTTTACATTGTCATATGAATAAAAATACACAGAACAACTGTATATGTGTTGGGGCTTTGAGGAAAACTTTCTGTACTGTTTCCTTTGTAAGTGATTTTTTCGCATTGCAGTAAATAACAAAGTACATACCCAAATTGTCTGGCGTAAATGATTTCCTGTTGCCACTTATCACATTCTTATATGACGAAAAAGTTCTTTCAACGGAACATGACGTCATTGGAGCGTAGTACATAGATGCTAATGCATTAGGTTGTAAGGGTAATTTTCCTGAATACTTTTCTCCCTGTAATACTGAACTGATGACTTTAAAATCTTTCAAAACCAGGATTGCATTGAAAAATCTTCTGCAGCTTCGAAGAACATGCCACTCTCAATGGTCCAGGTATTTCTCTTCTGGAAACATTGCCACTGATATCCAGGGAATCTTTGAGTGGCAAGGTTGCACCTTCCAACTGGAGAATAGCTTCTGGTATAAAACAAAAATGAGACTCAATATATACTAGGGAAGCGACGAGGGTCGGGGCATTATAAATTTTCCAGCTAACTCATTCTTGGTTGCCTGCGTTTCGCCCTCGTGTGCTAAGTTAGGCTCGTCAGTTGGGACTTAGCACACCACCCAAGACGCAAGGCTAGTGCATACCGTGGAGGCCACTGCATAGGCTACGTGAAGCCACCAGCAGTGCCAATGCACTATGAGAGCTATGTCTCATTTTCAAAAATTGATGCCTGCCTGGCCATCAAATGATGTAGATGTTGATTCCCATAGGGAACCTAAAATATTTGTTCCGAATGAGTAAATTTATAATACCAATATAATGGTCCGTTATTGGACATTATAAATTTTCCAGCTAACTCATTCTTGGTTACCTGCGTTTCGCCCTCGTGTGCTAAGTTAGGCTCGTCAGTTGGGACTTAGCACACCACCCAAGACGCAAGGCTAGTGCATACCGTGGAGGCCACTGCATAGGCTACTTGAAGCCACCAGCAGTGCCAATGCACTATGAGAGCTATGTCTCATTTTCAAAAATTGATGCCTGCCTGGCCATCAAATGATGTAGATGTTGATTCCCATAGGGAACCTAAAATATTTGTTCCGAATGAGGCAGGCATCAATTTTTGAAAATGAGACATAGCTCTCATAGTGCATTGGCACTGCTGGTGGTTTCAAGTAGCCTATGTAGTGGCCTCCACGGTATGCACTAGCCTTGCGTCTTGGGTGGTGTGCTAAGTCCCAACTGACGAGCCTAACTTAGCACACGAGGGCGAAACGCAGGCAACCAAGAATGAGTTAGCTGGAAAATTTATAATGTCCAATAACGGACCATTATATTCGTATTATAAATTTACTCATTCGGAACAAATATTTTAGGTTCCCTATGGGAATCAACATCTACATCATTTGATGGCCAGGCAGGCATCAATTTTTGAAAATGAGACATAGCTCTCATAATGCATTGGCACTGCTGGTGGTTTCAAGTAGCCTATGCAGTGGCCTCCACGGTATGCACTAGCCTTGCGTCTTGGGTGGTGTGCTAAGTCCCAACTGACGAGCCTAACTTAGCACACGAGGGCGAAACGCAGGCAACCAAGAATGAGTTAGCTGGAAAATTTATAATGTCCAATAACGGACCATTATCTTGGTATTATATATTTACTCATTCGGAACAAATATTTTAGGTTCCCTATGGGAATCAACATCTACATCATTTGATGGCCAGGCAGGCATCAATTTTTGAAAATGAGACATAGCTCTCATAGTGCATTGGCACTGCTGGTGGCTTCAAGTAGCCTATGCAGTGGCCTCCACGGTATGCACTAGCCTTGCGTCTTGGGTGGTGTGCTAAGTCCCAACTGACGAGCCTAACTTAGCACACGAGGGCGAAACGCAGGCAACCAAGAATGAGTTAGCTGGAAAATTTATAATGTCCAATAACGGACCATTATATTGGTATTATATATTTACTCATTCGGAACAAATATTTTAGGTTCCCTATGGGAATCAACATCTACATCATTTGATGGCCAGGCAGGCATCAATTTTTGAAAATGAGACATAGCTCTCATAGTGCATTGGCACTGCTGGTGGCTTCAAGTAGCCTATGCAGTGGCCTCCACGGTATGCACTAGCCTTGCGTCTTGGGTGGTGTGCTAAGTCCCAACTGACGAGCCTAACTTAGCACACGAGGGCGAAACGCAGGCAACCAAGAATGAGTTAGCTGGAAAATTTATAATGTCCAATAACGGACCATTATATTCGTATTATAAATTTACTCATTCGGAACAAATATTTTAGGTTCCCTATGGGAATCAACATCTACATCATTTGATGGCCAGGCAGGCATGAATTTTTGAAAATGAGACATAGCTCTCATAGTGCATTGGCACTGCTGGTGGCTTCAAGTAGCCTATGCAGTGGCCTCCACGGTATGCACTAGCCTTGCGTCTTGGGTGGTGTGCTAAGTCCCAACTGACGAGCCTAACTTAGCACACGAGGGCGAAACGCAGGCAACCAAGAATGAGTTAGCTGGAAAATTTATAATGTCCAATAACGGACCATTATATTCGTATTATAAATTTACTCATTCGGAACAAATATTTTAGGTTCCCTATGGGAATCAACATCTACATCATTTGATGGCCAGGCAGGCATGAATTTTTGAAAATGAGACATAGCTCTCATAGTGCATTGGCACTGCTGGTGGCTTCAAGTAGCCTATGCAATGGCCTCCACAGTATGCACTAGCCTTGCGTCTTGGGTGGTGTGCTAAGTCCCAACTGACGAGCCTAACTTAGCACACGAGGGCGAAACGCAGGCAACCAAGAATGAGTTAGCTGGAAAATTTATAATGTCCAATAACGGACCATTATATTCGTATTATAAATTTACTCATTCGGAACAAATATTTTAGGTTCCCTATGGGAATCAACATCTACATCATTTGATGGCCAGGCAGGCATGAATTTTTGAAAATGAGACATAGCTCTCATAGTGCATTGGCACTGCTGGTGGCTTCAAGTAGCCTATGCAATGGCCTCCACGGTATGCACTAGCCTTGCGTCTTGGGTGGTGTGCTAAGTCCCAACTGACGAGCCTAACTTAGCACACGAGGGCGAAACGCAGGCAACCAAGAATGAGTTAGCTGGAAAATTTATAATGTCCAATAACGGACCATTATATTGGTATTATACATTTACTCATTCGGAACAAATATTTTAGGTTCCCTATGGGAATCAACATCTACATCATTTGATGGCCAGGCAGGCATGAATTTTTGAAAATGAGACATAGCTCTCATAGTGCATTGGCACTGCTGGTGGCTTCAAGTAGCCTATGCAGTGGCCTCCACGGTATGCACTAGCCTTGCGTCTTGGGTGGTGTGCTAAGTCCCAACTGACGAGCCTAACTTAGCACACGAGGGCGAAACGCAGGCAACCAAGAATGAGTTAGCTGGAAAATTTATAATGTCCAATAACGGACCATTATATTCGTATTATAAATTTACTCATTCGGAACAAATATTTTAGGTTCCCTATGGGAATCAACATCTACATCATTTGATGGCCAGGCAGGCATCAATTTTTGAAAATGAGACATAGCTCTCATAGTGCATTGGCACTGCTGGTGGCTTCAAGTAGCCTATGCAATGGCCTCCACAGTATGCACTAGCTTTGCGTCTTGGGTGGTGTGCTAAGTCCCAACTGACGAGCCTAACTTAGCACACGAGGGCGAAACGCAGGCAACCAAGAATGAGTTAGATGGAAAATTTATAATGTCCAATAACGGACCATTATATTCGTATTATAAATTTACTCATTCGGAACAAATATTTTAGGTTCCCTATGGGAATCAACATCTACATCATTTGATGGCCAGGCAGGCATCAATTTTTGAAAATGAGACATAGCTCTCATAGTGCATTGGCACTGCTGGTGGCTTCAAGTAGCCTATGCAATGGCCTCCACGGTATGCACTAGCCTTGCGTCTTGGGTGGTGTGCTAAGTCCCAACTGACGAGCCTAACTTAGCACACGAGGGCGAAACGCAGGCTTCCAAGAATGAGTTAGCTGGAAAATTTATAATGTCCAATAACGGACCATTATATTGGTATTATAAATTTACTCATTCGGAACAAATATTTTAGGTTCCCTATGGGAATCAACATCTACATCAACAGAGGGTCGGGGCACTCGAGCGATTTCTTGGCCTTTGCGATGCAGGAAGCTTCTGTTTCATCCAAGTCATTGACAAAAATTTTAATTCCTTATAGGTGCTCAGGATAGTAAATAAAAGTAGACAACCAAGTTCCCCAGTGGGTAAGTATCGGCTCAGGTGGAAGAGGTGTTGTTGGTAGTTTCTCTTTGAACAACTGTATACGTGTTGGGGCTTTGAGGAAAACTTTCTTGACTGAAGAAACCACGCTGTTGACGTCACTGAATTTGCTTCTAATCTCCTCTGCAAGGCGGTGCAGGCCGTGGGCCAAGCACATAATGTGTAGCATGCTCAGGTAGAAGGACTGTAGAACCTGCCCTGCCTTCAACATGTAAGCAACACTGTCTGTCACTAACAAAAGGAACTTACTATCTTGATTCTTTGCTGGCCTCAATATGCGTAAAGCATCTCTCACAGCGCAGGCTATTGTGCTGTTGTTAGTTTGTTCTATTTATTTACAGAGAATTAGATGAGTGTTACCTGGTTCATTTTGATCCAGCTTAACCTACTACCACATTCACAATTAAGCGACCGCAACTGTCAGATGTTTCATCGACAGAACACCAAATATAGTGATCGCCTATATCTTCTCTTATTTCATCTAATGTCTTCTGGTAAACAGGATGCAAATAATTCTTCCTTAAAGTGGATTCATTAGGTATACTACAACCGCTGATGTCTCCTAAGAATGTTTTCATGGTCAGGTTACTTAGCACGTTCCATGGGACGTTTGCAGATACCAACGCCTGACATAGGAGAAAGTTAAAGTTATCTTCAGGCTTGCCAACTATGGAAGAAATAAACGTTTGCTTACTGTTGCTGCTGGACTTATTTCTCCTCACTATGCTAGCTATGTGAGCTGCTGCAGATTTATGCTGCTCAAGATGGGATTTCTGCTCACATTTAACCTGAAATGAAGAATCCAAATCCTAAGTACTCTTCAGTAAGCGAGCTAGGGTATTGCAATGCAGGTTTTAGATAAGTTACGGGAAACTTACTTCTTTGGAGCATGCCTGACAGAAGACTACTCGACCGTCTGTAGTGAAGTGTCCATCTGTAGCAATCCATTTTCTCAATAAGTGCGATTTAGGCATTGTTTCGCTATACAGCAATTACGGTTAGAAAATACTGCAGGAACCAGTCACAGCACACTCTGCCGGCTGTACTCTCTATGGACGACTGGAGGCGAAACTGTTTACGTTCCTCCTGACCTATCAGATGCATCAAGGAGCCACAAGATGTCACATATGTAGTAGGAAGCATGGGATGTGCTGCATTTAACGGTAGTAACATGAACTATCTCCATCCTACTGCTTGTAATTGCGCTGGAAATAATTTTACAATGCAGAGAAAATAACATTCTTTATTTGAAGAAGATAAAACAGCTGTTTAGGTTATTTTAGGTGTCAACCCCTCATTTAGGTTTTTTTAGGTACAATGAAATTTACATATTCTGCTCCAGGAAGTGTGAAACGAACAAATATATCAAAATTTGTGAATTAAATAGCGAGGAAAAAAAAAAGAAAGTTAAAACCTAAAAATCCGGGCCCTAGCTTATGGTTGACAACATACTGACGAAATAATAGAGTCCCTAACGTACGATTCAGTACATACAATATGAGGCTGAAGCAATTTGCTCAGGTATTTAGCCAGAGCATAATATGTAGGAGAACCTATTGCACTAACTATTGGTCTGAGGAGAACGTTTTCTTTATGGATTTTTGGAAGGCCATACAATCTTGATGGTAATGTGCTCCCCGGAGTCAGATGTTTAGCCTCCTCTTTTGAAATTGAGGATTGCCTTAAGTGGTTCACAGTGGTGTTGGGCACACAAATGGTAGGGTCAAGTGAGCTCAGTCTGTAATCAAGATGTGACAACATAGCTGTTATCTTGTTCTTATACTTGTCAGTGTTCATTATTACTAGGGGCCGGATGTTGATGACATGTCATCTTTTTGCTGAGCTGTCTAAAACAATGCTGAAGTACATAGAAACACTGACCGGGCCACCCCATCTTCAAATATGTAAATTTTTATTTTGCATCCTTTTGCATTTTTTGCTATTTTTCTATTTTAAGAGCACTTTTTATGTTTGGTAGATTTTTTGGCCATAGTTTAGAGAAATCTGCCTTTTAAGGTCATTTTTTTTCCAATTTAGTCATGTCATAGCTTTATATGAGGGAGTTACGTCTCTCAGAGTTAAGAACAAGCTGGTAACTGAGACAAGATAATTCAAAATATAGAAATAAAATATTTCAGTATTGCTATTAGTAGTAAAAGATATATTTTGGGTGTAGAAGGTTATGGTGGTAGGTATACAGATGCTCTTATTTTCGTCACAAACCAGTTATGAGCAGAATGGTATGTTACCGGCTCTGTTGACCAAGGTCAGCTGTGGTAGGGTAGCAAGGGGAAGAGGTAGATATTCTTGCCTCAATTCTGTATAGTTCACGGCGAGAGATATTAGTTCATTGCCGCTCTCAAAATGCCTAAAATAAAACAGTGTGTGTCAGTGCATTTAAAGCAACTACTATCTGAATTTGGTGACAATGTATTTCCTACCGATGGAAGCACATTGTTTTGCAAACTGTGTGGAACTAAAGTAGCTGCTGAAAGAAGATTTACTGTAACGCAACATATCGGTCGCAATAAACACATTCGTGCTTTTCAGCGTGTTTCAAATAAACCTGCAACTCGGCGCTTACTGTCTTCAGTGTAATAGACAAGAAAAATGTTCCACCGATCAATACTATTTATTGTGAGTGAATTATTGCACTAGTACCGGTTTCGGCCTTTCTTGGCCATCATCAGCTAGCACACAATATTTACAGTCATTAGACAAAATTACAAAGATGTTACGTTAGAGCATCCAGATGTCTAATGAAAAATGGAAGTAAAATATATTGCAATATGTTGCGTTAAAATATCTCTGATTAAAAGTGGTGATGGTTATAATAAACTAAAACCTATTGAGTGAGCATGGACACGAGTAGATAAACACATTAAAATATATAGGCCACATCATATGACACTAAAAATATAGCACATTAAACACATTAAAACATGGCATATTTTAAAAACGTCTATTAAAATATGAGTTCATGTTGCGTAGCATTCATTCTTCAATCCTCTTGTAGTTCTTGTGTTGATTAAGTTGTATTAGGTGATCAACGAGAATGTTCTATAGCTGATATACTTTGTATTGGTATGTTATAAGAACGCTTGTCATTAAAATTTGAAAACTGAGTACTGTGCAATTCAACTGTTGATGTAGTCCAGTAAGATTTATATATACAGCAAGACAGGGTTTGATTTTAGAGCAGTTGGTGGTGACACCTCTCTCGTCTATGCACGTTATATGGTTGTTATCTGTAAAGAAAAGCTAATATGAGTATAGCCTGTGTATGGAGGAATGCCTGGATGTATGTATGAAATGAGAAGAATACTTACTATTGTTGCTGTGGAGGTTGTGTACCGATATGTTTGGAAATTAGTTGTGTTCTGCTATGAGTACGTCTGGGGCTCATGTTAGCTGTGTGGTGGGATGTTGGTGGAGGGGAAGGAGTGGCGGCTATTGTGGAGGTAGGGGAGGGGTTAGGTTTGTGATTTGTCGGTTTGTTTTGACGTGTGTTTACTAATTTGAGATAGTCATTCTTTATTGCAGAAATGGCTTTGTCAAAGATGATACTGGTTTTCTCTGTAATGTCATTAATGTTATGATTGGGGTTAGCGTATTGATCCAGAGAAATATAGAAATCTTCGGTTATGTTGATCAGGGGGCCCTTAGAGTTTATGTTTAATATCATCATGTCATTATTGATGTCTGTGAAATTGTGCTTAGATTCTTCTACATGTTGGCCTATTGATGAGAAATGGTTGTGCTTTACTGCATTTATGTGTTCATTATAACGGACGGTGAAGTTTCTGCCTGTACGACCAATGTAGCTTGTGTCACAGTTGTTACATTTGATACGGTAGACACCTGATTGGTTGTATTTATTATTATTATTATTATTATTATTATTATTGACTCTTTTGGTGTTGTGTATAGTGTTGGTGCTGTAGTGTGTGGTTTTGAATGCTATTTTCAGGTTGTGCTTCTTAAAGATATTAGTTATAGTATATATATATTGGTGTTGTTGAAGGTATACTTGAGGACAAAACATGACGACCTCAGTTCCTAGAAGCGAGCTGGAAGCCAGCTGTAAATCCCACCCTGCACCCTGCTGAGTTAATGAGCTCTAAGTGATCCTTGTTTGTTTTGGAGAGGCTGCCAAACCACTTTCTTCCTCACTCTCTGTAGCATTTACCCTTTCTTCGTGTAGAGTGCAGTAGCCGATTTGGCATCTATGGCTGCAGCAGAGGTAGTAAATCCTATTAGTCACTAATAGACACCGAGCTGCCGCTGGAAAGTAGTGGTGTGAGGCGAGGTCGTTATGATTTGTCCCCTACTATAAATAGGTCATAATCTTTTTTTGGGTTTGGCTGTTTTGATTAATTTAGTTTTAGGTTGGGATTTTATTTTGTGAACGATTTTGTTGACCATTTCTTTGCCGTATCCATTGCATTTGGCTATATCGTGGATTAATTTTAATTCATTATTTTGATCTATTGCCATTGGGATATTGAAAGCTCTATGTATCACACTATAATAGGCTGCTCTTTTATGTGTGTTAGGATGAACGGAGTCATTTTTTATGGTATTTAAAGTGTGTGTGGGTTTCCTATAGATCTTGTAAGATAAGTGGGTGTTGTGCCTGGTTATTGTCAAGTCCAAGTAATTTAAGGTACGGTTATTTTCAGTTTCTTTAGTGAATTTAATTTGGGGGTCTAAATTGTTAAGTTTATCTAGTACAGTATCTGCTTCAGTGAATCTATTATCTATAATTACGAAGATATCATTGACAAATCTACACAAAAAATATATATTATCTATTTTATTAATTGACGTGTGTTCTAGGTGGTCGATATATATTTCTGCTAATATTCCGGAAGCAGGAGATCCCATAGGTAATCCTTGTTGCTGATATATGGTATCATGAAATCTGAAGTAGTTATTGTTTAAGGCGAATTTAAGCAGAATCATGAATTCTTCTATTTCTAAGGTGCTCAGGTTGCTATGGTTTTTTAGGTTGGATTCTATTATTTTGACTGTTTGTTTAATAGGAATGTTAGGATACATGTTTGTTATATCAAATGAAGTAAGGGTATGATGTTTTTCGATCCTTAGTTCTTTGGTTCTGTTGCAAAAATCTATTGAGTTTTGTATTGTTTTGTTTGCTAAAAATGAATAATGCTTTTTCAAAATTTTTTGAATGAATTATGATAACTTATAAGTTTATAATTGGTCTCATGGGTACATTTTCTTTGTGTATTTTAGGGTAGGCCCTTGCGGATGGTAATTGGGGGTTCATAGTTATAAGTTTAGCAGATTCTGTTTCGGTGAGAATAAAGCATTATTCATTTTTAGCAAACAAAACAATACAAAACTCAATAGATTTTTGCAACAGAACCAAAGAACTAAGGATCGAAAAACATCATACCCTTACTTCATTTGATATAACAAACATGTATCCTAACATTCCTATTAAACAAACAGTTAAAATAATAGAATCTAACCTAAAAAACCATAGCAACCTGAGCACCTTAGAAATAGAAGAATTCATGATTCTGCTTAAATTCGCCTTAAACAATAACTACTTCAGATTTCATGATACCATATATCAGCAACAAGGATTACCTATGGGATCTCCTGCTTCCGGAATATTAGCAGAAATATATATCGACCACCTAGAACACATGTCAATTAATAAAATAGATAATATATATTTTTGGTGTAGATTTGTCGACGATATCTTCGTAATTATAGATAATAGATTCACTGATGCAGATACTATACTATTCTCAGGACCACCTTTTGAGCAGACTAAAGCGGAAGTGAGTGTATAGACCAGAGGATGGCGCAGGCGACGGGGGCAGCACCTACGGTGTTGTCACACGATAGATGAGGGGGCAAGGGGGGTGTGCTACTCAGAGCGAGTTTTGGCAACGGTGCAGTAAATGCGGAGCTGCCATACTTACTCACTCAGTGGATGTCCTGAACACGTGAGTACAGTTCCAATCATAGTCTGTTTAAAACGGCAGTGAGAGAATTTTATCAGTTTGCTTCGCTTTTAGAAAAACAGTGTATGTGCGTATTGTGTGCTACCCATTCATTATTCTTGTACGTTTGTAGGTTTCTTCTTACTCGATATTGGATATTATTGTGCAATGGATTCGAACAAAAATTCACCAGACTGTTATCAGTTGAAGAAGAAATGCAAGCTTTTTACGTCCGGCGAGAGAAATATGATTCTGTCTGTTTATAAACATTTCTGAGCGAATAGTATTGACGGTGGGATTAGTTTACCTCGAGTGCTGGCCCCGGCTCTGATTCCGACTTGGGTGTGCAGCCACTCGATAGTGATACAGATTAATTACTGCGGCACAAGGTAAGCTGACTCTGAAATCTCCTGCATGATGATGATGATGATGATGATGATGATAATAATAATAATAATAATAATAATAATAATAATAATAATAATAAAATAATAATAATAATAATAATATGTATTAATATTTTTTTATAAAAATAGATTTGTAATAATTAATTTATTCAAATTGTGCTGGACAAAGCGGAGGTGGGACAGGTTTTCACCTGGATTCCTAACTTCATCTGTCAGTTTCAAGTTAATTCCAGTACGAGTACATAATCCTCACTTCTCTCGCTTATTCATAAATCGCCCGTGAGTAGCAGCTCATTTCAATCAGGAATCAGACCATATATTTAGATAATAATAGTGAATAATAAATAATAAAATATTATATACAGTATATATATTGATAATAATAGAATAATTTAATGAATGTAATGCTTACTGTTTATGTCAAAAGAATTCGTTCGCAATGTTTTAAGCGTGAAATTGTAGTTAGTAAATTAAAACTGTGAAAGCCTCTGTGGCTCAGCTGACAGCGTGTCGGCCTCTCAACGCTGGGTTTCGTGGTTCAAATCCCGGTCACTCCATGTAAGATTTATGCTGGACAAATCGGAGGCGGAACAGGTTTTTCTCCAGGTACTCCGGTTTTCCCTGTCATCTTTCATTCCAGCATCACTCTCCAGTATCATTTAATTTCATCTGTCAGTCATTAATCATTGCCCCAGAGGAGTGAGACAGGCTTCGGCAGCTGGCTCAATACCTATCCTCGCCGCAAGATGGGGCTTCATTTATTCCATCCTTGACCCGGTCATTGACTGGAAAACAGATTGTAGGTTTTCATATTTAAAATGTAATTCAGTAAATTAATTGTTTAAAGATGTAAGCCGTTAAAAAACTGTATGGGATTCTAACCCGTATACGTTAATGTATTAATTATTTTAAATTCATTCGAGGTTCAATCCGTGAGCTGTGCTGTATTATACTGGTGGAGTACAACTTTGAATCACGCGCCGGCTCATTTGGCATCCACGGCGAGTGTGACGAGACAGTGACGTCACTTCCGCTTTAGTCTGCTCAAAAGGTGGTCCGGGGAATAGACAAACTTAGACAATTTAGACCCCCAAATTAAATTCACTAAAGAAACTGAAAATAACCGTACCTTAAATTACTTGGACTTGACAATAACCAGGCACGACACCCACTTATCTTACAAGATCTATAGGAAACCCACACACACTTTAAATACCATAAAAAATGACTCCGTTCATCCTAACACACATAAAAGAGCAGCCTATTATAGTGTGATACATAGAGCTTTCAATATCCCAATGGCAATAGATCAAAATAATAAATTAAAATTAATCCACGATATAGCCAAATACAATGGATACAGCAAAGAAATGGTCAACAAAATCATTCACAAAATAAAATCCCAACCTAAAACTAAATTAATCAAAACAGCCAAACCCAAAAAAGATTATGACCTATTTACCTTCAACAACACCAATATATATACTATAACTAATATCTTTAAGAAGCACAACCTGAAAATAGCATTCAAAACCACACACTACAGCACCAACACTATACACAACACCAAAAGAGTCAATAATAATAATAATAATAATAATAATAATAATAATAATAATAATAATAATAATAATAATAATAATAATAATAATAATAAATACAACCAATCAGGTGTCTACCGTATCAAATGTAACAACTGTGACACAAGCTACATTGGACGTACAGGCAGAAACTTCACCGTCCGTTATAATGAACACATAAATGCAGTAAAGCACAACCATTTCTCATCAATAGGCCAACATGTAGAAGAATCTAAGCACAATTTCACAGACATCAATAATGACATGATGATATTAAACATAAACTCTAAGGGCCCCCTGATCAACATAACCGAAGATTTCTATATTTCTCTGGATCAATACGCTAACCCCAATCATAACATTAATGACATTACAGAGAAAACCAGTATCATCTTTGACAAAGCCATTTCAGCAATAAAGAATGACTATCTCAAATTAGTAAACACACGTCATAACAAACCGATGAATCACAAACCTAACCCCTCCCCTACCTCCACAATAGCCACTCCTCCTTCCCCTCCACCAACATCCCACCACACAGCTAACATGAGCCCCAGACGTACTCATAGCAGAACACAACTAATTTCCAAACATGTCGGTACACAACCTCCACAGCAACAATAGTAAGTACTCTTTTCATTTCATACATACATCCAGGCATTCCTCCATACACAGGCTATACTCATATTAGCTTTTCTTTACAGATAACAACCATATAACGTGCATAGACGAGAGAGGTGTCACCACCAACTGCTCTAAAATCAAACCCTGTCTTGCTGTATATATAAATCTTACTGGACTACATCAACAGTTGAATTGCACAGTACTCAATTTTCAAATTTTAATGACAAGCGTTCTTATAACATACCAATACAAAGTATATCAGCCATAGAACATTCTCGTTGATCACCTAATACAACTTAATCAACACAAGAACTACAAGAGGATTGAAGAATGAATGCTACGCAACATGAACACAAATTTTAATAGACGTTTTTAAAATATACCATGTTTTAATGTGTTTAATGTGCTATATTTTTAGTGTCTTATGATGTGGCCTGTATATTTTAATGCGTTTATCTACTCATGTCCATGCTCACTCAATAGGTTTTAGTTTATTATAACCATCACCACTTTCAATCAGAGATATTTTAACGCAACATATTGCAATATATTTTACTTCCATTTTTCATTAGACATCCGGATGCTCTAACGTAACATCTTTGTAATTTTGTCTAATGACTGTAAATATTGTGTGTTAGCTGATGATGGCCAAGAAAGGCCAAAACCAGTACTAGTGCAATAATTTACACACAATAAATAGTATTGATTGGTGGAACATTTTTCTTGTCTATTACAATGAATCCAATCAATACAGAATATGAAACTTATAAATCATAATACTGTCTTCAGTTGCTTCAACTTCCGGCAAGTCCTCACAGTTCAGTAAAGAACTGTGTGATGTATTTGTATCTGCAAACATTACGCTGTATGAAGCCAACAGCCCGAAATTATGTTGATTTTTGGAAAAACGAATTAAGAAATACCAGATGATCAACTTTACATAAGAATTATTTGCTGCAGTGTTACGAAGACACATTAAATAAAATAAGATCAGAAACCCGCGGGAAGAAGATATGGGTGTCAATCGACGGAACTTCAGATGCTAAGGGGCGTTATATAGCCAACTTTATGATCGGAACTTTAGAAGTGCATACACCAGGTGAAATCTTTTTATTGACTACCGAAGTGTTAGAAAAGACCAATTATTCTACTTTATCAAAACTGTTTGACAGCGCTATGTTCCTCCTGTGGCCTGAGGGCATCAAACATGACGACGTACTTTTATTTTTAACTGATGCTGCACCGTATATGGTATGAGCAGCTAATTCGTTGAAGGCACTCTATTCTAAAATGGTCCATGTTACACGCCTTGTCGATGGACTGCGCAGAGTTTGTGAAGAAGTAAGGGCTCCTTACTCCAGTGTAGATGGGCTTGAACGTTAAAAAAGTTTTCTAAAAGCACCCTTGAGAGTTGCGCGTTTCAGAGCTAAAGCTCCAGACACTGCATTACCTCCACAACCTATCATAACACGCTGGGGCATGTGGTTAAACGCGTGTATGTATTATTACGAAAACTTCAAGTTAGTGAAGGAAATAGTACAGAGTTTACGGTGAAGAAGCTGCAGCAATAAAAACTGCCCAGGACATGCTATCTGAACCAAACATTGAAGGTAGTTTGGCATTCATAAAATAAAATTTTCCCTTATTGACAGCAACAATCTCATTGTTGGAGAAAACGGGTGAAGAAATTTTTGATTCCATTTCCTTAATTAACCAGGTAGAAACTAGTCTTAGCTACAATCGTGGCAAAATTGCTGCGGGTATTGCATCAAAACTGAAAAAAGTGCTGGACAAAAGCACCGAGTATAAAACATTATACAAAATCTCAGACATTCTCTCTAGTGAAAACTACTGTTTGGATGGGAGTGAGGATGATTTAGCAGCAAACAACCTTCCTCACTTCAAGTACACTCCGATCACATCAGTTGATGCTGAACACAGCTTTTCGAGATATAAAAACTTGTTGGCTGATAACCGCAGATCATTTACACTCGACAACATCAGAATGACATTTGTAGTGGAGTGCGACTCAGACTAAAGTGAACATGAACCTTTTGCTAAGTACTAGAAATCTATTTTGATTGACTTTTCAGTTTGAGCTTAAAATGTCATTTTTAAAATATTGGTGAGTTTATCATTATAAGATCATTTTCTCCATTATATAGTGCATTTTTAGAATGTTTAGGTCATTTAAGTCATTTCTGAAAATTTTAAGTGCATTTTGTAAACTTTTTTACGACATCAACATCCGGGCCCTAATTATCACCATCGCTTTACCTTTATCAGCTGAGAGAATGTTTGGTTCAGACTCATCTTTTGAGTTCCTCCAGGGCTCTCCTCTTACTTCTTGTTAAATTGGGCGCAGGTACAGCAGCAGAACTTATCAGTCTCGCATATTTCTGTTGTACCTCCTCAGCCTCATCTGTACATAGTTTGTGGATGGCTGTCTCAACAGAAGTTAACTCCTCGGTGGGCATTTCAGAGGAAGCGATAGTGAAATTAAGTCCCCTAGCTAGAAGTACCATTTGGTTCTCATCAAAGGATTTCATGGAATAATAATAATAATAATAATAATAATAATAATAATAATAATAATAATAATAATAATCATAATAATCATAATAATAATAACAATAATAACAATAATAATAATAACAATACTAATAATAACACAACTTAATAAAACTGGTAAGTAAACCAGGGATTTTTCTTCTGAATTTTGTCACTAGAAATTCATGGTGCAGGTCTTATTCAATGGAGGGTGGCATTCGAAATGATACAGTACATCTGAAGATTTATACTTAATTTTGGCCAACACAATTGTTCTCTTTTACTAGCGGTTACACATCTTACTAACATAGATTTTCAGCAGTGTTGGGATTTGAAAGAGAAAAGGCTGGAAAGTTAGTAGCTGAGACCTTAATTAAAGTACAGTCCCAGAATTAGTAAGATGTAAAACTGGGAATTATTTCTAGATAGGTTCTGAAACAATTCTCTCTCCAGATCAAGCTTAATTAATTAATTAATTAATTAATTAATTAATTAATTAAAGCTGTAAGACAATTTTAAAAAAGTTCCATAGCAAATCCTTGTTTGAAGACAGGCAATGCCCCTTACTTATACAGCATATTTATCTAAAATACAAATGAATAATATGACTTACCTCTCGTGCTTTCCTTTGTTCTAGAACCTGTTCTCTGTCCAAAACTTTCTTCGCTTCATCCTCAATCCTGTTAAAGAACTGTGGATCAGGTGCTTCAGCAGGAGCAGGTGTTCCATTCTCAGCTGCAGCCTCATCACTAACTGCACTGTCTGTATTCATGTTGTTAAACTGTTCTAGTGACATGGGCTGTGCCTTCTGAGACTTCTTTGTCTTCTTATTCCCAGTTTTCCTTTCTTCCTCAGCATCCTTTTTCAATCTATCATAAACATCTTTCTTCTCTTCATAATCCAGCTTGGATAAGAGGATGGCTTGTTGAAGATCATTTTCATAATTTCCATCCACAAACTAAAAGTAAACAGGCGAGATATAAGCTAATGGAATAAGTAGTAAAATTAAGAAACATTTGATAACTGAGACAAAATTTATACAAGCTTTCAAGGGGACAGGTGTACTACACATTACTGTATATGGAGACATGTAAGATCAGTGCTCATGTCATATGAAATAATCTGAAAGAATAAATCATATATCATAAAAGTCTTTCTTCTCTTCACAATCCAACGTAGATATGATCAATTTAACATAAGGAACTTCATTTCTATTTGCCCGTATTGAACTGAGATAACAATTGATTTAAAAATCTTATGGGTTCCACCTTTTCAATACAAATACAATGTTGTCCGATGTTTTTTACAACATATCTTTAATTACAGAACTAGTTTTGGTGTTCATGACGCCATCATCAGCTGCATAACAAGTGAAGAGAAACTTGGCAATACAACAATATGCAACAACATATCGATAACTATTAACTCCTTGGTATCCTATACTAATTTTATATTACCGGTAAGTTTAAAAATCTCAAGTTTACAACAAGATAACACTTAGGAGTCAAAATTTTAAAATAGTACAAAAATCTCATCTCAAGGTGATGAGTTAACTTCAAATATTTGGTAATAACTAGGCATCCTTTATACACTCGTAAGCATAGAAAGTCCAAGTTCAATTGCAATGTTAGTGTTGGACAAATAGATCTGAGTCCAGTGTATGCTATTAAAATGTTCATTTCAAAGATACAGTGCTAGACAGTTTTATGGATAAAAACTCATGTTCTGTTAACAATATACTATATCGGACACGCACAGGACTTCCAGGTCGGAGAGGATGAGAAAGTTCTGGGAGAAGAAAAAGAAGAAATAAACACAAATGTATTGATGTAAGTGCTCCAATGTGGGCATAAAATATGTACATAATAATAAAATGTGCCGTCTTCTGGAGCTTGTTGAATTGTAAAACCATAAATCTTTTGTTGTATATCTGATTGGTTAGAACTATGAATATTTGCCCTGAAGAAGTTAAACGGGCCTAGCCTCTCAGTTCAATACCAATCCCTGCAATGATGAAAGCCCAATATCAGCGTAAAGAAATTGACTGTAACATAATCTAATTGAAACTTATTTTTAGGCAGACTCACCTCAACAGCTGTGTACTTGGCGACTGTAGCACAACGAGTGTGTCTGCTCGTGTCATGCGATAAAGCGCTAAGTAGGGGGAATAGAGGCGGCAAGGGGAATGTTTCTGGAACGTTGGTGTTGTAGGAGGGGGTCCGGGGGACATTGTGGACAAAAACAGTAATACGAGAAACTGTTATGTAAAAGTTCGGAAAACAGAAGAATTTTCTGGAATTCTTAGCTTATCAAGTAACATGATCAAGCAATCAATAAGATTTTGGGTTTTTCCGAAATTTCATTTAAGTTAAGATTACTGTTGTAATACTGGTCGAAATGTATGAGACACGCTTCTGTAATGTCATGCCTCGGTCCCTTACCTAGCGTCTCCTTGATCTCGAGGCACAGTATATCCAAACATTTCCAAGACAACATTACAGATTCACTGCAAATAAATCCATAAAGATTTCCTTAGAATCGATTAATGAATTAAATAAATTTCCATTACAGGCTCATCACACTATACATTCCTTTGATATAGTAAACATGTTTCCAAACATCAAAACTAATAAATTGCTTCCTATTATCGCCAAGAATTTGAAGAAATATACTTATCTAAGCAACTTTGAAATCAAAGATTTTATGGCGATTTTAATTTTACTGGTTAATAACAACTACTTCGCATTTGATCAGATTATCAATAAACAGGATGGCATTGCAATGGGGTCACTGGCCTCAGGGATTCTGGCAGAAATTTATTTAGACTTTTTAGAAGATACGCTAATAATTAATAATGACAAATTCAAGAATATTCTATTTTGCTCCAGGTACTAGACGATGCTTTTGTTATACTGGATGAACGTAGGACCAACGCTTCTACCACACTTAATAATCTCAACACAATAGATACCCACATAAAGTTCACTTTGGAATCCGAAATAGAAAAATCCATCAATTATTTGGACCTAAAGATCAACAGGCAATCCTCCTCATTTTCTTTCGGCATTTGCAGAAAACCTAAACAGACTCCAGTCATTATATGACGTGATTCGATACACCCCCAAGCTCACAAATACGCGACCTATAACAGCTTGGTGAATCGTGCATTCAGCGTACCAATGTCCAAGCGAGACTTGGACAAGGAACTGAATATTATTCAGTCAATGGAAAAGGCTAATGGCTTTAAAAGGAATTTTATAGAGCGCATAATAGGCAGATTTAAAAATCTGCCCTCATACCACTTTGACTAAAGATAAACCGGAAGTAAAAGAAATTGCAACTTTCACGTTCAATAAAGAGGCTTATAAGATTACGAATATTTTTAAGAAACGTAACGTTAGGATTACTTTCAAAACAGATAACAGAAATACAGAAGTTTTACACAATGCATCAGCTGTTTATAAAATCAATCCATACTCTAAATCTGGTGTATATAGGTTTAAATGCAAAGATTGTGAGAGCGGATATGTAGGACAAACTGGACGCAGCTTTAATGTCAGGTATCTTGAACACCTCAACGCTGTGAAATATAACAGATTCTCAGCCGTAGGCCAGCATGCCCATGAGCATAAACATAAGTTCACGGACATAGATCAAGATCTCGAGATCATGGAGACGCTAGGTAAGGGACCGAGGCTTGACATTACAGAAGTGTTATGAATTTCATGTTTTTGGTCCGTATTGAACTGAGAATAATATATAAGTAATAATAATAACAACGTAAACGTTTCCACCTTTTCAATACTAAAATATATTCACAAAATTATAAATTACACGGTACTAGTTTCGACCCATCTAGGGGTCATCATCAGCCGTATTGGAACAAAGATCATTTTTGGCGAAATCCTAAGAAAATGTTATTTTAAAGAATAACAAGTGAAATGAGATGTTATTATGGTAATAGTTAATAATACAAGGAATATACATACTAAGAGGTTTTTAACAAAGAATAAAGTATAAATGGGGTGTTGTAAAAATTATAATCATGGAAATCAGTAAGTTCTTGTATTGGAATGAAATATGGCTTAGGAAGAGGGCTTAAGGTGGGGCTGAACTGTGCGGGAGAAAGTGTAATTGTCTTGGAAAAGTACCTTTGATTAAATTTAGGATTGAGTTTAGGTTGGCTGCATTATTGTTTCTGAGGAAAGTGATAAATAGATCGAAGAGTATGTTGGGTTTCTCTGAGATTTCATTGAGATTGTGACTGGCATTAAAGTATTGGTCTAGGTGTATGCAAGATTATAACCATAATTTCACCAATATTGAACAAGACATGGACATCCTCGTATTAGCAAACAAGGGCCCTTTACTCAACATAATGGAAAATTACTACATACACCTAGACCAATACTTTAATGCCAGTCACAATCTCAATGAAATCTCAGAGAAACCCAACATACTCTTCGATCTATTTATCACTTTCCTCAGAAACAATAACGCAGCCAACCTAAACTAAATCCTAAATTTAATCAAAGGTACTTTTCCACGACAATTACACTTTCTCCCGCACCCTTCAGCCCCACCTTAAGCCCTCTTCCTAAGCCATATTTCATTTCAATACAAGAACTTACTGATTTCCATGATTATAATTTTTACAACACCCCATTTATACTTTATTCTTTGTTAAAAACCTCTTAGTATGTATATTCCTTGTATTATTAACTATTACCATAATAACATCTCATTTCACTTGTTATTCTTTAAAATAACATTTTCTTAGGATTTCGCCAAAAATGATCTTTGCTCCAATACGGCTGATGATGACCCCTAGATGGGTCGAAACTAGTACCGTGTAATTTGTAATTTTGTGAATATATTTTAGTATTGAAAAGGTGGAAACGTTTACGTTGTTATTATTATTACTTATATATTATTACAGAAGTGTGTCTCATACATTTAAACCAGTATTATAACGCTAATCTTAAAAGAAATTTCAGAAAAACCCAAAGTCTTATTCGATTGCTTGATCATGTTACTTGATAAGCTAAGAATTCCAGAAAATTCTACTGTATTTCGAACTTTACGTAACAATTTCTTGTATTACTGTTTTCGTCCACAACATCCCCCAGGCAACCTCCCATAACGCCAACATTCCAGAAATATTCCCCTTGCCGCCCCTACTACCCCTTCCTTAGCACTTCGTCGCGCAACACATGACATGAGCAGACACACTCGTTGTGCTACAGTCACTGCACCAAGTACATAGACGTTGAGGTGAGTCTGCCTAAAAATAAGTTTCAATTAGATTATGTTACAGTCAATTTCTTTACGCTAATATTGGGCTTTCATCATTGCAGGAATTGGTATTGAACTGAGAGGCTAGGACTGTTTAACATCTTCAGAGCAAATATTCATAGTTCTAACCAATCAGATATACAACAAAAGATTTATGGTTCTACAATTCAACAAGCTCCAGAAGACGGAGCATTTTATTACAAGATTTCAACAGAACATAATGAGTTTTTATCCATAAAACCATCTAGCACTGTAACTTTGAAATGAACATTTTAATAGCATACTACTGGACTCATACCTATTTGTCCAACACTAACGTTGTAATTGAACTTGGACTTAATAGTTAATAGTTATTAATATGTTGTTGCATATTGTTGTATCGCCAAGTATCTCTTCACTTGTTATGCAGCTGATGATGGCGTCATTAACGCTGAAACTAGTTCTGTAATTAAAGATATGTTGTAAAAAACATCAGACAACATTGTATTTGTATTGAAAAAGGTGGAACCTATAAGATTTTTAAATCAATAGATATGTGTGGGTTATTGTAGTCACGTCCTAGTTGATGAACCATGAGCAACGGCTGAGTGGCCTAGTAAGTGGTCCTGAGAGTCGGGATACCAGTTGCTATGGAAAGGGAGTGGGCATCTCGGACATATTCTGAGTCATGGCCCCCCTTTGTGCTCAGGCGGCTAGGACTATACAATCCAACGGTGGTCCATAACCCGTTAGAGGAGAGATCCTTACTTGGACTATGTGTAAGTAGGGTAGCATCCTGCATCATGAATTTACCGAGCTCAGAACATTTTAAGCAAACCTCGGACCTATGGGGGTAACGGAGTCCTACACCCATTTGACAGGCGAGGGACTCCTTGGAAACAACTTGGTGAATGAAATGGAATTCAATGGGGAGCTATCAATATTAACGGGGCTTATGGAAGAAAGAGTCAGCAAAGAGGATGCATCTGGATGTGCTAGGAGTAAGTGATATTCGGGTAAGGGGAGATAACAAGGAAGAGATAGGAGATTATAAAGTGTACTTGATGGGTGCTAGAAAGAGAAGGGCAGAGTCTGGGGTAGGGCTCTTTATCAGGAATACCACTGCACGCAACATAGTTTCTGTTAGGCATGTAAATGAGCGAATGATGTGGGTAGATTTGGCAATTGGAGGAATTAGGATGAGAGTAGTCTCAGTGTATTCACCATGTGCGGGTGCAGACGAGGATGAAGTTGACAAGTTTTTTGAAGCATTGAGTGACATCGTGGTCAGGGTCAACAGTAAGGATAGAATAGTGCTAATGGGCGATTCCAATGCGAGAGTTGGAAATAGAACTCAAGGATACGGAGGGTGATTGGTAAATGTGAGGAAGATATGGAAGCTAATGGGAATGGGAAGCGTTTGCTGAACTTCTGTGCTAGTATGGGTTTAGCAGTTACGAATACATTCTTCAAACATAAGGCTACTCACCGCTACACATGGGACGCTAGGGGTACCAGATCCATAATAGACTATATCTCAACTGACTTCAAATTCAGGAAATCCATTAGGAATGTACGAGTTTTCCGGGGATTTTTCGATGATACAGACAACTACCTGATCTGTAGTGAACTAAGTATCTCTAGGCCTAGGGTAGAGAAAGTGAAATCTGTCTGCAAACGAATAAGCACAGAAAATCTCCAGGATGAGGAAATTAGACGGAAGTACATGGAGTGAGAAGTTTCGAACAGTAGACAGTAAGCAGGTTCGGAATATAGAAAGAGAATGGGTGGCATACAGGGATGCTGTACTAGAAACAGCAAGGGATCTGTACGTAGATGTAGATGAAAGAAACAGAGCTAAAGAAATAGTTGTTGAATCCAAAAAGAAGTTGTGGGAAGACTTTGGTAATAATCTGGAAAGGCTAGGTCAAGCAGCAGGGAAACCTTTCTGGACAGTAATAAAGAATCTTAGGAAGGGAGGAAAAAAGGAAATTAACAGTGTTTTGAGTAATTCAGGTGAACTCATAATAGATCCCAGGGAATCACTGGAGAGGTGGAGGGAATATTTTGAACATTTTCTCAACGTAAAAGGAAATCTTCCTGGTGGTGTTGCAAACAGCCAAGCTCATGAGGAGGAGGAAAATGATGGTGAAATAACGCTTGAGGAAGTGGAAAGGATGGTAAATAAACTCCAGTCATAAAGCAGCAAGAATAGATGAAATTAGACCTGAAATGGTGAAGTATAGTGTGAAGGCAGGGATGAAATGGCTTCATATAGTAGTAAGATTAGCATGGAGTGTTGGTAAGGTGCCTTCAGATTGGACAAAAGCAGTAATTGCACCTATCTATAAGCAAGGGAACAGGAAGGATTGGAACAACTATTGAGGTATCTCATTGATTAGTGTACCAGGCAAAGTATTCACTGGCATCTTGGAAGGGAGGGTGCGATCAGTCGTTGAGAGGAAGTTGGATGGTACCCAGTCAGACCACAGAGGGGCTGTCAGGATCAGATTTTCAGTATGCGCCAGGTAATTGAAAAATGCTACGAGAGGAATAGGCAGTTGTGTTTACATTTCGTAGATCTAGAGAAGGCATATGACAGGGTACCGAGGGAAAAGGTGTTCGCCATACTGGGGGGCTATGGAATTAAAGGTAGATTATTAAAATCAATCAAAGGCATTTATGTTGACAATTGGGCTTCAGTGAGAATTGATGGCAGAATGAGTTCTTGGTTCAGGGTACTTACAGGGGTTAGGCAAGGCTGTAATCTTTCACCTGTGCTGTTCGTAGTTTACATGGATCATCTGCTGAAAGGTATAAAATGGCAGGGAGGGATTCATTTAGGTGGAAATGTAGTAAGCAGTCTGGCAAATGCTGACAACTTGGTCTTAATGGCAGATTGTGCCGAAAGCCTTCAGTCTAATATCTTGGAACTTGAAAATAGGTGCAATGAGTATGGTATGAAAATTAGCCTTTCGAAGACTAAATTGATGTCAGTGGGTAAGAAATTCAACAGAATTGAATGTCAGATTGGTGATACAAAACTAGAACAGGTCGATAATTTCAAGTATTTAGGTTGTTTGTTCTCCCAGGATGGTAATTTAGTGAGATTGAATCAATATGCAGTAAAGCTAACGCAGTGAGCTCGCAGTTGCGATCAACAGTATTCTGTAAGAAGGAAGTCAGCTCCTAGACGAAACTATCTTTACTTCGGTCTGTTTTCAGACCAACTTTGGTTTACGGGAGCGAAAGCTGGATGGACTCAGGATATCTTATTCGGTAGTTCGAAGTAACAGACATGAAAGTAGCGAGAATGATTGTGATACAAACAGGTGGGAACAATGGCAGGAGGGTACTTGGAATGAAGAGATAAAGGCTAATTTAGGAATGAACTTGATGGATGAAGCTGTACACACAAACCGACTTTGGTGGTGGGGTCATGTGCAGCGAATGGAGGAGGATATGTTACCTAGGAGAATAATGGACTCTGTTATAGAGGGAAGAGAAGTAAATGTAGACCAAGACGATGGTTGACTCAGTTTCTAACGATTTAAAGTTAAGAGGTATAGAACTGAATGAGGCCACAGCACTAGCTGTAAACAGAGGATTGTGGCAACGTTCATTATATATTGACAGAGGCTTGCAGATTGAACGCTGAAAGGCATAACAGTTTATAATGATAATGTATGTATGTATGTATGTATGTATGTATGTATGTATGTATGATCAAGTCAAGAGTTATGCAGTCCACTTGGGATATATTGGACTAGTCTAGGGAATGTTGCCACTCTTCAATTACTTCTGTTAAAAGTGTAGTACAAGATTTTCCAGGGAGGAATTGATGTTGGTTGTTATTTATCAGGTTTCTCTCATGCAGAAAATCCAGCACACGTTTAACAATTAGGTGTTCCAAGCATTTACATAAACCAGATGTAATAGAGACTGGGTGTCTCTTGTCAATCCCTCCCCAAAAAATGTACTAATTAAGGTTATAATACAAATATAATTTTTTGGAATGTACTTAGATTAGTTAAAAAATGCTGTAAATTTCATAAAATAGGAAATATATATAGTGCAGTCAGCAGCCAATCGGAATACAACCTTTCTGTGTGTATTTGGTTACATCGCACAGCAGGTTTCCCCCAACAGATTATAGTTACATAACTAATGCTAGCTGACAATCGACAGATCGATCGTAAACTCATTTGTAAAGAGACCATCAATACATAATTTATAGTTGCAACCAGTTTGTTATACAGCTATTTGGGTTAGAGATTATTTCACATTGGTGAGGGTGCTTGTTTTAATATGTCTAATTTTTTAAAATTATAAATTCTTCCTTGCGTAAAGAGTCTCCCTAGATTTCTGGATATTTACCATTATGGTACCACAATAAAACCGCACAATTTAATTTTCTCTTTTTGGTATCACCAACATCTGATCGTTCGGTTAAATATTACATACTTAAGCCACTCACTTCATACCTTGTTTTTCTTCAAAAGATACAGATTTTAGCCAGAAAGCTGTGGTAAAACTACACTTCTTGTTACTTGTTCCAACTCTATAATAAAAAATAAAAATAAAAAAGATATACTTAGCAGCAAGCTATTGCACAAAATACAGCTCACTATGGAAAGGAAGTTTTTATGTCGTTGATTCATTTACATCTGAAATATCATTCAGCGCTGTTATCATAGCGCTACGAAATACTCTGCTACAAAGTGATACCCTTGTTCTTCTTTGAAAGATTATGCAGTGGGGAGGGGACTTACATGCGAGCCTTTATTTTTTAATTTTCCTTGTCCAGAAAAGCCAAGGGGGTTTCATATGTAAATAAACACAGTATTTATGCAGTGTGTGTGACGTATTTATTTTTTGCATGAATAGTTGGACTGGGACACAAGCATAAGCGAGTGCCCTCCAGTGAGAAGTATGGGGATCCGCTTTAATGCTGTGGCTGATAGAGAAATCAAAATAATGCAACACAAAATCTTACCTCTACGTCTTTCTTTTTCCACTGATCCCACTGATCCTGGGCACCTCCAGTCTTCTTCTTCTGAGAGTTACTCACATCCTTGTTAGAGTCACCTTTGGTTCCTCCACTTTTTCCCTTACTTTTGTTATTTGTACTAGTTGGCTGACTTCCCTGAAACAGATCCAATATGCCAGAACATTACTGTTAGTTTGAAACTGAAATACAAGGTTGTTACACAAGGAATGGTTAACATGAAAGAAGGAGTACTTGAATGATGCACTAACTGTAATGTACTCCTCTTGATTTGACTATCCAGATTATGGCAGACACTATGTGCCCAGATATGATCAGAGCGGAGGTGAATTTAAAGATAGGTGATATACAACCATTGAAAATTCAGAAGTGTGAGCATAAGTAACTGTATCCCTTGAATTAATTGCAATTCATTTTTCCAGCTAGGAAATATGTCCTCACAATAACATAGAAGAATAAGGACTACCTCTTCCAACATACTTCACAAAAACAGAGAAAAGAATAGTGCATATTACGGACAGAACAGGAAGTATCTGCTGTTTTCCCACTGAATTGTGGACTTTGCTTTATACCCTGGTATAACAGAGAAGACCAGAACTTCCAACAGTCAATAAGGAAATACGGCACAATGAAATTCCTCATAATGGACACTTCTGAATAGTAGACTCTTCTGGATAACGGATATCTTTTCATTTGCCGGTAGAAATATACAGACATACATGGAACAATTGTTTCTCAGTAGGAGACATTCTCAATAACAGACATAAAAAACCAAACCCCATTGCACTACAGCCCTTGAAGGGCCTTGGCCTACCAAGCGACCGCTGCTCAGCCTAAAAGCCTGCAGATTACGAAGTGTCGTGTGGTCAGCACAACGAATCCTCTCGGCCGTTATTCTTGGCTTTCTAGACCGGGGCCGCTATCCAACCGTCAGATAGCTCCTCAATTCTAATCACGTAGGCTGAGTAGAATTCGTACCAGCTCTCAGGTCCAGGTAAAAATTCCTGACCCGGCCGGGAATCGAACCCGGGGCCTCCAGGTAAGAGGCAGGCACGCTACCCCTACACCAAGGGGCCGGCCAATAACAGACATGGGCACAAAATAAGTTATTACTAGAGGACCCGTGCTGCTCTGCAGCATTCATTATAAACAAGTCAGATAACTTGTCTAGATATGCCTGTCATAGTCATATTGTTTTTCCTGCCCTTTTCAGGGGTTTTATGAACATTTAGTAAGAAGTGTGTTATGGTATGCCACAGTTTGTAGTGAGAATTAATCCATTCTGGTATCATCATGCCGTGTGTTTGGTAAAAATATATCCATATATTCACTTCTTTTATCCAGCAGTTCTTGGTGTAAAGCTTGGTAATGTGTCGTAGAAGGCAATGGTATTTTTAATCGCAGTTATTCTATATAGGCCTAGAACGGTTGTCTTGTGAGCTCATAGGTTAGTCTCGAAGGAGAATATTTTGCCAGGCAGAGAACTTTAAGATACATGGCCTTCACTCTTTCTAGTGTAGCTAAGTTATCCTCCGATAGGTGTTCGCAGATAATGTGTAAGGCATAAGTCATGATGGGGTCCGTTTGTACATAGACTTTTTTTATCTTAGCAACATGTAAGTTATTAGAAACAGTCTGCCATCTGCTGAATATATTTAGAAGCTGGGAAAAGTTAGAGAATCAAAGAGTATCTAACAGTGAACAGTATTCTTCTGTGATCAGAAGAAGTGTATACTCTCTGGCTTGACAGGTAGAAACCAAACATGGGTGCATGCAATGACACTATTAAGAATGCAAATAATGCATATCAGAATATTAATGAAAGTGTTAGTCGCTTAGGAACCTGCTCAGTACAGAATATATTATGGGTTACGCAAAGCCTTTGCCTGCAATTATTGGAGTGATCATTTAATGATTTGATTTTAAGATTACTCAAGTTGGCTGAACTTAAAAAGAGACCTACCAATGTCTCATGATTCACCAGAAAGTAATTCCAGAGAGAATAAAACAAAAATAAAGCAAATCGGTCCATTAGAACGGACAGACAGATTCGCCAAAGCTGTTTTCAGTAAACTCTTTTAATATACAGAATGGATACAATTTTCTGTATAACGGACACTGTTCTGAAAGTGAAGATTGTGAAAATGAAAGAACTAAACCTGATCTTAGCAAACTTTCAAAATAATCTGGAGAAGGAACAGCAGACAAAGTCCATTGCTGATACTGTGTACACAAAGATTCCATCCATGGATGTTGAGCATCCCGTTCAATGTGCGACTGCTGATTCTATTGCACCAAACACGCACAAGGATGAGGATAAAGCAGTGGACGCAACTGAAAGTCATGAAGTGATTTCATAATAAAGTTCTGATCACGGACATCAATTCCCAGAGACTGCAGGACACGCTACCTTCAAGGTATAACTCGTGAAACAACTGCTCTACTGCATGATTACTACAGGCTTCACGAAGAAGACCCATTTAGTGAGCAAACGATTCAAGCAGCACAAAGTGTTCTTTCCTCTATCTCCCAGGCAAAGAAGGAGACATGGATGAAGTTGATGTCTGAAGTCGATATGGGTAGGAGCAGTCAAGAAGCTTGGAGACTTTTAAAATGCTTGAGCAATGATCCTACACAAGGTAACACACATGCCAATGTGAGTGCAGATCAAATAGCACACCAACTTTTGCTTAACCAAAGTTTTCCATGAAAGTAGGGAAGAATCCTATAGTCAGCCAACCAGACGAGAGCAATGAGTTATCTAAGCATTTCACACTAACTGAACTGGAATTAGCTCTCAGTAAGTGTAAGATTGGGAAGTCAGCATGACTCGATGACCTTCGAATGGAACAAATTAAGAACTTTGGTCCTACTGCGAAGTGCTGGTTGCTAGAACTCATGAATAACTCTGTTCAGTCTTCCATGATACCTGAAATATGGAGGAAGGCTAGGGTCATGGCCATTCTAAAACCAGGCAAAGATAAAAATGACCCTAGGAGCTACAGGCCAATCTCCTTGTTATGCCATCTTTTTAAGATTCTGGAGAGACTAATCCTCAATAGGTTGAGTGATAAAATCGAGCCACTTCTGATTCCACAGCAAGCTGGATTCAGGAGAGGGAAAAGCTGCACATCGCAGGTGTTGAAATTAAGTCAACACAAAGAAGATGGCTTTGAAAGCCGTAAAATCACAGGAGCTGCATTTATAGATCTCTCGGCAACATATGATACTGTTAATCACCAAATTCTCCTTGGAAAGGTATACAGCATGACAAAGGACTTCCATCTGACTTGTGCCATTAAAAACCTACTTCAAAATCGAAGTTTCTTCGTTGAGTTCCAGGGAAAAAGAAGCAGGTGGAGGATACAGAAGAACGGACTACCTCAGGGAAGCGTGTTGGCACCAATGCTTTTCAATATTTACACAAATGATCAGCCTCTTCCTGCCGGGACGAATAGTTTCATCTATGCTGATGATTGTGTCATCACTTCTCAGGTGGATAACTTCAAGGCGATTGAACAAACATTGTCCACAGCTCTAGACACTCTTGTTGGCTATTACAAGAAGAATCAATTAACACCAAACCCAACTAAGACGCAAACCTGTGTTTTCCATCTAAACAACAGAGAAGCTTCCCGAACTTTGAAGGTCACTTGGCAAGGCATAGCATTACAACACAATCCTACCCCGAAGTACCTCGGAGTCACTCTGGATCGTGCCTTAACCTACAGAAAACATTGTTTGAACATCAAGCAGAAAGTGGCTGCTAGAAACAATATTGTGCAGAAGCTAACTGGAACATCTTGGGGAGCACAACCAGACACAGTGAGGACATCTGCCCTTTCGCTCTGCTATTCCGCAGCTGAATACGCATGCCCGGTGTGGTACAAATCTTACCATACCAAAGCAGTTGATGTAGCACTCAACAAAACCTGCCGCATTATTACTGGATGTTTGAGACCTACACCTTTGGAAAAAGTGTATTGCCTTGCAGGGATAGCACCTCCCGATATTCGCCGTGAAGTGGCAGCCAAGAAAGAAAAGAGAAAGGTGTTGACATCGGAAGCCCACCCTTTGTTTGGATATGAGCCACCACGCCAGCGGCTTAAGTCTAGGAAAAGCTTCTTGAGAGTAACCGAAACACTTGCAGGAACAGCAAGCAAGAATTCAAGAATGGCGCATCAGGAGTCAACATACGATGATCAGTCAATGGATGACCCCAAAAGAGGAACTCCCTCCTGGCCATGTCACAGATTGGATGAATTGGAGAGCACTGAACAGACTGCGCTCTGATGTTACGCGGTGCAGGGTAAACCAGAAGAAATGGGGTTTCGAAGTGGACAATACCTTGTGTGTATGTGGAGAAGAGCAGACCACAGCCCATTTGCTGCAATGCAGTTCATGCCCATTCAGCTGCACAACAGAAGACCTGGTTAAAGCGAAGCCAAATGCACTTGATGTTGCAAGGTTTTGGGCTCACATAGTTTAATGTGGCTCTTCGCCATTGGAGTATTTATATTATGTTTTATGTTTTTCCTTGTCTTTAATTTTAAACTTATGTATGCTTCTGACTCGATATAAATAAATAAATAAATAAATAAATAAATAAATAAATAAATAAATAAATAAATAATAAAGATGCCAGTAATAAGTTGGGACAAAAGAAAAATTAACAGAATATGGTTCTTTCAAGAATGAAACATACTGTATTTGACATAATATATCTTATGGCAGAGGGTCATCTGAAAATGTGCGTCATGAAATTAGTGATATAAAATGTGTGGCATAACGTTACCTAGCAAACGCGCAGGCTGTAACATGACGTATTAATGGTTGGCCATGACAGACACAGAGAAGGCTCTCTTATCAAAGAGGCCTCATCTCATCACACTCTAGAGAACTGATTATTTCATTCGTGGTAGTTTCATAGCCCCCGAGTCAGTTTTCCCTTTTCAATGCACTGAATCCTACTCTTGTCAACTCCAAATTCAAAACAGAGTCTTTCAAAAATGATCTGTTACATATAAATAAATAAATCATTTCAATTTTGGTTTCATTTACTGAAAGAATTTATGATCCATTGACTATTCCAAAGGGAAATTTTACATCATTTAAAAAAATTGTTTATTTTTCAGGTATGATGTGTTGTTAAATGTTTTCTTTTTTCAGGTATTTTCTAAATGTTATTTGACCTCATAACTGGGTGTGACAAGTTAATTCATCCACCAACAGTTGTTACTCAAATGGGTATTGACGAGTTAACTAGTCTAGAGCCTTTGAAAACTGTTATCTGCTGGGCAGAATGTGTTATCTTGTCTCTTTATGTTGTTGAGTGTAGTTCTATGATCGCTTTATAAAGAACAGAGACACTTTCAAGGAAATTATTTTGAAAATTATTGTCTTACAATTTTTTTTGTAACTTCACGTACAGTAGAGTTTTTTTACTATTTCTCACTGCTTTTCTTGCTATATTGTTAGAAGACAAATTCATATACCGGTAGTGTAATAATGTACCTACCTACTTTTCTTTTTTACAACAATGGCATAGTTTTATTGGTTGTTACTTAGTGTCAGACGTACTCTCGTTATATGTAGTAATGTTATTTGCTTTATGTCCCACTAGCTACTTTAATGGTTTTCAGAGACGCCGAGGTGCCGGAATTTTGTCCCACAGGAGTTCTTTTACGTGCCAGTAAATCTACTGACGTGAGGCTGACGTATATGAGCACCTTCAAATACCACCGGACTGAGCCAGGATCGAACCAGCCAAGTTGGGGTCAGAATGCCAGCGCCTCAATCGTCTGAGCCACTCAGTCCGGCTATAATGTAGTTGCAAGACGTTTAATCAAATACTAAATTAGGGTTTGAATTAGCAAATGCAAAACAAACCACTTTTCCCTTTGCAAAAATCAAATGATCATCAATATGTCTCTCGGTCATGGCCATCCACCACCGGCTGCTAATTTCAGATGAGCACCAGTCATAAGACATAGCCTGCATGATTGCTAGGTAACACTTCTATTACGTTTTGTGACGGTAACTTCCGTAATGCAAATTTTCAGATGACCCCCAACCATAAAACATATTTATTGAATGTCAAAACGGGCAGGATTAGGTAACTATTTTCCGTGAAGGCATGCATGCAGAATGGGTGGAACAAGTCCCTTCGTCATTCGCAGAAGCATAAAATGGAGTGGGATGAGTTCCTTTGTAATTCGTGGAAGAGTAATGGGCTAGACAAATTAATTCACTTTCAGTCTAAATATATTCCCCGCTGCAAATGTTTGTTTCTCATCTAGAGAAAATCCCCAGGTTAAAAGGTTAATAAATTAGTTTCGACAGACTGAAGAACCTAACAACTACATGTTGACACAACTACAATACCACGCACACACCTTTTCCCTAATTTTACAGGAGCAACAAAAAACAACTTTTCTCCACTAAAAAGCAATATATAATCTATTTAAGGAAATTCAAACTTTCATCCATGTTTCTCATGAGAATGCTTTGTGCTGGTGCAAATAACTCTTAAAGAAAATACGGTTAGAGCACATATGCACTAAAGCCTTTAGTTAAAAGGAGCCGCGATTGTGGTTACACGGTACTGCTTAAAATGAAAACTTATATAATTTTTATTTTACCACTCAAAACATACATACACCATGAGAGTAAAGTGGAATGCAATATTAACATCTCAAGAAAACAAATAATGGGTAGCCTATACCCTTTGTATTAAAGTTCATTTTTCTTTCATCACAATAAAGTCACGAAAGGTAGGTCATAAAAGAACCGCTGTCAGTCCTTAAACAACACAGACTTTAGTTGCTGAAGGGGCTGACAATTCATCATTATTATTCGAGGAGTTTCTAAGAAAAGACTGAAGAGCCTCAATTCCGACACTCACGGGGGAAGGGGCCGAAAATCTCCTTGAATGAAAGCTCAATATGTCCTTCACTTACTTCAGAGCTCATAAATCAGCAGCTGTATGGTCATTTAGTGATTTTCCTGGGCGAACTGAATCATACACTTGCAGGTTCTTGCAAGTGTAGTCCTTAAAAATTTATGATCAACTACTGTAATTGAATAAGAATTGAGAGTCTTGCTGGAATGAATGATGAGTGGGAAAACCGGAGTACCCGGAGAAAAACCTGTCCCGCCTCAGCTTTGCCCAGCACAAATCCCACATGGGGTGAGCGGGATTTGAACCACGGTATCCAGTGGTGAGAGGCCAGGCCAACGTGCTGCTGTCTGAGCCACGGACGTAATAACATAGATATTTGAGAATTTAATTTAATTTCCCCTAAACTACCATTTCACTCAGTGTGGAAAAAATTATTTATAGCCTAGATTGTAGTGCCTCATTCCTAGACTTTATATACCAATTTTCATTATTCTTTTTAATTTTCTCGTGATGCGCATGCATGCATACATACAGAGGTGACGCAGAATTAGAAAGTGCATTTCCCATTTACCGTGGACATGTCCAATACAGAAATTTTTACATTATAAGCAATGTACAGACAAAACTTTTATTTCATACAGGCCTATATACAGTTCAACGTGTCTTACACGTATATCAAGGGGAAGAGAAAAAAACTACTTGTAACTCAGAATTACTTAGAAATCAGACTTATACAATACATCACATATTTACTGAAAAACCAATGGAATAGACCTACATGTGTAAATCCTAGCAAATAATAAATACATTAAGACAGAAAACATTAATCTGAACTTGTTCCAGCCTTAAAGAAATCAGATACTTTGGCTTGTTTTACTTTTCTTGCATTAAAAGTATAAACATCCGTTTGCAAACTTAGTAATGAATTCAAAGCATTTTCACTACAACTTTTCGCACTGATGTACCGCCTACATACATCGATTGCACTTAACACTTCACTCTGTTCAGGTGTTTCAAGATTCAGGTCGTTATCTCCATCTCCATCAATGTCACTATTGTCTGGCTCCATGGCTAAATGGTTAGCGTGCTGGCCTTTAGTCACAGGGTCCCGGGTTCGATTCATAGCAGGGTCAGGTATTTTAACCATCATTGGTTAATTTTGCTGGCACAGGGGCTGGGTGTATGATTCGTCTTCATCATAATTTTATCCTCATCACAATGTGCAAGTCGCCTACGGGAGTCAAATCAAAAGACCTGCACCTGGCGAGCCGAACATGTCAACGGACACTCCCGGCACTAAAAGCCATACGCCATTTCATTTACTGTCACTATCACTTGTAGGCAGTTCATCACCACCACCGCGTTGTTGGCATACATCAGCAATAATCTCTTCATCCAATAGTTCTCCACATACAGCCAGATTATCATCAAAATGCACAAAAGTATCGAATTCTACACCCTCCGGTAGCGTTAGCTCATTGCCAGACAAAACTTCGTCCCCATAATCATCATTAGACGCAGCCTCTTCTAGTAACACACCAGCCTTGTGGAAACAGTTGCTGATTGTGGAGGATGACAACTGCTTCCAGGCAGCCGAAATAAAGTCCATGGCTTGTAGCAAATTAATGGAGAGAGGTTCATTTCCTGCAGCACTCAATGTTATTAAATGTTGAACCAGCATTTTTCTATAATGCACTTTGAAATTTGCAATGCTGCCCAAATCAAACGGCTGTAGAAGACTGGTACAGTTAGGAGGGAAAAATTCCACTCGAACATTCTCCAGAACGATTTGAGGTGGATGTGCTGTACATCGATCCATAAGAAGAAGGATCTTCTTCTGTTTCTTTTTCATTTTAATGTCCAGTTTTTTCAACCACTGTTCTATTAGAAGCATAGTCATCCAAGAATTTCTGTTGGATTCATATTCCGTAGGTTTTGTTTTTGCACCCTTAAAACCCCTTGGATTCTTCGATTTTCTTATCACAAGCGAAGGAAGCTTGTCAGATCCATCTGTATTGGTGGCGAGAAGTACTGTTACACAAATTTTACTTTTCTTCCCTGAATGGCATGAGTCACATTTTTCAGCTAATGTTTTATTAGGAAGGAGATTGTAGAACAGGCCTGTCTCATCACAAATGTAGATGTTTGGAGGTTGATAATTGCTTACGATACCCGGCAGAACCTCTTCTTTCCAGTGTTGCACCGTGACGTTGTCCACAGCTTTTGAGTTACAGCAAAATGTTCTCCCTGTGATTCCATGACAATCTTTAAATGCTTGCAACGATCCGGATGAAGCCTTGAAATCAGCAGTGATACTGATCATTTTAGGTAAATCTATCGCCTTTGCCTTTAGCATGTTGCCACTAACTGGTAGAGCTGCAGCCCACGTCTACTTGGCTAGGGGCTTTACGTCGCACCGACACAGATAGGTCTTATGGCGATGATGGGTTAGGAAAGGAATAGGAGCTGGAAGGAAGCGACCGTGGCCTTAATTAAGGTACAGCCCCAGCATTTGCCTGGTGTGAAAATGGCACTTCTACTTGAACCATGTGAAAAGTGCTTTCTCCAAATCTACATACCTTCCTTCTTGCTGACAGCTGCGCTTTGCTGATTTTGAACCCAGTTTTAAGAACTCATAAAAAATAGAGTTTCTTTTACTGATGACTGTACATAGCGTGGTATAAGCAATCCTGAAGTCTGAAGCAATTTCAGTTTTTGTTTTGTGTGGATTAGCATCCACTTCTCATATAAATTTTACATTTTCATCTAGGGTATAACTTTTCCTTTTTCTGTTATCCATGGCTAATCGAAAGCAACTACTACTGTTCAACAGTAAACACCAGATGCCGGCACCGTGGACATTTTACTTCTCTGTTGTTCCAACGAAAGAAATGATCATATTCAAACAAATTTACTGTATTTTCCTTTGTTTCCACACCGAAACCACCCACTTTGCTTGTAATGTATCTTAAACTTTGGCGGCATTGTGAAGGTCAAAAACGATGAAGGTAGAGAAGGTGCGAGATAGAGAGGGAAGGGTACTCGCTCGGTTGACCTTTGTTAAGCTGCCAAAAAGTAAGGGTCAACAATGTCACTCGGCGAAACTCTTTGTGTTCTGTTTCAACACCGAAACCCGACCGCTCTACTTCCGCCTATGCTGACAAAGAGGAAAATTCGTAAATACAGTCGTTCCTTTTAAAAAAGCACGTGCTCATTACAATTACGCAAAAATCAGTTATATTTCACTGACACTTAATACGTATAACAGCAAATTACGTATAATCGGATTAGGTATAAATAAGGTTTAATTAACACCCTTTTAATACACATTTTTCTGGGATCTAAAGGAAATTATGTATAAATATGAATTACGCAGAGCAGAGTTACGTATAAAGCAGATTCAACTGTATATATATATACACACACACACACACAATAATAAGGATGTTGTTTTTCTTCTTTTATCACAGACTGCAGTTATGCAGAGTTAAATCATGCAGACTGGCGATATTGGTCCCACACTTAAAAGCACTTCAGTTCCATGGTATTGTATAGTGTAATATTGCCGGTTTCCTACGGGTCTGTTTAAAATACCTCTTTTCCCACTCCCATGCATCTGTTCAGTAGCACCAATTTTTTAAAAAATCTAAAATCGCACATTTTTGTCAGGTACGCGGTACTGCACTTGCAACAACATACATATTAACTAAGTCGAAGCTGAAAAGAAATGGCTTCCACTGAAAAAAAAATTTGATCTTTGTGTTATTTTTATAACCACTGCTATAGTTATGAGATAGAGAGAGAGAGTCCTGAATAGTAAATAAAACATTAGTAAATACTATTTAGATGGGCAACTGAATGAATAATTTCACCCATGTATATAGAGGGCAATTTGGCCATAGGCTATGTATTTCCCTCCCCAAAATTATGAAATGAATAAAAATAAAACCATATGAACTCTATAGAGAAACAGAAGTGATACTGTATAAATGATAAGGTTTTGTCATAGTTAATAATACACTGACTGACAGAGCAAATGCAACACCAAGAAGGAGTGGTCAGAACTTTATGCCAATTGCAGGGTAGACTGACGTCATTGAGGTATGCTCATGATGTGAAATGCGCCGCTGTGCTGCGCACGTAGCGAACGATAAATGGGACACGGCGTTGGCGAATGGCCCACTTCGTACCGTGATTTCTCAGCCGACAGTCATTGTAGAACGTGTTGTCGTGTGCCACAGGACACGTGTATAGCTAAGAATGCCAGGCCGCCGTCAACGGAGGCATTTCCAGCAGACAGACGACTTTACGAGGGGTATGGTGATCGGGCTGAGAAGGGCAGGTTGGTCGCTTTGTCAAATCGCAGCCGATACCCATAGGGATGTGTCCACGGTGCAGCGCCTGTGGCGAAGATGGTTGGCGCAGAGACATGTGGCACGTGCGAGGGGTCCAGGCGCAGCCCGAGTGACGTCAGCACGCGAGGATCGGCGCATCCGCCGCCAAGCGGTGGCAGCCCCGCACGCCACGTCAACCGCCATTCTTCAGCATGTGCAAGACACCCTGGCTGTTCCAATATCGACCAGAACAATTTCCCGTCGATTGGTTGAAGGAGGCTTGCACTCCCGGCGTCCGCTCAGAAGACTACCATTGACTCCACAGCATAGACGTGCACGCCTGGCATGGTGCCGGGCTAGAGCGACTTGGATGAGAGAATGGCGGAACGTCGTGTTCTCCGATGAGTCACGCTTCTGTTCTGTCAGTGATAGTCACCGCAGATGAGTGTGGCATCGGCGTGGAGAAAGGTCAAATCCGGCAGTAACTGCGGAGCGCCCTACCGCTAGACAACGCGGCATCATGGTTTGGGGCGCTATTGCATATGATTCCACGTCACCTCTAGTGCGTATTCAAGGCACGTTAAATGCCCACCGCTACGTGCAGCATGTGCTGCGGCCGGTGGCACTCCCGTACCTTCAGGGGCTGCCCAATGCTCTGTTTCAGCAGGATAATGCCCGCTCACACACTGCTCGCATCTCCCAAACAGGCTCTACGAGGTGTACAGATGCTTCCGTGGCCAGCGTACTCTCCGGATCTCTCACCAATCGAACACGTGTGGGATCTCATTGGACGCCGTTTGCAAACTCTGCCCCAGCCTCGTACGGACGACCAACTGTGGCAAATGGTTGACAGAGAATGGAGAACCGTCCCTCAGGACACCATCCGCACTCTTATTGACTCTGTACCTCGACGTGTTTCTGCGTGCATTGCCGCTCGCGGTGATCCTACATCCTACTGAGTCGATGCCGTGCGCATTGTGTAACCTGCATATCGGTTTGAAATAAACATCAATTATTCGTCCGTGCCGTCTCTGTTTTTTCCCCAACTTTCATCCCTTTCGAACCACTCCTTCTTGGTGTTGCATTTGCTCTGTCAGTCAGTGTAAATGTGATAGAAAGGAATGTTGTAAAAGTACGATTATTAGGCAGTACCAAACAGTTCATACGACAGGCATGAGGGACTTAAAAAAAAAAAAGAATTATGATTGGTGGAACATAAAAATGTGAATAGCTCATGGGATGGGTTTAAAGCAATTGCTGAGGAGTGTGAAGATACGTATGTACATTGTCTATTTCTAATCTAAATGAGACAGAAAAAAGTACTATTACTGTTAGGTGCATGGTGCATGGCTTACATAAACATCTAGCTGAACATTTTAAAACATACTATCGGACATGTCACAATTCCTGCTTAATGTCAGAGACTAGTGCTCCGAACTACCTAGTACAACCTTCCTGGCAGTCCATGTAAGGTGCAGGCTCTTTAGTTCCATTGTGCAGGGCTCATGCGCTATTCCACATTATCTGTGAGAAGCACAACTCTATGCTACATGTTCTTAGGTTCCCTATCGTGTTCCCCTCCAAGAGATTTACGATAATTGGTGCATACCTGTTTAAGAACCACAGTCATAAAACATATCTTTAGCTCTGATTAAGGAACCATCTTCTATAAGATGATTTACCAATATTGAGAAAAGCTGCTAAAGTATATATATCAAACCATGCAAAATAATTGAAAATAATTTCTTCACTCATAAAAATCTATCAAACAGGTAATGAACGTATGTCAATTTTTGTGTTCTGAAACATACCGAAGCACATGTTGTTGATTGTCATTGGACTACTAACGTCCCATGTTACCTCGATTCAGGAAACCTCTGAGGCGGTGTACTGCTAGGATATTCCCTGAGTAGGCCTAAGGTTGTCTGGAGGCTGTGACTTTTAAGAATATCTTGAGGATAAATAATGTGCCAGTTTTAGAGTTTTGAAACTGATGACTAATTTCAGCATTAAACTGTAAAATAATTATTCATTTATTAATTATTTACTGAAATGTGCACAAACGATGCAAGTACATATGATGGTTACAGTTACATTACATTATAGTTTTAATCTTTGATGAATTGGATAACTGGTTAATCTGTTTCTACATTTGAGAATGTTGCATCTCCCAAAGAAAAGGCCACACAATTCACATATACATCCTGGGTTAGGTTGGTGGTGTCCTTTCCTCTTGCAGATTTTATTGATTGATTGATTTATTGATGCTTGTTGCTTAAAGGGACTTAACATCTAGGTTATAGGTCCCTAATGGTACAAAATGAGATGAAATGAAATGACAAATTAAAAACCCAAAATCCTCCACTGACCACAATTCAAAACATGAGGACAAGGAATGATGGATGGAAGGATATGAATTCAACTCCTACTTCACTTATTTTCAATCTCCAGCTTAAGCTGATTTTCTGAAAACAAAAATACATGTTTCTTTATTTTTAAAGGAGACTACAAATATCAATTTTTACGTCTGTAACATGTACGTTTATGAGATATACTCATTATAAAAAGCCCCACTCCTTGGTTGAGTGGTCAGCGTTGAGGCCTTCGGTTCACAGGGTTTCGGCTTCGGTTCCGGGCTAGGTCAGAGCTTTAATCACATGTGATTAATTCTTCTGGCTCAAGGACAGGTTGTTTGTGTTTGTCCCAACAACCCCCTCTTCATATTCACTTAACACACCACATTACCAACCACAACAGGAACACGCAATAGTAATTACATGCCTACATATACGGTCGCCGTCAGGGAGGGCGTCCAGCCATAAAACAGGGTCAAATCCACATGTGCGACACAGTTCGCACCCACAACCCCACGGGTATGGGTAAAGAGGTAGAAGAAGATACTCATTTTTAAAATTCATCCGCTTCTGTTATTCTTTTCACCCCCTTAAGTGGATTTTCCAAAATAAAGTGTGTTCATTTTTAAAGGAGATTCCAAGTACCAATTTAAACGTCTGTAACATCTTCATTTTCTGAGATATATGTATTCCTCACTTCTTTTCACTCCCCCCCCCCCTCCCTTTAAGTGGATTTTCTGAAAACAAACATTTGTGTTCTTTTATTTTAAAAGGGGATTCCAAATACCAACTTTCATGTCTGTAACAAGCTAGGTTTTTGTGATATATTGTAGATAATTTCACTGCTGTAGAATCCTGGAGCTGACGTTGCCATGGTTACGGCAGTTCATTACTTCATCTGATTCCTAGAGGAGGGGTAGTGTGGTGCCAATATCTCTATAATGGTTTGTTTTAGGGCCTTAAAATATGGTTTTTAGGCCCGTAGGGCTTACCGAGTTTTGTTCTTTGGGTCAAGGGGATTAAATTGAGCTTTGTGTCGTCCTTGTACGACAATTTGATATTTTGCCTATAATTTTTATATCTTCCCCCCGTGTCCCCCACGTCGAATTGTTTTGAAAATAAAATAAAGCCCACGTTACGCACTGGCAATGTAGCTTGCTATTGGTGAAGTAATTTTTAAAATCGGTTCAGTAGTTTTTGAGTCTATCCATTACAAACAAATATACAAATTTTTCCTCTTTATAATATTAGTATAGATAGGTTCCCTAGAGGATGGGACCGAAACCATTTTTTGAAAACACGAGCTGTCATTTGGTCATAGCCATCAGCTTTGCAGTCTCAAATATTTTTAGCCGACAAATAAAGACAATTCTCCACCCAGCCCTTACATTGCCAGCATGCAACCCCCTGTGGGTGGGGGCGGTGGAATAACACCCACGGTATCCCCTGCCTGTCGTTAGAGATGAATAAAAGGGGCCCCAAGGACTCTCAGCTGAGTCCTGGCATTGCTTATACTTACTTGTGCCAGGCTCCTCACTTTCATCTACCCTATCCGACCTCTCTTGGTCAATTCTTGTTATTTTCCGACTCGATGGTATTAGGTTCCTGAGGCCTAGAGAGTCTTTCATTTTCACGTCCTTCATCTTTCTTTGGCCGATACCTTCATTTTTTGAAGTATCGGATCCCTTCCATTTTTTCTCTCTGATTAGTGTTATACAGAGGATGGTTGCTTAGTTGTACTTCCTCTTAAAACAATAATCACCACCACCACCCCAGCATGCTATACAATAATACGCTTGCCTTGTGATGTTGGTGCCTTCAATATGCAATTATAAGTTCCATTGCCCCACTCTTTCTGCACAATGTCAGGAGCGTCATACCAAGTTCCATCTAGACAGAAAACTCTGCACCCCTTGGAACGTAACTTCCAGGGACGGTCTATGAATTTATATCGCTAAGTTAATATTCTAGCAGATTTCATTATAGTCTGCTTTCCACTCAGAATAAAGAAACAAAACCCAAGTTTTATTAACAGCTATCATAGTGGGGGTTTTTTTTAAATAAAGAAAGCCACACACACACTTTTCAAATGCTTTAACAGTTCCTGTACGGTCGGCAAACCTTTAGTACGTGTAAGCAATAAACTTCCTTTAGTAAAGAATGTATATACCTTGCGTCTCACCAAGTCACAGCAAAAATCATCAATTTGGTCAAAAATAACTATTATTACCATACTATTTTGGAGTTGCAGAACCTCTTTGTAGGACTTTCCGAATAGTTTTCCTGTCAAGTTTCAAAATTTAGCTCTCTCCGAAATATACCAGTAACTCTTGCCTGTTTTGTTCTTCATAACATACCTGTATGCATTACATACCAGCCATTGACATTGCTTACTTAAAGTTTTAGTCAGTTTTGTTTTCTTCAAAGAACTACTACTACTACTCCTCCTCAGTTGAGTATCACTCGTGGGCATAGAACAAATGCTACTCGGTTGAGTATCACTGTTACGGGTGCTCGGCTGAGGATTGTTTGCATGCATGGGTAATTTTAATTCATGATTTTCTGGTGCATTAATTTCCACGGCCTTCACATTATTGCATGAAGCTAACTGAAACTAACACTTCACAAATATTAATTTATGAAGTAAATATTACAAGACTTCCGAACAGCGAACGAAGCTTGTACGAATTGTCCAACTGAAAAAAAGAGACTGACATCTATTGTAATAAGAGGTGTATGGGAAACATAGCTGTGAGGATTTCTGTTTGGGAATGAGAACTTCTGTTTTAAAGTCCACTACCGCCATAAATTGGCAAAAGTTTAGTTACTGCAACAATTTTTCAGAGCAGACATCTAGGAGCGATTGAACTGTCATTTGTTTCTTTCTCACGATGGTCATGATCGTGGGATGCACAGTGCTGCCAACTCATGACAAAATTATTGGTCTGGATTGGTTATGTCCGGCTAGTGACAAAACCATTGGTCAGGGTAGGTTATTTGATGTAGATGTTGATTCCCATACGGAACCTAAAATATTTGTCCTGAATGAGTAAATTTATAATACCAATATAATGGTCCGTTATTGGACATTATAAACTTTCCAGCTAACTCATTCTTGGTTGCCTGCGTTTCGCCCTCGTGTGCTAAGTTAAGCTCGTCAGTTGGGACTTAGCACACCACCCAAGACGCAAGGCTAGTGCATACCGTGGAGGCCACTGCATAGGCTATTTGAAGCCACCAGCAGTGCCAATGCACTATGAGAGCTATGTCTCATTACCAAAAATAGATGCCTGCCTGGCCATCAAATGATGTAGATGTTGATTCCCATAGGGAACCTAAAATATTTGTCCTGAATGAGTAAATTTATAATACCAATATAATGGTCCGTTATTGGACATTATAAACTTTCCCGCTAACTCATTCTTGGCTGCCTGCGTTTCGCCCTCGTGTGCTAAGTTAGGCTCGTCAGTTGGGACTTAGCACACCACCCAAGACGCAAGGCTAGTGCATACCGTGGAGGCCACTGCATAGGCTATTTGAAGCCACCAGCAGTGCCAATGCACTATGAGAGCTATGTCTCATTACCAAAAATAGATGCCTGCCTGGCCATCAAATGATGTAGATGTTGATTCCCATAGGGAACCTAAAATATTTGTCCTGAATGAGTAAATTTATAATACCAATATAATGGTCCGTTATTGGACATTATAAACTTTCCAGCTAACTCATTCTTGGTTGCCTGCGTTTCGCCCTCGTGTGCTAAGTTAGGCTCGTCAGTTGGGACTTAGCACACCACCCAAGACGCAAGGCTAGTGCATACCGTGGAGGCCACTGCATAGGCTATTTGATGCCACCAGCAGTGCCAATGCACTATGAGAGCTATGTCTCATTACCAAAAATAGATGCCTGCCTGGGTAGGTTATTGACAAAACCATTGGACTGGGATGAAGAAAAGGGGGTCTGGGGGACGTAAGCCGCCAGGTTAGGGCTGCAAAGTGGTGTTAGGCTCTAGCATTCCGTACAGTGAGAATAGCACATTCAAAAAGCTAAAGTAATTTATCATGCCTGCTAGTGAAAAAGCAATTTGTCTGACTACATTGTTTCGTTACACATTGCATTTAGTTGTGTTTCTTTTGCGTGCGGGTTGGTAACAGAATGCATTTCACTTTATTGCTGGGAATGATGTCATATCCAATTGTATCTCAGTGAATGCTTGAGCAATGATTAATCGCGGGTGATAAATTATATTAGGTTATAAAAGTAAATGTACTTCTGGGGCACAGCGGGTGGGTCCCTGGCTGTCGCAGTGAACACATCTCACTTCTACAAGGTATTCCACATTATGTTTCACATACTGAGTTTCTACCCAAAATCAACCCCTGGCGGGCAAGCGAGAGGCTGGGAGATCAAATGTACACCCGGTTTCCTTGCGGCCAGCCAGGGACCTGTAGCCTGTCCTGACTTCACAGTACTTAGTTTCATTTGGTTCTTCTTCTGGGTTGAACCGTGTTATTTTCTGCACATTCTGTAAAATTTGCCGCTTTTTTAATACATTGCAGTATTCTTTGTCGATCTGAGGTAATCAGTCTCCTAGGCAGCAATCACACTAGGAATGTACAGAAAACAACACGGTTCAACCCGGAAAGAAAACCAAATAACTCTATACTTACCCAGTTTGTTTGCAGGATTTCTTTTGATAATGTCACGCAGTCTGAGACTAATCTTTTTGGGATATTGTGAATCAAAGGTATCAGCTCATCATACTGTACAGACTCCAAATTCACTGATATGATGCTGCTGCTTTTTTTCTTTCTCTTGTTAGTATTTTTAACATCGCACTACCACACTGAAGGTTTTTGGCAACGCACGGATGGGAAAGAGCTAGGAATGGGAAGGGAGTGGCCGTAGCCTTAACTGAGGTCCAGCCCCCAGCATTTGCCTGCTGTGAAAATGGGAAATCATCTTCAGGGCTGCCGACAGTGGGATTCAAACCCACCATCTTCCGAATGCAAGCTCACAGTTACGCGATCTTAACCACAAGGCCAAACTTGCTCAGTTATGCTTCTACCAATATAAATGGTCCGTTATTGGACATATAAAATTTCCAGCTAACTCATTCCTATTTGCCAGCGTTTCACCCCAGTGTGCTAAGTTGGGCTCATTAGTTGGTAAATAGCACACCTAACAAGAAGCATGGCTAGTGCACACCATGTTCGATAACAGACCATTTATACTGGTATTATAAATTTACTCATTCAGGACAAATATTTCAGGTTCCCTATGGAAATCAACATCTATATCATATGATGCTTCTGTAGAGTGTGTCAAAAGTCTCAGCAAAGTCTATAACGTCTGCATGAAATTGTTTACGTGCAAGTCTTAATGTCTTCTATTAAGTTCTTAATTGCCTGAAGGGTGTTTTGTCCATCATGAACCTGAATTATTCACCTAGAAGTTCGGGCATGACTTCTCTGGTGATCCTTTTCATCAAACACTTTTTTCAGTATGTTGAAGAAATTATTCTCTACATAAATTTAGGTTACTGACATCACCGTTCGCTTTAGGCCTAGATATTTTATTATTAAATATCTCCATCCTGCTGATATGTTACCCATTTTAAGGCACTGATTCATTATTTTGTGAGTTCTGGGAGCAGAGAGCATTGGCTGTGATTATGAGATGTTCATTAAACATCCCATCAGGGCCAGGGGTCTGTACGGTTTCTTGAACCTCTTCCGTCATGAAAGGACTAGTGATACTTATTTATACCAAAGGACTTCGATGCATAGGCAAATGTGATTCTTGGTTTGTTTAGTATTTTGGGAAAGTGATCCCCCCAGGTGGCCATGTTTATTCTACTTATTGTTTGTGATCATCAATGCGTCAAAGCATGGTACAAATCTTTATAGGTCTTCCTCTTGTTCCTTGTTCAGGCCAACTCTCTCGGTATTATTATTAATATTACCGGGCGAGTTGGCTGTGCGGTTAGGGGCGCGCAGCCGTGAGCTTGCACCCGGGAGATAGCGGGTTCGAACCCCACTTTTGGCAGCCCTGACGATGGTTTTCCGTGCTTTCCCATTTTCACACCAGGCAAATGCTGGGGCTGCACCTTAATTAAGGCCACGGCCACTTCCCTCCCACTCTGAGGCCTTTCCCATCTCATAATCACCGTAAGGCCTATCTGTGTTGGTGTGACGTAAAACAAACTGTCATAAATAAAAAGCAGAATAAAATTTGCTTTATGTCACACTAATACAGGTAGGCCTTCTGGTGACGATAGGACAGGAGAGGGCTAGAAGTGGGAAGGAATCAACAGTGGTCTGAGGTAGAGCTGCAGCATTTGCCTAATGTGAAAATGGGAAACAATGGAAAATCATCTTCAAGGTTGCCAACAGTGAGGTTTGAACCCAGTACCATATCTCCTGAATGCAAGCAGACAGCGACATGAGCTACTAGCTCGTATGTCCAGAATAGAATCCTGGAATGTCTATATAGTATTAGTCATGAAAGTTTTGGTGAATATGTCTTGCTTAGTCCAAAGGTCTGTAGAGGCTAGTTTTAGTGTGTGTTTCAGCCCTTCAATGTCGTATAGGAGTAAGTTAATTCTCGTATCTTGTTCTGTCTCTTGGGGGTGAAAAGAGAATCTGTAGGCTATCTTCTTACTAAAACTCCAGCTGGCCACGAGGATGGAGTGTTAATTTTGTGGAGATCTTGAAGATGGATCTCCGCCTTAAAGGCTTTTGTGTGGTCTGCTTTGGAGCTCTCTGCACTCTGCAAATTGTAATTTTGGTCAAGATGTGAACATCTAACGAAAACAGTGTTTCAAGCATTAGTAGACCTATACACTGTACCTACTATTTCTTGGTACCAGTAGGCTTACCTATTCTTAAACGACGAAGTTGCTTTAAAATTTCGACATACTATTGCAAACATTTAGACATGATGCTATATAGACTATACAGTATCATGTCTATAAGTACGGGTCGTGAAAGCATTAATGGCAATATTGCAAATAAAAGTAGCCTACAACCTATACGTACATAAACATTTAACACTTATTTGTAAGTAGACCTTCCCTCTTCACTGCAAAAACTGCCACTGGCTGCAATAAAGTTGATATTATAACTAAAACCTCTAGACTTAAGTGACTATAAACAAATTTAGAGTCTGGTAATTTCAAGCTATGAAGCTAGCTGCAGATCTGGTATCGTGGTGATGTACGATTCCTTCACAGTAGCTTGTACGTAGAATAGGTCTACTTCAAACATCACTGTAAACCTACATCTTCATTTTCTTTAACGTTTAACCCGTCTGGTTGTGGAGTCCGCTACATGGATCTGCTGTCTCAATTTCATTCTATCTCGGGCCGCATCTGGATGAATATTCCCACTCCTGAGGTCTTTATGTAGTGTGTCGGCCCAACGTTGCTTAGGTAGGCCTAGTCCCTTTGGTCCTATGCTGACGACCTCTAGGTTGCCGCCCCTCTTTGCAATCGGAGAGGGTTCTCGTGGATTGGTGCTACGCCAAACTCTTCTTGGTGCTGTCATTGGAGTGAGTTGGAATACATAATAAGAACAGATGAAATGGTATGTACATTCAATCTTCATTTGATAAACAAGTAGCAAATAACATAAACTTCGCAAAAAAAAATTGGGAGTACCTTGCATGGCCTACACTACAATTATTATCATCATTATTTAACAATTCCATCATGAAACATAATACATTCCAAATGCTTATAGTTGAAAATATTTACCGTAGGTTACTGACACGACGGTATGGTATTTGTCACTTACCTTTCCTGGATCATTTTTCTTGGTTTTCTTCTTTTGACTGACACTCGATTGACTCTGGTTAGAAGTCGCAACTTTCTTTGGATCGGCTTTCTTTTTTTGTTGATTCTTTTTCGGATAATCATCATCATCATCAATACTCAGAACAGCAAACCGGGATGCTACTGCTGTCGCCATTATTAATTAGTTAGTATACTAACAGATATTTAATAAAAACTTTAAATAAATGTTGATATCGCAGGGAAGAAATATAATCTTCTTCTGTTGATGCTACTCCATTCTAATCACACTATCAGAAAGCAAAGTACCACTGGGATTTCACCTTACGATTTCTACCAAGCACAAACTGTCAAATCAACTGAACGCCGTAGTTCATGCCTTTTGTTGTTCTCGTACGGAATTCTGGGATAAAAGCACTGGGCAAGATACTAATGCATTGTGGGGAACTATTGTACTAAGGTACTAACATGTCTGCCGAAGTGTGATGGAGTGCTGTTGTTTGCGTGTGGAAATCGAAGGTGAATTGCCCTTTTCTGTTTGACTGAAGATAATTATCTTAATTTTTTGTATGGTTTTATGCGCCGTGATTCGTTGTGATAACGAGTGATCTTTTGTTCCCTTGTCAATACTGTCATATTTTAAATTCAATGGCGTAGTTTTAATGTTTTGATTGTTCACACAAGCCAAGGTGGATATTGACAGAGTATATTGTATTGACGGCTCAAAATGATATACTCATCCAGCAACAAAAATTAAACTTATATAGTGGGAATTTAGTATACTCTGAAATAAATGAATTTGAAAACGCCGCCACATTAACTGAGCCTAATGTAATTGAACTCTCCGGTGGTGTAGCTGTAGTATTCGTACAATATTTCCATTCTGTTGCGATCTGTTTTAATCATGGTATTTTCACTAATAGCTTGAATATATTTTGCTTGCTTCTAAGTAGCTTAATTATACTTTAAACCTTGCATTGAATAAACGTAACATCTCAAGTACAGGATGATTCTAAAGTTATTTTATGACAACCTTAAAGTCAAGGTTTGGTAATAAATTTTCTTGTGATTAAGTGGTATAAAATATTTTCTATTCAGAAACTTTCGCTAGTAACAGTATTTTGGTTGATCGGCCCTTTTCTTAATGTGTGAGATTGTGCTCTCAGTGTATTTAATAGGAGATCAGCAAAGGAAGTGGTGTATGAAATTATGGAAATCTACCTTAAACTGTACTTTAAATAATTAGATTATACATCTAGTATATTCCTAGAATACATACCTGCTTCTATTCCAACATTCTCCCTTTAATTATGCGCACAACCTCTGCCTCGGATTTCTTATCCATATTCACCAGTCACCAAAATAGTAGGTAGGTCACATCCTGGAAGATGTCTGTTGTTACATATGCAATTAGCACAGCTTTGTTTTAAGCCTTGATTTACCAAGCAATGACAGCTTCATATAGGCCTAGACTTTGTTTTGCTCATCACTAATTAACTGAATCTGATATACAGTATTGTGATGTTCATTTTTTGCATATACCTTGTTCGAGTGTTACTGTGGATGTTTATGCGACACCAAGTACATATCTCTTCGTATTAAGTGCCGTATCGTACAGCATTTGAGTGAATTTACATTCGTTGATGAAGCAGCTGCTTGAAAAGTAAAAGTTTGTTACAGGTCATACAAATATAGCAAAATGGGCACCTGTGATAGTTGTTCATCGAGTATTCATACCTTTATTAATTTTATTGCTGATACTGCCTCTTCAGGCTTACTGACCCGGCAAATTGGCCCCGCAGTTAGGGGCACGCAGCTGTGAGCTTGCATCCGGGAGAGTTTGAGCCCCACTGTTGGCAGCCCTGAAGATGGTTTTGCGTGGTTTCCCATTTTCACGCCAGGCAAATGCTGGAGCTGTACCTTAATTAAGGCCACGGCCGCTTCCTTCCCACTCCTACTCCTTTCCTATCCCTTCATTGCCATAAGACGTATCTGTGTCGGTGCAATGTAAAACAAATTGTAAAAAAAAAAAACCAACAGGCTTACTGCATTTTTCTTCTTTAATGTGCCCTTTTGGGTGTACCTGACATTGGCAGCCAATGTGGTGAGTGTGTATGTCTCTCTTACAATGCTTAAAATCTACTCTGTTACTCTAGCACCATTTGAGACAAGTAGGCCTATGTTCTGTAGCTGTGACATGTCTCCTACTGATTCCATGAGGCTTTCTACCTTTCTTTGTGAGACAATATAGAGGGAGTGGACTTTTTATCCTCTCAACGTAGGCCTATGTCCAAAATATGACTCTGCACGTCATAGTTATCAGCTTCTCTTTATTTGTGCCAGATGATCATAGCAATTCTTAATTTGTAATCATATTGGTTCAAGAGATTCAGAGCATTCGTCTGTGTCTGTCACATTTCAAATGTTTCGAGGCATTTTGTGAAATATGCTTTAGAGACCATGTATCTGCTATATATAACATAAACATCAGCAAAATCATGCCCAATACCTGCTTTTGTGCTAGTGAGTCTACCTAGTTCATTTTTCAGAGTTTTAGCCATCTGTCAGGTAAACCGGTTCTACACGGTTTGTTCCACTTGGCTGACTCACTGCCCGTATTCACTACCACCACCAATGTGTGCTCACGCCTACCCATTCATTATGCACTGCTATTTCTATTTAATTTGCAGACGGACCTACTCCCCCCCTCCGATTTAAGCGGAAGACTCTTTATTTTCGGTCCTTCCTCCTTCCTGATCGCAGAGACTTATCTCCTGATTTTGAGAGCAGGTTTAGTATTTCTGTATTTTTGGAAAATCCCAGGTTTTTCCTCGTCCTTTCAGTAGGTGGAGAGAATTGATGTTCAGTGGGTACTTGCAAGACAGATACAATCAACTGGTGGTGTTTTTAAATATGACAGAATCTCTAAGGTAGCCTAATGCTTTTTATTTTATCATTTCCACATACCAATTCTGTCTGTTGGACTACTTTTTAGCATATTTACAAGGACAAAAACTCGATTCATATCAAAGCTTCCCGGAAGAAAAAAGAATTATGGAGAAAAATTAAACCTGTTCAAGGAGGCCAGTGTCTTGAGCATAAATCCAGCTCAGGAACAGTGTTGCCGACTTAGCGGATTTTCCGCTAAATTTGGCGGAATTACAAGACTGTCGGCGGAGAAATATACTATTTAGCGGACAGCGGATTTTTTTGGGTGGAATTCTAGATTTATTATACCGGAATTTAGCGTTTTATCCATTTTACTTTTTCTAAAAAATTTGTACTCCAGTCTGCCTCTGAGCCATTCCATATTTCTTGTCAGGAGCTAGCAGTCACGTGAGGAAAATATGTTATTTGGATTTGATGTTATGAGATCGTGGTATCATAAATTTGTAATGCATGGGGAAAGGGTACTTATCTCTTAGTTGACGAATGATGACAGATAATGAAACTGTGAGAGAGTAGCGTTTATATTATGGTATGAAGGATGACTGTTTTAATGAACTGGCCTGTTCTGTGTGTGGCCGTTGAGGTAGGAGATTCACCTAGTTTGCACCCGGCAGTAAAACGCCTACAAGTTTTAGCTTGCCGACTCGCAGGCAGGGGGTTAATTCCAGTGAAACTCACAGATCAGGTGAGTACAGGCACTTACTACTATTATTATTATTATTATTATGTGCTTATGGACCCAATGGATCACGCAAAACTCTAACGATTCTCTTTTCTGAGTTGCCAAACAGCTCTCATCCTTTGTCCCAGGATCCTTTTTCGTTCGTCTGCCCACTTTGCTCCAGTCTTCTTTTTCACTTCGTTCTCTGGTTGCACTTTCCATCCATTAATTTTTTTCCTATAGAGGTTTCTGTCCGCGGTGTCACTTGAGTTCATCTGGGCTTTTTCGAGATCCTTCTTCACTTTCAGTACCCATGGAATATTTTTTAGATGTTCTATGTAGGTGAGAATCGTGTGTGTCAGTCTACTTGCCGGCAGTCTGCGGACGTGCCCATAAAATTTCAGACGTCTTTTGCGGATGTCTGCTGCAATGTTGGAAAGCTCTTCTGTTACTTTGCGTGACCTCAGTGTATATCCATCTTCTGTTTTTCGGGGGCCGACAATTTTCCTCACATTATTATTATTATTATTATTATTATTATTATTATTATTATTATAATAATTATTATTATTATTGCTGCCCATTATTTGAGATCAGATTTCTTGGCGGAATTTTAGCGAATTTTTAGTAGTATTTAGCGGATCTTGAAAATATAAGTTGGCAACACTGCTCAGGAATTTATCAAGAGGCTTAAGGCAGTTACAGCGAAGAGTCACGCGTTCTAAAGCTGAAATACATGTGGTATTTCAGTATTTATATAATACATCCAATATTTCACTATTTATAAATTAATTAATAAGAGAAATGACAGTTGAGTAGTATAATGTGTTAAATTCTTCAAGGTTATGCCATCAATGATGTATTGTAATATATCGAGATATGCTGCAAAAACATCTCATAAAAATAAAAATTAAATAAACTAATTAATTGATTAATAAATAAGAGAAACTACGTGATTGACATTATAATGTGTTAAATATTTTTCAAAATTACATCATCAATCATGTGTTGTAACATGTCGAGATATGCCGCAAAAGAATCTCCTGATTTTTTTTTTTTTTTTTTACTTTAGAAAGTCCTGTCTTCGTATTGTAACGTGATGGCGGGTTGGTTAACTGGTAGCTTCTGTACTAAGATTTATTATTACACTACAGTCCCTACTGTAACTGTCCCTTGCACCCTACTGCAGTTGACTGTACACTGTATTCCAGTAGCAGCTGTCCACTTCACAGTTCTTGCACGCATAAACACAATCTTACATTCACATACAGGATAGGCTTTGTTCTTCAAGATCCCACGTTGCACCGCTGCACTGTTTCGTTTTTGCCATCAGTCCACACTGTATCATCTAATCCGATAGTCACAGCAGTTCACACACTTCACAGCACCGTCCTCATTTTTACTTTGCTGGCAATCGCTCAGTGACAGAGCTGAAACTGAATCCGATTAGATTCCCACTGGCTTTGTTTTTTTTTCTTATTTGGGGGGAGGGGGCAAAGCCCGCTCCCCCGCGTGGCAATCGATTCAATTTACATTGCCTCTGACATGCTATTAATTTCTAAGGAGAAAAGTTAGCAGGGAAGTGATACTACAGGAGTATGCCTGTTCCCTTGCTCAGCATGTTTCCAGGCCAGATATGGTGTTGGGTATCAATAGCAGTATAATCGGGTAGTAAGGGTTAGGAAAAAACCACATGGGCAGAAATAGAAAGATGCCTACATGTAAAACCTGACATTTTGTAAATAGCACATGCAAGGATGTGGTTCTGGAGAGGTCCAGGTCGTTGCGTTCGTTGGGAACAGGTATCGTGCACAAGTCATAAGTCTATTCCTCGCCAGTCCAGTAATTGAGGGGATCACTCCTTCTGGGCACTGCTGTGACTAGCGCGGGCCTTATTGGTTGCTGAGCCCTGCGTCAAGTACCACTAGGGCCCGCCACGCAGCGCCACCTCCTTGGCGTCCCTCATACCCAGTTTACGATCCCGGAGAATGAGGCCAAGCCCGCCTGGGCGGTGCCCTTGTGGATGGGGGTGGGTCATGACGCCGGGCCTCCTTCCTCTCTGCCCGAGCCATGGCTCAGTAAAAAGGGCAACTGCGACGAGAGCCCGAGTGGCCCCCCGCGCAGTTGGCACACACTGGCGCCTTTTTACGTGCTGTGCAGGCTGTGTAGTGGCGATCTCACCCCCACAATGGTTGCACCTCACTAAGAGCCCACATCTCTCCTGACGGTGGCCTCACCTCAGGCAGCGGAAACACTGCAAGAGCTGCCTAGGGGCCGTTTCCATCTCACCTGATTTCCCCTGCCGCTACCCACTGAGGTCCTCTTCAGGTTGGCTCCTCGGTCGACTGCTGTACTGGAAGCAGTCCTGGGTTGCGGCTGGGTGGCCTGTCCTAGTGGGTCGGCGTTGTCTTTCTTGTTCCGGGGGCGGCGCTTGCTTTCTGGCGGTGGTTTCTGCTCGGCAGGGAGGAGGCTTTGTCCTGGTAGCCCTCCTCCCTGCCTGGTGACCCTGAGGTAGCAGGTGGCCCCGCTGCAGTGCCGGCTTCTCCCTCCTCCTGGCTGGCGGTGGCGTCGGTCGTTGCCGGCATTGTGTTGCATTCCCTGTCTTGAGAGGCGCACATCGATGTCTGCATTGTGAATGAGGCACTAGCAGGCGGAGCCTGTGTGGCAGCTTCTGAACGCCCGGTGACGTCCATCTCCAGGTCGCCTTCCTGGTCTGCATCCGGGTGGTTGGCCCTTTCTGGTAGGCCTCGGACTGCGTCCACTTCGCCCAGGCTGGTAGCCAATGTTCCTGGTTGGCGGCCATGTTGGTTTGCGTGTACTTCGTGAAGTACAGCAATCCAACTGCGGTCGCGGCGCTCGGGAACGCCGCCGTTGTCCTCAGCTCTGTCTGGGTGGCTGCCTCCTGGCTGGGCTGCCTGTGTCATCCAGCTGCTCCCCCGAGTCCTGGTAGCCGGACAACCTGGAAGTGTTGCAACACCAGGCTCTCGTAGGCGCGGAAGTGGCTTGGGTCTTTAGGGCGGATTATGACCGTCCAGCCATGGATCACCTTGTGGATGACCTGGGTGATCGGCTCCTCTCCGAAGTGCTCTGCAATCACTGTGAGGAAATCGATTATGATAAATGTATCCTCGAGGTTGTGCTTCCTCCACTGGTTGTACACCAGGAGCGACGGGATTCTAAGGTCGGGGCAGGACTCGGAGCACAGCCTCACTCAAAGATCCTCCATCGCTGCCCTGTAGTTGTAGTCTTCCGGTCTCGCTGCTATGGATAGCTGCACCATCCTAGTCGTCCTGGAATAAAACCTGAAAAAGAGCTAGCATTGAGAAGTGCTTCCTGACAATGCTTGTACTGCGTACTTAAACGTACATTCCCACCGGCAAGTCACTCCTGTTTTACATACCCGGGTCCACCGCATCTGGACACTTCTAGAAGGGACACGCCTCCATAATCTTCCTGAAAACAAATACTCTTGGTGCACCATCCAAATTCTTCTACAACACTCTAGTCTTCCAGGGAGGGAGCAGTGCAATCTAGACGGCAATGGCGGAAGCGCTGACCAATGTACAACCGGCTCTCCTCTGCCTGGTGTCGGTAGTAGGGAGAGGGTGGTCTTTACTTGGTGATGTGTGTACGATTGGAATTGGCTAGCTTTCCCTCCCCCCTTCCCGTAGCTGTACATTGGCATGGCGGACATAGCGGCTTTCCGTGCCACTGTGTCCCCCTCCTTAGGGCAACTCATCTTGAGTTGCTCCACGTTATGGGCCAGACGATCCCGATGCAAAACTATCATCTTCCCATGGGAGATCCGCTGGGTCCGATGGTCGACAGCCATGTTCCTGATGACGATTCATAGGTCCTCGCACTGCGATGGATGGTCCGGTGACTGTCCCCTCATTCACACCTTCGTCTACTGTCAGGACCCTCTTGCCTTTGTAGTCCATTGGTGTGATACATGTGACTGGCTCATACGTCGCGGACTTGGTCCAGCTGAGTCTTCTCTTCTTCTGAGGTGCCGAACTTGATGTTCATGCCAGCACGCAGCATCATGCAGGGATGAGTGTTCTGACCAGGTGCCATTCTCAATGGTTGGTCCTCAGTTTGGACTCCGTTTGTATGCCGTCTCCTAGTGGTGATCCCTCGTGCTGTGGTCATTACTATCATTGCCTCCATCTCCGGAGCCATCGTCAGACCCCACTTAAGGTTCCGCTTCCCCCAAGCTTCGTTCCTGGATGAATCTCTGCGCCGCAGAGCTTACTGCAGGTGTCGGCCACCTCGCGCCGGGTGTCATCTCGGGGCAGCCCGTCTATAGTTATGTCACTAGGTCGCTTGAACTCTGCGTTGAATACCAGTGGCATTCTAATGGCACACTGAATCTTCTCTTGCAGCTCTACTCTGTAGGCAGCTCTCAGTTGGTGGTCATCATAGTACCCGTCCAGTACTCCTACAACCTCCTCATAGATTGAACATGACTGGGAGCTGTGACATACCTGTGTCTTTGCTCATGTAGTCCAGCGATTGGATACTTTGCTCCCTCCGCTGACGTCAATCTGGTCTCAAACTAAGTCTGGCATCTTCCCCAGGAAGTTGTCTCACACCATGGAGTTTCCACCTTGATGACACCGGAGCCGCCATCACTGTTAGTAGGCCTCATTCGTGTCTCCATGTCTGTCGTTCTCTCACGCTAGATACTCGCTTCCTCCACTGGGCCTCGAAATCCAGGCTCCACAACCGCGAGCATTACTTCGGACTGCTTCTCGTCCAGTTTGCTGTCGTTCTGCACGTCACTCTTCACCCCAGTTTTGAGAGAGTGCACTTCATTTTCCAACTTTAAAACTGTTTTCCCACTTCAGTTCACTTAATTCAGACTTAAGTTTGCATATAAAGTCCAAGTTGGTCACAGCTGGGTGAGAGTTTTTTCAGTTTGGTCATACCTAGATTTAATTTCATCCAGCATATTGAGGAGAGTCTGCATCTGTTCAATATTCATTTTCTGTTCACTGAAGATTTTACCAACTACAAAATATGCTAGTGGCCGATCTCGCTTCTGACATCTGTTGTAACGTGATGGTGGGGGTAGTAGATAAATACTTGTCTGGTAACTTCTACACTAAGATTGATTAATTCTAAAAATCACTTCACAGTTTCTCAAGTGTGTACACGGTACACAGTTCACGCAAAGTCACTGTACAGTGATCTCCCAAGAAATTTTCATTAGCCGGGTGGGGAATTCTACTTAAAAAATGAATATGATAAAATCTCTATTTTTCCCCTTTAGAGTATTAACAATAATATCAGACCAATAGACATTAACTGCAAAATTGAACTATTTTAGTGTTATCACGAACAATACATAAGAACAATACATTTTGAACTAGTGTTCTACTGCTCATTCATAATCATGTAACTCCAGTGCTTATCACTAAATTGCTGTGGAGTGCCGTACGGCTTCGTAACGTCTGTGGAATCGAGTACTCGTATGCGATTCCATGGCAATCCATACACGGTTCGCACACAACAATACACGGTAGTCAAGCTAAACATTTAAACTCTGATGTAATTGATGCAGTTTTGCTGACAGTAATGAAGATTATTAAATAAACTGTTTTACAGTATTTACGTTTTAATTTGGAGCACTCAGTGACTCAAATATGTATGAATATTATGTAACTAGCATATGTCTAGGTTATGTTAGCCGGGCGGTCAGTAAAATCGCTTAGGGAGAACACTGCTTGCTTGCTTGCTCTCTCTCTCTCTCTCTCTCTCTCTCTCTCTCTCTCTCTCTCTCTCTCTCTCTCTCTCTCTCTCACACACACACACATACAAGCTAGAACAATTGCACTACATTCCCTACTGCAACTGACCTTAACACCCTAGAGCAGTTCACCGTACACTGTATTCCAACAGCGGCCACACTTCACAGTTCGTCCACAGATAAACAGTCTTGCATTTGCACACAGGATAACCTTTGTTTTTCAAGGTCCCACGTCGCACAGCTGTACTGTTTTGTCTTCGCCGTCAGTCCACGCTATAGCATGCTAATCTGATAGTCACAGCAGTTCACGCGCTTCACAGCACTGTCCTCAGCTTTACTTTCCTGTTATATGTAACTGGGCCCACCCCATCAGGATGCTTCGAGAGAAGGGACACGCCTCCAGAGTTTTCCCAAAAGCGAATACTGTGTGTGCACCATCTAAATTCTTCTATAACACCGGAGGCCTCCAATGAGGGAGCAGGGAAATCCGGACAGCAATGGAGGAAGCGCTGACCAACGTGTGACTGGCTCTCCTGTGCCTGGTGTCGGTAATAGGGAGATATTGGGCCTCACTTGGTGATCTGCGTCCGATTGGAGCTGGCGTCGTGGGCACAGCGGCTTTCCATACCACAGTATTATAAAGACCATTTTAAATAATAAGATAATATAAATAAAGTGTTTAATATTGTCGCTAAAGTTCACTGACATCCATATGTAAATTGTTGACATCTTGGTTGACCAAAGTTTATATACATTTCTAAACCAAAATTAACTATTATCATAACTAGATGCTTCAAGAAGATGCTATTGACAATATTTTCAAGCCAGGATTATTTACCAGTATCACAAAATTATTGGTGAAACCACAATTGTAAACCAAAGCTACCTGATAATACATTGACGATCAAACAAGAGCTTAAAATGGCAAAGTCAATTGAGGCGGACATGCAAGCTGATCAGAAGGACAGACTGTATTTTTGCAGAACCCTACCAGTCCTTCCTGTTGGAGATGGCTGCTGTTATCTTCAACGTGAAGGAATTAGGAAACATCATTACATTTGAAAAAAATAAAAAGTGAAAAGCAGACGGTTTTCATTTTCTACCTTAATGTTATGAAAATTATTTCCTTTTTCGTTTATGCAGAACTAGCATCTACAAAGGAAGCTCTGTCTTCTATTATTTCACATACCATGAACAAATGACAGGATATGCAACATTTAACTTGTTCACTCGAGAAACCTTAGAGGGGGGGAAAAATAGAATTTTAAGACTTCTCATCACCAAGATGAGCAAGATACTGCACTTCTGTGTTAAGCAGCTAAACGGTTTACAAGGGCTAACGTTAAGTCTGGCTTGTGTATCTTGAAGTTTTTGTCGCCAGGCTGAGTAGCTTGGATGGTAAAGCGCTGGCTTTCTGAGCCCAACTTTACAGGTTTGATCCTAGCTCAGTCCGGTGGTATTAGAAGGTGCACGGATACGTCAGCCTTGTGTCGGTAGATATACTGGCATGTTTAAGACCTCCTGCGGGACAAAATTCCGCCACTTTGATGTCTCCGAGAACCGTAAGAGTAGTTAGTAGGACGTAAAATCAATAACATTATTAGTAAAAAGTTTTTGTCAACTAAGATCCTCTTTTTATAATGTGTTTTTCTTTTTACGACAGATCCAATTCTGTGCCACTTTTCAAACAAGGCATGGAAATATGGTTTTGATGGTATCACACTTTCTGGAAATCAATCCAATACTTCCACATACACCTATCATACTAGTTCTTTTTAAAAGATATGTTCCAGCAATAAGCACTTGTTGCTCAATGATGTAACTAACTTAACCAGTAACTGTGACTTACTGTAAAAGCTTTTCAGTCTGTAGAACACATGGGTTTAATATAAATACTAACTGTTACCCGCGGCTTCACTCGCTTGGATTTAGTAGTTTTCATGTCTGTGACGTTATGTTTTCGAGATATACTGTAGACATACCCATTTTAGAAATTCACCCATGTTATCAACTTCTTCACCCTCTTAAGTGGATTTTCTCCAAAAATATGTTTCTTTTAAAGGAGATTCCAAATACAAATTTTCACATCTGTAACATTCAGTTTTTGAGGTATAAGTATCTTCATTAAAAAAATTAACTCCTTCTTCACGTCCTTCCACCCTCCACCCCCACCCCTGCTTAGTGGACTTACCCAAAAAAAAGTATGTCTGTAAAATACTCAGTTTTGAGATGTAAGTATCCCAATTAAAGGATTCAACCCCTTTCTCAGTCCTTTTCACCCCTCTTTAAGTGCATTCTCTAAAAACAAAATATGCGTGACTTATTTTTAAAGGAGATACCAAGTATCAATTTTGACGTCTGTCACATGTTTAGTTCTTGAGATATAAGTATCCTCATAAAAATTATTCACTACTTTTCATCCCTTGAATAGATTTTCCGAAAACGAAAAGTACATGGTTCTTTATTTTCAAAGGAAAAACCAAATACCAACTTTCAAGTCTGTAACCCTACTCATTTTCTGAGATATCAGTATCCCAATTAAAAGATTCAACCCCCTTTTCAGCCCTTTTAACCCCTCCTTAAGTGCACTTTCCGAAAACAAAAGAATACATGTTTCTTTGTTTTTAAAAGGAGATTCCAAATACCAATTTTAATGTTTGTAACTTCTTCAGTTTTTGAGATAAAAGTATCATCATAAAAAGGATTCAACCCACTTGTTACTTATTCCCCCCACCTCTCCTCAAGCCCCCTAAGTGGATTTTCCAAAAAAAAAAAAAGTGTTACTTTATTTTTAAAGGAGATCCAATTTTCATGTCCATAAACTGTTAAGTTTTTGAGATATATACTCATTTTTAAAATTTACCTCCCTTTTCACCCCTTAGTATCAAATCCTACCTTAGTGAACACCTACGCTGTAATATAAATGTATCTCCAAAATTTAATTTCTTTATATCGAGTAGTTTTGGCTCGCCAATGATGAATCAGTCAGTCAGGATGTGTTTATTTTATATAAGATTATTTTTATGCTTCACCCCCTTTCCATCCCCGCCCAAAGGAGTCCTGTGAGTGTCTTACACAACAGCATATGTTTTCCAGATAGTAAGTCATATGTTTACCAGTTTTGGTTGACAGCTTTGCCCAAACTTACATGCATAATTTCGTTGCTGTAGAATTCTGGAGCTGACGTTGCCATGGTTGCGGCAATTAATTTCTTTATACGATTCCTAGAGCAGGGGTAATGTGGTGCCAATATCTCCATAACAGTTGCTTTTATGGCTTTAAAATATAGTTTTCGGGACTGTAGGGCTTGCAGAGTTTTGTTCTTTGTGTCAAGGGGCTTAAAATAAGCTTTGTCTCTTCCTAGTTCGACAAATTCGATATTTCGCCTTATATCTCCCCCGTTGCCCTCCCTCTCGAATTGTTTTGAAAATAAAATGCAGCCCATGTCCCTCAGGCATAATGTATATTTACATTAGTAAAATAATTTTTACAATCGGTCCAGCAGTTCCTGAGATAAGCCATTACATACAAACGAAGTTTACCTCATTATATACAAGAAGTAAGTATAAATAACCACCTAATCGATACTTTATTAATGCCTCAGGCAAAATTGAATAAAATTAAAACTTACAGGACATGTTTCGACCACTTAGTGGTCCTCTTCAGCTGTATAAATAAAGAACTGAAAAGAAAAACATTGACAATAAGCACAAATAAAAGTTCTTTGGAGACTCCTTTGATAAAAATGGAGGTCATCAGAATAGGTCATCTTGCCTTTCGTTCTTGTTTCGAAAAGATGTTTATTCTGCGCTGTCTAGAGGGTCTGTCTTTGAGCGCGACCTGGTGAAGTAACGATGTTTATTCTGCGCTGTCTAGAGGGTCTGTCTTTGAGCGCGACCTGGTGATGTTACTTCACCAGGTCGCGCTCAAAGACAGACCCTCTAGACAGCGCAGAATAAACATCTTTTCCAAACAAGAACGAAAGGCAAGATGACCTATTCTGACGACCTCCATTTTTATCAAAGGAGTCTCCAAAGAACTTTTATTTGTGCTTATTGTCAATGTTTTTCTTTTCAGTTCTTTATTTATACAGCTGAAGAGGACCACTAAGTGGTCGAAACATGTCCTGTAAGTTTTAATTTTATTCAATTTTGCCTGAGGCATTAATAAAGTATCGATTAGGTGGTTATTTATACTTACTTCTTGATTAAACATCGATACGGTCATGAAATGGACAACTTGTAATAATCATTATATACAGTCGAACCTCCCTTCTGCGAACACCGTCAGTTCCGAGGGAAAATGTCCGTTACGAGAGGTGTCCGCTAAACCAAGTTTGTAAAAATGATCAAACGTTTTAACGGCAAAGAACATCCACCTTAAATATAAGCATACGTATCTTTATTTTTATTATTCTAAGTCATTTCTGTGTTAGTATTTCATAGAGAGTTATTATAAGTGATTTTTACATCATTTACAAATACAGCTTCGTGAAGCTTCGTCTGTGTAAATTTAGCACGTTTTCTTAACTGCAATATTCTTGAGACCGGAATAAAGTATGTTAAATGGTTCCATAGTGTACTCACGGTCCCGCGTGACACACAAATTCTTTATCTGTTTAAGCATATTTAGTCCCTGCTTCATTGACAGAACTTCTTGTTCTTCCTCCGCCTCACCGTTGTCGTCAATTTTCGTTCCTGATTCCTGCTCTGTAAAACGATAACAAGTTTTATTCAAAATGGTCCTATTGTATTGTATTTACGAAGTGGAGTGAATTTTTTTTTTCACTCCTCGAATCCTATTTTCCATCCACTCCTTTAAAATTTCAGATCTATTCTTCACAATAGTGTTTATTTTGAGTTATCCCGCAGTTGAATTTTTCGGCAAGCTTTCTCACTGAAAGTCCCTTGTCACTTTCTATAATCGCATTTCTTCTTGCCTTGAGATCTAAACACAGTCGTCCCTTGTAACTCATGTTTAACAGACAACTGAAATGCTATGGTATTTCTCTTTCACTAATTAGCGCCTGTACTGTCTTTTCCTTCTCAAGTTGACTACCTGAGCTCGACCTTATAAGCGACAATCCAAGTTATGAATAGAATGATGCAAAAAGGGAAGAAAATCCCCAGGTAACTTGTGAGTCAACAGTGTCTGGGCAGCATTTCTGGGCAATTAGAATTCTCGGAATAGGGCTATACACCACTAGGTAGAACTGCATTCCGATGTACCTTCTCTCCCCTTGCACTCAAAATAGTACAAACATTCAAAAGGGATTTCCATATGTGTGAAGAATGGTTTTAAAAGAAAGGATGACACGGTCCGGCGCGATAAATTGTCCTGCAACGTGTAAAGAGCCCGCTTAAGTCAAGTGGACGGGACAAATGGCGTTGTCCGCTGTCCGTAGTTCGAGTTGTCCGCTTAAATGAGGCCAATTTAACACTTGTCTTATGTAAAATAAAATCAGTTCCGAGGAAGGTTGTCCGTATAGGGAGGTGTCCGCTGAATGGGTGTCTGTTAGGGCAGGTTTGACTGTATTAGTATAGATTATACTACAACATACCTATAGATAGATAGGTAGATAAGGAATGGGGCAGGGCTCCACACGTAGGTCTATGAAGAACCTTTGTGTCCCTTAACCCCTCAGCGTCGCAGCTGTTTAAAGAGCTTCCTATCCCGCGGCCGGATGAGTTTTCAACTACGCGCGACTGAAATACATTGATTCACTTAAAGCGTTACTACTAGTATAAGAGTAGCCCGATATTCACGAAATTTGGAATTCCTTATGGTAGAACTATGTACATGAAGATAATTACATAATTGTTTCACATTTCCTTAGTAATTTAGTTCCATGTGATAGAGTTCGAAGCACTCTTCGAGACAGGGACCCAAGGCACACTCCTGGCAGCAGTACACCGATGTCTTCTTTTCACCGTGTTTTGAACACGCGATACAACGTCTCTGAGGTTTGGATTTCTCACTCTTGGGTGCTAATTTCCTGATAAAACGTATTTCCTGCAACCTTGGAACTGTATTATCTGATGCGCGCCGGCCTTGAATATTTCATTTCCCGCCCGAGAAGTGTATTTTGTACTACGTAAACAAACCTTCCATCAGCTGAAACTGATAAGATAACTGCTCAGTGTTTGTCCCTGTGACTTGTCTAAATATTATTGGAGAATCTAGGAATCACAATTCACTGTTGAAAACTTCCCTTTGACCTGTATGCGTATCTATAGTCTCCTACACGAAATTTCCAAGTACTGGTTCCTCCTCATCCTCACTCTCATTATTTACCACTGCATCAGCCACAGCTGCTAATACTGCCACTACTACTTCCGACTAAACTTTCATTTGAATTATACAATATTTCAAGCACGTTACTCTCTGCAGGAGCTAGCCATTGAGCGCGGTGCGTCACACAAGCTGATGAAGCTGCAGCGGGACCGAAAGCGGCAGGACGAAACTGAACGAGGGGAGTAACATTTATGACTAATCAAACCAACTCGATACATATTTCAGATTAAAAGGTCGATACATCATCTTTCAAATGAGATATATACCATGCACAACTGCTTCTCGTGTCGTCTGACAGAAAGCAGCACTAACTGATGCCTACACAGAGCACTCGTGGAGAGTTACGAAAAGACTACAAGCTGAGAAATAACGACAAATATAATAAATAAACCGCACTCTTAATACAAAATTAGAGCAAAGAACATCACACGAAAAGACAAACTTCTCAGATCATCATTTCTTTATTTTATTCTGTGGGAAAGAATGAAGCAAACGGACTATTAAAAAAGCAGGGATTGGTGCTCAGACATAATTGACAAATACTTATCCTTGCAAAAGCAACTACACTTTAACGATTTTCAATTCTTATTTAGAACACTAATATACCTGAAAATGTCTTCTTGGAAACAAAACAATTTGCATATCCATAACACCAAAACTCTTCGCACTATAGTCGTAAATGCGAAACCATGTATGGGTCTATACCACGTATAGAGGTCGGCGGCTACAGAAGAAAAGGGGGTCTATACCACATATAGAGGTGGGCGCTGAGGGGTTAAACGGGTTTGCCTAGTCCAGCCCTAGTGCTCCTATAAAGGATACCAGTGTTCGGATGTTATCGTTCCTGATGTGTTCCAGAGTCACAAAGTGTGAGCCAGGATATTGATGTCTAGTGCTTGCAAGAGCTTCGCACTGACAACACATGCGCGGAGGTCTCTTCCTCCCTACCGCATCTTCTACACATTGGATCTTGACTGATTTTCATGATGTGTAGGTGTCTCTGTAAGGTATTGTGGCCTGTCAACAGTCCAACTACGATTCGTATTCTGGTGCTATTCAAATTTATTAGGACTTTTTTATATCTTTGGCTGGGCCCTTCGATAAGTTCACATGCCTGCGTTGTGTGGTTAACTTCTTTCAAATGTCTAAGTGAGACTGGTTTGTCCTTTGGGATATTACCAGTTTCACACTTTGGAGTGATACTCCCAGGAAGGGCTCTGGTCCTATGAAAGGACCTTTCGAGCCTTGTTTCGCTAGTTTGTCAGCTTCTTCATTTCCACTGATTCCTATGTGCCCAGGAACCCAAAACAGGGTAACTGGGCTAAGTTCACACAGCTTATCTAACATCCTTTGGCACTTCCATACCATTTTAGATGTTGTTCTAACTGCACATAGTGCTTTTGCCCAGGCATGTTCCATACATGTACAGCACAGGCTAGTATTGCATAAGTCCAGCGTGGAAAACAGCAGCATATTTACCATCAGGCAAATGCTGGGACTGTACCTTAATTAAGGCCAAGGCCGCTTCCTTCACACTCCTGCCCTTTCCTATCCCATCATTAACATAAGACCAATCTGTGTCGGTGGGACGTAAAGCAAATTTAAACAATACTCGGTACGTAGCAGTAATCCTATCAATCAGTGATGAGTGCCAACAGCAGACACAAAGCACATCACAAAAAACAATGGTCAATGTACGCCTTCACATTTAGTTTTCCTTCAACTCTGTGATATTAGGATGTCTTATAAAATTACTTATAGCGTAGACTGTAGTTCCTTGCTCTCCGACTTTACATACCTATTTTCATTAAATTCTGTTTACCCATTTTCTCATGACTTGGTGCTGATATGGACTTAGAACAAAAATCCAAAGTCATGAATATCTCTGTGGTCGTAGCCGGTACGGTAAAAATGTATAAGACATAAATGATCGGAAATTTAATACTATATAACTAGGGACGTGAAAAATTAGCACCTATTTATTAGTATTAGTATCTAATAGTAAATTAGTATCTATTTTTCCAAAATTAGGATCTGTTTGCAAAGTTAAAATAATCGTATGGTATTAACGATTCCAAGTTTCTGAAGAGCAGTTATTGTCATTGGTTCACAACAATACAAATTCACTGTTCAAACGAAAGCATTGTCAGTACTTCGGCATTGCTTTTTTTTTTTTTTTCAAATTTACCGCCTGTCTGTAACCACTGTGTTGTAATGAGACAACACGCGCTCGCTATGTACATTGTTCGATGGGGTCCACAACAACTCAAGACAGTATTTAGCAAATGTGCTGAACTCTGTCTGAACTGCAGTTAATGCATGCATGACATAACATTTTTCACTTTCTTTCATCTGGGTTTGAATTGCATGTTTCAGAGAACAGTAACCAGACCAGATATCGTTTCGTGAGAGTTCTGTTACTCCAAACTTTGGTTATGTAGTATTTATCGATACAACCACTAATAACATAAATATTTGAGGATTACATTTTAGACCTTCCTCTAAACTACCATTTCACTCAGTGTGAATACAAATATTTATGGCCTAGATTGTAGCGACTTACTCCTCGACTTTCCATACTGATTTTCATTAAGATAGTACCACTAATAATGTAAATATTTGAGAATTAAATTTTGGGTTTTCCCCTAAACTACCATTTTTCTCAGCTTGAATACAATTATTTAGAGCCTAAATTGTAGCGACTTATTCCCTGACTTTGCCCTACCGATTTTCCTTAAGATACGACCACTATTGACATATATATTTGAGAATTAAATTTTAATCATTCCCCCAAACTACCATTTCACACAGCATGAATTCAATTATTTATGGCCTATGTTATATCAACTTATTACCCACACTTTGCAAAGATGCGACCACTAATAATATAAATATTGGAGAATTAAATTTTAGGTCTTCCCCTAAACTATCATTTCGATCAGTGTGGAAGAAAAAAATTTGCCTAGATTGTAGCGACTTATTCCCTGACTTCGTGTACTGATTTTAATAAAATTCTCTTCAGTCGTTTTCTCATGATGCGTGTTCATACGGACAGACAGAAAGTACAGAAAATTAAAGGGTGCATTTCCTTGTTACTGTTTACACGACTGATACAATGAGCAATGTACAGACAAAACTTTTATTTTATATATATATATAGATGGTTTTCATCAATACCAAACTTCAGGATCATCTCTACGAGCTTGAAGTGCTGTGTACAGTCTATTGTTTGTCCAACCCTTGTCCCGTTTCCCTACGGGGTCGGGTATGAGGTGAGATGAATTTGTCATGGCGGTTTTTTATGACCGGATGCCCTTCCTGACGTCAACCTCATCAGAGGAGTTAATGAGAGATGAAATGAATGACGTGATATATGATAGTAGGGAGAGGGTGAAACCCGGTGCCGGCACATAGCCTACTCCTGTCGAATAGCACCAGGGGGTCTGCTCAAGGCTTAACGTCCCCATCCGACGGACGAATCACCATCAACAGCGTCATATGCCCTCACTCCATATGAGCACTGCGGAGAGGTTTGGAATTTAATCCAGGCTTTTGGCACGCAATCTAGTGATTAGAAATTGTATACCACCACCTCCCCTACCCTGCCGGCCAACATTCTGATGGTGAAAATTTTTTCGACCAACGGGACTCGAACCGGCTAACCTCGGTGTTAGACCGTTTTTAGACTTCAGCGCCTTAACGATCATGGCCACCAGGCGGGCTGTGTACAGTCTATTGTTTATTCAAAATCAATGATATGAGTGAGTACATCAACATCAGCAGACGAGTTATTTACGCATTGTTTACACTCATTTTCCAACTTTTAAATGAAACAATTCCGCAGATCATAGCTACCTCTCCTCCACTCATCAGCATTACACTCGCCCTGACTCCTCTGTTACTATACCCATAAATCATACATCAGTTTATAATGGTTCATTCCAAGTGTCTGGTGCCAGGTTGTGGAATTCTCTCCTGTTGAGACTTAGGAACTGCACGACATTAGCCTCTTTTAAATTATCTTGCCAGGATTTCCTCCTCACTGCATAGCCCGGTTGTATGAATGTGAGAATGAATGACGAAGTACTTAAGTATTTATATAAATTCATACTTGTATTAAGATGCACTTAGTTACATAGATCATTATTTTCTCACCTAACTCGAGAACCAGTGGTGTATAATATAACTTACTTGTTAATTTTTAAATTATTGTTGGAATCACCATTATTACCCACTGTCATCTAGTTACATGAAGAATGTGGTTAATATGAGAAAACCTGCTTAAGGGCATCAATTCCTAGTGGATGTAGAACAAACTACCTGCCAGGTATAACATCTGAAACTTCTGCCTTACTAGATGAATACTATAAACTCCACCAACAAAACCATTTTGGAGAAGAAACTACGGTAATTGTATAGCACACAGCATTATCGCTTTCCTTCATTTATGCCTTTATAAGTGGTAAATTGAAAGGTCTTGGCCCTCTTTTACACTTAACCACATTCTTCACTACAGGTTAAATTGTCTATTCTTACAAATTAATAAGATTTTTTTTTACAAGTTGCTTTACGTTGCACCAACACAGATATGTCTTATGGCGACAATGAGACAGGAAAGGGCTAGGAGTGATAAGGAAGCGGCCGTGGCCTTAATTAAGGTATAGCCCCAGCATTTGCCTGGTGTGAAAATGGGAAACCACAGAAAACCATCTTCAGGACTCCCGACAGAGGGGTTAGAACACACTATCTCCCAAATACTGGATATGGCCGTACTTAAGTGACTACAGCTACCAAGCTCAATTTACCTATTATTAAAATATAAAATGAACCAAAAATGAGATTTCTTCATACATTCTTTTGATTTCCTCATCATCCCCTAAACTAGTAGGCATATAGACCTGCACTATTGTGGTGTGCATTGGTTTGATGTCTATCTTGACGACAATAATTCTTGCTCTATGCTGGTCGTAGTAGCTTACCCGCTGCCCTATTTTCTTATTCATTATTAAACCAACTCCTGCATTTCCCGTGTTTGATTTTGTGTTGATAATTCGGTAGTCGCCTGACCAAAAATCCTGTTCTTCCTTCCAACATACTTCACTTATACCAACTACATCTAACTTTAGTCTATCCATCTCCCTTTTCAGATTAACCTACCATAACGATTCAAACCTCTAACATTCCATGCTCCAACTTGCAGAATGTCAGTATCCCTCTTCCTGCTGATCGCCCCCCCTCGTGTAGTCCTCACCCAGAGATCCGAACGGGGGACTAGTTTACTTCCAGAATATTTTATCCAGGAGGAAGCCATCATCAGTACATCATTCATACAGAGAGAGCTGCATGTCCTCGGGAGTTAGTTACAGCTGTAGTTTCCCGTTGCTTTCAGCCGTGTAGCAGTATCAACACAGCTAAGCCATGTTGAGTATTATTATAAGGCCATATCAGTCAATCATCTAGACTGCCGCCCTTGCAACTTCCGAAAGGCTGCTACCCCCCCTTTCTGTTGTGCACTATGGTGGTTGTGTGTAGGTAGCTTTGGGAGATGTGCGGGTTTGAAAGCGGCTGACTATATAAAAAAAAATAGACGTCTGTATCCATATATTTCACTTTGCAGCCACAACTGCCCATCACAGACCGCTGGTGTTTGTGTGTGGTAGTAGCCTGGAGTCTCCCATAGTGCACTGTAGTGGTTCTGTGTCTGTAGCTGTGGTTGTGGTGTGAGAAATGTAGCGGTTGTAATTGGCCGACTGTATATAAAAATAGACGGGTGTGTTCGTATATTTCACCTTGCAGCCACAACGACCAATCTGAGACCTCTGCTGTTTGTATGTAGTAGTAGCCTCGAGGCCCCCGTCGTGCCTATAGGAGTTGTGTATTTGTAGCTGTGGGAGATGTGGGGCTTGAAATTTGGTGACTTCGTCATTGAATGTGTTAAAATGAGTGGGAATGTGCTGGAAGGATCGGAATGAGAATGTACTCTAGAAGGCTGTGGTATGTACTCCTTGGTTTTATATACCATCTTTGATTCATCTCGTGCCTCTGTAGCGTAATGGTTAGTGTGATTAGCTGTCGTCCTCGGGGGCCCAGGTTCGATTCCCGGTACTGCCAGAAATTTAGGAATGACAGGAGGGCCGGTATTTGATTGAAATGGTACATGCAGCTCACCTCAAATGGGGGTGTGCCTGAAAAGAGCTGCACCACCTCGGGATTAGGACACAAGTTTACTTTATTCATCTCGCAGGAGTATGGTGATCTCAGAACCGTAACAGTTTGCTGATTGAGTACATCTGTAAGTATTTTCTGTAATTCTTGAATATAAAGCAGATAACTACTGAAACAGCTACTTAATATCACTGAGGCAGTGATCCTAACTGTCAAAGACAAAGGAAAATTAGGGTTCATACCAAGAATTTCATTGTTCTCAAATGATTTGTCATTTTGTTTCAAATGATTACAATTTCCAGTGAGATTAGCTTACAGTATGACTATATCAGTAATGCTCAGGGTCAGACATTCTGCAATTGCGGGTTTAATTTGAAGGATTCCAGTTTCACACGTGGTCAGCTCTACATTGCTTTCTTCCGTGTCGGACAAGCAGCAATCTGTTTGTGCATTCGCCAGACAACAAGACATCAAATGTAGTTTAGAAGAATGTATTTTTATTAAATGAATTAGAATGTAAGATATTTATGTACCCCAAAAAAGAATATAAATTAAAGAAGAAACAGAAAAAAGAAGTGTTCCGTTAATGCATGTCTTCTTCATTATATAGAGAGAAGTGCACGGATGTACAAAAAACTGGCGAAGCGGGTTGTCTTCAGCTAATAATAATAATAATAATAATACAACAGCTGCCTCTGTGGATCCGTGGTAGAGTGTCGGCCTCCGGATCCCAAGATAGCGGGTTCGAACCCGGCAGAGGTAGTCGGATTTTTGAAGGGCGGAAAAAAGTCCATTCGACACTCCATGTCGTACGATGTCGGCATGTAAAAGATCTCTGGTGATACATTTGGTATTTACCCGACAAAATTAATTCAATCTCAGCCATAGACGCCCAAGAGAGATCCGGTTTACTCTAGGTCCGCTAGATGGCAGACAGAGTAAACCGGAACGTCGAAATTGACGAGCAGACAGCCAGATGGCGTCAAATCGAAATGTCTGCAAAACGGCAGCTGGGGCCATACGATTATTATTATTATTATTATTATTATTATAATAATACAACCATCAGCACTGTTTTAATATAATGGCTTTGATGTTTTATAATTCATCTATCGTAAACAAAATTATTTTAAGCTCAGATTACAGCATCTTATCCCCACATCTAGTACCGATTTCCTTCAAATTCCGTTCAACTGTTCTCTCATGATGGGAGTACGTACAGATAGAAAGACGGAAGGACTGAGGAACATAGATGTAGGGACTATGAGTGTGACTGGGCGTTAGAGATCAGAGTTAAACATTTTGAAGATAATTACTCTTCTGACAGAGGACAGGAATGAATGTAGATCCCTGTCAAACAATGTACAGGGTATGGTAGGTAGACGAGAAGGAGGGGAAGATAGCGGGGAAAGTTGTGGGAGACAAGTGGGCTAACGTTTTAAGGTTAATGAAATTGTAGGCTAAGGTGTTTAATTATACAGGAAGTTCGGGAGAGAAATTGGCATGAGTCACTCGTGGTAGAACAGCACAAGGACAATATAGAATAGGGAAGTGTTACAGTAGAGAGAGGGCATAAGAAGAAGGAAAAACTTGGGAATGGACGGTAGGAAAAGAATAGGAGGAACAGCATCATAAAAAGGAGAGAAGGAAGTAGATTCTTTATTTAGAAGTGTTACATTGAGGTACTTTCAGGGAAACAGGTTGAACTATGTAGCAGTGATGAAAATACAGGGAGGTTTGAGTGAAGTAAGGATGACATAAAGTTGTTAGTATTAAACTGTAGAAGTATTCAAGGAAAGGAATATACAGGGTTATTCACCTAAGATGTTATGCAGAAATAATGCCTAAACCATTAAAGATATCGGTATTCTGTTTACACATTCGTAAGTGATACCTAGGGGCTTGTATAATAATGTGCCTCTTATTCTCCTGGGATGATTAATAACAGATATTGATACTAACTATATATATTTAAATGAAACAGCACAAATACATATGGCTGGCCAAAAAGTTCAACTGCGTACAAGTTGAAATATTTCAAAATTGGACAGTTGCTTTTTGAGAAATCAATATAACTCCTTTTGAGCTTTTGCATGCCGCATCAGACACCGTGCGGTCGACCAAGGATGTATTGGCATGCAAGCTGTTTCTTGGCATTGATTCCTGCCACAGAACGGATACCAGGCATGTACTGTAAACTATTGTATACATTGACGCAAGTGTAATAGACTAGTATAACTTGGAAACAATATTCTTTAACCCATGGGTAAGTAATGCAAATATCAAGCTCAAATTATCATAACTATTATTGTTATGACTTGTGAATATGGCTATGAAGTTGTTTGCATCTATTAGTATTATTATTATTTGTGTAGTTATTTACGAACTTTATTTGGTATAAATCACAATCATATTTTTTGTGAGATTGTCATGAAACATCTGCTGTATGTATATTAATATGAGTTTATTTCGGATGGAGTTATGCATCAATAGACTAAGCGCCATTTGATGAAAATTGAGATCTTTTCACTATCTTGTAGAGGAAAGCTTGAACTACCTACAATAAATTCCCCACTGCATTACAATATGGGCATTAGTTGTCATTTAACTGAAAACCTAAGTGACATTGGGAATTGGTTAAACTGTAATTTGCATTGTTAGACTATGCGACGTTCCAGTTTGCATCATTAGACCACGCGCGTCATTCCTCACATTGCATCACAGATGACAGCGAGGGACCCTGCGTTTTTGATAATGCAAAGTGTTGATACATTGAGTGGTTTATCAAGTGACGAAGTACAGCGATCTATCAAGTACTTCCAAAAGTAAGTAGGAGGACAATGCTACTAATGCAGCTTGCGAGAAAGGTTACATCGGAGAATCATTCTCTAGAAGAACTTTCTAAGATAAGTATCAAAATGAGATTGTTGTATGTAATACGGTAGTCTGCAATGAAAGCAATATTTCTGTATTCATATTTTTGTTTGAAGAATCAGTGAAGGCTTCACTGTAACAGTGTTTTAACGGGTTATGATAGGTAATATGTGACAATTCAGTGAATTTGAGATCAGAATAATGAAAGCAGTGACTTGGCAGATGAGTGTGCCCTAAAATTTCATCAGCGTTTATAAACAGAGGACTACGTAAACATAATGAGAAACAGCAGGCAGACAAACGTCATTGTTGTTCACCAGATGGAAAACACGTCATCGTTCACTTTTGTAGAACTTGAAAAAATGATCATGAATCGGAAAACAGATGTCGACGGTTGCAAGATCAACTGGCTAAAACTAAAAGAAATCCATTTCTTAAAATTACAGTGTCAAAACTAAATTTGATGGTGAATCTCAGGAAGTAAATTTAAATAAGTAAAGACTGGGATGACCATGGGCATTAATACCTTTGTGGCCAAATGCAAAACCTATCTCTGGAGCCAAACTTGGAGACCTTAAGTCGCTGATGCACATAATAACTGCAGATGCCAAACAGTTTCACCAGAAACTTCAGAGAGATCCTGACATTGTGGATGATATAGATGGATTCCAGGGGGGGTGCACTCAGCTGTGCGCAGAAGGTGTTGCATTTTCCTCGCTTAGCGTATGACGTCACGGTGGAACAGCTAGCCACGCGGGACCAATGTAGATCGCGGCAAATCCTTCATTTATCACATGTATCGGATGTATTTGTTTACGTTTACAGTGCCTAGTTTCTTTTTTCATTCGTGCTGTTCGGCTGTAACTTACACGGTACAAGGTGTGAAATAATTGTGAAACGAAGCCGTAAAGTGTATTCACAGAGACATCGCTTAACAGGCTGCTGTGATACGGTGACGACGGTTCTATTCTTCTTTACAGTGCTCTAGAATTGTGACAGACAATGCTGGGCTGCGCTGTAGTAAACTTTAAATCCCACAACCGAAACACCAAAGAAAGTGAAATAGTTTTGCATGCTTTCCTGCGTGATATTAAACTACAAAAGGTTTGGGTATCGAAGTGCTGCAGAAAAGTCTCGGTAAATGTTAAAAATGCTCGAATATGCTCTCTTCATTTTCAGCAGTCAGACTAAATAAGAGACTTGAGGTCTGAATTGTTGAATTTGCTTCGGAAGTGGGTTCTCAAACCCAGGGTTGTTCCCTTACTTATGTTGCCATGCATTAACACGAATGCTGTTTTAGTGAATAGGAATTATAACATGCCTGCAGTTAGTGCCTGCATGTCTTCGCCTACTGCAGAAGAAAGGAGGGAGCGGTACGACAAAAGACTAGTACAGAAACAAGCTCTTGAGTCTTCGAAACAACTATCACCCATTAAGAGAACAGCTGACAAATGTACTAACACACAAGATAATCCTACTGCCACTTCAGAAAAGCACAACTTATTAAAAACTATTGGAGCTCTCGAAGCAAGAAACACTCGGTTGTCTGATGTGAATATGAAATTAAAATTACGAAACAAAGGACTTGCGAATAAGCTGTCACTTTCACAAAGAAATGTTCACAAACTAAAGAAGAACCTGAGTACTTTAGTGTCTGACAAAGTTAAACGAATATTGAGGAAAACATTTTCACCCAGCCAAATAAAACGTCTGTTAAATGGATCTAAACGAGTTCAATAGAATGAGGAGGGCATTTGTAAAGCGATTACTCTACGTGCTGTTTTGCAGAAATGCTACATTTACTTGAGAGAAAAAATGGGATACCCACTGCCTGCAGTTTCAATGCTAAGAACATGGATAAACCGATCCTGTCGCTGTTGGCCAGACGTATTGCAAGACGTTCTACTTTTGATGAAAATGCAAGCTGAAAGACTGAGTGACAAAGAACGAATCTGCGTTGTATCATTCGATGAAATGAACATCGATAGCAGAATTTGTTATGACCAAGAAGTAAACAGAATAGTATGCCCACATAGCAATGTTCTTGTTATGGTTCGAGGGTTGTTTGCATCTTGGGAACAACCTGTCGACTTTGATTTTGACGTACAAATGACAGCTATGCTTCTGAAAAGAATAATATTGTGCTTGGAGTGCGTCTCATACAGCTACTGTGGCAGACATGGGAGCCAAGAATGCATTTGTGTGGAAAGAACTTGAGGTAACATACCTAAACACTCATTTTACTAATCCTCACAACGCGAGCAGAAATGTGTGGGTGTTTGCTGACGTACCTCATTTATTTAAGTTAATGAGAAATCACTTCTTGGACAAAGGTATTGTACTACCTTACAAAAAATCAGCAACGAAAAATGTGATTGAAAAATTATTGGTTCTGGATAGTGGTGAATTTAAAATGGGCCTAAGCTTTCTCAGTATAATATTAATGTGGTAGGCAGGGAGCGACAGCGTGTACGATCAGCAGCTGAGTTGTTTTCTGACACAATAGCACAGGCTATCCGGTACTTGATGCCTGATGAAGAACGTGCGTTCATACAGCTTGCTGATGAGACACTAGACATTTTGAAATCTAGAATACCTGAGAGTGACAAGCCACTTGCATGTGGGTTTGGCATTCATCGCTATGAACAGGAGAAATGCCTCACAGTATTTTATGAATGTTGTGAGAACATGCGTATTGGCTCTGCGAAACATATGCTTCCCTTTCAAAAAGGATTTTTGAAAAGTATCCGTTCCCTGCTTGGCCTGTTCAAAAAACATGGAATCTTTCGGTGTTAAGTACATTCTCACAGCACGTTTGAATCAAGATTGCCTGGAAAATTTTTTTCGCACCTAAGAGGTCTTGGACATTTTTACGATCATCCATCTCCACCTGATGTCAAAAATAGGATCAGACTGTTGTTGTTAAGAGCCAATTCCAGCGATATTCCTCTTTCCAATGTGTCACCTGGAGTTCCTGCCGAATGAGGAGAATTTGTTACGTCGACTATGTTTGGCAACATCCTCCCCGATATGACTGAAGCTCTGGCGATGACTGAGGGTGACAAGGATATAAATGACATTGAATTGCCAGCTGTTGTTAGTGATGATCTGCCCTTACAGGAAGATACTGACTGTAGTGTGGAGGGATTCAAACACGTTGCGGGGTTCATCGCACATCACTGCCGAAAATTTGACAGGTCCCTGTCCCCAAGTCTGGGGTGGGTACACGTGCTGTCTTGGGGAGGTTTGCTCGCCCCTTCTAATGATTTCATGGAAATGATCACTAAATTCGAACTGATATTTGCTGAAGTTCACGGACGAACAGATTTGAACAGCGAACCAGAAGTTGTGAAGCTGAAAAGCCATTTTCCTGACGTCCATCCACAAGTCTTGAATCATATGCTCAGATCCGAACCTTACTCCGTTTGCGTTGATTATCTGCAAAACAGAAATCCAAAAAAATAGAGGCTGTCCGTAAGCAAAAAGCGAGAATGTGGCATTTATCAACAAAGTAAATGATTTCAAGGTCAACAAATGTTCGTGACCGTTGTATTTGTTGTTTTAAACTTCATGTGCAAAGCCACGGGACCTTTGCCTTTTGTGCAGAACTCGGAAAAGAACCCTGTCTCGCTTTCGTCGTCTACGATTCGAACTGTAGCCCTTTTGATGAAAATCGAGTAGGTAGTGAATATACTAGACTGTGATGCTCTTTTTGACTTATGTGAACGGAAAGAAAGATAAACCATTTATTTGATGCTAATGTTCCAAGACTTGAAGTTATTACATATCACAATGTGTCCTATAAATTTTCACCATGAAGTGTTGAACAAATTAACAGTGTTTGTGATATAAAACAAACCCCATCTGTCATTCACAGCGAGGTGCAGATTCCATGCATTTCGTCAACATCATCTTCACTGAGGTAAGAGTGAATAACATTTAATATAAAAATAGTCTTATTTGTCTCGAATCTGTTGATTTAAACCTAACATATAGTGCACTTCTAAGTACCTCTTATTTTGTAGCGCTACGATGTTATACTTTATCTTTTACAGAATATATGTTTCTATAGAATACATTGGATGACGTTCAAAAATTCTAAAATTCACTTCGGTATATTATTGAAATGTGAAACATTACCCGCGCGCTAATACAATCTGCCGTCAGCGGCTACCAGCGATGTTCCATGGTGGCGTCACAGCGACAGCCAATGGCAGCCCGTAACGCTGAATGACTAACCTTACTGTTCTCTGTTAACCTTGGATGGATTCAATGGAGATCCTGATTTTGAGATTGATTGAACTGAGACCAACAATCTTATTACCTATCCAGTGTTTGTGTAATTCATGGGAGCAAATATTATTAAATCACATTTTCTGTTCCTGTTGTGTTCGACTGGGGTAGGTAATTAGAATTCAGTACCTTCTTTCAGAATCACTTTATTTTTCTTGGAATAAAGTAATCATAACCACATATACAGACCTTCATATCCTTTACTTAGTTTCAGGAACTGCCATGATGATGATGATGATGATTGTAGCAGATGTAGGTTTTAAATCACCACTATGGTCACATTAAATTTTTTAAAGTCTTACTGAGTAGATACTCAGCAGTAAGGAGTTATTGGTGTAGTATTGTGATGCATTATTCGCACGTGAGAAATACCTTAAATTGCATCAGTAGACTAAGCACCATTTTTTTTTTTTTTTCAAGATACTCTATGTACAGCGAGTATAAAAATGTTGAAATTTGCTGAGAAGATACAATCTGTTATCCTACAACACTAGGAATACCATGTGTAGCAAAATTATGTTTGCTCAAATTTACACACAAATCTAAAGTTAAACGCCAATATCTCGAAACCAACTTTTGGCGCTTGGTCTAATGATGCATAACAGCATCCAATTAATAGTATATCATTTATTATTACCTGTATATATGATGTATAAATCCAATGGAATATTGTGTAACACAAGGTAATAGTCCAGCGCAACGCATCTTGTCACTAGAATTGTATAGGAAATTTCTTTCATTGTAAATAGGCTATTGGAGACTTGAAATTATGAGAAAACATGTTGTGTCCTATTTTTCTAGAAGCCTGGCCAGGCAACGTATATAAAGAGGCAGTCATGAGGTTACAAGAGAGTTGTTTTAGTGAGAGTTATAAGCACAATTCGTTAATCGAGTATATGAATTTTTTACATTGGTAGTTGGTTGACATGCAAGTGTTGCAGTCTTCAGTCTTATTCTTATTCCTCTTCTTCGTAGTATTTTGTTTCAAGATGGCAGTTTATTAGTGTACCTGTGTAGAATATGTAAATAAAATATTGTACACATTTGACAGCATTTCGTTTGTGCGTCTTTGTGGTAACATCATTGGCGACCATGACAGGACTGAAGAATATGTTTCGGAATACGAGTGTAAGTGAATTGGAACAAAATGCAAGTAATACTAGAAAATACGTCCATACAACAACTTAGAGACAAACTCGAACGTGAAATCTTCCGATGGACGGCAGTAGGAAGTCATTGAAGATATGGTTACGAGAAGCTCTTAACAAAACGGCGAAGATTCCCAAAAGTTTTTTATCGAGGTGGGCGAACATCCAGACTCGCCATCGGATGAAGAGGCAAATATAACCAAAATCTGTTCCAACTTAATGAGCGTATTGCAGGCACTCAATGACAAAATCTCAAACATTGATTCATGAGTTAATTCCACCCTGACGGAACAGATTGACAGAAAGTAAATGACAAACTTTCAGACAAAATTTCAGACGTTGAGTGCGGCCTAACGGAACAAATTTCAAAGGTAGATGACAAGATTTCTGAAGCTAATACAGTTTTAACTAGACAAATATTAAAGTGTACACGCTAATTTACAAAGTAGAACAGTGCCTAGAATCGAAAATTTCAACTGTAGATGATAAAATTTCATCCCAAATTAGCGACGTCACCAATCATTTAACACAGCAGATATCGGACATCAGGTCAAAACTGGGATAGGTTGAGTAGATCAGTTGTAGGGTAAATCAGCTGGAAGGGGACATCTCAAACCTCAAGAAGGAGGTGGAAATACAGGTTTTCAGCATAAAACAACAGGTTAAGGGGAGAATTTCTACCGTTGAGGGAAATATTAGGAGCCTTATATCTGCCATTGAAGGAAGGTTAGAAAACCGGATTTCGAACATCAAGCGAGATGTGCAGAATATGAGGAAGAGCATCCTTCACGCGGTAGAAGGTAGATTAACTCGAACAGGACAAATCATCACACCTTCAACCCCTTCAAACCTAACCAGCAACAGAGGACACCTAGACCTGAAGGTGATTGTAGGAAGCCTTCCAGAATTCCATGGACGACTGAAAGAGAATCTGACTAGCTTCATCGAGGGATCAGTCAGTCTACTAGGATGGACTAATCTACCGGAGGACATCTTCGTTCAACTCATCACACCGCGGTTAAAGGGGCAAGGCGCTACATGGAATAACTTGAAGGGCTTACACTCGAGATGGAATTCCTTGCTAGGTTTAATTCTGAAGGGGTGAAGGACTTTGTGAAAAGGAAGCTAGTGACTGATGCACAATCTATCGACATGAGAGCATTCGTCCTCCAGAGGTACCAACTCTTTAAGCGGCTGCACCCGGAAGGAAGTGAGAACGAGATCTTAGCAGACATCATAGAGCTGCTCAACGATAAGATTAGACCTTAAGTCATAAATGAAAGAAAAGTTCCACCTAATCAATACTATTTTTTTTAATATGAGTTTGTCTTTTCTTTAATGTGATGAGTATGTCGGAGTATTTTTTAACATAGGCATTTGCCTAGTCAGTTTAATTGGTCTCCAATCTTATGAATATTTAGTCCTGTATGAAATGAACTTAGTTGAACAATTGTAAAATAATCAGTATTATAGTCGTTTTAACAATAATTTACGCTAAATGTAGAGGTATACTTGTTGATAGTTCAATAAAACAAATGACTAGCCAAAATAAAACATTAGTAAATAAAGTTTAACATGCTTGACTGCACTGTTGATTGTCTAATGCGGCAGGTAATAGTGGTTCTTGCGTTGTACAGTTCGTGTTATATTAGAATAATAAGAAGTTAGCACATAAACACTTAAACACATTAAAACAATAAAAGTAATAATAATAATAGTAATAATAATAGTATTGATTAGGTGGAATTTTTCTTTCATTTATGACTTATGGTGACTATCAATACGGAATAAATAATGAAATTTATCAATCAAGATAAGATTCGACCCTTAGTGAAGGTATCACAACCAAGATCCTTTGATGATCTGCATAGATTCTTCACCCAGTTGGAAGAAGAACTCTAGCAAAGCCACAGAAGAGACCAGCTCAGTTAGGAAATGCTACTAGTGTAGAAGAACGGAACATCTGAAAAACAAATGCCCAACCTTGGTGTCGGAAAACTAGGTCCACCCCATTCTGGATTGAGGGCGGATGGAACCGGGAACAGGAATGAACCTCAAGACCTGACACAAGCAACCCTGGTCAAGTAGGAGAGGGATTGGTCAGATTGTGAGCAGAACAGGCCAACCTCGCCCAGCGATCATCTTGAGAATAGGCAATGAGAATTTTTCAGCCATACTCGACAGCCAAGCAAGCCATTCATTTGTAAATGGGCCTGTTACCAGATCACTACCGCCTATGAAGTCTCACAATCTCGGAAGGGTAGTGGGAGCAGCGGACGGGGTAACCTATTCCATCCGAGGACAGACTAACCTAACCGCTAAATGCATGGACCTGCCTATTGTAATTGACGTTGCAGTGATTCAGAACCTAATACCTGACATCATATTAGATCATGACTTTCTGGGTAGAATACAAGGTGATCCTAGACTATGCAGCTCATGAAGTCTTTTTTGGGAAAAGACAAACGTCTGAGAGTCGCCTGGCACGATGGAAATCTCTGGACTCGCAAGGATGTGGAAGTCGACGTAGACCTGGGAGATATCGAATTAATGCATCTTCAACCAAGTGAAGAAGATGAACTGAGACTCGCCTTAAAGGACTTTCCAGAAGTGATCACCAATAAAATAGGATGGACTACCACTGTAACGCACACCATTGAATGCAGCACTTTCCCACCCATCAAGCAACGTCCATATCCGATCAACCCGGATAAGCACAACTTCGTCATTCAGAAGATTCGAGAGATAAAAGGGCAAGGTCTCATCGAACCTTCTACATCCTATCAGGCGTCAACTATCGTCCTACCAAAAAAGAAGAATGGGGAGTATCGACTGTGTGTGGACTTCCGCAAGTTGATCGAGAAGACCGTTAGTGAAGCCTACCCCATTCCTGACCTGAAAGACTAGCTGAAACAAGTGGGTTTAGGATTTTCAGTACACTAGATCTCAACTCCGGATACTGGCAAGTAGAGGTTGAGGAAGGTTCTAGATCACTGACCGCCTTCATGACACTGAGAGAATTGTACCAGTTTACAGTAATGCCCTTTTGGACTGAAGAATGTTCCTGCAACCTTCATGCGACTGATCGATAAGGTATTGTCAGGATATGTTGGAGATTACTGCCAAGTGTATTTCAATGACATCTTAATACACAGCAAGAATTTTCAAGAACACTTTGTACACCTAAAGAAAGTGCTTAAACGAGTGAGAATTCATGGACTGACCTACCGGCTGGAGAAGTGCCACTTCGCCCTGTCCCGCGTAGAATATCTTGGCCATGTCTTAACATCTGAAGGTTTAGAAAAGAACCAGAGAAGAATCGAGCTATCGAGGAAGTTTATAAAGGCAACCGGAGAACAATCGAGCTATCAAGGAAGCTGAACGCCCATGGCCTAAGCGACAAATATGTCAGTTCCTTATTTTGTGTGGATGGTATAAGAGCTTCATGCCACACTTTGAAGAAAAGGCAATACCACTCACCAATCTACTCCATAACAACCGCCCATTCTGATGGACCAGGAAGGAAGAGGCAGCATTCCAAGGCATCAAGGCTGCGATATGCAACTTTCCTGGTCTAGCCCATCCCGACCCTTAACGCGGAAGATATGCCTGCAGACGAACGCCATCGACTCCGGCCTAGGAGCAGTGTTATTCCAGGAGAGGAGTGATGGCGGAAGGGACATTATCAAGTATGCCAGCAGAAAGGTATCCCTACCGAACAACGCTGCTGCACTGGTGAGAAAGAAGCATGAGCCTTGGTGAGGGCCATGGGCAAATTCAGAGGCTACTTGGAGGGAAGGAAGTTCCAGTTCTACCCCGATAACGCAGCTCTTAAATGGTTGAACTTTGTCTCTGGCTCAATCTAAACTGATGCAATGGGCTCTGTTAATCGCAGAATTTGATTTTGATGTTTGTCACATCCAGGATCGACAAATATAGGTGCAGACAGTTTATCTAAGCACCCGGCGATGGAACCTGCAGTTAGGAGCACCATTGTTGAGAGAGAGTTTCCATAAAACCACCGCCAGAGCAAACCCAATGATCCTGTCCTTATGATCATCAAGAAGGAACTTGATCTGGGAGTAATCAAATTATGGCAACAGCAAGACAAGCCCTGTAGGACCATGACACAGTGGATTAGGAGACAGAACACCGACAACCGACTCGTCCCGAGGGAATTCAAGTTGTGCTACAAGAACTTCTGGGTTGATGGAGGGCTCTTAATCTACAGATCATACCTCTTGATTAATAAATTTCTTTCTATGACATACGACAGATCATACCTCTCCAACACTCTTGTAGTGGTGATCCCTACACAGCACACGATGTACATCCTCGAGGTGTTCCACGACAGCACTGAAACCGGACATCCAGGAGGTGAAGAAACATCGGTCTGTCCGACATGTCGGTTTCTTCTGAGTAAACCTGTGGAAAGACATCCTGGATTGTGAGAAAGGGTACTCCATCTGCGCCTGCACCAAGGCGGGCAGCAGGAAGGCAGATTCCAGTCAGCGAGGAAGACGGCCGTAACGCCCTTGGGAGGTCGTAACGTTGACCTTGATGGGTCCTTACCCTAGAACACCAAAGGGTAAAACAGGACTGCTAGTAATCACTGACCTCTTCACAAGATGGATTGAGGCCTTTTCAGTACCAGAGACCACAATGGGGCTCATCACCGGTCTTCTAGAAGATGATCTATTCAGCTGCTATGGTTATCCACGTTAAAAATTAAATAATTGAAAAAGAGGTTCAACCTATTCAATACATAAGAGAAAAAAATGTAGTGATTACATTCTTATTTAATAGTAATTAGAAATGGGACCGGTTTCGACCCTAGTCCAGGTCATCGTCAGCCATTCAAAACATAAAAAACATTAAAAAACAATGCATATGAAAAAGAAAAGGATTAAGTGAACTCTGGATCGGTATAAGATGAAATATAAATTGAGGTAGACATTGTGAGTCACTTAAAAGAAAACAGTACGTAATATTATGAATGGTAGTACGGCACACGCAATGATAAGTAAAGTCTCACAATGTTTATGAATAGTGGAGAATGGTCAAATGGGTCAGTTTTTACACTCTGTCAGGTACAAAGTCACAACACTATCGAACAACATATGAAGATCCATAAATATGTTGAAGTCGCAGACGAATAGATTTATAGAAGCAAACTGCCAGCTCCCAGTGATCAGCGCGCACTTTCAAGGTCATGCGCTGTGGTCTCGAACGCCAAAGTAGAATGGAGAATATCCTGAAGATCCAGTATTTGCCTCGGTTGCGGGAAGTTAAGTACGTATATATAGAAATATACAACGCAATTCAGTATAATTGAATGAGTAATTGTGCTCCTGCTGAGTTCTTGGAAAACAGTTGACCGGTCCCATTTCTAATTACTATTAAATAAGAATGTAATCACTACATTTCTTTCTCTTATGTATTGAATAGGTTGAACCTCTTTTTCAATTATTTAATCTTTATCGTTAATACTTTCAATACAGAACAATGAAATTTTTATCTTTAAATGGTTATCCACGGTGAATTCTGTCAGACAACGGGAATCAGTTCATGTCAAGGAAGTGGCAGTAAATGATGACTGAATGGGGTGTGGAGCACTGGACCAACTCTTCCTACAACCCAAGGGCCAATCCGACGGAACTAGGAGGTAAAAAGGATGCTACGGGTCCACCTAATAGACAAGGAACATCGACTGTGGGACCGTCGGATACTGCAGTCACTCTTTGCCCTGCGGCGATACATCAACCACGTCACTAGCTATTCCCCAGCGGAGCTGTTCCTTGGTCGACAGCTGTATGACACTGGGGATTGGGAGATTTGTCTACTACCCACTTCCGATCAAGATGATGCAACTGTTTCCCTAGCAGAGTGGCAGCATAATCAGCAGGCCATCAAGGAAAACAAGCTTTGGCCGAGAAGAAATCCCTCGCCAAGGCTCAAGATGTCAAAGAGACCAGATCTTCCTACCAGGCCAACAAGTGCTGCGACGTAACCACCCAGTCAGTAATAAGATTGGAGGGTTTCATGCAGGTCTCGCACCTAAGTGGATTTGTCCCGTCGAGGTGGATAATCAGCTGAGCCATGGGGTCTAGTTACTGAAGACCAACCCTTCTGTCAAGACCCGCGCATTGGAGTTGCGGCAAATCACCCAACCGCTGCGTATACAGAGTAAGCATGGTACTGCCACGGGTCCACCTAGGAGGGAGAGGCTGCTAATGACACAACACAATCTGGTCATGAGGAGGAGAATGCATCAACCACCACCAAAGAAGAGGCTGGCAGCGAGGTGACACCAACCCCTGACACAGCACGATCCCTTCAAGAGGAGGGGAGCACATCCAGCGACGTTGAGGAAGAGAAAAGATATAATCTACAACCAAGGCAAAGTCGATGAGTGTGATAGACTGTTCAAATTGTTTCAAGTTGTAGGGGGGGACATTGTTGCACGTGTAATAGACTAGTTTAACTTGGAAACAATATTCTTTAACCCATGGGCAAATAATGCAAATATAGAGATCAAGTTACCATTGCTATTATTATTATTGTTGCACCAAGAATTGGCAGCGGAAGTGGAATTAAGGAAGGTGCGGGCTTTAAGATCAGAGCCATTTACCAGTCACGTAAAAAAAGGGGGGGGGGGGTAGTGAAGTCAGCGAAGACTGAAGCCATCTGCTATGCTAAATATTTATTACTGCAAAGCATTCCAACAAGAATAAACTTTGTTTCAATTGGGGGGGGGGGGGAGACCTGCCCTTACATAGTACAAAATCTCCACTAATCTCTTCATAACATGAGAGGAGTATATCACAACCCAATTCTTAAATATTCAACAACTTCAGGGGCTTTAGGCCACATACAAATTCAATGAGGGCAAAATTATACTAACTGCGCAACCAACAAATCTGATTATACCAGAAATACCGTGGCTCAGCCTCGTAAGCAATGTCCATAAAACACAGTATGACGAATTACATTAAAAACAAGTCTCATTCATTAACATTCCTTCAGGAAGCTTGCTCTTTCCAATCAATTAGGCCCATAGCCTCTCCTAGCAGCGTAACAAATACATTACATTCCCAAGGTTAAAGTAACTCCCTTTTCTAGGCTCAAAGAAGGTTGACAAACATTCTCCCTACCTCCACACCTGCAGATGAAATGAACGGAGACCAGCCGCTTTTCGACCAGACAGCTTGCTTGCACCGAGCGATCTCAACAACTCTCTACAAGAGGCACTGACCTCTGTCAATACGCACCACGCCCCTCCCTCTCGGGAGAAGCGGGGCGAGCCGGGTAGGCAACGAGACGGGTGTGAAGATCAGAGGAACGCTTGTCAACGTTAAGATGGAAAAATCCACCAGGGCGGAAATAATTTCCCTTTTCCCTGGGGTCATAAAGGGGGAAGGGACGAAATACATGTTATTAAGGAACAAGGAAAGATAATACATACATAAATATAAAATACACACAGATCGATCTTGGCAAATAGATAAAGCTGAAACAGAAATGAACGACGAGGGAGCGTAATTCATGGTACTATTATTATTATTATTATTATTATTATTATTATTATTATTATTATTTGCATAGTTATGTACGGACCTTGTATAAATCACGGTCATATTATTTGTGAGGTTATGTCGTGAAACATCTGCTGTATGTATATTAATATGAGTTTATTTAATGTAAGAACTCGTAATTAATAGTATATAATTTATTATTACCTGTATATATGATGTATAAATCCAACGCATTGTTGTGTAATACACGGTAATATTCCAGCACAATGCATCTTGTCACTAGAATTGTATAGAAAATTCTTTTTCATTGTAAATAGGCTTGAAATAATAACATTAAGTTATTTATTAGACCACCTAATCAATACAAAATCGTCTTGGATGATTTACATAAATTTGTTAGCTAATAGTAAATCATCCAAGACGATTTTGTATTGATTAGGTGGTCTAATAAATAACTTAATGTTATTATTTCAATCTAATATCATCAATACGGACCAAAAATGATATTTATTACATGTAATTGTAAATAGGCTGTCGGAGACTCAAAATTACGAGAAAACATGTTGTGTCGTATTCTTCTAGAAGCCTGGTCAGACAACGTATATAAAGAGGCAGTCTTGGGAGTAGAGTTGAATTGTTTTAGTGAGAGTTATGAGCGCAAGTCATTAATCGAGTATGTGAATTTGTTACATTGGTAGTTGGTTGACATGCAAGTGTTTGTTTCAAGATGGTAGTTTATTAGAGAGAGAGAGAGAGAGAGAGTGTGTGTGTGTGTGTGTGTGTGTGTGTGTGTGATATATATTGTATACAATTGACAGCATTTCGTGCGTGCATCTTTGTGGTAACATCAACATAATGTGATATACCGTAACATACCCTGGGTGTACAACATTATTGTATGACTGGCAAGCACACAACGGGGAAGAGAGATTAAATTCTGTTTGAAATCCATGTTCAACAGGTTGCGCTCAGTTTGAAGTCTTTCCCCATGGATCGGAATGAGAAGGATTTGGAAAGGACGTCGGCCATGTCCTATCTCAAAGGTACTGATCTGTCATTTGCCTTTTGTTGAATATGGGACACCATGAAAATCACGTTTGGGTCGGCGAGGCAGGACTCGAACCTGCGCTCTCCCGAATGCACACTACTACAGTCATGCCTGAGCTTCGCATTAATAATAGTGTTGCTGCCATCTCACCACTGTTAGCTCTGAATATCCCACATAATAATTAGAGCTGTTTGTCTCGAAATGTCTAACCTATCCCAACCCAAAAAATCCAGCATTGGTAGTGACACTGCTCCTTCGTCTGAAGTAACCCAGCACAGAATGACGTGTGCCTTGTACTACATACACCGAAGCCAACGGTGCTACATGACCACGCTTTCAGAGCCCCGGAAATGAAATAAGAACAAACGGCCACTCTTCTTCGTATCCCGTTGAGTTTCGTAATCACATGTAGCAGCTAGCATTCGTAGTTATCGCCGCCATGGTCTGGGTTCAATTCCCGGCTCTGATAAGCAATTTAATTCTGGTCGGAGGGCTGGAATGGAGTACACTCTCAGCCTCGTGAGGCAAAACATAGAAGAGGTGGGTTCAATACCCATCTCAGCTATCTTAGAAGTGTTTCCGTGGTTTCCCACTGCTTCTTCAGGTAAATGTCAGGATGGTTCCTTACGACTACGGCTGCATCCGTCCAAATTCCTCACCTAAATTACAAATACGGTACACTACTACAGACACCACAGTAACCCAGGTTATCAGACACATTCTAACAGACCGGGCGAGTTGGTCGTGCGGTTAGGAGCGCGCAGCTGTGAGTTCGTATCCTTGATATAGTGGGTTCGAATCCCACTGTTGGCAGCCCTGAAGATGGTTTTCTGTGGTTTCCCATTTTCACACCTGGCATATGCTGGGGCTGTGCCTTAATTAAGGCCACAGCCGCTTCCTTCACATTCCTAGGTCTTTCCTGTCCCATCGTTGCCATAAGACCTATCTGTGTTGGTGCGACGTAAAACAAATAGCAAAAAAGAACTTTCTAACAGACATACAGCACACACACACACCCAAGCATATGGGGCTACATGACCACGATGTCCAAGCCCCGGAAATGAAATAGCAACAACTTTTCTCTGTACTCCTTCGAGTGTCTTAATCACGTACGTCTGGAGAGGAACCCGAACAATAAGATGCATTACTGGAATTGCGACTGTATAAGCATTACTGTTCTGAAGTAGACTTAGTGTTTGAAAATGTGGATGTCATGCAATCCCAGTTTGAATGATCGTCCTGCAAACAAATAGTAAGGTAGTGCAGCTGCTGTTGGAGGGGGCTGGAGGGGAAGGTCTTGTCAGCAATGTGTCTCACGGGCCTCATGTTATGTACTGTACAGTTTTGGGGTATGTCTTGAGTACTTACACAATGCCTTACACAAACCAAGAGAAACTGGACATGCTTCTCCTGTACGGAGAGTGTGGAAGGAGAGCTAGGAGAGCTTCCCAACTGTATGCTGAGAGGTATCCCGTCCGGGATCATCAGTCACATATGACAACACGATGCCTTTGCTGCAAGTTGTTACATAACGGGCACTGGAATGACGTGAGGAGAAACAGGAGCACACCAGTGACAGGGAAAGATAAAGCAATAGATGTTCTGGCGGCCGTCGCCCATAATCCACATACCAGCTCAAAATTGCGTGTGATTCCGGGATAAGCCAGGCAAGTGTAATTCACATTTTACAGCGACACTAGTTTCATCCCAATCACTTATCCCTGCATCAGCAGCTGATGAGTGAGATTAGAGACAACATGTGGATTTCTGCCGTGCTGTTCTTATGCGAGTATGGGACGACACGAACTTCCTGCAGAAACTTCTTTTCACTGATGAAGCGACCTTCAGCAACCATGGACATATCCATGTACGGAATATGCACTGTTGATTTTGTGAGAATCCACGCTAGCTCAGGCAAGTGGATCATCAGCGGCGGTGGAGTGTCAATGTGTGAAGCGGGATAATCGGCGACCATGTAGTAAAGCCATATTTTCTTGATGGTACTTTAACAGGGAACAGACATGCCAAATTTCTGTCAGAAGTGTTACAAGTTCTCCTGGAAGACATACCCGTTAACATACAATAGGATATGTGGTTCCAGCATGATGGGTGTCCTGCCCACTATTCACTTGTGGCCCGGCAAGTCTTAAACAAGATATTCCCTGGTCAGTGGATCGGACGTGGAGCCGCCATCAGGTAACCACCGCTGGACTTTTTCTCTGGGATATGCTCAAGGTTATAGTCTATGCACAAGCTCCAACAACACCCGAGGATCTCAAGTGACGTATCATCACAACATGTGCTGCAATATCAAGGGAAACTCTTCCGTCTCTGACATCATCCTTCGCGACACGGCTGAAAATGTGCACTCCTGTTGATAGTCAGCATTTTGAGCACATAATTAGAAACATTGCGTATGCGGATCATGGAGACACACATTTTCGAACATCACCTACCTCTTATCTTCATTGTTGTTGTGATAATTCAGCCTCCAGTCAACTAACAAATGGCCACAAGTGGCTTTGAAGCTAAAGTACCGAACATGTTGCCAACACGGTCTCTAAGTGCAAAATGTCATTGTCTTAAGAATTACACTGAAGAGACATTATGTTCCCATGCCCACACCCTTAGGTTAATTTCCAATGAAGTCTACCTTGGACGTTATTCATTTGCTTTTCTAGAAGGAGTTCTACAGGTGTCCTGTGTTATGTTTATTTTTCTATTCATTCAATAGTATGTACTGAACACTCAAAGCAGTGACAATAATTATACATTTCGTTATGTTCCTTTGAAGTCAGTGTAATTATTTTATTCCTTTTAAAAACTTCAATACCCTGTCCTGTCATGAGTTCGCCTGTCATACACACTTTGCAAACCCATCACGTGTCTGATATACTTACATGTCTGGTATCCATTCTGTGGCTGGAATTACACCCAGGAAACTGCTTATGCGCCAGTATGTCCTTGCCCGACTGCACGCCGCCTGATGCGGCATGCAAAACCACGCATGTTGTTCTTATTGATATCTCAAAAAGTAACTGTCAGGTTTTGAAAATACAGTACTTACATATTTGAACTTGTATGGAATTGAACTTTTAGGCCAGCTGTATGAATTTGTACCAGTCCATTTAAAAATATGGAGTTAGTATCAATATCTCGGTTATTTATCACCCTATGAGAATACATACCACATTACTTTACAAGCCCCTGGGTATCGTTTATGAATATGAAAACGGAATTCTGATATTTTTATTTCTGTGTAACATCTTAGGTGAATAACCCTGTATATATTTACCAGATATTGTAATAGTTGAATCATGGCTGAGAAACAATATGGATGCAGATTTTTCCCTCAGAACTGGAGTGTTTGTCATAGAGACAGGACAGAATCGATAGGAGCGGAAGTATTCAAACTGGTGAAAGAAGAATTTGTAAGCTATGAAAGAGTCAAGGATAAGGAAGGTGTGATTCTTGGTTTAGGGCTCGTCTCTAAAGATAATATAGAACTTGATGTTCTTGGGATATACAGCCCTGAAGATGGTGACTGATACAAAATTATTTGATAATGATGTGGAAGACGCCACAGAAAGGAACGTGTTTGCAGTGGCGGTGATTTCAGTTTGTCAAATGTTAACAGGTACATTAATGTGAATGGCAGAAAAATTACAATTAAAAGTAAATAAGTTAATCTGGGAAGGACAACTGAATCAGCAACTGATGGGACCAACTAGTGATAAGAATATTCTAGACATGGTTCTGATAAAACCAGATTAGCTCTGTAGAGAAACTGAAGTAATAGCCTAGATGGTGTGGGTGATTATGGAGCAATTTCAGTTGTAGTTAAAAATGTGTTAGAAAGAAGGGTTATAAAAATGTAAGACCATTAAGCAGTACCATGCGGTTGATGAGAGAGATGGAGGGAATTTAAAAAAAAGTTTGATAGATGGTGGTGGTGATTGTATTGTTTTAAGAGGAAGTACAACAGGGCAACCATTCTGTATGATTGGTACAAAATCTATATATATAAAATAAGAGTTTTGTCTGTACATTGCTCAAATTTAAAAAGAGTGATATTTCTATATCGGTCGTGTCCACAGTAACGAGGAAATGCACTTGTTATTTTTCCGTAATTTCTGTATGTATGTATGTACGTGCATCACGAGAAAATGGCCAAAGTGAATTTAATGAAAATCGGTATATAAAGTCGGGGAATGAACCATTACAATCTAGGCTATAAATCATATTTATGTTATTAGTGGTCCTGTAGATAAATATTGCATAACTAAAGTTATATAGAATTAAATTTCCGATCATTTGTATCTTATACATTTTTACCGTACTTCCTGTGATAAGAGATATTCATGAATTTGTATTTTTTTTTTTTTTTGCTAAGTCTATATCAGTATCAAGCCACGAGAAAACGGGTAAACAGAATTTAATGAAAATCGGTATACAGAGTCGACATCAAAGAAAAGTACAATAAGTTCCACCTTTTCAATACATTATATTATGTGACAGTTTTACGTTACAGTTAAACCATGTCTCGAGTGTTAAAAATACCAAAATCAAGCCTACAAACATATTTACTACAACCTCAGCTGAACTGCATCACATATTTTAAGTGGAACACCATTTAACTAAATGTTTGAACACCTTTAACTTGTCAAACATAGCTATATGTCTTGAGTGCCAAAATTTCATAGATTTACACCTATAAACATACTCTGCTATAGCTATAATATAACAGCAGATTTTAACACGTTATTTTAATTAGAAAATTTTTTATAAATGTACATCCTACAGGACATGATTTTTCTTAATCGTGATTTTTTACCTGGACATGTTCACACCTTTTTGTAGATAGATAATGTATAATTTTATATTCACTGTTATATCATACCTGAAATATTGTAAGGTTTAATGTCCTCGATTAATTGTTCTTGGCTGAAGATGACAGGGACACTGTCGAAACCGGTCCCGAGTGTATAAAAATGTGAAGGTTTAACTGTAACGTAAAACTGTCACATAATATAATGTATTGAAAAGGTGGAACTTATTGTACTTTTCTTTGATGTGAATTCTGCTTCAATACAGAACCCAAATATGAAGTTCTTAACTTTAAATACAGAGTCGGGTAATAAGAAACTACAGTTTAAGCTATAAATAATTTTATTCACTTTGGATGAAATTAAATGTCGTATGGCTTTTAGTGCCGGGAGTCTCCGAGGACATGTTTGGCTTGCCAGGTGCAGAACTGTTTATTTGACGCTCGTAGGCAACCTGTGCATCACGATGAGGATGAAATGATGATGAAGACAACACATACACCCAGCCTCCGTGCCAGCGAAATTAACCAATGATGGGTTAAAATTCCTGACTCTGTCAGAAATTGAATCCGGGACCCCTGTGACTAAAGGCCAGCTCGCTAACCATTTAGCCATGGAGCCGGACACCTTGGATGAAATGGTAGTTTAGAGGAAGGCACCTAAAATTTAATTCTTAAATACCTATGTTATCGATCCTGTTGAAAAGTATTACATAACAATTTATAGAGAGACAATTTCCGATCGTTTATGTTTTATTCGGTTTTACTGTACTGACTATGAAAAGCGTGGTATTTGATAGTTGGAAGAAAACTAAATGTGAAGGCTTACAATATCCAAAGCTTATAAAATTGAGCAACAATAACATTACATTGACCATTGTTTGTTGTGATGTTCTTTGTCTCTCATGCTGCCACTCATCTCCGATAGATGGGATTACTGCTGTGCACCGAGTATAACAGCCTGCCTGGATACTGGCGTGAAACAGGAGGGGAGTTAGATAAATTCCTTCTCTAGCATACCATTCCTCTCGTTCATACATTTTCTGATACTGCTGGTACGCAACACGCTGGTTCATCATAGTATTTCATCTATTCAATCCCTACTCTGACACGCTGATTGGATTGATCAGTGTGTACAGTTAAGATTATTGGCAGAGGCTCACTTATGACCTGGTCTACAATTGCAATTTCTGCCTATTCCAAATTATAGCACCACAATTCACTAAGTAACTCAAAATTCAACCCTGAAATGAAATGTTTCTTAAGAAAAGCTTCTTCCTCTTCACTTTTATTAAATCCTACATTCATTTTATTCTAAATTAGCAGCCAATAGGGGGTTTCTCCTCTGGCTTGGAGGAAAAATTTACTTCCAAGTCAGATAGATTTTTCCCCACCAGTGTCGTGAATTGAGATTTTCCAACTCATCGGGTACTCCTAGGAAACAGGGAGTAAAAGGGCATAGCTTTTGCCCTGGGGCTCTCCACTCTTTGCCTCCTTGCCCAGAAAATAATGTGTTCACGGCTGTCTGCGGCCAGGTCATTCCAGATTCCAACTTTGGACTGTTTGATTGGCAGCGTACTACTGTTTGTTAAAAGTGAGAAAGTGTGTCTGGTTTTTCATTTGATCAAGTATTTCATATGATAGCATTGCTGTTAATCGCAACAAACCTACTTGCGTCATTGTAGTGACCTATGTTGATTTCAGTTGGGTTGGGAAAACCATTAAGGCAGTCTTTCTGACGATGTAAAAAGGCAGGTGGAATTATGCAATTTATTATAATCCAGTCCCAGTTCTTCTACATCCATCTCTTCCCAGCCCCTCGTTTCTGCTTCCCAACTTCGTCAGGAGGGCAGGTACCACCTTATTTATCTTTTTCTTTTCCTTCTTTCCTTTTCCTGTAGTTATTCATTTTCTTCTTATTCTACACTTATCTGCATAAACACAGAAGATCTGTCAAGATGGCCTCTCAATGAGTGTTGATGCCCGTCCTCCTGTACCTATCCATCGACCAGGATCACACACATTAACGTGTCTGTGGGCAAAAAGATTGAAAACTGCAGGGACCATCATACATTAAGTACAGCTGGCGACGGGATGCTAGTTGTATGTCTTCCAAGTAATCAGACAGTGTAGTATACAAGAAATGTGTGTAGTTCTGTCCAGTTAGCCTGTCTAGAAGAACGCATTGTCTCAACAAGCAATCACCAAAAAGTGGAGATGTTAGGTTGTCATGTGCAGGTGCCTAGAGGTAGGTCAGGCCTGTATGAAATTCATTTGCAATGTGATTACTTTTATAATAATTGTAACGAGTGTTTCACATTTTATCTTTGCAATCGGGAAGTGTCGGTGTGCACTCAGTAAATACGTGCTCAGGTAAATTTGTACTACTTCTTTTCTGGACCTATATGGGTGTCATACCCTTTTTTTCTTTTCTATACGAGGAATTATTTCCTGAATTTTGCCATTGAGTTATGATACTTAGTGTATGTAAACATGAGAAATGAACTGGAATCATATGTAGCACTTTTTGTGGATGATAACTTATATACTCCATAGATACTTAGTGTGTTACCAGATAAGTTATCAATTTATAGTTCACTCAGCAGGATTACCTGATTAAAAAAACTGAGAAGGATCCAAAGGATGTGCGAGGGCCCAGAATTAGGTAAGGCCTATATCATATTTAATAATTTGTAATTGGTGTCTCACATTTAATTCTGACAATCAGGACGTGTCAGAGTGCATTCGGTACATACATGCTTGACATGTCTGTAATTATGTTTTATCAGACTCACGTTGGGCCTATACTCCTTTTCTCTCTCTCTATGAGGAATTCATTCCTGAAGCTTTTCCGTTGAGTTTTGATACTCGCTGTATATAATTGGTATGAGAAAAGAACTGTAATCACAGATAACCAGGGCTAGGATTTATATTTAATTAAAACTGGCTTTGTACATACATATGGGCTAAAAATTCTCAAAATATGCCGTAAAGTATGAACTACTACATGCCTCTCAAGAATTTAATAGAAATTCACAAAATAAAAGTTTAACGACCCCCTGTGGGGCGGGGTGTGCAGATGAAGAATACACCCACGTATCTCCTGTCTTTCGTAAGAGGCGACTAAATGGGGCGACCAGGGGATGATCGAATTAGAACCATGAAACTACTTCTAATTAGTACCATCATGCAGGGAACACTATGGCTCGCTTTTACTTGCGTGTAGTACCACTATGTTAGGTACACAATAGGTATGTGATTAGTAGCGACAGTGTGTGCTTCCAGCTGGGTTTTACAGTACCTGTGATTAGTACCACTATATGAGCGACACCATTGGTCTGTCTTGCCTATGATTAGTACCAACTATGTGAGGAACACCCCGGGATAGTAAGAGTCCCTGTGGTTAGTACACTTATGTGCAGAACACCATAGGTTTACGTTGCCTGTAAATGGCGCCACAGTGTGAAAAACACCACAGGTCTGTGTTACATGTGTGCATTATATTACCTGTGACTAGTACCATAATGTGTGAAATACCGCAAGTCTACTCTACTTTTGATTAGTACTGCAACATGACAAATACCACGGTTCTACTTTCCTAGCGATAAGTACCATTATGAGGGGCTGATGACGTGGATTTTGGACCCCTTTAGACTACAAGCATCATTGATTCTGTATTGTGCTTTAGAAGCAGTCCCTTGGTCAGTAATACTATTGTTTAACGCTAGGTTCTATATATGTGAGGCATTGCGGTTCGGATCCATTCATTCTTCGTCCTCACGTTTTGAATTCTGGTCAGTGGAGGATTTTGGGCTTTTAAATTCTCATTACATTCCGTACCATTAGGGGCCGATGACCTAGATGTTAGACCCCTTTAAACATCAGGCATCATCATCTTACATACATGATTGGGATTTTATTGTCAACTGTTGCTACAATTATTTTAGCCGGGGGGGGGGGGGGGAGATGTTACAAATAATTATTTTAAATTTTCAAGAGTGAAACTACATATATTGTCTGTTAAAGTTCTTTTGAACTTACCGAAACTCAGCTCAGCATCACAAGAAGTTAAAGGGACCCTTCTAAACCTTGCAACATCTTCAGGAGATAATTCCAGATCTAGTTCTACACTTGATTCACCATTTAAAGTTGCACTGATTTTGCACATATCACTATATCCTCCTTTCTTGGCTTGCACTGTGTTTAATTTCACTTTTCAACTTCCACAACTTGTTCACTGCACCAGTTGAGACATTCAATCACTCCCTTACATTCATTCATTCTTTAAAGGGGTCTAACATCTAGGTCATCGGCCCCTAATGGTACAAAATGTAATGAGAATTTAAAAGTCCAAAATCCTCCACTGACCAGAATTCAAAACGTGAGGATGAAGAATGAATGGATGAATGTAAGGCTTTTGGGCAATACGTTTTCTTGCTTGGAGGGAATTTAATGCTGTTGTGATACAATAGAAGTATGCTCTTATGCAAGTTATGTCATTTTTCACCGTTTTGTCACCAATAACTGAATTTGCGGATCAATTGAAGCAGCGCTGTCAGAGGCTAAAACACTTAAAACATTCTCGATGGCTTCGATGTTAACTGCCTCTGATCTCATTCCCTATTGAGTTATGACAGGCAGTGGCATATCAGGGTACATATGTCTCAGAGTCTGGATCCTACTAGGAGCCTTCAGAAAAACCTTTCTTTGTGGAAGATATTAAGAGGTCCACATTAGGATAGCTAGCTCAAAGTAGTTCTGCACACTGATGAGGGGCATGGGCTGTGCAAGTGAAGTGAATCATTTTGCGATATATTATTTTCAATGCTTCACCTGATTTGACCATATACAGAGTTGCAGCACTTGGAAAATGCACTTTTTCATATTTAATACCATTCCCATTGAATTGCCTTGGCATCACTGAACGGTTTGGCTATGCTCTTGTTGTTACATGTATGTATGACATCCCATGTTAATAGAACAGGTTTACATTCGTTAAACCAATGACATTCCCAATCATTCTCCCTGGGCTGTCTGTCGTCTCAGCAAGTGATACCTATATTGGAGTATCATGCATAGATTTCCTTATTTTTCCCAGCATTTCTTCATGGTCAGTTCTTCTGGAACTTCTCCTGTGCTACTTTTTCTATTAATTTCTATACCTTTATTTTTCCTTCCCTTGTCCCTTTAATTTGACTATTTTACCAAATCTTAACACGTAGAGTGCCAGACCAAATTTCATAAGATTGCCGTCTAGTGCCGTGAGCTAATAACATTGAGTTACTCTCTGATGCCAAAACATTCACAGGTTTAACCAAGCAAATGATTGCTGAAATGAGGATGAATTTATGATATATTAGGTTAACTTATTATGTCTATTAGGTAAAGTATTGTGACCCCATATGAGGTCGTATTGGTCATTACGAATTGTAGCCGTACATGCGCCCCCATATGGGGAACCACTTATACAGTAGTTACTGTCCTGACACTCGGTCATACTTAACTTTTCCTTTGCAGGGACGCGTTATATGCTGTTGATTATGAGAGACGTGTTAGCTTGTTCATACTGGAGCCGTGAAAAAGTACGATCCCTGATTTTAGGTCAGGAAATGTTTGTAAATGACGATCTTCCGATTTTAGGATAGTAAATATTCGTATAAAATGTAGTTATATAAAGTAGTGAAAATCATGTGAATTTGGTAAATTAGGATGTGACAGAATAATAATTATTATAAGAAGAATAATTAGTAGTTACTGAACATTGAATATGTATATAATTTTGTTTGTATAACTTTTAAGTTGAGTAAGAGAACCTAGCAGTGATGATTGTGCAACATGGGAAACCAGTGACTATATCGTTGAAGATGGTCATAATTGTTACAATAGCTGGCTTGGAAACCCTGTGTACGGTGGGGAAGTGTATGCTGAAGACTGTAATTCACCAATGTGGATGAACGTGCGAGGTCGCTATTTGCTCTGTACTGGGTTCAAAATCACTCTAACTGTATACTTCGTCTACATCATCATTGTCCGACTTGTTTTATATATCGTCCAGACTATGTGCACTAAGTCTTTTACTGCTCGATTTACTCATAACGAGTTAAAAAATAAAATGAAACTCACAGCACTGCACAGTTACATAAACAATCTGTGTGCGAGATAGACAATGACTTTTTTTTGCTAGTGGTTTTACATCGCACCGACACAGATAGGTCTTATGGCAACAATGAGATAGGAAAGGCCTAGGAGTTGGTAGGAAGCGGCTGTGGCCTTAATTAAGGTACATCCCCAGTATTTGCCTGGTGTGAAAATGGGAACCACAGAAAGCCATCTTCAGGGGTGCCGACAGTGGGATTTGAGCCCACTATCTCCCAGATGCAAGCTCACAGCTGTGCACCTTTAACTGCACGGCCAACATGCCCGGTGACAATGACTTTGTCACCCTACAAAGCACTCTTGACATACCCATATGGGGTCGCGCCAAAACAGGAATTGAGGAACGGAAGGTGGGTTATGCACGTACTTAAATAGACGACCAGCAGATGGCAGGAAGAGACTTTATACAGCTTCAAAACACATACATACTGCGCACCCAAATGGGTTCGCACAGTTCTCGATTTTGAATGAACGTACGACCCCATATAGGGACGTGAAGTTAAAAAACTTGACTACTTTTACGTACCCATATGGGGTCGCTTGGCGCTCAACGTGTTAATTTAGATAAGGCAATTTTATTGTCTCCTTCAAAATCTTCTCTTGGCATAGCTGTCATATCTTCCAATTGTCTGAATTTCTTTCTTTCGACTAAAATCAGATCAATCATTGTTTTTGTTCTCTTAAGTCCCCATCATATCTTTTTTTTTTTTTTTCCCTTGTTCTGAACCTTGTATTGCCTGCTATTATTCATTTCCAAGAAATAATCTTGTATGTAAATCTTTTTCTTCCATTCCAGTTTGGATCACAGTGATGTTGTGGCAGATGTGTTTTTCCTTTAACCAGTGCGCCTGCGTTCATTACTATCGATAACTCTGCATTTGGTTTTCAAGGTGAGTTTGTTGCTTTAATTTCTGTATAATAGAAGTCACCTGTGTATAACCACCATGATGAAGAAATTACCATAATTCCTAATTACGAATTTGTACTCTTTTTAGATACATCTATAATTTTGTTTTACTACTGGATGACTCGGAAGATAGGAAAACTTAAAAGGGTCCACCTTTTCAATACAAAAATGTTATAGTTTATTTATAACATATATTTGCACTTGGAACTAGTTTCGACGCTGTTTGGCGTCATCTTCAGCCAAAATGTGGGAAATAGGCTAGCATGTAGACATTTATATTACACAAGGCGTTACATTAAACAATACACATCTTACAAGGAGATAAAAACAGGGACGAATATAGAAACAAATGAATCGTTGAGAAAGCAGAAGTTATACATATTAAAAATAACCTTAACCACACATCTTGCAGTGCGAAAATATTCGCCTTGAATGATTCCTGAATACAAAACACACGCGCACATATTTCTGAAGAGCCAGCAGGCAGGAAAAAGTAAAGTGAAACCTTAAGAGTTCTTCTGAGAAGAGTTCATCATTTTTTCTATGTTCCGACTAACTAATGAAGAGTCCCTTGAGTTCCTGATAAACATACACAACAGGAAATTCTCCTTCACTCACAACAATAGCTATAAAGACCAACGGTAAATTGTATTTTAAATACTGTGCAGAGATGTGAAAGCATGATCTTGAACATGATATAACTTCTTCATTTAACCACCTTTGAAAGTCTCTCTCTATATTACATAGCTTCATTAAGACCACCATTCTGTAGATGCACAAAATAATCTTGTAATCTTCACAGGTCCGGTATTCAGCTCGACAAGAATATAAAATTGGTATTAAGGAATACGTTTTCTGAGAGTTTGGAGGTTGACTGTGCCAGTATTTGTGGTGTATGGATGACTCTGTAAAAACCTGTGTCTCAAATGTACATGAGAATTTCTTCATAACTGTAAAGGCTAACAAATATATGATACATAAAAAAGGGTCTGAAGTGTTTACCCAAATAGCTTTTAAAATGGTACAGTAGTGAGTGGTGCACACATTGTGGTGAAATTGTAGCTTATGATATGCAGTAAAATGAGTATAACTTGGGACTGTAACTTGATAGCATGTACCACGAGTTGTTTGTTTCATCTAAACAAGATCTATCAATGTCTGTAGTAACATTTGTAAGAAAAGTTTATTAACCTTTTCACTGCCGAGTTTTGATGACCATCCTAATTTACCAAATTCACGTGATTTTCACTACTTTATATAACTACATTTTATACGAAAATTTCCTAACCTAAAATCGGAAGATCGTCATTTACAAGCACATTTCCTGACCTAAAATCAGGGATCGTACTTTTTCATGGCTCCAGTATGAACAAGCTAACACGTCTCTCACAATCAACAGCATATAATGCATCCCTGCAAAGGAAACGTTAAGTATGACTGAGTGTCAGGACAGTAACTTTTTTTAAGGAAGAAGCACTTTTACACATACATTTTTACTGATACTAGGAATGGAATGCATATCGTCCCATTAGCCCCGCAGCCCAATACGATATGATATTATATTTTACACCATATTTTTACTGCCGGATGCCCTTTCTGATGCAAACCTCAGTTGAGAAAATTAATATAAAAATGAATGATGGTGAATGAAACTGTGGCTTATGAACAGAAACTGTCCCGGCATTTGCTTGGGAGTGCAGAAGGGAAACAAACAAACAAAACATTTGCAGGACAGCTGGCGGTGGGGTTCGAACCCACTCGCCTGCTGAGTGCAGAGCTTGGCCCCATAGCCGTAGCACGTTAATACACGCGGCTATTCCGCTCGGTGATACTATACTGAAATATAATATAAAATTGTTGATCCAAGAACTGGTATTATCAAAATCATTTATTTTTGGGGAAAAAAAGAATTTATCTGAAGAGGGGGTGACAATTCCGCATGTGATTCGTCATTACTACTTTGTCTCGTACTTTCTTGTAATACAGTATCACCACTTAGATATTCTCCATCTTCATTATCAAAATATAGCTCTCCAGAATCACTATTTATGAGGAAACATTCAATTTCTTCGTCAACAAGAGATGAATATATACTTCAAGACGCCATGATCGCTATACATTAGCGGGAAAGATATTCCACTCCATAATCATCATTATCTGGGTATCTTCCAGCGGGTCGGGTAGGACTTTTGTGGACAATATATACCTCCATCAGTTCCTGTCATAGAGTTCCTCTCCTTTCACATCCTGCAGTGTTGTTCCTTTCTCGATGAGGTCTGCATTTATTTGGACCAGCCACCTTCTTAAACATCCAACAGGTCTCCTTCCAGGTACTGCCATTTCCAAGTATTGTCTGGGGATTCTAGTCTCTTCCATGCTGTGCACATGCCTAAACCATTTCAACCGTGCAATGCGTAATCTTTCTTCCATCGTACAGGTTATTTGCATGTCATTTCTAATGCATTCATTTCTAATTCTGTCTCTTCTTGTTTATTGCATAGCAGATCGTAAAAATTTCATTTCACATGCTTGCAGTTTGCTGATATCTCTTTTCAGTAACACACAGGTCTCCAGTCCACATGACCTCCTGCCAATCATGTTCCACTCCAACGAAGCTGAAATAACACCAGATCGCTTACAAAACACGCGAAATGGAGTGGTATATCTGCCGTACAGAACTTCTTTGAGCATTTCCACGGAATCTCAAAGCATGACACTACATCGCGTTCATTTGTAAGATCGGTGAAGTCCACACTGCACCAAAATGTATATATATGGGTTTGGCAGTTGAGACACGGCGTTCAATAACGTATATATACGAGTTTGGCAGTGAATGGGTTAGGAACATGAAAATTGAGAAATAGTTGTGAACTTAGTAAAAATTTCTAAAAAAAATGTCTCAATATCTTAATTTAAACAAGATTCAGACTTACCAGGGAAGGATCTAAAGTTAAAAACTTCATAGCTGTTCTGTATTGAACTGAGAATCACAAAAGTAATTTTAATATGAGGAATTCCACCTTTTCGGTACACTTCGATTATACCACAACATTTTTATTATTATGAAGGTGCCAGTTTCGACATGTTTTCAATATCATCAGCCTTTCGTAAAGCCAAGCAAAATAATGAATTCACATATAGCAACAACAACAAGCAGCTTGCTTGCTTACTGGCACTTAATGGAACTTGTGTAAGACCCAAGTTAGTAATAGGTTATTCAAGGTCTTGTCTAAAAAAAAACAGCTTACTCTTGAGAGGAAGCTGAATGCACTCAAGAATAATTCAGCATTTAATAACAACATTGCAAGAGTAACTAAAAAGTCCCTCTATCCTTTACAACTTCATTGATCAATTTCATCCCCCAGTAGTTAACTTTTCAAAAACACAATTAAATAAGGGAAACGCAATCCTTGCAAAAGGCCCTAAACACAACTGGCCCAATTTAAATAAAGTCAACACAGCATCCAACTTAGTCATAGAATCAGAAGTTACCATTAACCCGAGAACTGTGGACCGTCTGTCTGACAGACGGTGTAACTGTTTCTCAACTGCGATCGTCTATCTGATAGACGGTCGGGAAAATCTTCATAGTTCGTAAGAATCTCAAGAGATGGCAGGAATAGTGTGTTTAACTGCTAGTTGGAAGATTTATCTTTCTTTTGAAATTATTTGTGAGTCACGAATATCGTTTGTTTGGAAGGCAGACACTATTTTATCTTTACACTTGAAGTTATCAGTGTCTCAGTGTCTCATTTACTGTTCACCACCCATGACACAGAATATGCCTCCCAACCTTGTACTTCTTTCTGTTTTTTAACCTTGGTTTCTGGAGATTATTAGTGCAAGAGACTAATCGTTTTGCCAGACAATACATTTATAAGTTAGGTGTTCTACAGAAGCACAGTTGATTTCATCTATGGCCAGATGATGGTGTTGGGATGGCAAGATTTAAAACATTTTTTTGGCCTAGTCATAAATATGGGTCTTGTGAAGAAAAAGAACCTGTCAAGTTATTGGTCAACTCAGCGCTCTAGTCAAGACACACCCTTCTTTAGAAAAGTGATGGCAAAGGATACATTCTTACCAATAAACAGATTTTTCCATATTGTGGACAACACATGCAGCAAGAAACCAGGTGACCCGGACTATGATCCCCTCCTCAAGGTTAGGCCAACCATTGACCACTTCAATTCTTGTTTCAAAAATCATTATGTTCCAGGGAAAACACTCAGTATTGATGGGACATTAGTTGGTACTAAAAACAGAACTCATCTGATTCAGTATCTGCCAAACAAGCATCACCACCAGTGGGGAATTAAACTTTTCAAGGTGTGTGAACCAGTTCAGTGTTTATTCACCCGTAAAGTCTGTAGGTTCTGCACCAAGTGGTAAAGGATTGGGGTTTGTTGTAGTTTTCAGTTTACTGAACTGTATTGGAAGTATATTTGGGAAGGAGTACCATATTGTTGTGGACAACTGGTATACTTCGGTTGACCTGGCATTAGCTCTTTGGGAAAAGAACACTCTTCATCGGTACTATTCGCAGTAATAGAAAAACTCTTTCTCCAGGAATAAACTTTTTAAAATTAGAGCCTGAACAAACTGTATATAAAAGAAGTGGCCCACTACTGTTCACTGCATGGGGAGAGAAAGAATCTCAGAAAAAGTTATCAGTTCTCTCTACTGCATGCCCAGCTATCAATCACAAGGTGAAATGTAGATCTTCGAAGTGGAGGGAAATGGTTATGCCAGTTGTAGTGACAGAGTATACGAAGGGGATGAGGGGCATTGATGTGTCTGATCAGAAAATTGATCACGTGTCAGCTGAACAAGCTAGTCATAGGAACTGGTACAAACATTTTTTTCATATTGTTGACATGGCCATCCTCAATGCCTGTATTCTATATGTACAGAATACAAATGAAGATAAACTAATATCAAGGTATGACTTCATTGTAAAAATTGTGGAGTCTCTCTGTGGTGCTGAAGAAGTTCAAAACTTGCCAGCTTCCACCAGCTTCTCTCACACTATAGAGAAACTTCCCAACAATCGTCAACGCAGGTGTGTTGCATGCAATTCTCCTGGGAATGAAAAAGTGAAAAGGTCCAACTATGGCTGCTTTGGATGTGGTGTTGGTGTATGTGTGAACTGTTACAAGGACTTGGATTACAACACCAAAAAGAAAAGAGTGTGAAGACCTTAGTCCACCATGCTGTTATTCCTGAAAAATGTTGAGGTAAATCTTTTATTATTTCAAAAGGGAACTAATGGCCTAAAATTAATGTTGTGGATCTCCATCGTACGCTTATAGTGCAAAAGTTACATTAATAATATTTTCAGTCACATCAACCTATTATTTCAGCCACTTTAAGGCCAGGATTTTTAAACATTTTTGTAATTGGTAAAACTTGTTTATATATTTTTTACAGTATCACTCGTTATTATTAATTTAATCTTCTTGTTTCTTGCGTCAATGTTTAGAGCAATTTCTAAGCTTTAAAATGATATACAATATATGTATATTATGATTTATTTGTGGTCACAAATATATATATTTATTTGTGGTCACAAATAAATATATATATATATATTTTAAATGTCTGTAATGCAGTAACTTGAACCTCAGCATTTGAGCTAAAATCCGGCAGCAGTACTAGGGTTAATAAAATGCCTTTAGATTTACAAGAGGAAGTAAGACCAGTCGTAAAAAGGAAATTGAGTAAAATATATACCTCCGAAAATAAAACGACAACCCCTAATCATAAGAATAATAGAAGTGCTTTCGTCGAACAGGTACAGGTCCTTAAGCTTAAAAAGAAAATCAAGGATATAGCCTCATCATCACAACAGCGGACAAAGAGAATACGACTGTCATTATGGACAAAGACAAGTGCTTAAATAAAACACTTTTTTTTAACAATAGTTCCTTTTCTATAGTTAAGAAAGATCCTACCCACCAAATCCAATGCATTTGAAACAAACCATAAAAAAACTCCTTTCCTTTCACTGATCAGGAAAAAGCAAAACTTACAATATGAATTCTGCTCTGCCCGCCACTAAAGCTTTCCCTAAGATCTTCAAGGCTGGTGCTCGCATCTGCCCAATTATTAATTACTGGCATTTACAGTTCATTCAGAAATTCTTAAAGAACAACTGCAATTTTTTGTCAAATAAATCTGAAAAAACAAACACTAGAGCTGATCAAGAAATTCGATAACTTTGAAATACAGCCCCATTATTCCATTCACTCGTTCGACATTAATAATATGTATCCAAGTATTAATATCAAAAAGTTAATTCCTATCATTGAAAGAAATCTAAATACAGCTCCCTAAGCAAACTTGAGATCCAAGACTTTATGAAGGTCCTGAAATTAGTAGTCAATAATAACTTCTTTATCAACAGGGTGGACTGGCAGTGGAGTTCACCGGTTTCGGGATCTTAGCAGAAATATATCTAGATTTTTAGAACATACAATAATTGACAACGATGACTCTTTTGCCAGTATTCTGTTTTGGTCTAGATATGTCTATGATACTTTGGTAATACTACACGATAGAATTACTAGTGCTACCTCTACTCTTGACAACCTCAACAATATAGATCCAGATATTAAATTCATCCTCGAGTCAGAATCCAATGAACAAATTAACTTTCTAGACCTCACGATAAGCAGGCTCCCATCCTCTCTAACACACAGTGTATATAGAAAACCCACACAAACTGCTACAACTATGAGGCAGGATTCTACACATCCATACACACAAAAGTGTGTTACTTATAATAGCATGGTCGACTGCGCATTTAAAATACCAATGTCAAAAACAAATTTAAAGAAAGAATTAGACACCATCCATTCCATTGCCAAATTTAATGGATATAATGACTGTTTCATAGAAAGAATAATAAATAAATTCAATCATCGACTAAAAACAACGTTAGAAAAAGAAAAACCCAACTCTCTTACATATTCTACCTTCACTTTCAACGAAAACTTTTGCAGTATCACCAACATTTTTAACAAACATAATATCAAGATATCCTTTCGTACCAGTAATAGGAATGTGGAAATAATACATAATTTTAACACAATAAACAAAAATAACACCTTCTTGAGCTCAGGGGTATACCAATTTAGTTGCAATAACTGCAGTTCCTCGTACATAGGACAGACCGGACGCAACTTCAAAATTAGGTACATGGAACACGCCAATGCTATTAAATACAATAGGTTTTTGGCAGTGGGCCAACATATGCATGATGTGAAACATAATTTTACCACTATAGTCCAAGACTTGGAGATTCTCAGGACCTTAGATGTCACCGATAATTGCTTCATACACCTCGATCAGTTTTTCAACCCCAATTTAAACCTAAACAAAATTTCTGAGAACCCAAGGTTCTTTACGACTTTCTTATTACGGTTTTTCAAGGTATTAAGTTTTCAAGTAAGTGTTCGATCTTCCACGCATTACATAACACCCTCTCATGGCATACGTCCCTGCCACATTGCCCTCCAGACCCGCCCCCAACTCCTCCCTTGTAGCCGGTTCCTCCTCAAGCCCCTCCCTTCCCTTCCTCCCCTCTCCCATCTACCTCTACTCTATACCCACATACCAACTCCAGTTGTCAACTCCTCTCCACAGAGTAAGCTTTTTGGCACGCTGCAGCAAGGTGAGTCTCACACTATAACTCTCTATATCTTTGCTTCATATGACTTGCCCTTTATTGAATGCCACATTAAAATCAGCTCCCCCCTTTTCTTTAGGCTTCACGTTCCGCTTGAACTGAGCAACCTCGGTTCTACATATCATCCTAGGACATACATGTACACTGAAACCCACCTTTCGACGTGCTAGTACAATCTCAAGCTGTGAAGACTATGCCACCAACAGCGCTCAGATTATTCCTCAGTGCCACATTTCACTATGAATAAGATACCTATCAAGATTCTAACATGTTCATTAAGCTTTATCATGCCAAAGCTCAACTTTATAGCAAGTGCCTCAACTTATGTCTTATAATGACTATTACGCCGCCAATGCGTAGCAGTCCTCATATATTTTATATAAACTATTTTAAATGTGTGTTGTCACACAAATTTTCCCAGTGTGTGTCACCATGAATTTTACCAGTGTGTGTATATTGCTGCTATATGTGAATTCATTCTTTTGCTTGGTTTTACGAAAGGCTGACTATGATATTGAAAACATGTCGAAACCGGTACCTTCATAATAATAAAAATGTTGTAGTATAATTTGGCCGTGCAGTTAGGGTCGCGCAGCTGTGAGCTTGCATCCGGGAGATAGTGGGTTCGAACCCCACTGTTGGCAGCCCTGAAGATGATTTTCCATGGTTTCCCAGTTTCACACCAGGCAAATGCTGGGGCTGTACCTTAATTAAGGCCACGGCCGCTTCCTTCCAACTCCTAGGCCTTTCCTATCCCATCGTCGCCATAAGACCTATCTGTGTCAACACGACGTAAAGCCCCTAGCAAAAAAAGACCTATCTGTGTCGGTGCGACATAAAGCAAATAGCAAAAATAAAAAAATAATAAGTGCAACAGTTTTGTATGTTTTGAAAAGGTGGAATTCCTTATATTGAAATTACTTTCCTGATTTCCAGAGAAGGAAAGAGGAAAAAACAGTAAGTAAAAGGATTTGAACAAGCCCCATATATCCAAAGCTAAGCGTAAGAGAACCTACATAGAACGTAAGAAATCCAAGGCAGTGGAGTGTGTGTGCTGCTCCTGTCTAGCCTATGGAGGCAGATATGCCCAAAGACACTCAAGATGATGTAATTGAAATGGTGATGGTGATCATATCAAAATATCCTCAAATGCTAAAGCACTCCAGTATTAAGCAGCCACATTTGTTTTTGTTTTTTTACTGGCTGTAATGGTGTCCTCAAGTTGGGTTTCCATAGGGCAGTTTGGATAGTGAATTACATGTTCATGATTTTGAATTGCACCACTGTTGCCATCACTGTGTATAATCCCTTCTTTTGTGTGTAGCTGTGGTTCTAGACATTCATTTATTTATTTATTTAGCTTCCATAGACTGCACAGTTACATATTATAAAATATAAAATTTTCATTCCAGTTTTATCTTATAAAGGAGTCTGGCTCCATGGCTAAATGGTTAACGTGCTAGCCTTTGGTCACAGGTCCTGGGTTTGATTCCCGGCAAAGTCGGTAATTTTAACCATAATTGGTTAATTCCGTTGGTACGGGGGCTGGGTGTACATTCCATCTTCTTCATTTCATCCTCATCACGATGCGCAGGTCACCTATGGGTGTCAAATCAAAACTGCATCTGGAGAGCCAAACTTGTCCTCGGACACTCCTGGCGCTAAAAACCATATAATTTCTTATTAAGGATCTTCCATACATGTGAAGATTGCGAAGTATATGCTGGAGTTCTTTCTATTAACCTATTAGCAGCTGTTGTTGTTGTGGTGGTGTCGGAGAGCCCAGTGAGTGGGTGGGCTGGAGACGACAGATTGGAAGACTGTACTGTGTGTTCGTGTATTTCTGTTGACTGAGGCTCGGCGTGAGTCAGCGAGGGAAGCCGCTATCATGAGTGTGAGGGTAAATGGACCTGTGTTAAGATATTAATGTTCGCTGTTGTGAGTATCGTCTTGCTGTTGAATACTGTTGGGCTATTTAGTTGTTCACTGCAAGTGAGTATGTTAATTACTGTACTGTCTGTGGAGTGGAACCAATGAACAGTCATCGTGTGTCGAGTGGCCTATAGCCCTGTGTTCAGATCCAGCGGCCTACACAGCTGCTGTATGAGGTGTATGAAAGTAAGGATTAAGGGTCCCCAGGTATAGCAACAGGTCGGACTGCCTGATGTGCTGTAAGGAAGAGAGAGAGACTTGTAGTTGTTTAAATACACTTTTCTATTTCTTATTTTTAATTTATTTTCTTCTCCTTAGATCTCATAAAATCCATATCAGTACTAATAGTCTCATATTCTAAGAGTTTTTATATATACCACTATTCACCTTTTGAAGTACTAAAACAAAATCATATCATTTGTTACCTAGCAACAAATTTTATTCCTTGAATAACAACAATTGTGACTTATACTGCATCACTTTTTTAACCTCAAGATCTACAGCAAGAGAGCTCAAGTACCTCTACATGAACTTCTATTTTTAATTCAAGAAAAGTGTCATAAGTGTTACAATTTTGTTGACTTCTTGCCATTTTTTTTGTTGGCTGACATATGTCGAAACCGGTCCCATAACATATTTAATATGTTGCTACATTAATTCGTGCAACAGTATTATTGTATTGAATAGGTGGAACATCTTTCTCTTTTTAGCATTGTAATTATTAGTTCAATACGGATCAGTGATGAAGTTTTTAACTTTAAATACATTGATTGGGTCATCGTGAAATAAATTAAAGTAATGAAAGGGATGGAGTTTTATTCGTAACAATATTATTTGGCTGTAAGAATATAACATGTGATCTCATTTCAAGCAAACAAGACAGTTTCACACTTTTCTTAGCTAAACATATTGTTCTTTGGATTTAGCATATGTCATTTTAAAACTATGTTTTTTCTAAGATCAAATTCTTACATTTTATTTGCAGTTCATTAACCCATTCAATAGTGGAGTGAATCTATATGAGTTTTTTGTGTAATTTGGCCAGTATGGTAACACAATGGTATTTGCGTGTCTTGTCATTTCCTTATTTAACGTCAAAAATTTTTCATTTTAGGTCCATATTGAATGGAGATTCACAAAGTAATGAAACAAGATATTAGGATTTACCTATTCAATACTAAATTATGTGAGAGATTATTAAATCATCACATACATATTTATTCTCATGGGGCTTGAGGAGAAGGCACTATAATTCAGGATAGAAATAGTTCTATTCATGTCGAGTGAAATTAACATTTCTCAAATACAGTATCTCCAATAAATCTGATCCTGTCAATGAATGTTACATAATAAGAGTTGTCAAAAAATAAAATTTCTTATCTAATACATAGTATAAATTGATCCTACAATAAATAACGAGGGAAATATTAACAATTTTGTTAAAAAAACCATTGGAAGCTCTTGCAACACATCTTTGAAAGCCACGGAGATTCATATTTTCATTTCCAGGAGATCTGTAGAGAATCCATGTATTTTGGACAGTAGCATATTATCCCCACAAAAAATGGGCCACCACCATTTTTTGGATCTTATGTTCGTTCTGTAGTAACTAATATTCTGGTCCATCTGGTCTCTTCCTGCCATTTCAGAAGTATTATTCTTGATCAGTTGAGATTGACAGTCATTCTCCTCTTTTTTTAATATCTCTGTAACTAGTTTGAGGCTAAACTTTCTCAGTTGGACACGGTTGTTAGTACTGAATTGTCATGCCAACAGCAGACAGACTACAATATTGGAACTTCTATCAAATTTTATGTCATATGAATAAATCTTTATTTGGTTTGTTTGTACAAATCTTGGATAGTTTTCGAGGGATAATCCTCTGTGCACTTGCTGTGCTGTACAGTGTTCCTGTAATGCCGATTCCGAGTTTGGTGAACTAATTCGTAACATCCAGTGTCATAAAGTAATTGTCTGTTATAAATGATGTGGTTTCACATGGCCACGTTCATCCATTGGTAGGTTTTGACTGATCTGTAGAAAAATTGCACTGCCCAGTCCAAGATCTTCTCTATACTTATTCTGGGGCCCTTTTGAACCTTGGTAGACCTTAAAATCAACAAGGTATCCTAACTTGACCTTACTTTGTAGCAAAATTGTATTGACTTACCACGAATGAATTGTTTCAAGCTATGGGGTCCAATGTATGGTATGATAGCTTCGACTCCCAAATAGCATATTCCTGAAAGTGACTTAAACAGCCTGTCATTTGTGTCCATCATGGAGTGGTCGTTCAGAGGAACATTACACACAATTTCTTCAAATCAGTTTCTTCTCGTAGCACAACTGCTTCGTTCCTGCTATCAATTTTCCTCCCAGTTCATTCTTCTTCAAGGCACTCCAACGTATCCACTGAGTATCAAGATGCCAAAGAAAGTCTTCAGTTCTTCTGGAGATACTCAGAAGTGTGGTCTCTACTTCTGCACTGCATATCCAAGATATGTACAGGAATTTGCTGAACAATGTGTAAAATTAATTTCGAAAAAATTAGTTCAAATAACTGTAATAGTGACATTGACCTGTGGAAAGGATAAGGCTGGTGAATAACTAGACCTGAATCACTCAGTTTTCTTTTCAGTTTTGTATTTTTGGGGATATCAGTGTTACTCCAGGTTCTGGTTATCTTCTCTGGTCTTCAAAATTTACACTGCATGATATTATTCCCCATGAAGCCACTATCTTTCATTGGAGATACACTGACTGAGCAAATGGCATGGGATAGCAGAGCACTGATGCGCAGGTGTGTTGTCTGCGCACCACTCGCCCCCATGCCAGCGACAATTGTATAGGAGACCTTGTGAACAGTGGCTGTGAATGTGACAGGTGTAACGTGGAACGTCGTCGTGTGCTGACACTGTTCGAACGGGATATGGTGGTCGGTGCCTGTCGGATGGGAAGTGCGATTTCGGAAGTGGTGCGGGAATTCGGCTTCACACGATCAACCGTGTCCAGGGTGTATCGTGAATGGTTGAATGCGGGTGTAACTGTCCACAACAGACGAATGACCGGCTGTCCAGCCACCCTCGATGACCGTGACCGGCGACATCTGAGACGGATTGTCAATAGTGACAGACGGGCAACTGTGCAACAAATCATGGCTCAATTCAACACAGGCCGTGCTAGACACGTCTCCCAGTGGGCAATCCGTAGGAACATGGGTTCTATGGGGTATGGGAGCCGGCACCGCACACGGGTGCCACTGTTAACCCAATGTCATCGGGCACTACGATGCGCATTTGTCGCCAGTCACCAGGGATGGACCCTGGAAAAATGGCGTAATGTGATATGGTCGGACGAATCACGATTTCAACTGCACCATGCCGATGGGAGGCACCATGTATGGCGCAGACCACATGAAACGATGGATCCCGCCTGCCTCGAAGGTGTGGTCCAGGGCGCTGGTGTCTCTGTTATGGTCTGGGGTGCATTTTCCCGGTATGGAATGGGCCCTCTAGTTGTTCTGGAAGAAACTTTGAATGGTACGCGGTATGTTGAGCTGCTCAGAGACCATCTCCACCCATTTTTGGCCTTCCAGCGCCCAGACGGTTCTGCGGTGTTTCAAGATGATAACACGCTGCCGCATTGCTCCCACGTCACCCGGGAATGGTTCCAGGAACATGCAGCGGAGGTCCAACGACTGCCATGGCCACCCAGGAACTCCGATATGAACCCTATCGAGCATATCTGGGATGTCCTGGAACGCAGGCTCCGTGCCACGGACCAGCATTGGCGGCCGCTCTGCAAACGATTTGGTGTCAGCTGCGTCCAAGGACTTGTCGACTCACTTCCACGGCGTCTCACTGCAGTTCGCAGGGCCAGAGGAGGCCCCACATGCTATTAGGTGACTATCCCATGACATTTGCTAAGTCAGTGTATACTGCTGCTTGTCACTTCTTCGGCTTTCGCTTGTGCTTTCAGCTGATGACTACATCCAGTATCCTCATCAGTACAATCCTCTTCTGTGTCACATCTTGAATCTGACAGAGCGAAAAATACATGTGTGGAATTTTCTATAGCTTGTTCTTCTTCTTCTTCTTCTTCTAGTACTGCCCATACATAACCTATTCAGGTATCTGAAATTATAAATTAGAAATGATGGGTTTAATCCAGCCAAGATATATACAGGAACAGTTCAACAAATGTTAAATATGCATCAGGAGTCGCAGAGGATTTTCCAGTAAAGGTTGTAGTTCATGAGGGATTAGCACTAACCCATTTATTATTCAATATTGTAATGGATGTGCTAACAGAGCCAGTAAGGAAGGAAGCACCATGGACGATGACTTTTGCCAGTGATGTGGTATTATGCACAGACTCGAAAAATGAAGTAGAAATGTTGCTGGAGGACTGGAGAAAAGTTCTGGAAGACAGTGGTATGAGAGTGAGGTAAGTAACACAGAGTTTTGAGCAGTGCACCCCATTGCGATCCTGTAGTTTCCTACGGTGAATACGATATGTTGTTGTGTTAGACCAGCCCCATGTTATTCTTCTTGCATGCCCACTGCAGGTCTGGGCACAATGAGCGCCGAGTAATAAAAAGCCAGAAAACATTACACATACACAGGCAGAAATATAATGGAAGATGAAAACAAAAAATTATTTTTAAGAAACAGTAGAAGCTCAAATCATCCAGAGGTAACGGGGCAATAAATAAATACTTACCTATCATGTTCGCATGGACCGGGTCGAAAATGACCAGAGGCGAAGTCATAAACTGAACTTGAGCCTATTCAATCAAAAGGATAAAATTTAAAAGGCTACCCGTCCTACTCCTACAATAATAATGCCGAGTAGAAAACAAAGAGTTTATTAAATAATAATTATATCAAAATAGTAAATGGCCACACAAAAATCAGAAAGAAAGTAAAATAAAAAAGAAAACAAGCCCTGATGGAAACAATACATAAGCTTAATAACCTATTCACTATCATTATAGCACCGTGCCTACCCATAATGTGATCCAGCCAGCAGGTTCAACCGTACATAAAATACAATTAATCAGAAAATAACAAAAGAAGTTGTTACCTTAGGAACAAAATAGAACAAATCCGTGATGCAGAGCTCAGCCCAAAGTAATTAATTATTTGATATCCATATCAACAGGATGAGTCTTTAAAGAAAACATTAGTTAAAGATGTCCGACTCGTTGGCTGAACGGTGAGCGTTCTGGCCTTCGGTTCAGAGGGTCCCGGGTTCGATTCCCGGCCGGGTCGGGGATTTTCACCTTAATTGGTTAATCCCAATGGCACGGGGGCTGGGTGTATGTGTTGTCTTCATCATTTCATCCTCATCATGACGCGCAGATCACGTACGGGTGTCAAATAGAAAGACCTGCACTTGGCAAGCCGAACCCGTCCTGGGATATCCTGGCACTAAAAGCCATAAGACATTTCATTAGTTACAGATGTCTCTGTCAGACTTATTTCCATCAAATTGTACTCGTACAATAATTAATTTCACAGTACTTCCTTCAATATTTGACTGAACGACACGTGAAGTTAACCTTTAGAGATCACGACACAGGGCCTTTCAATGAGATGCCACACAACAACGGTTTCCAACGCACTCAAAAACAAAACTAAAGATATAATATGGCTGAACCAAAGATAAAGGAAAGAGAGGCACGCGCAAGCATGGCGCCTGGTATCAGGGATAAACGAGGCATTGCTAAGGGAACATACACACCCAAAAAAGAAATACCAGTGCCCAAAAAATGCAAAAATAAGAAAAAACGACACAACTAGGCAATATGATATGCGTCCTACATATCTCACATTCAAACACTTGCACAATAGGTTAAAAAGGGGTCCAAGAAACAGGGAAGGCATAAAATATAACAATGGTCAAAAGTACCCCAAAAATGTAATTAACATCTCACACGAGTATTCGAAGCCAAATCCACACCAGATCAGAGGCCCAAATCACATCATCAATGTGTCGCATATAAAATTCAAATGCCAAAACAGCACAAACCATCCATGTACAGACCCTTTCGATACACAGTGACATAGCGGGGACATTGGAGAGCAATTTGGTACATGAATAAGAACAAAGAGACTTCCACACATGAACCGCAGAATAAAATCGACATAACACACATCCAAGGTGCAATAGAGCTCATTCGCGAAATACAGACACTCAATTACAGTAAGACGCAAATCAGTATACCTTGTTGTGACACAAAGAAAACCATAGCTGATATAAATAACGTTACATGGGCAGCAACAGAAAGACAAGACGAGCCATCAAATAAATACCCACGGAGAGTAAGAAATAGTGGCCAACCACAATGCCACGTGGCAACATAAAACAAAGATGATCCACAAGGCCCACCTCAAATACCTGAAAGTAATCGAAAAATAAAAAGTAGTTACCTTACCCTAATCAAGCCATACATATATGTGCAATAAAGTACATTGGAAACCTCCAAGATAAAATGCATGTACATCTTAAAATAAAATAAGTGTAGAAACATTTGTCGCTCACCATAACCCTTCATCAAGACAAAAAGTTTAGAAGAAGAGCCATGGTAAAACTAGATAGACAAAATCGGGAACAAACTGGACGACAAAGGTGACATCTGTGATCTCCTTGGGCTAATTTACCTGTACAATAAAAGTTGAAGTCGGTCATGATACCGAAGTCGGTGAGTACACAAGTAACAGAGGGCAAGCAGTTCGTTCAAAGAGCAAACCAGATAGAGATGGCCAGGATATGGCAGAGCAGTGTGAGCCATGAACAATCTATAACCTTATAAGGAGTGAGCATACCATCGGTGAAAATGTTTAAATTCTTTGGCTCTACCGTAAATGGCAAAAGTGATCCTGGAAGTCAAATCTCGAACAGAATCAAGTCTGTGTGGAATGCTTGAAGAAGGGCTTCCTGCATAATGTTTGACAAGAGGATTCCAGCCAAATTGAAAGGAAAAATTCACAAAGTAGTTGTGAGACCAGCACTCATTTATGGAGCAGAAACCTGGCCTGTCAACAGGGCTGCTGCAAAAGATACCTGATGCAGAGATGAAGGTGCTGAGATATTTGTGTGGACCTACAAGAAGAGGTATGCCCGGTTTCACCAACCTTCATCAAGGGAAGTGACGATCGTCAAATATTTGATGGTCCGTCAAATCCACTTTTAACGTTTCTCCAACATCCATTTTCACTAATGATCATCAAATCGTTCCTCAACTTTGAAGATTGGTTTTTTGTTCGTCAACTCACTTGACGATCCTCAAGTTAATTAAAATGGCTACCATGCTGTAAACATACGGATATGTTCATTGCAATTTAGACATATCTACTCCTGTCAAGCTGACGAACGGTCACAGACTTGATATAAATTCAAGGAAGTGTGATCGGGTGAAATAAATAACTAGCAACGTTGCTGCCGTTAAGTCGAGGTGAGCTAGAACTCCACAAGTGAAGTCAAGAAAAGGCCCGCTGCATATCGCATATCTCAACAGCAAACTTTATGACTATAGCTCCAACGGAGGATGATTATTACCAATATAAATGGTCCGTTATTGGACATTATAAATTTTCCAGCTAACTCATTCCTGGTTGCCAGCGTTTCGCCCCAATGTGCTAAGTTGGGCTCATCAGTTGATGGTCCGTCAAATCTACTTTTTACGTTGATGAGCCAACTTAGCACACTGGGGCGAAATGCTGGCAACCAGGAATGGGTTAGCTGGATAATTTATAATGTCCAATAACGGACCATTTATATTGGTGTTATAAATTTACTCATTCGGGACAAATATTTCAAGTTCCCTATGGGAATCAACATCTATATTATCGGATGATTATTACTTCGGTATTGTGCATCGACGATACAAGCAGTGCTAGTGTACGATGAATTGAAGTACAGTGCAATGGCTTCATGATAACGGGTTTGTTATACATGTGAAGTGAGAATAGTCATCATTTGGAGTGCTATTAAATAGTGCCTTTTTAAAGTGGAGCAATACGATAGTTTTATTGTGGACACTAGCTGATGTACCCGTGCTTCTCTACGGAATTCCACATTGTATACAAAATTCTAGGTTAGGTAGTGTATACATTGTGAGCAAGATTGTATTAAATTACATAGCTCTTAACGTTACCCTAGGAACGCGACGGTTAAATCACCAAACGTCCTCCCTCATATGAAGACTGGGTTAGTGAATTTTCATTGTAATGGTAGGCCCCCTTGCCTACATCAGTCACAATCAGGTTGGGTAGTTTTCATTATACTGGCGGACACTCTCCACCTGCCTTTTTACATCCTCAGAAAGATTGTCTTAGTAGTTTTCCCAAAATTAAATGAACATAGGTCATTACAATGATGTCAGTAAGGATGACGCAATTAAAAACAATGCATTAATATGACATTAATGGTTATGAATTTCATGTTTTTGGTCCGTATTGAACTGAGAATAATATATAAGTAATAATAACAACGTAAACGTTTCCACCTTTTCAATACTAAAATATATTCACAAAATTATAAATTACACGGTACTAGTTTCGACCCATCGCCGAAAGTGATCTTTGCTCCAATACGGCTGATGATGACCCCTAGATGGGTCGAAACTAGTACCGTGTAATTTATAATTTTGTGAATATATTTTAGTATTGAAAAGGTGGAAACGTTTACGTTGTTATTATTATTACTTATATATTAATATGACATACTCGATCAAATGAAAAACCACACATTTTCTCACTTTTAACCAACAGTACTACGCTGCCGATCTAACAGTCCAAAGTTCCACAGCTGGAATGACCAAGCCGCAGACAGCCGTGATCCTTGTGAACACACTTCGTTTTACTTCGGCCGAGTGGGGGTGTCGAATAGTGGAGACTCCCAGGGCAAAAACTATGCCCTTTTACTAATCTGTTTTCTAGGATTACCCGATGATAAAAATTTCATTGTGCCTGACAGAGTGTGAAACTGACTCATTTCTCCAATATTCATAAACATTGTGTGATTTCGCCTACTTGTTTTTACGGCTGACGATGACCTGGACTACGGTCGAAACCGGTCCCATTTAAATAAGAATGTAATTACTACATTTCTTTCTTTTATGTATTGAATTGGTTGAACTTCAATTATTTAATTTTTAATTTTAATTACCCGATGAGTCGGAAAATCTCAGTTCACTACAAAGGCGGCGAAAGAATCTGACTGGGAGGCAAATTTTTCCTCCAAGCCAGAGGAGAAACCCCGTCTTCACTGCTAACTGGGAATAAAATGAATGTAGAATTTAATAAAAGTGAAGAGGAAGAAGCTTTTCTTAAGAAACGGCTCTTTTCAGGGTTGAATTTTGTTATTTAGTGAATTGTGGTGCTATAATTCGGAATAGGCCTAAATTGTAATTCTAGACAGGTCATACTACTACTACTACTACTACTACTACTACTACTACTACTACCAAGTGAGCCTCTGCCTTATGTGTGCACACTGCTCATTCAAAACTGCGCGTCAGAGTAGGGATCGAATAGCTGGAGTACTATGATGAACTAGTCTGTCATGTACCAGCAATACGGTGTCAGAAAATGTATGAAACAGAGCAATGGCATGCTAAAGAAGAACGTTTTCTAACTCCCCAGCTATTTCCCGTTAATATTCAGTCAGGCTGTTATACTCGGTACGCAGCAGTAATCCCGTCTATCGGAGTCGAGCGGCAGCATAAGAGACAAAGAACTTCACAACAAACAATGGTCAATGTAGTTTTCTTCTAACTCTGAAATACCACTCTTATCAAAGTCAGAACGGTAAAACTGAATAAAATATAAATGGTCGGAAATTGTATTCTCTGTAACTTTTGTTATGTAGTACTTTTCGATAGGATCAATAACATAGGTATTTAAAAATGGAATTTTAGGTTACTTCCCCTAAACTACAATTTCATACATAGTGAATAAAATTATTTATAACTTACACTATAGTTTCTTATTCCCCGACTCTATATACTGGCTTTCATTCAATTCTGTTAACCCATTTTCTTGTGGCTCGGCGTTGATATGGACTTGGCAAAAAACAAAAATATCTGTCTTATCAAAGCCGGTACGGTAACAATGTATGGCATAAATGATCGGAAATTTAATTCTATATATCTTTAGTTATGTAGTATTTATTGATAGGACCATGAATAATATACATATTTGAGAATTAAAATTTAGGCCTTCCCCTAAACTACTATTTCACTCAGCGCGAGTAAAATGATTTATAGCCTAGATTGTAGCGGCTCATCCCCCGACTTCACATACCGATTTTCATTAAATTCTCTTCAGCCGTTTTCTCGTGATGTGTGTACATACATACAGACAGACAGAAATTACGGAAAAGTAAAAAGTGCATTCCCTTGTTACTATGGACTTGACTGATACAGAAATACCATTATTTTCAAATTCTGAGCAATGTACAGACAAAACTCTTATTTTATATATATATAGATTAGACTGTGTCTACTCCCTAATTTATTTATTTACATTTTATGGCCTTTATTGGACCACTCTAGCCAACTTTATACAAAGAATTTTTTGTTTCCTGTCAGCCCAGTACTTCTTCATTCTTTCTGATCTTATCCTTCTTTCTTCATCGGAAATCACCCTTGCTATTGTCTGTTTGTTGATTCTGATTTGCAGTCTGGTTTGTTTGTCTGCGAGTTTCTTGATTTTGTCGGTTTTGTTTCTTAGGTCTTCCACTGTAATTTGTTGTTCATCCATATCTTCCTTGATTTCTGTAATCCACTTAATGTTGCACTTACTATTTCATAATTTTTGTATTATTCTCCTGATGATCCTGTTCTCTGGTGTCCTGATTAGATGTCCAAAAAATGAAATGCGTTTCTTCCTGATTGAGCTCATTACTGGTTCTATTTCCTTGTAGACTGTTTCTTTAGAAGCTACTCTCCAGTGTCCATCTTTTTGGTATGATTTGTCGATGCATGTTCTAATGATTCTTCTCTCTATCTTGAGTATTTTGTCTATTTGTGGCAGTGTTAGTTGTTTTGAAGATGGTTTCGCTTGCGTACGTTATTTCTGGTTGAATGACTGTTTTGTAATGTTTTAATTTTGTTGCTATTGACAGGCCTTTTTTGTTGTAGGTATTCTTGATGACATATTGTGCTCTGGTCATTTTATTTATTCTGTTATGCCATGCTGGCTTTTCATTGAGGTTATATGTTATGATTTCTCCCAGATATTTAAATTTATCTACAATTTTGATTTCTTGGTTTCCTATGGCAATTTTGTTTATGAGTGGTGGGTCAGTAAACATGATTACTGTCTGTTCAAAAGATATTCCAAGACCAATTTTCTGTGCTATTTCCTGTAGTGATATAACTTGTTGTCTGGTTTCCTGAATATTGTTGGACAAGAGAGCAAGGTCATCTGCAAAACCTAGGCAATTTAAACTTATGTTATCATTGGGTCTTCCAATTTGGATGTTCTTTGGGTTACTTTTGTACCATTCCCTCATTATATATTCCAAGGCACAGTTGAACAGCAGTGGTGACAAGCAATCTCCTTGTCTTAAGCCTGTTTTTCTGATGAATGGCTCAGAGAATTCCCCTCTGAACTTGACTTTTGATTTAGTGTTGGTTAAGGTGAGTTAAATCAATTTGATTAATTTTCAACATTGAAGGTCTATGGATATAGTTGTAAGCTTTTTTAAAGTCCACGAAGGTTTTTGCAAGTGGTTTGTTTTGCTCCTTGTAATATGCTATGGCTAATTTTAAAGTGATGATTTGTTCTGCACAGCTTCTCCAAGGTCTCAAGCCTCCTTGATATTCATCTAATTCTTCCTCTAGTTGCTCTCTGATCCTCCTGTATAGGATTCTGGAGAAAATCTTGTATGTGCAGTCTAAGAGAGAGTAATTATCTGGATTGCTTTTATCTCCTTTTTTGTGGAGTGGGTGGATTATGGCTGTGGTCCAATGTTCGGGGAACTTTTCTGTTATCCAGATTTTTGTAGGGCCATGTGTAAAGATGTTCGAACTGTATTACTGGCATATTCTGCGAAAACTTGGTCTTCTCCGCATGCCTTATAATTTTTCAACTCTTTGGGTGGCGTGCACCAACCAAGAGTAAGTTCTACTTCCGAAGTATTTTAGTCCTCTCAGATACTCCTGGACTAAATTACTACAAGAGTAAAATGTTGAAGAGCACCATCTTGTAGTATATTACTAAAGAAGTAAATAACGTACGAATATAGGTTAGAATTTACTCTCACGTCGTGCATGGAGTAAGCTAAGTTTAGACATGTTGACTAATGATAATATCGTGCCGTATATGAGAGGAAAGAAGTTTCAAACGTGTTTATGGATTACTTAGATTATATTGACGATCTCGACGCAGTAAACGATGGGAAATGTAATAGTGCGTAGGCCTACAGTGCGTGAAAGGCGATAGCCGTGTAATGTGAACACGGCGAGTATCAGGAACGTTTTTGGTCTTAGGGAGGAATCCTTTACTTTCCTTCTAAATCTACTTGGAGATCAATTACAGCTGAATTCTTGTCTTAATTTTGTTGTATCTCTAAAATTACAGTTGCTGTGTGCTCTACGAGTGTTTCGTACCGGAACATTTCAGTACGGTACAGTTGCCGGTGATCTAATTAACGTTTACCGCACAACTGCTAGCCGTATCTTTCATCGCGTAGTTAAAGCAGTAGTTGAGGCTAAGAGGGAGGTACGCCTGCAAATGATGATGATCGTTCGGAAAATAAAAGGATATTGTCCACGTTGGCAGGTTTCCACACGTCGTGGGTGCAATTGACTGTGACTGCGCGCATATTCCCATTTATTGCCCTCTCGGTGACAACGGTAAACTTTTCAGAAATCGGAAGAGGTTTTTTTATTTTTTTATTTGCTTAATGTCGCACCGGCACAGATAGGTCTTATGGCAACGATAGGGCAGGAAAGGCCTAGGGATTGGGAAGCGACCGTGGCCTTAAGGTAGGGCCTACAGACTCAGCATTTGCCTGGTGTGAAAATGGGAAAATTTCGCTGTGGATGTAGGCCATCTGTATGAAGAAACCGCCATCAGTTTTAATTTTTCCCGCGTGTCCATGACTTTCTGCTTTGCTTTTAAGTCCTTCTACAGAATCTTAACTTGCTTTTCACTGCGTTTTCCGTCACTCGAAGCATTGAATTCTTTCGTCACGACTTTCCATGAATTTCCTTTCTTATCCAGCATCTTTATGTTGTGTTTCTTACACCTTATATCCTTTGCATAGATCGTCATTATCTCTATTAACAAGCATTTATCTTTTTCGCTTACGTTTTTCCCCCGTTTCCTAACGCACATAACCTTATCTATTTGGATTTCTTTAAAGAAGATACACGAACACAGCACTACTCCGCGAGTAACGAACGCTACTTCTGTAGTAGTAACTAAAAGAGTAAATTGTACTTCAACTCTCCGACGTTACTTCCGGAGTAAATAACTCCCGTAGTAATTTACTTCTGTAGTATGGACTTCTTTAGTAAACGCTACTTCCGTAGTAATTTACTCCAAGATGGTGCACGCCACCCTTTGAGTGCTGTTTCCACCTCTTGGATTGTTGGGGGATTTATGAGTTCAGGCGGGGCTTTGATGGGTGTGTCTGTATTAATTGCTAAAAGTTCCTGGGGTTCTTCACAATTCAAAAGTTTAATGAATGCTTTTGCCAAGATTTCGGCATTTTCCTTGTCATTATGTGTCGTTTTTCCATTCTCGCTTTTCAGCATTAATGTGGGAGGGGCAAATTTTTGTACTTGTCTTCCAAACCTCTTGTAAAAGTCTCTGGAATTGGTTTTGTGGTAGTTTTCTTCTATTGAGTTGATTAGATCTTTCTGTGATTGTCTCTTAGTTTGCCTGATAATTTGTGTGAACTTTTTCCTGATATTTTTGAGGTTGGTTGCACTTTCTTCTGTTTTGTGTGTTTGAAATTTTAACCATGCCTGATGTCTTTCTTCATGAATTTCATCACATTCTGAGGTCCACCAGGCATGTCTTTTATGTGTGTTCAATGGGGCTAAATTTTCAGCTTGTTGCCTGAGAATTGGAATCAGTTCTTCTAAATTATCTGTCACTTTTATGTTCTGTGTAACTTCTCTATATTTATCATTCCTAATTAACTGGTGTGGATCAAAGTTTCTCTTTCGTTTATTGTGTTTCGGTTTCTTTTTTTAGTGGTGTGAACTTAATTTTTATTTTGATTATGTAATGTTCTGAACCTATATCTACTATTCTTAATACTTTAACATTGTAGGGACGTGGCGACCCCATCGCCCAGTGGGAAACCACTGCAATCAGCCAACCTCATTGGGTTAGGAGGAAATGCCAACCCAAAACCTTGAACATCTGGGGTACTCCCTCTGCTGTTAACAACCGTAGTTGTAAATCGGAGCTTGCTCCACCCAAGGTTAACTACCATGGAAAGGTCTTTTAGGAAAAAAATTCCACCGTCCTGTCCAAGAAAACAGGAGAAGGCTACATCAGATTCGGTGGGTAGTCACCTTGAAGACATCGAGTTGGAGCGTTGGCAATCACCCATTCCTATGCCAGCACATAAGAACAAGATCAAACAAGATCAGATCAACTACATTGCAACTTATAATATGAATTCTCTACTTAAAGCAGGAAAACTAAAGAACTTGACGGACGAATTAGATAAACAGAAAATTTTAGTAGCAGGACTCCAGGAGATGAGAAATACTACAGAAGAACCATTCGAATCTCAAGGCTACAGAATTTACAATGGGAAACCTGGAGTAAGGGTTATGAAAACTTCAAAAGGAGGCCCAACAAACTTAAAACTTGGAAACATGCTGATTGGAGAAGAGGGGAATGGCAGCTGGATCACGTATTTGTGGACGAAACCTTCCACAGAGAAATCTACTCCCTAATTATGTATCGTTCTATTTTTTTCTCTCCATTTTATTTGAGAACATGAGAGCTTTAAGAGAAAAAAGAGTTTTCTTCTCAATTATTATTGTGCTCATTTATATGTTAAAGCTCGTAGTTCAAAATGGGGGAGAATTTTGACGCTGAGATTATATATATATATATATATATATATAGAGAACTGTTGGAGAATCTTGGACCTGAACGAGTAATTGTGGGACGAAATGGCCATTTCCACACGATGGACAATTCAAAATTTATTATGTGGTACGGGCTTTCTAAACAAGTTACTTTGAAATTATTAGAACAAATTAAAGCAAGACTGAATATCCCACTAATAGGAATAGACCCCTCACTCCTATCCAGCAATTGCTTCTGACACTGTGTTTTTATGCTACCGGCTCTTTTCAAATAGTAATTAGAGATACAAATGGAGTTTCAAAAGCTACAATACGTAGATATATCAAGTATGTGTCTGAGGCAATCGCCTATTTAAGACATCGCTATGTTTGTTTTCCTAGCACAGATGAAGTACGTGCTGTTATTCAGGAATTTTACCGTATATGTAATTTTCCGGGAGAAATGGAGGCAATGGACTGTACTCATGTAACAATACAGTCTCCTGGTGGTCATAATGCGGAAATGTTTCGCAACAGAAAACAATATTTTTCCATTAACTTTCAGACAATTTCAGCTGCGAATCTACTGATTAGAAATGTAGTTGCACGGTGGCCTAGCTCGGTACACGATAGCTTCATTTTTGATAACTCAGAAATCAGAATGATGTTCGAAACAGGAAGAATACCAGAAGGGCATTTATTGGGTGATAATGGTTACCGTTTAGCCCCCTATCTTCTAATTCCCTTTTTGAATCCAAAGACTGAAGGTCAAGAAAAACAACAAAGCTCATGTGGAGACAAGAAATACTGTAGAGAGACAGTATGGGGGTGTGGAAAAGGAGGTTTCCTTTAGGATTAAGAACAAAAGTAAGAACTGCATTAACCATCATAGTAGCCACTGCTGTTCTTCACAGTATTGCAACACAAACTTGTGAGGAGGATCCCCCCGAGGATCAAGTGCCTCGTGAGTATTTGCAAGGGAAAAGAGCACATGAAAGAAATTATCTTATATTTTATGCGGTACCTGTCCCCGTCGTAGATGTTCTTTGTGGCGGTGCGCCTGCTGCTGTTCATGAAAGGATTGTCGAAACTCATTTCCTCTAAGAAAGTAGTCCAGTTAAACAAATTTGCAAACATGAAAAATTAATGAAATATTCTTACACAATGATATGAACTTATTTTTATTACATTTTAACTCATTTGCTTTCAATTTACTGGCAATTTAAATTGTGTGTACATCAGTGTAAGTTTTGTTAGTCAGTTCACTTTTACCGATATGTATTTTGTCACATAATGCAAAGATGCAGAAGTATTGTTCTATAGCACTTAGAATGATCCCTTGTATGCGACAAGAGAGAAATTTTAAAAAATAGTTTAAATACTACCGATACTACATTATTAATAAATAATTACTTATTCAAATACTTGGGGCAAGTTTTGCTTGCAACACAGATGTTTTAAGCTTTTCATTTTCTTGTTTCATGTGTTCAGTTTCTCTCTGCATTTCAAGGTGCCGCATTTCTGAATCATGTTTTTCTTTTAAGTTCTTCAACTATAGGTTGCATAGTTTTCATCTTTCTTCAGACATTTCGGAAAGTTTCTCACATGCTTTGGCAGCTTCGGTCTTTTTCACTTTATTTAAATTGGGCCTGTTCCTTGCACTCCACATATTCCTTGAAGTGGTTGACACTGGTTTCGGCTGCGATATCAGTACTTGCTCGGTAGAAACAGGAATCAGAGAAACAGCTGACGTCACTGATTCTTCATGAGGTGCGATCTCCAACATAGAGGTTATGTGTCGTACTTGTTTTATGTCCACCGCATCGTTCGTGACCAGTGTTATCTATTTGATCTATATATGGGCTCCACTTGCTCACAGATAATAGATAATAATTGGGAAGAGGTTTAATCTAATGATGAAGTTTCAGCTGCTCCACCTCCCTTTTTATGCATGTTGATCTTATCCTGGACCTTCTGTTGTTTCGACCTGCGCTGAAAATTGTCATAAAATGACCAGCTGCTTCATAGATCTTTTTTTAAACAAAATCTCTAGCATTAAACATGTCTGTTAATTGTTCCCAAGCTCTTTTCAGCAACTAACCTTACCATTAATGCCTTGTCTTTGGACAAATTCTCTCCCCCTTTTTTAAAAAAATGTTTCTTTGTTGTCCATTTCTTTTTAGTAGTTAATCAAAACAATATTAAATACTAACTTTTAGATAAGAGTTAATTCAATGGAGAAACATTACATAACTCACGGGAACTGAATTCTATTGCTTTCTAACCCTCTTTTGTTTTACGAGCGAATCAGAAAGACCAACATACATTAATCTGTCATGGAAACCTAAATATAATTCTGATGAATCGTCATATTTGACGAAACCTCAAATAAAGCCAATCTGCGTTGGTGGAACGCTTCTCATTGTAATGAATCGTCAAGCCTTGATCGATCATCATATTTGTTGTTCATTGTATCAACTATACAATGTTTTGCTAATGTATTTTTTGTTTCAGGTAGAAAACAGATACAATGTGTGAGCAGACTGAGGTCTCATACCTTGAGGGGGACATAGTGTGGGTCAAACTAGGATCTTGCTGGTGGCCTGGGAAGGTTCGAGATATTAATAACCTGGACGAAGAAATCCTTGAGAGCTTTAGGAAACGACCCATTGCTGCTGTGCAATTTTTTGAAGAAGATAAATTGTAAGTATGTGAACTATCTTCTCCCTTTCAAAACTTTCTGTCTCTCTGATTCAGAATGACCTATTACTACAGCCCTCGAAATTTGCCCTCACTACTGCCTAGTGCTTTTTTACAAAAAAATTGAAGAAAAAATAACAATAGAAGAATAGGCTGAACGTGCAGTACTATATTCAACAGAAATTAGACTAAACATGAACAGGAATGGGTAGTGTATGTTTTGTTACTGTAAGGGCACAGTTTCATTAGTCAAATCACATCAGTTTGAACAGCTACAGTACATCCTAATAACAGAATCTGCCTGGAATGCAAGTTGGAGTTAACCTACAAAACTACGTTATCACCCTCCTCTCCCTGCCAAGTGCCAGGTTTAATACGGAAATTTGAAATGCCTAACGTAGAAAATGCTTATTTCAGTGGAATTAGGTCTGCTCATCATCCATCCGGAAAACTAACATTTCAAAGAGCATGACTGGATACATAGCTGTCTGTAGTATAAGGCTGCAGTGTGAGAAGAGGTGGCACCATTCACTTCAATGCAGTTTTTTGAGGGATCCTGTTGCATTGCTTCTGATTTGCTGCTTGTAAGTTCAAAATGATATACAGTGGAACCTCGATTCTCCGTTTTTGGAGGGACCCTGGGTAAAATACGTACAACACGGGAAAACGGAAAATCCAAGTATGAATGAACCATCAACAATATAGCTAAATATCACAAAAATGAAATAAGTATAATTCTAATCTTCTTCTTTTCTTCATGGGGCCTCTAAATATTAGTTCCTAATTAGTGTTGACCTCTAAGATCTTGTGCTACCATGTTTTTCCTTCATTCCCACCTAGATATGGCCAATTCCAGGCGTCGCGTGTTTACATTTGTACATTTCTTTTTTAACATATATATGAAACTTACCACCTAAAAAAATTGAGATTTATGCATAATAACGTCTAGATTATACTTAATAAGGCCCGCAAATTTCATTGTTATAAACCTGATGTATGCAATTTCATAAACTTTTAAATGTAACGATCGGTATTTACATGGAACAGACTTTTAATTTCGCATACCTTTACGTTTCTTCTAAATTCTGCTAATTGTGGTAACTTTTATCAGTAATGTAAATATATTGTTCACAAGAAGGACAAATGTACATTTTGTGAAAAAAAAATGTGTAAGTTGCGTAATATCTGCATAATATATTTAAAAGCGATCATCACGTGTTTACTTGACAGCGTCGCAGGATTACACACGCAAATCTGCGCTATGGCGACATGGCATGAGGGCCTAATAAATCTTTAACTCAGCATCAAGTATTATCACTGAATGACAAAATGTATATTTAATATCTCAGCAAGTAATAATAAATAAGGGATGTAATTGCGCAGCGGTCAAACTGCTTGCAACCATCAAGACGGACTGGGTTCGAGTGCCGATTAATGCATCTGTGATTTTCGACGTGGAAGTCATGTCCGGTGGTTTGGATTTCACGCAAAATATGAGGTTCCGTCGCTTATGATAGTGTGATTATCGGTTACATAAAATAATAATAATAATAATAATAAGATATATTACTACAGATAATGGTACGGACATGTGGCCTAAGTAAAGTGCTTTTATGAATTGTCACACATTTACTTAACACTAATAACAGTGAATGTAAAATGAACTAAAATATTTAAAAATATCTGGACATTCAATGCTTACCGGTACGTAGCCTACAGTTTGAATGAAAGCTTGATCAGAAAAAATATAAAATGAAAAACAGTTTATGTTCATTCTGCTTCTGGTATAGACTCATCAAAATACCATTTCCCATGAGTAAAACGAGGCACCGGTAATTTTCTTTCGATTTCACTTTCATTTAAAAAGCACTTGTCTTTCGTCGGTGGTTCACAAAACAGTTTCGCTTCATCGTTGCAGTTGCAAAAATTGGTTACAAAATAAACATCACCATCACTTTCAGTTATGGTACAAACATAATACTTGGAATGTTTCTTTCCGCTTTATTTTCGAAGGACGAAGTCTCCCACTTCAAAAGTCGTATCACGGGGTGGATTTTTGTCATCTGCTTCGATCTAATAGTCTGGATGTAGAGAGTGTATGGTAGTTGTTTCTGAATAATAATATTTTCTTCTCTGAACTATGTATTTTTTTAATGGCTCCACATAGTGAATATCATGTGTTCCTGGTACTGCACAGACATTGACGAAGCAGCTTTTCAGGAGGGATTTACTCCTTTCAACATCTTCAGAAGGAACAAATATAACATTTGTGTTTGCTGAATTTCTTTTCGCTACTTCCACGACATCGTGCACGTTTATAAGGTCTCTTTTCGCACGTAGAGCAACAGGCAAATTACGTTTTAGTGTTCCGCCAACACCGTCAACAGCACCTTTCCCATGACCAGACGCAAAAAAATTCCAAGTTACATTAATTTCAAAAGTTTCCTTAAAAAAAGTTAGGTTTGTGAACATGAATCTTTGCTTGAACTGGCTCACTGCCCCGTCTGAGAAGATTTGTGATTTCTGGTCGTTTTTCCTTGATGTCTGTTAATACTCTGCTTAAAAATGAGTGCGTGGCATATTTGTCATGCTCCATATCGTCAGACATAATTGCATATGAAGCATGATGTCCTCCCGCAAACCGCGCAACAGCAGTAAATATCGTAATTTGTCGGTGATGCCAATAACAACTCTGAATTTCATCTTGTGAAAGAACAGTGAAATTCTCCACAAAATCCCCTTGCAAAACTTGTTTTTTCTACACTTCGAACATTTTGCTTTGCATTCTTTTAATAAATGTGTGTTTCAAAAACAAGGGACACGATTTTACTAATTTATCATAACACTCTTGAACTGTGCCAGATTCTTTAATTCGACATACGTGATTTTCATTATCACTTTGCCACTGGTACCACTCATTTTCGTCTCCAGCATCGTTCCATGCGACGGGGAACTCCTCGGCTGCACGCTCGCGAGAGCGTTGTAAACTCGCGGCGTATTTTTACTATCAGCTTCGTATGAATCCATTTGAAATTTTAAACGAATGATATAGCAGTGTGAAAGGGTGTACGAGCTCGGTAGCTGCAGTCACTTAAGTGCGGCCAGTATCCAGTAATTGGGAGATCGTGGGTTCGAGCCCCACTGTCGGCAGTCCTGAAGATGGTTTTCCGTGGTTTCCCATTTTCACACCAGGCAAATGCCGGGGCTGTACCTTAATTAAGTCTAACATTTTATTGCCGAAACTCATCTGGTGAACATCTTTTAAAATTGTTTAAAAATAAGAATAAAATAAAAAACTTTTGAGATCTGGCTAGTTGTGTTAATTCCTGTTGCTTAACTTGTTTAATTGTCATTAAAATTTCATAACAGTATTGAATATTTTCTGCAGTTGATAATTGTCATTATGGTCGATAGACTTGTTCTCGTTGCTGGAGTAACATTTATAAAATGTATTGGTATTAATTTATATTATCAATGGGGTAAAATTGTTCGTGAACAAACTTGTTGATGAAACACTTTCTGATGTGATATTGGATTTTAAATGTTCTCGAACGTTCCATAATGGCTCGTTGGTGTATTTTCCTTTCTGCTGCGTAATTGTTTGGTGTTACTCCTAGCCTCTTGAGAACTTGATTGCAGCATAGGCCATCAATGGTCTAATTATCATTGTGTATATCCACATTACCATTGATGGTCTTAGGCCCCATGTCTTCCCGATGGCTCTTTTAAATACATACAGCAAGTTCTTGGCCCAATGGGCCTTTGCCTACCAAGCGACCGCTGCGCAGCCCAAAGGCCTGCAGATTACAAGGTGACGCATGGTCAGTGAGACGAATCCTTTGCGCGTTATTCCTGGCATTCTAGATCGGGTTCGCCATTTCATCCTTCAATAGCTCCTTAATTAAAGGTAATCTTAGGTTAAGCGGACGTGGAACCAACCCTCATATCCAGGGAAAAGTTCTTGACCTGGCCGAGAATCAAACCCAGGCCCTCCAGGTGAGAGGCCGGCAAGTTAGACCATGAGGCCAGCTGCAAACATTAATTACCGATACCCGAGTTAAAAATCTCGAAACTTTACATTCAGTTTTACTTCGTCAGTTTCCCCGTAAAAACTTATTTCAGTTCAGCAACTTTGATCAGCCAAACTCTTCGAAAAATCTAATAACGCCAAGCCAAACAACAGTCGATCACAAGTAGTTTTTAATTCTCCAATTTAATAGAATAAAGCACAAAAGCGCCCAACGTAATGGCAAAATCCCTTTTCTTTGTCTTCTATTGTAATTTGGTCACCAGTATACTATTCATAGTCAGTTTCTGGAAATCTTCTACCGCTTAATAATAATAATAATAATAATAATAATAATAATAATAATAATAATAATAATAATAAATTCTATAGATCGGGTGTTTATATGCTTACACATTTTTTTTTTTTTTTTTTTTTTTGCAAGTTGCTTTACATCGCACCGACACAGGTCTTATGGCGACGATATGCTTACATGTAGTAGCTGTATGTCCACCTACAGTATATCGGCCAAACAGGTAGAAACTTTGACACGGGGTACTTAGAACATGTAAATTAATGTAAATATAATAGATTTTCAGCTATGGGGACAACATGATGCACTAGTGTTTTAGTTCTAGTGTTTCTAATAGATTTGTTGGCTAGAAAATGGTAATTTCTTTTCAAGGATCTCTGAATGAACTGCGATATTTTATACAGGCCTAAAGGAAATGAAAATCCACAGCCTGTTTCCAGTCATTCGACCGGGTCAGGAATGGAATGAATGAAGCCCTCATCTAGCGGCGAGAATAGGAATTGTGCCGGCTGCCGAAGCCTATCGCACTCCTGTGGGGCAATGATTTACGAATGATAGATGAAATGAAATAACATTAGGAAGTGTTGCTGGAATTAAATATGACAGGGAAAACCGGAGTACCTGGATAAAAGCCTGTGCTGCCTCCACTTTTTCTAGCACAAATCTCACGTGGAGTGTCCGGGATTTGTACCATGGAACCCAGCTGTACAAGGCCGGCGCACTGCCGCCTGAGGAATGGAGGCTCTACTGGGTCTGAAATTATCAGTCTAATGGGGATGCTTTCTTTATGGATTTTTGGAAGTGCTCTGGCCCTGGGTAGGCCAGGATTCATGTTGATGAGAGAATTACATTCATATTCTGTTTTATTTTTATTTCGTATGGCGTATAGAGGGTACAGAGAAATTATATACACTTAAATGTATATACACTTAAAGTAGATAAACAACAATCGGACAAAGGATCAATTGATGGTAATATAACTTATAATTTAATGTCCAGAGAATTTAGCCAATTCACTATCTCTTCACTTGCCGCATGAAGTTCGTGGTATCCTCCCTGGAAACGCCGAAGTGGGCACATCATTACAACATGTTGGACTGTCTGAGACACTTCACCACAGTCGCAATGAGGGCTGGAACTTTTTCCCCACTTGTGGAGCCAGAAATTGCATCTTCCAAGACCGGTCTGCACTCTGTTCAGTGAAGCCCAGATTCTCTTTAGCAAGTTTCCTACAAGGGTCAGATATCAACCCTAGGTGGTCAGGGTTTGAAGCAGCCCACTCTTCCCTCCAGGCATTATTCATGTTGTACTGTGACTCAACCAGCCTCTTTCCTAGTTGCCATGATGGATGTTGAGATTTTAATCTTCCTTGCTTCTGAGGGTTGCAGTTGTGATGAATCGGCAAGAATGTATTTGCAGTACTTTTCAACCATTCCTTCTTCAGAGCAGTTAGCCTTCGAAGGTGAGGAGGATGGATGTTAGTTAATACTGGCAGCTATTTAAGTGGTGTGGATTTGAGTGTGCCAGACACTGTCCTCGTGGTATCATTCAGCTGGATATCAACTTTTCCTGTGTGTGCACTGTTGATCCATACAGGGCTGCAATATTCTGCAACTGGGTATACTAGGGCAAGAGCTGTTGTTCGGAAGACATTAGCATTTGCTCTCCAACTAGTGCCACTGAGTTTGTGAAGGATGTTGTTACGTGTTTTAACCTTTGCTGCTGTTCTGCACAGGTGTTCTTTATAAGTCGAAGAGCGTTCCAGCACAATACCCAAGTATTTTGGATGAGCACAGTATTTTAGCTGTTGGCCTCTGAATTGAACTTGTGAAATGTAATGGGCTCTCCTGTTGTCTATTGTATATGAAAGGTAGTAATCTCTGTTTTGTTTACCTTTGGTTTCAATCGGCAGGTGTTGAAGTATCTATCCATTTTTAGGAGATCCTGTATGAGAATGTACAAGATGATTTTGTATTTGTTTGAGTTGACATTGGAGTTTGGCTGTGTGATCTTTCTTAATTGGGGAAAATGAACTATTAGAAAAGAATTTTTCTTATCTATTCATCTTTGTTGATAATGACAGTAGAATTACCTTTATCTGGCTTAGTTATTTTCTTTCTGAGATTTTGAATTTGTTTATGTGTGAAATTATTATCTTTGTTAATGTGGTTTTAATTAAGATTAGTGGGAATATCATTATGTAAAGTGAGCCGTACTAGGGAAAAATTTTCTTGCCATGAGTGGGCGACTACCTTTTTCCTGAATCGAACGCTTAGTCCCGCGGCGTCTTTCTCCTTTCGAGCTCTACGACTAGGTAACAATTTTTTTCTTGCACTGTTCTTATGGGTGACTATTTATCTAGAGCCATGCTACAGTGCCTATCTCACCTTTCGGTCCTCCTCAGCAATCAAGAAAATTCAATGTTCGAACAATATCTCAGGGAATAAGTTACATCAGCATTTTTTTTACCGTGAATCCGACTGGGATTACCCTCTCTACCTTTCATTACATGCGAACATCGATTGGAATATTTGGTCATGAAGACTCGGTTTCAAACTCAATTAATTACCATCATCAGGTAAGATATTACAAATTAATCTTATAATCTATAAATAATATAAAAGCACTTAAATTCTAAATTATTAATATTCAAAATTATATCATATTTTTAGATGAGCTAAATGTTTTCTAAATATTTTGTATGTACATTGGTATTTCATCCAAACAAAAAAAAATCTTGAAGTCGTCCTTGAAGTCCATGATCATTAATCAAAAACTACCTCATTATTGCCTATGGTCTCATCCTATCAAATAATTCTTCTCCTAAAATTTTTCATGGATTAAGACTGTTCGATGAATTCATCCTGACTTATTATGAATTACAATCTATCTTCATCTTCTCATTCTCTTATTTAAAAAAATTATAATTGTATAGTTCTTTATATTGACATTTAGAAATTAATTAAATTAATGAATTAGCTTGAAATTGTGTAAGTGACACAACAAGTGTAAAATAAAAATGAAACTCTTTTATGAATAGAGTCAAATTCTCGTGAAATATAAGATTCTACTGTTAAGCTCCAGCAGAATGTCGAGTTCTGACATACATCCAGTTTCGGTTATTAATATTTTACAAAGTTTCAAACTTAAGAATCCGAGAATATATATATATTTTTTTTTACTTTTGGTAAGTAAGCTTAATTATCTGTCTAGGCTCTTCAACTAACTTTATCTTTCAGAAAACACACGCAGAATAAGAAATGTTTCATGATTGTAGCTCGTAATAGCTACCTACGTTAATATATATAAACACACACACACATATATATTGTAACAGTAAATTTGGTACTTCGGTAGAGATGAGACGCAGGGCGTGTACCAGTCGCTGAAGTGCATACAGAGGGAGAGGGTTTTGTTTAAAAGAAATCCTAAAAACTTTGTTTTCAGAGTTTATTAAAAGATTGAAATTAATATCACCTCTGTACAGCGTATACAGTCGAAAACGTTCCTTGACCTATGGCTGGCGATGTCCTTGGATTCCGGCAGCTCCACATTCCATAGCAACGAACCACCATTCGTCCCCCGATGGAAGTTCTAGAAGATCTATTCGGTGCTTTGAAGATCCATGGCGTCGAGGTAGTCCTTGTAAATGGTGAACATAAATGAACATCGTTCAGCTCTGGGGCGAGTTAGTGCAACGGCTGCTTCTGCACAGATGATAGAGTGTTTATAAATGCTTTAGACAAGTCCAAACACAAAATGTCTCGGTGAAATGTCACTTAACTTTATCACATGTCAAGTGAAAGAAACATTCACAAAGTAAAGTCCACTCGGAACTGATTGTCCAGTTTAAAGTTATTTAAAGTTCGTTGCACCTATTACAACGTGAAGTAATGTCACATTACTTAGTTCATTGAAGCACTGTTCAATTTAAATGAAATAAAGACGTTCCGCTCGTGAATCAAACTCGTTCACGTGTTGAAACCAAAAGACGAAATTAACTGTGTACTGACAGTCCTTGGTTTGACTGTTCATAAACTAAATGTGCCCAGAATTGAAATACACTGTTCATTAGAGTAGAAATGCACTGTTCATTAAAATAGAGATGCGCTGTTCACACCTGCACAGTTCAAAAATGTCGACACAATTTACGGATTGGTAATTTAAATTTGGATTAAATACAGTTTATAACTTAAAGTATCGAGTCCTCGGCAAGGAGCAATCAGTTTTAAGTCCATCAAATTTCAATTTCGAACACTCGAAGATGTTTGCGGGTCTTGGACACTCGTATAGAGTAACAGTCAATAAATAATGTCCAGACGATACACAATTCACCTCACGTCCTATCGGAGTAAAAGGTTGTCACAATATAAGGAAATCTGAATAAGTCCACATTCAGCATGACTATATTAAAGTCCACGAACTTGAAACTTAGCAGCGGCTTCACGTTCGGTTACCGCACCCGCGAACTGACTGCGCGAATACGACAGTCTAGTGTGCTTATAGAAATTCCGGCCACAAACTGGTATCACATTCTGCAGCGCACTGCTGCTCACTATAACATGCTGCAACACACTCACACTCAGACACTGATCTGCTGAGCGAAGCAGCACGTATTTATATTTGATCCGAAACTTGTAGAACATTCTGCATCAATCCAGACTGTGTAGTGCAGCGAGGCAGGCTGTGACGTCACCCGCTCACTACGTCACACGCGCGCAGCTGTTGCTCGCTGCCCGGTCAGTTCTTCGTAAGCGTTCCGGAGCATAACACGTAAGTTTAAGATTTTCATAACGGGGACTTAGCCTGTACCGCCGTTACCGGTACAATATATATATATATATATATATATATTATTCATGACTAGATGTGATCAAAATATTCCTATGAAACCTGTAAAATCTTCAAGATAGACTCAACACCTTTGCATTCAAGGTTATACTATAGATTCACAATTAAGTATTTATTTATTTTCCACCTAGTCGATACAATGATTGCTTAAGGCAATTTTTAATGGTCAAAAGTGGTACATGTTTCGTATATTATCAACATCTTCAGCCACATAACATTGTTTAGATGAAAAATATATAAAATTGACAAAGTAATGCTTTAGAGGAAGTGACCTTAAAATTAACAAAAGATTGACAAGATGAAAACAAACAAATAACTCAAGAGAAAATATATAAATTATTTCTACAATAGAAAGCAGTCGTCAAGGAAACACTTGTACAATATTCCATAGAGAAATTGTCCTAATAAATATTCTTTTCTTAATAATTCATGAAAAAAGATCAATTTATAAATTAAAAATTATACAGAGAATTTGAAAATGCTTGAGAAGGATCAAGAAAAAAGAATTGGAATTTCTCCACCTACATATAGCCCTACAACTTATTCCTCCTCAGTTGAAGCTATAGGTGACAGCAAGGAAATTCTTGACACACCTATATCCCCCGCTCCTCCACCTCCTCAGGTGCAAGAGCAAGGAAGAACGCATCATCAATATTACACCCGGCGCAAAACTGTGAAAGAATGACAGGAGTTACTGTTCCAAAGGAAAGCAGGCTTAATAAGATTTGACAACTAGGAATTAGTAGTTATATTTTCATCTATGTTAATAATAAGAGCCGCACTGTGATATCAGGATTTCTTCATTTCGATAATTACTTATAAATTGTATAATTTTTAATTTATAAATTGATCTTTTTTCATGAATTATTAAGAAAAGAATATTTATTAGGACAATTTCTCTATGGAATATTGTACAAGTGTTTCCTTGACGACTGCTTTCTATTGTAGAAATAATTTATATATTTTCTCTTGAGTTATTTGTTTGTTTTCATCTTGTCAATCTTATGTTAATTTTAAGGTCACTTCCTCTAAAGCATTACTTTGTCAATTTTATATATTTTTCATCTAAACAATGTTATGTGGCTGAAGATGTTGATAATATACGAAACATGTACCACTTTTGACCATTAAAAATTGCCTTAAGCAATCATTGTATCGACTAGGTGGAAAATAAATAAATACTTAATTGTGAATCTATTGAAGTGCGATACGGACCATGAAGCTGATTTTATGTAATAGGTTATACTATGTCGCATCGCTTAATAAATTCAATTATATGTTTGCAATAATTCAAGGCACACATTAGAGGACAGTTCCTAATCCAGTAATAGCGATAAGCTAATGTTACGAGGACACTAATTTCATACCTGCCGACACTAATCTAGTGTTTCAGCTTAAATCAACTTAAATATCAAATAGGATATGGAAATTTTCTTTGAGGTTGCCATAATAGCCTGAGTTGTAGGTTAATTGAGATTAATTTCCAATGACCATACTTCATTAACATCCTGTAAACCCATCTTCAATTTGCCAATACGTCACATATAGATTATTCGAGGTTACGTCGCTTTAAGCATTAAATGAAACCATAATTCTACACTACGTTACATACACTCTCAGTAATTACTTATACGTGAGATTCTTTCCTCAAATGACCTTCCATTTATTATCATTCCCCAAACAAATATTCAAGGATATCTATTATTTATTATTCGCACTCCCTATCTCATATTTCCATCATATCCTTACATCACCGCATACATAAACTTCATTTGATCTATTCAATGTAACGCTCGATTTGAATAATTTCATATCCCAATGAAATTACAATATTATGGATCGACAACATCTATTTCTGACAATATGCACTTGATTTGTCAAAATATACATATAAATATAACCCATATTTACTCACGTTTGGCAATAAGTTGATATTAATGATGATCTTGGTAACCTACGATTCGATATGCATTACCGGTATTTACTCACTCCAAGTACATTTGAACGGCTTGATTATGGCATAATTCTTTGAAAATCGACTGACAAGACGTTATTATAGTGTTTCATTGGCGAATGCAACATTTCCTACATATGGAAGTTCTTATCTGCTTTTGAAGATTACCAAACACCTTCATCTGAACAGCACTATCAATACGTTCACGATGAAACTATCTTTATAAGTCATCTCTCGAAGATACATCGATCCATTCGTTACATCAACACAACCAACAAATTACTACATGATACTACACAAATATCTACTTTTGAAAAATACAGCTTTTAAACTTATCTTATTCTGCCTGTGTTTTGGGCTGGGACTGCTGTAATTTCGTCCTCTTATGTGGCGATCATCTCTGGTTTATATCTGCGGCATCTCCGACTCTTGATCGCTGGACTTGTGTTGTCGGGCAACGCCGGTTCGGTTCCCGTCTGTCGCCAATCCCATCTCCATCTAGCAGGCCATCACAGCGTTTTCACGTACATGCATGAAAAACATAGACAAATATAACATTAATTCCACGGTCTCCTTAGTTATAAAGCCTTCTTATATTCTTTAGGTTCTTATGAGGAGAATATGATGACGTAAATTCAACTATTGCAGTTTTAACGACACGAATGGTGGCTTAAATACTGTCAAATTAATGTTAAAATGCTTCAAGATATCATTTTCGTAGAAATCTTCTTCAATAAACTTTCATCGATCCTCAGTTCAACCCTGCTTTCCGTTCAGTCGTCTTCTTCATCTCATGCAGTGTAATGTGCCTATGACCCTATATCTTTACGAGAAGTATAGCATTTGGACTTCGTATTTCTGTTAATTCTTCCGATAATTTTAGTATTTTCTCTCTAAAATCTGCTATTTCTTTATACAGTAGCTTCTTGAAATCTTCTGTGCATATTCTTCCTTTTTACGATCTTCGAGTGTTCCTACTGTTGGTTTATAGTGAACTTTTCTTATATCACGGTTACCTGGATTCCGTTTGCCTGTATACTTTCCCTTATGTTAGCGGCCACATGGATTCCATTAGTCTGTATTTCATTACTCCGAACTTTCTGCCGCACGATTTACGGAACTTTACCGCTATTCTCGGCAAATGACGATTTCAATTCCCTGTTATTTTTTTATAAAAATTTTATATTTAGGGCAATGAAATGGTACAAAAGGTTTAAGAAGGTTTTCTAATTTCTTTTTCGCTTCATATCTTACTTCGTATAATATACAAGGAATGTTGTAGTTGTGTGCGAACACAAGTTGGCAGGACAAGTTGTTTCAAAATCACTAGTAGGCTGGGACAGGAAAGTGTTCTACCGCAATCTTGTTTACAGTAGTAATGGATGACATCGTGAGAACAGCAAAAGCATCATATGGAGGAAGAGAAATGAACGTCATGTTATTTGCAGATGATATTGTGATTTGGGGAAAAGAGGACATGAATATTCAAGAACAGTTGGATTTGGTGAATGGGAGGATCGAAGAATGTGGATTGAAAGTAGTGTAGAAAACAGTAAAACTCTTGTTATGACTAGAGGGGAGAAAGAAGGGAAAGGTCAGATTAGACTTGCAGTAAAGCCCCTGGAAATAGTGGAGATAGTGGAGAGTGAATTAATGGAGAATGCTCAACTGGATGCTAAAATTAGTAAGAGGATTCAAGCTGAAAGCTATTTCTATCATAGTGTAAGAAACATTTTATGGGACAAAGATGTGCCAATGGAAGCAAAGGAAACTATGTACAAGCTGTATTACGTACCCATAACAACTTACGGAGCAGAAACTTGGACATTGACAAAGAAGGATGAGAGTCGAATACAGGCCGCCTAAATAAAGTTCTTGAGGAGTATGATACAAAAGAGTAGAAGAGACCAAGTAAGGAATGAGAAAATCCGGGAAGAAATTGGAGTGTAAAAAATGAATGATAGAATAGAAAAGAGCTGATTTAGTGGGTTTGGGCATACAAAGCGAATGAGTGATGAAAGAATGCCAAAAAAGGTGATGGAAATGCAAATGCAAGGAAGTTCAGGCCGCGGACGACAACAATTGAGACGGAACAACACAATCCAACATAGTATTAGAGAAAGAAACCTGGACTGGAACACAGTGTTGGAGGAGTGGTGGAAAGACCGAAAAGTAGAGAAGAACCATATTTGCCCCTACCCGTCTACAGCTGGATAATAAGGAATGATGATGATGATGATGATGATGATGATCTAAGTTCATCTTGGATACTAAGTGGTAGTTTATTGATGGCTAATTTAGTTTCAATCGTAGTGGTTATTCCGTTGTCAGTTATGTTCGGTTTAGGACAATTCTGTTTTGGACCTCTGCTCAGTTTAGAAGTTTCAATATCATATTTTGTGCTGGGATTTTAAGTGTTTCACCTGGTCTTCTGTGAGGTGCATTCTTCAGATTGAAGGAAGGCTGAGAGCTTGCACAGGATATGTGATTGTGATGAGTGTTCTTCAAATCTTTACTTATCTTGCATTGTTTCATACTTGTATCATAAATTTTATCTATATCCATGTCTTGCCTTAACTTTGATTTTGACAGATGATGGTCTCTAGTAAAACCAAAACTAGTTTCAATGAATATATGTACTTTTTCTTTTTAAGGTTACAACAAATAGTATTGAATCAGTGGAAACCTTTAGCTTTTGTTTTACATTGTATTCCTCTTCAGTACAGATTAATATTAAATGTATTACCTACGTATGGGTACAATGAAATATAAAAGCTATCTACCGTTTCTAATACAAGAGTATTAAAAGGCTTGAAAAAGACAAGAGAACAAATACAAAAACCATATCTACTGTGGCTTGTTAAATAACAACAATGTATTAAAAGATGTGTAAATCACCCTTCACTGTATCATTCAACATAGAATAAATTTCTAACTTCTGAGTGAAATATGAAATACAATCACAAACAGGTTTTCTGGGTTATTCAACAACATGAATAAAAACCGGAGACCAAAGTTGAAGGTGTAATTTACCCTGTAATGTTCAGAAATTCAATGCCATTTCTTTTTTTTTTTTTTTTTTTTTTGCTAGGGGCTTTACGTCGCGCCGACACAGATAGGTCTTATGGCGACGATGGGATAGGAAAGGCCTAGGAGTTGGAAGGAAGCGGCCGTGGCCTTAATTAATGCCATTTCTAGTTTTCATGTGGCTTTCTCAGACTGGCCTCCTGTAGTGAGGGCTCTTAATCTGTGTTGGAAATCACGTTCCTTTCAGAGAACATTTTTGGGGAAAATGTGATCGTATTGAGCGGTAATAGCGAAAATTGATTTAATACGACGTGAATTGGAACTTCGAATTTACAATGTGCTAAACAAGAAATCTTCTAATGAGGAAATCACTAATGAGGTTTCAGTGTATGTTTTTGCATCAGGTTAAATTTCAGATAGAACTGTTCCCATGTAAATTTATATTGAAAATGTTACCATTACTCTACTGGCGCTTGAAAATGTTTTTTATGATGCATGTAAGGGTAAATTAGGTTATATGATGCTGTTTGAATAAGAAAATTGAAATTTTGCCACTGGATTGATCCTACAATTTTTCAGAATGAAATTGAACATGCATGTTTACGTTGTCTCAGAATTAGAAAAATAAGTAACGAGTAAATCTGCCAAACATAAATTTTGAACAAACTAATTGCTGTTCCATACCAATTTAAATGTGTGGGGGTTTCTTTCCCGACTTTTAGAAAAAATCGTCTATAATGACAATCCGCTATAGTGAGTAAATTGTTTGCCGTTATGAATTATCGCTATAATGGACTTGTACTGTATTTCAATGATGGACTATTTTTTGTCAGTATGGATCATATTGGGCTAGTTATGTCTGAAAGAAAGGAAAGAAAACAATCTTGCATATTGAAAGGGAATCAAAAATATTGTGTGACGTATGAGACTCACCCCTTTAAGTTGTGTTGCCAAAGTGTGCATTCATGCCCAGGATACAAACAGCATCTATCTGTTTAAATGGGGTAGGTGTGTGTTAGAAGGAATAAGAGGAGGGACAGAGGCAGTGGTTGGAAGGGAGGGGAGGTATGGCTCTGGTTATGGTGGGGCAAATGGATGAGGGGGAATTTGGAGATGCCGAGGGAGTGGCGGAAGATTAGACTTAGAGTGGGGGTTTTGATTTTTATTTGAACTGTGTTTATTATAAATAGGAAAAATTACAAATGGTAGGTAAAATGGGTCCATCTATTCAATACCACACTAATAAAACGTGTAACTACCAGGCGAGTTGGCCGTGTGGTTAGGGGCGTGCAGCTGTGAGCTTGCATCCGAGAGATAGTGGGTTCGAGCCCTACTGTGCAGCAGCCCTGAAGGTGGTTTTCTGTGGTTTCCCATTTTCACACCAGGCAAATGCTGGGGCTGTACCTCAGTTAAGGCCATGGCCGCGTCCTTCCAATTCCTGGCCCTTTCCTTTCCCATCGTTGCCGTAAGACTTATCTGTGTCAGTGCAATGTAAAGCAACTTGTCCAAAAAAAAAAAAAAAAGGACATGTAACTAAATTTGGTCAACAATCACATACATTGTCATATAATTAGTACATGGGACTGGTTTTGGCCGCCTGGGCCATATCAGCTGTAAAGATTTTAAAAAATTGGCACAACTAAAAACATAATAGACCATGAAACCAACAAAGACATCTAAAAGATTTCCACATTAAAATCAATCTCTGATAGAAAACTTATGTCCATGCATCGCCAACCTAATGTTCAGTATACTGTACTTCATCACCAGCATCAGACACTCTTGGAATCTTGTGGCTAGTTGTTTTACGTCGCACCAACACAGATAGGTCTTTTGGCGACGATGGGACGGTGAAGGGCTAGGAGTGGGAAGGAAGCGGCCGTGGCCTTAATTAAGGTACAGCCCCAGCATTTGCCTGGTGTGAAAATGGGAAACCACGGAAAACCATCTTCAGGGCTGCCGACAGTGGGGTTCGAACCTACTATCTCCCGAATACTGGATACTGGCCGCACTTAAGCGACTGCAGCTATCGAGCTTAAGTTGGAAGGAGAGAGGGAGGGTAAGTTCTGGTTACATCTTTGCTTTTTGTTCCACACATAGCAGTTCAGATTCTTTATATTTCTCTTTATTACAGACATCGGTCTGATTTGTATCGACAGAACACCTACTGGGCCGCTATCTGTTTATGCGTTAACTATTGATCTCCCACTCAATCGCTCACATGTGTACACTACAGTACTTACTTGTTCAGATCAAGCAAGTCAAAACTCCACACAATAACTCACCAATTTAAAACCAGGGCACAACATTTTATGACGTATGGACCCAGGCGTCACCAAGCTTTCCGTCGGAGATTGATTTATTCTGTGTTCTCTTATCTTGATACCTTGGCATGTTTAATGTTTTTATTATGCCAAGGTCTAAATTCATTGTACAATATACAATATTGGTGACGCATGGACATACTGTAAGTGCCACCAAGTTTTCTATCAGATATTGATTTTAATGTGTATTTCTTTTAGATGTCTTTGTTTGTTTCATGGTCTTTTATGTTTTTAGTTGTGCCAATTTTTTAAAATTTTTATGGCTGATGATGGCCTAAGTGGCCGAAACCAGTCCAGGTACAATTATGTGACAATGTAACTGATTTTTGACGAAATATACATAGTTACATGTTTTTTTTAGTATGATATTGAATAGATGGAGCCATTTTACCTACCAGTTTTAACTACTGTCAATACCGATCATAATAAAATTTTTATCGTATGAAAGGAATAATTATATCAGATAGAATGTTGGATTTTTCTGAGATTTCGTTGAGATTAAAATTCTGGTTTGCGTATTGCTCCAAGTAGATAAAACAGTTTTCAGTGATTTTGAGTAAAGCACCATTGTTAGCCACTTTCATTATTTCCAAATCCTGTTCAACAGATGTGAATTCATTATTTAAGTCATGCATATGCTGACCCATGGCAGAAAACCTGTTGTATTTCCTAGCATTAACATGTTCTGAGTAGCGCATCGAAAAGCTTCTGCCTGTCTGACCAGTGTATGAGGCTTATTACATTTAAGCCTGTAAACTCCTACTTTTGAAAACTTATTTTGTTGGTTAAATGAATGTGTATTATGAAAAATGGCAGTGTTGTTATTGTGGTTTTGTAGGCTATTCTCTGGTCATACTTCTTAAAAATATTTGGTATTTTGTATATATTGTTGCTATTAAATGTAAAAGTGAAAGTTGTGGTTTTAGTTGCCTTGTCTCTAGATAGAGTTGAGAGAGGGCGGTGATTAATTTTTCCAACCTAAACAAAACATGAGATAAATTTAAAATAGTTACAACACTCATAAAATCAGAATTGAATCCTTTTTCGATAAGGTAGAGTACACGATAACAAAGGTCAGGATGTTAGAAGCGGCGGGAGCCCTACAAGGCGATGGCAAGTAGCCTTTCATGCCTAAAATTTCAGAAAAGATAATTTTCTAGGAGCTAACATTTTATTTAATTAACTTTATTAAAAAACTCAAGACCCAAAGCAAGACGTACATAAGAACGACCGAAAGGAAATAAAATTGGGTACAACTGTTTTCTTAATCAAAATGCGTGCACGGTGTGCTAAATCTGGTTATTTATAGAGGGCTCGTCCCATTCTTATTAATCCAAGATTAGCTGAAGATTCATACAAACAATAATGTATAAGAATACAAGATTACTTCATCAACTAAACACTACCAGGGAGGAAAGTTACATTGTTATACAGCAGTACTGAGAACAAACTCTATGGAAAATTTTAATTTAAGATAAATAAAAGGTTAAACACAATGTTTGCCTCTGACAAAATTGGAAGTGCAAGTAGCTGCAAAGCTAAGTCATCACGAAATGAAAAGGTTAGCGGTTAACATAAGATCCGAGGGCAAACTTCTGCATAATTAAAGAAAGTGTCCGACTCGTTGGCTGAATGGTCAGCGTACTGGCCTGCGGTTCAGAGAGTCCCGGGTTCGATTTCCCGGCCGGGTCAGGGATTTTAACCTTCATTGGTTAATTCCAGTGGCCCGGGGGCTGGGTGTTTGTGCTGTCCTCAACATCCTTGCAACTCACACACCACATATAACACTATCCTCCACCACAATAACACGCAGTTACCCACACATAGCAGATGCCACCCACCCTCATCGGAGGATCTGCCTTACAAGGGCTGCACTCGGCTAGAAATAGCCACACAAAATTATTATTAAAGAAAGTTTTACATTTGAAATTTAAGTGACATTACCACTCAATATGAAAGAAAGAAGAGTGCTTACCCTTAGGAGAGGCGGGCTCTCCATGTGATGGAGCTCAGAGCTGCCTTCCCAATGGCACAATTTTATGTATTATTTTTTTCTACAAACTGTTTACTGTATCCATTCTTTTTGACAGTGCTGCAAATGGCTGTAACTTCTTGGCGAAATTGAAACATGAAATGGATAAATTGTATCTTGAATAAAATATGACGAAATTGGGTGCCACCTGCAAATGTTTCACAGGAATGATTGACTCTCATAAGTTTCACTACAGGAATTTACTCCCGAAACAAAATAAATCAAAACAGACACCAACAATGATCATTACGTGATGAGACCAACTCGTTTTTCTGCTTACAAAAAATAAGCATCCACAAAGAACATCTACAATCTACAAACCACGAAAGTACATAGTTCTGAAAGCCACACTTCATATTGATGATTTCATATGTGTAAGACGACTGCTGATTCTTAACCTCATTTACATGAACAAAATAGCATCATCACCGTGGAATAAATTTACCACCGGTTATAACTTTGTGAAAAAAAATCCAATCCAGGTCACCTCATTATACTCTGTTAATAAAAGCATACAACTTCACAATGTAAACAGGCTGCTGTGGAATAGATGAACGACGAATGCTGTATTGAATACATGAAAGAATGACCAAGCACTGAACACTTGGCGTACTATTTCATCTTGCAATAAACAGTTCTGTGCACAATAACACATTAGCTCCACTAGGTGAATTATAGTCCACATTCCAAGATATGTCATAAGGAGAGTTCCTTCTGACGTGTCTCTAATCTCTTCATGTATTGTTCTAGGACTATTCTGTCTCTTTTTCATGTCGTCTTCTATTCTCTTCTGCTTCACTATCACAGTCATGACAACACCTCTAGTGGTCTCCTCGGTTAACTTTATAACCTTCACTTCCTTTTCTCTTTTAAAGAATTTTCAATTTTCTTCTCCACTACATTTACGGTATTAATCACTTTCTCTTCCACTGCTTTCAAAGAACTCTCTATTTATTTTTCTGTGTTTTCACAGCTTTGTTTGTGTCATTCATTTGTTCCTTATTTTCATCCAACAGAGCTTTAATTTCATCAAACCTGTCAGTAATTTCCTTCTAAGCTATACTAGTTTCTTGTCTGACCCCACAATGTACTTGCATAAGGTCTTCCCAAACCTTTTTGCCAAGTCAAATTTTATTCCTGACTTCTCTGATCTAGTTTCTTCTAACTTCAGACCAACCTCTTTTAAATTTTTATCTACCCTTTCCTTATAAGTTTCAAATCCTTATGAAAGATCTTGTTTCACATTACTAAATCTTTCGCTCAATTCATTGGACATGCCTGTAATTATTTTATCTATCTCTGTTTTCACGTGATCTATGATGTGTTTCAATATGAAAGCCTCACTTCAGACTGTTGCTAACTTTCCATTAATTAATTTAACTTCTGTATGTAACTTCCTACCTTATTCATTAGATTCATCAAATTTCAGACTCAAATCACATAATTGTCCCTAACTTTCCTTCATATTCTGATTCAGTTTATTTAACTGTCCCTGGTTTCATTCCAGACTTTCTATCCAACTACACTTTAATTGGTTAAATTGTCCTGACATTTCTTATGACAATTGCTCCATTCTGCAGCCTAATTGCCTTCCATGAGTTGACGACCAAAGTCAGCCAACATTGACCTCAAATATTCAGCACTCATTACCAGGGCTCGGATTCTGATGACATGTCATCTTTTAAATGGTTCACCACAGACATTGCTAACTTATATACAAATCCTGTTCATGGCCCCCATATTACAGAAATGCATATTTAAGTAATTTTTTGTCATTTTTTCCTAAGTATTTTAGGTCATTTTCTTGATTTTCATGTCATTATTATGTCATTTTATGGAATTTATTAGAATATTTTATATGTTACTTCTCCTTATCAAGATACAGCGGTGTGCATAACTCATTTCAGAGGTTAAATTTCAGAAAGGCTGTTCCCATGTAAATTTATAGTGAAAATATTGTTATTCTACAGGGAGCATGAAATATGTTTTCATAATACGTGCGCGATAAACCTACGTTAGGTGACGCCATTTGAAGTAAGAATATGGAATTTTTTGCCACAAGCCTCTGTAGTAATGCTATTACAGTTTTTAAGAATGAAATTGAATATGCGTGCTCAGACTATTCGAATTACCCCCTTGGGTATGGGGGATGCAGACAAAGAATACACCCACATCCCCTGCCTGTCGTAAGAGGTGACTAAAAGGGGATTCCAAGGGTTGATTTAATTAGCACCATGAAACTACTTGTGATTAGAACCATCACGCTGGGAACACCATGAGTCGCCTTTACTTGCGAGTAGTACCACTATGTTAGGTACACAATAGGTTTGTGATTAGTAGCAGCAGTGGGTTCGCTGTGGGTTTACAGTACGTGTGATTAGTAGCACTATATGCGGAACACCATGGGCTCTTGTCCAGGACCAGGACATTGACAGGAAAGGCTGAAGAAGTGGTGGATTTTATTGAGAAAGAGGTTAGTTAAATAACAGGGTTGAGCAATGTTAAATGGAAGGAGAAAAGAACTAAGAGAATGAGAAAAGGATATACGCTATACTGGAGTGGTGGCCGAAGACAAACAAAAAATGGAGTGGGCCAGATGATTCCAAATAGCTGGAGGAGTATGTGGGTATGGTGGAGTACATCAGCGAGATTGTGGTGGGGGTGGGGGTGGTGGTGGTGGTGGTGGTGGTGATTATTGTTTTAAGAGGAAATACAGCTAGGCAATCATCCTCTATTAACACTAATCAGAGAGAAGAAATGGAAGGGATCCAACACTTCAAAAAATGATTTCAATCAACGAAGGACGGGGGCCACGAAGGGTGTGAAAATGTAAGACTCCCTAGGCCTCGGGGTTGGAAAAGAACAAGAGTTAGCAAGGGAGGTCGGATGAAAGTGAGGAGCATGGCACAAGTACGTGGAAGTAATGCCAGGGCTCAGCTCAAGGCCCAGTGGTCACCAAACCACACTCCAAATTTCAGAGTCCCTGGAGCTCGTATTAGTCACCTCTGATACAGATGTTGATTCCCATAGAGAATCTGAAATATTTGTTCCGAATGAGTAAATTTATAATACCAATATAAATGGTCCGTTATTGGACATTATAAATTTTCCAGCTAACTCATTCCCGGTTGCCAGCATTTCGCCCCCGTGTGCTAGGCTGGGCTCGTCAGTTGGTACCTAGCACACCTATGGGAATCAACATCTGTATCATCTGATGGCCAAGCAGGCATCAATTTTTGATAATGAGACAAGGTCTCTCATGGTGCATTGGCACTGGTGGTGGCTACAATTAGCCTACGCAGTGGCCTCCACGGTATGCACTAGCCAGCATCGTGGTAGGTGTGCTAGGTACCAACTGACGAGCCCAGCCTAGCACACAGGGGCAAAACGCTGGCAACCGGGAATGAGTTAGCTGGAAAATTTATAATGTCCAATAACGGACCATTTATATTGGTATTAGTCACCTCTTACGACAGGCAGAGGATGCCATGGATGTTATTCTACCGCCCCCATCCACAGGGGGTACATCAGAATCAGGATAATGAAAATTAGAGTGAGAATGTGGAACGAAGTGAAGAACTTCGTACAGATGTATGCACTACAGACAGGGAACAAAGAGGAGGATATTGAGGAATTCTGGGAGAAACTAGAAAAGAAGATAACTGATGTGGAAGTGATTATAATGGGAAATGTATATGCACATGTGGGAAACAAAAGCATACTTGCCAACTTTCCTGATTTAGGCGGGAGACTCCCGATTTTCGACAGTTTTTCCTGCCTCCCAATTATTCTGTTATTTCTCCCAATTTTGGCTTTTTTTTTGCCTGTATTTCAAACATTTGTTTCCAAAACTTGTCATTTCAGCTTTGTACGCCAGTGGCCGAAAGTCCTTTATTAATACGAGAAATGCGCGCGAATGTGCGATGTTTATTGAAACCTGTATATCGCAACGTTTATATCGATTGTCAATCTCTCGTTCTCACATGCTTTGTTCATGTTCGTTCACATTAGTCTAGTCTATTCTAGAGACTAGTCACTAGATTTGGAGTCCTTTTAGTAATTTAGTGACAGAATTCCAAAGATAATGATTAGTGACTTAAAAAAAGGTTTTAGGAGCCATTTGGAGACAATTCTGGCGAGTTTTAATTTATTTCTTGATAAAATAGCTCATACTATTTTTTGGAAGGCCTATCAGAGACCGATCATCTTATTCACATACTTTCTGTGAGGGAATTGAGATGTGTAATTTTTAGCCTTGTAGCTTCGTTTGGCAACAGTCGGGTTTTGAGACTATAAGTGTTCTAATATATACCATAGTACTCCTGTATTGCGCAAGACATATAGAATAAGCAGTTTTGACCAATTGTATCTTCTGATTTTTCCTGATTTTCACATCAAAATCTCCTGATTTTTGGTTTTGTAAAGTTGGCAGCTATGCAAAAGACAAGGCAAGGAAGAAGTAATGGGACCACATGGATATGGAATAAGGAATGAAGGAGAGAAACTAGTTAGGAATGGAATTACAGTGGGCAATATATGGTTTTGTAAGAAAAACAGCAGGAAAATTACAAGATATGGCTGGGGTAACAGAAGAATAAAATCTGTAATTGATTACTTTCTGGTGAAAAGGATAAATTGCAGGCAATTGATGGATGTATCGGCTTTACCAGGAGAAGCATAGAGTTGTGGTAGCAAAAATGAGAGTGGAAGAAAGGCAAGTTTGAGACAGTAAAGTTGGTGAAGACAGGCATGGGGATAAAGAAAAAAACCAACGAAAATAGGCCATTGGAACAGAGCTTGCAGCAAGAAGAAATTAGCAGAGCAGAGGAGAACGCACATGCTATCTTCAAATCGATCGTAGAAGGAGCCCTGAGGACGGAGGTCAGTGTGAGAGAAGAAAGGAAGATACAGGGAGTGAATGTGTGAGAGGGAGCACAAGATTTGGCAAGTGCATATAAACAAAGTGAAAATACAGCTTTGAGGGAGAAAGCAGAAGCAAGGGGTGCCTTGGCGGATGGGAGAAGCATAAGCATAAAAGAGATGTGGGGTAAGAAGAGTAAATTGGACAAAGGCGTAGTGACAAAAAGTAAAATAAAAAATAAATAAAAATTTTAAAAAAAAAACATCAGCAGTAAGTAAATTGTTTAAGCACATGAGAATAGTGGAGTGTGTGTGTTATTTGTGACCAAGATAAGAGTGATTAAGTAGTTAAATTAGTAGGCGGTGAAGCGTGTATATTAATTACTGTCATTGTATTTGGATTGTATAGTGAGCCTGATTGGCGACAGACGTGTCGAAAATCGAAAATGCAATAGAGTATTCGGATTTCTATGTTGGAAGGAGAGGAGAGGTAGTGAATTTAGAGGTATTGGAAGGCTGTAATTCAGATGAGGCGGGTATTTGGTTAGTAAGTAAGGAAGAGAGTGATTGTAAAATGTGGGTAGGTGATAAGGGTAAAAGCTAATGGTAAAATGTGATGGCATAACTGAACATAATGAGATGGTAAAATGTAGTGGCATCATTTAATGTGGTGAGAGGCTTATGTGGCTATAGTTGAGATATTCTGGTTGGTGAATACAAGTAGTTTCAGGATGATTCAAAGTTGCGATGGCATGTATAGTGAGTTTGTAAATAATCACAATGTTTCGTGATTAAGTTAATGTATGGAGATGGATGGTATATGAGCTTATGTGGTCTAAGTTAATTGTTAGTGAATAAGGTAGTAGAGTGGATGTAAAAATTGTGATGAGTTAAGGCTGGCGGATGAAAAGGGAGATAGTGATGTAGGGTTGGTAATGTATGGAATGGCAAGTGAGATGGTTTCATTGAATGTGGAGAGTTGTTTGAAATTTTAAAAGAAAATAAGTGTAGTGAGATAATATAGTTTAACAGTGGGCAGTAGTAATGAAACGTAAGGAGAATAATTGCACACCGGCACAACAGTAAATGTAACACGAAAGCTGTATTTCCAACTTAAGTAGAGCAACAGAGAGGTCAGTGTTCGGGAAGGATTGCACTGAGTTGCGAACCCGGCTGGAAGAGATATGCAGTTTGTTTGAATTACAGATGCCGTCTGCCGACACTATTGCTCTCTACACGGTAATATGTTATTATTTTAGTTTCTTATTATCATACTGCCTTCTGCCATGGCCAATAGACCACCAATAAGGTTTGATCTTGGGCCAAGCAACAGTGTTTGTTCTGCCTCATTGCCATATTATTATTATTATTATTATTATTATTATTATTATTATTATTATTATTATTATTATTATTATTATTATTATTTATGGTTTTGTTCATATGTCTGCCTATCTGGTGGCATTCTTTTCCTTTTCTTTTTGTGAGCTGGTCTGACTTGTTATTTTTTCTCTCCATTAATGGATCATATACATATAATGTACTGTAGATCTGGAGGAACAAATAAAGAATCAATCAAAGACACGATGACATGGTTGAGGAAGATCAACAGTCAGAGGTTCATTATTTTCAACAGGAGAGTCGCCAAACATACGACATAGACAGTCCGCAATAACGTTATCAGTACCTTTGAAGGCGGAAATATGAATTGCCCATCTAGTATGACGACCAGTCCAACGTGGGCGATTCAGTAACCCACTTAAGGCCATGTTATTTGTTTCCAAGAGAAAAGGAGTATGTTCAATATACATGCCAAATTTTTCCAGGGCAAAGATGACCGCCAAACATTCAAGTTCATACACAGAGTACTTAGATTCCAGTGAGCTTAATGCACAAGATGCGTAAGCAATACGACATCTACCAAGTTCAGATTCCTGAAGAAGAACTCTGGCAACAGCGGAACAAGAAGCATCAGTTTGTACAATAAAGTTTTTGGAAAAATCAGGAATGGCCACGGCAGGAGCGTTAGACAGTGCAATTTTCAATTTTTCGAAAGCTTCTTTCTGAGGCAGATCCCAAACAAACTTAGCATCTTTGTGTCTTGACGCATTGAGAGGGGCAGCAATGTCAGTGAAATTATGTATAAACTTACGAAAGAAGTTAGCCATGCAAATGAAACGCGCATTGTCTTTCTGATTTTTAGGAGGCGGGAAGTCGTGAATCGTTTGAGTTTGACTTTTATCGATAGCAACTCCTTCGGCAGACACAATGTGGCCAAGAAAGGATATCTGAGGTTTAGCGAAAGGACACCTTAGCAATTTTGACAGTTAGGCCAGCTTCTTTAACCGAGTAAGGACCTCATGAATTTGTTTGACTTGTTCCTGGAAGGTTTTGGAATAAATAATCAGATCATCCAAATAATGGTACACATACTGGAATTTAATGTCCGGTAGGATAGAATCAGGGAGGCGAGTGAGGACTGCAGCACCAGTCGAAAGGCCAAAGGGCACACGACAGCATTCATACAAATTACAGTCGGTTGCAAAAGCAGTTAGGTGACAAGACTCTTCGGCAAGAGGAATCTGAAGGTACGCACTGTTTAAATCGATTGACGTGTAAAATTATGCTCCATGGAACCAAGGACAACAAGAATGAATATCAGGCTGTGGCACAGACTGGAGAGCCACCTTGCGGTTCAAGGCACGATAATCAAAGACAGGACGATAACCACCATTAGGTTTGGCCACAAGAAAGATAGGTGAGGAATAGGCAGAGGTAGATGGACGGATGACACCCTCATTGAGCATATCTTGGATAATGTCCTTCAAAATTTTCATCCGGGGAGGGGCTAAGCGATAAGGAGGTGATCTGACAGGCATGTTGTCAGACCCATCAATTTTATACTCGAGAACATTAGTCAATCCCAGCTTATCGGTGAAAACATCGGGAAATTTAGCACTTAACTCACGAATTTGTACTGCTTGGTCACTAGGTATATGCTCCAGATTAATCTTAGAGGAATCAACATTAACAGTATTCTTGACGGAAGAAATTAAGCTTGAAGCTTGCCTGCCAATCAATGAAACTTCAGGAGAAAACTTAAAAAACAATTTTCCTTCCTGAAGGTCAATCACCAAACCAACATGTGTCAAGAAATCAGCTCCCAAAATAAGATTACAACATATTTCCTTAAGTACGACTAATTTAAATTTCCAAGTGAAGTTCAAAATTCTAATTTTGATAACAATAGACCCAATAACAAATACAGTAGAACCATTAGCAGTGACACAATTTATAATTACCGGTTGCAGCTCAGGAAGGTTACAAGGAGATTTATACCTTTCATACCAAGACATGTTGACCAATGAATATACACTCCTGGAATCCACGAGAGCTGCAATAAAAGGCAAGTTAACGCATACATGGGCGGAAATACACTGACAATCAACGACACAGAACGTCATTACACGGGTTGCCCAAGTTAATGTAATTTGTTCAGCACAGAGGAAAACTCACTGTTTCGTTAGTGTCGGCTAGTCAAATTATTTTTTTATTGCGATTATTTGGGCAAGAACGTTTACTGTGTTGTTTGGATCCACAAATGAAACAGGCAAAATTGGGGTTGGTATTATCATTAGATGTAGTGGGCTGTTTCAGGCTCGGACACTTGTCCTGTAGATGATCCCTGGCACCACATGCGTAACATTTCTTAAGGGGCTTGATAGCCGGAGGTAACATCTGAGAAACACTGGGAGGACAAAGTAACGGTGGAGGAATGTTCGCCACACGACACAAATCCTCATAACGAACACTCACCGCTTCAACACAAGCAGCCTCGAGTTCCTTAAGGGTTACGGCAGTAAAGCACATACAGGAGCGATACTGAAGCGATACGCCCCTGACTAAGTGATTCACTAAATTAGTTTCGGGAATGGATTGCCTTAAAACTTTACAATAATACTTGACATCTTTTATGTAATTGGACAATTTCTCATTCAACTATTGCCTCCTAAAGCAACAACCTTGGATAAGGGACTGTTGCGCAGTCCAGGGAATATACTTGTTTAATATAGAGTTAACAGGTAAGCATCCTTGACGTTTACTTTCACTTCGGGGAGACAAGGTACCAGCCGAACAAGGGTTGGATGCATTAACATGTTCGTTCCCACTCGCCTGGATATCAACATCGACCAGGGAAAGCCTTTGGACATCAACAAACATCTCAATTGCGTGAACATCACATGACAAAGAAATGGCATTTGATAACAATTCCAAATTTTTTTGACAATGATCAGGACTAAGGTTTAAGGAAAGCAGATCCTTGATTCAATTCAAGTAGTGATCTACCCTAGCTTTAACTCTTTTTAACTGTACTTTAGACGGCGTAATGTCAGCAAAAGAAGCACATAATTCCGTTAACTCATCAAGATTCTCAATAACAAGGGCAGTCGACTCACCAACTGACGGCTGGTCCAAATCAGGTACTGTTGTGGGATAATCGGTGGCTACGATGAGTCTCTCAATTTTGTCAGCATTGATTACACCACTTTCAAGTCCACGAATCTCCAGTTCATACGCCAATTCCATACGTCGAAGCATTTGCGGGTCGATTATGGTGCGTACGGCCATTATGGAATGATACATGAAACATCATTTCAAAAGAATTAGTGGGGTTCACCTCAGCTCACAAATTCATATTTATACATTTATTCATTTTCGGTGCCATTTTTGGGTGCTTGCCTCGCAATTCTATGACTGAGTAAACTGTATAATACCAATATAATGGTCCGTTATTGGACATTATAAATTTTCCAGCTAACTCATTCTTGGTTGCCTGCGTTTCGCCCTCGTGTGCTAAGTTAGGCTCGTCAGTTGGGACTTAGCACACCACCCAAGACGCAAGGCTAGTGCATACCATGGAGGCCACTGCATAGGCTATTTGAAGCCACCAGCAGTGCCAATGCACTATGAGAGCTATGTCTCATTTCCAAAAATAGATGCCTGCCTGGCCATCAAATGATGATGATGTTGATTCCCATAGGGAACCTAAAATATTTGTCCTGAATGAGTAAATTTATAATACCAATATAATGGTCCGTTATTGGACATTATAAATTTTCCAGGTAACTCATTCTTGGTTGCCTGCGTTTCGCCCTCGTGTGCTAAGTTAGGCTCGTCAGTTGGGACTTAGCACACCACCCAAGACGCAAGGCTAGTGCATACCATGGAGGCCACTGCATAGGCTATTTGAAGCCACCAGCAGTGCCAATGCACTATGAGAGCTATGTCTCATTTCCGAAAATAGATGCCTGCCTGGCCATCAGATGATGAAGATGTTGATTCCCGGTGGCTTCAAATAGCCTATGCAGTGGCCTCCATGGTATGCACTAGCCTTGCGTCTTGGGTGGTGTGCTAAGTCCCAACTGACGAACCTAACTTAGCACACGAGGGCGAAACGCAGGCAACCAAGAATGAGTTAGCTGGAAAATTTATAATATCCAATAACGGACCATTATATTGGTATTATAAATTTACTCATTCAGGACAAATATTTTAGGTTTCCTATGGGAATCAACATCTTCATCATAAGTAAACTCTTTCAAGATTAAAATTATTGTGTCCACCTTTTCAATACAAATATATGTTTTTAGTGGTTATATTCAACATGAATGAAACACACCAGTTAGGGACATGTTTCGCCCTAGTTATGGGCATCTTCAGCCTATATTAATCCTAAGGTCAAGAATTAAAAATAAAACATTGAACTTACAGTAAAGTAACTTAATACTAAATACAATTGTCTTATGCTATTTACACATTTTACAATATGTACAGTATGTACAATAAGTTCATTAACCTTGCCAGAATTTATGAACAATGAATTACTTTTTTTACAATGATCAGACCTCCAATTGCAGATTGATAACTAACATGCATACGCCCCCCATCTTCCGATTCTCTCTGGTTACTCTTCTGACCCCTATCACCATCGACATAACTCTTAATCCTCTGCTCATCAGGATTACTACTTCTCTGATACACGGCTAACATTTTTTCCCCTCTCTCTACTATACTACTTTCCCCAGACATCATATGCTCTCTCTCTCGTGCGCATGTGCCCTTCCACACATTCCTCCGAAAGCCTGTTTTACCTCACATTCTCAGTATCACAAGTACGTACATCACTTAACATATCACTTCTTACGTCTAACTTACTACTACCATTAATTAATTGATTATCTATGACTACGTCATTACTTAACATTCCTTAGGTCAACATCACACTATACTCTTAAATCTACTTTCACTACACAACTACTTATACTACATACCTGTTCATCTTATACCTTCAACCTGTCCACTTAATCTACCCGATTCCCTGTGAATCTGAAATACTCTGGCTCGATAACGACACCTAGATAACATTCATATTCAGACTATCATAGTCTCTCTGATAACTCAAATCCGTACGCCTCCCATCTTCCGATTCTCTCTGGTTACTCTTCTGACCCCTATCACCATCAACACAACTATTAATCCTCTGCGGATCATGATCATGATCACTACCTCCCCTCTGATACACGGCTAACATTTCCCCCCCCCCCCTCTCTACTATAATACTTTCCCCAGCCATCATGCGTTCTCTCTTGTGCCCTTGCACACATTCCTCCCAGAGCCTGTCAATGAACTTCTCTTTAATCTCTCCTAAATTAGACATATTATCCCAGTACACTCAAAACCATATTTTACTTTCACCAACAAAAACATTCGACAAGATTTCCAGCACGTATTCCCATTCAATAACATTATTCCTCAACTTACTTGCAAACCTTTTCTAAACTACTTTTACAAATTCTATAGCAATGAACTGTTTTCCAGGAAACCTATTTAAATCACGATCCCTACGTAACAAACCACTCGCCACCATCACTTCTCCTCCCGTCTCACCTGTAAATTCCTGCCGTATCACTCCCTGGCAACTCAAAATTTCTTCTTCCACTTCTCTTTCAGCATTCTCTTCCACTATTCTCACTTCTTCCTGCAATTCTTCCTCTCTCTCTCTCACACCTGCTGTGATAGCGTTTCCTGTTCGTTCCGTAGTTCACTGACCACCACAAGTTTGCTTTCAGTTTGTTCATTTCTACTAATCTGTTCCCTCGTATCTTCCCCAACTGCATTGTAAAACTTGTTCAATCTTTTCTCAGCTACCTCATGAATTTCTTCCCGATTACTAGAAATTTTATTACTTAACAGTACGATATTGTTACTGTCCCCTGTACCTGTCTCCTTGACTTGCTCGATCTGAATATGAAGATTGCTCCGATCCAACGTCATTTTACCTCCCATTTCAACACTTCATTTGACTTACTTTCTAACTTATATTCTGACTTAGATGTTTGATTATTTATCTCTAATATCTTAGGGTCTATGTTACTAATGGTCACATTAAAATTTTCTTTATAACTGCCAATTAATTCTTCCATCTATCTATTCCTATTTTCGATACTACTCTTAATCATTTCTTCCATCTCTTTATTATTATTATTATTATTATTTTCACTACTAGTATCAATCTTTTCTTCCATTTTGCTACAGCTACCAGTCACTTCTTCCATCTGTTTCTTATTATTTTCACTACTACTACTACTACTACTAATTTCTTCCATCTGTTTCATGTACTTTTCGTTATTCTTTTCAAGGAGCTCGGTATATCTGGCAATCAGCAAATTAAAAAGTTGTAGGTCCCTCCCCACTAAAACAACCTTTTGATTTTCAGTGTGCTTCTCGACTTCTGCACTTTCCTGAATAACCTGAGAATCTTTCATCGTATTCACCTGCTCCCTACGCTCAATTTCACCTTGGATATCTCTAGAAGCAATGACCTCCACGTCACATAACTTGTCATTGTCTTCCTTGTCCATCTTTGGTTCACTATTAATAGTTCGCGATCTCAAATTAATTTCCCTCTTCAAATCCCTTAACATATCCCCAAAATACAAATATATCACAAACTTACACTCCTGACATTTACCGGTAATACTTCCGCTGGCTTAAATGTGCATACTCTTCTCAAAATGAACCTATGATATGCTGTTATTCAGAACAAATTCTGAATTTATTCGAGTCCCATGTTGCGTCGACACAATGTAATCTTTTAATACTAAAAGGGTGTGGGGTAATAAGCTTACTTTTGACAACATACCATATAAATTCTGGGAAAAGGAGATTGGCATTCGGTTTCCCCATTACTTGTGAGGTTAAGATATTTTACTGTCATTAAAATAATACTACAAATTCATTTGATAGAACAAAATATATTCTTGAAATAATATATAAAGTAGTGAGAACTGCTGCGATTAAAACAGATGAGAATATGACATTATGACATTGCAACTGAAAGAAACTAGGCATGAATTTGAATTCTTCTTTTCCGGACATTTAACAGTTTATACGAAATATATCCCTCACTGTTTCACTTGACTGTACCTTCAACTTTTTGAGTGTAATTACGACATATTCCTTAAATCTTGTGTTTACTGTAGATGTGTCACACCTAATTTGGTGATGTATCCATGTGACTGCTTCTTCTCCATATCATATGACCTCTTTGTAAGTCTGTATGGTATAACTTCTTTGCAAGTGTGTCCTTATATGACTCCATCAGTTCACCATCCACTTCTTCTCTCTTCTTCTTCCGTTTACCTATCGACTCCCGTTGACTGACTGAGGCCACTCCATCTTCGTTCCCTTAATGGCCAACTGTGCCTCTCCTTCCAGTAGAATAATGACTCACGCTACAATATGCAGCCACCTTTTATAGACGTTGGTTTACGCACCTACGTAATCTCCAGAAATAGTTATAATATACTCCCACCTCGCGACAAATATTACATACAATGGTGAAATCCCCCGGGGAGGCCTGAGACTCTGAGCTCAGTGCTAAATACTCACGATGACGTAGCCATGATGTAGCAATGACTTGACAGACATGCCAGCAGTATTGTTGCACAATATAGCAATGTCATATCCAACATCTGATATATAACAATACTCACTGTACATGTCTTTGATGTTAATCTACACACACATATATATGCATACATTTAACTACAATCACACAAGCGACAAGCATTGCAGAATCAAATTGAATAATAATTATATTACAATAATAGTAATCGCACAGATAAAATAATAAAAGTACATATATCATCTTGTAACGGGATTTGAACCGTTACAATATATATATATATATATATATATATATATTAATTAAATAAAATTTAATAATTTAATTAAAATAAAGAAATGAATACCTTAATAGAAGGCTTTTGACAGAACCCAGTGGGAGGATAATTCCCCGCAAACCCCGCATTAATGTTGGTCCCACACCTCATCACATAAAATTTAAAACAATACACATATACAGACCATAATGTACTACACACGCCTGCACCAAATCAAAAATATTAACCCAGCTAATTTATAATTTAAATCGCAAAAACCAAAGTAGGCTAGGTAATCAATAAAACACCCGATATTAATTAAATAAGAGAACGAGCCAGTTCAATAAACATAACAGAGTCAAACACACGAACTCCACTCAAGATGAAAAATAACACAATACATTCTTATATTCACGATGCAAAAGTTGACGCTATCCCCGACAAGACAATAATGAATAATAATCAGTTACATAACTGCCAAGCCATGATGAGATAAGCAATAACAATTAGAAGAATATATAAGGACACGAACCACACATCACTCACATTAGGGCTGTCCAAAACCCTCAATTAAAACCCATAACTTTACAAGTTACATTACTAAAATATTACTATGTTAAAATTAATGCGGGTATACCCATGTAATTAGGATAATACCGGTAATCTAATAAACCACCTGCAGTAATGTTGAAAACATACCATCCTAACCCTAAATAGATGAACCAGAGAAACTTAAAATTTATGAAATTAGGTAATAATAATAATAATAATAATAATAATAATAATAATAAAATTTTAAAAACTGTGATAATTAGTGCAAACGTAGTACTAGGTTGAAACACGGGCATGAGAAAGCCGAAACACACGTAATAATGCACGAATAAATAACATGAGAATCACCACAGAAAGGTAAAAACGGTTACGTGCAAAAAAAAAAAAAAAAAACCAGCAACAACAGCGATAATTTCAAAATAGTAACCGCACACACATCCAGGAAATAGCACAGAAAAACACTCACAAATACGCAGGAAATCAAAATAAATCCAAGAGGAAAACAAATGTAGCCAGGTAAGGAAAATTTTACCTAAACAACAATGGCCTTCACCGTTACACATGGCACTCACTTAAAACGTAATACCACAAATACAATCAGATCACAATAAATCCACTAACTAAAGTTTAAATGACACATACCTGTGTAATAATATTAACAGAAGTAAATCATAAAAGGCGTACTTACATAGATGCCATATATGCCTAGGTAACTCTGCGTGTTTCACCTAATTACTACTGCACTCACAAGTAAGAATTTAAAAAGGATCCTACATAATTAACACTAATGTGGAAATACAATACATTAAAATACATTCATCCTCGTCCCTTGGCGAGGTATACCTTCCTTGTTACCCAATACCGACCAAGTCGGTCATTATATTAGAAGTTGGACAGCAGTTATTAACCCTTTCCGCTCGTGTGTCGACCTGAGGTCGACAGCCGTCACTTAGCGTTATAGCTCATGTGTCGACCCTGAGTCGACACAATGTTTCGCCGCTCATTGCTAGATTACCTGGCAAGCCAGGACTTTTGTACTTCGTTTCGTAAGTGCTGGTCCCTTCCGGAAACAGAAAGAAACAAAATATGAGTGTTTTAGTTTCTCTTTGCTCGGCAAAATTGCTGTTTCCTTGACAATGGAAAGCAGTCGCGTGAAGCAACATGGCGGCACACAGTCTGACCGAAGCTGAGATTCTTGCGTCTATTTCGGCTGATTTTGTTGATAGTGACCATGAAAGTGACGAAAATTTTGAAACTGGCGATGAAAGTGATATATCCATTAGTGATTCAAGTGATGATATCGATATCAGTGTCGCAAGAAATCATAGAGGAGGCGGTAGTATTATGACTCGTCCCGGTCCCAGTCATACAGTGCTGACTTCAAATATACCTTGGAGATCGTGGAGAACTGGTGATGCAGGATTACCCAAATTTCCTTTCAGGTTAGTGAGTGGATTCATAACGTGTGGCAATAGACCTAAAATAGAACTAGAGTACTGGCAGCTATTTTTTACTGATCAGTTGCTAACCTCTATTGTCCATGAGACGAACAAATTTGCTGAAATGAAAATACAGCAAAATACGCCACTTCAGAAGAGATCTATCTGGTTTTCTTGGAAAGCTGTGACTAGGAGAGCTGAAGGCATTTATTGGTGTAATTATCAACATGGGGATGAACAGTAAGGCAGAAATGCAGGATTATTTTAGTGAAGACTGGTTGGATAAGCAGGTGTTCTACAAAGATGTGTTCTCTCGAGACAGATTTCTACAGATATTCTGGAATCTCCATCTTTCTTCCCCTGATGTTGATAGGGCAGGCCCACAATCTAGAGTTTCGAAGGTCAGAAATATAGTGTCGTACCTGGACACGAAATTCAGGGAACACTTCATTCCAGGAAAGAATCTGAGTGTTGATGAAAGCACTGTAGGCTTCAAGGGTCGTGTCGTGTCGTGTTCAAGTGTTACAATAAGCAGAAACCAACAAAGTGGGGACTCCGTATTTATGTACTGTCAGACTCGAGCACCGGATACGTATGTGCTATTGAACCATATTATGGTTCAATAACCACACAATCACTTGTTAGGCAAGATTTACCCTTCACTTGCAGGATAGTTATTCATTTGGTTACAAAAGTTTTGCAAGCCACCAACGAAACTGGGTTTCATGTCTTTACGGACCGGTTCTATACCAGTTACGACCTTGCTGCTGAGCTACTGAAACTAAAGGTCCATATTAGAGGCACTGTAATGGTAAATAGGAGAGGTCTGCCATTACAAGTGAGAAAAGCCGCAACAAAGAGAATGAAACAACATGACATTATTGCACTCCGAACAGATAACACTTCTGGCTTGGTTTGGAAGGACAAGCGAATTATTGCTATGCTGTCTACTTTCTATGACGATTCCACTCAGCCTGTGCAAAGAATAAGACGTCAAGGTGCCGAGGAAATTGTAGAGAAACCTACAGTGGTATGTGCTTATCAATACATGGGGGGCGTTGGTCTTTCTGACCACTATGCTAGCTCATACCCATTCACACGTAAATCAGTGAAGTGGTGGAGAAAAATGTTCTTCTGGCTTCTGGAGATCACAATAGTGAATGCCTTCTTACTCTTCAAAGAAGGTAACAATGTTATCACCCATCTGAAGTTCAGGAAAAACTTGGTAAGACAACTTGTATAAAATGTGCGGAATACACAGAACAGGAAAAGGGGAAGACCTTCCTCAACGGATGAAGAAGTGAGGCTGAATGGCAAGCTACACTTGCTGTACCCCCATCCTGAAGGAAAAACTAAAGATTGCAAGGTTTGCAGTGACAGGAAAGTTGTTGGAGGGAGGAGAGAGACAGTCCACTTCTGTAAAACCTGTGAGAAGCAACCAGGGCTCCATCCAGGCATTTGCTTTGAACGCTTCCACACACTCAAGGCATACCGTTAAGAAAGTGAAAAACATTATTTTGTGCATTGTAAATACCATAAATTAATTAATTTTGTAGTTCCTTCCTGTATATATTGTTAAAACCAGTACTTAATACAAGGTTTAAAAAAATGAAGAATGCTGACAGAAATAAATACGAGTAGGGAGAAATCAGGACTTACAAATAATTCGAGTGGAAAGGGTTAATGGTTACAGTAAGCGTCCACTTTCGAGCAATTCCAACAGTCGACAGCCACATTCAGGTCTAGGCCACTAGTATCAAAACCGTCTAGCACTGCATCGCTCTCTGGCGAGCAAAGTCAGTACACAATTGAAGTTCCAATCGTCGCACACAGATGGCGTAAGCGTATGTTGCACAACTTGATACACATGTACTTGTAACACATAGTTCAATTGCACAAGGCCTAAATCACGGAATGATCTAACAGTCCGAAGTTGCAGAGCTGGAATGACCAGGCTGCAGACAGCTGTGAGCTCTGAACACACTTTAATTTCGGTGGGGGGGCGAAAATAGTGTTGAGTCCCAGGGCAAAAACTATGCTCTCTTATTCATCTGTTTAATAGGAGTGCCCGATTAGTCGGAAAATCTCAGTTCACTACACTGGGGGGGGCGGAATCTGACTTCGAGGCAATTTTTTTTTTTTCCAAGCCAGAGGAGAAACCCCTACTGTACTGCTAATTTGGAATAAAATTAATGTAGAATTTAATAAAAGTGAAGAGAAAGAAGCTTTTCTTAAGAAACTGTTCTTTTCAGGGTTAAATTTAGAATTATTTAGTGAATTATGGTGCTATAATTTGGAATAGGCCAAAATTGTAATTTCTAGACCAGGTCTTAGTGGACACGTACCATTATTTCATTAAGGTGTGCACACTGATCATTCCAATCAGCATGTCGGAGTAGGGTCGAATTGTTTGAATACTATGATGAACCAGAGTATTACGTACCAGCAGTATCAGAAAATGATTGAACCAGAGCAATGGCATGCTAAAGAAGAAAGTTACTGAACTCCCCAGCTATTTCCCAGCTGTTATTCTCGGTATGCAGCAGTAATTCCATCCATTGGAGACGAGTGACAGCATAGGAGACAAGGAATATCACAACAAACAATGGTCAATGTAATGTTATAGTTGATCGATTTTATGAGCTTTCAATATTGTAGGCCTTCGTTAGTATCGTGAGAACCTATCACCATGTCGTCTGCGTATATATAAATCTTGAGGGACGGAGCGGAAGTTCTTATTGCTTGGACCACGTCATGTGTGGCTACGTTGAACAGAAGGGGACTAAGGGGGTCTCCTTGTAACACTCCGTTTGTCTGTATAATTTCTTGCGAGGTTGTTACGTTGTCTGAAATTATGATGGTGTTTTTACTCAGGAACTCCAGAAAGGAATAAATGCTCTAGGAACATGGGCTGAATACAACGGACTGCAAATAAACGCAGAAAAGACAGTACACATGGTCTTCAGGAAAGGAGGACGCCCATCTGCAAGGGACAAAATTTACCTCAAACATGAACCTCTACAAACTACGAACAGCTTCAAATATCTGGGCGTAACGGTCCAGACAACAGCACACTCATTCAGAATTCACACAACACAACGAGCAGCTGCCGCAACCAAAGCCATCTACGACATCATGCCATTAAGAAAACTTTCCATGGAAACAGCTATAGCCCTCTTTGATGCCAAAATCGTTCCTATTCTAACATACGGAATAGAGATAACATGGGAAAAGTTAAGCTATAAAGACCTAATACGAATGGAAAAAGTGAAAGCCAGATTCTTGAAAGCAGCCCTCGGAATTTCAAAGTACACCAAGTCAAGACTAGCGTACGAACTCGCGAAAGAAACATTTCTAATAGAGGACCTGAGATGGAAATTCAATCTGCCCTGTACAGAGAACTGGAAGAAACTGCGGTTAGAGAGGGAGAAGAAAAAGAAGGAGATATGGCCAGAGTTCTACTCTTCAGAGGCCATGATGAACAGAGCATGGACCGGCACAAACCAGGAGCTGAGACATTTTGTAAATTCCATGGCAGTCCATGGCTACCATCACAAAATCTGTAGGTCGAAGACATACCACGACCCGGACTCGATGTGCATATGTGAACTCTGTGATAAACATTGTGACAGATATCACGTACTGTCGTGTAAAAATCGTGTGAAATCAATCATAGAACTCTGTATTGATTAATTATCCTAATACTGCACAACTTGTGCGCAATAAAGTTTATATATAATATTGTAGGCCTTCACATATAGTTTTCTTCCGACTCGGAAATACCACTCTTATCGTAGTTGGTACGGTAAAACTGAATAAAACATAAATGTTTGGAAATTGTATTCTCTATAACTTTTGTTATGTAGTACTTTTCGATGGGACCAATAACATAGGCATTTAAAAGTCAAAATTTAGGCGCCTTCCCCTAAACCACCATTTTATCCAGGATGAATAAAATTGTTGGTAGCTTAGACTGTAGTTTCTTATTCCCCAACACTATGTACTGATTTTCATTAAATTCTGTTTACCCATTTTCTTGTGGCTAGGCATTCATATGGACTTAGCAACAAAAATACAAATTCATGAATATCTCTGTTATCATAGCCGGTACGGTAAAAATATATGACATAAATGATCAGAAATTTAATTGTGTATAACTTCAGTTATGTAGTATTTATCGATAGGACCACTAATAATGTACATATTTGAGAATTAAATTTTAGGCCTTCCCGTAAACTACCATTTCACTCAGCGTAAATAAAATGCTTTATAGCCTAGATTGTAGTGGCTCATTACCCGACTTTACATACCAATTTTCATTAAATTCTCTTCAGCCGTTTTCTCGTGATACATGTACGTACAGACAGAAATTACAGAAAAGTAAAAAGTGCATATCCTTGTTACTATGGACATCACCTATACAGAAATACCATTCTTCTTTAATTCTGAGCTATGTACAGTCAAAACTCTTATATATATATATATAGATGTGCATTGAATCTAGGGTTGTGATCTACCTCATTGTTCCAATACTGTTGACATTTGCCATCTCTTTTTTTTTTTTCTAGCATTTTGTGGTACTTTATTTTTATGCTCTAAATACCATCCTGATTGAGAGTTTTAAGTCAGCTTCTGTAATTTGCCTGGAGAAAAGCCACTTTTATACCTCTATATATAAAAGATGAATTTCCTTTTTCTGTCACATATCAAGATTACCAGACACCAGGATATTGAAACAACTATTTGATTATTTTTTGAAAAATAAAATCAATAATAATTGGTTCAAAGAAGTTCAGGATGATTTTGAAGAATTGGGTATAACTTGGCAACAAATCAAAGACAGAAAAGAGAAGAGGATTTTGAAGAACAAAAGCATAAGTCTCAAACTAAAAAAGAGAGAGAGAGAGAGAGAGAGAGAGAGAGAGAGAGAGAGAGAGAGAGTGTGTGTGTGTGTGTGTGTGTGTGTGTGTGTGTGTGTGTGTGTGTGTGTGTGTGTGTGTGTGTGTGTGTGTGTGTGTGTGTGTGTGTGTGTGTGTGTGTGTGTGTGTGTGTGTGTGTGTGTGTGTGTGTGTGTGTGTGTGTGTGTGTGTGTGTGTGTGTGTGTGTGTGTGTGTGTGTGTGTGTGTGTGTGTGTGTGTGTGTGTGTGTGTGTGTGTGTGTGTGTGTGTGTGTGTGTGTGTGTGTGTGTGTGTGTGTGTGTGTGTGTGTGTGTGTGTGTGTGTGTGTGTGTGTGTGTCATTATAGATGGAACATGAGAAATTAAGAGAGAGAGCACGAACAGTGTGAGTGTACTTGCGTAAGTTGTAAGCTCAGCTATCGTCTGTGTGTAAATCTGTAGTTGTAGTGCTTAGTGCTTCATTGTGTGTATTTCGTCCAATCTTTTTCAGACAGAAACAGGACTGTCAAATCCAAGAATGCTCTTATAGAGCCAAGTTTTCCACACCATTATAAGTGTCCTTATTGTGTTTTGTGATTATTTTCAATCCAGTACATGTAATTTCAGTGTTCGTGTTCTATGAACACAAGACTGTTAGAGCCAGAACTAGGAACTTTCTAAGCTCCAAGTTCTCCTTGCCAAGTGTATGTTGCATTTCAAGGTAATATCTATCAACTCAATGATGTATTCCCATGCAACCACCTATATGTGCATGGATTTTTTGTTATGATGATTGTTATCAGATTCCCCTTAATTAAATTTTCACCAAGAACTGATGATGACCCCATGGGAGTCGAAACCGATCTTCTTATAATTTAATAAATTGTTGCGATGTGTTGAATGGTGGAACATCCCTCAAACTCTACATTATTGTTTCATTCAGGACCATGTCCACCATTTTAACCTGAGAGCTGTTGATCCAAACTGAAGAACAGTACTCAGCTGTGGAAAGCACCAGCGTCATAGCTGAAGTACGCAAAATTAGATGCAAAAGCTCCCCATTTGGAGCAAGCAAGTTTGTGGATGATGTGTGTTCTTAATTTGGCTGCTAGGTTGGTCAGATGTTTCCTCCACGATAGCATTCGGTCGAGAGCAACTCCAAGATATTTGGGGTTGGCATTGTCAGGAAGAAGACTTCCATTAAGTGACACTTTCAAGGTGATATTCGCTTGCCGGTTATTTAAATGGCAGAAGCAGGTTTCCGTTTTACTAGGGCTTGGTTTTAAGCACGACATTTTTGAAGTATGTGCACAGAACATCCAATTCTGCATTTAAAGTTCTCTCTGTCACATTAGCATCCACACGCTGAGTAATTATTGCCAGATCGTCGGCATAAGCAAATTGACAAGAGCTCATGACAGGTATGTTTGCAATATACAGTAACATACAATTTTACAAAGTTTATTCCACCTACTCAATACTGTACAATAATTGCAATGTCTATAAATACATTACAATATGTTAACAAGGGACTAGTTTCGACCGTATGTGAGCCATCATCAGCCTAAATAAGATACACTTTGATTTGCCGATGTCCTAAAACAAAGTGACATTGTGGGAAAAAAATTTTTAAAGAGTGAACTATGTATATGGTGCAGTAATATACATCTGAAATGGTGGAGTGGATGAAATGTTGATAGATAAAATTATGTTGTACTGACCAATGACAGATAAAATTTCAGGTCTACATATGTTGCAATTAGACTGTAAGAAGAGTATCACAACGATTTTCTACAATGATGATTAAAATATTGCCCTTTTTTTAGTTAATACTCTAAAACTGCATATTAAAAGTATAAGATGCTGGTGTAAATACAAAGTCCAGATGCTTCTAGTAAGTTGTATATTTCAAGTGCATCTTCAGGTAGAAAATTGAATGTTGAACATCGGCGCAGAGGGTGTCTGTCTTGCTTAAGGTCAAATATTTCTGATACAGAAATTGAATGTAGGGAACACCATGCGATTTCTTATAATATAATGGATTTCTCTTGTGATATGAGGAGAATTCCCAGTCCAAGTTGGAACCAATAGAACCTGATGATGAAAAAATTAGAATTAACATGAAATTTTTAAGAAAGGAATGGCAAAACATGAAGAAAAAGAATGAGTACTCACTTGCGACAGTAACAAGAAACTGAACCAGAGCCTGAATAGCTGCGTAAGATATATATTTAATCTGCCATATGATGATCGTTTATCACATTATTATAAGGAACTGTCGTGGCTTCGAGTGCACCAGCGCCATGAATTTCACATGCTATCACTTCTGCACAAAATACTTTCCACAAATACTCCCAACTATCTTTCTTCACCTTTTTCTTACCTCTCGTCATATCATGACCACAATACGAGATCTGGCTCCACCCTTGCCATACCTGTAAACCGCACTGCTGCTTACAACCGCTCCTTCATAATCTCTGCATCCAGGTCATGGAATTTGCTACCTGCGAACATTATGGACAATCCCTCTCATCGCAAGTTTAAAGTGGCGTGCAGTGAGTATTTGTTGAGTGGATCCTGCTGACTTACTGGATAACTGTTGAATGAATGGAATGAATGAACGAATTATTGCAGTTACGTCACTTAAGTGAATTTTACTTTGTGTATTTTAAAATTAAGGATTCTATTATAGTCATTTTTAATATTATTACTGTTGTTTTTGCTGTTAATATTTTTTGTGTTGTTTGTATTTGTAAGTACTGTATAAGTTATGTTTATGTATACTATTTTAGTGGTTAAATGTAAGAGAGGGCCTTGAGCCCTAACTTCACCACCAATAAAGGCATTATCTATCTATCTATCTATCTATCTATCTATCTATCTATCTATCTATCTATCTATTTAGGTATTTGGGATGATGACCTTTATTTTGTTAATTTTAAATTGCCAAGTTAAAAGGCCCACCTCTTCAACACTTTAATTTAATTATGCAATCTATCTATCTATTTAGGTATTTGGGATGATGACCTTTATTTTGTTAATTTTAAATTGCCAAGTTAAAAGGCCCACCTCTTCAACACTTTAATTTAATTATGCATTATGCATTATTTTTATAGTATACATGTTTGGTCTCATTTTCACTTGACATTTGGAAATCTTGTCAATTACAGATATTAGAATAAGATGAAATTCATAAATTGTAGTAGTTCACTGTATTATGTTTACTCATTTTTATTGTTCCTCTTGTAGTCATTGGTACTTATGATTCATATGTACTGAATAGATGCCAGTTGAACTTATTGTATGTGTATTGTAATTATGTGGGGTAATTCATGTATTGTCTGTCTGGTTTTAGCGAGTATGTCAAAAGCTTGGAGCAGATATGCAGGTATAATTGCCGAAGGAAGAACGAGTTTATCAAGAAAGGTCTTGGTATGTCTATTTTTATTTACCAATAGATATTTTAATCCTTTGGTGCTACCATATTTACTCACATAAAACACCCCTCTTTCTCCTAATTTTCAACTTCAAAAAATGGGGAATGGTACAATACATTAAAATTTCATATAGTGTAGGTTAGACTGGTGTGGTTTAAAAGCAGAAAAAGGAACCTGTAATATCTTTAAATCAACATACAGCATAGTTAAAGCCCATGCTTTGTTTATGCAAAAAGTTACATTAGCACATTTAAGCAGTTTTGTATCAGCCTCCTCCTGAATTACCATAGCTGGCTCATCAGACGACTAAGCAGCATGCCACAGCCACACTTTGCCACATGGAATTCAAGGCTGCACAGCATTGAAATGTTATCATGTGGCAGTTGCCTGAAAAATATTTAAAATTTCTTCAACGGAAATCACAAGGTCAATCCACCAATTCAGTACAGCATATGATATCTGATAGGATATGTTTTGGCTCCAATTTGGGCCTTCTTCAGATGAACAACAATAGATTTAGAAGCTAAAATAACACATTAAATCACACATAATAATAATAATAATAATAATAATAATAATAATAATAATACATAGTGACTGGATATCTGCTTTGATTCATCCTCTGCATAAGAAAGGAGCCTTGACCGTCATGAATAATTATTAAGGAATCTCATTGGTTCCTGTTACATACAAGATTTTCTCCAAGGCCTTATTAAACAGAGCAGAACCACAACTAGGAGAATATCAAGGGGGATTCAGAAAAGTGCGCTCTTGTACTGAACAGATATGCAACCTGAAGTCAGTGGTCCATCAGGTAAAAATGACCGGTAAGAAATGAATGGAATGAATGAACGAATTATTGCAGTTACGTCACTTAAGTGTATTTTACTTTGTGTATTTCAAAATTATGGATTCTGTTATAGTCATTTTTAATATTATTACTGTTGTCGACTTTAGGAAGGCGTATGATTCAGTTGACAGACCTACTCTCATGAAAATTCTGCAGAAATCAAGACTGGACCAGAAGACCCATAACCTTATCTAGCAGACTTTAAATAACACCAGGTCACAAGTGAAGTTCAGAGAAACGCTCTCAGAAAGTTTTGAAATCAAGACTGGGGTGAGACAAGGAAGCGGCCTCTCCCCACTGCTCTTTAACTGTGCAGTAGAAAAGGTAAAAAGAGAGTGCCAGAAGGAGTTAACCAGACAGATGATATATACTGTGATATCACATTTCAATTGAGAAAACACAATGCATTACAAACATTAGTGAATCTCCGTGTACACTGCATCTGGTGCAAGGAACAATCAAGAAAACCAACAGGTTTAAACCCATTATCAACTTGAGTTAATAAACTAGATCTGACATACCAACTGGCCAAGAACACCTACAATAAAAAGTCTTTCTCCCGGAACACTAAAACGAAGCACTGCCAGACAGTCATCCGCCCTGTAGCCTTGTATGCTTCAGAATGTATAATATTAAAGAGAAGGGACTCGCAGACAAGCTTGAAATACAGGGAAGAAAAACTTTGAGGAAGATATTAGGCCCAGTCAAGGAAGGGAATGAATACAAACGGTGACCCAACCAAGAGCTCTACAAATACTGTGAAAAAATCACGGACATGGCTAGGAAGAGACACCTAGCATTTTATGGACACGTTTACAAGATGCATCATCTCAAATTTACCAAGCTTCTTGTTTACTGGCAAAAGAGGAAGATCAAGTCACCATGGTTGATGAAAGTAAACATAGATCTGCAGGAAATGGGAGGAACAGAAAGAGACTTAAAAGAGCGGATAATTTTATTTATTTTTTATTTTTATTTTTTTATTTTTGCTTTACCTCGCCGACACAGATAGGTCTTACGGTGACAATGTTATAGGAAAGGCCTAGGTGTTGGAAGTGGCCTTAATTAAGGTACGGCCCTAGCATTTGCCTGATGTGAAAATGGGAAACAACAGGAAACCATCTTCAGGGCTGTCGGCAGTGGGATTCAAACCCACTATCTCCCGGATGCAAGCTCACAGCCACGCGCTCCTAACCGCACGGCAAACTCACCCGGTTGGACATCTTTTAGGAGGATTCTTAAACGAAGGAGGTTCCAGGACAAATCACCAAGAAGGAAGACAGGTACCCTCCGGACCAAGGAGAGGAAAGAACAACACAGCCAGAGGATGTGCAGTTGCCGGGCAAACATCAAAACTCACCCCAAATTTAAAAGTTGAATATTGTGGTCTTTAGTCGGCCTCTAATGTATCGTGCCAGATTGACCAACCAGCTTCTCGTTTACTGGCAAAAGAGGAAGACCAATTCACCATGGTTGATGAAAGTAAACATAGATCTGCAGGAACTGGGTAATAATAATAATAATAATAATAATAATAATATAAAACCAACATACTGATGTTGGTTAACAAGTCCTAATACAAGGTCCTATTATGATATAATCCAAGAAGATAAGTATCAATATAGTCCAATGAATCCTTTTACATCTTGTTAAAACCTCAGTTATGAGTCCTAAAACACATCATTTACAACATTCTGTTAAAAGTATTTAATTAAAAGTATATAAATACAGTTCAAAAGTGATAAAATAATCTAAAAACACTATAATTATCTATCCGGAATAATTTGAGTTTCCAACTTTAGTGTAAGTCACTGCAAACCAAATCATGAAATATATCATGTATATAGTTGCCTGAAATACAAAATATTTGGTTCTGATATAGGCTGACTGTTAAAAATTAATTTCTTCTTACCTTTTGTGCAAGTGCCACTTCATATCATTGAGAGGGATCATAGCTGTCGTCTCTGCTTTTGTAATGTATAAAAAGCTTTTCAGTCTGTCAAAAACACTAATTAAAATATATATAAAACATTACCATACCTGTTTAATAGTGTGTATTTTTGACAGGTGTGTTATAGCATTATATATTGTAATGGTTATAGCGTCCGCCTTGCCAACTTGCTATGGGCCAGGCTCGACACCGTATAGGCCCACTCCCTTGCGCTTCAACTGCACCAATCACGATCAACACTTACGTGCTAGGCCGGCCCCACTCGCTTCCGCCTGCGGTCCCGTTGCAGAGGAGTATGGAAATTACTCGACAATTAATCTGAAGTCTTCCATCATGCGAGGTTCCTGGACACATCTAGCATCTGGACTGTTCTAGAAGGGTTGGCGCAGCTGTATATGATTGGAGTGACTTGCCTGGATTTAGTGAGAGTTAGATGGAGTTAGAAGATGGTGTGGTTGAGTCATGAGCGACTGCCAGTGTAGTGAAGTGTGTGAACTGCCTGACACACCCCCTCACACACAAGTGATATCAAAATGGTGTCCGATTAGTGACACCATGGGAAGGCGTATCACAACAAGGAAGCAACAAAATCAAAATGCTACCAAAAAAAACACAGAATAAATTTAAAATCAATGTGGAAGAGTGAATATTTAACACAAGGGACCCATTTCCCGAGGAACTAAAAGGGGTGGGATCAACAACAGAACCAGGACAAGCATCTGCAAGAAAAATTTATACACCCTTTTAAAAAAAAAACTACTATAATTAATTCAATAAACTGTACAAAACTTTACATCTTTAGCAGGAAATAAATGTGTGAAATAAAAGCAATTTTATCAGTAATAAGAAAATGAAATTAGAAATTTAAGCAAATAAAACAAGTAAATCACCTTTTGGTTAAACATAGAGCCTTTAAATTAAAATAATTTTATGAATCTTAAGGTGAGGTTTTTAACAATTAAATATAATATCTCTTAATTTAAATAAATAAATAATTTAGATAAATAGTACAAAATTTAAGAAAATATATATATTTTTTAAACGAAATACTAACCCTAGCGACCTAACTAAGAAAGGAGCTCCTTGAATAAACCTAAAATGTACCATATAACATGCTATCTACACTTAAAATAAATAAATTGTCTAAGGACCATTCTTAATGGAAGGTTCGCTACACCGAACGCGTAGCAGAAGAAGATAAATACAAAACGTGTCGCACAAAATGAATCACCAAGACATATCTGACGAAAACTATCAGTTGCTTATCATACTGCAGAAATAGAACCATATAGCATAGTAAAATTAAACACCACCAAAATAAAATCACCAACAGAAAGAAACGAGAAGTCATCGTTCATATGCCCTACACTTCAAGAGAGAACCGGGCAGTTAATACTTAAATGTTAGTAAGCACATACTCAAATACACACTCGTAAGAGAGCAACAACAATTAAGATCCGTACACAACGGCATCCAGAGGCAGACTCGACATGCGATAAGATAATAATAATAACAATACAACAGTTACGTAACGACCAGAAAAACATAAGGGCAGATAATCAACAACGGCAGATCCGACACGGTTCGAGAAGATAAGGCTACTCAATAATGCAAGAATCATGACACAGACATTATTAAAGCCCCCCATTAACAATGTCCTTACATTCTACAGACCGGGCGAGTTGGCCATGCGCGTAGAGGCGCGCGGCTGTGAGCTTGCATCCGGGAGATAGTAGGTTCGAATCCCGCTATCGGCAGTCCTGAAGATGGTTTTCCATGGTTTCCCATTTTCACACCAGGCAAATGCTGGGACTGTACCTTAATTAAGGCCACAGCCGCTTCCTTCCCACTCCTAGCCCTCTCCTGTCCCATCGTTGCCATAAGACATATCTATGTTGGTGCGACGTAAAGCCCCTAGCAAAAAAAAAAAAAAATACATTCTACAGAAACACTACACGTAAAATGAATAATACCAAACTTCACTGTCACCATATAGCCCAAAATATAACTATCTACCTTAAATTACTTTTAATAATAATTATTTGGGAAAATTAGTGTCAACAGAGATTGCTCGGTGCACAATTCAAAATGTACAGTTACAGAAGAGAAACGAACCCGAATTAAAATAATGAAAATAAATAGAACACTATGTCACAATAAAATTTACGTCAAACACAGGCAGAATTTACAAGCACGGGAAGCAATAAATCAAATGAAAACACCAGCATGAAGGAAACTTCAAGAGAAGCACACACACAAGTTTACCAGAAATAAAATAAATATGAAAAATAAAATGGGAAAAGACCAAAACACACCAAGAGTACAACGGACATCACAATGCACATACGACGACTCCAAATACAAGTCCCATGATGAAAATGAACGAACATAAATTTTGCCTTGCATAAAATATGAACACCAAAACCGATGCACACACAAACTTTAGAAAAAAAAACCAAATCAACGGATAAATAAAATGCAGTAGTTACATAAATGAAGAACACTAAATTACCAAATAATCCATAATGAACAGTGCACCAAGCAACCACCCGTCACACAACAAAATTAATTCTACATTAAACACTACATCCTTTTCATCAAATTAAAATATAACTGCTGTAACCGTAAAAGTTTGTTTTGATGGCTAGCTGAACACAAGACTCGGCCCAGGGGTGACCGGTCCCTATCTGAATTGTTACAGAGGAGAGGGAAGTCAGATAAGTATAATGGAACACTAATTTGTTTTGAAGTTTATTCATGAAATAAAGTTAGATTTCAACATCACCTCAGCACAGCAGTTATAATGAGTACTTCTCCTTGGGGGCGGAATTGGCCCTGATATATTGTGGGTCATAATGTCTGCTTATGGTGCCACCATCTTCCAAGCCTGTCTTGAATATCTGGAAGGTCTGGATGGTCTAGGAGCAACCGTAGTCTTGGTTGTAACGTGGCACTGGGCATGAAATAGATCGTAAGTAACTGGTCTGCACTCAATTGACTTCACGGTAGGATTCACTAATGAACACAGTTATTGCTGATGGCTTGAATTGAACTCAAAATTACATCTGTGAAGTATCAGCCACGGAAAATAAATAAGTCGCTTTATCAAAGTTAAATATGAGAACTTCGGCTGAATAGTGACATAGAAAATAAAATATTCCACTTCCAAACAGTTCAAGTTTGAATTAATTCTAGAAATAAATGAAACCTAAGAATTTGTTCTGGGACGAATTTAGTCCCATTCACTATTAAATAAAGAAAACGCTGTCCTTTCAAGAACCGTCCTGGGTTCAACACAAGAAATGTTAACTGTACCAGTTTATTTAACCACAGTTCTAAGGCTATGTTCTATCGTGAATATGGTCACTTGGAAAATAAATCCTAAGTTCGATAGCACTGTTAAATTCAACTACTTGTGTCAGTAGCTTGTAACAAAAATGTATAGTTTGACGAAATGTTCTAACACCTTGGTAGAGTAACACTGTCACAAAATTCAATCACCTGTACAGTTTGAAATACTGAATTATGTCTCGCTTATTAGCACAGGTTTATCACTTGTTAGGGTTAAATACAAAATTATGTACAGTTTTGAAGTTTCACAAACGACAAGGTTTTCTCACTTTTAGTATTCAACTTTGTGAAGTTTAAACACTGTCATTCAAATTCTATCATCTCTTGCAATTTAAACATCAAATTACGTTTGAGTACTTGGTAACGTAGTATCGTACAAGTTCAAATCACACTGTTCCTGTAAATAGTTGAACACCTTAACTGTTCACGTTTCAACTCATATGCAGTTTCTATTAGCCTACGTAAACGATACTGTAATATTTCTAAGTCTTGTAGATGCGTTTGTAGAATCAGAGTTCAATAGTACGCGAACTTAAACTTCCATCGGAGAGTCGAACTGGCGACTAACATCACGGCAATAGCATGACCAACAGCTGACCGACCGGCCTTGACTGTGGCACAAGGTAGACTGGCTTGACAAGCGAAATGCCTGCCTATTTATTCAGTATCCCCTGAGAACTGTAATTGCTAATATCTTACGCAAATTTTAACAGATCTGCTTGAAACTTGGGGATTATGATTATAAAAAATTAGGCCATACGGTGATGTGGTTTATTTCTTCTTATCATTAATCCATCTGGAAGAAATTAACGATAGAAAAGAATGGAACATTCCGTCTGACGTAATACAACCTTGGCCAAGTTACCCAGTTGTGACGTCTCACTTCCCCGCTGCTCGCATCTGACATGGTCGCAGGGGAAGCGTGTTCGGCGGGTAGCATAACTCCACATACATCGGGGACTTTGATTTAGAACCGTGTTACGGGTATATTACTTATTTATATTCGCAACTAATCCCTGAAAGGGATTCACCACACCACTTTATCTGATTCCTTTAGCCATGAAATTCATCTTGCAATATATAGTAGGCATTACAAAGCGTCTTACTCCAGTAAGTTCAAATAGCAGACAAGCAGACAGTCGTCTGCGGAGCGCTTAGCACAACAGCCGAGAGTCCAGTGAGTCAGGCGTTAACGTACACATTTCAGGCAGTTGAATACACTGTTACCAACATAGAAGTATAAAATGTGCCATGCATATGGTCCAACAACACATACGAAAGGTCCAAATATATTATACTGATATACAAAGACGTATACCGTCAGATTTCAAGTTTATTTATTAATTATATTGCCTCAGCGCGAACTGTGTGTGTGTCATGAGCGAAAGTTGTGTGTAGTCCTGTGTAGTTTAGTGCGTAGCTAATAAATCTTGGTATAGAAGCTACCAGGCTGGTGTTAATTGATCCTACTACCCCTCCGACTCGTTACAACTGGTGTCAGATTTGGGATCAACTGGTAGCACTAATTTCATACCTAGAAATTTCTAGTGAATTGTAAAATGGATAGCGAACAGTTTCAGCCTCTCCTCATCTTAACAGGACGAAATCAAGAGTGAACTGAAACCGGAATTAAATTAACTTAAGGGTGGACAAGGTAAATTAGAGCAGAAAATGTGCTCTCTTGAAAGGAAATTGAAGAGTGACATATTGCAGGACGTACAGGAACTGGTTGAAAAACAGATCAAAGAAATACCGCAGGTTTTGGAGTCAGGGGCTCGAGATCTGAAAGAAATGCCTTGCGTATGAGAGTGACAGCCATGGAGACTCGTGCTAGGGCCTCCTGCAGCAACAACGGCTCCAGCACCGGGAAAGTAAAACCCCTGCGCTTCGATGGGACAACATCTTGGCGGGCCTTCCAGGCCCAATTCGGGACCATGTGCGGGCACAGCAGTTGGACATCAGAGGAAAGGATCGTGTACCTAATCGCCGGACTGCAAGGACCAGCAGCGGAAGTGGTACAGCTGGGTGCCACTCATGACAAGATTATTAGAGCGCTCAACAGCCGATACGGTGACCACCAGCTGGCAGCCACCTACCGAGTCCATCTGAGGAAGAGGACCTAGCGCTGACAAGACGCTGCAAGAATTCGCGCAAGATGTGGAGCAGCTAGCCCACAAGGCTCTGGATGAGCTTCCTCAGGACCACATTCAGTGGGAGGCAGCCTATACATTCATTGATGGGCTGCGCAACTCTGAGATCTGTCAAAAGCTGATGCTCAGCGGAGAGCATGACCTCAGAGGCCCTGATGTTAGCCCTGAGGGTGGAGGCAGTGAAGGGAACAGCGGCACCCAGCGGCACCGCCACCAAGAATACGAGCTGTCAGAAGCGAGGACGCGCCGGAGACCAGCGCCATTACGGGAGAACGATGCACGCCGACGCACCAACGAGATCATCTATTGAAATTGCGGCAAGCGTGGCCACCTGCGGAGGAACTGCCGTATGGAGGCGGCCCTTGATCATAGAAAACGAGTAAGGACCGACAAGGAGAGGGGCTTGTCAGCACAGTCACTACCGTTCCCTCGTTTCACGCTAAATGTTGTCACCGAGCGGAGCGACGACAGCTTGATCGCCGACGGGTGGCTCGGAGACAGGCCGTGCCGGGTCACAATAGACACGGGGGCGGCATTGACCATCGCCAGGCTGGACGTCGCTGAGGGACAGCCAGAGAGGGAACCCCACTGCCCTTATGTGCTGCGAACGGCCTCAGGAGACACTATCCCCAGGGGGGTCTCTTCCCGCATCGCGCTCACTTGTTTCTCTCCCAGGCCGCCTTCTGCGTGACGTCATATGAGACAGCGCTCTCCCGTCCTGCTGACATGTATTACCACTACAGTCTAAAATGGTTATAACTTCTGAACCATTCATCCAAATAATGTCCTGACAAGGTTATTGTAATCCTTATAAAATACTGGAGGAGATCAAACAATTTATTTTGGTGAGGAATTCAAGGATAATATCAAAATGTTTATTTAATTTTAAGGAGTTATATTTTTTACCGCGGACCATAGCATAAAATCGCTTCTAGAGGGCAGTCGGTTGGAAATAGGTATTTGCCATCCCGGACTTTTTTTTGTAGAGGTTTCTATGCTCTACAATTCGTACGCTTACACTTGGGGTCTATCTTTGATGGTTTACGCAGCGTAAGCCAAGAAAGCAAGTGACCAACCGACTGGCATTTTTGTCTCTTTCTACGTATTTACTGTACATCAGATCACAGATACATAATAATTTTATAGTGGTTCACTACGTGAACAGTGTTCGTGTTGTCAATATCTGAAATAGAACCAATGTACAGATTAAAATACAGTCAACATATTATGGAAACTATAAATTGTCGGCACGTAAAAGAACTCCCGTGGGACAAAATTACGGCACCTCGAGTCTCAGAAAACCGTAAATGTTGTTAGTGAGACATAACACAAATAACATTATTATTATTTTGCGTCTTATAAAGACAATAACGACAACAATTATCATAGCCAGTTAGTTTGCTACTGTGATGGCATAACAATACTTCCTCGTCAGCAGTGCTTGGTTGTTGAAACACTTTGTGATAAACTCTTGAATATCTCCATTATTACAGCTCGTACGGTAAAAAGGTGTCAGATATAAATGACTGAATGAAAATCATATTTTCTGTAATTATTGTTATGTGCTAATAGCCGTGCTGAGTAGCAACTCAAACGGTAGAGTGCTGGCCTTCTTAGCCCAACTTCGCAGGTTCGATCCTGTCTCAGTCCGGTGGTGAAGGTGCTCAGATACGTAGTTAGTAGGACGTAAAATTCAATGACATTAACATTATTATGTGCTAATAACTTATATTTCTGGGATGGGTTTACAGCAATTGTTGAGGAATGTGAAAACAGTTTTGTACCTTTAAAGGTGGTAAGGAATGGTAAAGACCCACCTTATTATAATAGAGAAATAAAAAGACTAAGAAGGAGGTGCAGATTGGAAAGACATAGAGTTAGAAATGGCTGTGGAAGTAAGGAGAAATTCAAGGCACTTACTAGGAAATTGAATCTATCAAAAAAGGCAGCTAAGGATAACATGACCGGGTGAGTTGGCCGTGCGTGTAGAGGCGCTTCCTTCCAACTCCTAAGCCTTTCCTATCCCATTGTCGCCATAAGACCTATCTGTGTCGGTGCGACGTAAAGCCCCTAGCAAAAAAAAAGGTAACATGATGGCAAGCATAATTGGCACTCATACAAATTTTAGTGAAAAATGGAAGGGTATGTATAGGTATTTTAAGGCAGAAACAGGTTCCAAGAAGGACATTCCAAGAATAATTAATGAACAAGGAGAGTGTGTATGTGAGGATCTTCAAAAGGCAGAAGTATTCAATCAGCAGTATGTAAAGATTGTTGGTTACAAGGAAAATGTCCAGATAGAGGAGGTAACTAATGCTGAAGAAGTATTAAAATTTACATATGATAACAAAGATATTTACAATAAGATACAAAAGTTGAAAACTAGAAAAGCAGCTGGAATTGATAAGATTTCTGGGTATATACTAAAGATAATGGGTTGGTATATAGTACCATATCTTAGACTCCCATTTTGAACACCCTATTTTCAAGGCCCGAGTACATCTTTTTCCATTTTTCAGATTTCAGTTCACACACTCGGCATCTTATTTTTTCCGTTACGATCTTGAACTCCCAGTAAAAATGAAGCGGCTTCAGGCATGATCAATTCCTGTTTGAAGTGTTACTACTCCATGTCTGCTACAATATGTGATTTCTCTTGCCCGTCTCACGTATCTATACAAGATTGTGATTTAATTATTTCTTCATTCAAAAGAATGTAATCATCATTTTTTTGTCATGATGAACATTCTTAACTGACTGACAGCTATGAGTTTGATTATTACACTGCCAGCTCTGTGTTGTACCTTTTGTTTTTAACCTCTGGCTACACGATTACGTGTTTTTTCTCACTTAGCCATGATGAACACTTATATATTTTCACTCCTGTTTTATATTTGAACATTCTGATTGACTGACTGGTAGCAATGATACCCTAATGATTTTAATTATTTCACTACCAGCTCTGTATTATACTTTCTGTTTTTATCCTCTGTTTCAACACGATTGTGTGTTTTTCTCTTAGCCATGTTGTAATATTTTATGTTTCTTTCACACTAGTTTTAAGCCTATTTGATTTTCTGAATGTAAATGTTGTTTCTTGGGATACCACATATTTTAAGGACACTAGGTTCGGGACCCTGACCTAACTTAAGGCTAAGATTTATTTTCGGCTGATGATGCTTACGACAGTTAAGCGAAACATGTTCCATATTACAATGCCTGTTGTAATGTTTATTTCCTAAATATAAGGAAAGTTAAGTATTGGAAAGGTGGTGTTAACTATTATTCTTATTTTAAAGTTCATAATGAAGTGATACCATCCAACAGCGAGGTGATGGTTACAACACAGTTAGAGGAACCCATAAAAGAGGACACCATGCTTGTGGAACCCGGTTCGCCGACCACCGATCATACATATTTTTCTACTTATACTCCATTGAACTTTCTTTTTAGTGTGTTTTGTTTTGTTTATTCTTCTCTACTGTTATGTAAAATGGTATTACCGTTAATAAAGAATTAATTAATGGACTACCTGGCCAGGACGCTTGTTCCGGCACGAAGCTGCGTGCCAGTACGGATATTGAATTCGACATCGTGGGAGCAGAGGGTATCCAGCGGGACCGAGCTTGGGACTTGTGAACCAGTCACGTGCGTCGTGCCAGTGGACGACAAAGACACACAGACCCTGGAAGCAGGTGAGGGATTGGATAAGCTCCGGAAGATTATATCCGACACCTGGAAACATTTAGAGGTGAGACAGCTCAGGGAGGTTAAGGAACTAATGCATGAGTTTCAGGACATCTTCACTGCTACCGGAGGCAACTATGGAATGATGGACAGAGTGTACTATCGCATTAACACCGGCGACACTGCTCCAATCCGACAGCTACCTCGTAGGGTACCCATGGGGAAAAAAGTGGAAATCGCCAAATGCTAGATGACATGAGGCAACGGGGTGTCATCGAGGAGTTGAACAGCCCGAGGTCATCGAAAGTCATTCTGGTGAAGAAAAAGAACGGTGAACTCAGTTTCTGTGTCGATTACCGAAAATTGAACGACATCACGAAGAAGGACTGTTTCCTGTTATCTCAGATAGATGACACCCAGGACACGTTATCTGGAGCCCAGTGGTTTTCAACTTTGGACCTGAAGTCTGGATACTGGCAAGTAGCGCTCCATCCGGAAGAGAAAGAGAAGACGGCATTCTCAACTGGCCAAGGGCTCTACCAGTTAAACGTGATGCCCTTCGGCCTCTGCAATGCCCCAGCGACTTTCGAGTGACTGATGTAGGCCATGCTGAGAGGGCTAACTCACGACGCTTGCCTCGTGTACCTGGACGACATAATTATTGTTGGATGCACATTCCGAGAGCACATGGAGAACCTGCGGGAAGTGTTCGAGAGGCTATGCGGGGCTCACCTTAAAGTAGAACCCCGGAATATGCCAGCTGTTTCAGAACGAGGTGCACTGCCTGGGCCACATCGTGTCATCGGAGGGAGTAGCCACGGGTCCGGAGAAGTTACAAGCTGTCATGGACTGGCCGGTTCCGAAGGACAAGCGAGAACTAAGGAGGTTCCTCGGTCTTTTCACGTACTACCCTCAGATTTATAGCTGGCTACTCAGACATCTCAAAGCCTCATACACGGCTCACCGAGGAGAGGAGGTCTTTCCAATGGTCAAGCAAGGTGGAGGCTGCCTTCTGGAAGCTGAAGGAGTCGCTCTGTACGGCACCCATCCTCGGATACCCCAAGTCTGGGGAGAAGTTCATCGTCGATACCGACACCAGCGACGGGAATTGGTGGGGTGCTGTCACAAGCGCAAGATGGCCAGGAGAAGGTGATCGCCTATTTCAGCAAGACATTGCCAAAAGCTGAGAGAAATTATTGCGTGACGCGTCGGGAATTGCTGGCCATCGTTAAGACCTTGGAGCACTTCCACAAGTATCTTTAAGGGCAGCCTTTCCACCTACACACCGACCACTCAGCATTGACCCGGCTCCTAAGCTTCAGAAACCTGGAAGGACAGACAGCTCGCTGGGTACAACGCCTTCAGGAGTACGACTTCACCACCAAGCACCGACAAGGAAAGAAGCACTGCAACGCCGATGCTCTAACCAGAAGACCGTGCCCTGAGAACTGTACACACTGCCAGAAAGTGGAGAGACAGGCGGGCATCGTGGACATCCGGGCCATGAGGGTCACCGCCGCTGAAGGATGAGATCGAGATGCCATCAGGAGGGAGCAGCTGAAGAACGACGACATCTGGTTGATCTTACAAGAAGTAGAGTCGGGGCAGAGGCTGGAATGGAAAGACATTGCCGAACGCAGTCCAACCTATAAGGCGTACTGGGCCCCGTGGTCGTCTCTCATGGTTAGTGATGGGGTACTTACCCACGGTTGGGAATCAGCCAACAGAAAGAAACACATTGCGCAGCTGATAATTCCCAGGAGCATAAGAAAAGAGGTACTGACTGAGTTGCATGCGGGCACTACTGCCGGCCACTTGGAAATGAATAAGACCCTAGATCGTGCCCGGCAGCGTTACTACTGGGTGCACTTGAGGAATGATGTTGAGAGGGTGTGCCAGTTGTGTGACACCACCTCAGCGAGCCGGGGACCACGTACCAGGAGTAGGGGCCAAATTATGCAGTACAATGTTGGAGCACCATTTGAGAGGATCGCCATTGATGTCGCTGGACCATTACCCGAATCTGACGCCAGGAACCGTTGCCTACTCCTGGCTATGGACTACTTCACAAAGTGGCCGAATGTCTACGCCATCCTGAACCGAGAGGCATCGACAGTGGCCGACGTCTTGGTCAAGGGCTTCTTCTGTCGATTCGGTGTACCGAGGGTACTTCATAGCGACCAAGCAGAAACTTTTAGTCCAGGCTGATGCAAGAGGTTCTGCAATGCTTAGGAGTGCAGAAGACCCGTACGCCGCCTCTCCACCCTCAGTCAGATGGCATGGTGGAGCGTTTTGTGAAAACCGTCAAGGAGCACCTCAGGAAGGTGGTTTTGGCGCACCAGAAGGACTGGGACGAGAGGGTCCCATTCTTCTTGATGGCCTATCAAGCGTCCATCCATGAGACGACGGGCTTGACACCTGCCAAGATGGTCTGCGGAAGGTAGCTCCGCCTGCCATGTGATCTAATGTTCGGGTCAGCACCAGACCAGCAGCAACCAGCGACAGACTATGCATGGGAGTTGGTGGATCGGCTCAACGACATCCACGATTATGCCCAACATCATCTAAGGGTAGCCACCGACAGGATGAAAGCCCCCTTCAACATGCTTGCGAACACTGCAGGTTTCCAGGAAGGTGACAGAGTGTGGCTGTACCTTCCGGTGCGGACGAAAGGGAAGTCGCTGAAACTGCAGTCACAATGGGAAGGCCCATATACAATCGTCACCAGGATCAACGACATCATCTACCGGATCCGGCGGCCTCCCAGAGGGAAGATGTTGGTTGTTCACCTGGATCGCTTGGCACCTTATCGTGGAGCAGCTCGGGACGAGCAGCCTTAAGGAGGGGGCAGTCTAATGGTTATAGTGTCAGCCATGCCAACTTGCTATGGGCCGGGCTCGGCACCGTATAGGCTTCGACCGTGCCAATCACGAGCAACACTTAAGTGCTAGGCCGGCCCCACTCACTTCCACCCGCAGTCCCATAGCAGAGGAGTATGGAAATTACTCGACCATTAATCTGGTGTCTTCCATCTCGCGAGGTTCCTGGACACATCTAGCATCCGGACTGTTCTAAAAGGGTTGGCGCAGCTATATAAGAGTGGAGTGACTTGCCTGGAGTTAGTGAGAGTTAGATGGAGTTAGAAGATGGTGTGGTTCAGTCGTGAGCGACTGCCAGTGTAGTGAAGTGTGTGAACTGCCATGATTATCGGACTAGCATACTACAGTGCGGACTGACGGCGAAGGGGAGAACGTGTAGCCGTGCTATGTGGGACCTTGTGTGTGAATGTAAAACCGTGTAGCGTGAGAACAAGTGAGAAACTAAGGGGGAGAGAGCGTGCGAACTGTGTAATTGGGTGTTATGAGCGCAAGTTGTGTGTAGTCCTGTGTAGTTTAGTGCGTTGCTAATAAATCTTAGTATAGAAGCTACCAGTCTAATGTTAATTGATGCTACTACCCCACCAACTCGTTACAATATTATGTTTTAACTAGCATTTTTGACAGACTGAAAAGATGTTAAGTTACATTAACAAAGTCAGCACTGAAAAGTATGGCTTCCTTCTTAACAAGTCTGCTTTCATGGTTGTACGCTGGCCTTCCAACATTGACCTCGCTCTTTTTTTTTTTTTTTCCAATATTCTTTTTATATTTTTTCGACATTCTTTGAAGACTTCTACTCTATCTCTTTGGCTTTGAGTTGTCAGCATTAAGACACTGCCTTCTTAGTTTAATGCTGCACACTCATGGTTTCTAGAATAATTTTGTCTGTGCTAGCAGACTGTGATTTAAACATACATGTTCCTTCTACATTAAATTTTGGGCAACAATCTCATGTGTTGGAATTCAGCAGTGACTCGGAGACAGCTAATGAAGACTTAAACATAGGTTTAATAAGCATAGGTACTTTCAGCAGGTGAGAAGTCGGGGATTTGTCAAAAGGAAGCATCAGGAATTATTTGATAAAATTGGTAGAGAAATTCAAAGTCTCATTAACCAGAAAATGAAAGAAGAAAAAGAAAAAAGAACACCTTAATATCTGAGTTCTTCTTTTCCAGGTTACCATCGTTCTGGTAATAGGCTATGTTTCAGTGTGCTTTATCAAGGTGACTGATGCACCCCTACTTCATCCGAAGTAATCTCTCCCTCCCCTCCCCCCTCAATGAACTAATGCGAACTATGAAAGTGAGTTCCTCCTGGCTCCCACAAGCCCCGAGGACATCTTTAGAACATCTGAAACATGTATTTCGCAGTCAGCTGGTCAATTTTTAGTGTTCCCCTGTAACTGTGTTTTCATGTCTGACCAGCATACTGGTAATTTGTATATAATAAGCATGCAAGAATTTCATTAACTATCTTTCATTTCATCTTCATTAGCTCCTCAAATGAGGTTGGCGACAGGAAGGGCATCCTGCCGTATAAACACTATACAAATTCATTTCACCTCATTTCCAACCCCATATCCAGAAACAGGACTAGGAGGAAGACATACAAGCATGCAAGAATTGATGATTTTGTAATCTTTCTCCCAATTCACGTTGTTTGGGTGTTTCTTTATTTCTATAGCCTCTCAGGTTTTCCTTTCAGGCCGGGCTTAGTGGCTCAGATGGTTGAGGTGCTGGCCTTCTGACTCCAACTTGGCAGGTTTGATCCTGGCTCAGTCCAGGGGTATTTGAAGGTGCTCAAATACACCTTGTGTCGGTAGATTTACTGGCATGTAAAAGATCTAGTGTGGGACTAAATGCTGGCACCTCGGCATCTCCAAAAACTGTAAAAGTAGTTAGTGGGACATAAAGCAAATAATATTATTTTCTTTCAGATTCTGGGGTCCAGCTACTAAAATTGTAATCATATCAAACAGAATTTTGTGATTTTAGTAGCTGTGCCCCAGAATCTTGCAAGAAAAGACCCAAGTGGGTATGGAAATAAACACTGGAACAACATGAATTTCGAGGAAGGTTACAAAACTAGCAATTTGTTGATGCCTATTATATGCAGATTAACAGTCCAGTATGCAGGTCAGGCCATGAAAACATAAGAACGTCCCAAGGTATGGAACAGCCCCAGAAATCACCCAGCCAACCACTGAGTAAGGGATATATTCCATATGTTCTTAAGGTGTCCCTGGGGTTCACAGGTGGAGAAGCGATATAAGGTGAGGCACAGTGACCACCATCGTAGTTGATTTTAGCTACCTGGGGTGGCTGAGTAGTAGTACATTAGTTGCTTTGATAAAGAATAATGCAATATAAATTTTGACTTAATGCACATAAAACAGCAGCAATCTAACTCAAGAAAAGGAACTTAATAGTAATTTAACAGACTGTGGAAACTTCACATTTAAGATACAAAATACTGGCTGAAAGGAAACAAGCACAATACCAAGAAGCCAAAGCTGAAGTACAGAGAAGAAATTAGACTATAACGAACTAATGTTCACTAACAATGCAGAATTTAGCCAAAACCAACAATACCTGAGGTTTCCTCAACCAAATTACCTATTGATGTCTAGTAATGTACAAAAGATTTCTTAGCGTGCTTTCAAACTCTCCAAATTATGATCTCATACTCCCATTCTGAATTCATGTCTACATCTTGGTGTCTATTCTCCAGGACTAAATCTTAGATTTCCTCTTTCTGCTTCCCCAGCTGCCATGAGACAAACAATTCTTGCTTCCTGCTACTAGACTTCCATATGCATCACCAAACTCATCCTCTCACAAGAGGCTCTCTTAATGCACTACCACTCATCTTTTCTCATTCATCAGAATTCTCATCTCATTTCAAAACATAATACCCATTTTGACCATAATCCACAAGGCCTACCACAGTCTTCTTCAGCATACTACATGACATGTCCACAAACTGAACACACCCATCTGTTCATCAGTCAGCTGCCGTCCTAGGGGGCTCGGGTTCAATTTTCGGTAGTGCCAGAAATTTAATGGCAGGGGGGCTCTATGTGGTTGGAATGGTACATGCAGCTCACCTCCATTGGGGGGTGTGCCTGAAAAGATCTGCACCACCTCGGGATGAGGACATGAGTTTACTATCACCGCTCTGTTAAGCCCCATTCCATCTCTGGCAGATCTCTACCCTGCCTAAGCCAGCTGCACTAATTTCTGTCTTCCCAAACATCTTCCACAACTGCCACTCACACAACTCTCATACAAAATTAGACTATACAAAGAAAAAATTAAATGTATCCTCTTAATTCAATACAAAGCATAATTCCATCATTAGATGGAGCAAAAAAAAAAAAAAAGAAACTATTCTGAATCTCTCATCTCTCACCCTCACTGACCATGAAACATCTGTCCAGAGTTTCTGCCCATCAAAGAAATCTGCCCCATTACAAATTCTGACCTCTGCCCAATCTTTTGTAAGGAAACTTCACCGTCTCTTTCAGTACAAACATAGTTAATCACCAGATTATATCAAAGTCATACCAACCTTCCTTCCCCTGTGAACACAGCTGCTGTAAGACCTGCCATTTATATACGCCAAGCACCACTTTTACCAGCAGCATCACCTACAAGTCGTACCCCATACAAGGTCATCATGATTGCACTTCATCCAACATCATCTACCAACTTCAGTGTAGACTCTGCTCAGCTTTCTACATTGGCTTAACTAACAACACACTAGCTAAATGTATATGCAGCCACCACAGTACCTGCAAAACCCCCTGTCCCTATTCACACCAGGTACCATCAAACCACTTTTAATGAATATTTCACAGTTAAAGTCCTCCAACATTAACGTCCGGAACTTCCCACCCTCCTGCTCTTAGAGATTCTAAATTTGGACATCAACTGGTGCTCAGTTCTAGGTAAGCACCCGGCCGTAACATTAGGTAACTGCTCCTCTTTTTCCAGACTCCTAATAATGTTATTATTTTTACATCCCACTAACTACGTTTGAAGGTTTTCGGAGACGCCAAGGTGCCGGAATTTTGTCCTGCAGGAGTTCTTTTACGTGCCAGTAAATCTACTGACATGAGGCTGACGTATTTGAGCACCTTCAAATACCATTGAACTGACAAAAGACAAAGTCACCTCCGTACAGTCCATGAAGGCCCTTGGATGAGTGGAAGGTCTCACGACACAGTAATATCCATAAGTAAGAGTGTTTAGCATGACCTGGGATTATAGCAAGCAAAACAAGAATAATAATAATAATCAGAACACTTACCCACAAATCCCAAGGAAAAGGCCATCGCGATTTGTAGAAGCAAGGGCACAAGAGGCCGAGTGAATCAATTAAAACTAAGTTTTAATTAATAATTGGCTGAAATAATAAATCCTCAAATTTTTTTGAAAGAAAACTTTAATAGAAGCTAAATTAATAAAACAGACTTCCGACCTTGTCCCAAAATATCTACAAGTTAAAATTTTTCAACTATCAATAAAATTGAAGATTAATTAAGAAATTAAAAATTATTAACACCAATTATTACAATTAATGAACGCTAACCACAGGATTCCACCTGAAAACATTTCTAATGCACTATCTCAGTTATCTTTGATGTATGAAAAAGGTCATAAACCTCAAACTTCATGCAACTTCAATTATCCGGGAGAAAAAATCAATAAACATGCAATTAAAACCCACAAGAAGGACAAATAATTAAATATAACTCTTCCAAGCGTTACTTTAATTAAGTATCACAAGACTGAAGAAAGAGGCCAGCACACACGAAAAATCATAAATGCCCATCAGGCGAATGTCAAGTGTCATCAATAATAATAATAATAATAATAATAATAATAATAATAATAATAATCCAACACTCACATGTCAGACACAACAGAGCAACGCCCCCCCACCCGTTTGCATTTGCTTTCTCCTAAATATTTTACTTGCTCAAATGGTGGTTTGAAAATCTTCAAATAATAAACAAATTATTAGAATAAATTAAAGAAAATGAAATTAAACCACCTTATAGGTTATACTGATACTACGTACATCATCACTCTTGTTAGGAGCTCCTCTACATAGATTTGTTCTCTTACGTCTATGAAACTTTGAATAACTGTATCAAGAAGCTAAAATTAATCACATCATTACAAATTAAAATTGAAACCCCAATGATCACATAGTTAGGATCACGACCTGTTTCTCAAATATTTCCGAATCTCTAATTTCCGAAAGATTGGATCCATACTTTTTCACACATAGTAACGCCGAAAGGTTTCCATTTCTCTTCACACCACGAAATAGTAGATTTCGTTGACTAGGTTGGCCCAGTAGAAAGGATGTTTGAAGTATACTCACAAGGTCGGAGAATGGGAACAGATTAAATTAAAACAAACCAAGTCTTCGGGCCTTATGGCCCAGATAGATAATCCATTATCCTGGATCTAGTCCCAACACCATTTTCACGGTCCTCGAGTGAGTTATCTTGTCCGTTAATGCACAACCAGAGCGTAGCTTGCAATCGTCTTCTTCAATTTAATAATCAGGAAAAACAACTGCCTTCCTCCTACATTGTCGTGTTACCGTTCATCGCATAGCAAGCTCATCTTCTCACGGCTAGAGAGCAGCACATACTAGCGACCAGGAAGCCTAGTTACAAGCCGGCCGCAAGAAAGCGTACCATTACCAATCGGAGGAAAAGGTAATAAAAATTTTAATGTTCAAACTCACAGAAACGCCGACAATATATGAAGCCATAAATGAGCCGCAAAATACATCGTACCATGCGAGGAGTAATTCAAAATCCATTACGGAAGGTAAAGGCTTCCACCATTGTTAACCATGGCACGTGATGGGGTAGAGTGGTTAGTTCTACGCCTGGCCACCTTTGCCCCTAGGAATTAACCTGGTACTCAATTTTGGTGTAGGCTGAGTGAACCTCAGGGCCATATGCACCTCCGGAAGTGGAAATCTTGTTTCTTAAATTTTACGACTTCCACCATTGGACTGAGCCAGGATCAAACCTGCCAAGTTAGGTTCAGAAGACCAGTGCCTCCACCATCTGAGCCACTCAGCCTGACTTTTACAGACTCTTATCTGTCTCCCCACTCCCTCTACCTCTCACAGCATCTATTTGTCAACGTTGACCTCTACCATTGTTATTATACATACATACATACATACATACATACATACATACATTATCATTATAGACCGTTATGCCTTTCAGCGTTCAGTCTGCAAGCCTTTATGAATTTATTTATGTCGCCACAATACTCTATTTACAACTAGTGCTGTGGCCTCATATAGTTCTATACCTCTTATCTTTAAATCATTAGAAACTGAGTCTAACCATCATCGTCTTGGTCTCCCTCTACTTCTCTTACCCTCCACAACAGAGTCCATTATTCTCCTAGGTAACCTATCCTCCTCCATTTGCCTCACATGATCCCACCGCTGAAGCCAGTTTATGCGTACAGCTTCATCCATAGAGTTCCTTCCTAACTTAGCCTTTATCTCCTCATTCCGAGTATCCTTCTGCCATTATTCCCACTTGCTTGTACCAGGAATCATTCTCGCTACTTTCATGTATGTTACTTCTAACTTATGAATAAGATATCGTGAGTCCACCCAGCTTTTTTCCCCGTAAGGCAAAGTTGATTTGAAAACAGACCGATGTAAAGATAGTTTCGTCCGGGAGCTGACTTCCTTCCTACAGAATATTGTTGATCACAACTGCGAGCTCACTGCATTAGCTTTACTGCACCTTGATTCAATCTCACTTATTATATTACCATCGTGGGAGAACACATCCTAAATACTTGAAATTATCTTCCTGTTCCAGCTTTGTATCACCAATCTGACATTCAGTTCTAGTGAATTTCTTACCTAACGACATCAATTTAGTTGCAGTATTTACTTTTAAGAATTTCGTTATGGTCCGTATTGAATCGAAATTTACAATGTTGAACAAGGGTAAAGGGTTTCCACCTGTTCAATACATTGACATAGTGACTTAATTAAAATATCACATTTTTATCATTATCGTTATGGTACCAGTTTCGGCATCTCCCATCCCATCATCAGCCAATGAAAACTTTTGCAAGGTATTATAAGTGATTACATGAAATATTTACGCAGTATAGAAACATATACAGAGCATGCTATCTAGTGTTCTGAAATTATACAATTATATTTATATATACACATTAAAATATGTGTGATTAAAATACAAAGACCGCTTATTCTTTTAAGATGTTAAGACACATCATAAAACACAACACTTTCCTGTGTGTCAAAAAGATTTTTTACAACTAAACTATAAATGAATAGCCTTGAAGAGTACAAGGTGTTCCTTTTAAAATTTTATCTTCAGTCTTTATACACTATCTAGAACATTGTTCCTTTTGTTTATGTGATTAGGGCATTTAATCATTGTTCATATTTATATGAATCAGTTCCACCTAGTATGTATTCCTGAAATTTCTGTGATATACGGATTTTTTTCTATTATAATGTCACAGACTTTGTGTAGCTGTTATAAAACATCGCATATGATTGAAGCTTGAACTCTGCATTTTTGTGTTGTTCAAAAATTATTGTAAGGTTGAGGCCGTGCGTTGATAGTTGAGATCTTGAAAATTTCAATATCAGGTGGATTTTGGCAAGTTACTATCGATCTCGACCCAACACGGACCTATTGTGAATTTTACGTTAGAATTCCAAATTTAGAGAAGGCACTTGTGAAAGGAAAAGAATATTGAGGTATGAAACTCACCTCTAAACCCGAAGTGGCCAGTCATGGTGTATGTGAGGAGCTGGAATGCAAAGTGTCAAGCGGCAGCCTGCCTGCATCAGCTGTTAGGCGGAGCGTGTTGGGTAGGGGGAGGGGAAGTTGCGGTGACAGAAGAATGTAGGTTAGGAGCGCATGGATTCTTGTGGGGGCAGTAAGCTAGTGTATTGTGTGTCGTTTTATGGACTAATTGATTTTTAGGTATTTTTAATTGATTTAACACCGAAATAAGTGTTTCAAAACAAATTGTGGGTTTCTCGGACAGATCATTGAGATTGTAGTTAGGATTGTAATACTGATCTAATGTAATAAAACATTGCTCCGTCAAGTCCAATAGCAGACCTTTGTTCATTGTTTCAATGATGTCCAAATCATTATTAATGCCGTGAAAATTATGTTTATATTCTTGTATATGCTTTCCTATTGCTGAAAATCTCCTGTACCTAATAGCATTGACATGCTCGTTATATCTAATATTAAATGATCTCCCTGTTTGTCCGATGTAAACACTGGAGCAGTCGTTGTAGTGAAATCTGTAAACACCTGATCTATCAAAAGAGTTGGACGCATTGACCAGTTTTAGAATTGTGAAAAATATCAAGATTTCTGTTGTTAGTCCTGAAAGAAATTTTAGTATTTCTTTTTTTTTTTTAAATATTTGTTAGTTGAAAGATGTCAGGGTTGAAGGTGAAGGTTGCATAAGTTTTTGCCTTAGTTGTTTCTTTTTGTAACTTAGTCTTAGGTCGGTGTTTGAACTTGTAAATTATACGTTCTATAAAACTTTGGTTATAACCATTATGTGATGCAATATTGCGTATGGTGTTAAGTTCGTTCTTTAGCTCTGTTTTAGACATAGGTACATTAAAAGCTCGATGTATTCGACTATTATAGGTAGCTCTTTTGTGGCTAGGAGAGTGTACGGAATCTTGCTTAATCGTCGTAACTGTGTGTGTTGGTTTCCTGTAAATTTAATATTTAAAAGAAGATGGAAGTCTAGTAATGGTTAAATCTAAAAAATTTAGGGTCTTATTAATTTCAGATTCTATTGTGAACTTGATATCTTTATCAATGTTATTGAGGTGCGTTAAGGTGGAAGGTGCATCAGTAATACGTTGATCCATGATTATAAAAGTATCGTCTACAAATCTAGACCATAGGACTATATTGTCAAATATTTTGTCTTTTTCAATTTTTGTATATTCTAAAAAATCTAAGTATATATCAGCTAAAATGCCAGATGCTGATGAACCCATGGCCAAACCATCTTTTTTATGTATTACTTTATTGAACGTAAAATAATTACTATTGATTAGAAGCTTCAAAATGGGCATAAAATCGTCTATTTCTAGTTGGCTGAGCCGGCTATGAGTACGCAGATTTTTTAAAATAATTGGTATGACTTTTTCTGGTTTAATATTAGTATACATATTAGTGATATTGAATGAGTGCATTGTATGATATGGTTGTAATTTAAAGTTGTCCAGTTGTTTAATTAATTATAAGGTATTTTTAATAGATTTGTTGGCTTGAAAAGTATAATGCTTACTCAAAAATTGTTGAATAAATTGCGCCATTTTATATAAAGGGCTTGGTCTGAAATTTACTATAGGGCGTATAGGAACTCCGCTTTTATGTATTTTTGGTTGTGCTTTTACAGTCAGCAGGCCAGGGTTCATATTAATGAGTTTGCTCGTTTCACTGTCGGTAAACAAACATGTAGAATTTTTAAGTATCTGTTTAAGTTGTCTTTGGGTAGACTGAGTTGGGTCTTTATCTATAATTGTGGAAAAAAAAATTGTGTTTTAGCAGTATAGTCCGCTTGGTCCAATATAACGGTAGCGTTGCCTTTATCTGCTTTAGTAATAATAATATTTGAATTTCTGATTTTATTTTTGAGTTGACAAATCTTTTTCCTGTCTGCAGGCTGTGATGTATTTATAATATTAGTCGGTGTACTGAAAATGTTATTTATTTGCTTTTTAGCCTCGTACCTGACTTCATCTTGAGTATCTGTTGGTATTTTACTAATAGCTGCTATAATTGGGCTAATTATGTTTAGGACCTTTGGAAAGAATTTCTATTTCCTCTTGGTCAAAGTCAATTTTAGATAGATTCACGAATGGCTGGTGAAATTGGGCTAAGTTCTGAGTTCGTGTGTTGTCTGGGTTTGCGTTTCTGGGTGGCCTGTTATCCGAGTTGGATTCATTAAGAAGAGCCTGGAATTTTCTATCTAATGTACTCTGTTTTTGGGAAAGTATATTAGTTAACGTTTTCTGAACTTTATATTGAAAAATGTTCCATTGTGCAGCTGACAACACCTTGGTAACCTCGAGGTGAGTTTCATACAAACGGTTGTTCAAAAAAGATTTTTTTCTTGTGTAAAAATTTAAGTTCATTTTGGAGCCAAAGTTTATTAGTTTTTTCCTGCACTTTTGTCTGGTGTGTTAAAATGTGCCTTTTGTTTTTTAAGAATTTTGAAGTCAATTTATTTATGATGCATTTTTTGATTAAAATTAATATCCTTGCCCAATTTTCCTATTTTAATACGTAAGCCCATATAATAATGAGCTTTGTTTTTTGCCTGGTGGGCCAACTTATTTAGTGTTCAGAATTTCATTATGGTCCACATTGAATCAAAATTTACAATGTTGAATAAGGATAAACGGTTTCCACCTCTTCAATACATTGATACAGTGACTTAATTAAAATATAACATTTTTATTATTATCATTATGGTATCGGTTTCGGTATCTCCCATGCCATCATCAGCCAATGAAAAATTTTGCAAGGTATTATAAGTGATTATATGAAATATTTATGCAGTATTTAGTCTTCAAAAGGCTGATTTTCATACCATACTCATTGCACCTATTTTCAAGTTTCAAGATATTAGACTGCAGGCTTTTGCCACACAATCTGCCATTAAGACTAAGTGCCAGACTGCTTACTACATTTCCACTGAACTGAATCCCTCCCTGCCACTTTATAGCTTGCAGCAGATGATCCATCCACTAGATTAGGCTGCAGCGAAACATTTTGGACCCATGTTTTTCTTTTATGTGTACTGTATCCATGTGGTCTTACATGGTAAGTCACTGCTCTCCATCTGTTTCCTAGAAACATTTATAGATTATCTTCCGTTTCTTAAGAAGGTCGAAGTATGTCATTTCATGAACAAGAAAGCAGTATGCTGAGACAAAATCCTTGCCAAAAGTTTGAAGGAAAGTCGCCACATTAGTTACACATATGCATATTGCCAAAATCTGCAACACTGAAACCATCCTTGCTGACCTACAAAAACCTTTAATTATCTTCTAAATGTAGCAGCTGTCTAGAGATATCACTTTTTTTGGTTGCTGGAAAAACCGTAGCAGTGATAGGCCTGAAGCTCTGTGGCTTTAGCCCTAACTGTGTGATGTATGTGTAATGGACTAGTATAACTTGGAAACAATTCTCTAAACTCATGGGTAAATAGTGGAACTGTCGAGCTCGATTATTATTATTATTATTATTATTATTATTATTATTTATTATTATTATTATTATTATTATTATTATTATTATTATTATTATTATTATTATGACTTGTGAGGTGTGGCTATGAAGTTGTTTCCGTCTATTAGTATTATTATTTACTTAGTTATGTACAGACTTTATTCGATATAAATCGTGGTTGTATCATTTATTATTTGTGTGTTGTATGATCTGTCTTGTGTAATAAAATGTGAGGTTATGTCATGATACATATGCTGTTTGTATATTAATAAGACTTAATTTAACATAAGAACACGTAATTAATAGTATATAATTTATTATTACCTGTAAATATGATGTATAAATCCAATATAATGTTGTGCAACACAGGGTAATAGTCCAGAACAACGCATCCTTGTCACTGGAGCTTTACAGAATTTTCTATCCATTTGCACATAGGTTATTGGAGACTTGAGAAGATACGAGAAAGCATGTTGTGTCATACTTTTCTATAAGCCTGGCCAGGCAAGCTATATAGAGAGAGGTAGTCTTGAGTTGAGTTGTTGCTAGTGAAAGTAGTTAGTCAAGTGTGTGAACTCATGTTGTGATTTTGTTGTGTTGGTAGTTGGTTGATATGCTAATGTGTCAGTCTAGTGTTTTGATGGTGGTTCATAAATATGTGCGTATAATGTGTGTATAATCCCATTGTCGGCAGCCCTGAAGATGGTTTTCCGTGGTTTCCCATTTTCACATCACGCAAATTTTGGAGCTGTACCTTAAGGCCACGGCCGCTACCTTCCAACTCCTAGGCCTTCCCTATCCCATTGTTGCCATAAGAGCTATCTGTGTCGGTGCGACGTAAAGTCACTAGCAAAAAAGAATTACAATTTAGGCCAATTCCAAATTTCAGCACCACAATTCACTAAATAACTGAAAATTCAACCCTGAAAAGAGCCGTTTCTTAAGAAAAGCTTCTTCCTCTTCACTTTTATAAAATTCTACATTCATTTTATTCCAAATTAGCAGTGAAGAGGGGTTTCTCCTCTAGCTTGGAGTAAAAATTTGCCTTCCAAGTCAGATAGTTTATTCTGCCACCAGTGTATGAATTGAGATTTTCCAACTCATCGGGTACTCCTAAAAAACAGATTAGTAAAAGGGTATCATGTTTGCCCTGGGACTCTCCACTATTCGACACCCTCCACCTAAAAAAGACAAAGAGTGTTCACGGCTGCCTGCAGCTTGGTCATTCCAGCTCTGGAACTTTGGACTGTTAAATCGGCAGCGTAGTACTGTTCGTTTAAAGTGAGAAAATATGTGATTTTTCATTTGATCGAGTATTTCATATGAAAGCATTGCTTTTAATCGCGCCATTCCTACTTGCGTCATTGTAAAGACCTATGTTCATTTCAGTTGGGAAAACTACTAAGACAATCTTTCTGCGGATGTAAAAAGGCAGGTGGAGAGCGAGTGTCTGCCATTATAATGAACCCCCCCCCAACCTGATTGTGACTGATGGTAGGCAAGCGGACCTACCATTACAATGAACATTCCCTAACCCAATCTTCATATGAGAAAAGAAGTTTGGTTACTTCCCCGTCACGTTTCTAGGGTAACGGTAAGAGCTATGCAATTTAATACAATCTTGCTCACAACGTGTACACTACTTAACCTAGAATTCGGTATACAATGTAGAATTCCGTAGCGAAGCACGGGTACAATGTGTGTATAATTTGTAAATAAAACAGTGTACACAATTGACAGCATCTAATGTGTGCGTGTTTGTGAATACGATATGTGCAGTCAGACAAATCCAAACAACAGAACCTGTCACAGACTCCGTTAACCAAGAAGTTCTTTGGAGGATCTTAGCTTTAAATGGGTGTATACTAAAAATTTCTTTAACTGCTATACGATATGGATGCTTCTGTTCTTGGCAGCGTCAGACCTGAAGAATCCTTTCAGATCACAGCAGGGGCCTATTTCATAAAACTATAATTACGATTTTATTGGCATTTTTCTTACAAATATGTAGAAAAATTTTATTTCATGCTATGACATAATTGCCTTCTTCCCATACTCACTGTACACAGTATAATTGCTTTCCATATTGTTTTATTAGAAATTGTCTCTGGTTGAACTTCTCTTCACAATAATGTAAACACTATAGTCAGATCATGAATTAAGGGACACCAAACTTAACCTTGTTGAATTGTTTCTCCACCTGATTGCAGCACCGTAGCTCCATACCAGTCTACACAAAAAATGGAGTCTCTGCATTCTCAGCTCAAATAATCTGCCACCATCACCAAACTGACTAATGTATAGGTTAATCCGTTTCCAAAAGTTTGTATTCATTAATGTAGGTCCACAGGACCACGGTTAAGACTCTAATAACTTAGTGGACTGTTCACTGCTTCAAATAACATTGTTTTATTACAACATAACCCCATGTACACACCTCTTATATCTTTAATAGCAAGATACACACACAACAAAACTAGAAAACATCAATGCATGAATCAAACGGATTATTTGTGTCACGACAAATCATAATTATTTGTAATTAATTTAATTTGAAATAAGTAAATTAACCATAGCATGAGATACAATATCACACGCAACAGCCACTAAAGTGATGTAATTTAGTGACATAATTTCAAAGATAGCGACTAGTGACTTTCCTATAGATTTTAGGAGCCATTTGGAGACAATTCTGGCTAATTTTAATTCATAACTTGATCAATAGCATTGCGCTTCGCATAATCGTGCGGACGCATGATACAATATATTTTTTTATGCTTTTGCTAAGTAATGGCATCTAAGTGCATGACTGATTCACACATGTGGAGTATGAGTTCATAGTATTTTCAGAAGGCTTATCAGAGACCGATCATCTCACTCACATACTTTTCTGTGAGGGAATTGAGTGTGTAATTTTTAGCCTTGTAGCAATAGTCGGGCTTAGAGACAGTAAGTATTATAATATATACCATAGTACTCCTGTATTGTATGAAGTTGTAGTGGCAGTGTTCTTTATTGTTATTAGAAGTGATATTGAATTTAATGTGTGATTATGGGGAAGTCGTCATATGTACAAAGCTAAGGAATCGGACCGAGTGAGTTCGTGCCGTGTGGTTAGGGGCACACTGCTGTTAGCTTGCATTCAGAAGATAGTGGGTTTGAACCCCACTGGTGGCAGCTCTGAAGATGGTTTCCCGTGATTTCTCATTTTCACACCAGACAAATGTTGCAACTCTACCTAAATTAAGGCTACGGCTACTTCCTTCCCACTCCCAGCCCTTTCCTGTCCCATTGTCGTCATAAAACCTGTTTGTGCTGGTGCAAGGCAAAGCAGATTGTACAATGTCGAGACAAGGAAAATTTTAAAGCATGCGCGCACCCGTTGACTTTCTGTGGGCAAGTATTGATCCAGGTTGTTGGAACAGTCCATTCAGCTCAAGTATGAAGTACCGAGCTCGATAGCTGTAGTCGCTTAAGTGCGGCCAGTATCCAGTATTGGAGAGATAGTGGGTTTGAACCCCACTGTCGGCAGCCCTGAAGATGGTTTTTCGTGGTTTTCCATTTTCACACCAGGCAAATGCTGGGGCTGTACCTTAAGGCCATGGCCGCTTCCTTCCCAGTCCTAGCCCTTTCCTGTCCCATTGTTGCCATAAGACCTATCTGTGTCGGTGCGACGTAACGCCAATAACAATTATGAAGTGAAGTCTGGTAAGACAGGTCAGCTTGGAAGTCTCAAAACTTAACATATTCCAAAGATGAAACAAACATCAGTAGAGGGTGCTGCCCCTTCAAGGAAAAGAACCAATGAATCACCAGTCCCATGTACTTCTTCACCCAAAACAACTAAACAGGATTCCTTCATTAAGTGCAGTCTGTCTCGTGAAGAAAGGTATTTTTATGTTCCCGTCATCAAATTTAAATAAGTCTTTGTCTGTTTTTATAAAATAATAATAGTGTGTGGCCTCCGGAGAGGCCTGGTGCAGGTCTTTTGATTTGACACCTGTAGATGACCTGCACTTCGTGATGAGGATGAGGACACCCAGTCCCCGTGCCAGGGGAATTAACCAATTATAGTTAAAATTCCTGACCCTCCTGGGAATCGAACCTGGGACCAAAGGCCAGCACGCTAACCCTGTAGCTATGGAGCCGGACTTTTTATCAAATGTTATACCTACTTTTGATAAACCAAATGCAATTTTGCAGTCAAGTGTGCCTCACATCCATTTACTGCAAGATCTGCTGCTGGACACATTAAGGAATTTGATATTGAAATTTGTACTACCTTCAGTGGTTAAATCCTCCTTTCTTTTGGAAGTCAATTACCACAGCAGGGGAAACCACAAGAATGATTGTGACTTGGTCATTGGTAGTTGCACTTCCCAATTCATAGAGTATCTGAAGCATGATGAAGAGGAGGGATTTTTGTCATCAGTTCGAAAGTACTTCACTGATAGATTAGTTTGTGTTATTCTTGGTATTTTAACAATCCCTAACAGTACGGCTGAATGTGAGAGGATATTCAGTCAGGTGACTAAAACACGAACACAGTTCAGGTCGTCTATTGGTGGTGAAAACTTGGAGAGATTGTTGACAGTAGGTAAAATCAAGGCTACAGGGAAACTGCTTTCAACAAACCTTTGACAGAGGATTTCTCAGCAGGCAAAATCTGCCACTGCTGCCTCTTTTAATAATAAGCAATTTTCTACTGATGGAGAAGCTTCTTATATCAATAAGACGGAAGGAAGGTAGGCCTACCGTACCATACATGTTCTTATAAATTTTACAGTGTTGTATATTTAGGTATCACTGAATAAGAATACATATGGAAGTAAAATATTTATGGATTTAGATTCCACTCAGTTTCCCTGGAAATATGTGTTCATTTAAATGTGGACTTGACGACATGATGCATGGAGCTTGCTAGGATAATGTATGTATTGCGCAAGACGTATAGAATAAGCCGTTTTGACCAATTGTATCTCCTGATTTTGATATCAAAATCTCCTGCTTTGTAAGGTTGGCAGGTGTGATGATGGCATTGTCCTCAGTTTTTATAGGCAAATGGAGGCAGGTTTTAGAGACCCTTGCCTAGGGCAGTAAATCCTGAGTGAAATAGGCACAACAGCATAAATACCACCCTTTAAAGGAAAATAATTAGAAGTCAGCTGAATAAAGATGTAAATGTAATTTCTTTTGCCTTTCGTCCCTAATTTTTAATATCCACATTTCGCTCCTGATGGTATTCCAAAAAGCACCCCGTCCTGCACAGTGGTAAATCGCACTGCTTACATTTGAATGTTGTTTGTTTGCCTCTCCCAGAACATACATATCCCACGTCGTTCCATCTTAAGCAATGGGTCGGCGAACGAGGCTTCTCCACCAGTTGCAGTTTCTGAACTTCTCTCCTTCTTCGATGTTTTCGAAAGTATGTCCTCGCTGTTGAATGTCAATCTTCACCATGTCCTTGTTCCTGAGTCTTGGTCGCCCTCTTGGACTTTTGTCTTCATGTTTTAGATCATACATTTTTTTGGTAATCGGTTATCTCCCATGTGTCGCATATGTCCATACCATCTCAGTTGCTGCACTGTTATTCTGTCCTGCAGTCTTACAACTTGAGCCTGCTTGCGGATTTCCTCATTACGGACTCTGTCCCTCCGTGTTTTACCGATCATGCTACGGACAAATTTCATTTCTGCTGCCTGGATTCTACTAACATCTTTATTGCTCATGGTCCATGTTTCGCAACCATAGGTCAGGATTGGTACGTAATAGGTTTCATATATGACTCGCTTACATTTTGTTGGTATTTTCTTGTTCCTTATTATGTCTTTAACTATTTTGTAAAAGTTGCTACCTGCCTGAATTCTGTGGGAAATATCCTTGTCTATAGAACCAGTATCAGAGATAACACTTGCAAGATATTTGAATTGATGGTTCATCTGTAGCTGTTTTCCCTCCATTTCAATGTGTCCCATTGGTTGTCTGTATCTCTTCATGACCATAACCTCACTTTTCTGTTGGCTGGAGATGAGTCCATATTCTTTAGCAGCTTCTGTCCAGGAGTTTATTTGTCCTTGAAGGTCTTCTTTAGAGTCTCCCCACAAGCATATATCATCCGCGAGCAAGATAACTTTCATTTTCTTACCTACAATGTTTTGGTGAACTTTTCTCTGAATCTCGTTCATCACAGTGATGAAAAGAGGAGACAGAACACTACCCTGTCTTAACCCAGACTTTATATCAAAGGTTTCAGTCATTCCTACAGGTGTTTTGACTTTACTTCGGGTACCTTCATACAAATTCTTGATCCGGTGTATCATGTCATCCTGTATTCCAATTTTCTTCAGTGTTTCCCACACCTTCTCTCTGTTCACAGCATCAAATGTTTTCTTGATATCCAAAAAGACTAACCACAAATCTCGGTTGTGTTCGTAGTATTTTTCCATTAACTGACGGACTGTAAAAATTAAATCAGTTGTTGATGTCCCCTTCCTGAATCCATACTGTTCTTCAAAGAGGTTCTCTTCAATAAGGGGTCAGATTTTGCGTTCTATAATTCTTTCATAAAGTTTACCAACTTGAGATGTTAAAGTGATGCCTCTATAGTTGGAACATTTCTTTCTATCTCTTTTCTTGAAAATTGGAATTATGATGCCTGTTTTCCAATCAACTGGTATGTCCCCTTCTTTCCAGATCTTACGAAAGGGTCTATAGATCCAATGTTTTCCAGAAATGCCTATAGCCTTGATCATTTCTCCATTAATTTCATCAGCACCAGCTGATTTTCCAGTTTTGATGTATTTTCAGGCATATTCTACATCACTCCATGTTAAGTCTAACCTGTTGTCAGAGGCAGACTTGCAGGAGGTAGTACCAATATTGTATTTTTGTGTAGGCTGCATGCAATTCACATTTAGCAATTCATCATAGTAAGTCCTCCAAGTCTCTTTGATCTTCTCGTCTTCAGTGATCAGATTTTCATTATCATCTCTTAGGTATTTGGAGTGTTCTTTATCTCTTTTTCTATTTTTCATCATCCCATATAACATTTTCTTATTACCATTAACATCCTATTTCAATTCATCACTCCACTTGTTCAACCACTTCTCTCGTTCTTCTGTAACAACTTTGTTTGCTTGTTTTTTAGCAACCCTGTATAGTTCCTTATTATGATCAGTCTGGTCCTTGAAATATTTTCTGAACATATTATTCTTGTTCAGGACAGCAGTTCTTCTTCTGTTATTCCACCATGGAGTTTCCTTCCATCTTCTTGTGCCACTGGTTCGTCCACATACCTTCTCAGTTATCATTACTAGATTTTCTTTCAGATCCTTCCATTCCTCCTCAACTGTTCTTTCATCTGTCTTTGGTATTACTGTTTTGATGTTTTCTTGGAACTCTATTATTCTATCATTGTCCCTCAGCTTCCAAGTCTTGAGTTTTTTTACCTGTGTGGTTCTTACTTCTTTTAACTTGTTAAACTTGAAGTATCCAATGAGGAGTCTATGACCACTTTCCAGGGAGACGCTAGGAATCACTTTTACTTCTAACAGTCTATTTTGTGGTTGTTTCTCGGTCAAAAAGTAATCTATAAGAGATTCACTTTTTCCATCCCATCCATATCTTGTGACCTTACGGCTTTTTTGTTTTTGATACCATGAGTTCCCTGTTACAAGGTTGTTCCTCAGACAGAGGTCAAGTAGTCTAGTTCTTTCTGGGTTTCGTGGACCCCATCCATGTGCTCCTAGAATACTTTCATATCCATCTCTCACAGTTCCTACTTGAGCATTCATATTCCCTATGATAGTTGTTCCATCTTCTTATTCTTTCCTCTATGTCTTCTTCAAAATGTTCTTTTTCTTCATCTTCACAACCAGACTGTGGTGCATAGCACTGAATGATGTTGATGTTCTGGGAAGAATCCAATTTCAGCATTATGTGAAGAATCCGATCAGAAACATATTTTACTTCTGCTACATGATCTTTCATTTGATGATCCATAACACCAACTCCATTTTTTGCTTGATCTCCACCTGATATTTAGAAATTTCATGATCCGTATTGAAGTGGGCTTACAATAATTGAAATTAAGAGGGTTCCTCCTATTCAATACAAAGATATTTATTAACGTGAATGATTCACATATCGTTCTTATTTGAACTCCCGGAAGATAAATCATGATTTGGACCGGCGTTGTTTTCCCATATTTTCAGTTCACCAAAGGATATTTTGACTCCAGATATCACTAGTAACTTTTTTTTTGTAGCCCTGTCCCTTGATCTTCACACAATATTTGTTCACACATGATTCTTGGAATCATTATCACTACTACATTCATCGGAATACAATTCTGAAACGAACATATCTTATGTTTTGCATTCTTTCATACCTTTCGACTCAACTTCGCAAATAGACGACATGGCATGAACTTCAACAAGAATAATGTGTAACTGAAAGACGATGTTTATAAAGTAGGTCTGCTTGGGAAATACACACAGGAAATGTCAACAAGGTCCTGACAGCTTGTGCTTAGTCTAGGGATACAGTGTGGTTTCACAAGACCCTTCAGTATTTCTCTCAACACACTTCTAATGAACGCAAGTGTGACGAGTGCTTTGGAACGTTTAGCATGGCAGGCGGATGATAATACTCGAGCACTCTGGAGCGTTAGGGGTGGCGAAGAGTTAAGTCTGAAAGTGTTCTACTGCATTATGCAACATTGCCACGACTGATGCAGAAGACGGAATGTACTACAACTTCAACAAGATGAATGAGAAATTGACGATGTTGATGGTGGCAATGGTGGTGATGATGATGATGATGATGTACCAGATAGAGAGAGAAGGCTGAATGAATTAATAGGTTATATGTTATATAGATTTAAGAGATTAATACGAATAATTGCAAGATAATAGTGTGGATTCAAATTTGTTAATATATTAACATTGGAACATTAATAACGAGAAAAATATTTGTGCAAGAAGCAAATAATTTTCATTGTTTCTTGTTTTTAACTAGAAAAAGTTGTCATTTTATCTGTCGCTGTTAATAAAATTAATTCACAATCTGTGATTTCAATATTGTCACTTATTATGTTTATATAACATGGAGTTCCCTGGTTTACTGGAGATGAACATTCATTAGAATATTTCATAGGGGGTAATCCCAACTCTTCCTCTAGTTTTAGAATTTTCAAACTATTTAAGTAACTTTCCTTTTCCATGATACCCGCAGACTGAGTGAGTTGGTCATGCAGCTGTGAGCTTGCATTTGGGAGATAGTGGGTTCAAACCGCACTGTCGCCAACCGTGAAGATGGTTTTCCGTGGTTTCCCATTTTCACACCAGGCAAATAATGGGGCAATACCTTAATTAAGGTCACAGCCATTTCCTCCCCACTCCTAGCCCTATTGTGTCCCATCGTCGCCATAAAACCTATCTGTATTGGTGCTGTGTAAAGCAACTAATGAAAAAAATCAGTATCCAGAGAGAGTTTTAACTTCATTTTCCTCCACAGTTCTTTTGATTCATCATTATTATTTTTATTGCCACATTCTGAGGTTTTCCAGTTGTAGTTTCTGTTGGGGAACTGACAGGAACGGCAGTTTCAGATAATTATAAACCTACAATTTCATGTGCTTCATCTTAAAATGAAGTTTCTCCTCCTTCCCTGATTTCAGAAATGGGTAGTCCATTCACACTGGGGCTATTCTTACCCATTATATTAAAAACAATAATATTGTCTGTTTCATTAAATGTACATTCAGTACCCACCACCACTTCCTGCTTGTTTCTTATTGTCAATTCTTTTCTGTAACAAAATAATATTTTATCATCACTAACATGGAGATTTGTAACCCAATAGTTTCATAATATCCAAAAATATTACTTAATGATTGAAAACATATTAACAATATGTACATATTATAGGTTCTTACCACTGCATTTTTTTCTCATTCTGCCAGAAAAGTGTCTTGTGTACTTAAAAAAATTTTCATGAGGGAAAACCACCAAGAGCTTGGGCCTTCTCATGAATTGTCCAGGTTTTTTTTTTAAAGAAAGTGCCAAATAAAACATCTTCAGCTTCTTGTATGGCTTTCAAAAATTCTGTTTTATTTCCCTTTCTAACTGTCAATAGAAATTCAAACTCGTGTGTTATGATTTCTTTTAACCAGTCAGCATATAAAACTGACAGTAGTAACACAGTTATGAAACAAAAGATGTGAGAATTGTAAAATTGTAGTTACAGTCTGACAAATGGATATTTTCTTTATGAAACACGTAAAATTGTTAACCTCCCCTGCGAACCATGTGACTCTGCCGTGGTGAGGAGGCTTGCGCGTCCCATTGAAGCAGATAGCCCAGCCGCAGGTGCAACCATATCGGATGGGTATCTGTTGAGAGACCAGATTAACGAATGGTTCATCAAAAGGGAGGTAGCAGCCTTTCGTAAGTTGCAAGGGCGGCAGTCTAGATGATTTACTGATATGGCCTTGTAATAATACTCACCATGGCTTAGCTGTGTTGATACTGCTACACAGCAGAAAGCAACAGGAAACTACAGTCATAACTAACTCCTGAGGACATGCAGCTCTTTCTGTATAAATGATGTACTGATGATTGCTTCCTCCTGGGTAAAATATTCCGGGGGTAAACAATGTGCCTCTCACCGCATACACACCTACTAACACAAATTACCTCGTGGGCTGGTCGGAACAGGCTAAAACCAACCCGGAGCTGGTCTCGTACCTCATCAGTCAACGAATGGAAGCAGAAAAGATGATATCCCGCACCCCCAAATAAAAGAATGGGATTAAGAACATAAATTTATGAACACAAGTAGGTATTCAAATAAAAACATAAAGTGAAAAAAATTAAGAGAGGATACAGAAAATAGATTACTTACGTATCACGGATGTAAGGGCTTTAAAACGCACTGTTGTATTTCTCATGAGTGCCGCTTGGTAGATATGAACAGAATTGTAAGGAAACGTTATGAATTGCAATTACAACTAGAATTAGAATATATCCCTTTCTTGGCGAAGTAATTAATTTGGAACGAAGCATCTTTTTCACTAAAGCGAGAAGTTTGATACGTACAATGAAAGCAAACATTTACTTTCTTAAATCACACAAACGAGCAATCGGTAATACCAGACACGAGTTCAAATCATATCTTATTTTAAGACGCTGTTCACAACAATCACCTCTAAGGATCCACATCCCCAGACAACAAAGAAAAGAACACAGGGAAGATGGCCCGGCAAGAAACAAAAAAACAATATATGTAAGATGAGAGGTTGCCATAGTTTCGAGATCGTTATATTTATCCACCAATGAAAAAGGTAAAATGGAGAGCAAATCTTAAAAATAAACAATCAAACTGGCGAATAAGCCGAGAACACAAGCAAATAAAAAGAAAAATAAGGGTGGTGTTAAATAGACACCTGTGAGATACGGAAAAATAACATATTCAAACAAATAAATCCATGCCAACTCACTCATGCACAGTGTAGAGATCAGATGTGTGCAGAACAAAATGAATATTACTATCAAGACACGTTACGAGAAAACTTGTAAGTAAGATCACTGGCCCACGAGCTTGATTAAAACTTACCAGGTCATAACCCAAGGATCGACGCATAATAGATAGGCCCATCCAGTTATGATCAAGACCTTTATCCAGTATTCATGCTAGATGACATATTCATATCGCCTCTCCTAGGGCGAACATGAATTACACAATATTAGCGTTAACGCAACATCAACACCAACACAAGCTCAGGCAGTCATAACCACGAAGAAAACTAGGGTAGGGTCTCTTTCAGAACAACAGGCAAACACACATCATTCACACAGAGCTATTTCCGTTCCCACATATTGAATAATTTGTACCATAAACAAATGCACACTAGAGAGAAACCAGTAAAACCTACAGCAAATGAAAATTTAAAAACGTGTAGAACAGGGTCTCAGTACACGAGATCAGCATAACTATGGTAAACCAAAAATCAAAATAAATACCTTACATCCCTGAGAATAGAACCAGCAGATTCTGTATAATCAAAATCATTAACTCTGAGCAGAGAGTCGTTTAGGGTGGATGATAAATCCATTTGATAAACCACACAAAATCTAGTGCAATAATTTTGTAGCTTAACGTTTCCACCTTCCTCGCATCGTCTCTGACAGAGAGTGGAAGGCAAAGAGTGTCACAAGAGAGAAGTGTTTTGTCAGAAGTTGATGGCATGAGATGCTATCTGTCAAGGAGAAGCTAAAGATACGTTATGTTTGGGAATATTACAAATTTATATGTTCGAGGCATTGCCATGATAGTAACGTTAGAATGGTGCAACACAGGGACAATCTTGTTGTGGCACACATTCCCACCACCCCTTGGAAAATGAGTCCTTTGCACGGTGATCAGCCAAGAAGGGCTTATTTTACATAAGGGCAGAAACTTAAATCTGTATACGTGCACAACTATAACTAGGCTTACAACTAATAACCTAAACATATGGGAATCATAACAAAATGCATGTTACTATACAAAATGTATAAGTGTCTTGAAGGATTATGAGAAAGCAAGTGTCTTTTCACAAGGTCAAAGTAATGCCTCAAAGAACGATGATGTCTTTGGGTAAACACTTTTACTCGCAGTCCATTTATTAATTCAAATTGGGTTAGTTCAAAGAGGTGTATTCCGATTTTTTCTTTCCTACTTTCTCTTTTACATAAAATCAGTTTCATGGTCCGTATCGCACTTCAATAGATTCACAATTAAGTATTTATTTATTTATTTTCCACCTAGTCGATACAGTGATTGCTTAAGGCAATTTTAAAGGTCAAAAGTGGTACATGTTTCGTATATTATCAACATCTTCAGCCACATAACACTGTTTAGATGAAAAATATATAAAATTGACAAAGTAATGCTTTAGAGGAAGTGTCCTTAAAATTAACATTAAAATTAAGCAATCACTGTATCGACTAGGTGGAAAATAAATAAATACTTAATTGTGAATCTACTTTCTCTTTCTCGGACACAGAGTTTGGTTCTCCTTTTTTTTGTTTATTCTCACAGTAATTTCTTTGAAGAGGGCTTTCATTTATCCCTGAAACAGAAAGAGTGTAAGAATGTTGTTATATACAGCATACTTTTTCTATTTCAACTTAATAAAATCAGAATGATATAAAATTACGAAAGAGGTAGACCAAAGAAAGGTTTTGAATTCAGTGCGAAGGACTCATTTTCCAAGGGGTGATGGGAATGTGTGCCACACCCAGTTTGTCCTTGTTTTGCACCATTCTGACGTCGCTCTCACGGCAATGTCTCGAACGTATCAATTTGTAATATTCCCAATCATAACATATCTATAAATTCTCCTTGACATATAGCGTCTGATAGACTCATATGCCTTGGAAAGAACGTGGCTAGAGACGTCTTCTAGTTGGACCATAACAGGTCGCAAAAATTCAATGATCCTTCTTGGTTCAGACCATTTCCAACACAGCTTCCTGCTGACGTGACCCGCAGCAGAACTGATGGGAAAGATTTTTGTTAAGACCAGGCACAGGCTTTCTTCCTTTGTTGTATCTCTGTGCCATTCTGTCCCTGGCTTTGATTAGGTGTTCGGAGGTGACTTTCCACTTTTCCCTGACATCCAAGTGACGGGAAGGTCCAGAAAGATACTCAATGTTCCACTTCAAAGTGAGGGGGTCGTTCAGGACTCTGCCCCCAGAACAGTTCAGCGGGGGTGAATTGGTTGGACTCGTGGATGGCTCTGTTGAAACCTAGGCTAAAAAAGACAGATAACAATCCCAACGGGATTGATTATTGTAATGAAAAGCAGACAGGCATATCTTTAAGATTACGAAGGAAGCCCTCGATGGGATTCAATTGGGGGTGATGAGGGCTGAGAGGGACGTGTTTAATTCCCAAATAAAAGCACATATTTCAGAAATTTGTACTAGTGAAAACAGAAGAGTTGTGCGATATTAACAGTTTAGGCGGGCCGAAGATACCGAACACATGTTTAGTAAGTGTGTTTATGGTGACATTTGAATTAATTTTGCGGACAGGAAACAACCAAATGAACTTAGAAAAGCCATCAATGACAAACAATTTTGCGGACAGGAAACAACCAAATGAACTTTGAAAAGCCATCAATGACAAACAAATACCTATATTGCCATTTTGAGATTTTGTTAACGGTCCAAAGAAATCATTGAACAACTTCTCTCCAGGAGAACTGGCAACATCGGAGGAATGAAAGCCTACCTGACTGTTTTGAACAGGCCTACACTTTTGACAAATGTCACAGGATTTGACGTATTCGAAGACTTCCCTCTTTAAATTCGGCCAATAGAAGACTCGAGCGATCTTATGAAAGGTTTTGAGTTGCCCAAGATGAGCGTCCAAATGAGAATCATGATAAAAATCGTAGGCCTAAGATCACGGGGAACGAATATTTTGGAAGCTTTGTTGTGAGGACTCTTATGACATAGGAGCCCTTCATCTCATAGGATTCCCATCACTGTTCTTCCCTGGAAAGCCTGTCTATTAAACGTGTACATGCATCATACTTCCTTTGGAATTCAGGCAGCTGGGTAAAGCAAAAAGGGTAATTTTGAAGAAAGCAGAGGAGAACCTGGGTATTGGAACTACACTCGACGTCACAATCAGCTGTTTCTACTCCTTTAAACATGTGTGATAAACAGTCGACAACAACGTTGTCTTTACCTCTCATGTGCACAGTAGTAAAGTTGTAGGATGATAATCAAAGAATCCAACGAGCGGTCCTCCCTAACTGTTTGACATTAGCGCTCATCCAGGATAGCGCTTGATTGTCGGTGTGGACCCAAAAATGACGATGCTCTAAATATGAGTGGAATTTTTCAATGCCAAGGACAACAGCTAAACAGTCCTTTTCATACGTGGAATACTTAAACTTCAGAATCGAGCAACCTCTTACTGAAATATGAGATTGGGGCCAGACTGTTATCTTAAAGTTTCTGATTTAACACAACAGAGACAGCAATGTCACTGGCATCGCACTGAAGAACAAAATCACGTTTAAGTCAGGGCTATGTAACACGGGAGCTTGGCAGAGAGCATCCTTGAGTTTGCAGAAAGCACGTTTTTGAGCGCCACTTCAGAAGAAACGAATGTTTTTCTTTTTTAACAAATTCAAAGTGGCCGAAATGTCAGAAATATTGGGGACGAATCTACTGTAGAATCCTACCATAGCAAGAAATCTGCGGATGCCTCGGAGATTTTTAGGCCTGGGAAATTCTCGAATACATTTAACCCTCTCAGGATTAACGGAGATGCCAGAGCTGGAAATGATGTGCTTCAAACATTTGATCCGCCTAGAGCATAAGGACACTTTCTCAGAATTGACAGTGAACCCATGTTTCTTCAACGTGTTGTGGGGCCTTGTGGGGAGATGGGAAGATCGGAAGAGATAGACAAGGAAGTGGGAAGGAAGCGGCCGTGGCCTTAAGTTAGATACCATCCCAGCATTTGCCTGGAGGAGAAGTGGGGAAACCATGGAAAACCTTTTCCAGGATGGCTGAGGTGGGAATCAAACCCACCTCTACTCAGTTGACCTCCCGAGGCTGAGTGGACCCAGTTCCAGCCCTCATACCACTTTTCGAATTTCGTGGAAGAGCCGGGAATTGAACCCGGGCCTCCTGGGGTGGAAGTTAATCACACTAACCATTACACCACAGAGGCAGACTTAAAATTGTTCTTTCCCAGTGATTCGTTCTCTTCTGTAATCTCTACAGAGTCGCTGGGATCCAGTAAGCAATTTATATAAAGAAGGTCCTCGATGTAAGCCATGGCCGTTTTCAACTGTTTATTTATTGCTTACTCTCCCAGGAACTCATTTACCCTTTGCGTAGCTTTAAATTCAAGAACACTTTAGTTCGAACATAATTCAACAGATTCACAACTAAGTGATTTTTTATTTTCCACCTTGTCGATACATTAGTTGCTTAAGGCAACTTATTGGTTAAAAGTGGTAGATGTTTCGTATATTATTAACTTCAGCCACATAACACTGTTTAGATGAAAAATTCATATATTGACAAAGTATCAATGCTTTGAAAGAAAGTGTCCTTAAAAATAGCATAAGAAGATTAAATGACAACATTAAAAACAAAATACAAAATGTTGTCATTTAATCTTCTTATGCTATTTTTAACCCTCCAAGTGCTAAACATTTCACTCTTAAGTGCTGGGCATTCTTAAGGCACCGTGCAGAAACATTTTTGAAGATTTATAATAAATACAAATTTTTAACTACATATGGCATATTATATATCAATTTGTTCGGGAAGAATTAGGGAATAGGATAATAGTAGGCTGTTTTACTTACAAGTATCCAGTAAAAGTATAATGGAAATTAAACTCCAAGATATACAAAGTCTGCCAAATGATATATAATAATAGAAACTTCAAGGAATAATAAAAAAGTCACAGGTAAAAAGACTCGGTGGGAGTCTGTTGTGGTGGGTCATTAGATCTAAATGTGCCTGGTAGGGTTGGCACGTTTGGATTGTCTACATCACTACTTGACGCATCACTATAGTCATGGGTATCTAAATTAGGGTCATATTCTTCCTTACTTCCAGAAGAAAAGTCGTCTAATGATAAATTATCACGAATATCTTCTACATTACCGAAGTCGACTTCACTGATGATGCTTGTTGTTTAAAGGGGCCTAACATCGAAGGTCATCGGCCCATCGTCTTCACTTTCATCACTTCCAAGCTCCTCCAATGCTTTTCTAATTGCACTTGAACCACTTAGTTCCCTCATGTTTATATTATAATAATAACTAAACTGAAATAAACCAATTAAAATAGAGTAAATCAGGCTCTCAACTATCTCAAATTGGCTAGCAAACAATAACCTTCAAACGCTTGAAGCAACTGGACAGTTTTAGCAGACGTAAACAAAGACCAGTTCACAGCTGACAAATCGCCAGGTACTGCTTTCCTTCCCCAACCAAAGACCAACTTGAACTGGCTACCAGATAGAGAATTTAATTTTGCAGCAAGAATATTCGTAAAATCGATTGTTGTACGATTTTACGAGTTATATTGATTTTACGAATCGTCTCACTGCAAGACAATAGCACTTGAGCCGGGATCCGACTCCTCTCGTAGCGAGACGATAGCACTCAGAGGGTTAGGGACAAATTTTCTCAAAGCATTGATACTTTGTCAATATATGAATTTTTCATCTAATCAGTGTTATGTGGCTGAAGATGTTAATAATATACGGAACATGTACCACTTTTAACCAATAAGTTGCCTTGAGCAAATAATGTATCGACAAGGTGGAAAATAAAAAAATCACTTAGTTGTGAATCTGTTAGAGTACGCTACAGACCATAAAGTTGATTTTGCATGATTCAGCACGCAAGATCTCCATGCGATCGAACTTATTGTGAACACGTCTGGTTACATCGCACACAACCGTTACACGACACAACACGGTCAGCCAGTGACTAACTGTTGCTCTCATTCGCAACACGAGGTAAAATTTAAAAAGGAAATGTCAGGAAAATACAGTTGAGACGAGCGTGACTCGAACTCGCCATCCTCATAACTGAAGTGGAGAACCTTAACCAATCTACCATCGTCCACAGTCTCTCGCTAGATGGTACCTGGCATGCTAAACCTCTCGTAACTTTTCTCTACATTTTCAGAATTGCTTTTTTTCGGAAATTTTTGACAGTTGCACGCTACTACTTTGCCAGTGTGTTTTTGTGATGTAGTACTACCAACCTACAAAGTTTGAAGAAAACCGGTGATGCGGGCTTCGTGACTTCCCCTTGTTAGCTGTATGAGGTATCAGTGTCACTCCTCTGTAATTTTCACATTGCTTCCTGTCTTCTTTCTTGAAAATTGGTATAATGACCCCTTTTGTCCACTCTTATGGAACAGTCTTTCATCTCCATATCGCTCTGAAGAGTCTATACAACCACTGTAGACCAATTGCTCCTTCTGCTGTTATGATTTCTATGCTGACCTCGTCAATTTCAGCTGCCTTGCCTCGTTTCATTCTTTTAGCGGCCCACTCAGTCTGCCATGGACACCTCGTTTTCCTTATGTTCCATCTGCACTAAATCTGGTTCTTTGATTTCTCCTTGTACCGAGGTGTTTTGCACGTTGTAAAGCTGTTCCAAGTATTTTTCCCACCTTTGCAATATATCCTGCTTTTGTGTCACCCACTTCCTCTTGTTCGTTTTTAATGAAGTTAACACCTTCACCTAGGATTTTCTTCTTTTTTACCCACTGGAATAAGATCTTTTTGCTTCCATTTGTATCTTCTTGCAGAAATTCAGTGAATGTTTGCCAGCATTTCTTTTGCTCTTCTTGAACAACCTTGGAGCACTCCTTCTTGCAGTGCCTGTATTCTGTTGTTCTGTTTCTCAGTCATCTTTTCCAAGCTTGTTTCTTCCGTTTAATTGTATCTTTTACCCTGTCATTCCACCAGGGCGTTTCTTGACCTTTCTTCTTTCATGATACTCTTCCACAGGTCTTTTCTGCAGACTCCACCATGACTGTTTTAAAGTACTCCCATTCTTCTTCGACCCTTCTGATGGCTTCCTTAGGTATACTTGTTTTAATGTGTGTCTGGAACTCTTCATTTATTTCCTTCTCCTGCAGTTTCCACACCCTTAGCTCAATGTAATTATTAAATTAATGTAGTAATGGTCCACCTTTCAATACTATAATATGTAATATTCTAAATTACATTAATTAGGGACTAGTTTCGGCCGGGGCTGGCCATCTTCAGCCTTAATGTAAAGCACCTAATAACTAAACAAATGTACATGCACACAATTGACATAAAACAAATGAAAACAAATATATACAAAGTGACATTATAAACTGGGATAGAATTATGAATAAATTTGAAAATGAACTAGGTTCTAACATCTTGAGTATGTTCATCATTGAGAATAATTTCAAGTATTAATTTATATACACAGAACTGTTAGTTCTAATACTGCAGGGAACTGGTAAATGTTGATCCTGTAGTTTGTCATCAAATCTATTTGTGTGGTGTTAGCTATATGTAATCCATTGGACACTGCTGTAAATAACCACTAGCTGACGGGGAACTGTTAGATGTTGTTTCATCCTCAATCAAAATAATAAATGAGATGCTCTCATGGTGCTTGTTAAATCTTTCTGAAAATGTTGTTGGACATTGTCAGGACAGCACATGAAGATGTGGTTAACACAGACACATTGTGTCTGGTATAAAATTTTTGCGATTCATTGCGGTGCCCATGAAGTTAACCTGATAAATTAGATAAAATTAAATTAATGAATTGAATGAGAGAATGTGTTAGTTAGATGGCATAGGTTATATGAGACTTACCTCTCAATACAGCTGAGGTGTGTGGTCTATTGTTGAGTGTGCTTCAAACTAACTGTTGTGAGATTCAAATGAAAAGGAAGGAGAGGGGTGGGAAAGGTCAGAAGGAGAGGGGGTTGGGGAGGGGGGATTAAGGTGGAGCTGAAGGATGTGGGAAAAAGGATGGCTGTTGAGGAAATGTGCTGTGAATATTATGAAAAACTGAATTATGACTTGTTGGTTTGACATTGCTGAAAATGGGAATTAGAAGGTCAAAGAGGATATTAGGTTTTTCTGAAATTTCATTATGATTATGATTTGGGTTGAAATATTGCTCTAAATGTATGAAGCAGCTTTCGGTAATGTTAAGGAGGGGTCCTTTATTGATGATTTTGAGAATTTCCATATCTTGTTTTATGTCTGTGAATTTGTGCTTATAGTCATGCATATGCTGTCCTACAGCCGAAAATTTATTGTATTTCAGGGCATTGACATGTTCTGAGTACCTTATCTTAAAATTTCTCCCCGTCTGCCCGACGTAAGAAGAATTACAACTGTTGCAAGTGATCCTGTATACTCCTGATTTTGAATAACTATTGAACTTGTTTATGGATGTGGCATTATGTAAGATTTGTGCATTCCTATTCTTTGTTTTGAAAGCTACTTTTACATCGTACTTTTTAAAGATGTTGGTGACTTGGTAGATTTGTTCGTTGAAGGTAAAGATAGAATGAGAGGAGTTGTTTTTCTTATCTTTTTTCAAGGAGGTAGAAGGGCGGTATTTATATTTATTGATTATTTTTTCTATAAAGAATCTGCTGTATCTATTGGATTTAGCTATATGGCGAATAGTGTTCAACTCATTTATGAGGTCTCTTTTAGACATTGGAACATTGAAGGCTCAGTATACCATGCTGTTGTATGCTGCTCGTTTGTGAATTTGGGGGTGTGAAGAATCTCAACGGATGAACCCAGGTTTACCCACCGCCAAAGCCCTCCCCAAAATACACAAAACCGGTGTCCCCATTCGCCCGATCATTAACTACAGACCAAGTCGCTTATACAAGGCATCGCAATTCATTCAAAGATTTTTAAGAAGAAACTATCATTTCTTATCGAACAAATCCGTCAAAAACACTAAAGAACTGATCGATAAATTGAAAAAATTTAACATTCAATCCAATCATTCTCTCCACTCATTCGATACTGTAAACATGTATCCTAGCATACAAACCTCCAAAATATACCCCATCATTCAAAACAATTTAAGCAAATACAGCAGCTTAAGTATACTAGAAATACAGGATTTCATGTCTATGCTTAAGTTAGTTATCAGCAACAATTATTTCACTTTCGATAATGTTATTTATCAACAAGAAGGATTGGCTATGGGATCAGCGGCCGCAGGTATCTTAGCTGAGATCTACCTGGATTTTTTAGAACACACCAAAATTGATGATAATAATAACTTTAACTACATCCTTTTCTGGGCAAGATTCGTAGATGACACCATAGTAATTATGGATGAGAGCATTACAAATGCAGCTACCACTCTCATTAATTTAAATAACATTGACCCACATATAAAATTCACACTTGAATCCGAAATTGAACAGAAAATAAATTTTCTAGACCTAACTATTACCAGACTCCCAAGTTACTTAAGATATAAGATTTTCAGAAAACCCACCCTAACAGTCACCACAATCCGTCAAGATTCTTCACACAGGATCACATATAAAATTCACACTTGAATCCGAAATTGAACAGAAAACGAATTTTCTAGACCTAACTATTACCAGACTCCCAAGTTACTTCACATATAAGATTTTCAGAAAACCCACCCTAACAGTCACCACAATCCGTCAAGATTCTTCACACCCCCAAATTCACAAACGAGCAGCATACAACAGCATGGTATACTGAGCCTTCAATGTTCCAATGTCTAAAAGAGACCTCATAAATGAGTTGAACACTATTCGCCATATAGCTAAATCCAATAGATACAGCAGATTCTTTATAGAAAAAATAATCAATAAATATAAATACCGCCCTTCTACCACCTTGAAAAAAAGATAAGAAAAACAACTCCTCTCATTCTATCTTTACCTTCAACGAACAAATCTACCAAGTCACCAACATCTTTAAAAAGTACGATGTATAAGTAGCTTTCAAAACAAAGAATAGGAATGCACAAATCTTACATAATGCCACATCCATAAACAAGTTCAATAGTTATTCAAAATCAGGAGTATACAGGATCACTTGCAACAGTTGTAATTCTTCTTACGTCGGGCAGACGGGGAGAAATTTTAAGATAAGGTACTCAGAACATGTCAATGCCCTGAAATACAATAAATTTTCGGCTGTAGGACAGCATATGCATGACTATAAGCACAAATTCACAGACATAAAACAAGATATGGAAATTCTCAAAATCATCAATAAAGGACCCCTCCTTAACATTACCGAAAGCTGCTTCATACATTTAGAGCAATATTTCAACCCAAATCATAATCTTAATGAAATTTCAGAAAAACCTAATATCCTCTTTGACCTTCTAATTCCCATTTTCAGCAATGTCAAACCAACAAGTCATAATTCAGTTTTTCATAATATTCACAGCACATTTCCTCAACAGCCATCCTTTTTCCCACATCCTTCAGCTCCACCTTAATCCCCCCTCCCCAACCCCCTCTCCTTCTGACCTTTCCCACCCCTCTCCTTCCTTTTCATTTGAATCTCACAACAGTTAGTTTGAAGCACACTCAACAATAGACCACACACCTCAGCTGTATTGAGAGGTAAGTCTCATATAACCTATGCCATCTAACTAACACATTCTCTCATTCAATTCATTAATTTAATTTTATCTAATTTATCAGGTTAACTTCATGGGCACCGCAATGAATCGCAAAAATTTTATACCAGACACAATGTGTCTGTGTTAACCACATCTTCATGTGCTGTCCTGACAATGTCCAACAACATTTTCAGAAAGATTTAACAAGCACCATGAGAGCATCTCATTTATTATTTTGATTGAGGATGAAACAACATCTAACAGTTCCCCGTCAGCTAGTGGTTATTTACAGCAGTGTCCAATGGATTACATATAGCTAACACCACACAAATAGATTTGATGACAAACTACAGGATCAACATTTACCAGTTCCCTGCAGTATTAGAACTAACAGTTCTGTGTATATAAATTAATACTTGAAATTATTCTCAATGATGAACATACTCAAGATGTTAGAACCTAGTTCATTTTCAAATTTATTCATAATTCTATCCCAGTTTATGTCACTTTGTATATATTTGTTTTCATTTGTTTTATGTCAATTGTGTGCATGTACATTTGTTTAGTTATTAGGTGCTTTACATTAAGGCTGAAGATGGCCAGCCCCGGCCGAAACTAGTCCCTAATTAATGTAATTTAGAATATTACATATTATAGTATTGAAAGGTGGACCATTACTACATTAATTTAATAATTACATTGTACTTGCAATTCAATACGGATCAGAACCATGAAGTTTATAACCTATGACACCCTTAGCTTTCTCTGCCTAATTTCAGTGAACTTTTGTATCTTTCCCATCTTTAACTTAGCTATCACAACCCTGTGATCTCCTTCAAAAGATTCACTTGGGAAGGCTGTTACATCTACCAACGTTCTCCTGTTACCTTCCTCGACCAAAATGTAATCTCACAATTTATTGCAATTTGTATCCACCTTGTTCAGTACCAAAAATGTTGTTAAGATGAAATTACAACATGTATATTTATTTTATCAGGACTAGTTTCGACGCTTTATATTGCGTCATCATCAGCTGATATACACTGGAAACATTGGCAGACATATATAAGTTTATCTACGTCACACACATGATAAAAACTATGATAAAGATTTAAAAACCATATTATAATTATACTATTTCCGAGTCCATATTGTCCAAGACTTGCAATTATTAAACTTTGGATTGCTAAAATCTGATGCAATTTGGTTTAAATAATCATTAAAATTAAACAAAACTAATAATAAAATTGCGATCTTCTTAAAAACATTCACTTTGTTTGACGTTTTCTAAAAAATGTTTATGTAGAAACATTAAAACCATTCAATAAAGTCCTCAGGCTATTGCCATGTAGTGAACATAATGTCGCAGAATAAGGTTAAACAATCTTCTTAAATGACATTGACACTGTTTGACACTTCAAAATCTTTTAAAACCATATTAAAATTATTCTGTGAAATCTTCAAAATGTTGAAATGTGGCGATCGTGAAAAGAGGCGGACTCAGAAGCCAGTGCTTTATGAAGTTACCAATTATTTCATTCTCAGTTCAATGCGGTCCTGAAATAATATGAATATATTAACCTTCACTTTAACTGAAAAAGTGTAAACTTTACGTCTTATAACATGTGACTCACCTCGTGAGATCGCTGTCCTTGCAAAGCATCGTGTAGCTAAGTGAACCTTGTTGTGTCAGCAATCCAGTGTCCAAGGTTGGTTTTGGGTCAAAGAGGGGAACTAGGGGAAGGAGGGAGGAGCAACTGAGGGGCGGCAACCTGTTGGAGCTCCGGAGGGCGTGATCGTGGAAGGCAGTACGTAAAGCTACTGCGCATAATATGAAAAACCGTCTTATTGTCCGGTATATGTATTTTTTTTAACTCAATAAGAAAATCAAAAAGAACACTTGGTTTTTCAGAAATTTCATTTAAATTAAAATTTGGATTAAAATACTGATCTAAATGTATATAACAGCCCTCTGTAACATCCAGCAAATTACCTTTCCCTAAGCTCTCCAAAATTTCAATGTCTTGTTCTATAGAAGTGAATTTATGTTTTAGATTGAACGTATTATTAACAAGTTTAAATTCCGATTGCAAACCGCTTTGGTCAAGGACAAACCCAATCATAAGACATTTGCAACTTTTACTTATAACAAAGATATTTATAAGTTTACTAATATTTTAAAAAACATAACATGGAAATTTCATTTCGCACTGATAATAATAATACTATAGTATTGCACAATGCAACTTTGGTTAATAGGTCGAATGATGATATAGATGTTGATTCCCAAAAGGAATCTGAAAATTTATAATGTCCAATAATGGACCATATATATTGGTATTATTATTAATAGGTCGAACCCGTGTACCAAATCGGGAGTAAACAGATTTAAATGCAATGACTGTGATAGTACATATCTAGGCCAAACAGGACGCAGTTTTAAAATTAGATACACAGAACACGTCGATGCAATAAAATATAACAGATTTTCAGCGGTAGGCCAGCATGTACATGATCTAAAACATAAATTCACTTCTATAGAACAAGACATTGAAATTTTGGAGAGCTTAGGGAAACGTAATTTGCTGGATGTTACGGAGGGCTGTTATATACATTTAGATCAGTATTTTAATCCAAATTTTAATTTAAATGAAATTTCCAAAAAAACAAGTATTCTTTTTGATTTTCTTATTGAGTTTTTAAAAAATATACATATACCGGACAATAAGACGGTTTTTCATATTATGCGCAGTAGCTTTACATACTGCCTTCCACGATCACGCCCTCCGGAACTCCAACAGGTTGCCGCCCCTCAGTTGCTCCTCCCTCCTTCCCCTAGTTCCCCTCTTTGACCCAAAACCAACCTTGGACACTGGATTGCTGACACAACAAGGTTCACTTAGCTACACGATGCTTTGCAAGGACAGCGATCTCATGAGGTGAGTCACATGCTACAAGACGTAAAGTTTACACTTTTTCAGTTAAAGTGAAGGTTAATATATTTATATTATTTCAGGTCCGCATTGAACTGGGAATGAAATAATTGGTAACTTCATAAAGCACCAGCTTCTGAGTCCGCCTCTTTTCACGGTCGCCACATTTCAACATTTTGAAGATTTCACAGAATAATTTTAATATGGTTTTTAAAGATTTTGAAGTGTCAAACAGTGTCAATGTCATTTAAGAAGATTGTTTAACCTTATTCTGCGACATTATGTTCACTACATGGCAATAGCCTGAGGACTTTATTGAATGGTTTTAATGTTTCTACAAAAACTTTTTTTAGAAAACGTCAAACAAAGTGAATGTTTTTAAGAAGATCGTGATTTTATTATTAGTTTTGTTTAATTTTAATGATTATTTAAACCAAATTGCATCAGATTTTAGCAATCCAAAGTTTAATAATTGCAAGTCTTGGACAATATGGACTCGGAAATAGTATAATTATAATATGGTTTTTAAATCTTTATCATAGTTTTTATCATGTGTGTGACGTAGATAAACTTATATATGTTTGCCAATGTTTCCAGTGTATATCAGCTGATGATGGCGCAATATAAAGCGTCGAAACTAGTCCTGATAAAATAAATATACATGTTGTAATTTCATCTTAACAACATTTTTGGTATTGAATAAGGTGGATACGAATTTTAATAAATTGGAATCTTGGTTCAGTACGGACGAATAATGAAATTTATATACTTAACCAAAATGTAATCTATCAGAGTTTTGATTTTGTTATCCCAGCTATATCTTGTTACCTTCTGACTGTTTTTCTTTCGAAACCATGTGTTACCAATGATCAGTTCATTTCTTCTACGAAAGTCTACCAAAATATCTCCAGCCTTGTTTCTCTTCCCATATCCAAATGGTCTTATGATCTCTTCATCTCCATTTCTTTCTTGACCCCACGAACCTACTATGCTGGCGTAGCAGGGGGAGAGGTGATACTCCCACATGGTGCATCCCAGGTGGCGGATAGGGGGGTCCTAACCGGCTTGCCGACGGACTTGAGGGAAATAAAAGACCTCTCGCGGACCAAACACACAACACCCTCTGGATAGGGACGCAGACGAAGAATAATCCCGCGGTATCCCCTGCCTGTCATAAGAGGCAACCAAGGGATGATAGTCTTAGAACCATGAAACTACTTGTGATTAGTACCACCATGCGGGGAACACCATGGGTTGCTTTTACTTGCGCGTAGTACCACTATGTTAAGTACCAAATAGGTTTGTGATTAGTAGCACACAGGAGCACCGTGCAGTCAGTCCCCCCACTTAGAGTGCAATGTCAGGTTTTACAGTACCTGTGATTAGTACCACTATATGAGCGACACCATGGTTCTGGCTTGCCTATGATTAGTACCCACTATATGAGGAACACCACGGGATAGTACGAGTCCCTGTGTTTAGTACACTAATGTGATGAACACCATAGGTTTGCGTTGCCTGTAAATGGCGCCGCAATGTTGTGAAACACCATAGGTCTGTATTACATATGTGAATACCGTGAGTCTATGCTACTTTTGATTAGTACCACACCATGACAAATACCATGGTTCTACTTTCCTAGCAATAAGTACTATTACGAGGGGCCGATGACCTGCATTTTGGACCCCTTTAGACTGCAAGTATCATTGATTCATTATTGTGCTTTAGAAGCTGTCCCTTGGTCAGTAATACTATTGTTTTACATCAGTTTCTGTGAATGTGAGGGACTGCGGCTCGGATCCACTGATTGTTTTAAATTCATATCAATCCATCCATTCATTCTTTGTCCTCACGTTTCGAATTCTGGTCACTGGACGATTATGGACTTTTGTCATTACATTTCATCTCATTTTGCACCATTAGGGGCCGATGACCCAGATGTTAGATCCCTTTAAACAACAAGCATCATCATCATCATCATCTTTATCTTTCTTGACCTACTTGGGCATTCATGTCTCCTATGATCACAACTTGTTTGTCCTGTATACGGCCTTCCAGATATTCAAGGTATTCCTCTCGATCCGTATCTGTATTTCCTGTTTGTGGAGCATACCCTGGAATTATATCTGTAATACCAGTTTCAAGTGTCAGTCTTACCTTAATCAACCTGTCATTTATGTTTTCCACCAATTCTAGATATTCCTTTAGGTCTTTCTAATTATGAGACCTACACCATTTTTGGCTTCTATTCCTCCACTATAGTATAAGGTGTATCCTTTCTTTAGTTTCCTCTGATTTTTCCTTTCAATTTGGTCTCACTGATTCCCAGCGATGCTATATCTTTGTCAACCATAAAATCTACAATTTCTTCCACTTTCCCTGTTAGTGTCACTACATTGATGATCGCTATCTTGATGTATTTAGTTGTTGGTCACCTATTTCTCACATTTCTCCCAGCATCACAAGAGCTTCACTTCGCTTGTGGGGAACTCCCCAGCATTTTGCAGGTCGCTTGTGGGCAACGCCCTAGCATTTTCCGAGGCTTCAGTACACTTGTCATCATATAGGCTTTTATGCTAATGGGTTCACCACTCCCAAAGGCATTTTAGAGCTACTGCCAGCCGAACTTGTAGGCTGCTCCTACCATGGAGAACAGATACCTTTTGTAATCGCTCCTCTGGAATACAGACGCTACAGTTGATATGGGGTTTCAGTGGCATTTCCTCCACGGAGGGCCCATTTCCCTTTTATAAGGACTCCTCCGCCCTTAGCCATTGGTCGTTATAGAGGGTTAGGCTATTATCCGCCGCCCAACACTCGGGGTAGAGACACTGGCTGTATGGTTTACTCCATTACCAAAGCAGATTTAACTGGCCAGACACTGTTTACTAACATGATTAAAATACTTCTGTAAGTGGACAGGCATCTGCAATTTTAAGTGCGTAGAGGTAGCATGAATGTTGAAACTCGCACCTTCGGTTTAGACTCGAATCGGTTAAAGTTTTGCCGCATTCAAAATGGTCACCAAACTCATTCTCTATCACATGGCTGAGTGTAACCTCCAAACAATTCATGATTGAAGATTGTGACCAGAAAATGATGTTTAATAACCCACTGATCTGAAATGACTTAATCTAACATTTGCTGTAGAAAGAGTATAATCTGCAATAATACGTTGATACTTTAATATGCAAATGCTTTCATATTTGTTGTCTGGTGTTCTTCACTGTTTTTATAAGCCCCAGTGGAAAAAGGTTTTGTATTTGTTCTCTTGTGTTTTTCACACAAGGGGAGTGTTCTAGGCAGGTAAATACAGTAACTGTTAATATTTTAACATCTCTTTCCTAGTATTGATTTAAAATGCTTGGCTTGGGAACACGGCTATACTTATGTCCAAAGAAAGCATCTACCTTTTTGTCATACGGTTGTTTTGTTGCATTTTATCCCCTGTTGAGGTTCATCTGGGTTACTGTACTCACGTCCTAGTTCTTGAACCGTGGGTAACAGCTGAGTGACCTAGTAAGTGGTCCTGAGAGTCAGGATACCAGTTGCTATGGAATGGGAGTGGGCATCTCGGACATATTCCGAGTCATGGCCCTCTTTGTGCTCAGAAGGCTACGACTGTACAATCCACCGGTGGTCCCTAACCCGTTGGAGGAGAGATCCTCACTTGGACTATGTGCAAGTAGGGTAGCATCCTGCTTCGTGAATTTACTGAGCTCAGAACATTAAAGCAAGCCTCAGACCTATGGAAGTAACGGAGTCCCACTCCCATTTGACAGGCGAGGGACTCCTTGGAAACAACTTGGTGAACGAAATGAAATTCGATGGGGTGTTATCAATATTAATGGGGCTTGTGGAAGAAAGAAAGTAGAAGTGGCTGAGTCAGCAAATAGGATGCATCTGGATGTGCTAAGAGTTAGTGATATTCGGCCAAGGAGAGATAACGAGGAAGAGATAGGAGATTATAAATTGTACTTTTCGGGTGTTAAAAAAGGAAGGGCAGAGTATGGGGAAGGGCTGTTTATCAGGAATACTATTGGACGCAAAATAGTTTCTGTTAGGCACGTAAATGAGTGAATGAGGCGGGTAGATTTGGCAGTTGGAGGAATTAGGATGAGAATTCTCTCAGTGTATTCACCATGTGAGGGTGCAGATGAGGATGAAGTTGACAAGTTTTATGAAGCATTGAGTGACATCGAGGTCAGGGTCAACAGCAAGGATAAGATAGTGCTAATGGACGATTTCAATGTGAGAGTCGGAAATAGAACTGAAGGATATGAAAGGGTGATTGGTAAATGTGGGAAAGATATAGAAGCTAATGGGAATGGGAAGCGTTTGCTGGATTTCTGTGCTAGTATGGGTCTGGTAGTTACAAATACATTCTTCAAGAATAAGACTATGGGAGGCTAGGGGTACCAGATCCATAATAGATTATATCTTAACCGACTTCGAATTCAGGAAGTCTGTTAGGAATGTACAGGTATTTCAGGGATTTTTTGATGATACAGACCACTATCTGATCTGTAGTGAACTAAGTAAATCTAGGCCTAGGATAGAGAAAGTTAAATCTGTCTGCCAACAAATAAGGGTAGAAAATCTCCAGGACGATGAAATTGGACAGAAGTACATGGATATGATTAGTGAGAAGTTTCCAACTGTGGACATTAAGCAGCTTTAGGATATAGAAAGAAAATGGGTGACATACAGGGATGCTGTAGTAGAAACAGCAAGGGAATGCTCTTTTTTTTTTTTTTTTTTAATAGGTCTTATGGTCTTATGGTGACGATGGGACAGGGAAGGGCTAGGAGTGGGAAGGAAGTGGCCGTGGCCTTAATTAAGGTACAGCCTCAGCATTTGCCTGGTGTGAAAATGGGAAACCACGGAAAACCATTTTCAGGGCTGCCGACAGTGGGGTTCGAACCTACTATCTCCCGAATACTGGATACTGGTCGTACATAAGCGACTACAGCTATCGAGCTTGGTAGGGAATGCCTAGGAACGACTGTGTGTAAAGATGGGAAAAAGCCAACATCTTGGTGCAATGATGAAGTGAGAACAGGTTGTAAAGATAAAAAAGACGGCTTATCAGAAATGGCTCCAAACAGGGGCTGATGCAGACTGGGAATTGTACGTAGATGAATGAAACAGAGCTAAACAAATAAGTTAATTCTTGAATCCAAAAAGAAGTAGTGGGAAGATTCTGGTAATAACCTGGAAAGGCTACGTCAAGCCGCAGGGAAACCTTTGTGGACAGTAATAAAGAATCTTACAAAGGGAGGGAGAAAAGGAAATAAACAGTGTTTTGGGTTATATAGGTGAACTGATAATAGATCCCAGGGAATCACTAGACAGGTAGAGGGAATATTTTGAAAATCTTCCTGGTGGCGTCACTAAGAACCAAGCTCTTGGGAAGGAGGAAAATGATGTTGATGAAATTACACTTGAGGAAGTGGAAAGGATCTTAAACTCCATTGTCATAAAGCAGCAGGAATAGATGAAATTAGACCTGAAATGGTGAAGTATTGCGGAAAGGCAGGGATGAAATGGCTTCATAGAGTAGCAAGATTAGCATGGTGTGTTTGGTAACGTACCCTCAGATTGGACGAAACCATTAATTGCACCAATCTATAAGCAAGGGAACAGGAAGGATTCCAACAACTATCGAGGTATCTCATTGAATAGTATACCAGGCAAGGTATTCACTGGCATCTTGGAAGGGAAGGTGCGATCAGTGGTTGAGAAGAAGTTGGATGAAAACCAGTGTGCTTTCAGACCACAGAATCAAATTTTCAGTATGTGCCAGGTAATTGAAAAAGAGGAATAGACAGTTGTGTTTATGTTTTGTAGATATAGAGAAAGCATATGACAGGGTACCGAGGTAAAAGATGTTCACTATACTGGGGGGACTGTGGAATTAAGGTTAGATTATTAAAATTATGATTAAAATCAATCAAAGGCGTTTATATTGACAATTGGGCTGCATTGAGAATTGGTGGTAGAGTGAGTTTTTGGTTCAGGATACTTACAGGGGTTAGACAACTAAATTGATGACAGTTCACCTTTGCTGTTCGTAGTTTACATGCATCATCTGCTGAAAGGTATAAAGTGGCAGGGAGGGATTCAGTTAGGTGGAAATGTAGTAAGCAGTCTGGCCTATGCTGAGGACTTGGTCTTAATGGCAGATTCTGCCAAAAGCCTGCAGTCTAATACCTTGGAACTTGAAAATAAGTGCAGTGAGTATGGTATGAAAATTAGCCTTTCGAAAACTAAATTGATGATAGTAGGTAAGAAATCCAACAGAATTGAATGTCAGATTGGTGATGCAAAGCTGGAACAGGTAGATAATTTTAAATATTTAGGTTGTGTGTTCTCCCAGGAAGGTAATATAGTGAGATTGAATCAAAGTGTAGTAAGGCTAATGCAGTGAACTCGCAGTTGCGATCGACAGTGTTCTGTAAGAAGGATGTCAGCTCCCAGACAAGACTATCTGTACATCGATCTGTTTTCAGACCAACTTTGCTTTACGGAAGCAAAAGCTGGGTGGACTCAGGATATCGTATTCATAAGTTAGAAGTAACAGAAGTGAAAGTAGCAAGAGTGATTGCTCATACTAACAGGTAGGAACAATGGCAAGAGATATAGGCTAAGTTAGGAATTAACTCGGCTGTACACATAAACCGGCTTCTGTGGTGTGTTCATGTGAGGCGAATGGAGGAGGATAAGTTACCTAGGAGAATAATAGACTTTGTTGTGGAGGGTAAAGCCAGCCCCGTGTTGTAGGTGTTGCATGCCTACCTCCTACCCGGAGACCTCAGATTCGATTCCCGGCCACGTCAGGGATTTTTACCTGGACCTGAGGGCTGGTTCGATGTCCACTCAGCCTACATGATTAGAATTGAGGGGCTATCTGACGATGAGATAGCGGCCCCGCTCTAGAAAGCCAAGAATAACGGCCGAGAGGACTCGTCGTGCTGACCACACAACACCTTGTAATCTTCAGGCCTTCGGGCTGAGCAGCGATCGCTTGGCAGGCCAAGGCCCTTTGAGGGCTGTAGTGCCAATAGAACTAAATGAGGCCTCCACACGAGTTGTACACAATAGAGGATTGTGGTGATGTTTAGTAAATTCACAGAGGCTTGCAGACTGAAGAATGAAAGGCGTAACGGTCTGTAATGATAATGTATGTATGTTGAGGAACAAATTCAGTTTTAGGTGTCATTAAGATAAATTTCTCTTCATCCAAATGAGTCACTTCATTTTCACTTGATGTGGTAAGTCTATCTTGATAATGAGATGGTAATTGTAGGGGATTACTTCAGTTTGTTATTTCTAGCACCTCCTCAGCCCCTAGATAAAGCATTACTTAACAGTAGATTTCGTCATTCTTGGTGAGGATATCTCAGAACATGTACTTCAAAAAAACAAAATAACTAGCACTTTGTATATGAAGGATTTTGTTAAATTGTAAATGTTTTTCACTATAATATATATATATGTATCTTCTTCGGCCTCCCTCCTTGCTTGTCTTCCCACCACTCGCAGGCTGCTTATCCTCTTTCTCACATAGTCCTCCTCTCATTTCATAATGTATCCAAACCGTAGCAACCTTTTCTGCTGTTTCTTCCTTGATACTTCCACAACACTGAACATTTCTTATATCATCTCATTCTGTGTGTCTTTTCCATCATCCACTTCAGCGTCCTCATTTCTGTCACATTTAGCGTTTCCTCATTGATTTTCTTCACTAGCCATGTTTCACAACCATGTATCGTGGCTGGCCTCACAATCGATTTGAATACCGCTCTCCTTTGTCTTTCCCAGAATCCTCTATTCACCTAGCGTACCTGTCATCTTCTTGCAATTTCTCCATCCAGCCTGAATCCTATGACTGATTTCTTGGTGCAATCCTCCATTCTCCATGATGTATGGACCAATATACTCTTAATGCCTGATAATTCCCTAATATCCTTACATTTCCATCTCTAATTTCTCCTCCAAACCACTTGTACTCAATCTTCCCTCTGCTAATGTTAAGTCCTGAATACACCACCATGCACATATTGTTGTAACTTTCAATCTTCCAATATGAACACTGACAAGCAAGCATCTCTCTCTTCATTTTGTAGTGGACAGTTTTTTTGCTGTGCAGCTGTACTTTATATACAGTGTGATTCACCCACCCCTTCCAATGTAGTTTTATACAACCCATAATATTCATTCCATCCTGAAAACATCTGCCCTGCCGGTATGCTCACACAACACACCAGCTCCGCCTCACCATGATAGGACACCGTATTGTTACACTCATATTAAACACTGGAAGACATGCGTGTGCCTTCTAGAGCATATGAACCTGACACGCCGCCAAAACACTAAATTGATATTGTGACCACGCTAAACCTGACACTTGCTATAAGCTGCCCGGTGTGCCGCATGGAACCATAGTGTAGTTGGCAAAAGCGTGACAGAGTAGGTTTGCATGTCAGGTGGGAGGTTTGAGTTCGGGGCGAAGATTACAAATTTTGGAAATATCTGTTTAATACATACTGCACGCATTGTAAGTTCAGTACCCACTTTCATGAAAATTGTGTGTGAATGAATATGTTTGTGGCCCGAAGAAGGGCTGATTACTTAGCAGGCCGGACATATACAGACCAGAAATAATAGGAACACAACTGCCCTGAGAACGTTTTATTGCAGCAAATGCTCGATGTGATGACCGTTTTGGTTTATGCACATGCAGGCCTGGTGACCAATAGATCGTCTTGCGCGCTGAAGCATTTCAGATGTAATTGCTCGGCAGGTGTCCGTGGTGAGTTGTCGGAGCTGGTCGGGGTTTTCCAGCGCTTGAGTGTAAACAACTTTCTTCAAATGTCCCTACAAGAAGAAGTCTAACGGCATTAAATCCGGTGGTCTGGTGGGCCAAGAAACAGGGTCTCCTTGTCCTATCCATTTCCCTGGCAGTTCCTCGCTCAGATGGTTAAGAACAGGCAAAGTCGAATGTGGTGGATTTCCATCCTGTTGCAACCACATTGTCAATGATCGTGCAAGGGCACATCCTCCAGCAGCATTGGGAGTTCCTGACGCAGAAAGTGCAGGTAGTGTGGCCTCAAAGAAATAAAGACCAATCAGGCGATACCCCAAGATTCCACACCAAACATTCACTCCTCATCGTACTTGATGGCTGCCTGTCACACCAGTGAGGATTATCTGGACTGTAATAATGCATGTTGTGGCAATTGACGTTCCTATTATTGTGGAAGAGCGATTCATCCGAGAACAAGATATGCAATACGAATGCTGCATCATTGTCCAGCCTGCCTAATAGCCACTGACAGAACTCTATTCGATCTTCGAAATGCTGCCCATGGAGCTCAAGATGGTATGGATGAAATTTATGTTCATGCAGTGTCTGCTAGACAGACGGCTGGCTGGTGTTCACCTGTCGTGCAGTCACCCTGTAATGATGTGTGGATTATTACGAGCTGCTTCCGGAACGGCCTCTTCTGTTCCACCCGATGTGACGGGCCTATCGCAGACTGGTGGCTCGTTGGAAATCACGCCTGTTGTCCTTAGGTGTCTTTCAACGTGGCGGAATGTTGTAGCAGCCGGGTGTCACCTGTCGCGATACCATTCCTGGTACAGACGTAGTGCCTCACACGCATTTTGTCTTGCTTCCCCATAAATGAGGAGCATGTCAACGTATTCTCTGTGGAAAACATGCTGAATGATAGCAGAGATTATAGTACATTCAGGCTCTAACCAGCGGAGTATGCTAAGGGCATAAGATGAATAACAGTCATTTTACTGTTTGAATGTGGCAAACATGGGCCCTTGTTTACGTTTTCAAACTTTATACCGATGCAAAAATATTTGAACGGTGCAGGATTCTAACCACCGCTGGCACATTTCATCGATTGCTGGCCGAACGCCTAACCACATCCGCTACGCTACATTGCTGGAAACATGCTGGTAGTACGACGAGAGCAGAGTACATAGGTCATTCAGTTCGGTGTTTAAGACATTAATTGCTGCACTGTTACCTAGTTTTATGCAATGATTCCCCTCTTCGTTACACCTGGTCACGAGGCACGACATGTTAACATAGTTACATGGTAAAAGGACGTTGCTACGTGATTTCAAGGTGTGATGTTTTGCGAACGGATTATATAACATTTCGCTAGGGTTCAGAATCGTGTGCAAAATGTGCTCACTGAACATCAGTACCATACAGGACGCCTGCAGGGGAATAGCACCCCTATAACTATATGCACGTTAGTTGGGCTGCAGCAACCGATATTGGAAGGGGCTGGTGAATCACACTGTATATATGATACATTTCTACAAACAAAATTGATTAGAATTAATTTCTTGGTTACTGATTATTTTTAACAAGTGCTTGTTTATTTTATTCAAGAGAGTTGTGTTAGATTTTGTTGCAAACGACGAAACAACATATCGGCCGCACATAAAATTCAGTTCCATATGCGCACAAATACAATTTTGAAACAAATCGGATGGAGGACCAGACTGCCCCAAACGAGCGGACACAAATACATCACTCAGAAGGTGATACAAACATTTATTACACATGAATAAAACACTGCATAATTACACTTATGTACAACAAATTCAGAGGTACACCAAAACACGTACTACTGCTGTTCGGTGTGTTCTTTTTAAAACAAAACGCAGCAACACATTGCCAACTGTAACAAAATGAAATGCGGCAAGCGAGTACCAACACAAAAGCCGCAACATACTCCCCCTTTGAGGGATCTCAACACTCAAAGTCAAGTGTTTATGCTCATCACAGACAAATGAATTTAAAAACTCAGATACAACACATACAAATATACAACATCCTTGGGCAATGGTCACAATTTCACTATGGCACGGCGCAAAAGACCAGTTTTAGTCTTTACACTGACCACACGAATAATATTGTCACAACCAGGATGGAGCTCCTGGATTATACCAGTCTTCCAAACCAGAGGAGGGAGGTTATCCTCCCTTAGAAGCACCAAGTCTCTCCCACAGTTGGAGTCCACTTCCCTATGGAAGACCATTTACATCTTTGTTGAAGTGATTGTATGTATTCCTTTGATCACCTCTGCCAAAAATTGTGATACAGCTGTTGCACCAAATTCCATTTAGTTAGACAGAAGCGGGAGCTGTTGGATATGTCTGGAGAGGGGATAGAGGTCAATCGTCTCCCTACTAGAAAATGTCCTGGTGTCAAATAGCATTGATCATTGGGGTCGTCAGTCATTGAACAGAGAGGTCTCGAGTTCAAGACAGACTCAATTCGATACCAAAGAGTACTCAGCTCTTCAAAATTAAGAATGCATTTTCGTAGGGTACACTTTAAAAGTGATTTTGTGAACTTTATTCCAGCTTCCCAAAGCCCGCCGAAATGAGGACTGGAGGGTGGAATAAACTTCCAATTCACATTCAAATTAGATGAATATTCTTCTATTTCAGAAGAGCTATCCTTAATAAATCTTAATAACTCATTGTTGGCTCCAACAAAATTTGTGCCATCACTCAAGATGAGATTTGGAAATCCTCTACGCTCCGTTAATCTTCTAAATGCGGTGAGGAAGTCCTGAGTCGTTAGACTCTTCACCGTTTCAAGATGTATTGCCATAGTGACAAGACAAACAAAGAGAGCAATGTACGCTTTAAACCTTACTCCTCGGGTTATCACATTTTATGATGACTGGGCCACCATAATCAAGACCAACTTTAACAAAGGGTAACGATGGTTCAACTCTATATGAGGGTAACTGACCCATTATGTGAGTGGTGAGTGGAGGTTTGCTCCTGAAGCACTTGTAACATGAATGGATCACCACGAACAACTGTCTTCCCACATGGAATCCAAAATCTGTTACACAAGGGGAACAATACAGCCTGAGGGCCGAAATGCAATAGCATCTCATGTTCATGTTTAACAATCAATTTAGTAACAAAGTGTTTCGGAGGAAGAATGATGGGATGTTTTTAATTGTATTCCAACTGAGAATTCATGAGTCGACCACAGACTCTCAACAACCTGTAGTCATTGAGGAATGGATTCAAAGTTTTCAATGAGCTCGAAGAGGCAATTACATTATTAGACCTCAAGTCATGAAGTTCCTTTCCATACTCAATAGCTTGCATCAGACTTATTACTTTCATTTCACTAATCCTCAATTCTTCAGGGGTGAGTGGACCAATGGTGACACGAGCATCGTTAGTGGAGCGAACATTGGTAATAAATCTCAGAACATAGCTATAAACTCGCTTAAGTTTGAGAAAGGACGAAAACTTCTCTAACTCAGGTGGGTGCATGTTAACTAGCAGGACTTTCAAGGAGGGTTTCGATTCTGCATTCACAGCAGATGGTGTATTACTGGCAACAAAATCAGGGTACACGGGGGACAATTCGTGCAACCAGGAAGGACCCTGCCACCATACATCAAGAGAAAACATTTGTGAAGGTAAAACACCTCGAGACAAGTGGTGAGCATGAATTAGCACGCATCTATACATCTTAGCAATGTCAGCCGTAAGAGCAACAAAATAGGTTCTGAACCTTAAAACAATGGACAGCAAGTCAGGCTGAATAGTAGGACCAACCATTAACCTAGAATTCAATGCTATCCCATTTGATAATTCACAACTTCCGTCTAAAACAACTCTCAGCTTGGTTGTAGTGCTAGAATCCTTGAGCACAAGTCTAGAAGATTAGCAAATTTATTTTCCATCTGTTTGAGCCTTCTAACAGCATTATGCTTAGACTCAGCTACAGGTGGCACTTCAGCACGAATAGGAAGTTTGACAACAAACCTACCAGAATCATCTCTTTGAACACTATTCACAGAGTGTTCTTCACAAGCCCTCTCTTCAGAAGTAAGAAATGGTTGATGAAGTTCTTCAAGCTCCCAAAACCTTTGGAGTTTAGTGTCAATAGAATAGAGTTTTACAAGATTGGCACGACGAGCCTTAGCATTATATTTAATGCACGACTCAGGGAAAGTGCCTGATAACACCCAACCAAATTCGGTATCTAATAAGGCGGGATAACCCTTCTTATACAAAATATTAGAAGACACTATTTCGTAGTAGACATCAGCGCCTAGCAAAATATCAATAGTAGAAGGCTGATTAAATGTCCTATCACTCAAAATAATATCATGAGGAATAACCCAATTGGAACAATCAATTTCCTGTGCAGGAAGTGGACTTGTGATTGTGTTCACGACTGCACAGTTCAACTTTAATGTATAATCTGATACATTGGAGAATAAAACAAGGTTACACGTGGAACTTACAGGAGACACATTCGCATTGCCTGTACCAACAATAGGTAGACGACAAGCCCTTGTACGGATACCAAGCTTCTTGACAAGATCAGCAGTCACAAAGGATAATTGACTCGCAGAGTCTAACAAAGCTTTAACTAGTATAATCTCTCCTGAGCTATCTTTTATTCCTACACACGCTGTGCTCAGCAAAACATTAGAACCTAGTCCTGAAACAACCCAAGGTTCTTAAACACTACTAAAGGTTGGGCCCAACGCGAGCCGAGCTGCTATTGGTTAACGAAATGACGTCGCAGTAGGAGCAAAGCAGCCGAGCCCAGAGCGCGCAAATCAGTAGGAATCTCATATCAGCAATCATTACAGTTTCTCAGAACTAATTGCAGACCAGACATAAAGATCACTGCTGTTATAAGATTGAAAAAGAGTACAGCATAGTAACTTTTCATTATTTCCATTACAAATAAGACGTAAATGTAACGTGATGGTACACTGACCAACGCTTGAAATTTATTAACATTTCCAGCTTCCTCTATTTAGTTTGAGGAAGGTTACGAGCTTTCAAATATGTAAACACAAATATTTAGAGATATGAAATCTTTGTCATATTAAATCTTTACAGCAGAAATTCTGTGTTGGAACTACCGTATGTTAACATACGATATACTGACTCACTTCCGCAGGTATCGAGTTTTAAGCTTAACACATATTATAACAGCAGCAGAAGTAAGTTCATATTCGAAACCATGCATAGATAGTCATGGAAAACCTACAACCTGTTTTCCAGTCTTTGATCGGGTCAGGGATGTAATGAATGAACCATATATAGGCTATTATTACAATGGGGTCGCCACTCCCAAAGTGATTTATTAATGACTGTTAAATGCTATGAAATGATAATGGAGAGTGTTGCTGGAATGAAAGATGACAGGGAAAACCGGAGTACCCAGAGAAAAACCTGTCCCGCCTCCGCTTTGACCAGCACAAATCTCACATGGAGTGACCGGGATTTGAACCACGGTATCCAGTGGTGAGAAGCCGACGCGCTGCCGCCTGAGCCACAGAAGCTCTGCATAGATAGTCTACTTTTTAAAAATTAAACAATAAGAAAGAACAGGAAAAAGACTTCATCAGAACACAGTCCTACCTGTGAGATTAGATGTCATGAAGTGGTTGCTTTTGAAGATGAAATCCACTGTCGTGCCTTTCGCCGATGAGATGCTATGGATTTTTCAGTTCTTGTCCGAATGTTCATTTGTCGTATGCGTATAAATATTCTCGTTCTAACATACATTTTTAATATTTCTGGTGGTACAGCGGGAAATTTACTGCTAATTTTTTGACACACTTCGTGTATAATTTTAGGTATGCCTCACAGTTCAGCACGTCTGTGAGTGTCCCTGAAAATTAACTCAAATTCCTTTATTTGGTTTACCATTCTAATAATGGAATGAGTAGACCTCCCAAAGGGGTTGTACCATAAGAAATGGAAAGCATTTCCCCATTGGGTCTTCGCATTGACCTGTCATATTTTCTTTCACGGTCGGCGATGTAGCTGGTGAGGTACCAAAATTCCTCTGCTGAACAATCAGGTGTCACTGTAGATTGCGGTGAATCTTTTTTTGCTATTTGCTTTACGTTGCACCGACACAGATAGGTCTTATGGCGACGATGGGACAGGAAAGGCCTTGGAATGGGAAGGAAGCGTCCGTGGCCTTAATTAAGGTACAGACCCAGCATTTGCCTGGTGTGAAAATGGGAAACCACGGAAAACCATCTTCAGGGCTGCCGACAGTGGGGTTCAAGCCCACTATCTACCGAATACTGGCTGCACTTAAGCGACTGCAGCTACCGCGCTCGGTCGGTGAATCATTAACGGCACAGTTTTCTATCGCGATGATACTGCACAATGAATGCATAAATTTCACTCCAGCTACTATTACACTGTTCACACAACTAACGAAAAGAAAATAAGTGCACCTCACTGCACGAAACACAGCAACTTAACAGAGATCTCACAGAAACGAACTATGACACACACACTACGCAAAATACAGTAGGCCAGTATATAAACCAACAGCAATATACGGAAATAAATTACATATAGTTATTACGTGGAAATCCTTTCTTTATAAGACAGACATATATAAACAACGAAATGAGATACACGTCCGATTGTATGCTACACAGTCACGGTGCTCCTGTGATGACGTCACCAGCAGGACGAGGGAAAACTAACATCTACTGTGCAACCAATCTGGGCCACCCGTGGAAACAACCTTCATAGCAGTGGGTGAAACAATTGCAAAACTTGTAGCATTCATATTATTATTGTTATTATTGGGACTTGTTTGTTCCTTGTGAACCAGTAAGTTGTGGGGCCCATTACACTGGGGGCACTTGTTTTGCTTGCACTGTTTAGAAACGAGAAGCGGAAAAACAAAGATAACAAAGTTTATTTTCCCTCACAAACTTGCGACGAACAATATTCGCTTGTTGGAACTTTCTACAATCAGAAATGCTGTGATTATCAAGTTTGCAAAACCTACAGTTCAAGGAAGTGCTGTTGTTGGTATGTGAAGGGCTTTTAGGTTGGATTTTAAGTCTCGTTTTTGCTCAATAACAGGTTTCTTGCATTCTGTTAGCTCTAATGTTTGACATTTTCTTTCCAAGAAATTAATCAAATTATTTAGTGTGGGAATATTAGTGGAGGCAAATTTGTTTTCTCATTTACTTCTATGGTTGGGCTTGATCTTATTTAGAATCAATTCCTGTAGCAAAATTTCATGTAGTGGAACTTGACCCTCCAAATTGTCAACAGCACTAAGATTAGATTTTACTTGGTTTATCAATTTGCAATATTCAACGGAAGATCCACTAGTACAATTATGGAGATTGAGCAAATGTTTTACGTGCTGTGAAGCAATCAAGCGTTTATTATTGTACCTTTCATCAATTAAATTCCAAGCAACAGTGAAATTATCAGCACATATGGATAGGTTATCTAACAAATCCCTAGGTTCGCCTTGAAGAGACGACAATAGGTAGTGTAGTCTTTGCACATTGTCAGTGCGGGTATTGTTAATAACTAAGCTTTGAAAGGTGTTCCTGAAACTCAAGTATTTTGTCAAATCTCCTTTAAAAACAGGCAGTTCAATGGGAGGGAGCTTCAAGCTACAGCTGGATCGAGTAGAGTTATCAGAGACAATGGATGTGTTACTAGGACTCCTGGGTCTTTCAAATGAACAAAGCAATTCTTGAATCCTACCAACTATTGTATCATACATGTTTTCAAATTCATTATGCTCTCTGAAGTGAGTTTTGCTAGATTTTGAGTCTAATTAACATTCTAAATACTCCCTAACTGCACTGAATTCCTTCCAAATTTCTGGCAACCTATTCTGTTTGGAAATCAGTTCATAGTGGTTTATGTTATCTTCTTTCAAGTAATTTTCAAGGTGAGTTAATGACCTTTTAAATAAACCACATTTTTGAATAGCCTTTGCTTCAGATTCATATGCCAGGATGAATAGTTCGGGTAATGAATTACTGACAAGATAATAGAAATCAATCTTACAACTATGGTAACTATACAAACAATAAGCTCTATATTCAGTGCACTGCATTCATTTTAAATTGTTAGAATGAGTGACAGTCTTTGAATTGAACCAACAATGTAGGTAGATGGATAAAAGCATGAAATAATGTATAATAAACAATGTGTTTTTTTAATCTAAGAATTTCATTTTTTGTCCATATTGAACTGAGAACGTAAGATAGGGAACTTAAAAGGGTCCACCTTTTCAATACAAATAAATGTTATAAGTTTATTTACAACATATATTTATACTTGGAACTAGTTTCGACGCTGTTTGGCGTCATCTTCAGCCAAAATGTGGGAAATAGGCATAGGCGTAAGCATGCAGACATTTACATTATACAAGATGTTAAATCAGTGTGATTAAATAAGAGACATGAGATAGTGAATTACAAAGTCACATTTACAAAATGGTCATGAAGGGTGAGTCAAAATTGTATAAACATGAGTTAGGGCTCAAAAACATAATCACTTGAAAAACATATAAACCGCAACGAAACCACGCGGAAGTTCGAGATGAAATTCGCATTGGAGATTCAAATTATTTCAGACACTCTTCCATTGAATGTTGCCTGCCGCGAGTGTAGTCAACTTCTGAGCTCTCAGAGGAACGTCTTACACAATTCGAATCTTGTATTCTTGTCGAGCTGAATATGTTTACTACACCCTCAACAAATGTGATTCCTTGACTACCAGTTCATCTCACACTTGGATTTAGATATGTTGTATGCATTTGTACAAGTTTGGATATGTTGAGCCCTGTCTCATACTTATGCTGCGCTTGACCTATATGGCATCTGACGAAGAAGTGTCTACAAATTTTAATTCTTTAACTGCCAATTTCACCTTGTACTTACAAAAAATTTGAATATGTTATATGTATTTGAAATTAGTATTTAATGAGTCCTAACTCGTGTGAGTTATAGCTTTTGTTTCACCTTTCATGGACTCTTTTGAAGTGGCATACTGAACATCTACAAATTCGAACCTTTACTGCCAAGTTCACCTCGCACCATGGGTTCAGATGTCATGTGCAATTTTAAGAGGCTTGATTCTCTTAAATCCTAACTTGTATTTGAACTACACTCGCACCAGTAACTTTCAATGAATGAGTGAACGCAGACCTTTATGTGCCAAATTCATCGTGAACCTACAGTTTCGAGTGTGGTGCATGTGTTTCAGGTTTTGCATTCATCGAGCCCAAACTCACACTTGTGCAATTTTGTCTCACCCTTCACAGCTGGTTTTGAATTGACGCTTAGTGAACAAGTGATTTCAATCCCTAACTGCCAAGTTTCATCTCAACCCAAAAATATTTTTAAAATGTTATGTGCATTTTTGAGACGATTGTGTTTTTTGAAATCTAACCTATGTTTTATACTACATTCGCGGCAGGCAACATTCAATGGAAGAGTGTCTGAAATAATTTGAATCTCCAATGCCAATTTCATCTCGAACTTCCACGTGGTTTTGTTGCGGTTTATATGTTTTTCAAGTGATTATGTTTTTGAGCCCTAACTCATGTTTATACTATTTTGACTTACCCTTCATGACCATTTTGTAAATCTGACATTGTAATTCACTATCTCGTGTCTCTTATTTAATCACACTGATTTAACATCTTGTATAATGTAAATGCCTGCATGCTTACGCCTACGCCTATTTCCCACATTTTTGCTGAAGATGATGCCAAACAGCGTCAAAACTAGTTCCAAGTATAAATATATGTTGTAAATAAACTTATAACATTTATTTGTATTGAAAAGGTGGACCCTTTTAAGTTTCCTACCTTAATAAACTACGTACGTTCTAAAATATGCAAGATACACAAAGCGGCCCAACAAATTATTAGCACGAAATCTTATAATGCCCATGAGAAATCAAGACAAATCTGTTAATACTATACACGGAAAGTGCTAGCAGTAGGGTTAGGATATTAGGCAGGATGTCCACCCTAGTCAAGATACGAACAATAAACACGAATGGAACAGACTTACAGTACATAGTGGTGCTGTATCATTAATCTTCACTAGGTACCACTGGAACCACTCCTTGACTGGAAACACATGCCCAAAGTGGCTGGAAAGTCCAAAGGATGACGTCTGCGATGTAATGTTCGCTGGAGTCCAAATTCCAAGCAGCATTTAACATACCGAACATCAGGGTATCAGAAACAAGCTGGCATAAACAGCTCACAAGAACAAATGCGTTAGCACGTGGTAACTTCCACAGATTGTTAATGTGTGATATCAAAACAGTTCCAAAACAATGTAGACTTCCTTGAAATCTCAATATGACGAATTCAAACATTCGTAGTAATTAGCCTTAAGCACGACATCCTGGTGCTTTTATACAATAACTGTTCACGATGCTTCTCGCGCCAAGCTTGTTGCTATGTTCAAATGGCAGTTACAGGCAGCAATTCATGACGATAACAATTTTAAGGTGACTAGAACGACTAGCACAATGTTCAGAGTTCACAACGATTCTCATCGCGGCCCGGAAGGACCAAAATTTTATGTTGCGAAGGACGAAACAACATATCGGCCGTACATAACAAAGTTCAGTTCCATAGGCACACAAATACAATTTTGAAATAAATCAGATGGAGGACCAGAGTGCCCCAAACGAGCAGACACAAACACATCACTCAGAAGGTGATACAAACATTTATTACACATGAATAAAACACTGCATATTTACACTTATGTACAACAAATTCAGAGGTACACCAAAACACGTGTACTGCTGCCGGTCGCCATGTTCAGTGTGTTCTGTTTAAAACAAAACACAGCAGCACATTGCCAACTGTAACAAAATGAAATGCGGCAGGCGAGTACCAACACAAAAGCCGCAACAGATTTGACAACAAAAATTGCTGGAAGCATAAATAATGGTTAACATTGATGGATTAATCAGAACCACCTTCAAATAATCCTGATCCTAATTACCATCTGACATCCTCCAATATGGAAAGTTATTCCTTGCCTAACATGGTAAGGTTCTGTTTTTCAATTTCCTGGACTTTTGAAAACTTTTCAATACACTCTAAAAATAATTTGAACAATTTAACCACATTTGACTGCAGTGCACAAACTGCAGTTATCCTCTCATTTACACCAAGAACAAACTATAGGAACTTGTGAATTTTCTTATTTAGTTCCATTTGTGAACTTTGACCCTCGACACGAGAAATGTTCGCACTACCGAGAACTCTTTGAAAATAATACAATTTTATTTTATTTATATAGATGGAAAATATTAATGATCCACCTAAAATTACACAGCTTTTGTATGTGTCCCATCAATCAACCCACTGTACCAATTTAGCAGCAATTTTAGGTCCAGAGAATCTTGTAAAGAATCTGTCAGTGAAATTATCGAATTTTTCAAACAGATGGTTATTCGTAAACACAAATGTTTTTGTTTATTAGCACTATTTCACAAGCATCTGACAGAAAGAGGGCCAGTCGGTCTCGGAATTTGTAGCAGTACTTTAGTGTGACCTCACCAAGTGTGCACTCTTAATAAACTGGCTGTCAACAAGCAGTTTCCATAACAAGTGCTCCTCAGAGTCGATTTATTTGCAGCTTAGCTGAATTCAGTGTACAAACATTTAAAACTTCAGGTTGCAAAGAACAACAGATATGAGAGATTAAATATTAGCGTAGGATAAGAATGTAGAAATCTTCTTCGATAAGAACAGAGATCAAATTCCTACAGGAATGATGCTTAGAACACCAAAGTTCTTTGGATATTTTAGGAAAGGGCATGTACACTATGTTGTCATTACATTGTTGATAATTTATTTTCAGGATATCTATTCATTTTTCAGTTATATTGATTGCTATATCTGATATAAAATATTTTTCATGTTTACAGATATGTACCGTACCAAACAACGTGAAGGATCATCGTTCATGGATAAATTTCCACTTGATGTTGCAGTGGCCGAAAAGTTAACTGGAGGTGATCCAAAAATATTAAATGATGATATCTTTGCTCCTGAGGAGAAGCCAGACTACCGTGATATCTTTGGTGCTGATAAAAAGAATGGAGACAAGAAAACACCTGAGAAGAAAAACAAGTTTTCTACCTCTTCTGGTAGATCCCCAAGTGTGGCATGGCATGGAAAAGTGTCGCCGGCAAATGTTCGACGTAGCCAGCCCTCTTTATCCCTGCCCACTCACATAATTACTCAGCGTGTTATCAATAATCTATTGAAAGGGGACGAAAATGAGGGAACAGATAACCATGTTCGCATTCGCCATCAGCCTACAAGTAGATTTCGTAAGGATCCAGAACCAAAGGAGCCATATCAATGTTATTTATGTGATTACAATACAACCAGGCTAAATGTATATATTTTGCATCATAAACGGCATAGTGCTGAAGATCGCACAAATAGTATAAACAAAAAACCTGGTACCCCAAAATCTGTGACTCCTGTTTCTAGTAAAAGTGGAAGAGGCCGTTCTCGCTCTGCACAGTCTGGTGGAATAGAAAGTACAAAATCTCAAGTTGATCTGTCTTCTAGTATTCCTGAAACTCCCAGATCGAATGCTTCAACTCATCTTAAGAGTAGCAAGGCTAAAGTTCCTAATGACAGTGAAACTTCAGTCGAGGACAAAAATGTTAAAGAGAAATCTCAGTTCACTGAAAAGAAATCACCTAAGACAATTTTTGGTAAGAAGAGAAGTTTAAAAAGTGGGGCTGACAAAGGTGTAAAGAAGAAAAAAAGTAGTGAAGATTTTAAGGAAAAATTACTTGCTGACTGGGGAGATGTAGATCCAGAAGCTGAAGAAAAAGAAATAGAAATATTAAAAAAGGCTCTGAGTGAATCAATGTCATCAAAACCATCAACTTCATGTTTTGATTTTGATGAAAAAGCTGATGCCATTCTTGACAGTAAACATGAAGAAAGAGCTAAGAAGTTTGCTGAGACAAGAAAGTTCTCAAGATTCATAGAGGAGAAAAGAGATTATGAAATAAAATATGATAAAGAGTCGAAGCAAAACTGTGAGAAAGTTAAAATGAATGATGTTGAAGTTATGGATGGAAATGAATCCACATCAAGGGACTCTAATGATGAGAAAGATAAATCTCTTTGTGAAACGTTTGATACTGTCATGGCTGAAACTGAGTTACCAAGCCTTCCAGCAGTTCCAGATCTCCCGGGAGCTTCACATAGAACAGGATTTGTAAAGACACCTAGCCGGCAGAATGTCCTGGGTCATGATAAAGTGCAGAGGCGCCCTGAATTTGAGGGTCTTCCTAAAACTTCAAGTAACAATGAGAGTCTTGATATTGATGATACTGAAAATCAGTCTCTGCATATTTCTGATGCTCCTCAGGAGCATAACATTTCAAATATAGCTGCGGCTTCTGGTCCTCATAAACCTGCTGGTCACAGTGTATCAACAAATTTTGATGAGGCCTCTGCTTACAATTCTCTGAGAAATACAGATATCATCCAGTTTGCTAAATTTTCAGATCATCCTGAGGAAACTAATATTCACAGTGACCCTAGCTTTTTAAGGGTTTCAGATCAACACAAACTTCCTGAGTCAGTAAGTCATAAGCATGCACTTCGTGATAGTGCGTGTGAAACCAATGAATCGTCTGTCCCTGAGAATCCTACCCATCAGGAAGGGCCTTATGTTTCCAGGACTTTAAGTCAAGACAAACCTGTAGATATGCACATTCAGTCAGTTTGCCCTGATAGTAGCAATCATCATGAGGTTTTGTCTCACTCCAACGATTCAAATTCCCAAAAGCTCCTGAATCATAATGCATCTCTTGACCAGTGTGAAACAATACATCTCACAGATACATCAAATCACCACAAACATCATAAGTTTACCAGTGCTTTGGGTGATCAAGGTAATACAGAAATATATATCCATCATAGTAATCAAGATTCCATCAAGACTGCCATTCGTCGAGAAATCCCAGGACTGATTGAAATCTCTCGTCGACAGGACAGTGCAAACTTAAGTGATCCTACCAGTTTCCCCATTGATGCAAAGAATATTGTTAATAATAAAAAGGACTCTAATCTTGCTAGTGATGAGACTACTATTCACCATAAAGATTCTGATGAAAATTCTTCCACTCACCCCAAGGATCTTGAAGACGAGGATGATGATGATGATGATCCTAATGATGATTCTGTTGAACATCACAAAGATATAGATGATGATGATGATGACAATGATGATGCCCACGACAGTTACAAAGACAGTGACAGTGCTAGTGGTTTTCACAAAGATGTTGACGATGACCATACTTCCGGTTGTCACAAAGATATTGATGATGATGGTAGTAATCACAAAAATGTTGAAGATACTTCTGGGCATAACAAATCTATTAGTGCTGATAGTACCTTAAAGGAGGAAGACAGTTTAGAGATAGAAGATACGGTGGAAAATTGTACTGAGCAACCCAAAGGTCATAATGAAGAGGACTCTATTGACCATCTCTCAGAACCAGTACAGTCTTCCAGTCTTGAACAAAGCAAAGAAATCTGTGAACCTGAAAAACACACAAAATCAGAGATGACTCAGCCTCCCAATATTCATCAAGAGGAGCAGCTACAAGATCACGATGATAACTTGGGCCATGCAGAGACTCTGAAGTTTCATGACAATACCATCAGTAGTCATGGTGAATTAGTTCAAGGCGAATCTTCTGGTGGTCTTGGGAGTGTTAGTCATGTTAACACAAATGGTCACCGGGAAGATTTATTTCATTCTGATACCCATGAGGAGAATACTAATATATCCTCTGATGATTGCAAATGTAAAGATGATGATGAAAGTGTTAATCAGTCAGGAAGCATGGGACATAATGATAAAATATTTGAGACTATGGGTTCCGAAGAGACGGGTATCTCTAAGGCTTCAACTCACTTTGAGAGTTTGGATTGTGACGATGTTTCTAACAAGGAACTGGATCATACCATAACATCTGAGTGTCAAGAGAGACTATCTGCTGTTAACAATATAGAATTAGATAATAATGACACATCTAATTCCCAGTCTTCAAAACCTGCTGACACTAATTATAGAGATCCATTAGATCAAATTGAAGCTACTGACAATTTAGTTGCTCATAAATCTCCTACCCATCACCATGCTTTAGATCTTTCTGAAACTTCTGTTAAAAGCAAGAACATAACTGTAGAATCCTACACAGAATCCTATACCGATCTCAAGAATAGACAGTTTACTAATAATGCAAATCTCCAAAATAGTTCTGGTTGCATTCAGACTGATATGCACTGTAAAAACTTGAACCATGCACCGTATCCAAGTGACAGTGATCAGGTGGAACATAAGACCTCCTCCTCTCATAGTATCAATCTTGATGTACCTCTCAGTCATCATGAGGAATCAAGTCTAAATAAAGATGGAAACGATCATGATGTACCAGAATTTGAGCTAAATCAAGAAGTAATTCCTAGTCAGTCTAATGTGGTATCAAATAAACCTTCGGTTTCAGTTGTGAAAGAGAGAAATGAATGTAATATACCTCATAGTTTAACCTCCATGGGACTTAATAGAGAACAAATAGTGGTTGAGAATACTCTTAGTAGTGATACAGACCATGATTATAGCACAAAACATACAGAAGCTCATCGTATAGAAATCAAGCAAGAGCCGCCAGAAAGACAAGTAACTTCATCTGAAATTGATGATGAAATGGAGTTGGATATAAATTCAATGCCGGTTGTAATGGACGACACAGTTATTACTGATGATGCATCCATAAAAGTAGTGAATGATAATACACTTCCAGCTCCCATTCCTATTTTGGCTGGAGACACGCTTCAAGTTGCAGGTACATCTGAAGTCATAGTTTCCCAGCCATTAGGAGCTACGAAGATTATTAGCAGTTCTGCAAAATCATCTGTTGTGAAGGTAATCAAACCAGCCATAAAGACAGTAAAACTACATACTGGAGCATCTACCTCAACAGGCTGCAGTTTAAAAACCTCTGAAGGAGCTACTATTGTTACTACAAAGGGGGCAATGAGTGGATATGTAGTAATACAACCATCTCAGTCAGGTCAGCCATCGTTTTATTCAGCCAGTAAACCTTTACAGCAGTGCTTGACTCTGAAATCTGTTGCTCATTCATCTCAACAGCAGATTGGAAAGAAAGTTGTGATTGTTAAGTCACCCCAAGGTACCATGCAGCAAGAGATTCTGACCACTGGTGGGAAAGTAACATTACCACAGCGTATTGTGAAGAGTCAGGGAACTGTTTTAAAGCAAGTATCTGGGAAAACAGTTATGGGACGTGGGTCAAGATTTGTACCTCTAACACAGCAGCAGGTGAAAGCCTTTACTGAATCGGGCAAACAAACATTTGGACCAAAACTGACTATGCAGAGTTCACAAACAAAAGTTGTTCTTCCTACGATGCAAAGTATTAAAAAGATAACAATGCCTCAATCACCCGTGAAGATGATTGGCACTGGTGCAACTAAACAGAAAACTAACACTATATTAATTCAGACAACACAAAGCACAGCAGTATCCAGTTCTACAACGTTACCCATTTCACAAACCATTGGAAGACAGAACGTTCCTCGGCCCAAAGTCATTGCTACTCCTAGTAGTGGATCTAGCCTTCAGCGTGTGCTTGCAAGTCAACCTGGACGTCATTCACAAACAGAAGTATTGGCTGCTCAGTCAATGTTACAGCCTAGAATGGTGGTCCACAAGGTCCGCTCACCTGGAAATGGTAAGACATCGAATGTCTCGCAGATCAAGAGAGTGTCGGGAATATTCCCACGTTCACAAGTCATCCACAAAAATGTTTCCAAAACTCCATCTATCCATAAAATTATCCCCATTCAGTCCCAGGCAACAAGAGATGATACTCAGGCTCCTAAAGTGTCACAAGAAAGTTCTGCACAAGGTTCTGATGCATTGCCAACACGCCATCTGCCTGCATTTCAGCCTGTTCAGCCTGAAATTACAGTTTCCCCTACAATCTCCCAAAGCTTTCAGTCCTCTAACAGTACTGTTCTATCTACAGCTCAAAGTACTGTCACTACAAGTGTTGCAACTATGCCTGTCGTATCTACATCGGCAACCTCATTGTTAATACCTGAACAAATTGCCCAAGTGATGGCTTCTACAACAAGTGACCCATCAGCTACCTATGTTTTATTATCAATTGAAGAGCCTAATTCTATACAGTCTTTCGAGAGTCCAGCTCTCTTATATGATGGTACTGCTCAGAATAGCAATAGTAATACTCGAACATTAATCATTGATCCTGCAGCACTGACCTCTTATAATAACCAGGATAACATTATTCTAGCCATCCCTAGTCATAGTGCTGGAAGTGGAACTATAATGAATTTGGGTCAGTCAAATACAGGAGAGACACGTACCAGTACAGCAGGGACTACTCCTGTATTCAGGACCAGAGGTGATGGTCAGTCCTCAGGTTCAGCCACCTCAAATCAAGATATTTTGGCTGCTGCTCTAGCAAATACTGATGTATTCCAGCCTGAAGTTTCCATGCAGGATACACTTACTGTTGTCAATAGTAGTCAGTCAACTAATGGATCTGTTATGACCAGTCGTTTGTTGGAATCGTCACCACCGCTGCTTGTCTCATCGTCAGCAGCTCCCTTGCTTCTGCCTTCCTTGACCAGTGTTCTCCCTCCAACAAATACAGCTGGTGTTCTTGAGACTTCATTGACTCTAAGTCAGCCCATTATGACTCCATTGGAGGTGCCTTCTTCAGTGACCAGTCTGCAGCCTCCACCTCCTGTAATACCCACCTCATTAGAACTTCCACTCACTATTACACAGCCATTGAATATTCCTACCCAATCCTCATATACTCCTCTTTCTCTGGCAACTTCGGACCCATCTGTTACAAATTCTCAGTCCATTGGAAAGTCCTTCCATCCTTCTATGCCACTCCTTTCAGAAGAGATTCCTGACTCTAACATTTCCAGTGAATCGGCTGTAGTACTTACATCATCAGGGTCTATCGGCGTGCCACATAGAGAAGTAATACCAAAAATGAACTCTTCATTTGATAGTGTTGCAGAGAGTTCTTCACAAACAGCTGTTAGAAAGTCTGAACTTGAGAAGGATGTAAAGGAATCTTCATCTCAAAACCCATTGGGGACAGCCAGTGTCCAGCCATATGCCCAAGTACCTGAAATTTCTTCTCATGTGGTTGAAGAAGGTGGTGTTTCAAATGATGGTTCTTCCTTGGATCACAGTGTGCCAAAAGAGCATTTTAAAGGTGCGCATGCAGAAGAATCTCGAAGTTCTTCTGAATCAGATGTGCAAGGTACTGTAGAAGTGACCGAACATTCAGAACAAGCAGTGTCTACATCATACTCTCATTCTACAAGTGGTATATCTTCAAAAGATGACTCTGAAGCAATAGATTCATCTTTAAATGAACCTTCAGCTAGCACAGAAACATCTGAGGCTGTCGCTTTGAGGGATTCATCAAATGGTGATCAAGATGGTTCTTTACCATACAGCCAGGTTGAAAGTACATCATGTCTCCCAGAGAACACCGAATGTACTTCAACTTGTTCACGTACTGCTGAGACCTCTTCTCATGACGTCACCACTTCTCAGCTGCATGACATGCTGGCATTCAGCGATTCGTCTGCTGATGGTTCCACTTCGGTGTCTCACTCTATGCCTTCACTGTCAGATGATGCCCCAAGTAGAGTGAAGAGAAACTTAGAAGACTTAGTGTCTGAAAATGAAGAATCCCATCTTCCAATCAAGAGAAGAAAGGTGGTTAATGAAAGGTAATGCTCTAGGATGTGTGATGAGGTTGTTCATTATATGTATGTATTACATTTTTCAGCTGAAGCTGACCCATAAAAGTGGATCTGGAACTTCACAAAGGCTAACATTGTGTACAGCCTGTTCATAATTTTATGAACTCCGATTAATCTGCATTTGTGTATTGCCTCAGACAGTAGAACAAGTGTATTGGATATACAGTGATGCACTCTTGCACTATAAGTCATCATGACCATGTGTTTGAAGGAGAGAGAACTTTCTGACAGCTAAACATTACTGTCATTTCTTGATGGCATGCTAATGTGTGAATTATATTTTGCATCTTTTTCAAACAATTCAAATTTGAATGAAAAGAAAGAATAGTGGATGAGTAGGTTATTTTTCATTGTATAGTTGTCATCAGAAATCCGCATGTATTTTTATTTCATAGCAAATACTGGTATATTGAGTGAATGTGTGGAGTGTATAAATGAATGTACGTGTCAATGTATAATTTAATGTGCATGTGCTTGTTTTCTCTAAACAGGCCGATACACAGAGTCTACAATTTATTGGGTATTAGTGTTCACTGGGAGTAGCCTTAATGTTGAGGCATTCAGCACGAATGTATGTATAATGTTTTTTGTATTTCTTTGTAAGTCTTTATTTTACAAAAGTATATTTTTATTTCTTTTAAGTTTTACCAATGATCTTGATTTGTTACTTTTATCTATCTGTAAAAAAAAAGAAATTTTTAATTATTTTATGTTTGATTGAAGGAATAAGTAGCAGATATTTTGTTACTTATTAAATATAAGACTGGGAATAATTATAATTTACTTTTCTAATGTAATGAATGACTTGTGCTACAATCTACCATCGAGATATTCTATTCCATTTGTAATTAATATAACCAGTGGGCTGCTGTATTTACATCTAAAGGTACGATAACATTTTCAGAAAGTATGGAAATCCTAGTATTTACAACAATTCCTTGAAAGGTGCAAAGAGGTGTGTTCTGATATCAGAAATATATATATATATATGTTTTGATTCACACTTCCACGAATGGAAATTCCAGACATTATGTTTTTTTGGATTTGTGCCATGAAAAATGAGGTGAACTACTTGGAAATCATGTTAACCTTGTCTCAAAATAAACCTACCCCCCCCCCCCCTTTTAATCAAGTGATGTTCAACTCACTTGGAGATGGAGTCAGATAGACTTCAAGATTCTAGTGGAGAAGAAGCAGCTGATTCCCTTAAGCACACGTATACCATGATCCTTCCCACACAAACTCTTATCTCCATGCAGATTTTTGTCATCATTTACTACAAAATCAAGATATTTCCTGAGTAATGCAAATCTGTGCGTTGTCAACTGTTTACAAAATGGACACCCTAAAAGCCTTGTTCAAGGGTAGTTGTTACAACAATTTACAAATTTCTTGAGCCCTCTCCTAGGCAGAAGAATAAATGACTATCGCAGATTGAAATGAAGAGAACTACTTACCTGTCTTAGCATTCCTGAAACCCCTGACCAAGCTGTCAAAATCCTCTGCAATCATAAGGTAAAAACCAGTTTTGGCATTGTCCATATATTTAGTCTAAACTGGGTTCAAATGATGATCGATTGTCTCCACTGTTACATCTTGGATTGTACAATATTCCGTGCATGCACAGCAAAGTTTATGTTGTACTAACAGTATTGGACAGCTGTGTATTACATTGAGGAGCAAAATATTAATTGTTGTGCATGTCCTGTCATGGGATCATCATTTTATGATCAAACTTAATCAAAATCTTACCAATCTAAAGCATAACATTGGTCTAGGTTGAATATTTACAGAGACATCAGGCTTAACAAGTAGAAGAGAAAATATGAGGTGGTTTAATATTGGCCAGTATAGGGACCGCAGTGGCTCACCTGCTAGAGTTGGCACCGTGCTGTTTGAGATTTGGTATCTATAGTTGTATATATCCAGTGGTGTTGCTCTGTGAAGGCAAGAGTCAATAATTACCTTATCGAGATGTATTTAATACTTGTACACCAGCAAGGGCTCTCATAAAGATTCAATAAGGCTTCAATTAAAAGGGGAGAGAACCTAAGTAGAAAGAAGAATACTTTTGCTTCAGAAAGAACTGCTGGATCCCGAAGAGTAACAATTCAGGGACCATACACGTATCACCTAAATTCAATCCGCTAGAATGGCTGTTCGGTATATTGCGTTCATTAATTTGTGATGATCACCCTTCACTAATAGTCTGAATTTACACAAGTTACAGTCACTTTATATCTCAACAAAATTTGCCCTGTCATCGGGTAGTAATTGTGAGCACAAATCTGAATAACTGCCATTGACATCACTTGTTAATCATATGAGATAATTGTCAGACGACACAAATAAGTGTGTAGTAGGAAAGGCACAGAATAAAATAAGGCAAGCACTAGATTTTACTGAAAACATGGATGACCTCTCTTACTGGACTAAGAGAATAGTTTTCTTAATATTGATAGCCATTGTCTTGCTGAGGAGGGTTGTATAGTATGCAACTCGCCCGAAGTCACAAAATGTCACTACTGAAAACCTACACACAAAAAAAATAGCAATAAATATAGAAGTACTGTATTTACTCACCTATAAACTCCCTCCATCTATAACACACATGCTTAAGTTTTTACTATTGTTGGGGAAGAAACAGTCAGAAAATATCGTGAGCAATCCTTCAAGTGACCACGCAGCAAATACAACTTTTCAGTTAATTGTAAAACTCATGCTTCTACACTACCTGTACATTGGCCTTGGCTGCTTTCTCCTCCTACCTACATTTCTCAATGCCCTTCCAACCTCCAAGCTTTGTGTCCCACACGGCAGCACGTAGTGTGTAATTAGGAAGCATCCAGCGTTCAGGCAGAAGTGAAAATATGCAAGAGAACAAGTTTTACAGCATCGTTGAAACTGAACCTGTTAGAATATGCTGCAAAAAGTGGACTGAGAAGGGCAGTTGTAAATATGAAGTTTAGTCGTGTATTATTCGTTATTAGGGTAACCAGAGAGACAAATAAGTTGGAGAAAATAAAATCTAATTTCTTCTGCCGTGTGAAGAAAGGAAACTATGTCACTGTGGACATAAAAGTTCTGGAATGGGTTAGTGAAACAAGAAACAACAGCTATGCTGTAAATCACAAAATAATGCTGTTTAAAGTGCATGAGATAGTGGGTTTGAATCCCACTGTTGGCAGCCCTGATGATGGTTTTCCATGGTTTCCCGTTTTTGCACCTGGCAAATGCTGGGGCTGTACTTTAAATAAGGCCACGAATGCTACCTTCCCAATCCTAGCCCATTCCCATCCTTGCATCGTCGAGAACCTTAATGTGTTACTGCGACGTTAAACTACAAAAAAAAATCAAAGTTACATGCAATCTTGGTATTGTGCGGAAATAATTTAAATTAAGTAGAGGTTGGTCAGAACGTTTTATGCTCTGAAATGGACTGAGTTTGTGGGGGAAGACATCACCGTGCTTGCAGCTTCCATCAAATTATACCTGTTACAAAATGAAATGTTAATTAACGTCAGCCTAATCAATATTTGTATTACTTTTGATGAGTTACAGTTGGTCACTACTTGTTTCAGCTTGTTTCAAGCCATCATCAGCTGACAAAGCATGGTAAATAATAATTCTCTTGTGATGATGATGTCGTCATCTGTTCAGTCGAATCTGACCATCAGCGATTCTATGAATTAGCGCTCTCCAAGTTGTCCTGTTCCACACTGCCTCCTTTAGTTGTTCCAGGGTGAGGGTTGTGTCTGTTTTAGTGGTGTCTAACCAATGAGTCTTCTAGAGACCTTGTCTTCTTGTACCACTGATCATTCCTAGCATGATTGTTTTTTTCCAATGCATCTGTTCGCGTAACGTGGCCAAAGTAAGCTAGTCTCAGCTTCATAATCTTACCAACCAATGATATACGGGGCTTGATGCGCTCTAAAACTACCTTATTGGTGATTTTTGCAGTCCATGGTATTCATAAGATTCTTCGCCAACACCGGAACTCAAAAGTGTTGATCTTCCTTGTGTCTGCCTGTTTCAGCGTACAGCTCTCGCATGCATACATGAACAGTCAGAATATAATTCTTGTACTGTAGACTAAAAGATATACATAAAATAATTGGCCCTTCTTAGGAATTCTTAAAATTAATGTCATGTTAAAACACTGCACATTAATTTGGTGATGAGTGTGTGAATCCTCTGTTGTATTATAAGCACTCGTTAGATCAATTAACATAAAGAGAGGTGTGCATTTACATGTAGTTTGAAGTTGAAGATTTGTAGAATTGAAGATTGTGTGTTGTTCGTGGAATGGAACTGAAAACATATTACAACACTTTACATCTTAGGAAATTCTTAAAAATTAGTCCTTCTTGATGAAGAGAACTTCCTGTTTGAAACACTATATTTCATTGGATGTGAAGAGCATGTTAAAACGCGAGAGGTCGTGTAGCAGGAATTTGCTGTACTTTTTTGTATTTGTTAATTTTGTTGCTAGCAACATCTCTCCCCTTTCTTTCTCATGCCTGACCTTGACTATCCTCAGTGTATTGCCTGCTGCGCTCCAAAATAGTTTGTTTTATTTCACTCTTTCATTTGTCGCGGCAAATTGCCTTCATGCAACCCCTCGCATAGCGCATTTTTACATGACTGCATTTCTAAGAGAGTTAGTGGTTTTTAGTCAAGAATATCAAACAGGCGGCCATTGATGATTTTCTTCATGCTGAATGTTGGGGGGGAATATATGGCTATGTAATTTATTAAGCAAACAACCAGACATTTCAAGAAAAAAATTTCTCCCTCACCAATCATTTTTGATGAATTTAGGGCGCCAACTGCTTCTTGATCAAGCCTGGAAAAGATCAAGCCCACAATACAATATTGCATGACAAATGAAAAATAAGAATAATTGAAGTATCAAACTGGAACCTGTCCAAGAAAAACCTGAAGAACCTCTTACAGAGGAATGATACCCTTACTGTAGAATTTGATCCCAAAGAAAATATAGGAAGACAACAGTAACATGCAGTTCCTGCCAAACTTTGATTATTTGCAAAGAACACACCAAAGCAACCTGTACAAGATGTGCAGGTGAAGTCATGGACACTGACAAGAATTGTTATCCAGTATCAGAAAGAATTATTTAATGAAATTTGTTTTTGTAATTTTGTGCAATAATTTCTTTTAAATTTTGTACTTCATTTTAAGAATACATTTTGTACTTGAATTGTGACCAAATCATTGAAATACCTATATGCATGCATTGAAGCAAGTTGCTCACGCACGACCTCTCGTGCTGTTTAAAACCTCGTGTATTGTTACCAGATTTTGCAGATTTTTTTTTTTTTTTAATTTTAATATTGATAAAATATTGTTACTGAGTAATTATATTAGTACTAGTTGAAAGGTGGTTAAACAGGGTACGTATTTATATTTTTATCTGAGCATTCACTGCAAAAGCAAAGTAGCAGGACCTGAAAATATGAAGCGTGTGCAATTTGTCTACACTTCACCTCGCATTGTAAAACAGGCACGACCTGTTGCGTGTTAAATTTTGAATCAGAACATAGACCTTGGTTTGGTTGAGTCCTTCAAATAGAAGTGAAAATTTCTGAATTGAGATGTTTGAAAAATGTAGGTCTTAACTATGATGTGGTCAATATTTTGTTGGATTGACAAAACAGATTCTTGATTTCGATGATATATGTTCTTGGAACAAACTGGATACTTTCTTGCCTTCTGATGTTCTGTCAATACAGCTCAAATTGTTCAGATGGATTCGTTTACAAAGCAGATGAACGTCCAAAAGATGCAAAAGATCGGGGGGGTGAGAATAAATATAGGTGCTAGAGAAATTTACTTTAAAATGTAGATTGGAAACTTACTCAAAAGTTGGCCCTGCTGAACTAGGAGTCGCCCACAGCTTGTGAATGTGTGACAGTTTGAGTGCTACTGTTGTCAGATTTTGAATTGCCATTATTGGGGTAGGGAACGTGTCGAACAGGTTGCATCATGACGTTATGTATTGAACATACTCTTCTTGAAATACTTAATCAGAAATTAATGGCAGTGCTCTCCCTAAGACCTCTTTAATGGGCACGCCGCTCTGCCGTTTTTACAGACCGCCCAGCTAAATAACCTAGTTATGTGCTAATTACATAATATTAATACATATTTGAGGCAGTGGGCACTCCAAATTACAACGTAAATAGTGTCGAACTGTTTTATTTAAATGAAAAATCTTCATTATTGTCAGCATTATTGTATAAGTTACATCGGCATTTAAATATTTAGCTTGACTGTCGCGTAGTGTCGTGCGCGAGCGGTGTTTGGATTAGTGTGGAATTGCTTGCGAGATTTGAATTCTGCATGACGTCACAAACACGTATGACATTCCACAGCAACCGAGTGGTAAGCACCATTGTTACATGATTATGAACGAGCAGTAGAACACTACAAGTTCAGAATACTGTTATGTCTTGTTCGTGATAATAACTCTACAATAGTGTTTATTTCCCTGTCTGATGTTATTGTTAATGCCTTGAGGGGAATAAATAGAAATTTTATCATATTCATTTTTTACGCAGTATTTCCTGCCCAGCTACTCATTCCTACCACCCAGCTGATGAAAATATCTGGGGAGAACACTGATGATGTAGTTTAGAATGTTGTTAGCAGTGTCGCTGATTTCATTCACATTTTGAGATGGGTTATGATATTGATCCACCTGAATGTATACGTTCTCCGATATGTTGAAGGTGCCCTTTTGTGAAATGTGTAAAACTTCCAGGTTCTGTTCAATTGTAGTGAATTCATGATTAAAATCTATCATATGTTGATCCGTCGCAGAAAACTTCTTGTATCTAATTGGCTTTGAATGCTTAACATAACGTGTATTAAAATTTCTCCCTGTTTGCCCCATAAAGTATCCAGTTTGCTCATCCAAATCAAGAATCTGTTGTGACAAGTCAAGTCAACAACATGTTGACCATATCATAGTTAATATATCTACATTTCTCAACATCTCAATATATTCAGAAATTTTCACTTCTATTTGAAGGACTCAATGAAACCAATGTCTACGTTCTTTTTCAAAATTTAATGTGCCCTTCATATCCAACGAAACACATTGTTTCAAACAGGACATTCTCTTCAACAAGAAGCTCTAATTTTTAAGAATTTCGTAAGATGTACAGTGTTTTGATATGTTTTAATGTGTTTTTAGCCGCATTCCATGAACAACTCTCAATCTTCAACTTCAGACCACATGAAAATGCACACTTCTCTTTATATTAATTGATCTAACAAGTGCTTATAATACAACAGAGATTAACAATCACCAAATTTATGTGCAGTGTTTTAACATGACATTAATTTTAAGAATTCCTAAGACGGGTCAGTTGTTATTTTATGCTGGGCTGAGTGGCTCAGATGGTTGAGGCACTGACTGGCCTTCTGACCCCAATTTGGCAGGTTTGATCCTGGCTCAGTCCGGTGGCATTTGAAGGAGCTCAAATATGTCAGCCTCGTGTCAGTAGATATATTGGCACGAAAAAGAACTCCTGCGGGACAAAATTCGGCCACCTCAGCGTCTCCGAAAACTGTAAAAGTATTTAGTGGGGCGTAATGCCAGTAACGTTAATAATTTTATGTACATTAATTTTAACATTACTCATGAAAATTTGTATGTTTTTAATGTATATTTTATGTTTGTCTGTTAGTCTATTAACAGAATGATTATTCTTTACATTGCTTTGTCAGGTGTTGATGGCTTGAAACAAACCGAAACTCGACACAAGCAATACAAGTTGACCTTAATTAATATTTTATTTTGTAACTGATAACTGTAAGTATGGATCACAATGAAATTTGTAACAATCAGATTATACCAACAAAGTGATTGAATTTCACTGCTTTGTTGCAAGGCCGGTCAGCTGTTGTAATGAAGGAGAGGGCTGATATAAAACATTTTGCTTAAATAAAGCATAGATTTAAATAAATATTTTGTGTATTGATTTAAAGACTAGATGTTCCTTTTTTTTTTTCTGCTTCTAAATTGCAACCTAACCTATATTATGTGAAATTTTCACCAATTATACCCTCTATTTTTGAAATTGAAAATGAGGTAAAAAAAAAAAGCAAGGTTTTATCGGCAAGTATAAATACAGCACTTTCTTTGCCCATCGTGCAAGAGCTGTTTTAATGTGTTTGTTCAAGTTGAAAATATATTGTCACAAAAATTATCATGTATGCATAATCTGTGGGGTGATGTATTTTACTAGTGTTTGGACAGTTTACACTTAACACAGTTAAATCAAAAGAATCTGGGTGCTGTGATTATCATGTAGTGCGAATTACTCCTAAACTTGTTCTTCATTGTTTGGAGTGTAGATTTCATGTTGTAGCAAGACAGATTAGAAAGGAACTGTAATCTTGTAAGGCCACAGAGTCAACCCACAAGCTATCTAAACTGACAACTGACAAAATTATATTGTGCTTGCAATAATTGTCTTTTATTTGTATGTTGACTTGAATGCTCATGCTCAGCTAGCAGAGGAAGAGACACCACCAATCATGAGCTCACTGTTGTGATGAGTAAGATTGTACACGCAGCAAATCTCACTGCTTGTTTCAAAGGTTTCATAACACTTTTACAACTATGGATTTCTTTGAAACAAAGTACTTCTCAGACATGCAATTTGCACAGTCTGCTGTTTCTTCAGAGTTGATCTTCCTGATAATTGTTAAAAAATTTCAGATACACACCACTGCATTATCAAACTTGACTGAGGATAACTTTTCATCTACAAAGAAACAGTTATTTTTAATTTAAATCTTTTGTAACTTATAGAACACTGATAGTTTTGAAAAAGAAGTGAAGCAAGGTCTTCAAAAGGTCAATTTTTTCTAAAAATTTTTTTATTGTTGATGTCCATTGCAGACAAGTTATACTAAATTATTGCAACTTCAGGCTTAAACATCCCTTTATATTTTGCATCAAAATCAAAGCCCAGTTTACTACTCCTTCTCTGTTTTCATCTCTATAATATTCCCAATGGGTAAGATGGCTATTAAAATTATGTATGTACACTGTTGGTTAGTCCACAAGGCCACCTGACATTTGGTTGTAGCCATTAGTCATTGTAATCACTTAAATAGTATGAATATTCCAGCACAGTCTGCAGATAGCAGATGGGCATTTTCGATCTTGTAGTGAACATAAGTGGCACGATCAGAGGTAGCCCAAGTGTTTCATATCCTGCCACACTTTCTCTTTATCTTAGATCTTTTTCATTATCAACATGCATCCTACATCTACAATGAGCTGAGCCCTTTCACATTTAACAGACATATTAACACATTGAACACTGACATATTTGTAACCTGTTAACTGTTGTATATTGAGCATTTTAGCCGTACTTTGAGACTATAATTTCAACACTTGTTGAGATAAATGAATTATTCTTGTTGTATTTGAAACTATAATTATCTGTCTCAGCACTGATCTCATTTAATCTTTTAATTTTTTGCACCGGAATATGAAAGGGGCCCAAAATATTTCTGACATTTTTTAAAATTTTATTTCTTTTTAAATTTCAATTCATGTTTGTAATAATGTTTTCATATTTACATGTAACATTTTTACATTAGTACATTATTGCTATGCTTCTATGAGAGAAAAAAAGGGTATTATTTGTCAATATAATCTTTTCTTACAGTCCCAATTAACAAAATTTTGACTTTGTGTGATAAAGTTTAAAACATTTAGGTAAACAGAGAGGCGTATTGCAGCTTTCACAATACCGTCGTGTCTCTTTCCTAGATCGTTTTTCCAGTCTCTTTTAGTGATGTTTCTGAGCACTTTACACACTCTTGTGGGTCTTGCCTTATGTTCTGTTAATGGTATTTTCGTTGGAAAATGGCGAGCTGCGAGGCGGTTGATAGAAGATGGTGGCGACGGCAGATCTTTCTGAAATTCCTCTCCTCCTTTCTCTGCAGATGCAGCTGAAAGAGCCTTCACGTAGTCATTCAGATGACAAATCTTATTATTATCTCTCGATTTCTTGTACAGAATGAAGGAATTGACCACTGCCACAGTGAAGAGATGAAAAAATACTTTCTTCCACCACTTCAAAGTTTATCTACCAAATGGATAGTAAGCTAGTAGCTGGTCTTTGTGGTCACATCAGGTTTGTTTTCATTGTAATCTAAGACAACGTCTGACTTCAATTTTCCATTGTACCAAATCTAGATTTTACCTTGACTGTCGAGGCGAAACACTACGTGCTGTTGATAACATGTACACATTACATGTATCCCTCCACTTCAAACAAAACAAGTGACCACTTCTACGGAATGAAAATTCTAGTTTCTTCAGTGGGAAATTCATGAGATCTTTTGGAAACCCCCTGCTATTTTTCAATACGGTACCCACCACATGTTTTTTGTTTTGATTTTTACCCTTCCATAGCTCATAAAATAACGCCAGGCTTGTGTAAAATCTGTCCATATAGATGACATGACCTTGCCCTAATAGATTGCCGCGAAGTTCACGAACCAATGTTGTGATGGAATTGTCCTCGTTTCCGGCCCTTCCCAAGTACATTTTTATGTTTACTACATAACCAGATTTGGCGTCGGCAGCCATGTAAAATTTGATCCCGTATTTATGCGGTTTGTTTTTCATATACACGCAAAATGAAATTCTGCCTCAAAATGGACACAGGCCTTCGTCATTTGTCAAGTTACGTTCTGGGTAGAATGAACTTCGGCATTTTGCAACTAAAATATCGTAAAATGGGCATATTTTATGCATTAGATCATGACCAGGCTCGGATATAAAAGTGTCATTATTGTTTACGTGCATCATATTTAGAATTTGAAAGAATCGATCCCTGCTCAGTAACTTCCTAGAGAAAGAGGTTTGAATTACGGGATGATTACTCCAGTATCAGTTTTGGCAGTTTCACAATACACATATGAAGCACTATGCCGAAAAAATAATACAGCTCAAATAATTTCACTGTGGTCTACTTATTCCAGGTAGAACTCAGCTTCAATGTTCCAGTTCGCCGCATTTCTGCAATACAGCAGCATATCTGTTAGTTTGTTTTTATAGATTTTATTATGTCTGCACTGAAAAACACATAAAAGCAATTGAACACAGAACTCTCACTATTTATATTAGCGTTTACACCACTACGTCCTTGAAAATCGGGAAGAGAATTTTTGCTATCTTCCTCCGTCCAGTTGTAAGCAGTTGCAGACTGTCGCCTCCGAGGGCGAAATGGCTTGACGAACTGCTCAGCGAAATCCCAAACCTCATAATCATTATCTTCATTACCTGAAAAATAACAAGTACCGTATGCCAAAATATATCGAAACCGTAAGTTGGAATTCAGTTGATAAACAGAATATATGCCACTGGCAGATTTCTGTTTATATTTTGATATTGTCGTTATAATTGTGTATGTATCTCTACCTGAATAACTGATGGATCCTTCATGGATCCTGAATTACAGTTTATTAGGGTTTCTATAGTACTATCGGTGAGCGAGTCAACACGTGACACCATTGTAGCAATGAGCGGGAAAGCAATGCGCGCTGAATACATTCTCACTACTCTTCAAAACAAGGATTCGTATTCTATCCAGCGGTTAGTGCTCCCATTTAGCAGCAGTATGCGGTACTGTAATGTCGTCATTCATATTTACGGGAAGAGACCTGTACGTATTTCCAGCAAGCGATTATTTATTAGTTAAGAAACCAAGCCCGACCACCACTCGGGCACCGTATATGGCAGTAAATGACAGAGCCCGAGCAACACTCAGGCATCGTGTTCAATGTGTTCAGATTGTAGGACCTAGATTTCTTGTTGGCTAGTCCTGGAACGGACCTTTACATTTGAGGTAGTCTAACCATTGTCACTTCAAGCCAGGAGATCTGTTAAATATAATTCTTGCTGCCAGATTGATGTTGCTCATTTAACAGCACCATAGGTTCACATCAAGGGCATTGTTACACGTTCGGATGTGAGCAATTCAAACTCAGCTATACAATAAAAATTACTGTAACTTCACTACTGTTTTTGGTGGTTAATGAATTACCTCTGACTGCTTCTGACCTCTTTTTTAAGTACCTTGCTTAGCGATTGATTCTTTGGACAGGGACACTTATAACTTGTGCATGTTAGCATTATTGTGGTTAGAAAGACAATCTTTGCAGTCACGACAGTTGTTCAAAATGTAATAAAAAGCACTCCAGCAAAATAGTTAATTATCAATGACAGCAGTGAAGTTGGTCTAATATGTAATGTATTGAAATTTTCCAGTAATTAAACAGTTTTAAAAATCCTCACTAGATAGAAATTCTATCAAGTATTTTTACTATTGTTTAATTAAATCACTTTCTCACGTTAGTGAGAAATTTTATTGTCAGCTGACTTAAAATCTCAATTTATTACTTTAATTTGAGATGTGCATGACAACTAAGGGATTTCAGCTGAGCTTAACATTGCTTCTCTTTATTTGTGCCTAACTCCCATCTGTTATTTTGTCTATCTGACTTCCCATATTCAACTCTTGTTTGTTTTCCAGTCCCAACAACATTAAATTTGCAAGGCTTATGGTGTCTTTTAACTTTTCCTTATATACATCATTCTAAATTGTACTGTATTGGTATTTTGAAATATTTCCTTCTCTCTGAAAGTCTGGAATTACAGTTCTTTATTACATCTGCAATGACTTAAAAGAAATAGAAACTGAATGAAAAAGGGAATGTCATTTTCTTACTATAAATGACCTTTTTGCATGCCTTCACTGGTTCTTAGTAAAAGTTGAAGACATTTGTAAAATGGTTTATTTGAGAATGTAATTCTGCTGAAACAAGTAAAGGGTTTATTTTATTTATCCTACAAAATTTTCTGCTTGGTTATAAGACTGGGTTTTTAGGAAAAGGTTACTGTTTGTAAATAATTACAAATATACTGATAATAGCTCCAACACTTTGATGTTTTGAGTGGAATTACATTACTGGTTGTATTGTTCCTATCATAGTTGAATTAGCCTGTGTTGAATTGTAATCAGACACAACTTCAAATTCATCAATCAGAACCACCCAGGAACTTGTTTCTGGAAATTTGATTTTTTTAAACTTGAAAAAATGCTTTCATGATGAATTCATAAGAAAATCCTGGTGTTTAGTAAATGTATGAGTTACTAGTCAGGGAGAGTTTGAGGATTTTATAATATAAAGATTTATTATACTGTAAGTAAAGCTATAGGTAACTTCTGAAAGTTCTACTTGGGCTCTGATAAACCTTACAGGCCTCAGCATTACCGTTCATCTGTAACTCACTTGTACTTGCCATGTTTGCATTAAGCTGAGATGTTAGGAATTGAAAATGAGCATTGTACATTTATGTAGCTCAATTTATATTTGTTTCAACGTGCTACGATCCATAAGCATACTTGGCTCCTTCGAACTATATGCATGTTGACTGATTGTAGGCAAGTTTTTGGAAGTCACACTAATAATTGTATTTTAGAGTTCAAAGCACCATTTCCCAATTTAATTTAGCAAAATGAAATGTATTTTTCTGCATATGCTCCATTGGCTGATGGGCATCACACTCCTGCATCTTGTCAAAAACAACACTGTTTGCCAGCAAATGGGCATCACACCCATCACTGAAAATACACGGAAAAATCTTTTCCAATGATTTGGTCACATCCTGCATGCTGGACTTGGAACAGTCGCGTACTTCACCCACTCGTTTGAAATTTATGGGCAAGTCCATGTGGACATCTAAAGCAGCGCTGGCATGGCACAGTAAATGCTGATATGAAGACTCTTACCTTAAGACCTCACAGCGCCAAAGCTCGTGTAAAATGGTGAGCCAAGATTAAAACGGCAGACCCTGCACCAGCAGGAAAATGCTAGGAGGAGGAAGAAGAAGTAGTAGTAGTGTATTTTCACTGTGTTCATCTTTCAAGCACTACGAAGCACAGCAAATTTTTTCTCCATCTTGCCCTCCATTTCCATTCCAGAATAGTTGATAAAATGGCCCCATGGCAGATTTTTCATTTATCGCTCAAAGCAATATCTCCTGTGGTTCAAGATCAACAACTATCATCTTGATTAACAACTTCTCTTAACATGCCAAACATCTTAATATAACTTGTGCAATGTAAGTACATTAATTGCATTTTAAAATGCTAGCACAGTATTATTCATCAACCTTGCGGAAGGTTTTTAAAACTGTGACCTCTTAAAATTCATGATTCTCTGTATACTTGTGGAATATTCTGCATTCTGCATTCATGGCTTAGTAATAGGTCGTTGGCTTTATATCATTCTGCTGTAGAAATATTTCTCTTGATGAGGGCAAGTTGTATGGTGGACAGATAAATAATTGACAAGTTGCCAAAGTTATTCCTATCTTGATTTGTTCAGGAGCATTTAATTATTTATTGAAGTACAGTGAAACCTCGTTAGTGCGTGTTCCTCATTAACATGTTTTCCCGCTTAGCACGTTGTAAACTCGAAGTCCCGATTCTCATCATATTGAATCTATACAAAAATACCTCACTTATCGCGCCACGAATTTTCGTTATTACCGCTTAGTACGATCACATTTTTCCTAGCCTGAAAATGTTATTAGTCATCCCTTGTGAAAGGAACGTGATTTCCAGCTCGGGTAAGAATGAGCCTTCACTACAGTTGCATAATAACTGGAGAAGGCCTTGAATTTCTGAACTTCACAGGATGTGTTGCACCTTCAGGAAGCAAGCCTTCAGCTCAGGAATATTCAGTTTAGTTTGCCGGTTAGCAATGATATTGCTGAATAACACAGTGAGCCTGACTGTGCTTGTATTTCACATTTCATTCAAAAATTAAAAATTTATTTTGTGTTGAGTGGTATAGTGAAGGGTAGTGTATACTGTATTTCTCGCCTGATGGCCTACATCTGGATTAAGAACATAATCGTCTGAAGTTGACTAGTGTGGTGTATCTATGTCCTGTGACAGCCTAGGTATGGATTCGGAAAAAGTAATGAAATTCCTTACTAATGAAGTCAAAATTAAAATCTATCCGAAAGTGGACTAGCACCCGCAACTTTAAGCGTGCAGAGATAGCACAAAGCTCGCACCTTCAAGTTTCAACTCGATCATTCAAGTTGGTCGAATCAGCGTTGCAAAATGGTGGCCAAAGTCGCAGATCGCACGGGGTCGAGTGTAACCTCAAAGTTATTGTCTGAGTGTGACCAGGAAATAATGTTTAATAACCCACTAGTCTGAAATAAAAGGCTTCTACTACCGTTTGTTTAAGAAAGTTTCTGATCTGCAATAATACTTTATATTTTCATGGCCCCCCCATGCAAATGTTCTCAGTTTTTTTTTGTCTTATGTTTTTTACACCTTTCAGTGCACTGTTATAATCCCCAGCAGAAAAGAAGGTTTTTCATATTTGCTCTCTCGTGTTTTTCACACATTTTAATATTATCCTCTCATATTTAGAAATGGTAGATTTAGTTTTGACTGTACCCACGGATACACGACGTAAAATGCTGTCATGTCAGAAACAAGCGTATCTAGTGTTTCCATATCCATGTTGGATAGTTTTAATCCGTGTATTCATTAGTACGTTTTTTCCTTGTCCCGTGCAGAAACTTCTTAACAAGGTTTTACTGTACTTGGTTATCCTTAGTAATATGCAGAAACAGAAAGTGTCGGATTTAATTTACATCTGAAATTTCCAAAATTTTAATTGGTACAGTATACAAAACCGTATCTGCGATTGACGGAATGTTGATGATTGACAAGCCATAGATGAGGGATCTCCACACTCATTCCTTCTGTTCCAAATAGCCACCTTTTAGCATGTGTCATTACTCAGTTCACTTCCTTTGTACAGGGTCTTTTTTAGTTCATTCCGCAGCACCACTCAGGGCATGGCTGGCGCTATGACACTCCGTCGCTAACCGTTATAATGCACGGTTTTCCTCCCCACTACTCACGCCAATTCACACTTATAGAAATCCATGTCTAGTGAAACTGTTAGTGTAAAATCTACCTGGCATTACATTTGATGTTCAAAATGTTGTCCTTCCGCTGTCAAACACGCCTGACACCTCGTAAATAGGTTTGCAAACACTCGGCGAATCCTAGCCCGTGTGATGTTCGAAATAGCTTGTGTAATGTTCTCTTGTACTTCTTCCCTTGTGTGAGGGTTGTTCACATACATTTTTCCCTTCAGCATCCCCCACAGGTAATAATCACAGGGATTTAAATTTAGGGGGATAATTAACCACACGACCTTCAAAAACTTCCCATATTACCTCTATAGACCAATTAGGAATGTGTGCCATCGCATTATCTTGCATAAAGTAACCATTACTCCTTTCTTCTTCCGTCAGCTATTGAAAGAATGGTCTGTGAATGAGGTCTATATATTGATCAGCATGTATTGTTTCACAGAAAAATATAGGCCCTACAATTCTGCTAGCACTTATTGCGCACCAAACTCCTATCTTTACGTCATGAAGTGGATGGACGTGCAGCTGGTGAGGATTTGCTGCACACCAGTAGCAATTGTTTTGACTGTTGACATAGCCACTTAAGTGTAGCCATCCTTCATCACTATAAAATAAAAGTTCTGGGTCAACATACCCATTGTGAACTGACTGAATCAACCAGTTACAGTACCAAACCATAGCAAAACTCTCAGGTCCTCTTAAATATTGGGCAGGGGTGGGTTTGTACGGTTTTTGCTTTAAACACTTTTGTTGCTTTGTGGGCAGAAGGTAATGACACATTAGCTTGCACGGCAAGACGCGACAGGGATTTTGCTGGAGTTCTTTCCGAGAGAGCTCCTATTTCATCAAGCTTTTCCTCTGTTAAAACTGTTCATCTCCTGCGTGATTTCTTGTTAAGAATAGATCCCCTGGGGCGGAACTTCTTTACTAATTTATGTACCGTACTCCTATGGGAAAGGAGGATGCCAGGAAATTTGCAAACGAATCAAAAGCAGCATTCTGTATAAGAATGCTTCGCATAGAACGACACAATGAATAAATGCTGTTCTACTGTATACATCACTCGTTAAACAAACTATTACTTTAATATTCCTACAGAAACTATGCTATTTTAAAGCGAACACATTGAACACACTACCAATACCACAGATGTTAAACTAAACTGTTGCCGTGAAGCAATGGTTATTGCTACCGTACTGCATTAGATCATTTTAGCCGGTCATGAAGCAATATATCTCTTAGCAAATGAGTCACCCGGCCACGCTACTGCCTTCTGTGAATGTTCCCCTGACACACAGAGAGAGCCAAAAAAATAAAAAGACCCTGTAAATTATATATAAAACTTGCAGGGAAATATATGCTTGTATAAGGAAGATTTATATAGTCCCTTTACCAAGCTGACAGTGCTTAAGATAGGAAAATTAAAGAAAAGACTGGCAGAAATTGTTTCATTATATTTTAGCCTACAGTCAAGATTGAATATCTTGATATGTAGCAGGTGCTAGTGATATGGTAGAAAGATGTTGTTTTCTGTTTATCTCTCTGGAGAACTACTCTCTTTTCTAATGGCCGATTTCCACTGATTAACATTTAACAACAACATGTTAAATGTTAAAAGTGTTAAATGTTAACTGGTGACACTATCAGTTCAATGTTGAATACTGTTTCATTTAACATTGTGTCCACACTTAATAAACATGTTAAACTTGACTTTCTTTGTTTATATATAGGGAGTTCATCATATCAATTTGCGGTAATTTAGGTGGTGTCTAGTATTTTCAAACAAGGACAATGGACTCAGATGAAGAGGATTTGGCCTTTGTTATTGCCACTGTTGCTCCTCGTTATGATTTAGGAATGCAGTTCTATTAGACACATTTCCTCCCCTCATCCTGCTCATTGCTTCAAAAGCAAACCTCTTTGAAGTATAAAATTCGTCTGCACCCCCCCCCCCCCCCTCGACTTCCGACTTTTCTGATTTTTTGCAATACTCTACTGTACTGGGAGTGAAGGGACGGAAGTTCTTTTTCGATGTACTCGCGGGAATAATTATAGATAATTTAGAGTTCCTGGAAACTGTCGGCATTCTTCGTTTTATCTCTGTATTCCTTTGATGAGACATCCCACAAACAAGGCCTTTCTATTACGTCATTAATTAAGTCCAAAGTAATCTTGCTCCACTCCATTTCTAACTACAAATTTTAGTATAGTGCAGAGAGAACGACACGTGTACGCGTACCGGTACTGTATTTGTAGCTTATAACAAAGAGATTTAGTATTGCGGAGTGTTGTAACTATAATCCTACTTCATGAGAAACACGTCATTTGCGTCGTTTGGCTATCTATTGACATGGAAATGGCAAGGAAGTTGCCAAAGCTGTGCCAACATCTCACGAACAACGAATTGACTTCACATGTTTTCCATTTGGAACGGAAAACACGCCAACATGTTAAAAGTGTTAACCTCAACATTCTGAGTTAACATGCAAAGTCAATTGGAAGACACAATCACAATATACATGTCAATTGTAACATGTTAAATGTTAACTGGTGACACCATCAACATGTTAAATGTTGAATACTGTTTCATTTAACATTGTGTCCACACTTAATAAACATGTTAAACTTGACTTTGTTTATATATGGCAGTTCATCATATCAATTTGTGGTAACACATTTAGGTGGTGTCTGGCATTTTCAAACAAGGACAATGGACTCAGATGAAGAGGATTTGGCCTTTGTTATTGCCATTGTTGCTTCTTGTTATGATTTAGAAATGCAGTTCTATTAGACACATTTCCTCCCCTCATCGTGCCCATTGCTTGAAAAGCAAACCACTTTGAAGTATAAATTTTGTCCGCTCCCGCCCCCGACGTTTCTGACTTTTTGCAATACTTGACTGTACTGGGAGTGGAGGGACGCTAGGGTTTTTTTTTTTTTTTTTCCCGATGCACTCGCGGGAACAATTATAGATAGAGTACCTGAAAAATGTCGGCTTTCTTCACTTTATCCCTGCATTCCTTTGATGAGACATCCCACAAACAAGGCCTTTCTATTATATCATTAATTAAGTCCAAAGCAATCTTGCTCCACTCCATTTCTAACTATAAATTTTAGTATAGTGCAGAGAGAAAGACACATATGCGCGTATCGGTACAGGTACCAGTACTGTATTTGTTGCTTATAACAAAGAGAATGAATGTTGCGGAGTGTTGTAACTATAATCCTACTTCACGAGAAGCACGTCGTTTGCATCATTTGGTTATCTGTTGACATGGAAACGGAAAGGAAGTTGCCAAAAGTGTGCCAACATCTCACAAACAACAAATTGACTCGACATGTTTTCCACTTGGAGCGGAAAACACGCCAGCATGTTGAAAGTGTTAACCTCAACATTCTGAGTTGACATGCAAAGTCAATTGAAGGACACAATCACAATATGCATGTCAATTGTAACATGTTAAATTTAACATGTTGATGTTAAATGTTAATCAGTGGAGACCGGCCTCTAGGGTACATTGTTAAAGCTACGTCGTAAACAGGAACATTTGTAGAAATTCAGAGTGCAACAGAGTTTGCTCTTCTGCCAACTAGTGAGGAGGACACTTCATTGGGATGTGCTAAACTTCCTCAGAAATCAACATTGACAATGTTCAATAGCTACTGCATATTAATCTCAAGTTATGATGTCGAAACATGCACCCTCATGAAGACAGTCTCATCAAAACTGCAGGCATTGGAGATGAAGTTCCTAAGATCCACTATACAGAAGACCAGGATGGACAAGTTAAGAAATGAGGAGGTGTTGGTGGAAGCTGGGATTAAGACATCTCAACTAGACAGAGTTGGCACATCCTAGACAGAGTCGGCACATCCAGACTACAGTGGTTGAGGCACGTGATGAGGATTGAGCCTACAAGAACGGTTGGAGTGCACTTGCAATGAGAGGTAGAAGAAAAGTACCTGTTCGGAAGACCTAGAACCAGCTTAATTGATATGGTCAAGACTGAGGGAAAGACACTGAATGATGCCATGAAGAACAAGACATTCATAAATAGAGGAGAGAGGTATAGTCTTATTCAACAGTATCCAAGAAACTGGAACTGTAAACCAATGATGTAGCAATTCACTTCTGAATAGTTTTTGCATTACTATAACAACTTTGAAGCATAATAGTGAGGTGAGGAGTGCGAAAACAGAAGCAGGATAAGTACAAATGGCATTCTTTTATCATCCTTGCTAGTCGTCACTGTGGTGCATTACATCTGAGTGAAAAGCTTGGAGATAGGGTGCGTGATAGCCTAGTGACGTAGTCTGGGGAAAATTTAGGTATTTGGCACCCCTTGGCAGAGAAAAATATTTATGCCCCTTATTTTTATATGAATGTATTACCAACTAAAGTACATTCAAAAAACATGGATATTGAACTCCCCAAATTCAGTCAGACATTGAGTGGTTTACGACGTGCTTTCTTTGTTTCCAAATTCATTTACCTCATCTTCATAGTCTAGTTGCTGGATTATGTCAGAATTCATAGACAGGACAGCAAGACTGCTTACTCGATCTTGTGGCATAGATGATCGTAAATAATTGTTGGTACTTACAGATTATGAAAGGGTGCTCAGCCGAACAATTGGATGAAGTAGTTGTTATTCATAATGCAACTTCTAAATTAGGAAACAGTTCCTGGACGTGCTTTTCAAGCACCTCTGTATACAGTATATTTAGAAAGGATATCTTTGTTTTTTCTCAAAATATATGCTTTGAAATTAATAATCTTGTTGCTCAAAAATCCTTCCATGTCGTATTTGTAATGCTCTTGCAGTGTTGTGGTACATTTTAAAAGTTTGTTTGTTTTTTCCTTTTCTCCATTGCAGAGCTCAATCAGCATATAATAACCAGCATTGTATTCACCTGAACATCTTCCTTTCCTTGAAAAGTTGTCTTACTGAACGGTTTCGTCCAGTTTCATTTTCCTTGACTTGGCTGTTTAATACAGCTTTACCTTAGTCTTTGCAATTCTTGCATTTTTGTATGTCATATGTAGAACGATTCTCTGAAAACATATTCAGATAAGGAATCATACAAGTTTATTACAGTTTCAATATCGATATCAACACTTTGCAACAATTTGTTTGTAGCATTAAATCTCTTCAAGATCACTGACCAAAGTGTTTTCATCACTGCCTATTCTAGACATTGTAGATTGTTCAGCATTCCAAGTCACCCCTCACCTTTACCTTACTCTTTGCAATGCTAGCATTTTCATATTGAGACTACAACCTGATGAGGAAATCCATGTTTTGATGTAAACCTTACAACAAAAGGCAGCTGATCTGCATGTGTAATATCAGGAATGAAGTCTAATATGTTGGGAAAATACTTATTTTTCTTCACTTCATCTACAGTATACTTCATAACTCTTTCTGCAAGAATAAACTAATCCCATATTTGAAAGGAATTATGTGCTCCTTTTTCCTTTCTTTCCCAAAGTTCTATATGTTTGGCTAGAGAGGGATCGAATTTTGCCATTAGCTGTTGAGTCATCTCATAATTCCCAGCATGTGTTAAACCAAACCTATAATTGTAACCCGTGAGAGATAGGTCTTGCAGATAAAATGTTTTTGACCACATTAATGACTCTTGAAAATCTCCTTCCTATATTTTACTTCTGTCTCAAACTGAAACATTAGTTTACTCCTATTCTCTCCACAATTTGTCTTCAAGCCCTTAAAGTTTACACCCATTTCCTATGTTCAGCTGAATTGTCATTGGTGGTTTTGTTTGGCCTGGCCATTTTTCCCGTCATTAAATCCCTCATTAGGTTTTTACAAACTGCAATGTTCCGTTATACGATAAACATGGGACACTACCCTTGCTTTGAAAGTTGTTGCTTTGTTGTTTCTCACCATTCTTTAGGGTTCTGAAAAACTAATCTATATATAAGTACCTTGGAAAATCACTGTATTGCCTGCATGAATTTATAAAATCAATATCCACATTTCATATAACACAACCTCGTTTAGCGATATGATTGCGAAGGAATTCATATATTATCCACTTTGCAAGATAGTCAGAAATTGGATCACTACCATCATTCTCCTACCATCATTCTCCCCGTGTCATTTGAATCCTCCAAAATAATTTATTACGCATCATTTCTGCTGATTATACTCTCTGCAATGCCTGGGTCATGTTAATTACACTTGCCACTATCTTTCTTTACTGTTTGCCACATTAGTATGCTCTGAAGTAATTGGAACAAGTTGACAGTGTTTGTTTTAAAAAACAGTACATATATTACTCTTCCTCACAGTATCCTCTCATTTCATTGCCTTTTCTTTGAGAGATTCCGGTTTTGAGAAACATTTAGTTTTTTCGACTGTCACTGATTTTCAGGAATATTAACCCCTCAGCGCAGTGATTTAAATGCCCGGTCGTCTCTGAGCTGCGGGAGGAGTTTTGAGCTTGGTGTTTAAACTTTTCCAGATTCCTGCAAAGCGTTATTCAAATCTTTTGGAAAATATGATGCTATCTTACCTTAATAGTTGAGTTTGGTGTGGTATGTCTTGAAGCATCCCTCAATGCAGAGACCCGCTTTGCAGTCTGGACACCGAAACACTGTCTCTCTCTGAATTTTCTGTTTGAGCACACGACATAATTGGATAAATTCTTAAAAGTTTGTAGGGTCCCTGATATATATCAAGTGCCTCTTTGTTGTTGAAATGCATAAAATTACTAATTGGTTCAGATACATCCATTGAAAAAACTGACCCAAAAATTGGCATGGACAGAATAGAGCTTTTAGAAAAATAGTTTTGTAGCGTAGACTTTTGTACTATAGCAGTTAGCATATAAAGAGCAATCACAATGTATATCTCATCCTTTGTGATTTGGTTTCCAATCCCGCATTCTAGATCAAAGTGGTAATAAGCCCCTAGATCTGATTCTTTGCTTAGCATATAAATTTGTTTCACAAACTATTAGTTCCACTAACTCGTCCTTAAGGAACGTCTTAAAAACTGCCACACCATCACATTCCCCAACTGCTTAATTCTGAGTTCCTGGGTTCCCTGTAAACTGTTCTGTTTGACCCACATAATTAGACATGTTTTCCCACCAAAATGTATTAGCCGTGATATGCAGATTGCCATTCTGCGCATTATCAATCTTATCTGATTCTGAACCGAGGACTTTGCGTACAGCGATGTCAATCACATCACTCAAATCACCATTTGAATCTTACAAACTTTCATCAGAACCATTCAAATGTTCTAAAACATCCTATATTTCCAAGCTCGATAACCCGCACTTGTTTATAAAAGCCATTTCCACTTAAGACCGACGGAACACAAGACGGTGTGTGATAAGGAAGAAGGATGGGAAAAAAAAAGAACAGTCTCAAGAGAGCCCTGAATAGATAAAATTTGATTCTGTTGACAGCCAGGTTCTTCCCTGAGAAGAAATGAAGGTATAATGCAAGAAGTGTACAGAATTGTCACCAGATCGCAGACAAAAACAGCGTTGCCCTTGGTGGCAGAAATAAACATTCCCTGAAATATCACTAATTTCAGTGACAAAACACTACCAAATAGGGATCAAAGTACATCGTTTGGAAGCTCCAACCTTCTGCTTCAAATGAGTTAGAACACAACTTGGATCGTAACTACTAGATCGCAGTAGAGTACATGCGTGTACCGTGCGAGCTGTGCTCGTCACTCCACACTAACAGTTTAAGATATAAATCACATACCAAACAACTGCACTCTGTAGAGTTTCAAACTGAACTGAACTACTCCTGTAATAATAAGGACTGAGATGGTTTTGTCTTTGAATGGCCACAGTTGATGGTGATACTGACTACTCTTATAACAGTGATAGTGGCATCTCTCATTACAAAGCTTCTGATTGCAAGCAGTGAGCTTTGCTGTCCTTATCTATTGTAATAATAATTCTAATAAATTCTTTAAGGTTATCGCATGATATGGTCTAACAGTGAAAAGAAGAGCTAATGATCGCATTGTATGCTGTTGACAAAATGTTGTTTTTTCCATTGCCGGACTGTTGATTTAGTTTAAGGTGGTTGTTGCAACAAAGTATATTATTGCCTATGTTATTCACATCCATTTCATTGTATGTATTCTTGTTCTCTTTTGAAGAGCTAAGAAATACATTTTTTTAAATATACAAAAAACAGTAGGAACAGCATCAAAACCTCCCTTTCAAATATGGCGGCATAGGCAGCTGTCTGGACCTAAATACACCGCTAGGTGTAGTCGCTAACTCTACTAAAATGGCCGTGGTTCAAATCGTGGCCAATGCATGTGGGATTTTGGAAATGAGTCATGTACCTGTGGTTCAGATTCCACATAAAACTATGTGCATGACTATGATCACAATATCAGGAGTCGCATAAAACTGCAAGCTTGCAAATGCAGAAATCAAACAAAACATGTAATATTTTCAGACATCATTTAATATGGAAATAAATGCTGGGGCTCTTGCAAGAACTAAAACCTGCTGAAGAGTACTTGAACAATTGATAAATTACAAAATGTTGATTCATCTATAACCCAGTATACTGAATTAGGGCAATAGAAGTCATTGTGAGATTACAAATGGAATCTTGTAATTAGCATATTGTAATGTAAAAAAATGCCTTTGTGCATTATGTCTTCCGGTATGGGCTAGAACAAATTTGTTACTTTCCTTGTCCTGTCTTGGTCTCAAAATTAACTGAGGTATGAGCGATGCTAGTAATATCTTTACTTATGCAGCTAGTCCCTGTAATGAATGGTGTGAAATTGTTGCTCATAGGGTCAGTGCATGCATGCATTTCAGTGGGTTTGGCAGAATGATATGCAATAGCAACTTCTGGGTTGTGAGGAGAGCAATGGGAAAATACCTCACTCCTCGTCTCCCTAGCAGGCCCCTTCCGTGATGCCTAGGCCGTCTCTGACGGCTGATGACAGAACTGTTCCAGGATCCTATCAACCTTTGGACTGTTATTTGAAGATAACAAAGTAAAGCAGAGGAAATATCCACAATGTAAAGCTAGCTCTACTATATATGATATCTCAGAGAACAACAAAGTAAGAAATTAAATCAGCCTCCTAGAATCTTCATCGTCTAGTTGCTGGATTATGTTGGAATTCATAGACAGAACGGCAAGACTGTTCGCTCTATCTTTTGGCATAGATGTTCGTAAATAATTGTTGGTACTTTGGTACTTATGGTCAGAAAAACTGCTTGTCTTTTGCGGCAAACCATTCATTGAGCCATTTTCCAACTTCCTCGAAATTGCTGAAGTGCTGCTCTGCGCGCGCATGCCCCATTGATATGAACAGGTGATAGGTAGCGCCAGGTCGGAGGAGTAGGGCGGGTGCGGAAGGATGTCCCATCCAAACGATTGCAAGGTGTCTTTCATTAGTTTTGCTGTGTGAGATGGCACATTGTCGTGTAACAAAATCACTTTGCCATGTCTTCTGGCCCATTCTGGTCGTCTTTCGATCAATGCGTGATCTAAATTAATCATTTGTTGGTGATAGCGTTGTACATTAGCGGTTTCACCGGGCTTCAAGAGCTCATAATACACAATACCGCTACCAGAGCGCGCACTGCCTTTCACATTGAAATCACCACGTTTAAATTGCCAAAGCCATGTCTCGCATGTTCTAATCGATGGAACATGTTCACCATATGTTTCTACCAGCAAACAATGACTTTCCACAGCCTTTTCCATTTGATTAAATAAGAAAAACAATCTCTTCCACAAATGTTCTTTTTCAGGCACAAACGTCCACATGATCACTGAACGATACAACACAGACTCTAGTGTTTGGCAGACTTAACTTGTGTGTGTTGATAGGTTAATGTCAGATGAACAAACTGACGTATGTGTCAATCTCATATGCTGCATACTGTTTGCTGGCACCATCTCTTAGTGAAACCAGAAAAGGCTTGTGCATACACCTGGTACCATCTCACATTCAGTATTCTTCTGCAACACCATATTTCAGAAGCTTATACTTTCTTTCTTTCCTTCCTTCTTTCTTTCTTTCTTTCTTTCTTTCTGAGCTAGTTATTGTCCCATGTTTCACTTCCATACAATGCCATGCTCCAGACAGAAGTCTTCAGAAACATTTTTCTAATTCATATATCAACTTTCAAAGTGAACAGATTTCTTTTCTTAAGGAAGGCCTTCCTTGCTTGTGCTTGCATGTAATGTCCTCCTTACTTTTGCCATCATTGGTTTTTCTACTACCATAGTAACAATATTCATCTACTTCCTTTAAGCCCTCATTTCCTAATCTAATGTCCGGCTCCATGGCTAAATGGTTAGTGTGCTGGCCTTTGGTCACAGGGGGCCCAAGTTCGATTCCCGGCAAGGTCGGAAATTTTAACCATCACTGGTTAACTTCACTGGCACGGGGGCTGTGTGTATGTGTTGTCTTAATCATAATTTCATCCTCATCACAACGCGCAGGTCGCCAACGGGTGTCATATCAAAAGACCTGCAGCTAGCGAAATAAATATTTCCTCGGACACTCCCAGAACTAAAAGCCATACACCATTTCCATTGCATTTCCTAATCTAATATTTCCTGTATCACCTGACCTTGTTCAACTGCACTCCATTAGTTTTGGTTTCGGTTTATTTATTTATTTATTTATTTATTTATTTATTTATTTATTTATTTATTTATTTATTTATTTATTTATTTATTTATTTATTTATTTATTTATTTATTTATTTATTTATTTATTTATTTATTTATTTATTTATTTATTTATTTATTTATTTATTTATTTATTTATTTATTTATTTATTTATTTATTTATTTATTTATTTATTTATTTATTTATTTATTTATTTATTTATTTATTTATTTATTTATTTATTTATTTATTTATTTATTTATTTATTTATTTATTTATTTATTTATTTATTTATTTATTTATTTATTTATTTATTTATTTAATTTATTTATTTATTTATTTATTTATTTATTTATTTATTTATTTATTTATTTATTTATTTATTTATTTATTTATTTATTTATTTATTTATTTATTTATTTATTTATTTATTTATTTATTTATTTATTTATTTATTTATTTATTTATTTATTTACATCATGTACTCATCCTCAAAGATTGTGTCCACACCACTCACCAATTTATTCAGATCTTCTGTAGACTCGGATAAAATAACAATACCATTAACAAATCTCAGTTTTGATTTCCTCTCCTTGGATTGAGATTCCCTTCCAAATTTCCCTTTGATTTCCTTTACCACCTGTTCTGTATAAACATTGAAACGGATAAGGAGCAAACTGCAGCCCTGCCTCATTCCTTTCTGGATTGCTGCTTCTGTTTCATTGACCTGGATTGTTATTACTGCAGATTGATTTTTGTACAGATTGTAGATAGTCCTCCTTTCTCGATATCTGATCCCGAAATATCGTTGCCATGCCAGGTTCTCCTATGCCAGTTAGTAATTCTGAAGGTATGCCATTAATTCCAGGTGTTGTTGAAAATTCTGACATCAATCAGTCAGTGAGTCACTACTGATCTGCATTTAGGGCAGTCGCCCAGGTGGCAGATTCCCTATCTGTTGTTTTCCTAGCCTTTTCTTAAATGATTTCAAAGAAATTGGAAATTTATTGAACATTTCCGTTGGTAAGTTATTCCTATCTACTTTTAAAGACCACTCAAACTTATTCGTCTACTAATGATATTCCACGCCATTTCTCCATTGACAGCTCGGAACATACCGCTTACAAGTAATAAATCTCATTGTGACCGTACTGGACATCAGATTATGAACATTAAAATAAGAATATTATTATCTTATTCTTATTTTAATGTACATACCGCTTAGTCAAGCAGCTCATCTCCTTTTTCCCAAGTCTATTCCCAGGCCAAACTTTGCAACATTTTTGTAACTCTAATCTTTTGTCAGAAATCACCCAGGACAAATTGAGCTGCTTTTCTTTGTATTTTTTCCAACTCTCAAATCAATCCTGGTGAGGGTCCCATACACTGGAACCATACTCTAGTTGGAGTCTTACCAGAGACTTATATGACCTCTCCTTTACATCCTTACTACAACCCCTAAACACCCTCATAATCATGTTGCATAGATGGTACCCTTTATTTACAATCCCATTTATGCGATTACCCCAATGAAGATCTTTCCTTAAATTAACACCTAGGTACCTACAATGATTCCCGTAAGGAACTTTCCCCCATCAATGCAGTAATTAAAACTGAGAGGACTTTTCCTATTTGTGAAGGCCACTACCTGACTTTTAACCCCGTTTATCATCATACCATTGCGTATTGTCCATCTCACAATATTATCGAGGTCATTTTGCTGTTGTTCACGATCTTGTAACTTTTTATCACTTTATACAGAATAACATCATCCGCAAAAAGCCTTTTGTCTGATTCCACTTATTTACTCATATCATATATATATATATATATAAGGAATGGTAAAGACCCATTACATTATAACATTCCAAATAAAATTGGCCTCAAGATATCATTTGAAAAAACAGAAATTTTGCCCCAAAAACCAACACAACTAAAAGAAGTTACCATAAATGGTAATAAAATCAAAATAGTAACTCGGTTTAAATATCTTGGGAAAGTAATAACACATAGCCTAAATGAAAAAATCTCAATCCAAACGAGAACAAATAGATTACCTAAACAGAAATATGCAGCAGAAACACTTTCTCACCTGAATAAAAAATCAAAGACTGACAGCAGAAAATTGAAAGGAGGATTGGAAGAATCTGCATCAACAAAAAATACCAGAAAGATGAACAGTGGCGGATTATACCTAACAAAGTCATGTACAAAGATCTAGAACCCATTAGATACTATGTGTAAGAGGAGACTGGGATTCTTTGGACATATCGTGAGGATGCAGGATTCGAGACTTCTGAAACAGTACAACACCATCTCGTCTAAAAAAATACCACAACAGGATGGAAATGGATCAGAGAAGTAAGAGAGGATCTGAAGGAAATAGGCCTTTCAACAGAAGACACCACAAATAAGATAAAATTGAATACAAAACTCAAGAATACAAACCTCTGCTTTATCCTTCCATGAAACAAACCAACAACACGCATATTTTCAACCTAGGAAAGGGCACGAAAATCTGTGTGTCTGAAGAAGTACTGGGAGGACCCCAAAGCCCGAACAATCCCTTCAAAGAGACCTGAACGATGGACTGACTAAAGTGATCTATGCGGTCATAGAATAAGAAAAAGAAGAAGAGTATATAAGAAAACACAAAGGTCCAATAATTCTGCCTTGAGGAATTCCCCTCTTAATTATGACAGGGTCAGATAAAGCTTTGCCTGTTCTAATTCTCTGATATCTGTTTTCTAGGAATATAACCACCCATTCAGTCACTCTTTTGTCTAGTCCAGTTGCACTCATTTTTTGTAGTATTCTTCCACGATCCACCATATCAAATGCCTAAGACAGGTCAGTCGCGATTCAGTCCATTTGACCTCCTGAATCCAAGTTATCTGGAATCCTACAAGTTGAGCTTCAGTGGAATAACCTTTCCTAAACCTGAACTACCTTCTATCGAACTAGTTATTAATTTTGCAAACATGTCTAATATAATCAGAAAGAACGTTTTCCCAAAGCTTAAATGCAATGCCTGTCAAACTAACTGCCCTGTAATTTTCAGCTTTATGTCTATCACCCTTTCCTTTATACACAGGGGCTATTATAGCAACTTCCAATCATTTGGTATAGCTCCTTCATGCAAACAATAATCAAATAAGTATTTCAGATATGGTACTATATCCCAACACATTGTCTTAATTAATTAAGTATATCCCCTGAAATCTTATTAATTCCAGCTGTTTTTCTAGTTTTCAGCTTTTGTATCTTACTGTAATACTTTTTTTAAACTCATGCCTGCTTTATCAGCCATATGGTATTGCCTAATAGTCCTACTTTTAAGACCTGCCTTTCTATTACATTTATTTTTAACTGTGATAAAAACAGTTTTGTGATGACTAATACCATCTATTACTTCAGTTTCTCTATATAACTCATCTTTTTTTTTTTACCAGCACCATGTCAGAATATTCTTCCCTCTAGTTGGTCCCATCACTTTCTGAATCAGCTGTCCTTCCCTTAATAACTTGTTTGCCATTTGCTGTTCATTCTTCCTGCCATTCGCATTACCTTCCCAATTGACATTTGGTAAATTGAGATCTCCGGCTACAATCACATTCCTTTCCATATCGTTTCCCTCATAGCTGATTATCTTATCAAATAATTCTGATCAGCATTAGTGCTACCCTTTCCCGGTCAGTACACTCCAAAGACATCAAGTTGCGTATTATCTTTAGAAATGAGCCTTACACCTAGAATTTCATGTATGTCATTAACTTTTTTGTAGTTTACAAATTCTTCTTTCACCAGAATGAATACTCTGCCTCCTACCATTCCTATCCTATCTCTACGATACACACTCTAGTTACATGAGAAAATTTCTGCATCCATTATATCATTTCTCAGCCTTGATTAACTCCTATTACAATATCTGGTAAGTATATATCTATTAAATCACTTAATTCTATTCCTTTCTTTACAATACTTCTACAATTTATTTTATGTTATCCCTACTTGACTTCCAGATGTCGGTAGATTTACTGGCATATAAAAGAACTCATGCGGAACTAAATTCTGGCACCTCGGCGTCTCCGAAAACCGTTAAGCCAATATTATTATTATTATTATTTTACATTCGTGTGAATGATAGCCAAAACTTTGTGCTACTTGACTCCAGCTGCCTAGACCACCCCGTTTCCCTGAACGTACCTCCTTATAACCCTTCTAAACAAATTTCCTAACTTATGCATACCACTGTGGTTTAAGTGAAGGCCATCCGAGCGCTGATTCCTATCTCCTACCCACCCATTAGGATCTAGAAATCTCACTCCCAGTTTCCCACATACCCACCCCATAGTCTCATTTAAATCCCCAATCACCTTCCAGTCAGTATCCCTCCTGCACAGTATTCCACTGATAACAATCTCTGCTTCCTTAAACTTCACCCGTGCTGCATTCACCAGATCCCACACATCCCCAACTATGTTGGTACTTACCTGCTTGCCTTACGTTGTTGGTACCAACGTGAAACACTACCGCCTTCTCCTTCTCTTCTACTTTCCTGCTTCAACCTAATTCCTGGATAAAACTGTACCATGGTTCCCTTTCCTCCACACACTTTCCCCACGTCTTAACTATGGAATCCCCTATGACCAGTTGCGTCTCCATTTCGCTGGCATCAGCAGCCTCTTCTTGTTCCAGAACTTTGATCTACTTCTGTCTCTTGATACAAAATTGTTGAATTTGTTCTTTTGTGTGTGTGTGTGTGTGTGTGTGCGTGCGTGCGTGCAGTTTTGCTTTCTCCTAAGGTTCCCATGATTTTCCTATATGTGGCATCGACATCATCTTTACTCCATCTTTCCTCTCCATTCCTGCGAGCCGGGCCGAGTGTCTCAGACGATTGAGGTGCTGGCCTTCTGACCCCAACTTGTCAGGTTCGATCCTGCCTCAATCTGGTGGTATTTGAAGGTGCTCAAATATGTCGGCCCCGTGTCGGTAGATTTACTGGCATATAAAAACTCCTGCGGGACTAAATTCCGGCACCTCGGCGTCTCTGAGAACCATTAAGCCAATAACATTATTATTATTATTATTATTATTACATTCGTGTGAATTATAGTAGCCAGAACTTTGTGCTACCAAGTTTTATGAATCATCATTAACTCAAAATAATCCTTTGCTTCTCTATTGCAAAATGTTGCTACGTATTTTCTTTATTCCATTAGAAAAAGGTTCATACTCCTCATTTTGCAAGCCGTGGTATTTTGATGTATAAGGAACCTACACAATCTATCTGAAGATGCAAGGTTTTGATGCTTATACTTATTGTTTAAAGGGCCCCATGCAAGGTTTTATAATGGTCAGACTACCTCTTATGATTTTCGACTACTTCTGGCGCAGAATCAAAGTATCATGTGCTTGTTGTCCCCTTGTTTATACTTTCATTACAAGAGTAACTTGCAAGTTGTGGCATTTTCCTGATATTTCAGATGTTTTTGTAGTGATCAACGTTCATAAATAAATAAAAGCGATAACTTTCCTAACAGAGTGAGTGAGTTAGTGACTGCGTGCGTGCGTGCGTGTGTGAGAAAGAGAGAACGATTGTATTTTGAAAAACTTTTTGTATATTATTTAATGAATGAAATCAACATTTAGTAAATCGCTGTTTATTGAGTGGCAAAAACTTCTGTACTATAGTTAAGTGGCAGTTCTGAAAGCAGTATTGTTTCAGAAGAAGTGGAGATTTCATATAAATTTGTAGCTGGTTGGAATTACTATGAAAAAATGTTTTTTGCACGTTATGGCATTTTCCTTACATTTTGGATGTTTTTGTAGTGAATAATGTTCATAAATAAAAGTGATAACTTTTCCATACAGCAACCTCTTTTTTTTTTCTCCCACTGTATAGGATGAAACTACGTTACACCTTGCAACAGTAATTTAAACAGTCTGTCTTCAGAACAGTGACAGCAGTGTTCAGACTTAAGAAGGAAGGCTATTAAGATGTTAAGGCTGTTGGGGGCAATCGGTATTATTTAATTCACCCAACACAAACCAAACATACCATTCTCCCCAGCTGTTTGAAGCCAACCCTTTTCTTAATGGTGTTTCTGCAATATGTTAGGAACAAAATTATGTACAATAAAACTTTACTAACACTTCTCTGTTTGTCCAGGACTTGCATAGGCCATAAATTCTAATTTTGAATATCCTATAGTCTCTGTTAATAAGGGGCATTAAATTGAGTTAAGGATACTGTCAACTTTGTACAAATGCAGAATACTTAAGAGAATCACATTTCAGATGAGCTATATATAAACACTAATATTGTGTATCTGGTATTGAAATATGGTCTTGATGCTTGAGAGCCAAAGCCTGGGAGAGAAAATGAGAGGCTGTGGCAATAAAGATATTGTGATTAATAAATGGAGAAGAAACCAAGTAAGGAAATATATTTTGGTAAGGAATAAGTTTCTGGTGGTATGTTGCCAACAAGGTTCATGAGTCACTGTGGTAGTCTGGTTGCATGAAGATTGTGTGGAAAAATAGTGTGCTGGATATTTTCAGTGGGTAATATAAAATATACTATGAGTGAGATGGAGAGGTGTTCAGTGGAACAAATAGTGGTTATACAAGATGGATATAGACAGCAGACACTATGTTGAATGGTGGTGGTGTACCTTAGCAGTGATACTGTACCATTAAATTAAGTAAATTCCCAAAAAAATTATCTCACCAGTATAATGGATTTTGTTCTTGCCAAAAGCAGCATAATTTGTCAGAAATAATCTGTAGAGTTTATTTTCGAATTTTTAAGATTAATTTTGTAGTAAAATACATTGCAGCCCTAAATTGAAAAAATAAATTTAGTTTTATGTGTCTCTTGTCGTTGCATGCATTAACATAAGTTCATGATTTATTGGCAGTCATTGCTGAGGGTATTTGATACAATGAAGATATTTTGTTTTTGTATAGATCAGCAGGCTCACTCTTTCAGGAGGAATAGAATTTCCTGTATTTCTGCCAACGATTTTGATATCAACTTACCCTGTATTTTACTGAGTGAAATACATTATTGTAATGTAAAATTGACTACCGGTACTGAGAATAATGCTAGGAAGTTATATCCAGGTGTTGAATATACCTTCATCTCAGCATTGCCATTGACTAAGAATTTTGTTTTTAAAATGTGCTGAGAATAAAGAGAATGTTAGCTTTATATATATTCACGTAGTTTGAATTAGATGCATTTTTTTTCAGTTCTGTCTCTATCATTAAGAAACAAACAATAATAGATCTCTCGTTGAACCAAAAGTATATATTTCCTTTGATTAATAAAAGCTAGTTTAAAACTTTATTAAAGAATTCCCCCAGAACATAACAATCTGTATCAAAGATGTAAGAATTATAATATGTTTATTATTGTTATCTGTATGTGCAAAAGAAGCACCTAATACTTTCTGAGTGTTAGTTTTTGGAATGTTCAATTTGGATTTTTTTATTTTTAGGAGAGGAAGGAGAAGACTGCATTTGTAATATCCACTCCATATTGTATTACAGCAGGCTGGTTGCAATATAGAACACTGTTGTGTTGTTGGGTGTTTACTTGTAAACCATGATATATTGTATTTTAAGTTAAACCATGATAATTATCATTTTAAGTTCTACAAAATGACTATAGTAGTCAGAGAAACATGGGATTTGAAGCAGCTACTTCATTTCTAAATGGTAATTTTAAGATTATACCATTAAGTTTATGAATAGAAGCAGTGTACAGTTTTAAATCAGTTATTAAACCATTTTTATAACTGAAGAACCCAGTGATTTTTAATGTGAACAAGGAACTGAAGTGTCTATCATTTGTACTTTTAGTTATCTGAATAGGACATTTAGTAGTTTATTTGCTTGCACATATCTAATCACAAGTTCCCTTCCTGAAAGCTTTAGTTGTGTATGAATTTGTATGCTTGGTATATAAATGTGTGAATGTTTTTTTATGTGTGTGTATTATTGTATATAATTATATATATGCACATTTAGTGTCATCATTTTCTCTGACTTTTGTCAGTTAATGTATTAATACCTGAATCAGAATGGAGAAGATTATATTGATGCACTCTGTGTACTATTTGTATCTTAAGAAGAAATCTATTAGCTCTATAAAAGAATAAAATATATTGTAAAGTGATTAATGTATCAGTAACATCATTCATAATTTTATTTTCTATCCTTTGATTAGAAATATCCATGTATTATATATAAATTAATATGTGGGTATTTCTTTAAATGAGATCCTGGTCTTTAATCAAACGAAGCAATTTTACTAGTGGTTGCTCTTGTTTCAGGTTAAAAGACCAGGCGTCTCTCTCCCCAAGCCCGCTCCCTAGACCTGGCCCTGCCCTGCATGTCGACCAAAGGAGCAACTCATCCATCATTAGTAAGAAATCGCTACTTTATTTATTAAGAAATGAGAGAAATTATTGGGACATTATTATAAGGATAGTGAGGTTTCTAAAAGTCTTTTGGGCCTTATACTGTGTGCTTCCAGTAAGGGATTAAAATCCTTGACATTTTTTAAGCAGGTGCTGCCATCATAATTTTTATCATCACTTTAAGAATGATAGAGAGAACAGCATAATTTCTCATAAGATTTGAGAATATTTTCCTGATTGTGAGATATCTAGAAACAGATTACAAAATTTGATCCCAACTCTCTCCTATGCAGTAAACTCCCGGTTAACAGAACTCAGATTAACTGAAACCTGGGTTATCTGACATAGCAAATCCAGTAAAAACATACTGTACTGTACAGGAATAATTGCAGTATACAGTATTTAATGTCTTGCTTTTCTTAAACGTGAAAATTAAAAGTGATCATCTTACCAGCTGTAACCTACTGTACATTCATTCTTTAATTTTAAAGCAACACAGAAACTATAGTACATATGTGTTGTTATTTTAGGTTGCCCTAAGATTTGTTGAACATTTTAGTGAGTCATCCTTCTAATGAAAACATGACGGGAGATTGCTGCCTGCAAGGAAAAAACAAGAATTACAGAGTTTTTAATGAGTAATTTATACTAGGTATGTAATGATGTTACGTAATCCTAAAAATGCAATTTTAACTTCAATAAAGAACATAAGTGTAGGCTTCACCAAAAAAATCATTATCCGAAACGGCTTCCTCCTCTTTAGTTCGGTTAACCGGGGTTTTACTATACTTCCCTGTCTCACCTGTCATAAACTTAAAAATGTAGACAGAGTTCTTGTCTAGATTTTGTTAAAGTGAAGTTACTGTAATAAAAGTATACAAATGTGCAAAAAAGCAATCTCTGCTGTAGTTACAAGATTTTTTCTCTTTCTTTTTTGTGTTTGAAATTATTCCAGTCTGTAAGAATTAAGGTGGAAACTTAAAAAGCGGCTCTGCAAAGATCTTCATTCGGAATTATCTTGTTCCATTTGGAATTTCATCTACAAGCATTTTCCACATCTTGCAATAATTTGGTCTTCATTGGATTCCTTTCTGTTAAATACAGTATTTTACAACTTAAGAATACCGCCTAGTATGACTGAGGGTGTCAGGGTGAAATCAGTGTTAATCAGGGAGAAATCAGGGAAGTTGAATTTGGTCATGGAAAATCAATGAAATTTTCTCCAGTGAAGGAGCTTAAGGGAATATTTTTTACTCCAACCTGCCATAACCTAGATTTTTTTTCAGCTGCACCTTGCAAGTGGATTCATATGGTTACTTTAACTACATGGATGCACTCGTACTTCTGCTTCAGTTGTTCAGTATTTTAAAATTGTTTCAAGTTTTCATTGTTGAAGTTTGACAAACAATACCATTATGACTAAGCTGTGTGTATTTTCCACTTAGTGGCTAAATAATAAACTGTGCCCAAAATTCTACAGATGGGTGGATTTGGCAAAAGGGATCCTTATTTAATATATTGTAAAATGTACTTTAGGACTTACAAATAGAGCAATATGTGGAAGCAAGCTGTGCTTTTGCATGCTGAGGAATCAAAACAATTCAAGGATGTGTTAAGTAAATGTTTGCAACTGAGGGGTTTTTATAGTGGAAAAACTCTGCTGCGCCAACAGATTATGAACAAATTAAAAATCTATGTGAAAGCCTAGAAGTGGACAGAGCTAGTCCAGCTATGGGGATTACAGAAACTAGGATTTTAAAATTTTTTTAAACAAATCATGCAGAGAAGAGAGCTTAACATCCTTTATAGCGATTGCAGAAAGTGAGTTGGAAAAAAATACAGAGGAGAGAGTCGCTGGCTGTGATGTAAAACCTGAGGAAGTAACGGAAAAGTCAGAGAATTTTCTTTTGCAAATATGATGATGATGATGATAATGATGCATGTTGTTTAAAGGGGCCTAACCTCGAGGTCATCGGCCCTAATGGTACGAAATGAGACGAAATGGAATGACAAATTAAAAATCTGAAATTCTCCACTGACCAGAATTCAAAACGTGAGGACGAAGAAAGAATGGATGGATATGAATTTAAAACAATCAGTGGATGCGACCCGCAATGCCTTACATTCACAGAAACTTACCGACCAAGGGACTGCTGCTATAGCATAACACTGAATCAATGATGCTTGCAGTCTAAAGGGGGTCCAAAATCCAAGTTATCGGCCCTTCATAATGGTACTTATTGCTAGGAAAGTAGAACCATGGTATTTGTCATGTTGCGGTACTAATCAAAAGTAGCAGAGACTCGCGACATTCCACACATTATGGTACTACTCACAGGTTATGAAATTCGATATGTAATACAGACCTATGGTTTTTCTCACATTGCGGCGCCATTTACAGGCAACGCAAACCTATGGTGTTCATCACAAAAGAGTATTAACCACAGGGACCTGCACTATCCCGTGGTGTTCCTCATACAGTGGGTACTAATCATAGGCAAGGCAGAACAATGGTAGCTATCATCCCATGGTCCTGCTCATATGGTGGTACTAATCACAGGTACTAAAAAAGCCGACCGCACAGTGCTCCTGTGTGCTACTAATCACAAACCTATTTCGTACCTAATATGGTGGTACTATGCGCAGGTCAAAGCGACCCATGGTGTTCTCCACGTGGTAGTACTAATCACAAGTAGTTTCATGGTTCCAAGACAATCATCCCTTGGTCGCCCCTTTTAGTCGCCTCTTACGACAGGCAGGGGATACTGTGGGTGTATTCTTCCTCTGTATCCCCCACCCACAGGGGTTGTGTGTTTGGTCCATGAGAGGTATTTTATTTCCCTCAAGTCCAACGGCAAGCCGGTTAGGACCCCCCTATGTGCCACCTGAGACACACCACGTGGGAGTATCACCTCACCCCCTGCTACGCCAGCGTAGTAGGTTCGTGGTTTTGCAAATGTTGTGGGATACCCTGTTGTCTATATTTTGACTATTTTCTTTCACTTCATTTCCATCCCGAAAGAATACACAAGTCAATCAATCAATCAATCAATACTGATCTGCATTTAGGGCAGTCGCCCAGGTGGCAGATTCCCTATCTGTTGCTTTCCTAGCCTTTTCCGAAATGATTTCAAAGAAATTGGAAATTTATTATACATCTCCCTTGGTAAGTTATTCCAATCCCTAACTCCCCTTCCTATAAATGAATATTTTCCCCAGTTTGTCCTCTTGAATTCCAACTTTATCTTCATATTGTGATCTTTCCTACTTTTATAGACGCCATTCAAACCTATTCGTCTACTAATGTCATTCCACGCCATCTCTCCGCTGACAGCTCGGAACATACCACTTACATGTCATAAACCTCATTTTAGGTCCGTATTGAAAAATTTTTAACAGTTCAACAATAATAAAGGTGTTTCAATTTATTCCACCTATTCAATACTTATATTTTCACTTATAGTTGTTACATAATTAAATTCTTAGTTACATGGGACATGTTTCGCCCTCAATTAAGGGCATCTTCAGCCTAAATACAATAATCAAAAATACAACTAAATTAAAAGTGGAAGTTAAATACAATCATCAAAAATACAACTAAAATAAAAAGTGGAAGTTAAAAGTTTAGTCTGTTATTAAAATTCGGAACAATAAAAATGTGAAAAATGATAAAATAAAAAGATGCTAATGGAAAACTGTCTTATGATTAAACTATAATCTTGTCGGAGACTAAAACTTCTATTAAAATTCTAATTAAAACAGTTCATATAAAATATTGGAAAATCAAAGCGGTAGTAATAAAAAGCCAACGACATGAGGGCGTGTACACAAGCATAAACTTGATTGTCATGAATACAATCTTTTCAAGGCCGCTGATGAAATTCGTAGCAAGTAAGGCAGAAGCGTCTATTGAAAAATTGTAAGAGGCCGTTAGCACCGGTAGGTAATAAAATGGCTGAATCCTTGCCAGAAAATGTCAACAGATGCAGAAATAAGTTTTCTGTAAGAGAAGGAAAAGAAGAAATAAGAAATTGAACGTAAGGAGAGAATTCAGTCTTACATAATTTTGAAACAGATGAGGACTTACATGTAAGTGGAAGTTGTTATTTGTTAACTACTGTTGAGTTGGTTGCTGCCCGTCTGTTGGCTCTGAGTCTGGTGTTATAACTGTGCTGCAGAGGCGGTAGTGAACTCGGAGGGGAAGGAATAGGGGAGTGCGGAAGGGAGGAGAGGATGGGTGGAGTCAAATGTGACGAGGCTGACAAAGGGGCGGAGTCAACTGCATTGCTGGAAGTAGGCCTAATATCTGTAGGTATGGGAGGAGTATTAGGGTTTGAAGAATTAAATATATTAGGTATCCTAAATTTATTCGAACTAACTGACTTTAATAATTCCGGCATTAATTCATGTAGCATACTTTTATTGTCCGTGGTTTCATTGAGATTCTTTTGCTTATTGTACGTCTGATCTAAATAGATGTATAAACTTTCTAATTCGTTCAGCATTCTTCCTTTTTGTATGTTTCTAATTATCGCTAAGTCTTTCTCTATGGATTCAAATCTGTGACCAGTCTCCCTCATATGCAAACTCATCGCTGAGTATTTCCTATGTTTTTCCGCATTAACATGTTCCATGTATCTTGTCATAAAATTTCTCCCAGTCTGTCCAACATATGAAAAATTACACTGAGTACATTTAAGTCTGTATACTCCCGATCCTAAATAACGATTCTTATCATAATTAACTTTTTTATGATTAAAGAATATGGACTGGTTAGTATTAGTAGTTCTAAAAGCTATATTAAAATTATGTTTCTTGAATACGCTAGTAATCTGGTGTATAGCTGGATTATTAAAAGTGAATGTAGCATACTCAGTTTTTTTGGTCTTTTCTGGTATCAGATTCGTAGATAATTTGTTCTTAATTTTATTGATTAATTTGTTGATCATTTCTATTTTGAAACCATTTTGTTTAGCGAGGTATCTAATATAATTTAATTCTTTCTTCAAATTCTTGGAAGATAGAGGGATTCTAAGTGCTCTATAAATTAGACTGTGAAAAGATGCTTGTTTATGTGAACTCGGGTGTAAAGAGGAATTGTTTATAGTTGTAGATGATTGTGTCGGTTTTCTAAATATTTGGAAATCAAAAGTGTTAACCTTACGCGTAACTGTTATATCTAGAAAATTCAATGAGTTATCGACTTCGTCCTCTTTTGTGAATTTCAAATTAGGTTCGATTTCATTTAATTTATTTAAGATTTCTTGACTATTAGTGACAGAAAATATAAGTATTGAATAGGTGGAATAAATTGAAACACCTTTATTATTGTTGAACTGTTACATACCACTTAGTCGAGCAGCTTTTCTTCTTTCTCTCAATTCTTCCCAACCCAAACATTGCAACATTTTTGTAACGCTACTCTTTTGTCGGAAATCACCCAGAACAAATCGAGCTGCTTTTCTTTGGATTTTTTCCAGTTCTTGAATCAGGTAATCCTGGTGAGGGTCCCATACACTGGAACCATACTCTAGTTGGGGTCTTACCAGAGACTTATATGCACTCTCCTTTACATCCTTACAACAACCCCTAAACACCCTCATAACCATGTGCAGAGATCGGTACCCTTTATTTACAATCCCATTTATGTGATTACCCCAGTGAAGATCTTTCCTTATATTAACACCTAGATACTTACAATGATCCGCAAAAGGAACTTTCACCCCATCAACGCAGTAATTAAAACTGAGAGGACTTTTCCTATTTGTAAAACTCACAACCTGACTTTTAGCCCCGTTTATCAACATACCATTGCCTGCTGTCCATCTCACAATATTTTCGAGGTCACGTTGCATTTGCTCACAATCTTGTAACTTATTTATCACTCTATAGAGAATAACATCATCCGCAAAAAGCCTTACCTCCGATTCCACTCCTTTACTCATATCATTTATATATATAAGAAAACATAAAGGTCCGATAACACTGCCCTGAGGAACTCCCCTCTCAACTATTACAGGGTCAGACAAAGCTTCACCTACTCTAACTCTCTGAGATCTATTTTCTAGAAATATAGCAACCCATTCAGTCACTCTTTTGTCTAGTCCAATTGCACTCATTTTTGCCAGTAGTCTCCCAGGATCCACCCTATCAAATGCTTTAGACATGTCAATCGCGATACAGTCCATTTGACCTCCAGAATCCAAGATATCTGCTATATCTTGCTGGAATCCTACAAGTTGAGCTTCAGTGGAACAACCTTTCCTAAAACCGAATTGCCTTCTATCGAACCAGTTATTAATTTCACAAACATGTCTAATATAATCAGAAAGAATGCCTTCCCAAAGCTTACATACAATGCATGTCAAACTTACTGGCCTGTAATTTTCAGCTTTATGTCTATCACCCTTTCCTTTATACACAGGGGCTACTATAGCAACTCTCCATTCATCTGGTATAGCTCCTTCGGCCAAACAATAATCAAATAAGTACTTCAGATATGGTACTATATTCCAACCCGTTGTCATTAGTATATCCCCAGAAATCTGATCAATTCCAGCCGCTTTTCTAGTTTTCAACTTTTGTATCTTATTGTAAATGTCATTGTTATCATACGTAAATTTTATTACTTCTTTGGCCTTAGTCTCTTCCTCTATCTCGACATTATCCTTGTAACCAACAATCTTTACATACTGCTGACTGAATACTTCTGCCTTTTGAAGATCCTCACATACACACTCCCCTTGTTCATTAATTATTCCTGGAATGTCCTTCTTGGAACCTGTTTCTGCCTTAAAATACCTATACATACCCTTCCATTTTTCACTAAAATTTGTATGACTGCCAATTATGCTTGCCATCATGTTATCCTTAGCTGCCTTCTTTGCTAGATTCAATTTTCTAGTAAGTTCCTTCAATTTCTCCTTACTTCCACAGCCATTTCTAACTCTATTTCTTTCCAGTCTGCACCTCCTTCTTAGTCTCTTTATTTCTCTATTATAATAAGGTGGGTCTTTACCATTCCTTACCACCCTTAAAGGTACAAACCTGTTTTCGCATTCCTCAACAATTTCTTTAAACCCATCCCAGAGTCTGTTTACATTTTTATTTACCGTTTTCCACCGATCATAGTTACTTTTTAGAAACTGCCTCATACCTGCTTTATCAGCCATATGGTACTACCTAACAGTCCTACTTTTAAGACCTTCCTTTCTATCACATTTATTTTTAACTACCACAAAAACAGCTTCATGATCACTAATACCATCTATTACTTCAGTTTTCCTATAGAGCTCATCTGGTTTTATCAGCACCACATCCAAAATATTTTTCCCTCTGGTTGGTTCCATCACTTTCTGAATCAGCTGTCCTTCCCATATTAACTTATTTGCCATTTGTTGGTCATGCTTCCTGTCGTTCGCATTTCCTTCCCAATTGACATCTGGCAAATTCAGATCTCCCGCTACAATAACATTTCTTTCCATGTCGTTTCCCACATAGCTGACTATCCTATCAAATAATTCCAAATCCGTATCAGTGCTACCCTTTCCCGATCTGTACACTCCAAATATATCAAGTTGCCTATTATCTTTAGAAATGAGCCTTACACCTAGAATTTCATGTGTCTCATCTTTAACTTTTTCATAGCTTACAAATTCTTCTTTCACCAGAATGAAAACTCCCCCTCCCACCTTTCCTATCTTATCTCTACGATACACACTCCAGTGCCGTGTGAAAATTTCTGCATCTATTATATCATTTCTCAGCCATGATTCAACTCCTATTACAATATCTGGTAAATATATATCTATTAAATTACTTAATTCTATTCCTTTCTTTACAATACTTCTACAGTTCAACACTAACAATTTTATGTCATCCCTACTTGATTTCCAGTTCCCTGTTCCCTTATCACCGCTCCCTAGGCCATCCCGTTTCCCTGAATGTACCTCCCTATTACCCTTCCAAACAAATTTCCTAACTTATACGTACCACTGCGGTTTAAATGAAGGCCATCCGAGCGCAGATCCCTTTCTCCTACCCACCCATTCGGATCTAGAAATTTCACTCCCAGTTTCCCACATACCCACTCCATAGTCTCATTTAAATCCCCAATCACCCTCCAGTCAGTATCCCTCCTACACAGTATTCCACTAATAACAATCTCCGCTTTCTTAAACTTCACCCGTGCTGCATTTACCAGATCCCACACATCTCCAACTATGTTGGTACTTACATCAGCTTGCCTTACGTTGTTGGTACCAACGTGAAACACTACCACCTTCTCCTTCCCCTCCTCCGTCTCTTCTACTTTCCTCAACATCTGCCTCAACCTAATTCCTGGATAACATTCTACCCTGGTTCCCTTTCCTCCACACACTTTCCCCACGTGTCTAACGATGGAATCCCCCATGACCAGAGCCTCAACCCTACCCACCTCATTTGATCCCCTCCCCTCCTGGTCAGCCCTATCTTTGCTGATAGCTGCAGAAGCTACTTCCTCCTCCCTTTTCTCCTTCCCATGACCCTGTTCCACCTGTCTTTTCCTGTCCTCTACTCTACATTTCCCTTTCGTACCTTTTCCCTTCCTCCTACTTCCACGCATCTCAGCAACAGTTCCCTGTCCCTCATCTTCCCTCTGTTGTTCTACCTGGAGTGACTCGTACCGATTTCGCACGGACACCTGTCCTGAATTCTGATCCTGAATAGAGCCCTTGGCCTGCAATCTCCTTCCCCTTAGAACATTAGACCACCTGTCTTCTACAACTCCTCCCTTTCCTTCCCCTCCCTCTTGTACACCTACTGTAACCTGTACATTGTTTGAGGGAGTCCTATCTTCCTTCCCGTCTTCTGTGAGAATCCTAATTATCTCCCTCAAACTTTCCAACTCCTCCCTCATACCCCTCAATGCCTCACCACACCCACAATAAGTACACTCGCGCTCCTTAGCCATTCTTTACGGGGGGGAAATTTTAAATTAAAAAAATAAAATAACTTATTTGCAAAAAAAATAAATGAACGGAGGGATATATTGTCTGGGATAGTACACAACAATAAGGTAATGAATATACGACTACACTACAATACTACTTAGTCGTGCTCTATTATATTTTTAAAATTTTTTTTTAATCCTACAACCCCTAACAGGATAAAAGCTGCTGTTAATTACTGAATATCGAAAGTAATACACAAGAACGACACAATTCCAAACTGCAATTAAGCCTATCCTAATTTCAACAATATTTTAGTAAGAGTTTCTACGGATACCTCTACCACACCAGTACTACACAAATATTTTACAATAATAAAATAAGCACACTAAATTCTAATAGGATATTACTCGTATACTACTGTACAGTACACTACAGTAATTTTTAAACTACTTTCAGACGTATCCTAATTACGATACCGGTACTACTAAGCACAACAGAAATGAAATTTGCAAGAACTACTGTACTCAAAGATTACCAACGAAGCTAAATGCTTAGACAATTTATTATTAGTATTACGGTCTAATAGATATACACGAAAGATAACACACGAATATAGCACGCAAGATACGGCACTATCTAAATGTACTGTATCTATGCTACAATGTATCTACACTACACTACACTAGGTTTGGTTAAATGCTTAAGTATCAAAAGGATTGCCGTACACGAAGAAAAACACGAATATAACTGGCAAGATACTCTCTAATATGTTATACCTTATCTTCACTACAATTCTACTGAAATGTGGTTATGTGATTATTACAGCTGGTGGATTACTATTATTTTCCCTACTCCACGGGACGGAGAAAAAAAAAAGTGTCCTTAATTAGGCCTACTGAAAAATACGAGGTTGTCTACAATAATTTCTCAAATATTTCTATCAAAACTACTACTACTACTACTCCAGGGACTTGAACTGCAATTACTGGGATATATGAACTTTATTATTATTAGCTAACCGCTCATAAATACTGAAAGATCGAGGGAGCGAAATATAAATTACGGATACTAACTACCTACTCAGAAGTACAAATGAATGGAATACAAGGTCAGCTGATTTTTATTTATATTTACTTGACTACACTACACCCTTTGTTCACGACTGTAGCCAACAATGCAATATCTGAATATGAGGAGCGACAATAATCAATAACAATAGACTTAACTATTACCGTGTAATCTCTTTAACTTCTTTTTAAATGGAAGTTTACAGGCGTATCGTGTTTTTTTAATGTAGTAAATTATTACCTTCGTGATAGTTTGAACATACATCTATACGAAATACCGGAGAAGTTGCTGCAGAAGTTACGGTACTATTCCTTATGATAATCTGCCTTTGTAAGTACAACCAACGAATCTACAGATATTTACAAATATTTTTAAAGTTAATATTGTTACCTAAAGTATTACCTAAACCTAAATTCGAAACAAGGTGCACCTAGCTAGCCTACTTAACCTAGAAAACGTAATTTACTGAAGACCAACTGAATTACTTGTTACAAAATTTAAATAATTATTACTACTCCCAATTTCTACCAACAAGCACTAAACACCACTATATAAACAGCACTAAATGAATCAGATATACACAAAATTAAGCTATTTCAAGCCTGCTTAATCAAATTCGGTGCTTGTATTCATTCTCAGCTCTGCATATGCCACCCATCATTCGTTTTTTTTTTTCTTAAGTGCTGATTTTTACATTCCTGTTTACATTCCAAAAAGCTTTTCTGCGAGGATTTTCTGAGGGTATCATTTTCGATCCCCCCATTTGGATCTCCAGTCGGGAACTATGAGAGGGGGCAATCATCAGGAAAATAAATACTGACATTCTGCGAGTCAGAGCATGGAATGTTAGAAGTTTGAATCGCTGTGGTAAATTAGAGAATCTAAAACGGGAAGTGGGTAGACCAAAGTTGGATGTATCAGGTATAAGTGAAGTACATTGGCAAGAAGAGCAGGATTTCTGGTCAGGTGACTACAGAATAATCAACACAAAATCAAATGGAGGAAATGCAGGAGTTGATTTAGTAATAATTTTAAAAATAGGACAGTGGGTAAACTACTTTGACCAGCATAGTGAAAGGATCATTGTTGTCAAGATAGACACCAAGCCAAACCCCACCACAAGAGTATAAGTCTATATGCATTTTATTTAAGAGGATGATGATGAAATTAAAAGAATATGAAGACATAGAAAATGTAATACAATATGTAAAAGGAGACGAGAATCTAATTGTTATGGGAGACTGGAATCCAGTGGTAGGCTAAGGAAGAGAAGGTAATGTAGAAGGAGAATTCGGACTGGTAGAAAGGAACAAAAGAGGAAGTCAACTGGATAAATTCTGCACCAATCGTAATTTAGTTCTTGCTAATACTTGGTTCAAACACCACAGACAGTGGCTGTATACGTGGACAGAACCTGGAGACACTTGACACAAATAAACATCATTGTAATTAGGCAGAGATTCAGAAAACAGGTGTTTATTTGCAAGACCTTCCCAGGAACAGATACAGGCTCTCACTGCAACTTGGTGGTCATGAAATGACATTGGAAGTCGAAAAAAATAGAAGGAAAGAGTACAAAGAGATGGGATGTAGAGAAATTGAAGGAAAAGAGAGTGAGGAATTGTTTCGAGAAACATGTTGCACCAGGACTAAATGCAAATATATGGAATATATGAAGAGTGGATAGGCGTGAAGAATGAGATCAGTAGGGCTGCTGAAGAAAAGTTAGGAAGAAAGGTAAAATCAAGTAAGAATCGGTGGATAACTCAGAAGATACTAGACCTGATTGACAAACAATGGAAGTACTAGAATGGAAAAAATGAAGAGGGCAGAAAAGAACACAGGCGATTTAATAATCAACTGTTAGAAAGTGCAGGAAAGCTAAGGAAGAATGGCTGAAAGAGAAGTGCAAGGATGGTGAAGGTTGTATGGTTGTAGGAAAGGTAGATGCTATATATAGAAAAATCAAGGGAACCTTTGGAGAAAGAAAACCTAAGTCTATGAATATTAAGAGCTCAAATAGAAAACCGCTTCTAGGGGAAGAAGAGAAGGCAGAAAGATTAGCAGGAACATATTCAACTATTGTGTCAGAGGAAAAGAAGTAGATGATAAGGTTCTGGACTGGAAGGGTCTGTTGATGCTGATGAAATAGGGGACCCAATTTTGAGGTCTGGATTCGACAGAGCTTTGAAGTACCTAAATAGGAACAAGGTACCTGGAATTGATGACATACCCTCAGAATTACTGACCACCTTAGGAGAAACCAGCATTGTGAGATTATTCCATTTATTATGTAAGATGGATGATATAGAAGTGCCATTTGATTTAAACCAAAAAGCTGTTATACCTATTCCCAAGAAATCAGGTGCTGACAAGTATAAAAACTACCACACCAATAGTTTAGTATCACATACATACATACATACATACATACATACATACATACATACATACATACATACATACATACATTATCATTATAGACTGTTATGCCTTTCAGCGTTCAGTCTGCAAGCCTCTGAGAATTTACTCAACGTCGCCACAATCCTCGATTTGCAACTAGTGTTGTGGCTTCATTTAGTTCTATACCTCTTATCTTTAAATCGTTAGAAACTGAGTCTAACCATCGTCGTCTTGGTCTCCCTCTACTTCTCTTACCCTCCATAGCAGAGTCCATTATTCTCCTAGGTAACCTATTCTCTTCCATTCGCCTCACATGACCCCACCACTGAAGCCGGCTTATGCGTACAGCTTCATCCATCGAGTTCATTCCTAAATTAGCCTTTATCTCCTAATTCAGAGTACCTTCCTGCCATTGTTCCCACCTGTTTGTACCAGCAGTCATTCTTGCTACTTTCATGTCTGTTACTTCTAACTTATGAATAAGATATCCTGAGTCCACCCAGCTTTCGCTCCCGTAAAGCAAAGTTGGTCTGAAAACAGACCGATGTAAAGATAGTTTTGTCTGGGAGCTGACTTCCTTCTTACAGAATACTGCTGATCGCAACTGCGAGCTCACTGCATTAGCTTTACTACACCTTGATTCAATCTCACTTACTATATTACCATCCTGGGAGAAAACACAACCTAAATACTTGAAATTATCGACCTGTTCTAGCTTTGTATCCGCAATCTGATATTCAATTCTGTTGAATTTCTTACCCACTGACATCAATTTAGTCTTCGAGAGGCTAATTTTCATACCATACTCATTGCACCTATTTTCAAGTTCCAAGATATTAGACTGCAGGCTTTCGGCACAATCTGCCATTAAGACCAAGTCGTCACCATAGGCCAAACTGCTTACTACATTTCCACCTAACTGAATCCCTCCCTGCCATTTTATACCTTTCAGCAGATGGTCCATGTAAACTACGAACAGCAACGGTGAAAGATTACAGCCTTGTCTAACCCCTGTAAGTACCCTGAACCAAGAACTCATTCTACCATCAATTCTCACTGAATCCCAATTGTCAACATAAATGCCTTTGATTGATTTTAATAATCTACCTTTAATTCCATAGTCCTCCAGAATAGTGAACATCTTTTCCCTCGGGACCCTGTCATATGCTTTCTCTAGATCTACAAAACATAAACACAACTGCCTATTCTTCTCGTAGCATTTTTCAGTTACCTGGCGCATACTGAAAATCTGATCCTGACAGCCTCTCTGTGGTCTGAAACCACACTGGTTTTCATTCAACTTCCTCTCAACCACTGATCGCACCCTCCCTTCCAAGATGCCAGTGAATACTTTGCCTGGTATGCTAATCAATGTTTAGTATCTCACACTTTCAAAATTTTAATATGTATTATTTACAGAAGAATAGAAAGTCTAGTTGAAGCTGAGCCAGAAGAAGATCAGTTTGGCTTAAGAAGAAATATAGAAACACATGAAGCAATCCTGACTTTACGTCTGATCTTAAGAGGGGGACAAGCCCATGTGCATGGCATTCTTAGATCTAGAAAACTCATTTGATAATGTTGATTAAACCAAGTTATTTTAGATTCTGAAAGTGATCAGGATCAGATGAAAAAGAATTACACTAGCCTGTAAATTTAAGCTTCCTGATCATTACATAAAGTTCAGATAGTTATCTTTTATATTTTCAGGCATGCTGAATCTGGAACTGAAGTCAGTTTCCCTGTATCGCATCAGGTTTCTTTGCAAAATCGAAATGTGTATAGAGGACTCTCATGTATATACAGGGTTAATATGCTCTGTTGTCACATTTATCAATCAATCAATCAATCAATCAGTCACTACTGATCTGCATTTAGGGCAGTTGCCCATATGGCAGATTCCCTGTCTGTTGTATTTCTATCTTTTCTTAAATGATTGCAAAGAAATTGGAAATTTATTGAACATCTCCCTTGGTAAGTTATTCCAATCCCTAACTCCCCTTCCTATAAACGAATATTTGCCCAAATTTGTCCTCTTCAATTCCAACTTTATCTTCATAGTGTGATCTTTCCTACTTTTAAAGAAACAATTCAAACTTATACGTCTACTAATGTCCTCCCATGCCATCTCTCCACTGACAGCTCGGAACATTCCACTTAGTCGAGCAGCTTGTTTCCTTTCTCTCAAGTCTTCCCAGCCCAACCTTTGCAACATTTTTGTAATGCTACTCTTTTGTCAGAAATCACCCAGAACAAATAGAGCTGCTTTTCTTTAGATTTTTCCATTTCTTTAATCAAGAAATCCTGGTGAGGGTCCCATACACTGGAACCATACTCTAGTTGGGGTCTCAATACCCTCATAACCATGTGCAGAGATCTGTACCCTTTATTTACAATCATATTTATGTGATTACCCCAATGAAGATCTTTCCTTATATTAATACCTCGGTGTTTACAATGATCCCCAAAGGGAACTTTCACCCCATCAATGCAGTAATTGAAACCGAGAGGACTTTTCCTCTTTGTGAAACTCACAACATTATAGAGGTCATTTTGCAGTTGCTGACAATCTTGTAACATATTTATTACTCTGTACAGAATAACATCATCTGCAAAAAAGCCTTTTCTCTGATTCCACTTCTTTACACATATCATTGATATATATATAAGAAAACATAAAGGCCCAATAATACTGCCTTGAGGAATTCCCCTCTTAATTATTACAGGGACAGATAAAGCTTCACCTACTCTAATTCTCAGAGTTCTATTTTCTATAAACAGAGCCACAGTCCAATTGCACTCATTTTTGCCAGTAGTATCCCATGATCTACCCTATCAAATGCCTTAGACAGGTCAATTGCAGTACAATCCAGTTGACCTCCTGAATCCAGGATATCGACTATATCTTGCTGGAATCCTACAAGTTGAGCTTGAGTGGAATAACCTTTCCTAAACCCAAGCTGCCTTCTATCAAATCAGTTGTTAATTTCGCAAACATGTCTTATATAATCAGAAAGAATGCTTTCCCAAAGCTTACATGCAATGCATGTCAAACTGATTGGACTGTAATTTTCAGCTTTATGTCTATCATTCTTTCCTTTATACACAGGGGCTACTATAGCAACTGTCCATTCATTTGGTATAGTTCCTTCATGCAAACAATAATCAAATAAGTACTTCAGATATGGTACTATATCGCAACCCATTGTCTTTAGTATATCCCCCGAAACCTTATCAAATCCAGCTGCATTTCTAGTTTTCAACTTTTGTATCTTACTGTAAATGCCATTGCTGTCATAGGTAAATTCTAATACTTCTCTAGTATTAGTCACCTCCTCTACCTGGATATTATCCTTGTAACCAACAATCTTTACATACTGCTAACTGAATACTTCTGCCTTTTGAAGATCCTCACATTCACACTCCCCTTGTCCATTAATGAAATGAAAAAAGAAAAAAAAGAAAAAGAAATGGCGTATGGCTTTTAGTGCTGGGAGTGTCCGAGGACAAGTTCGGCTTGCCAGATGCAGATCTTTTGATGTGACGCCTGTAGGCAACCTGCACGTCGTGATGAGGATGAAATGATGATGAAGACGACACATACACCCAGTCCCAGTCTTAGTGGAATTAACCAATGATGGTTAAAATTCCCGATCCTGCCGGGAATCGAACCTATGACCCCTGCGACCAAAGGCCAGCACGCTAACCATTTAGCCATAGAGCCAGAAATGATTCCTCGAGTATCCTTCTTGGAACCTGTTTCTGCCGTAAAGTACCTATACATACTCTTCCATTTTCACTAAAATTTGTAGTCTCAAATTATGCTTGCCATCATGTTATCCTTAGCCGACTTCTTTGCTAGATTCAGTTTCCTCGTAAATTCCTTCAATTTCTCCTTACTTCCATAGCCATTTCTAACTCTTATTTCTTTCCAACCTGCACCTCTTTCTTAGTCTCTTTACTTCTCTGTTATAATATAGTGGATCCTTACCATTCCTTACCACCTTGAAAGGTACAAACTTATTTTCACATTCCTCAACAATTGCTTTAAACCCATTCCAGAGTCTGTTTACATTTTTATTTACCGTTTTCCACTGATCATAGTTACTTATTAAAAACTCCCTCATGCCCGTTTTATCAGCCATAAGGTACTGTCTAATAGTCCAGATTTTAATATCTTCCTTTCTTTCACATTTATTTTTAACTAACACAAAAATAGCTTCGTGATCGCTAATACCACCTATTACTTCGGTTTCTCTATAGAGCTCATCTGGTTTTACCAACACCACATGCAGAATATTCTTCCCTCTAGTTGGTTCCATCACTTTCTGAATCAGATGCCCTTCCCATATTAACTTATTAGCCTTTTGTTGGTCATGCTTGGAAATACTTTTTTTTTTTGTGGCATTTGTATTTGTCTGAACACACACTATGTGCGTGCGTGCGTGCGTGCGTGCGGGCGGGCGGGCGTGCGGGCGCGCGCGCAGGGACCACTTCTCGGTCAACAGTTCACGAAATAATTGTAAAAAAAAACACTGAAGGGAGTAAAATGTTGAATTTTCATTTTTGATACCTATGTATTGCTTATTATTATTTATAAGTATTATTATTATTTATAAGTATTTATAAGCTTTATCCTTGGCTTTGACAAAATGAAAGTGACTGAGGCATGAGTGATGCTAGTAATGCCATTCCTTCTGCAGCCAGTCCCTGCTCTGAATGGTGTGAAAATATTGCTCATAGGGTCAGTTGGTGCATGCATTTCAGTGGGCTTGGCAGACTGATATGTAATAGCAACTTCTGGCCCGGTGAGGAAAGCAACGGGAAACTACCTCACTCCTCATTTCCCTAGTATGCCTCTTCAGTGATGCCTAGGCCATCTATGACAGCTGATGGCAGAGCTGTTGAGGATCCAACCAGCCTTCGGGCTGAGGACTAAACATACATACATTGATCGGTGGAACACTTTTCTTGTCTATACATATGTATTGCTTAGACAGTCATCTACACACTGCGTGAATTTAAAAGCCCTCTGACAATAATCACTGCTGAAACATGAGGTTTATTTAATACTAAGAAAAGGGACCACTTTTTGCATCGTAAGTGAGGGTCCACACACTTACTCACTCGCGCTCATAGCTGTGAGAGTGTAAGATAAGATGACTCGGGTATCTTTTCTTATGATAAATAAACCCTAGCTGGGCGCTTTTAATAAAGGTAATAGGTTTCACAAACATCTTCTTTGTTCCAAACATTTCCAATACCAATGCAGTCTTTCAGTGTGTGTGTCATACTGTGGAGAAGTGTGGTGTTCTCTTTATTATTCATATACATACCTGCCAACTTTCCCGATTTAGGCGGGAGACTCCCGATTTTCGACAGTTTCTCCCGCCTCCCGATTATTCTACTATTTCTCCCGATTTTAGCTTATTTTTTTGTGAACTCCAAACATTTGATTTCAAATCCCGCCTTTTCAGCTTTATACGCGAGTGGCCGGAAGTCCTTCGCTCATTGGCCGCTTTCAAATGAAATATCGATGTTTATTAATACGAGAAATGCGCGCGAATGTGCGATGTTTATTGAAACCTGTATATCGTGACGCGAATATCGATCGTCAATCTCTCGTTCTCGCGTGCTATGCCAGGACGAATAGAAGTACATAGTGTGACGACTTCTGCTGTTTGATATGTTCCTACACTACGCGGCGCTGGTGTAGGTAAAGAGGGATCAGCTGTCAATGAACATGTGATTTTAAATGAGATCTGATGTGACTTAATTCGGAATTTATCTTTTAAATAAATTATTTAAAACCGTGGGTTTATTATTGTTATGTTTCAGGAATGTACATTCTCTTTGCTGCTCGATGACTGTGTTTATGTGCGATCTGTGTTTCGTGCAAATTAAGATATAGTGTTCCTTGTTTTGAAAGTAATATGTGACAAATTCGGAGGAAATATTTTACATTTAGTAATGATTTAATGACATTACTTCTGAAATTGGTTCGTCAGTGTCTTAACGAATATCTCAAACGGGTATGTGTGCACAGAGCTAAGTCATATTTCATGAATTCACCACGAAATCAAACTCAGTTGCAATTATTAATTATAACCTTAAAAATACACATGTTCAACTGTTAGTGTACATGCTACGTAATATAAGCATATTAAAACTCTGCAGGCACCCAAATGATGTTACGTACCGTTATGTCATATATATGTAATTCCTACATAACTATTTAAGTTAAATTATATATTAACATGCTCAGATTAATGAATCTTACCAGCACTTCACCACATCAGTCAGTTAACTGGACACCTTGGACATTTTCCGGGTATGTTTTGCGGTCGTACAAGCTTGCATTTCTTTCCGTACTTCTTTTATACGGAAATAAAATCGGCATCGTATGTAATGAAAAATTAATTTTGGTACCAAGTCCTGAGCATGTTCAGTACAGCACCCAAGTCTATGAGAAACAGTAATTGAAGGTAAACTATCCAGGCATTCTTGAAATATTTCGCCCCATAATGCTTCTTGTACACTAATATTTCTCACAACAACTTCCTCTACACGAGAAAACATTAATAATAATTCACTTGATGGGTAAATGAGATAGTTGGATGAGTTACAATATTCCTGTAGACTTGTTAAAGCTGAAAACGGGCTACCCTTTGCCTCCTCGGTATTGTTTTGCAGAGACCCAATACATGCTGTACAGTCTGTCACTTTGCTTGCATGTTTAACAATATACCCACAGAAGTGATGAATAACATTCATTTTTGAACTGGTGACAGGAACTATTTGTTCATCTTCCCAACTTGATAAGGATGGCTGATCAAAGGTAAGCTTGCTGTAAATTTTCTCCTGAGCTGTACTTATGATTTTGGCATTGTCTTTGGCAACAGCTTTTGCCATGGCTCTAATCTGATTGAAAAATGATGTTAAGGGTACTTCAACTTAAGACTGGCAATTACCTCCTTTAGGTATAGCATTGCTTAGTGGGACATACACTGATTGTAACATGTGCAGATGCAAAAAGTCCACTGTAGAAGGGTGATCATCACAGTTTATGGATCGTAGGATACCAAAGTGCCTTTCCAAGGGATCTTGGTTGAATTTGCCTGTAAGCACATAAGAAAAACCGCGGCTCCACAAATACTGTGTAAGTTCTATTGTGCTTTTAAGTGTCACACGCATGGACTCAAGAGTTCTCTCAGAAGCGAATGTATTGTTTGGTGCTTTTAAGATCTCATTCATTTCACACAAACGATAAAATTTCTCACAATCAGGAAATAATGCTTCGTCAGGAGGTTTGGCATTCAATGCATCAAAAACATCATTGAGGTCCCTTGTTAGAATTTCTGTGGCTTCACTTCCTTCAAAACCATTGGTGTGACTGTCTCTAAAAAAATGAATTGCACTTGCCATAGCCCTGCTGAATAACTGGAACGCCAAACGAGCATTCATTTTCTGAAAACCGTTAGGGTTGATATGTGATGAGGTTATTTTTGGACATACTCGCAAACCTGCAGAATCCTGGAGGGTGTCATTTTCATAAACTAGCCTGTAATAGTTGAAGCTAATATTGTGGCCTTTATAGGTAGAATTTTCTTTGGCAAGAAAATAGTTTCTAATGCATTTCAGGATATGAACTGCATCTGAAAATGCCCAAATCTTTCTGGAGGAGCTCACAGGATTGGGAATGCTTACATTTAAGTTATTTAGTTTACCACTGATATCAAGATTTTGCCAAGCTTTCTTGTTTGTCTGAATCCCATCGCACACAAATCCAACAATGTGAATCCCAGCATTTTCCAGTTGAATAATAACTTGGATTATTATTTTTGACAGTATGTCACCAGGTGTGGAATTGCGACTTGCATATATTGCAATAGGTTGCACCCAGTGCTTTAAGAGTGGAACAAACATAAACACTAGGGCATGATTTGCAATATTTGCTTGTTGATCTTCTGGTGTGAGATCATCAAAGTCTACGTACCCATCTATTTTTAAAGAAGTGCCATTAAACTGTATTTCTTCTTTTAGTTTAACTTCATCGAATATTAATATTCCTAACCTGTTGTTGTCATCATCATCATAAGTGTTAAAGGCTTGAGAAATGGCACTGACTGAATGATGATTGATACCGTATGAACACTTCAGGCCTTTCAACAGACTGCGAAGATGTGATGGTGATGGCAGTGGCAGAAGGTCATGCTGTCTACAATGCCTGTAACCTTTTGGGGACTTAATTTTTAACAGGAGTGCTTCCAGTAGAAGTTTCTGATCATAACGCATGCCTTTTGAACTTCTGGTATTGCTCTTCTTCAGTATGGTATCAATTATTATCTTCTGTTTCCCACTTAGTCTTTCATTAGGGGTATTTACCTGTTTTTTGGGTGATTTAATTTCTTCAAGCTCCCTTTCTAGTTCAGCATTCTTTTTCTTTTCTTCTTTTAATCTTCTGCTAAAAAAAAGTAACTTTCCTCTGGAGATGTTTAATTCTCTTTTTTAAGATAAATACCCTCTTGTTATCAGCACTAACCTGTGATTTATTACCAGCACTAGAGCATACAGAGCTAGGGGAGGCTAGTGTGGAATAATCACCTGTGGAAGGAACATATAATTTGGTAGACTGGCGTTGATATGGAGATCTTCTTACTGTGATGTTTCGTGATAAATATTTCGGAAGATTAAGAAAAATATGTGGGACTGCTGTAGGATCCAGTTTCCATCTCTGTCTTGGAATTTCCACTTTTTCACCATTAATAATGAAACTGTCACATTTCTGGATAAGTTCGGCCGCAAAATGCAGATCACAGACACGACTTTTATCACTTAAAGGCAGATCTTGACGTGGGATAGCTTTCGACCACTTCGAGAACAGAGTGGGATCTTTTGGGGGTGAAAAAAATGCCATTTTTCATTCGATTTTTTATCGTAACCCGACTTGCAACCCGGGACATGGCAAGTTGTAGGCATATTCAGATGCGAAAGTAAATTGAAGATTATGCCCAAGTATACGTCCTACTTCTCAAATGCCTAAATATTTTTAACTTTTTAGTTCACGAAAAGTTAACCCCAGATATTTTGCACGTATAAAACTGGAAAACGTATAAAACTACCGAAAAAGACCACAAAATGTTTACACACATCTACATAAAGACGACAAAAAGCGCGCGTACTTGGCCCTTTTAACGACAGCAGCGCTGCAGGTGGCGGGGAACATGTACACCGTGTCTGTTATCATGTGATTCAGAGGGAGTCGTCACACTATTCATTTCTATTCGTCCTGGCTATGCTATGTTCGTGTTCATTCGCATCAGTCTAGTCGATTCTCGAGATTAGTTGCTAGAATTTTGGAGTCGTTTTTAGTAATATTAGTGACAGAATTAAAAGATAGACTAGTGATTTTAGTAGCCCTTTGGAGACAGTTCTGGCCAATTTTAATTTATTGCTTGATAAATAGCATTATGCTTCTTATAATCGCGCGGGCGCATGATGCAATATATTAATCTACGCATGGCATCGAAGCGCATAACTGATTCACACGTGTGGAGCATGAGTTCGTACTATTTTCGGAAGGCTTATCCGAGACCGATCATCTATCTTCTCACATACTTCATGTGAGGGAATAGATATGTGTAATTTTTAGCCGTGTAGCCTCGTATATGGCAACATTCGGGTTTGAGGCAAGTGTTATAATAATACCATAGTACTCCTGTATTGTTTGAAGTTGTGACAGTGTTCTTAATTGTTATTAGAAGGGGTATTGAATTTAATGTGTGATTATGGGGAAGCCGTCATATAGTATGTACAAAGTTAAAGAACCGGACTGAGTGAGTTGGTGCCGTGCGGTTAGGGGCGCGCTGCTGTTGGTTTGCATTCGGGAGATAGTGGTTCGTACCCCACTATTGGCAGCCCTGAGGATGGTTTTACATGGTTTCTCTTTTTCACATCAGACAAATGTTGGGGCTGTACCTTACTTAAGGATACGGTACTTCCCAGCCCTAGGCCTTTCCTATCCCATCGTCGCCATAAGACCTATTTGTGACGGTGCTAGGTAAAGCAGATTGTAAAAAAATAAAAACTAAGAAAAAACGTATTATTGGTACGTAATTTCAGAAAGTTATGTGTAAAATTGGTATAGGCCTATACAGTATCAGCAAATACATGCAACCTTCGTTGTCTGCTGTCGAGGAGCTGGATAATGAAGAATTATTTTTCTTCTGACTAGGTACGTGAATTTAATTTCTTAAATGATTAGGGCTTAACTATCATTCAAATGAAGTGCAACTGGATTATGGTAGTTAATTTGATTTAGCGACTTTTAATTTAGAATTTGGTGACTTTTGGCCAACACTGGTTAGCAACACTGGTTCGGATGCTTCTATTGTTGAGTGTTCTGTTTCATATTTGTGTTCAGTGTTGTTCTGTCCTGTTCGGTTTGATGCGTGCATGTGTTTCAGTGAAGCATATCCAGTATTTATTGACGTTTTTATAGTGGGCTGAATGTTATTTGCTTTCCCGAATCCCTGAAGGTGGTTTTCGTGTTAAGTGGCTGTTTATAGATTATAATGCAAATTTTCGTCATATTGTAGTGTTTTTGCTTGGTATTTTGAATTTTCACTATGGCCAAGAAATACAGTTCTGTTTTCTTGAAACAGTTTTCGGAACAGTTTCCGTGCATTATTGAATCCAGGAAAGGTCTTTTGCATTTTGTACTGTTTGTCGATGTGATATTTCTGTATCACATGGTGGAAAAAGTGATGTTTCAAAACACATGGAAACAAAGAAGCACCGAGGAAACGTCAAGTGTATAGACAGTAATACAAAACTAAATTTTGCTGTTAAAATTGAAGGTGATCGGGTGATAAATGCCGAATGCTTGTTTACAACATTCATTTTGGAGCATAATTTGCCACTTAATTGTGAAGGTCATGCAGGTCACCTTTTCAGAAAAATGTTCCCGGACAGTGATATTGCAAAGAAATACGGCTGTGCAAGAACAAAGACTGCTGCAATTATTGGAGAAATGGCAAAGAAAGAGAAAGAAGAAATAGTAGAAACTTTGAAGAAATGGCCATTTTCTCTTTCAACTGATGGAAGTAACAAAGGAGATTGTAACCTATATCCCATTGTTGTTACTGTATATAATCAGAAGAGACAAAAAATTGAAAGCTGCTTATTGTCTGTACCTAACTTGAAAGGGGACTCTACTGGTGCGAATATAGGTGCCCTTCTTCTCAACACTCAGAAAGAGTGCAATATTCCACTTAATAACTGTTTAGCCTTATGTTGTGATAATGCACCGGTAATGGTTGGAATGAAGAATGGAGTTCCTGGTGTGCTGAAACATGATATGCCTGATCTCTTTGTTGTTGGTTGTCCCTAACATTTGTTAAATTTGGCTGCAGAAAAGGGAGCATCATGCTTGCCATTCAGGATTGATGATTATTTGGTGGACATTTACTATTTTCTACAAAGAAGTACTAAGAGAAAAGAGAAACTGAAACAATTTCAGGAACTGTACAATGCCGAGACTAGGAAAATTTTAAAGCATGTGTGCACCCATTGGCTTTCTGTAGGCAAATGTTTATCCGGGTTGTTAGAACAGTGGCAGCCTTTGTCCAGTCTGCTCAATTATGAAGTAAAGTCTGGTAAGACAGGTCAGCTTGGAAGTCTCGAAACTTACCATATTCCTAAAATGAAACAAACATCAGTAGAAAGTGCTGCCCCTTCAAGGAAAAGAACCAATGAATCACCAGTCCCATGTTCTTCTTCACCCAAAACAACTAAACAGGATTCATTCATTAAGTGCAGTCTGTCTCGTGAAGAAAGAATATTTATGTTCCTGTCATCAAATTTAAATAAGGCTTTATGTCTGTTTTTATCAAATGTTATACCTACATTTGATAAACCAAATGTAATTTTGCAGTCAAGTGTGCCTCACATCCATTTACTGCAAGATCTGCTGCTGGACACATTAAGGAATTTGATATCGAAATTTGTACGACCTTCAGTGGTTAAATCTTCCTCTCTTTTGGAAGTCGATTACCACAGCAGGGTAAACCAGAAGAATGATTGTGACTTGTTCATTGGTAGTTCCACTTCCCAATTCGTAGAGCATCTGAAGCATGATGAGAAGGAGGAATTTTTCTCAGCAGTTCGAAAGTACTTCATTGCCGCATGTGACTACATTGTCCACAAGTTTCCATTGAAGAATGAAATGCTGAAGAATGCGACCGTTGCACGAATTACATCTGCATCCGAGGCTTCATTTTCTTCTGTGATGTATTTTGTGGCTAAGTTTCCAGTGTTACTGAATTTAGACGCAGGTGAAGAGCATGAAGCCATGGATGAATTACAGTCCCAGTTCTGTGCATTTCAGATAGATGATATACCAGATGAGATCTTAATGGAAGAAAGAATTGATGTGCAGTGGTCGATGGTGGGAAAATTAAGAAGTGGTGATGGGAGTCCAAAATATGATAGATTAGTTCGTGTTATTCTTGGTATTTTAACAATTCCTCACAGTAACGCTGAATGTGAGAGGATATTTAGTCAGGTGACTAAAACACGAATACAGTTCAGGTCATCTATTGGTGATGAAAACTTGGAAAGGTTGTTGACAGTAAAATCAAGGCTACAGGGCAACTGCTTTCAACAAATCTTTGACAGTGGGTTTCTCAGACAGCCAAAATCTGCCACTGCTTCTTCCTTTAATCAACAGCAATTTTCTACTGATGGAGAAGCTTCTGTAAATCAATAAGATGGAAGGAAGGTAGGCGTACCATATATGTTCTTATACATTTTCCGGTGTTGTGTATTTATACCATATATTCTTATAAATTTTCCGGTGTTGTGTATTTAAGTATCACAGAATACCAATACATATGTGAGAGTAAGATATTTGTGGATTTAGATTCCATTCAGTTTTGTTGGAAATATGTGTTAATTTAAATGTGGACATGATGCATGGAGCTTGCTACGATAATGTATGTATTGTGGAAGACATGTAGAATACTCAGTTTTGACCATTTTTTTTCTCCTGATTTCTCCTGATTTTTCCTGATTTTCATATCAAAATCTCCTGATGTTTGGTTTTGTAAAGTTGGCAGGTATGCATATAGTTGTGTATTTAAGTTTATTAAAATGTTTTAAAATAGACTAGATTCCAAAATAAGGAGTAATAATTCTCACTATATCAGGGCCTAGTGATGCAGCAGGTGTAATTATGAAAGCTTGACTAGAGCCAGGAGTACACACAATAAAAATCTTGCACGACGTTGATTAAAGGCAGATAGCGAAAGCAGAGTCAAACATACAGAAACTGCAACAGAAAGCAAGACAGGACAGAAGATCTAAAAGGAAGATCCAGGAAGACAAGGAATATGCATATGGTGGACATTTCACCATCTTTAGAAAGATGATTGTGTTTTAGAAGTAAGAGACTACTTCAAATGCTTTTTTCCATAATTTATATTTTCAAGCATTTATGGTTTTTTTTCTCAGAAACTACCCAGTGAAAATGCATTAAATTTTCAGGGCTTCATTATAACGCGTGCCTCTTGAATGTCCTCTAAAATCGATTTAAAAAGAATCTTACCAGCTGATATATGGTTCATACATAACCCACTCTAAAATAGAGTGCAAAAACAGTCCAAATTGAAAAAAAAAAATAAAAAAAAACAAGAAAAAAGAATATACATCTTACATCAAAGGGGCTAGTGGTCAGGACTTATCAAGGGGACATAAGATCATCATCATCATTATCTAAAGGCTTCGCCTTGTCGCTGCAACCATTGATCTCTTCTCTCTGCGTTCCTTTTCATCTCTCCATAACCTTAGCATCCCATCATCTCAACTACCTCTTCAATGATCTTCTTCCGTGGTTTCCCTCTGCCTTTCCCATCACCTTGCCTTCGAATAAGTTCTTTATGAAGTTATTATGCCGGAGAATGTGACCGAAAACTGACGCTTTTCTCCTTTGTATCATTGCTATTAAATGTCTCTGGGTGTTTATTTCTCTAAGCACTGCTTCATTAGTTTTCTTCTCTATCCAGCTAGTTCTTGTCATCTTCCTCCATAGCCACATTTCCACTGCCTCTAGTCGTTTCACGTCCTCCTTCAAGAGAGTCCATCCTTCACAGCCGTATAGCAGCATACTCCAAATGAACGTTTTGATAAATAATTTCTTTTGTTCAGTATTTAAGGATTTATTAGTTAAGAGCTGCTTCTTCTCCTCAAAGGCTTTCTTACACAGGGAAATCCTTCTTTTTATTCCCACAGTGCATCTGTTGTCATCGGTAATAACTGATCCTAAGTAGCAGAACTTGTGCACCTGTTTTATTAAAATATTTCCAATTCTGAGCTGTGCCTCTGGCTTCATTTTAGATTTGCTTACAACCATAACATTATTTTTATTTACATTAATGTTAAGTTGGAAATCTTTTAAGATGGATGTTAATTTGTTGAGCATGATCTGCATGTTCTTCTCATTGTCAGCCAGAAGTGCAATATCATTGGCAAATCTAATACAGTGTACAGTTATTCCATTTATTTTAATACCAGGTGTTTTGGATTTAAAAATTTTCATGGCCTCTTCAATGTACAGATTAAATAGAAATGGTGATAAGGAACACCCCTGTCTTACTCCTTTCCTGATTCTCACCTTGTATACTTTATCATTACTTTTGATGTTTATTCTTTGATTGATGTAGAGGTTTTCTGTCTTTCCAGTCCAAATGAATGTCCTTCATAATTTTGAACAGTCTTTTCCACTGAACATTGTCAAAAGCTTTTTCCAGGTCTACAAAAGCTATATATGTATTTCTGTTAAGCTCCAGTCTTCTCTCCAAGATGGTTTTAAGTGCTATAATAGCTTCTCTCGTTCCTACTCCTTTCCTGAACCCAAACTGATCATCATCTAGATTCTGCTCAATTGCTCCATGGGTTACAGAGGGAAATTACAAAATTAAAAATTGTCAACAATTTTTATAAACCTATGCTATATTTTTATTTAACATTTATTTTTAAATAGTGTATTATATACTTGTTATACACATAAAATTTGAGAGAGTTGTGATTAAAACTGAGATCACAGAAATTATTTTAATATATTCATGCTTTTTGGGGTACATTTCCCCTTAAAACAATACAGTGACTTGCCGCCAGAACTATTGAATATTATTTCGGATTACTTCAGTGCACCCCTCAAGTTTGAAAGTGAAAATTCTGGTGAGGATAGTGATTTTGAGGAAAGTGAACCTTTTGAAATTTCCACAACAGACGATTTGCAGGAGGACTCTGTTGATGCGGACATAACTGTTCTACGTGATGTTCCCAAAGTTCAAACAGCCTCCGAATATATGGAGGAGGTTAAAGAATTTATAAATAAGGGTTGTGGCTGTACAAGAAATTGCACTGGTCTTTTTTCCTAAAGCTTCATTCATTCTTCGAGAATAGAATGTCAGGAACTGGATTACAATTGTGGGGAACATGTCAATCACCACCACGTGCGATGAATGCATTAGTACGAAACCAGCCAATGACGACAGCTACTAAGAGAAAAAATTATGACAGAAAAGAAACTTGCCCAATTTATTACTTCAGAGGGCAGGAGGTGTGTCAGTCATTTTTTCAATTTGTATTCATTTGTGGCTCTAAGAGGCTAAAAAATTTAAAGGAACAATTCAAGAAAGAAGGGGTGCAGCCGAAAATTCACCAAAACGTATTAAATACTGCTCAGATAAAATGTATTCCTTTTGATGATCGTAAACATGCAGTGAATTTTATTAATAATTTCAGTGAACAAAATGCACTTGTCATGCTATGCCAGATCCCTACAAAACAAAGAAGTGATCTCATGCTTCTCCCAACCAGCATGTTGAAGAAGTACGTTCATACATTATACTCTGACAGTCATAAATCAATAGAGAGAATTCCTTTATCACTCTCATCTTGGTTTTCCATCTTGCGTACATTTTGCAGTAACATAGCAGTTCAGAAACCCAAGACTGATCTTTGTATGACTTGTAGAAGCAATCAAACTCTAATAGGGATACTGTAAATAATGGATGAGGAGGAAAAAAGAAATCTGATGGAGAAGGCTATACAACATCTTAATCACGTCCAAGCAGAGCAGACTGCTTATAAAAACACCATAGACAATTGTAGACAACTGGAAACTCCTTTTTCTCTTGGACCACATAGCTGAAACACATACAAAGGTACAATGCATTATAGTTTTGATTTTGCCCAACAGGTGCACTTACCATACGATCTGCAGCAAGTTGGACCCATTTTCTTTCTTACAAGGCTACAAAGTGGATCTATTTGGTGTAGCGTGTGAACCACTTAACAAATATGTTTTTTTACATTATTTCAGAAGCTTGTATTGCAGGTAAAGGAGTAAATACTGTCTTATCTCTTGTACATTACTTCTTGGAAACATTTTCAGTAGGTGAGGAGCATTTAGAATTCCATGCTGATAACTGTGTTGGGCAAAATAAAAACAACTGCTTAATGAGATACCTCTTGTGGAGAGTTATGACAGGAAAGAACAGCAGTTATAAAATATCATTTTTGCCAGTGGGGCACACAAAATTTCAACCTGATTTGTATTTTGGTTGTTTCAAGAGGGCATCCCGGGAAAATGAAAGTGAAGTTATTGAAGATGTAATTAATGTCGCCCGTAAAAGTTGTCAGGTTTCTTGCTCTATTATTCCTATAGCTGTTGGCACCGAATCCAGAAATGTTACAATTCCTACTTGTATGTTGGGTAGTCAGCCCACAGGCTGGTCTGATCCTCCACAGTTCCACCAAAGGCTATCATAGACAGCCTAGGTGTCACTGAAGAGGCATACTACGGAAATGAGGAGTGAGGTAGTTTCCCTTTGCTTTCCTCACCGAGCCAGCAGTTGCTTTTGCATATCAGTCTGCCAAGCCCACTGAAATGCATGCACCAACCAACCCTATGGGCGATATTTTCACACCAATCATAGCAGGGAGTGGTTGCATAAGGAATGGTATTACTAGCATCGCTCATACCTCGGTCACTTTCATATTGTCAAAGCCAAGGATGAGACTGAGACAGGTCAATGAAAGTAACAAATTGCTCTAGCCCATACCAGAAGACATAGCGCACTGTAAACACTACGTCTTGCCAGCAAGGGCTCATATGACTGGTAAAACAAGTTCCGTGCTGGAATGAAGAACATTCCACAAATAGCCCAGATACATCACTTTGTGTGTATGAAAGAGCACCCTTGTGTAGTGTTGACAAAGAAATCCATAGTTTCTGATGAAGTACCGTACACCATCCTTCCAGAAGATCCACCGTCTGACTTCAGTGACCTTCCGCAAATCATCAAACCTCAAGGACTTAGCATCGATAGACAGATGTATCTCCATGAAAAAATAAGACCCTTCGTCTCAGAAGATAAGAAAGATGTACTATGTCCTGCTGTAACATCTTCCCCTGCTCCAGTAACGCCGCCACCAGCCGCCTCAAGTGAAAATCTTACAGAGCCGGCTTCTATTTCTCCTCCTCTGCCAATAATTACACCACCATCATCATCTTCTTCAAAAAGTGTAACGCCTAAAAAAACAAGTAAGGCTCAGAAGAGAAAACCACCAACTCCAAGAAAATTCTTCCCAAAGAAGAGGTCTCGACCCACCTGCAGCTTCTGTGGAGAGGTAGGACATTGGGACCAAATGGTGAGAGGGCATATAATATGCCCAAAACGCAGGCTTCAGCATGAATAACTGATATCCCTGTCTAATGCTGGCTGTAATTAACGATCATTAAGGTAGAGTAGAAGTCCGATAGTCCGGCACGTTCAGGACCGGCCCGGTGCCGGATTATCGAAAATGCTGGACTATCAGGCGGTACCTCTTACTTTGATATAGGTTAAGGCGTACAGCGAAAACAGCTGTAACACAGCGTTTTGCGGTAAAATGTTAATCAGCAGAATCATTAGTTTAATAACATTAGCTCAAAATTAGGGCAGTACCAAATTTTCATTCAACACATTCAGTTTACATACACATATTGTACAATATTTTAGTGTGACAAAAAATTCTCGATTATCTTTTTGTTTTCGAGATCGTTGTCGCTTGGCATAAAAGCTATTTCTGATGATATGTAAATCAATACGTTCAGTGGCATTGTAATTAGTATTACACACAGCAAAAGTGATGAATTTATTTTGGGAATCGGTGGCTTCTGCCCAGCTGATTCTCTCCTTTTCTTCGGTTTCCTCATCTAAGTAATTCTCTTCAAGATTATGTATAGGATGAGGGTTTAATACACTTTGGATAATATCTTAATCGGTTAGCTCCTGCTCGGTAGGTTCATTGATATCCATTTGAATCCACTCCGCGAGTTCCTCTTCAGATGCGTTATCCAAAGGATTGTTGTTGGTTACACTTCTTACAACATCCAAAACTTCAGACACTGATTCGGGATGCTGTTCCTCCCCAACAGTCTGTGTTGTTGAATCAAATGTAGGATCCACAGTTCACCAAAAAGTTTTCCCCAGCATCGTTGTAAAGTAACTTTCTTTACTTGAGGCCAGGACAGTGCGGCAGCATAGACGGCATCTTGTACATTAAATTTGTTTGAAATTCAGTTACATCACACTCAGCACTTAACAGGATGCGAATGAAAGAGCTCCTATAAAAGCATTTAAAGTTCTGGATTACCCCTTGATCCATTGGCTGAATCAGTGATGTAACATTAGGCGGCAGAAAAGTAGCAAATATATTTCCAGAAACTAACTCAGCTACTGGTGGATGTGCTTTACAGTTGTCCAAAAGAAGGATGGCTTTGCTGTCTTCTGGTAGACCAAGGTTTTTTGAAGCTTTCTTTGACTTGTGGCACAAAATAATGCAAGAACCAGTCTTCGAATCGGGTGGCGGTCATCCACGCATTTGATTGAGCGTCATAATGAACAGGCAAGTTCGTAACATTTTTAAATGCCCGAGTTTTTATAGATTTACCAATTAGAAAAGGAGTTATTTGGTGGCTTCCAGATGCATTAGCACATAGCAAAACTGTCAATCTGTCTTTGTTTTTTTAAACCGTTTAGCCGCATTTTCACCTCCCGCAGCTAGAGTAGATGTTGGTAAGCACCGCCATAGTAGGTCCGTTTCATCAGCATTGTAAATCTGATCAGCTGTGATTATTAACTGCGAGTATTTCTTCAAACTCGTCTTTGTATTTTTCTGCTGAATCTTGGTTTGCTGAAGGTGTCTCTCCGGTTACATCAAGTCTTCAAATTCCATGCCGAAACTTGAAGTTTCTGAGCCAGCCATCAGAAGAATTGCATTCACTTTCTGCAACATCTAAGTCTTGTCCAAATTTCTTTGCCTTTTCAATAACCATTGGCCCCGTTACCGGCTTTCCTTCGGAGCGTACTGCACTAAACCATTTGTACAATAAGCTATCTAATTGTTCCAGTTTTGGATTTTTTAATGTTTGTCTGAAAGTCAATTTTTCAGTTGTTACCGGTTGAGAAGCCAATTTCATTAGTTCATCTTATTCTTTTTTTATGTCTTAAATGGTTGACGAGCCCACATTGAATTCATTCAACAAAATATTTCTATTCACACCTTTCTCCAGGCGTCTGATGATTTCCAGTTTCTGGTTGATGGTCAGAGTTACATGCTTACGTTTCTCATCTGATTTGGAACTTGAAGAAGGTTTCGATTTCGAGAACATTGTCACTGCTTAAATACCTAGAAAACTTTGATATGTATGTTCACTGAACTACTGTAATACAGATCCTAGATGGCAAGAAAAAATATTGTAGCGTAAAGTGCTCACAGTCAAAACAATGAACTGAACTTGTGTTTGGTGACAGCCAACAATGGCAATTATTTCTAACAATAGCAGATGTGTAGGGGACAATTCCGGGTGGTTTTGAAACGCGCCGTGCGCCTTAACTGTTACAAATGTAAAGAAAAATAACATTAAAAATCCTGCAATGGTGCTGGACTAATGGAATTCTACTGTATGTGATAATTTTTGTAAAGTGCAATAGTGTTGCAATTAGTTGTCTTCAGTGACCTTCTGCAAATCATAAAACCTCAGAGACTCAGCATCGTTAGATAGATCTCCATGAAAAAATTAGACCATAAATAATATCTGTTGGTAATTTTTGTTTAAAAAATTCTATGTCAGAATACCGGTGAACATGAAAATGTAAACGCCAGTGTAACTTCCAAATAGTTTAGTTGTTATTTGTGTCACAAAGTAACCTCTTTGATTTTGGCATTGCTGGTGCCTGGGAATCGATGACACAGATACTGGAAGCATTCACCTTCACTGTTTATAGCCTTAACAAAATCCTTCATAAGACCTAGTTTGACATGAAATGGAGGTAACGGTATGTTGGACTTGTCAACAAGACATTCTTGGTTTATGTTTTACAAGCCAAGAATCCACTGTCTGCATGGTTGCCATTCCTTTTGAATCCAGTGTTGTGACCTTGCTCGACTGTCACACTCACATAGAAAACAGGGATGTTTAGTGGAAGCTGCTTGTAGACCTGTCAGAATACCATTTGTCTTTTTGGTTCTGATACTTTACACAACACCATCTCAAGATTTTTGTATGTTTCTTGCATAACAACTGAATGAGCAACGGAAACTGGTGCATGTTCATTTCCATTGTGAAGAAGAACACACTTCAAACCAAGCTCGGAGACATCAGTAAAAAGTCTCCAGTGAATGGGGTCATAATGTGATATTCCTAGTTTCAGCATAACCTATGAAATGCTGTTGCATTAAACTAAAGTTCTCTCATCTGAAAAAAGGGTTAAATTTATTTTTCACCTTGTCTGTACCAATAGTACATCGTCCCTGGTACCAACATGTTCCTTTCACAGAGTCTAGACCCAAGTGCCTCAGCAGATTCCTTTGTAAAACCAAGATCTTGAACTATATATTTAATGCACTTTGCTTGAAAAATTTGGGTTCTTTCCCAGCAACTTCCGGTGAGAAATTGCAGTCAAAGGTAGCACCAGCCATTTCTACATCATCTTCAGAAGATGTTCCGGACGCTACATTACAGGTACATCTGGGGCCACGAGGAATGGGTAAAATTTCAGATGAAATATTACTTGGATTCACAATCTTACTTTTGTTCCTGCTGTTAAAGCCCTTCACATTCACTGAACAAAAGTAGCAGTGAGAATTGTGGTCTTTGGGTCGTCGCCTCACCATTGATATTCCGAATGGCAGTGCTGTACGCTCACCATTCACCTACTGTTGTAACTGCCTTACATAGTTCCTACAAACTTTATGAGGAGCCCACAGTTTGTCTTGGTTTCCCAGTTTGAAGCCAAAGTACGCAAGTAGGCCTTTCTGATGAACTCTGTTATATTGTGCCGCTGTTTTATCAGCACGAAACTTCCACACTCTTAGCAGAATATATCTGGACTGTTCATGAAGCCAAAATGTGACATGATACTGTATAGGCTTTTAGGGTTATGCCGTGTCAAGAAAAGGCGAAATTCTTAACGTTTCACAGAAAACTGTGCTCTGCGTCCTCAGAAGAAATCTTGACTGACCACGAGAAAGGCCTCTTAAACAATGACACTTTGAAATTTGGACGTTATTATAAAAGTGGAAATCATACATTCATTCACCACCAGATGGCCCCCAGGATGTGGCACACCGCTAGCGTTCAAAGCAGAAGCTGACCAAACCATCACAATCAGACTAAGCGGTTCACATAACGTGTTTGCGTAACATATGACATAGACAGGTGTATGATATAGACACAAGCCTGGCCAAATGTTCTAATTGATTCTGACAGTGTATGTTTTGAGTGTACTATGTGAAGCTGTACTTTTTATAGGAATAAAAGAACAGGTTGTAACAACTTGCAAGGCAGCTTTGACTTTGTCATGTTTAATAGACAACAATAGTTCTTATAAAACATCAAATATGGTTGAACAAACCTTACATTTACAGTAGGTATGTGCTAATATTCTTCTCCTAGACAGGAAAGATGCTCATCCTTCCACATAGAATTGGCGTCAGGAAGGGCATCTGGCCGTAAAACAAGGCCAAATCCACAGGTGTAGAAAAAGCAGTAGAAGAAGAATTGTTATTTTATCTGAGTCTGGCAAGTTGTGGAAAAATTGCAGAGTGGTATGGACATAGTCTTCGAGGAGGAGTACAAGGTGCAAATAAATTAATTAAATAAGTAAATAAATAAATCCAAAACAAAAGTAATGGAGTGAAATAGAACATTCAGGTGATGCAGGAAATGAAGTCTTACAGGATGTAGATGTATATTGTTTCTTCAGTACTAGAATAATGATGGCAGAAGTAAGGAGGACATTAAATGCAAACTAGCACAAGCAAGGAAGGCCTTCCTTCTAAGAAAAGAAATTCCTCACTTTGAACATTGGTATAGGAATTGGAAAGATAGATGTTTTGAGTACTTTTGTCTGGAGCATGGCATTGTTTGGAAGTGAAACAGGGATAACACTTTTTTTTTTTTTTTTTTTTTTTTTACAAGTTGCTTTATGTAGTTATGGTGATGATGGGACAGGAAAGGGCTAGGAGTGGGAAGGAAGTGGCCGTGTCCTCAAGTAAGTTACAGCCCCATCATTTGCCTGGTGTGAAAATGGAAAACCATCTTCAGGTCTGCCGACAGTGTGGTTCGAACCCACTCTCTCGAATATGGGATACTGGCCGCACTTTAGTGACTGCAGCTGTTGAGCTTGATTGATGATAACTAGCTTAAGAAGAGAGTAGAAGCTTTTGAAATGTGGTCTTACAGAAGAATGCTGAAGGTGAGATGGGTAGATCGAATCACGAATGAAGAGATACTGGATCAAATTGATGGCAAAACTTGATCAGAAGAAGAAATGGAGTGATAGGACACATCTTAAGATGCACAGGACTTGTTCAGTTGGTTTTTGAGGGAAGTGTAGGCAGTAGGAATGGTAGTGGTAGACCAAGGTATGAATATGACAAACAGATGAGAATGGATGTTGGATGTAGTATTTATGCAGAAATAAAAAAAGTTTAGCACAGGTTAGGGTGGCATTGAGAACTGCATCAGACCAGTCTATAGACTGATGACCCAATCATCATCATCATTTTATGGCACTTATTTGGGTAAGATTATCTCAATGTATTTCTCCTTAAAACAATCATCATGACCACTGAAGTGTTTCATTTTTTTATTAATTCTGTCTCTTTATGCCTTTTGTTAATGAGTTTCTGGTCACTATCTGCCTGTTAGCATTACCAACTTGTATTCCTCTGACCTATTTCCTGTTCCTAGAGTTTGAGTTGGTTGGGTGTTTTTGCATAGAGTTGACTCAAGTTCATGAGGGCAATTGGGAAGCTTGCTACACATGAGAACAACCCCTTCTGGTTTTGAAGTAAAGTTTTACAACCAAGGGTCTGATGATGCTAATAACGTCCTCTAATCCATATGCTCTTATTTAGCCAACAGTCGCATTCATAGCTAAAGCTATACAATACATTTATAAGCCATATATTTTTTATTAAAAGTAACAATGAAAGAAGTAGTCTTATGTACCATAGACATTTACTAAAGCCTGATTATCAAGAGAAGTACTTTGCCACCTCCCAGAGATACTATAGGCCTAATTTGTTTGGACAGACGCAATATTTTCTTGATACTCTGTAATATATTCTATATTGTTAAATTATTTGTATTGCATATGTTGCAAGAAAATGATTATAAAGAAGAAGATGGATATTTTTAAACTTTATAACTGTTTATTATTTAAAAAATATTGTTGCTTTAAATAAGTGGTTCATAGTGTAAGTTACTATAGTGACATCCAAGTTCATGAACCATCAACAATGACTGAGTGGCCTAGTAAGTGGTCCCGAGTGTTGGGATACCAGTTGCTATGGAATGGAAGTAGGTATCTCAGACTTATTCTGAGTCATGGCTCTTCTTAGGCTCAGGTGCCTAGGGCTATACAATCCACTGGTTATCTCTAACCCATTAGAGAAGAGATCCTCACTGAGACTTTGTGTAAGTAGGGTAGCATCCTGCTTCACAGAATTTACTGAACTCAGAACATTTTAAGCAAGCCTCGAACGTATGGGAGTAATGGAGCCCCACTTCCATTTGACAGGTGAGGGGCTCCTTGGAAACAACTTGGCGAACGAAATGGAATTCGATGGTGAGCTATAAATATAAATGGGACATGATATAAGATTTTAAACTTTTGCTGTGTCAAGAAAACTAGGTGAAATTCTTTATGTTTCGCAGAGAACTTTGCTCCGCATCTACAGAAGAAAATCTCAACTGTTTACAAGGAAGACTTCTCCAGTAATGAAGGTTTGAATTTAAGAATGTTTACCGTTTGTAATAAGTGGTACGCTCATTCTTCACCAGATGGCTCACTGTACGCTAGCTCAGTGCTAGCATTCCAAGAGGCACCTTATGACACCATCTAAGCTCCAATTAAGATGTTTCTGTTACACTGTATGTGTGTTGTGAAGAAACAGCCAGGTTATCAGACCAATCAGGAACGAATGTGGTAGAAGAAATAAATAGAAATAATAAAATAAAGTGCAACAGAAGACTCACAGGATAGAAGAATATAACAGAGCTGAAGAATGAAAAGAAAGTGTATAGAAAAAACAGAGGAAAAGAAGTCCGAGTCGGTCTGCTGGGGGGGAAATAAGAGATGTACACACATTGTAAAAGTATGACACTTAACACAAAGCCTGGAGTGAACCATCTGGTGATGAGGAACGTATGAATTTGGAAAAGAGTGAAAGGAGAAGGAAGACATACCTACGTAAATTCTTAATGGCTGGCAACCACATATTACTTGATTGATAGCCAGTGTCCCTGTTGAAAATTGTTGAGATTTTTACATATTTCCACAGCTTGCCATATAATCCTAGATCTGTAGTGTTTAGTGTGGGTAATACCTCGAACGTCTCAGAATAAGACATCATGACCCAACAATAGGGCATGCTCAGCTATAGCTGGATCGGCATGTTTGGCCAATATACACCATGCTGCAAGTACAGAGAATTTTGTATAGCCCAGGGTGAAATAGCGGGACAAATTTGTCCTTGCTTATACCTAAACATGCCGGTCCGTTGGTACTCTTATTAAGGAACACCAACGAAATATCCATCTCAACCAGCCAGACAAGTCAGCTATAGCTGATCATGTCCTATCGTCAGGTCATGATGTTGTGTTCCGAGATGTTTGAGCTCTTACCCACACTTAATACTGTAGGTCTAGGATTATAAGGAAAGCTGTGGAAATACGTAAAAATCCTGGCAATTTCAACAAGGACACTGGCTATCAATGAATTAATACGTGGTTGCCAGCCATTAAGTATATTTTATGTAGGTCCCTGTCCTTTCACTATTGTTATTTTGTTTCATTGTTTCCCAAATTTGTACGTTCATTGCCAGATGATTCATTCCAGGCAATGTGTTAAGTGTCATACTTTTATAACGTGTGTACACCTGTTGTGCCCCCCCCCCCAAACTGACTCACACTTGTTCTGCTCTGTTTTTTCCTATACACTTTCTTTTTAGTTTTATTTCTATTTATTTCTTCTGTTACATTTGTCCCTGATTAGTCTGATAATCTTGCTGTTACTTTGCAACACACATAAGGTGTAACAGAAACATCTTATTTGGAGCTTAGATGGTGTCATCATCTCCCACACAGAATGCTAGCATTGTGCTAGTGTGCAGTGAGCCATCTGGTGACGAATCAGTGTACCACTTACTACAGACCAACGGAAAACATCCTAAAATTAAAACCTTCTTTATTGGAGAAGTTTTCGTTGTGAACAGTCAAAATTTTCTTCTGAAGATGCAGAGCATTGTTCTCCGTGAAACGTAAAGAATGTCCTTTTTCTTGTTTTTGCAAAACTTGCCGTATGCACTGACACCAGTTTTATCAAAACTCACTTAATGCTATTCTGTTTTAAAATTCTATATTACTAGCATGCTCTTATAGTTGTACTGCCTGAAAGCAGATAGCAGGATGAGCATTATTTTTCCAACACTTGTCCGACGACAGATATTTGTGGTTCTTAAGTAAGTGTACTGCTTGACAGCAGATGGCACAGCATGTATTATATTCTGTCCCTTGGTGCTGAAAGTGTTATGTGAATCAGTGGTCATTGCCCGCCAAATAATAGAAGTTAATCAATGCGAGCAGTGATATAGTTAAACATGGAAGGTGAAAATGAATATAATATTCCTGTGAGTGAAACACATGGTGGACGTAAAAGAAGAAAGGAGAAAGAAGCGAATACCTCCCGACCGAAGTCATCACAGTACTCAAAAAGTGTAGAACCTGGTATTGACCGCACACATGGCTAATGGAATGAGGCAAGAAAGAATGGTAGGAAAGAGTGCCATGCAGGCGAACTCGCTTTTGCTGACATCACGTGTAAGTAGATCTTTATGTATCTGTATCTGTAGGAGAACAGCTGGAGGGAACTGTTGTGCTAACCATGACATTCTTTTTCTACAAAAGTTGGCACTTTCTTGCTGAAAAGTGGCAGCCCCTCCATAGGTCATAGCACTTCAATGGCTTAAAAGGCTAGGAGTTCATTTCAAATTATATTAAAGCATTCCTTGTCTACAAATATTGTAGATAATATCTGTGCATTGCTGATCATCTTTCAGACTTCTGTAATCTACTGTACCCTACTGGAGGCAAGAGCAATCAAGATGTAGTGCTTTTGACATACATGGATATCACAGCACCTACCAGATAAGTTGTGTATCGCACTGAAGCTAAAGCCCCTAGATCAGTATCCATGAAGTACAAGATAAAGATTAGAGATGGGTCGATTGTGCCAGTTTGTGTGGCTACATTTCATAAAAGAACATGTATGTATTGTTCTTCTCTGTAATGAACTTCTTGAAAAACAAACTAAATATTTTCTCATTTTCTTGTGTTTAATATTATTACTACTTATCTCTGCGTTTTATTCACTTCTAGGTGTGTCGCAGGATTGGTTAGCTAGGATTGCTCGACATTATCAACAACACGGGACCGCAGTGAAGGAACAGAAAGGTGGTTCAAGAGCAGTGCAAGAGGACATTGCCATTACACAGCAAGTGAAACAACACATTATGAAGTATAAGTGTAGGGAGAGCCGTTACAGTAGAGGAAAACTGATTAGATCATATTTACCACCAAGACTGAATGTAAATATCATGTGGGAGAACTTTTGTAAAGAACAAAGGCAAGAACATTTGTTCTGTGTCAAAATTCAAGACAGTGTTCTATAAGAATTTTAATCTCGGTTTTGGTAATCCACACCTATTCAAAGTGCAAGGAACTCAAACTAAGAATAAAGATTGCAGAATCCGAAGAACTTCAAGAAGTGTGTAGAACGGAGCTGAGAGTGCATAGAGCCCGTGCAAAGAAGTTCCACACTATTATGAACACTTACTCTGAAAACTGCATAAAAGTTGCTTTTGGCATGCAGCGAAATCAACCTTTGCCAAAACTCGCTGTTGGAGAAGTGTTTTATGCAGGCAATTAACAATATCAGGTACGCAGATGATACTGTTGTCATAGCAAATGAATTACCTGTGCTCCAACACATGATAGACAAATTAGTCCAGCGCAGTGAAGAGTTTGGCTTGTTTGTCAACGCTTCCAAGACCAAAGTTGTAGTCTTCTCTAAAAGAAAAATTCCAGCAACCCTGTCAATAAACGGCAGTAAGATTGAACAAGTATCCTCCTTCAAATACTTGGGTACTGTGCTAGATGAGGAATGTGATTCCAAGAGGGAAATAAAATCTAGAATAGAACAGGCCAGAAGGCAATTTTTTAGCATGAAACAGCTATTTATAAAATCGGACCTAAGTGTGCAATTAAGAATGCGAATGATTCGGTGCTATGTATTCTCCATTTTTCTCTTTGGATGTGAAAGCTGGACCCTTGACCAAAATCTAGAAAAAAGAATTGATGCTTTTGAAATGTATCTATATCGCCGCCTATTCCGAATACCGTGGGTGCTGAAAATTTCAAATGACGAAGTCCTTCATCGCATGAAGAAACAAAAAGAACTATTACTTACTGTTAAAAAAAGAAAAACCCAATATCTAGGTCACATTATGAGAGGCGAGAAGTACCAGCTATTACAACTCATCATTGAAGGTAAAATACAAGGGAAAAGGTCTGTTGGCACGAGGAAGAATTCATGGCTGAAGGACATCCGAAGATGGCACAACTGCACTTCAGAAGATGCTTTCCATGCTGCAACATCACGTCCAGAGCTGGCTATGTGGACCGCCAACCTCCGCTAGGAGAAGGCGCCTCAAGAAGAAGAAGAAGAAGATATGGTTCTATAAACTGAGTGTAATGGTACATGAAGCAAAACCTGTGATAAAATCTTTCATTATACATGGTGTGAAACCGAAGCTGGGAGAGGTGCAAATGAAATTGCATCTGCACTGCAACACTTTCAGGTACAGTTGGAAGAAAGCACTAGAAACCGTAGTGTGAAGGGATTGAAATTTGAACTGTATTCGGACTCTTGCACCAGCCAGAACAAAAATTCTATAATCTGTCTATGCTGGCACATTCCATGGAGCATACCAAAGTATTTGTAGAACTTGCTCACTATTTCCCCATTCACCGACATAGTTTTATGCCACTGGATCGTGTCTTTGGCAGGATTGAGAAAGAATAACAGAAGAAAGAGAACATTATATCACCTTGTGAATATAGGAGTATTATAGAAAAGTTTGGAAAGGTATTATTGTGGGGAACAAGTTGGTTTTCCTATGACTTCAAACGTATTTCTAAGGAACTCATCAAGGCTACCTTACCTTTCAAAATGATGAATGCTCGGGTGATCTCATACACCTATTCCATACATTAGAATTTTTTTTAAACAATTAGAAATTTATCTGTATTTCCATATGAGACATGTTTTGCCTTTGTAAGACATACCCTAACATTTTGACGCTGTTATCCTTCACAACTGGTAATTACAGCCAACGGTTGATATGTTGGTATCCATATTATCTCTAAACATTTTTTTCTCATTGACTACCCCTGCTGTAATATGTCAATATTATTTCTTAGTAATTACAATTTAATTACAAATCAGGTACCTGATTTTTGCCTTGAAGTATTACTGTGACTGATGATGCCTTCAATGAAAGGTAAAACATGTCTCATATGGAAATAAAGATAAATTCATTATTATTATTATTATTATTATTATTATTATTATTGAGGCGCCTTCTCCTAGCGGAGGTTGGCGGTCCACATAGCCAGCTCCTGATGTGAAGTTGAATGGAATGGAGCTGCAAGTGAAGCCCATAAACAGAAACTGGCAAATAAGTTAATTTGAGAGGGAGGATTTACACAAGTAGTACAAGAACTGACTCGTCTCAATAACTTGCTAGATGTATTCTTGGTTAAACCATGGAAATTGTTTGATAAAACTGAGGTAATTGAAGGAATAGGTGACCATAAGGCTGTAATAATGGGTGTAGGACTTGTACCAAAAATGCTGAATAAGAGGGTCACACAAGACAAGAAATGATACAGAAAAACTAAAGTTGATGAATTTGGGACTTACCTTAAATCACAATTCAGTTGTTGGATAAGTGAAGGGAGTAATGTGGATACACTTTGGGCTAAATTTAAAGGAATCATTTGGGAAGGAGAGAAGAGATTTGTACCTGTTAAGAAGAGTAAAATGACCTCAGACCCTGTTTATTATACAAGGGAAATAAGAAAATTAAAAAGAAAATGTAGAATAGTAAACAGGAAAATCAAAGAGGGTAGGGAGAATAGAGAAACTAGAAAACAGCTAATGAGGGAACTGAATAGAGTGAAAAAAGAAGCAAAAGAGAAATATATGAATGGCATACTTCAAGAGGGTAATGACCACAAAGGAAAATGGAAAAAGTTGTATTCATATATCAGGAATCAAAAAGTAAACGGAATCCAAATTCCTACAATGGTGGGAGAAGTGGGTGAACACTATTTAACAGATACTGAGAAAGCAAATCTATTTAGTAGGGAATTCAGAGATTCAGTAGAAGATTGTCAGGAGTTGGAAACAGTAACAGAAGATAGAGAGGGAGAGACACATAGGGAAACAAGAAGCTTCTCATTCACAGGGCCGGATTAAGAGGGGGACTAAAAGGGCTGTAGCCCTGGGCCCCGCGTGCCAAGGGGCCCCGGCCTTTGGCCGAACCTAAAATTGTATAAAAAGGCCTGTTGTTCCACCTCCATGCATGTATATGAATATTTACCCTCGCAAAATAACGAACACGCACTCTTCCTTCCTTCTTATCAGCTGTCCGTGATAGTATTTCATCTCTGCTAGAATGTCCGACTCCATGGCTAAATGGTTAGCGTGCTGGCCGTTGGTCCCAGGGGTCCCAGGTTTGATTCCCGGCAGGGTCGGGAATTTTAACCATCTTTGGTTAATTTCCCTGGCACAGGGGCTGGGGTGTATGTGTTGTCTTCATCATCATTTCATCCTCATCACGACGCGCAGGTTGCCTACGGGAGTCAAATCAAAAGACCTGCACCTGGCAAGCCGAACCCGTCCTGGGATCTCCCGGCACTAAAAGCTGCTAGAATCAATTACCGTCCGGAGACACGAATCCTCGCTACTTACGCACTGTAATTATTGTAAAAGTTATTGTTGACGAAAGTTTAAATCTGTCACCTTGCGAGTACGGGTAGAGGGGAAGGAGGAAGAGGTCTAGGAAGTGAGCGGGAGGAGACAGGGGAAGCACGGTGAAATGCACATGCTGTACTGTATCTTTGCATCAGGAACAGAACTTCCAGTTCACCTCTGATTATTGAACCATTCATAAGTTACAACTGTAATGTTCTTGTAAAATGGATAGAAAATATCCTAGTGGTGCCAAAAAACGTAAGTTCTGTTTTGTATGTCGATTTGATAGTGATGATGAGACAAATGTAAAATATGTTTTGGCATTACGAAATATTAACATGAAAAATGGAGAAAAATTGTAGTCTTTTTCAACACTTCCCTATTCATCAATTTAAGTGGTAGTAGTTCTATAACAACTTCAGTATGCTAGTGATGTTACTAAGAAGGGGCCCCACATTTTTAAATAGCCCAGGGCCCCCAAACACCTTAATCCGGCACTGCTCATTCACAAATGAAGATATTTTCAGAGAAGTCAAACTGCTTCAGCAAGGAAAAGCAGCAGGAAGTGATCAAATTACTGGGGAGGTATTAAAGACAATGGGGTGGTACATAGTGCCTTATTTAAAATTTCTCTTTGACTATGTCATAAATAATAGTGTAATACCAAAGGAATGGAAGGAATCTATAATAATACCAATTTACAAAAGGGTGATAAAAGGAAATCAGAGAACTACAGACCAATCAGCCTGACCAGTATAGTTTGTAAAATACTGGAGAGTTTAATATCAAAGTACATCAGAGGGATATGTGATGATAAAAATTGGTTCATGAGGAGCCAGTATGGATTTAGAAAGAAATTTTCTTGTGAGGCACAACTGGTGGGATTTCAGCTGGACATATCAGATCAGTTGGATTCAGGAAGCCAGTTAGATTGCATAGCCATAGATCTTTCCAAAGCCTTTGATAGGGTGGAACATGGAATATTATTAAAGAAATTGGAGGGAATAGGATTGGACGTAAGGGTTATACATTGGATAAGAACATTTCTAAATTCAAGGGTTCAGAAAGTCAAAGTAGGAAATAATATATCACAGGAAGAGGAAGTTTGGAAGGGAATTGCACAGGGTAGTATAATTGGTCCATTACTTTTCTTAATATACACAAATGATTTAGGGAACAATATAACATCAAAAATAAGATTGTATGCAGATGACATAATTGTTTATAGGGAAATAAATAACATTGAGGATTGTTCAGAATTACAAAGGGACCTTAAGAGTATCCAACTATGGGTTGAAGAAAATAATATGAAGGTTAATATAGTCAAATCAACTGTTATAACATTTACAAACAGGAGCTTTAAAACTGAATTTGAATATACTTTGGATGAGGTAGTTATCCCAAAAGATAGCAAGTGCAAATACTTAAATGTGAGATTTAAAAGTAATTTGCACTGGAAGAGTCATGTTGATGACATTGTTGGGAAAGCATACAGATCGTTACATGTCATAATGAGGCTACTTAAAGGATGCAACAAAGAATTAAAAGAAAAAAGTTACTAAAGTATGGTTCGTCCATTATTGGAATCTGCAAACAGTGTTTGGGGTCCTCACCAAGAATACCTAATAAAAGAAATAGATACAGTAGTGTGCAGAGGAAAGCAGCAAGATTTGTAACAGGGGATTTCAGGAGAAACAGTAGTGTATCAGAAATGTTAGAGGAACTTGGGTGGGAAACTTTAAGTAAGAGAAGGGAGAAAACTAGACTTATAGGATTATATAGAGCCTATACAGGAGAAGAAGCATGGGGAAAAATCCGTGAGAGGCTTCAGTTGGAAAATAATTATATCGGCAGAACTGACCACAAGTATAAAATTAGAAGGAATTTTAGCAGAAGCGATTGGGGTAAATTTTCATTCATTGGGAAGGGCGTGAAGGAGTGGAACAGTTTACCAGGGGTAATGTTTGATCCTTTTCCAAAATCTATACAGATATTCAAGAAGAGAATAAACAGCAACAGGGAAAACAAATGAAATGTTAGAGGGCATTCGACCATTCTCTTGTAAATAAAAAATGTTTGTGAAAAAATTGATTCCATCCCCTGATCCATGGAGTTTGGACAGCCAAAGTAGGGGACTTGCCTGTAGGGGTGAAGAACAGTGGGGACTTTGAGGGCCCTGGAACCGCTACGGTAGGCCCTTCAGGAACTCTGAAAAGTGGTGGCAAAAGGTGCTCTGGTTAAGACACAGCAGGTCGTTATGGTACTTAGGTTCCAAAATGGTTTTTAAAAAAAGTAAATAAATCCAATGTAAATTTTAATCTTATACCAGTTGCATAGTATTATTTGAAGTATTCCACATACTGTATATGAGTTGACTATGATCGTAAGTATAGGAGATATTATAAGTAGAATTTTGTAAACAATATAAATTTATTAAGGATGATCTGTTTGTTTAATAGAAAAAATTGTTAGCATAAATTGTATATTATTGTATTCTAGAAAAATTTTCTTCTCTTGTTAATTTAAAATTTAGTGCTTGACAATAATGTATTTTAGTGTACCATTTGCCACTGAGGTAGACACTTCATTTGCAAATAAAAAGATTTTGATTTGAGTTGACTTGATTTGATTTGATTCGATTTGATTATTGAGGAGTGCCCTCTGAGGAAGTATGGTGGACCAGCCCAAGATGTCATCAGTGCTACACCCCACTTCTTAGAATGGCTACAGCAACTGGACATTGATTTGTGAATGTGAACGCTACCAACATTCTTGTCCTTGTATATAGTGTAAATTTTATTTTTATTTTGTATACTTGCCATACGATAAATAAATAAATAAATAAATATGCTTTGAAGAAGAATGTTTCCCCATTCAGAGCATTGAAACGGGCTGACATTATTCTCAAGGCAAACCACGTAAGTGCAGAAAAGAAGAAGGATGTTAAAAAGCTAATGCGTTTCTTCAACATTCCTTTCGAAGCCTCAAGCTCTGTTCATGGTGTAGGGTATGAAGACCATGACAGCTCACAAAGAATTTATGAGGAGGAGGAGGAGGAGACACCAATACTTGAGTAAAACACAACAGAAAATTGTTGTTTAAGCGTCTATTTAATGTGTAAATTCAAATACCGTTAATGTTCCAGTGGCAAGAACAAACTGAGTTTTGCAAAAGAAAGCACCTTGTTGTCAAAGACTATCATCAATATTGGATGTATATGGAAGGACTCTCTTAAAACATGTGTAAACATTGTTGTTTGTAAGGAAAAAGCGTTTCAATTTTTGTATAAACTTACAATAATATTGTTACTGTGACTTTTTTTTTCTTAGATAAAGTGGGTGAAAGCCATTTTTGTGTACCTTGTTGTCAGTAAACTACCATCAATTTGATGTATATGGAAGAAATATCGTTAAACATGTTTAAACCTACATAAACAATGCTGCTTGTTAAGGAATACGAAGTTTTCATTTGTCTGTAAAATAAATAAAAAGTTATTTCTAGGGGGGGGGGAATGTTTTTTACATAAAGCAAGTTTTGCAAATACAGTCTTCAATTATGGGCCGTGAAATCATCAATCTAAACAATGTTAGTGGGACTTATGAAAGGTAGAAGTAGAACGGGCTGAGTCAGCAAAGAGGATGCGTCTGGATGTGCTAGGAGTGAATGATATTTATGTGAGAGGAGATAACAAAGAAGACATAGGAGATTATAAAGTATTCTTAACAAGTGTTAAAAAGGTAAAGGTAGAGTGTGGGGTAGGGCTGTTCATCAGGAATACTACTGAACATAACAGAGTTTTTGTTGGGCACATAAATGAGTGAATGATGTGGGCTTTGTTGGAGGAATTAGGACAAGAATTGACTCAGTCTACTCACCTTGTCAGGGTACAGATGAGGATGAAGTTGATAAGTTCTATGGAACACTGAGTGACATCATAGTGAGGGTCAACAGCAAGGATAGGATAATGCTATTGGGCAATTTCATTGCAATAGTTGGAAATAGAACTGAAGGATATGATAAAGTGTTGGGTTAATGTAGGGAAGATTGGGAAGCTGATAGGAACGGGGATTTTTTTTATGATACAGACCCCTGTCTGATCTATAGTGAAGTATGCCTAGGCCTAGGATGGAGAAAGTGAAATCTTTCTGCAGACAAATAAGGGTAGAAAATCTCCAGGATGAGGAAATTAGAAGTACATGGATATGATTAGTAAAAGTTTTGAAACAATAGACAGCAAGCAGGTTCAGGACATAGAATGAGAACGAGCACCATACAGGGATCGTGTAACAGAAACAGCAAGGAAATGCCTAGGAAAAACTGTGTGTTAAGATAAGAAAAAGCAAATATCTTGCTGGAATGATGAAGTGAGAGCAGCTTGTAAAAAAAAAAAAAAAAAAAAAAAAAAAAAAAAAAAAAAAAAAAAAAAAGCCCTAAACAAGGACTAATTCTGATAAAAAATTGTATGTAGATCAGAAAAAAAAGAAGGGGTTCAAACCCCACTGTCAGCAGTCCTGAAGATGGTTTTCCGTAGTTTTCCATTCTCACACCAGGCAAATGCTGGGGCTGTACCTTAATTAAGGACACGGCCGCTTCCTTTCCACTCCTAGGCCTTTCCTATCCCATCGTTGCCATAAGACCTATCTGTATCGGTGCGACGTAAAGCAGATTGTAAAAAAGAAGAAAAGTTATTTGTTGAATCCAAGAAGAATTGATGAAAAGATTTTTGTAATAACCTGGAAAGGCTGGACACTAATAAAGAATCTTCAAAGGGGAGGGAAAAAAGGAAATGAGTGATATTGTGTTTTGGGTAAATCAGGTGAACACATAATAGATCTCAGGAAATCACTGAACGGGTGGAAGGATGATTTTTAAAATCTTCTCAACGTAAAAGGAAATAATTCTGGTGACATCACAAACAACCAAGCTCATGGGGAGGAGGACAATGATGTTTGCAAAACAATGCTTAAGGAAGTGGAAAGAATAGTAAATAAACTCTATTGTCATAATGGTGCAGGAATAGATTAAATTGGGCCTGAAATATAGTGGGAAGGCAGGTATGAAATGGCTTCATAGAGTCATAAGTTTAATACGGAATGTTAGTAAGGATGAAATTAGTAATTGTACCTATTGATAAGGAAGAGAATAGGAAAGATTGCAACAGCTATCGAGGTATTTCATTTATTAGCACACCAGGCAAGGTGTTTCCTGGTATCTTGGAAGGGAGGGTTCGATCAGTAGTTCAGTGTAAGTTGGATGGAAACCAATGTGGTTTCAGATTATATAGGGGCTGTCAGGACCGGATTTTCATTAACCACCTGGTAATTGAATCATGCTATGAGAGGTATAGACATTTGTCATTGTTTATGTTTCATAGATCTAGAGAAGACATATGATAGAGTACCAAGGGAAGGGATATTCGCCATACTTGGGGGACTGTGGGATTAAGGGTAGAATATTAAAAGCAATCAAAGGCATTTATGTTAACAATTGGTCTACAGTGAGAATTGTCCGGCTCCATAACTAAATGGTTAGCATGCTGGCCTTTGGTCCAGAGGGTCCTGGGTTCGATTCTCAGCCGGGTCGGGGATTTTAACCTTCATTGGTTAATTCCAAAGGCTTGGGGGCTGGGTGTTTGTGCTGTCCCCAACATCCCTGCAACTCACACACCACACATAACACTATCCTCCACCACAATTACAGTCAGTTATCTACACATAGTAGATGCTGCCCACCCTCATTAGAGGGTCTGCCTCACAATGGCTGCACTCAGCTGGAAATAGCCACACAAAATAAATAAATAAATAAATAAATAATCAGTGAGAATTGATGTGAGAATGAGTTCTTGGTTCAAGGTATTTGCTGTTCGTAGATTAATGGTTCATCTACTGAAAGGTATGAAGTCTTTCTATATTTGTATCAGAAGTATCAACTTTACTTACAGATATTTTTAAAAAACCATGATATCTACATTCCTACTGTACAAATATACAGGTCTATTATACAATCACAGGTAAAGCAACAATTCGAGAGCTAGATGATTCTTGCCCAGTATTGGGTGACGTCAATAGCGTTGGGGGAAGCTGTAATCAAGTCTTTCATAGTGCACATTGAACGACATAAAACACACTGACATAGATGTTGGATCATCTGCTGCTCTCCGCAATCACAAAGTGATGAATCACTTGAGAAACCCCACTTCCACAAATTTACTTTTGTTCTGCCGACTTCTGTACGGAGTTTGTTAAGGGCTTTCCATACTGTCCACTTCTCCTGGTGTCCACATGGAAGACTTTCCTTCAGCTCTATCCAGTTGGAAAGGTGGTTGTTTCTTTCTCTCCACATTTTGACCCTAGTATTCTTTTCTTTCCCTTCAAGATGAACTGATGTGCAGAGAAAACTTTTTGTAGATTTTAGCCTCTGTATGGCTGGGTGGTATCCATAGAGAGGATGTGCTTCTGAAGAAGATGATTGGAACCTTTCTTTGTTAGCTGCTACCTCCCTACGAATCTCACCGGGAGCAATACCAGCTAAAAGTTGGAAAGTTGGACCTTATCAAGGGGTGTAGGTTTCAAACATCCCAGTAATGATCCTGCAGCTTTCGTCTAGAGCGATGTCGACGTATGAGCTGACCTGTACCAAAACTGGAGAGGCATATTCTCCTGCAGAGTAGCATAGAGCTAGAGCTGATAGCTGATGTTCTAATTGTTTGTGGTAGTGTTCCCCAACTTGTTCCTGATAATTTTCGTAGAATGTTGTTTCGAACAGCTATATTTTGTTTTTTAGTTTTGGCGATGTTTCTTATATGTTAATGTGCGATCCCAGGTACTTTGGTGTATAGCAGTGTTCCAGTAAGTTCCCTATCCATAGTACTTTGAGTTTCTGAGAGGCCTGTGCATGCCGCAGATGGAACTCACAAACTTGAGTCTTAGCTGGATTTGGTTTGAGTTGATTTTGCTCATAATAGTTACCTAGCTTTTCTAATGCAGCAGTTAAAGAGATCTCTGCTTCATCAAAGGTATCAGTTTGAGTAGTAAGTGCAGTGCCATCGGCATAGATAAAGCTTTTAGTATTTTCTGGTAATGGCTGGTCATTAGTGTAGATGTTGGAAAGAATAAGAGCCAGTACACTGCCTTGAGGTAGTCCATTCCTGTGATTTCTCCATCTGCTTTGGCGTCTTTGGAATTCAACAAAAAAGCGACGATTTTCCAGGAGAGTAGCTATCATCTTGGTTACCTTTATGTCTGTAATCATTCTATAAAGTTTGTGTAATAATATCCTGTGATTTACTGTATCGTAGGTGGCTGAGAGATCCACAAAAGCCACACCAGTGATCTTCTTCATTTCAAACCCGTCCTCAATGTGTTGGGTTAGATGTAAAATCTGTGCTGTGCAACTCTTTCCTGGGCGGAAGGCACATTGCTGAGGGATTAGGACTTGGTCTACTCCTCCCATTAAGCGATTGAGCAACATTCTTTCCATTATTTTGTATAGGTGGCAGAGTAAGGAGATTGGTCTGAAATTTTTGGGGTTCAAAGGTTCCTTTCCAGGTTTCAGACAATGTGATCACCCTGGATTTTCTCCATATTTTTGGAATTTCTAGGGAAGTAAAACAGTTGTTGAAGAAGTTTAAAAGTCATGCCTGTGTGGTTGAACTGAAGTGTTTTATTCAATTGTGATATCATGTAATCCTATCGCTTTTCCATTTTTGCTACATTGAATCGCATTCTGTAATTCCATTTCTGCGAACCATGTGACCTTGCCGCGGTGGGGAGGCTTGCGTGTCCCAATGATGCAGATAGCCGAGCCGCAGGTGCAACCATATCGGATGGGTATCTGTTGAGAGACCAGACTAACGAATGGTTCATTGAAAGGGGGTTAGCAGCCTTTCGGTAGTTGCAAGGGCGGCAGTCTAGATAATTGACTGATACGGCCTTGTAATAATGCTCAACATAGCTTAGCAGTGTTGATACTGCTACACGGCTGAAAGCAACGGGAAACTACAGCCGTATCTACCTCCCGAGGACATGCAGCTCCCTCTGTATGAATGATGTACTGATGATGGCTTCCTCCCAGGTAAAATATTCTGGAGGTAAACTAGTCCTCCATTCGGATCTCCAGGTGGGGACTACACGAGAGGGGGCGATCATCAGGAAGATGGATACTGACATTCTGCGAGTCGGAGCGTGGAATGTTAGAAGTTTGAATCGTTGTGGTAGGTTAGAGAATCTGAAAAGGGAGATGGATAGGCTAAAGTTAGATGTAGTTGGTATAAGTGAAGTACGTTGGCAGGAAGAACAGGATTTTTGATCAGGCGACTACCGAATTATCAACACGAAATCAAACAGGGGAAATGCAGGAGTTGGTTTAATAATGAATAAGAAAATAGGGCAGCGGGTAAGCTACTACGACCAGCATAGTGAAAGAATTATTGTCGTCAAGATAGACACCAAACCAATGCCCACCACAATAGTGCAGGTCTATATGCCTACTAGTTCAGCAGATGAAGAAGAAATTGAAAGAATATATGAGGAGATAGAAGATTTAATACAATATGTAAAAGGTGATGAGAATCTAATTGTGATGGGAGACTGGAGTGCAGTGGTAGGCCAAGGAAGAGAAGGTAGTACACTAGGAGAATTTGGATTGGGACAAAGGAACGAAAGAGGAAGTCGGCTGGTTGAATTCTGCACTGATCATAATTTAGTCCTTGCCAATACTTGGTTCAAACACCACAAACGACGACTGTATACGTGGACAAGACCTGGAGACACTGGAAGATATCAAATAGACTTCATTATGATTAGGCGGAGATTCAGAAACCAGGTGTTGGATTGCAAAACTTTCCCAGGAGCAGACGTGGACTCTGACCACAACTTGTTGGTCATCAAATGCCATCTGAAGTTGAAGAAATTGAAGAAAGGAGAGAATGCAAAAAGATGGGATCTAGACAAGTTGAAAGAAAAGAGTGTGAGGGATTGTTTCAAGGAACATGTTGCACAAGGACTAAATGAAAAGGCTGAAGGAAACACTATAGAGGAAGAGTGGAGAGTCATGAAAAATGAAGTCAGTAGGGCTGCTGAAGAAATGTTAGGAAGGAAGAAAAGATCAACTAAGAATCAGTGGATGACTCAGGAGATACTAGACCTGATTGATGAACGACGAAAATACAAGAAAGCTAGAAATAAAGAGGGCAGAAAAGAATACAGGCGATTAAAGAATCAAGTGGATAGAAAGTGCAAGGTAGCTAAGGAAGAATGGCTGAAGGAGAAGTGCAAGGATGTCGAAGGCTGTATGGTCCTGGGAAAGGTAGATGCTCCATACAGGAAAATCAAGGAAACCTTTGGAGAAAGGAAATCTAGGTGCATGAATATTAAGAGCTCAGATGGAAAGCCACTTCTAGGGAAAGAAGACAAAGCAGAAAGATGGCAGGAGCATATCCAACAGTTGTATCAAGGTAAATATGTAGATAATTTCGTTCTGCAACATGAAGAGGCTGTTGATGCTGATGAAATGGGAGACCCAATTTTGAGGTCAGAGTTTGACAGAGCTGTGAGTGACCTAAATAGGAACAAGGCACCTGGAATTGATGATATTCCCTCTGAATTACTGACTGCCTTAGGAGAAACCAGCATGGCAAGGTTATTTCATTTAGTGTGCAAGATGTATGAGACAGGAGAAGTCCCATCCGATTTTCGGCAGAATGTTGTTATACCTATTCCCAAGAAATCCGGTGCTGACAGGTGTGAAAACTACCGCACCATTAGTTTAGTATCTCATGCCTGCAAAATTTTAACACGTATTATTTACAGAAGAATGGTAAAACAAGTTGAAGCTGAGTTGGGAGAAGATCAGTTTGGCTTCAGAAGAAATGTAGGAACACGTGAAGCAATCCTGAGAAATCAAAGAGAAATTTGGAAAGGGAATCACAGTCCAAGGAGAGGAAATCAAAACCTTGAGATTTGCCGATGATATTGTTATTTTATCTGAGACTGGATAAGATCTCGAAGTTGCTGAATGGTATGGATGAAGTCTTGGGTAAGGAGTACAAGATGAAAATAAATAAGTCCAAAACAAAAGTAATGAAGTGCAGTCGAACGAAGGCAGGTGATGTAGGAAATATTAAATTAGGAAATAGGAAGTAGATGAATATTGTTACTTGGGTAGTAAAATAACTAACGATGGCAGAAGCAAGGAGGACATAAAATGCAGACTAGCACAAGCAATGAAGAGCTTTCTTAAGAAAAGAAATTTGCTCACTTCAAACATTGATATCGGAATTAGAAAGATGTTTTTGAAGACTTTCGTGTGGAGCGTAGCATTGTATGGAAGTGAAAATTGGGTGATATGTTTTCCCATTAGTCCAGTCAAGATGTACATCTGTGCTAGCAAAAGGTCCGATCGTTCTGAATTTTTTATATGTTTTTAGGACCTAAACCAATATTAAAAAACCAGATTTGCAATTTCCAAAGTGCTGTGCGAGCGACAGTGTACCCAAAAAACCATGACATTTTCGGACTTTTTTTTAGGTTTTGCTCAATATCTCAGTGAAGTAAGGGTTTGACCAGTATTGTCACTCTATATACTTTTAAAGTAGACTAAATTTGCTACAATTTGAGACCAGGGGTAGCTCCATACAGCCACTGGTTCCCATGATACAGTTCTTCGAAAATAGGCATTTTTTTCCAAAAAGTGAAATTTTTTCGTAATGGTCACTTATTTTGTGAAATATCTTCTAAAATACGCATCCCACATCAAATATTATATGAAATGTTGTAGTAAATTTTTGAGACCAAACTGGTACCTATAGGCCCAACAGTTCTCTCAAAAATGGCAGATAACCAAAAACAGTCATAAGTGGGTTTTGGGGTGAAATGCAAATAAACTGTTCTCAGGTCTTTTTAATGTTTTGTTTATCAAACAGTTAAATTTTTATTGTTAAAAATTTGTTTAATGAAAAAAGAAGAAGTAATATACATATCGGGAATTACTTCATCATCAAACATTGTTTTATATACCTACATACTAAAATGCTTGTACAAACATCATGTTACCCACTATAAGGACAAATTACATTTACACAAAAAAGAAAACTAATATAAATCATGTAGGTATTGCATTTTGGTTGCCAAATCATGCCTTTCTTTTCTCTTAGATGGGCCGGGCTTGGGCTCGCACGAAGATGATGTCTCGATGGCTGTGATGGACGCTGGGAGAGTCGGGTCATCTTCATCGTCCGAGCATTTCAGCTCCACATCCAGAATGTTAATGCACAATTTGCCACCGCATGACTTGCAGAGGACTGAGCATTGTAGCCCAACCTTTCTGCTCGTTGAAATAGACGTCTTATACCTCAGGAAATTCAAAGTATCCCTCGCGATGTCACCCCCATATAGAGCCAAAAAGCACTTGATGCCTGCTTCTCTCATGGCTTGTGGGGTGGAGTCTGGCCGAAGGAAGACTTCCACATGCTCAGCAAGTGGTTCACTCTTGCTCAGGAGTGTTGTGATTTTGGTCTTTCCTTGGCCAAAGGTGCTGAGGGGTATTGCACCCGGTAAACACGTGGGTGAATAGTACCGTCCCTGGTGATCGCTGGGAGTCCTGGTGGTTGTAGGAGGTCATAGAGTAGTGACAGCAACCAGCTTCGCCCTTCGTGCTCTTCTGAAGGTAGATGTTTTTCTCTTCAGCGCCTAAACCGTTGAGAAGAACGAGCAGGTCGACGTCTTCTCCAACTATACACCCCAATCGGCTACTGCTCTTTTTGAAAGTGCCGTCATGACGATCTCTCGATCCGCATCTTCTTCGGCAACAGCCACTTCTACTCCCTCCTTCTGAAAGGCATCACAAAGAAGAGTTTTAGGCGTCTCTTGTTGTTCTCATTGCCCAATACATGCTCTTGAGCAATTTGGATTATTGTGGATTCATCGAACGTCAGTTCGTAGCTGGAATGAGCTGCGTAGCGCCGGAGTCATTCCGCTGTTTTGGTGGTGTTTTTTTTGCACGACCTTGTGCAAGAGGTAGCCACCATTCAAAATGATGTGAGTGCTGGCATCTATCGGCATGTGTCTGGAAAGAGGAGTGAAGGCATAGTACAGAGTGGATTGTGTGTCCGTACGCGTCGAACAGAGACATCGTAAACGGTACCAACTCATACTTGAAGTCATCCTTTAAATCCTCAGGACCTGTCAGAAAACCACTACTGATAGAAAGCAAACTGTCAGTTTTGGGAAATGGAGGGTGGAGAGCAAACCAGTTTTTGAGTTTTTCCACATCAATGTTATCTCTGACGATTCTAGAAGGTATCATGTCTACATGCTGCTCCCCAGTAGGATATGAGATGTTGCAAAAACTTTCAAGCTCTTCACGTATATTCACCATAAACACCATTCCTGTTGTCCACCTTGCCAGCACACTGTCTTCATGGATCGCATCAGCTTCTGTTCAGTTGTTAAGTCTGACCACCACCCAGACCAAAACTTGTCAGACCGGCGAATGGTGAATTATCCTTTTGTGAACATGTCGTATTCACTTTTATCCATCAGATCTTGTAGAGCCATCATATCCTGAAGGTAGAGGTGCGCGCTCTTAGCGTACAAAATAATGTCCAGCTGCGTGGACAAAAGGGAGCATCTTGTGGACAGTGTACAAATGAAGGTTCCGATAAAAAATAAATAAAACTATCAAAAGGCGTGAGAACAGTTTATTTGCATTTCCCCCCAAAACCCACTTATGACTGTTTTTGGTTATTTGCCATTTTTGAGAGAATCGGTGGGCCTACAGATACCACTCTGGTCTCAAATAAAAGCTAATTAAATTTACTACAACTTCATTTCATATAATATTTGACGTGGGATGCGTATTTTAGAATATATTTCACAAAATAAGTGACCATTTCAAAAAATTCACTTTCTGGAAAAAATTGCCTCTTTTTGAAGAACTGTATCTTGGGAACCAATGGCTGTATAGAGCTCGCCCTGGTCTCAAATTATAGCACATTTAGTCTACTTTAAAAGTACATAGAGTGACTATACCAGTTAGACCCTTCTTCACTGAGATATTGAGCAAAACCCGAAAAAGTCCGAAAATATCATGGTTTCTTGGGTACACCGTCGCTCGCACAGCATTTTCGAAATTGCAAATCTGGTTTTTTAATATTGGTTTAGGTCCTAACAACATATAAAAAATTCAGAACGACCGGACCTTTTGCAAGCACGACCCCCTTTTCATGTTTAACTTGACTGTACTACATTGACGACAAGTTGATTTGCGATTTGGTTTGCCATAACATTTGCATGGACTGGTCCCTTGGCTGGATCGTTGCTAAGTCATTTGAGAAGCTTTCAAGCCTTTTGGCTATCCCTTGACATGTCTGTTTCCTCCATAAGTTTGATCTAAGCATCTTTCTTTGCCTGTGCAATTGAGGAAAGCAGTTTCCTTCCAGCTGAGATAGTGTCTTCACTTAGTGGATCTTCCTGAAACAGTGAAATATATGTGTTCATTTGGGCAGCTGTGTCTGAAGTTAGACCTTGTATATAGTTAACTTTGCATCCTCATGGGATGGAAACACAGGAAGCTTCTTTCACAGCTTCAACAAACTGATCATAAAACTGTGGTGTTGGGTGTATATCTGATATTATTTTATCAAGAGTTGAGCTGAACTTCTGCCAGTCTGCTTTTTTTGAAATTATATCTCCTTCGAAACGGAACCTTTATTGGTTGAATTACTGAGAAAAGTTGACACATTATGGGCCGATGCTGGGTATTTGGAATGGGATTGCACATTGATTTCACACACTGCTGTGCCACGTATTCACTCACAAATATCAAGTTTGGGTTGAAGCCTCATCGCCATCTACTGTTGTTAAAGGATGGAGGTAGTTTGGAGTCATGAATAAGTTGTAATTGGAAATCATCAGCCCATTCTAACACAGCCTCTCCATTATTATTGTCATCTGTATATCCCCATAAACTGTTATGGCTGTTGAAGTCTCCAGCCACAAAGTTTGTCTTTTGCTTGTAGTAGTTATCTGGAATTTTGAAGGAGAAATCTACATTTGGTGGTTTGTAGACATCCGAAACAGTGCAGTTACTGAGTTCCACAGTTATTATCTTGATTTGATTTTCAGTGGTGGCTGCAGCAGACAAAATTTGTAAATTTGGTTTGGCAAAAACAGTGCTGCCATACTGTCTGTGGGGAATCTCGGCCACAAGTCTCATTCCCGCTATTTTTGGTCGCCTTAGTTGCTCATCCCTGTGAGTTTCCTAAAGGCATAATATATCACATTTGTACGTTTGACAAAGCTGATATAACATTCCTTCTTTAGGTGGAGATAAACCTTCAATATTTACAGATATAATGGTAAGTGTTGGTCTTGATAAAGACCGTTCTGAATATAGGTATAAAGTGTCAGGGGGGGATTAAATTGGGTTGAAATGTGTTAAGCAGTTTGGTCTTATGCTGACGACTTGGTCTTAATGGCAGATTGTACTGAAAGTGTGCAGTCTAATATCTTGGAACCTAAGATGATTTGCAATGACTATGATACTAAAATTAGCTTTTCCAAGGCTAAGATGGTGTAAGGAGGTAAAAAACCTAAGAGAATTGAATGTCAGATTGGTAATACAAAACTGGAATGGGTAGATCATTTCAGGTATTTATATGTATTCTCGTAGGGTGGTATTATAGTAAGTGAGATTGAATCAAGGTGCAGCAAAGCTAATAATATTCTGTAAGAAGGAAGTCAGCTCCCAGACATATTACCTTTACACTGGTCTGTTTTCAGACCAATTTTACTTTACAGGCGTGAAAGCTGGGTGGACTCATATCTTATTCATAAGTTTGAAATAACAGACATAAAAAGTAGCAAGAATGATTGCTGGTACAAACAAGTAGGAACATTGGATGGAAGGTAGTCAGAATGAGGTGATAAAGGCTAAGTTAGGAATTAACTCAATTGGTGAGGCTGTATGCATGAACTGGTGTCGGTGGTGGGGTCATGTGAGGCAAATGGAGGAGGATAGGTTACCTAGGAGTAGGGATGGGAAATGAGAGCGCATGTCTCGAGAATCGCAAGAACTTCTCAATGCTTTTCTCACAGAAGCATGCCTCATGAGACTCTCAGGAACATAAGTATGCTTCTTACGTCACGGTTACGCAGCACACTGAAAATAACAGGCTTTAATATCTTGCTCAATGGGACAACAGGCCGAGTCATGAATGGAAATTTGGCCTTCTATTTGCAGGGAATAATACATGAACAAGCGAGAAGAAGGTCTGCTATGTTACACTCAACCCATGAAGAAAAATCATTCATTTTATTAAGCTTAATCATTTGACTGGTGTGAATTTTAGTGCATATTGATGGCTACCAAGAGGAAATAATGGGCTGGGAATATTTGACGGATGTCCCAGAAAATAAACTGCAATGTCGTTTTTGTTCTCTTTTGTCGTTTTTGCAAATATGCTGTTATATGTATGTTAAATGTAAAAAAAAAAAAAAAAAGTTTCTTTTTTCCAGCCAAGTAGTTATAATCGTTTATACAAAGTTTGTAAGAAAGACAAGATAAATCATAGGCTCCCAAAATGACATTATTCTATGGTAAACAATAAATTTGTGTGTTGTTGTTGTTGTTGTTGTTGTTCCAGTAATTATTAAATAAGTGCAATAAATACTCCAGCACATTAGGATTTAGTATCGTGTTAATGCCCATTGTTGAAGTCGTGCTAGTTTTAAACACTTGGAAGTGTTTAAATTTTTTTATGTAAATCAAACTGTTCTTTCAAATTCTTTCTTTCAAATTTTGAAGATAATGTGTTTAAAAAGTGTAAGTTTATGTTACTTTTATTACATCCTAACAAGTTTGACTCCAGTAGTTACATAATACCTCAGAATTCATTGACAGCAAGATAACGTCACCTAATTTTTCAAGCCAACATAATTGTACAATTCATTGTTTATACTACCCGCTGAATAGGTATTTGTATACATCTGTAAAATGTATTATTTCCAATAAACAAGGGATAATGCGAGTGTGTTTGAACGAGTGCAGAGTGGACATTTGATTTAGTGACTTCTGCGCCAGAAACATGTACTAAGTAATATCCATTACTTTTCCATTTCCAGTATTAGACATAGTTCATTATAAATATTATGTCCATAAAAATAATGTTTTCAGTATTCCATGGCCGAAGAACTGGTTTGTTTAGCTGATGGCCAACATCATCCTCCTCGAGGTTTAAGAATGGCATAATCGTTTGATTCGATTTTTATTGTAGTTTTTTTAAGACCATCGTTGTACATCATTCCTTCCTGTAAATAAGCAGGTGTATTCATATGAAGTTAAATATAAGGCCAAAGCAAATATTCCGCATGTTCCATGGCAGATCAACCAAAAATGAGGTCGTTTAAAGTAAGCCAAATGGCGTGCTTCAAGGAAGAAGTTCCAACAGTTACATTGCGTTGTAATTCACAAACGTGCTCAAGTGAGTGCAGCAGTATTCACTTTCTCTCAGGATGCTTTGTGAGATTCTCAAGATTTTGCTTATTTGTCTCGAGACTCTCGAGCAAGAGAAATTCCCATCTCTACCTAGGAGAATGATGGACTTGGTCATGGAGGGTAAGAGAAGTAACAGGAGACCAAGACGATGATGGTTAGTTTTTCTAATGATTTAGAGGTAAAATGTATAGAACTAAACGAGGCCACAGATTTAATTTCAAATAGAGGATTGTGGGGCGGGGGTAGTAAAATCATAGAGGCTTGAAGACTGAACACTGAAAGGCATAACAGTCTATAATGAAAATTCTAATACGCCCATTTAGCTTTCATATGAAGGAAGCAGGAGGAGTGTGAAGGGCGCTGAAAAAAAAGAGTACTGCAAGAGTAAAAGCACAGCCCATATCAAAGGGAAAAATCTCTGTCTGAGTTTAAATTCAGGGATGGCCCAAGGTGATGAGAGATTCAGTACTCTTTTCCTTACCTCATGATTGGCACAATAATTTCCATTGCACTGACAAACAAAATTCCAGGAATGTGCTGAAATGTATTATAACAGTACTGTTTCACCTCTCTCTTAGCTGTTGGATCATGACTCCATTGTGAGGTTGTGCGTCAGCACAATTAGAGGTTGGAAAGGGGAGGGAAAGAAAACACTTTCACTAAACCAATTACTGAGCAAAGGAATTGTTCTGGATCAGTCTGGGCGCAGACCATACGCTGAATGATAATGAGGTGATGTCACATCGGAGACCAAGTTGTAAGTCAGGTGGTTAGTTTGCTTGAAGCCAAGTTGAAGTTAAGATGTGGAATGGAGCTATGTCATTTTTTGTATTGAAGTTTAAGGTTGCTGGCGGATGAATGATGAATAGATGCTGTTACAGATAACACAGAACAGCATGTCTGATGTAATCCTACCTCAAGCTGCCTCTGTGCAATTTTTCATATCCTACGGAGTTGTAGGCACAACATGGTAGACTTCCTCCTTTAAGCTACCCTGCAAAAAAATGTCTAAAAGGGTAAGATCAGGAGAATGGGCCAGCCAGTCTACATGCCTGATACATGCTATGAAACGTCCATTGAACATTCTATCAAGAGTCCACCTAGTATTAATTGCAGAGTATGCTGGAAACCATCATGCTGATGCCACATCCTCATCTGAGTTTTCAGCAGGACATTTAGTAGCAAAATTGGTAGATAATTTTGTAGGAATTTAACATATTTTGCAACTGTTTGGGCGCCTTCAGTGAAGTGAGTTCCAGTGAGATGCTTCTTACGATGCCATCTCTCTACAAGGGCTGGCGATCTAATTGATTATGATTACTCACAAAACAACGGCTCAAAAGATTTCAATAGAAGTTTGTCCATACAAGCAGTAAAGTCTTCAGGTCAAGAATTTCTTCGTCTCTCTTCAGTTTTTCCCTTGATGAGTTGGAGAAGTTCAAATCATTCACCTCTCATGATATGCCCTATGTATCTAAGCTTTCACTCCTTGATGGTTGTTAGAAGCTCCTCATTGGTCTTCCTTTCTACCCAGCATATACAAAGCATTCTTCTGTGTAAGTACATTTCAAAAGCTTCAAACTGCATCTTAGGAAAAGGCTGAGCATCCAGCCTTCAAAACCTTTCAGAGGGACAGGGAAACATCCAAACTCGGAGCTGAAGATTGAGTTCTTTACTGGTGAATAGTGCCCTACTGTTGAACAAATTGTTGGCTTGCCCAATCCTGGATAAGATTTCATTCTTGGGATCACATTGCTCATTCACTATAGTCCCAATATATAGTCCTTGGATGACACTTGCTGAACAATAATTGTGTTATGTGAAGGGAGCTCTTTCAGACCTCCTTGAGCTAGAATTAATATCAGTTCATTAGTTGACGAAGATCTCACTGACTGATATATCAGGAATCAAAAAGGAAAAGGAATCCAAATTCCTACAATGGTGGAAGAAGGGGGTGAACACTATTTAACAGATACTGAGAAAGCAAACCTCCTTAGTAGGGAATTCAGAGATTCAGTAGATGATTGTCAGGAGTTGGAAACTGAAACAGAAGATACAGAGGGAGAGACACAGAGGGAAACAAGAAGCTTCTCATTCACAAATGAAGATATTTTCAGAGAAATCCAACTGCTTCAGCAAGGAAAAGCAGCAGGAAGTGATCAAATTACTGGGGAGGTGATAAAGACAATGGGGTGGTACATAGTGCCTTATTTAAAATTTCTCTTTGACTATGTCATAAATAATAGTGTAATACCAAAGGAAAAGAAGGAATCTATAATAATACCAATTTATAAAGGAAAGGGTGATAAAAGGAAATCAGAGAACTACAGACCAATCAGCCTGGCCAGTATAGTTTGTAAAATACTGGAGAGTTTAATATCAAAGTACATCAGAGGGATATGTGATGATAAAAATTGGTTCATGAGGAGCCAGTATGGATTTAGAAAGAAATTTTCGTGTGAGGCACAACTGATGGGATTTCAGCAGGACATATCAGATCAATTGGATTCAGGAGGCCAGTTAGATTGCATAGCCATAGATCTTTCCAAAGCCTTTGATAGAGTGGAACATGGAATATTATTAAAGAAATTGGAGGGAATAGGATTGGACGTAAGGGTTACACGTTGGGTAAAAACATTTCTAAATTCAAGGGTTCAGAAAGCCAAAGTAGGAATTAACGTATCACAGGAAGAGAAAGTTTGGAAGGGAATTGCACAGGGTAGTATAATTGGTCCGTTACTTTTCTTAATATACACAAATGATTTAGGGAACAATATAACATCAAAAATAAGATTGTATGCAGATGACATAATTGTTTATAGGCAAATAAATACCATTGAGGATTGTTCAGAATTACAAAGGGACCTTGAGAGTATCCAACAATGGGTTGAAGAGAATAACATGAAGGTTAATGGAGGCAAATCGACTGGTACAACATTTACAAACAGGAGTTTTAAAACTGAATTTACTTTGGATGGGGTAGTTATCCCAAAAGATAGCAAGTAATAGAAAGTAATTTGCACTTAAAGGGTCATGTGGATGACATTGTTGGGAAAGCATGCAGATCGTTACATGTCATAATGAGGCTACTTAAAGGTATGGTTCGTCCATTATTGGAATATGCAAACAGTGTTTGGGATCCTCACCAAGAATACCTAATAAAAGGAATAGATAGTGTGCAGAGGAAAGGAGCAAGATTTGTAACAGGAGATTTCAGGAGAAAGAGTAGTGTATCAGAAATGTTAAAGGGACTAGGGTGGGAAACTATAAGTAAGAGAAGGGAGAAAACTAGACTTATAGGATTATATAGAGCCTATACAGAAGAAGAAGCATAGGGAGATATCCGTGAGAGGCTTCAGTTGGAAAATAATTATGTCGGCAGGACTGACCACAAATATAAAATTAGAAGGAATTTTAGCCGAAGCGATTGGGGTAAATTTTCATTCATTGGGAAGGGTGTGAAGGAATGGAACAGCTTACCAGGGGTAGTGTTTGATCTTTTTCCAAAATATGTACAGATATTCAAAAAGAGAATAAACAGCAACAGAGAAAATAAATGAAATGTTAGACCAGTGCAGGTTAATGTAAATAAAAAATGTGTGTGAATAAATTAATTCTATCCCCTGGTCTAAGGAGTTTGGACAGCCAAAGTACGGGACTGTCTGTAGGGGTGAAGTACAGTGGGGACTTCAAGGGCCCTGGGATCGCTACGGTAGCTGTGAAGGCCCTTCAGGAACTCTGAAAAGTGGTGGTAAAAGGGGCTCTGGTTAAGACGCAGCAGGTCGTTATGCTACTTAGGTTCCAGAATGGGTAAAGAAAAGAAAAAGTAAATAAATGCAATGTAAATTTTAATCTTATACCAGTTGTACAGTATCATTTGAAGTAATTCCACATACTGTATATCAGTTGACTATATTTGTAAGTAGTATAGGAGATATTATAAGTAGAATTTTGTAAACAATGTAAATTTATTAAGGATGAGCTGTGTGTTTAATAGAAAAAATTGTTAGCGTAAATTATATAATATTGTATTATAGGAAAATTTTCTTCTCTTGTTAATTTAATATTTAGTGCTTGACAATAATGTATTTTAGTGTACCATTTGCCACCGAGGTAGACACCTTATTTGCAAATAAAGAGATTTTGATTTATATGTACTAACATGTATTTATATCAATAAATACTGAATGGTGGAAATACTGTATTGTAACCGTTTTGTGTGTGCCTCGGGATGAATGTCAGCACGGGCCTCTGCACTCAGGGTCGGGACGGGTTCTTCTCGTTATGGAGCCAATTCAGAGAGTTGCGACGCCACAGCTAGCTAGGGTGGTTATTTGGTGCATCATTTTGATGATTAACATCCCTGAACTTGAATGGTAGTGAAATACATCGATTACGAGATGTCAAGTTGGGAATTCTATTGGGCGACCAAAGTTTCAGATCTAAAATCCGATGTATCCATTCGATTACACGACGTTCTTGGTTTATATGGCTTCAAGTCCATCGATATCCTATTAATACTACCTATGATCATGACTCATATGATGCTTGCGACGAGGTTGATCATATTTCTAATACTGGAATTACCCTATGATTTATTGTGAACATGAGGTTGGAACTACTTCACAGGTATGGTTATTTACAGCTAAATAATAATGAAAGAATTAAGATATTCTGGATTGGATCATGTTTATTCAAGGTAAGGTCCCTAACTAGATTAAGACAAAACCGAAGCGTGCATTTACCATCCCAAACACATAATTATTGCAATCATAACCAATCATTTATCTGTATTTAACTCAATGTAATGCAGTGATATTGTTGTGTAATTTTCATCTTCCAAAAGCTAATCCTGATGACGAACACCAGTTTACAATAATGATTAATATTAACCCAAAGATTGATAATCATTATGAGATCTCATTGAACATAATTTGCTTGAATGAAACAACCTACATGATGATACTCATTGCCTAATTGCGTTGTTGTTAATACTTTTGTGTCAGACTCAATACCATACATGTCGTACATTTTAAGAATCTTTACATTTATTTTCGTCGGTTTGGTCCAGACAATAATGCTTTTTCATAGATCAACTGAAATTAAATGAAATTAAATGATTACGACTACACCCTAAATAAATTACGTTGTCCTGAAGACGCTCACATCAACGCAAAAATAAATGCACAACTATCCTCACACATACCTCCGAGGATCTGTCTAACCTAACAAACACTGGATGATATGGATGATGAAATGACAAGACATAATGTCAACACAATATATTATATTCACATTCAAATATCAAATCAAAATATCACATGATATCTAATCTACATACTAATTAACTACTATGTCTATGAAGTGCTACTCTTAACCTATACAAGATATCATGGCACACATCCTTGTAGCTATGTGTGTGGTGAATTTCATAAATGTCGCAAGTATATCGCTTCAAAACCAGTCGAAAAGCATAAACAAACGAGACGTGAATCTCCAATATGGTAATCATGACGTCGTGATAATAAATCAGACCATAATAGTCGATACAGCTTCGTAGTTAATAATCATCACCACCATAACCCCAATATACACTAGCATATGTGACATACATATCCATTAATAACTCTTGACTTCACAGTACGCACAACACACCTGAACGGTAAGTGCTTTGTGACGGATTATTTAGTGAACTATCAACACATCTCACACGAATTCTGTTTCAATACACAGCATATTTCAGTATAAAGACCAGTTAAGTACACTCTAACTCACCACAAGCTTCAGGCACATATCACAGTATCATACTGTGCTGACTCATTATCTACCACAATAAATATCAATATCACAGGCACTTAATATTCACTTGACATACACATTATCACTTATATACTCATATAACGTCGTCTCACATATTCATTATCATTTGTAGCTTCACATTAAATACATTACTTACCTGCATATTATCTTCTTGTAATACCTCGATATGCAGTAATTACTTGACCATCATTAATAACTATGCTGTGATTAATACTCAACTAATAATTTACCATTCGATCCGCGATGTTCACTTACAATATCACACGCAACAAACCACATCACCATTACCTGTGCATAGCTAGCCTTTTCCTCACAAAGCACATATGCGTAGATTATACACCAACACGTGTCACATATGCTCAGATAAAATCGTTAACCAAGCAGCAGTTACAATACAAATTGATATGAACAACATCGAAGCCGACTCCCTTCAATAAACAATCACACGATACCGCGTAAATTCCAATATCTCATCACAAAACGAGTATATATATAGATCGCTATGTGCCAGAATAATTCAGTATACCCAATCACTGATTGCGCACTTATGCCTACGTTTCAACGAACTACCTCAGGACATCACTTATCACTACATAATTACATTCTACTACTAGGAAATGAAATAAAATCTACCATGAAAAGTCATTATAAATGTCTAGGTGTTTACTGACTTGCAGACCAGGGTATGGTCCAGGGAATCCTCCCCGCAACCACACCATTGTCATGGCTGGAGCCTGCTTTCACATCTTAGCCTTACATCTTATTAAATAAATTCATCTTCCAAACAATCATATTATTCTCAATTAGATCAGACCTGAAACAATCTAGTATTAGATTAACAAGTTCACACACTACTATTATTATACTCAACAATAACATATACTCCTTGATGTAAGTAATTATTTACAAGATACCGATATTAAATCCTTAAATGCATCGTTGATCTTATGTAATGGCTTGACTTTCGTACAACATGCAATATTTCCTTTCTATTTGTCAGTAATGACACAGATTTAAAATACCCATCATGTATTATGATTCCTTTTCAAAACTATGACAGTAAACACTTAGTTTTCCACAAATATTTTCATAAAATCTTAATTCAACAACCACAATTTCAAGCTTCACACACGCCGACAACAAGCCAACAACAATGACAATCATCTGTATTCCGCCTTCTCATTATAACAAAGACATGGAACAGAACTATTCTAACTTAGATGTACCATTTCATCTCAAAGAGCATATCATTACCAATCGATACATAGGTGTCGCCACCATCACACTTACAAACTATCGATATTTTATTTTACATGATACTGAACTATTTGCGTTTCCTTTGGTTTCGTCTCATATAATACCTGTTATAAACTACATACAACTTAAAATTAACCTTATATGCCTAAAATTATACATCCTCACTCTCAAAAATGAATATAAAATCCATTCCTTCACTTTCACTTTCTTGCATTCGCGAAATGTATAGATGAATACAGGTCCTGACTGTTCCAACGCCATGTTCTTGTGTCATGAGTCCTACGTGGTCACTTGCGCTGTCGCCCTCGTTCCACATGGAAACGGCACAGTATATAACATTTCATTTAAAAAGAATAGTTATTTTACTCGATGAATGTGTGCATGGAAAATTGTAGATTCCCATGGAGGGAATTAGATATTTTTCACCAATAGAGCATGTCAAAAACATATCAGATGTAAGGCTTTTCAGGCGTTTGCTCTATTAACCAGCGTTTCGTCTTAGGTCTGACACTAGACTCGTCAGAGTGGGATGTGTCAGACGCTACCCACTGACGCTGGGTGTATGCAGGTGAGTTTATCAGAAGCCTATATATGAGGCACAGTCTGATAACTGCATACGGGAGATAAATCTCCACAATGGAATTATTGCCCGCCTAGCAATTCCGAATGGAAAATTCTAGATTCCCATGGAGGGAATTAGATATTTTTTACCAATAGAGCATGTCAAAAACATATCAGATGTAAGGATTTTCAGGCGTTTGCTCTATTAACCAGCGTTTCGTCTTAGGTCTGACACTAGACTCGTCAGAGTGGGATGTGTCAGACCCTACCCACTGACGCTGGGTGTATGCAGGTGAGCTTATAAGAAGCCTATATATGAGGCACACATATGTCAAAAATATCTAATTCCCTCCATGAGAATCTAGAATTTTCCATTCGGAATTGCTAGGCGGGCAATAATTCCATTGTGGAGATTTATCTACCGTATGCAGTTTTCAGACTGTGCCTCATATATAGGCTTCTGATAAGCTCATCTGCATACACCCAGCGTCAGTGGGTAGGGTCTGACACATCCCACTCTGACGAGTCTAGTGTCAGACCTAAGACGAAGCGCTGATTAATAAAGCAAATGCCTGAAAAGCCTTACATCTGATATGAATGTGTGCATGTCGACATTCATGTCCAGGCATCTCTGAGTCAAAACACTGAAAGAGAAAAGAGCCGCGCAAGTATGAGAATGACCCATTTGGTGTTTAATGGTGTTCACATTTCACATAGATACAAGACATGGGACATTAGGTTGATCGTACGATAAACATCACATTGCAGTGCACTAGCTTTTTTTGGTAGGGTAACAAAATTTGATCTTAATCAGTTAGATGGAATTCTTCCAGCCTTATATACTGTGTTGAATAGTACAGTTAGCAGGTCTAGGCCTCTACCATCACCTTGAACAATGAGTTTGAGTGTTTATGCATGTACAGTATCTTGTCCAGGCCCACGGCTTTACCTTTCTTCTGGAGCATGATTGCATACAATACTTCCTCTTTTGTTATGTCAGGACTTGTTCCCATACATTCATGAATACAGAGTGGTTTGTATGGTTGCATATCTTTAAATAGATTCTCAACATACCCAACTTTGTATGTACGTATTGTATAGCCAGGATATCTAAAAAGATTGTCTGGCAGCCTGTTATGTTACTTTCTTAGCACCACCCGGGGGACATGTGTTGGGCACTTTAAGGTTAAACCTACAGACGTGAAGCCTGTACATTGCTTATGGAGAGCTTATAGAGGAGAGTATAATGAATTCTTAATGGCAACCCCGAATTCTATCAGATACATCCAATAACTAGATGTTTGTTTATAATGTAGTGATGAATGTACTGTAATTATATTTCTCAGAATGTATTCAAAAAGCCATACGCTAAATAAATCAATCAATCAATCAATCAACATACTCCTTCTAACACTTCAGCTTTTCTTCAGCTCTCACCAAGATATTACTATTGACATATGTCAGTATAGTTTTGTATGGCATGCAATATTTTCCTGCAAGTTCCTTGATTTTCTTATGGATATTGAACAAGATATTCTATTTCTGTGCATCTTTCCACCACATAAAGTTATTTTACTACCTGAATTTTCTCCACAGTGTCCTGTTTAGCTCTTCATACTCATCTTTATCCCTGTGCTTCAGTTTCCATCTTTCTTCCATAAGTTGTAATATTTCATATGTTATCCGTAATTGCTTCTTTGAGCTGCTTGAATATCCAGTGTCTGTTTCTTGAGTATCAGTGAGTACGTTCTTTAGGACACTCCACTGTGATTCAATATCAACTGTTCCCAAGTTGCTCACTGCACTTATCCGTTCTTCAAGCTTCAAGATTGTTTGAGCCTGTGCCTCGAGGTTAACAAGTCTCTTTATATTAATGCCACTAGGTTTTTCAGAACATCTGATCGTGACAGAACAATGGAGTCTGAAATCCATCGGTGGGATTGTGGTCACTATTAACATCTGCACCAGGGTAGGTTTTTATCTACATTCACGTGCCTTTTCAGATGACTTTTGAGGATGAAGTCTATCTGGTTCCTGACGATAGAACCTTCAATCAATCATTCACTACTGATCTGCATTTAGGGCAGTCGCCCAGGTGGCACATTCCCTATCTGTTGTTTTCCTAGCCTTTTCTTAAATGGTTGCAAAGAAATTGGAAATTTATTGAACATCTCCCTTGGTAAGTTATTCCAATCCCTAACTCCCCTTCCTATAAACGAATATTTGCCCCAATTTGTCCTCTTGAATTCCAACTTTATCTTCATATTGTGATTTTTTTCTTCTTTTAAAGACACCACTCAAACTTATTTGTCTACTGATGTCATTCCACGCCATCTCCCCACTGACAGCTCGGAACATACCACTTAATGAAGTCCAATAAATAATAAAGTTTAATTATTCCACCTATTCAATACATAAAAAGAGATGTTAATAAAGAATTAAATCTGTAAATAAAACTATAGGGACATGTTTTGCCCTTTAATTAAGGGCATCTTCAGCCTAATCTCAATCTGAAAGTTAATTAATTAGGTACCTGATTGTAATTAAAGTACATATGAATATGAAGATAATGTTGGAAATGTGTTTCAAATGGTGAGCGAAATGGTTGACAATAGTTTTGATATTCTTAAAATGAAACCTTCATAAAGTCTAATATACAAATAGTCATAAATTTATGAATGTCCTTGTTTAAAAAATTGGCAACAAATTGTATACTGGTAGTTTTTTAAGAACGTAAATTTTGTAAGGAGACGTTTCCGTTGCTCACTTCAAGTGAGGTTTGAAATAAATTGTTACGTTGAAACAAGTAAAGTGGGGCCATTTGATGGTTGAGGGTGTTAGAGAAAATTTATCAGGTATTAAACAGTTCAAGCGTCAGCTTAAAAATTGTTAGACTATTGAAACTCTCATGTGAAGAGATGAAACTGCAGTCTTCTTGAAGCACGAGCGAAGAAGAGTGCTTGATGGTAAGTAGTTGTGTTAAATAAGTCTCTTTATTAATGTTGAAATTGGTTGACGTAAAGAAGAGTTGGAGAGAAAAACGTTGTGTGTAATTTCATTGAAATTTACGTCAACCAATTTCAACATTAATAAAGAAAAGGTCAGCTACTAGATCTCCCTTGTGGTGAGGTAGTTTCCAGTATTTGATACGACATGGTTCTGTTGTTTTCAGTCGTGGTATCCTCATAAGGTCAAAGAGGAGATCCAAAGCTAGAAGTCTGTGCTGAGGTGCAATCCTGACTGATGAGATGATTTTGATGTTGGACACACTCTTGAGCTCATACCGACAGAGTAACCAATAGTCGACTTGAGTGTTCTGTCCACCATTGCTGTTTGTAATGAGATGTGCGATGGTGTCTTCTTAAAATATGTGTTTGCGATGATGAATTCATATGTTACAGCACAATCCAAAATTCGTTCTCCCTCAGTGTTTAACACAATCCCCGTCCACCATGATACGACATTGTTGGTATCCTCCTCTTGTCAATCCGACTTGCCCATTTATATATCCACCAATGACTAGGTGTTTGTTATAGTCAGTGAATCATAGGTGTATATCGAGGCTGTCCCAGCATTCATCCTTTTCAACATCTGAGCACTGAGGTTGGGAGGGGGGCATAGTCCCAGAATCTATCTTGATTGAAATCAGTCGTTTATTGATGTGATTAACTTCAACAATGCTATCACAAAGCTTCTTACGAACTACAGTAACAACACAATTTTGGTTTCGTTTGCAGTCATTATAAAGGATCTTGTATCTTTCTTCAGTATCATGGGCCTTAGCATCAGTCCACTTGGTCTCTTGAAGGCAAGCGATGTCAACACATCGCTTCTTTAGGGTGTCAGGTGTCTTGCAACTTCTTTCAGAGTACGGATGTTAATCGTAGCCAATCAGAGTTGTTAATGTTGGACTTGCTTCTTTGGCCTACCTCGCCCATAGGCGGGTAGCCCTTGCTCATTTCTCATGCCAGTCGGGCCAGATTAACATGCGCCACTTACAGGGGACGCCCTGGCCTTGGTACTAAGCTGACAATGCATATTGATGTGACGATTTGTTTTACGGCCAGCTTGTCGCATCGCATGTCACCTAGCATTTTAGGGCTGCTGCCAGCATAGAGATTTTAGGCCACTCCTAACATGGACAACAGACACCTTTTGTAGCCACACTACAGGCGTAAAGACGCTGCATGTTGGAGGATTTATGCTTTGTATCTGTCTTAGGAATGAAACATTCCATGGAGAAATATATATTTAATTCACCAAGGGATGCCTCAGGATCAATGTGTTTCACAAATGGTTTGCCAATACAGTGTGGCGGAAGTTGTCGCCATGTGGAACCAGTGTTAATATTTTTGTTTAAATGTGGGAAATAATTAGATTTCTTATTACGAATTACTAGTTTACACTGTACCTAAAGTATCTTCCCCACTGCAGATGTTGTTGAAGTCTTCACTCATTACCCTGAGCTATAGCCTGGCAAATACAAGTAAAGCTCTTGATCGCTGGTGCTGACAGCGCTGACTCTGCCTGCATATAAGAGAGAGCACTGCAATTTCTGAGGGAGATGGCAGTAGTAAGGAGCCATAGCCAAGTCAGTCAAAAAAGAGTAACAGCAATCGCGACAATCACAGATAAAACTATTATTGATTAAATAAAATAATAACACACCAGCTCAAATAGTTGTTTTGAACTGCCGTGATTAAACCGATATATGTGGACTGCTGTGAAAGGTTATGTATGAGTGTACGACACATAATTCAGTGAGAGAAATATTGCTTAAGCTGTTTGCACCAATATCATGGATACAGTAGACTCTGCACAATACATAACAGGCAAAATCACGCACACATGTATCAGTTGAGTATGTAAATAAATCATCACCACCATCATCATCATAGAACCCCTCCATCCTGCCAGGTAGGGTGGTGTTGAATGAGTCTTTGCTATAGTTGTCAGTCCAGAAATGCCTTCTCTCTTACCCCGGATTCCTATACTTTAATAATTAATTCCCTCAGTGGTTCAAAAATCTACCCTGAATGTTAGTTTCTTCTTCCTCTGATTGATCGATCGATCGATTGATTGATTGAATATTATTATTATTTAGCGTATAACATTAAAAATAAAAAACACACAATCACAAATTAAATATACAGTACACTATGTAGGTTACAATTTCGCCATCAAGCTCTGCAAATAGTCTATACAAGAAGGATTTGGGTCAAAAAAGTATTTTGGGCTACCCTGGTAAGCACTCAGGGGGCACTGTTCCACTATATGACGAACTGTTCGCTTAGGGGCACTGCAGCTACATTTCGGGGAGGAAAGTTTGCCCCATTTATAGAGGAAGTCAGCGCACTTTCCATGGCCTGTCCTGATACGATTGAGGGTTGTCCAGGTTTTGTGAGGTAGGTCAAATCCTTTTGGAATACTTGTTATACAGGGAAAGTTCTGATACTCAGCTGGAGCCATAGAAGTCCATTCTTGAAACCAATCCTGCTGCAGGCTGAATTTGTCAACCAGGATTTTGGCAGTCCTTATTGGTGGATTTCTGGACCGAAGTCTGCTGTTCAAGGCGTAGGGTGTATCTCCATGAATTGGCAGATTGGAATTCCTCGACAGCTTCTGGTACTCGTGCAACAAGGCATTCTTTCTCCGTAGGTGAAGTGGAGGAATATGGCTCAGAACTGGTAGCCAAGAAGTGGGGGTAGATTTTATGGTTCCCGATATAATGCGCAAAGTATGATTTAGCTGAGTATCAACCAATTTTGTGTAACAGCTGTTCAGCCAGACTGGATAGCGATATTCTGCAGTTGAAAAGACAAGGGCAAGGGCTGAAGTTCATAAGGTCGAAGCAGAAGAACCGCAGGTGGTGCCACACAGTTTGTGGATGATATTGTTCCGTGACTGGAGTTTAGCTTTTGTCATCTTCAGATGTTCCTTGAAGGACAGTGTTCTGTCAAGGGTTACTCTGAGGTATTTTGGGTGTTTGTTGTGGGGAAGTCTAGCGTTCAGGAATTTGACATCAAGTTCACGGTGGGCCAGTTTGTTGTTGAGATGGAAATATGAGACTTCAGTTTTACTCAAACTTGGCCTAAGTCTCCACTTACGAAAGTACTGATCTAAGGTGGCGAGATCAGCTGTCAGCGTATCTTCGGTGTTCTCCATAGATTTGCCCTGCGTTGCAAATGCCCAGTCATCCGCATAACCAAATGCTTTAGAGGCTGTTTTCGGTAAGTCTGATATATATAAGTTAAACAGCAGAGGTGCTAGTACCGATCCTTGAGAAAGACCGTTATTAAGGATCCTTTCCTTACTTGTCTTGTTTTCCAAAATTACACAAAACCTCCTGTCTATAAGCATGTTTTCTATGAGCTTGGCGATTTTCTTGCAAGGTATTACTCGAAGCAGTTTGTAGATGAGTCTTGTCTCCATACTGTATCGTATGCTGCAGTAAGGTCCATGAACACAACTGAGGGTTTTAGTTGATTTTGAAAACCAGCTTCAATATGTGTAGTCAAAAAGAGAACCTGGTCTGTGCAACTTCGATTTGGGCGAAAGCTCGCTTGCTCAATGGGTAGATGATCAAGAACTACTGAGCCAATTCTATTGTAAAGAAGTCTCTCCAGTAATTTGTAAACCACACTCAGAAGTGCAATTGGGCGGTAGCTTTGAGGATTTTTACAAGATTGACCTGGTTTGAGAAAGGCGATGATCTTTGTCTGTTTCAGAAGTCGAGGGATGGACCCTGTTTCTAAGATATTGGAGTAGAACTTGGCTAACCAAATCATTGCATATTTCCCAGCATGCACTAAAAATTCTGAGTGAATGCCATCAAAACCAGGGGCTTTTCCTGATTTTACATCTTTTAAAGCCATAGCAACTTCCTCTCGAGAGAATGGACAGGAAAATCTGCTGTCCTCAAGACTGTCTGATTTCAAGGCTCTGATTTCCCTTTTGATTGCAATGGTATGGTCGCGATCTTTAGGAGCATTTGAACTTGACACGATATGAGATGCAACTTTGTTGGGGTTTATAGGAATAATGTCTCGAGCTACTCAGCTCCCATCTCCTAATTTCCGTAACAAGGACCATGCCTTCCTGCTTGAATGTTTGAAGTCAAGGTTTTCAACTGTTTCTGTCCATTTCTGTCGGCGAGCAGTGTCCAGGCTGTGTAATAGTTGATCAGCTGTGTTCTTGTCTCCAGTTGTTTGGAATTCTTGATACAGTTCTTCGCTAGCTTCACTCCATCCAGGAATATATTCCTTTCGATAACCCCTAGGTACAAACTTCTTTGCTGAGCTTATTACGGCACCTGTGAATCTCTCATAGTTGTCACTTGTTGGGGGAATCCATCCCAATACCTTATCAAGCTGTTCAGTAAAGGCAGGCCAGTTTACCTTTCAAAAGTTCCAGCGTGGATGAGGAGTAGTTGAAACAATAGGGACTTTTATTCCGATCTCTATTACAACTGGCCGGTGCTGGCTATGAGGAAAGCTGGACAGAACTTTTCGCGTAACTGGTAGGGGGGTGCAGTTGATATTAGACACAAAACACAAGTCAGGATTAGACTCTTGTCCCCATGCTGCTGATCTAAAAGTGCAGAGATCTTTAGCATCATAAATAAGATGGAGGTTGTGATCCTTAGCCCATGAAACCAAAGATTCCCCATTCTCATCACTAGAAGTGTATCTCCATTGTTCATGATGACTTAAAATCCCCAAGGTAGACAGCTGGATGTGGCTGGTGTTGGAGGACACTAGGGGGCCATTGCTCAGCTGGAGGTTTATACACATTAGTGACTGTAATGTCTCCTATTGTGGTGATCACAGAGTGGATGTTTTCAGCAGTACTTGTAGTGCACAGCGAGGCATGTTCAACAGCATGTCTTACATATGTTGCGACCCCGTATGCATGATGGAATGTAGCTCCTAAAAGATCATAGACAGGAATTTTTCATCTAGAGTGCAGTTGATCTTCATCTGCTGCATGAGTTTCCTGGATAACAATCATATCAATATTTTTATCGAGGGATATTCTCGATAGTAGCTCGCCCTTAGCTCGACTCATTCCTTCTATGTTGAGCTGGAGAATTCTGATCATTGGTCCTAGATTTCTACATAGCGGGCCCTTAGAAGGACCATTTCCATTAGATTTTGTCATTGTGATGAGTTTTAAGCCAGGAGATCACTAGGAATAAAAGAAGGGAAATGGAACACTTAACGTATGGATCAAATATAAAACAAAACACTCATACGTCCTTACGTTTAAAAAGCCGTGCACTTCAGGGTGGAAATGTAATGGTGAACCACGACCAAGTGAAGAGCATTAATGCCCTATTCCAAGGGTGCCATGCGCGAGATTTGGCTGGTAACTGAATCGCTGCTGCTGGAGTCATGTCTGGCACTGCTATCTGATCGGCTGTTCTCGTACATGATCCAGAAAAACATCATTCTCCCAGTAAATAGTTTGCAGTTTATTCACATGTTCACTAGTCTTTTGCTGGCTGTGATAGGTTGCATTGTCCATAACAATATTAGTGGCCTCAGGAATGTTCGTTTGGTAGTAGTTGGGTGTGAAGCCATAAGTTTTGGTTATTCATTTTATTTCATGATAGTCCCCTGATTTTGTTTTTCACTTGAATATTAACAGTGCCCCAAGAACAAAACCTTCCACACTACCAGCGTGAGCAATAATCCACCTTTGTCCCTGTGGGAATACTTCAATCGTCATATTCACTCTGTTCTTTGCCATGCACACTCCATTTGCTGTGGGTTGTACTGCAGATAGCTGGTGGTCATAATAGAGTGACTCATTTGTGTACATTGTGAATTTACATGCAAACCACATTAGGTCAAAAATCGTATTACTGAGAAAAGCAGATTGAAAATGTTCAGACCGGGCGAGTTAGCTGTGTGGTTAGGGCCGCGCAGCTGTGAGCTTGCATCTAGAAGATAGTGGGTTCGCACCCCACTGTCGGCAGCCCTGAAAATGGTTTTCTGAGGTTTCCCATTTTCACACCAGGCAAATGCTGGGGCTGTACCTTAATTAAGACCACAGCCGCTTCCTTCCCACTACTAGGCCTCTCCTATCCCATCGTCACCATAAGACCTATCTGTGTCAGTGCGACGTAAAGCCAAAAAAAAATTCAGTCTTCCGTTGCCAATTTCTGCCGTCAGAATAAGAATATTTTTTAAATTATGCTATGGTTTATTAGAGTGTATAGAATAGTACTGTGTAGCTAAAAATTAGTTTAATGTATTTTACCTCATTGTAATTCCTCTCTTGAGATAGCAAGAAAATGCAAATTAGAAAATTCAATTATCGATGGATATCACCAGTTGATAGAGTAGAAGAAATTGTATAGGATAGTGTCAAAATTTAAAAATAAAAAAAACTCATAAACTTGCCTCTATAGAATACAATCCATCAATACTGATCTGCATTTTGGGCAATTGCCCAGGTGGCAGATTCCCTATCTGTTGTTTTCCTAGCCTTCTCTTAAATGATTTCAAAGAAATTGGAAGTTTATTGAACACCTCCCTTGGTAAGTTATTCCAATCCCTAACTCCCCTTCCTATAAATGAATATTTGCCCCAATTTGTTCTCTTGAATTCCAACTTTATCTTCATATTGTGATCTTTCCTACTTTTAAAGACGCCACTCAAACTTAATCGACTACTAATGTCATTCCACGCCATCTCTCCACTGACAGCTCGGAACATACCACTTATTACAGGTCATTATCCTCATGGTTATTCCGTATTGAATGATGTTATTCACAGCAGTTTATAATAAGAAGTATTTTTTATATTTGATTTGTATTGAATATCATAGGTTGTTCTGCCATTCAGCAGGTCCAGTCATGGCTGTGACCTCCATATCTCTCGATCTTGTACCCTTTTCTTCACTTTTGCATAATCTTCCTTTCTTTTTCTAATGCTGTCTAATAACTGATATCGCCTCCTTCCTCTTCCTCATTTTCCTTTTATCATCCCTTCAATTGCTACTCGTAGTAAGGTGTTGTGTCTTAGATTATTCCCTATCCTATTGAATAGGTGGACAAAAAATACTTCTTATTATAACTGCTGTGAACATACCACTTAGCTGAGCAGCTCGTCTTCTTTCTACCAAGTCTTCCCAGCCCAAACTTTGCAACATTTTGTAACACTACTCTTTTTTCAGAAATCACCCAGAACAAATCGAGCTGCTTTTCTTTAGATTTTTTACATTTCTTGAATCAAGTAATCCTGGTGAGGGTCCCATACACTGGAACCATACTCTAGTTGGGGGTCTTACCAGAAACTTATATGCCCTCTCCTTTACATCCTTACTACAACCCCTAAACACCCTCATAACCATGTGCAGAGATCAGTACCCTTTATTTACAATCCTATTTATGTGATTATGTGTAAACCCACGATATGTTCAGTTTTTGTGAAGATTTATTCTGCAACTTCTAACGCCATTCCGAAGTCTGGTGAGTGATCTCCAGATTTCATGGTATTGTGGCCTGTTGGAAGACTTTCTTTGGCTTTTATCCACTCAAATGCAGGTGGCATAGTGGATTGCCATAACCGAATCCTGGCTACCTCAGGTCTCATAGTAAGCACTGTTGTGATCTGCACAAAACAGTTCCTTGATTTGAGTCATCCTCTTGGAGGCTGATGGCCAAATAGAGGACGTGCGTGATCTTTGACTTCATTTGTTCAGTTAATTGATCGATCAGTCGGTCAGTCATTTTGTTCCGTGACCTCATGGTGCACATCAGGAGTTGCTATGCCAGCCAGAAAATAGAGTTTGTATGTAGGTGTTGGTTTCAGGCATCCAGTCATAGTTCTACACAACTCATACAAGGCAATACCAACTTATTTGACATGAGCAGACCGATATCAAACAGGGCTTGCATACTCAGTAGTGAAGTAACACAAAGACAAGGCAGTTGTTTGCAATATCTTAGGGTGGGCACCCCAAGTTGCCACTGTCAATTTACGAATGATGTTTTCTCGTAGGGACCTTTTATTTAGTGTTAAATTAATGTGTCTTGTAGTACAGGGTTTATCCCTAGATATTTTGGGATAAAAAATTTTCCAGCTGACCTCCTTCCCATCTAATGTTGAGCTTCCTTGCTGTTTCCCTGTTTCTGAGGTGAAAAGCACAAACATGAGCCTTGGATGGGTTAGGTTTGAGTAGATTCTCCTTGTTGTAAATGGAAAGGTCATCCAGGGCAGCAGAGAACGAATGTTCCACCTCTGGAAATATTTCACTTTGTGTTGTCAGGCAAAGATCATCTGTGTACCGGACGAGTTGGTCATGCGGTTAGGGATGCACAGCTGTGAGCTTGCATCCAGGAGATAGTTGGTTCGAACCTCACCGTCAGCAGCCCTGAAGATGGTTTTCCATGTTTTCCCATTTTTACACCAGGCAGATGCTGGGGCTGTACCTTAATCAAGGCCACGGCCACTTCCTTCCCATTCCTAGACCTATCTTGTCGGTGCGACGTAAAGCAAACAGTTAAAAAAAAAATCTGTGTAGATAAACTTCTTGGTATATGGAGATGTAGGCTAATGGTTAATACAATACGTTAAACAGCACAGGTGAGAAAGAACTGCCCTATGGTAGGCCATTTTGTTGATTTCTCCAGCAAAATCAAAAAAATCAATCAATACTGATCTGCATTTAGGGCAGTCGCCCAGGTGGCAGATTCCCTATCTGTTGCTTTCCTAGCCTTTTCCGAAATGATTTCAAAGAAATCGGAAATTTATTGAACATCTCCCTTGGTAAGTTATTCCAATCCCTAACTCCCCTTCCTATAAATGAATATTTGCCCCAGTTTGTCCTCTTGAATTCCAACTTTATCTTCATATTGTGATCTTTCCTACTTTTATAGACGTCATTCAAACCTATTTGTCTACTAATGTCATTCCACGCCATCTCTCCGCTGACAGCTCGGAACATACCACTTAGTCGAGCAGCTCTTCTTCTTTCTCTCAGTTCTTCCCAACCCAAACATTGCAACATTTTTGTAACGCTACTCTTTTGTCGGAAATCACCCAGAACAAATCGAGCTGCTTTTCTTTGGATTTTTTCCAGTTCTTGAATCAGGTAATCCTGGTGAGGGTCCCATACACTGGAACCATACTCTAGTTGGGGTCTTACCAGAGACTTATATGCACTCTCCTTTACATCCTTACTACAACCCCTAAACTGTATGTTCCTTGAAATTCTACGCATAATCTTTAGTTCTAGAGAAGACAAGCAATCATTTCTGTAAGACTGTAATCTTTGGTGATTTGATATAGTTTACTTAGCAGAGTTTGATGATGATGATGATTATTAAAGCTCAGCCAAGAGAAATCTGGTTTACTCTGAATTTGATGCACAGACAGCCTCGATGGTATCAAAGTAAAAATGTCTGCCCACAGTACCTGAGGCCATAGATGATGATAATGATGATTATTATTATTTATTCATTCATTCATATAATTTTTGCCCTTATGGACAGTGTTTAAACTCGAATATCTCATGATGACACTATTTTCACTTCTTTCTCTTCTTCCTCTTCCCAAAATCTCTTCATCCTTTGGCTGTGCTCCTGTTTCCTTTGTTCTGTCCACAATGTTCCTGTCTTCTTCTTCTCATTTACTATAAATTTTGTATTCCTAATGTTGTTTCTGAATTATTTTCCATCTCCTATCGTTTGTCTGTTGATCCCTACCTTCCTAAAGTCTTCCTCTATTTCATGATACCAATTTGTTTTCTTGCTTGAACTGTTTACTACATCAAAGATTTTCTTAGTAAATCTGTTGTTGTCCATTCTCTGTATGTGCCCATAGAAAGTTAGTCTGCATTTCCTGATCATGTCTGTGAGTCTGTCAGTGTGCTGGTACAGCTCTTTGGTAGGTCGTTTCATCCAAATGCCATCTCTGTGTATTGGTCCAAATATTTTTCTGAGAATTTTACGTTCTATTTTTTCTGTCTCTATGATGCCTGATGCTCCACTTGTGGTTGTTTCTGGCGCATATAATGCTTCCGATAAAATGACTGTGTTGTAGTGTCTAAGTTTGATCTGTCTTGATATGCTTTTCTTATTATAATGTGACCATGTGAGTTTGTATGCTTTCTGGAGTTTTTTCGTTCGTTCTATGTTAGATGCCTTGTTTGATACTCCTGTTTGTATGCATTCCCGTAAATATTTAAATTTTTTGACTCTTTTTACGGATCCATATGCAGTATGCATGGTGTTCACATTCTTGTTCTGTCATTCCATATACTGGGTCTTTTCGTATGATATCTGTAGACCTGTTTTGGCAGCTATTTCATGCAAGCGTTCCAGTGCTTGCTTTGCCTCCTATGTATTATTGCTGAGTATGGCTATGTCATCTGCAAATGCCAGACATTTTATAATGGTTTTTGTTTCATGTGTTCTTCCCAGCTGTATTCCTTTAACATGTTCCTCCCACTGCTTGATAATCTTGTCTAACACCATGTTGAACAAGATTGGTGAGAGCCCGTCTCCTTGTTGGATACCTGTGTGTATCTGGAAGGGTTCCGAAATTTCTCCCATGAACTTGATCTTGGAGGTGGTGTCTGTTGTATAAGTGCTCTGGTTTTTCTGTCAATGCCATATTCTTCCAGGACGTCAAAGAGCGTCTGTCTCTCTATAGAGTCGTATGCTTTTTTAAAGTCCACAAAGGTAACTACAGTGTTTCTTGTTTGTCTGACTTTCAAAAGTGTTCTCAAGTTCCAGATCTGTTCAATGCATGATCTCCCTTTTCTGAAGTCTGCCTGGTATTCCCCTATTTGTGGATCTGCTTGTGGTTCTAGCTTGTTTAATAGCACCTTAGAGAAAATTTTGTACGCAACTGGTACTAGCGAAATACCTCTGTAATTATTTGGATCTGCCTTATCACCCTTTTTATGTAATGGATGGATTAATGCACATTTCCATTCCTCTGGCACTTTCTCTGTGACTCAAATTTCTGTGATAATCTTATGGATTTTTTTTAGTGATGTTTTCATCTTGGAGCTTCCAGATCTTGGCAATAATACCATCCTCTCCTGCTGCTCTGTTATTTGTCATTTGTTTTATGATTTCCTCTATCTCTTCTATTGTGGGTGGATTAGAATTGGAGTTGGATGTAGTTCCTTGGAATATTAGTTTTTCTGTGGGTTTCTTGCAATTAAGAAGTTTATCAAAGTAATATTTGAGAATTTTACAGTTTTCTTTTGTGTTTGTTTCCAGGGATCTACCTGTTCTTCGGAAGCAGTGGCTAGGAGGTTGATAGCCCTTAATATTTTCTTTGAAAGACCTTTAAAAATTTCTTATATTACTTCTCTTGAAATCTTCCTCATTTTCTTTTTTTAGCCTGTTACTGTCGTATGCTCGTTTTTCTCTTCTGATTTCCTTCGATGATTGTTTCTGAACTAAGTGAAATTCCTTCCATGTTTCTGATGTTCTGTTACCTCTGAACTTCTCCCATGCTTGTTTTCTTCTCTCAATGGCTTGATGACAAATTATATTCCACCATCTATGTTTTCGTCTCTAGGAGGTTGTCCCCAGCACATTGTCTTCTGAACTGCCTTTGCAAGATCTGTCCAAGTGTCTGTTGAATGCCTATCAATTTCTTTAATGATTTTATCCCTGTTAATCTTCAAGTATTCCGGATCAGGTTTGACTATTTTGTTTTGCACTGTCTTTTTCTGTCCTGGGATTGGCGTAATCTTAACTTGTAGTAAATAATGATCAGACTTGAAGAATCCTTTACGCGTTCTGACATTTAAAATTTCCCGTGTATTTTTCTTGGAAATGGCCACATGGTCAATCTGGAATTGTCCCCACACTGTGTTGGGTGTTTTCCATGTTGTAAGTTTTCGTCTTGGCTTTTGAAATTGCGTTGACATAATTTTGAGGTTAAAATTTTGACAATATTTAATGAGGTGTTCCCCATTTTTATTTGTGCGAATGTGTGCCGAGTACGGGCCTGTTATTTGTCTGTATTTTCTCTCCTTGCCTAATTGCGCAATGAAGTCTCCCATTAAAATTTTCACATGTCTTTCTGGTACGTTGTTGGTTACTTCTTCCATGTCTTCCCAGAAGTCTTCAATTTCTTGTGGCTTCTTTCTGTTATGGTCATTTGTAGGTGCATGTGCATTGATAATTGTGTATGCTTTATTACCTGATTTGAAGGAGAGTGTGGAGATACGTTCTGATATGGAACGGAAGTCTATTATGTTATCCACGACTGATTTGTGTACTGCAAATCCTGTATCAAACAATAATGGTGTGCCTCTTCTGACAGCAGGTTTAACTTTGTAAATCCTGTAATTTTCTGTGTCGAAATGGTTTTCATCTATGAAGCGTGTCTCTTGAATGGCAAGAATTTTTATGTGAAATACGACACTGTAGTAGGTTCATGGATTATTATTATTATTATTATTATTATTATTATTATTATTATTATTATTATCACCACCACCACCACCACCACCACCACAGGCATCATGGAATAGTGTTACTATCATTGCACATTCCTCGGTTGCTTTCAATTTGTGAAACCCAAAATTCAGACTGAGATCAACAAAAATAACAAACTTGGGATGGACCTGGTCTTTATATTATAAACTGGAAGTTAGGAAAGATTTCTTCAAAATCTCTATTTCATTGTATAGTTGTTCTTTAAATGTAATATTTTGTGCTTGTTAACTGCTGTGAATTTTGGAATGAGTTGGTGTAGGCTATTTGAATACACTTATCTTGCAGCCTGTTTGGCTATGGTCATATTTTTTTTAGCAGTCTGCAATATAGTAAGCTGCCTCAAGATAGTTACAGTATAGAGAAATGCATTCATTATTTCATGAAAATCTAATCAGATATCTGTGTGTTCTGATAAAATATTTTCTTGTTAAAGGGATTCAGAGTCACAATGTTTTGAGGAAGACATCATTGAGAAAGGATGTCCAAGGTTTTTATGTCCATGTGTAAATAAAAGAATGAGAACATTCTGTTATATCTGCAAGCCAACATAACAAAAAATGTACCTCACTCATATTGAATACATTACACAAAATTATCAGGCATACAAAGAAGCCAACATACAAAACAGTAGCTTTGTACAGTATATTACTGTACATAAAAGTAAATGTACCAAAATATACCAGTCATAGATCAGCTACAAGACTAAACAATTGTGAATTAAATTATCATGTAAATAAGAGTTATTGAAAAGAATTCTTGGATATTATGCTCATAGTTACTACTATTGGACCATTTATATTTGAACATATTTCATTGGGCCATTAATCCTTGGACATTTTGGATTGGACTTTTTTTCTGTGGTAATTTTTCTTGTTTGGACTTTTTTTCTTTTTGTTATTGATATTTTCCTGTAGTCATTGTGTTCTGGAGAGGTTGAAGATCGTTTCCTTGTAATGTTTTTTATGCTGTTGTATGTCATTAAAGATGTAATGTTTAAAATTTGTTGGGATCATTATAGAAATATATTATAGCCTGTTATATAATTTTCAAAGATTTGGCCATGACCTAATAGCCCAGGAAGATGACTTGGAAAGCTTTTCCTTCCTCATAGCTCAATCTATTCTCTTATGCTAGATGAACTGAAGGTGAATAGTTCTACTGGGAAACACACAAGGCTTAGAGATGCAAAGGAAAAGGAAGCAGCAAGAAAAAATTTATTAAGGTTGTTCAATGTGTCTTGTGATTCCACTGTGGCTGATCTAGAAGAGGAGACACCTACACCTGAGGTAATGGTATAGAAACACTTTGTGGAATAGGTATTATTTCTTTACATATGTAATTTCCAGTCTGCATGCTGTGACCTCTATCCATCTGTCTGTCCTACTCGTATGTACCCTATTGTAATATACTCTGCCCTACCTTGACAGACATAAGATAATATGTTACCTTTAAATACAAATGAATTGAAATTCTATGTATATGCCATAAATTTTATAATAATAAATTACTTACACCCTATAAGCTATGTTATTTGAGGGGTCTAATAGCAAATTCGGCAATCTCCCCTTTTGTATGTTTTGAGATGTAAGCCAAGAACTGTTTCAGGTATAGTTTATACTCATTTTCATCAAATAACATGTACCTATATCCAGAAATATATTCTAAGCCTAAAGAGATAATTAGAGACTGAAGTATTGCTCAGTGGTCTGGAAAACAGCAATTAAAATTTGGAGATTGCCAGGTATGCTGGTAAATGATGGAGATTGCCATGTTTGCTGTGGTAAATAAAACATATAAATGGTTCACCGTTATGCACTGGTTAAGAGATATATAATTTTAATATATTTTACACACTTCTATAATTGAAACCTTTCCTCTCACACTATTAGTCATTTAGTTCTTTAATTTGGCCTCAAGAGTCTCATTAATTCTTAAATGCTTAAACAAATTTTGGGCAATCATAGCATTTAAATCTGAGTCCCCACACCATTAGGTCATCTAATTCTTCAATTCTGTTGCACAGTGGCTCTTCATTACAAGGCCTAGCTTCATTCCTTTCATCCCTTGCAGACAGATCACTGTAGTATCATAGGCCATTTACGTTGTGCCAGTCTTCTCCGTAATGTTTACTCAGTAAATTTTGGACATCATTCCTTTTTGTTTCCTTAACACGATTCTCTTGAATTACCTCAGATACAAGCACGTTCACAGCTTTGTACTTCTTTTTAATTGAGGCATAAGTACCTATATCCTATTTATAGTTAGGTTCTCCTCTTATAATGGCACTCATTTTTATTCTAGTTCTCTTTATGCAAAATGTCTTGAATTTGGAAATTTGGAAATGCCATGTTGCAGTTACCTTAAAATGTTCCTGAACAGCATTTTTCCAATCATACCCTGCACAACTTTTTCCTTGTTTTACAACAGTAGCATGCTCTTCAGTAATGCCTAAGTAGTCATCAGGATCATTCTTATGGATGTCTTTTTGAGTATGTCCAAACACTCTTATCAGTATCAGGCAGAATAAAGCTATGTCCCACTACAGGAAAAATTACTTCCATCATCTTCAAATTCTGTGGCTTTTGTGTTGTGGTCACACTTAGGATATTCTGGCAACGATTTAGGGGCATACCTACAAAGAAGTGATATAACATAATATTATTAACAGAAATAGTATCATACACATACCTTGTAATACTTTGTCATTTTGGAGAATATAATACAAAATAGGAAATAGAACAAACCTCAAACACTTCACTAAATTTCTTTTCCACATCTTTGGTCATGATGGTGTCGTCCTTGCATTCCTTGGAGACACTGGTAATTCTAATCTTGAATCCTCTTGTATTCACATTAACATGCTACAATTATAGCTCAGTAACGTAAGCTTGCAAATGAAAAAATGCACAAGAACATCAAAATTGTAACCTTTCTGTGGTTACACAGCATCAAAATAGTAGTAATAATAATATTAAATTTAGATCACACCAAATAAACGAAACATACACACCCTGTTAACACTCCGAAAACAACGTAGAGATATAAATAACAGTTTAACCAACATGACGACTAAAAGAAAGGAGATGGGAAGCGGTTGGGAACCCTGCCAGGTCTGTGAGAAAGTAGTGCGTTGCCGGAAAAACGAAATTAACGGTGGTCCCAATTGGACATTAAATTTACTGAATTAAAAGAATTGGAAAATGACATTACAAAACAAGGCCAATAATGAACTACAAACTAAGTTAACATAGGAAATAAACAAATTTTAAGATATCAGCAGTGTCAATAGTACAAGCTTCAGCTTCACGCCAACGACTTTAAAACAATGTAAAGAAAATGTTTAACAGTCATAATTTGAAGTCATGACAATGTGGATTTGTAAAGTAGTTGCGGACGATACCAACTAAAATTTACATATAAGAAAATTGAGCTCACAGTTTAGCAAGGACTATCCCTCTACAACCAAAGAAGTTAAAGAAAATAATGTTAACATAACACCACATGCAGGTTAAGACATTAGCAAGGAAAAGAAAACATGTTAATTTTTAAAAATCCTAACTCAGAGACTGATCAAGAAGCTGCCCTTTCAAAAAACTTCTGAATAAGGTGCATATCTTAAAAGGGAATACGTTAAGATGAAACTGGAGTACTGGAGGCAGTCCCGGAGGAAATTAAATTTACATATTTATTACACGGAATAAAAAAATCAAGAAAAGGGGAATGCCTCCGAGACAAAGGGGTTATGACTAGCTGCGAGGGCTAAGTCATTTGAAACTTAAAATTGGCGAATGGAAGATACCCCGGGCAAACTCCAGCTTAAGAATTTACATTTAAATGTTAAAATTCAAAACATGAAACAAATAGTGCTCACCTCGGAGGGCCGGAGGTCCCATCAGACGGAGGAGATGACTACTCCCTTCGCCGGTCAGAATTCAAAGATGACGAAATCAGGCCAAGTCGCCATTAGCCGGAAATGGGGCAATCAAGATATAACCAATTAGCGTACCCGTTGTTCTTACATTCGCCAATTAGAAGTCCTATTATTTTACCCAATGAGGGCACAGAAATTTTTTATGAGAAAAGATCTTTACTTCCTTCCTGATGCAACAGGAAATCGCTAGAATCATCTTACCAGCACAAACACGTGTGGCCACACCCTGCCACAAAATGTATTACCTTAAATTCAGTTTCTAATTACACAGTTATTTACATCATAAAAATTTTACACAATAACCAAATTAAAACACTAAAAGGTTCTTCTTTTTCCTCAGTCAATTTTTCAAAGCCAGACAAATGAACATATTTTACCAAATCAAATAGAAAAAAATCAAAATGAAAACGATGACTTGTCCTTCAGCAACGTACTTTAACGTCTTTTCTTGATGTTTACTTTTGAAATAAAATAAATTATACACAACTTCTTTCAAAATACCGTTTTCTTGTCACCATGACATACTCCCCTTCTACAAATTCGAGCATAGCTCAAGGCAAATAAATTTTATTCCAATTTCAGTTAACCAGGGGGGTTTGACCAGATATCACATTCGACACTCAACACCACTACATCTTCGTTCTTGAGAAGAACGTCTGTAATCAGTCGAAGGATTCCCACTTCAGGTGTCGCTGACCACATGCAGCTGCTGACTATGGCCAATTACCAACAACTCCATACAACATCAGTCTAACCAGATCTGTAGGAACTTCATGTCGGTTCACCCACTTATCGAACTGAAGTGTGACACAGTGTAGTATAACTGCTGCCACTAGGAACATCAGGCCACTCCATTTCACATCAGATGACATTGATCCAACAGTTCAACGTGCTCCCCAAACAGGCACGACAGGTTGCACCTCGGATGGACCCAGTTATACTAGCCACTGGAACACAAACACATCCGCAGCAGAAAGAAGAAATTTTGAAAGAAAGCCATCGACCAACAAAGCTGCAGGTTGTTCTTATTGGGTCTTCTTGTGATTTAATTTTGCACTAACATATCAAGGGTTTTTGGTGGTGCAAAGATGGAAAAGGGCTAGGACTGAAAAGGTAACAGCCATGGCATTTGCAAGCTGTGAAAATGGAAAACCATCTTCTGGAATACCAATGGTGGGGTTGGAACCCCCATCTCCTGAATTACAAGCTCACAGCTATGTGACCTTAACCGTGTGGCCAACTTGCGCAATGTTGGAAAATTAAATCATTACTCTTTCTCACCAGAAGAATTCAGTCCAAAAGAGGTCCAGACTTCACAGAAAAGTGCAAGTCCATTTACCACATTTTTTGGAAGATAAGCAAGATTTACACACTCGACAACCAACAATTCAGATCTTGAAGAAGGGTGAAGTGTTCAGGAGGTTTTTTTTTTTTTAACAGCTAACAAATCAGTCACCCCACCAGTGACTCGACAACCTCCATAGGGAGCTCCCCTCATGCACCATTGACTTGGGATACCCCAACCCCAAAAATAAAAAAATGAATAATTTCTCAGCTGAAGGATTCAGTCCAAATGAGATCCATACTTGGCTCAAAAGTGTGTATGGTGACAAAACTGTTAGCAGTACAATTAGATGATGGGTCAGAAGCAGTACAATTAGATGATGGGTCAGACAAATATTGTTGACAAACTACAGGCCAGCAACAGCACTGACAGAAAACAACAACAGTTGAATCAACGTGCTCTGCAAAGACAATTCATTGCTGTAACTCAGCATGCAAAAATTGTGTGACAGAATAGGTTTCAGAAATCCAGCTATGATCAGCATCATTGAGAAAATTGGTTCCAGAAAGATTTGAGTTCAGTGGGTTCCAAATACTTTTGCTAGTGAGCATTATGAGGCCCAGAAAGACATATGTTCAGAACTTCTGAAATATTGCAAAAAGGAATTCACACGTTGTGACAAGAGACGACTGACCTGGGTCCATAATTTCAATGTGTAGGCTGAGAGAGAGCCATCGAATGCTATCACAAGACTTCATCACACACGAAGAAATTTAATGATAATAATGTTATTTGCTTTACGTCCCACTAACTACTTTTAGGGTTTTCGGAAACGCTGAGGTGCCGGAGGTTTGTCCCGCAGGAGTTCTTTTATGTGCTAGTAAACCTACCGACACGAGGCTGACGTATTTGAGCACCTTCAAATACCACCGGATTGAGCCAGGATCAAACCTGCCAAGTTGGAGTCGGAAGGCCAGCACCTCAACCATCTGAGCCATTCAGCCCAGTGAAGAAATTTAAAACCACACCTTCCGTGTGTAACATGATGATGATGATGATGATGATGATGATGATGATGATGATGATGATGATAGTGTTTGGGAGAGAGGCAGAACAATTAACTCAGAGCAATGTGTGGAAGCACTAAAGAAATTTACATTTTGCAATGTTCAACTCAAAAGAAACATTAATGTCTCCATGCCAGTGGCAGTTTAGCGAAGCAATTGTAAGTCTTGGATGGGCTGTTCATCATCATCCTGCTTACAGCTTTGATCTGACACCTTCAGATTATCACCTTTGTTTGGAGCCTTTGAACAATGCACTGCTTGCAGAGTGGTTCCCATTTTGTTGATGATGATAGACTGAAACTAGGTGATCTGGAACCACAGCAGAGAATTTTACGATGCCAAGGTACAATGTCTTGCTCACAAGTGTTGCAAGTGCATAGAAAATGGTGGTGGACACGTGGAAAATTGGCAGGATGTTCATAAAAGTTGTATGGATATTCTATGGAGGTACCCTATTCTTTTTTCCCTTTGCTTTTCCCACACTAGTGGGGTCACAGGTGTGAACTGTATTGCACATGTGGACTTCTCCCTGTTTTACTGCTGGATATTCTTCCTGACACCCGATTTGGAGGGCTACCTACTCTCCTGCTTGTTTCTATGGTGGCTGATGAGAAAGATAGAGAGAGAGAGAGAGAGAGCGCGTGTGTGGTTTTTTTTTAAGACGAGTATAAACATCCAGTCTCTAAGTCACAGGAATTAGACACGGCTAAAATCCGGGAATTAAACCCAGGGTCCCCTGAACCAAAGACCTCAATGCTGACCATTCAGCCAAGGAGCCAGATTATTTTATTTTTTAAGAAGGAAGTGATGCTCTCCAGTGTTGACTCTGTTAAATGTAATTTAAAAAGCTTTCTAGTCTTACATAAAATCAGCTTCATGGTCCATATCGCACTTCAATAGATTCACAATTATTTATTTATTTTCCACCTAGTCAATACAATGATTGCTTAATGAAATTTAATGGTTAAAAGTGGTACATGTTTCGTATATTGTCAACATCTTATTATTTATATTATTATTTATAAATTTCATTTTCCGTATTGACAGATTCAAAGTATAGATAAGAAAAGTGTTTTTCCACCAATCAATACACAATTTATTTTAAATAGATTAAACTAGTACCGGTTTCGGCTCTTTAACGGCCATCATCAGCTAGTACATGATTTGTTTCCAGCCATTAGACAATTCACAAGTTGTTATTGTATTAGACATCCGGATGTCTAATGGGGGATGGAAATGTATACAGTAGCATGTAATTAAAATATCAGTAGTCAAGGTAAAAAGTTACAATAAGTTAGAACATGAGTATGTAGGACATATTAAAACATATGGGTCATAATATAAAACACTTAAAAAGTTTTAACACATTAAAATTTTGTAAGTATAGGTAGACACTTGTTAAAAAATTTTAGTTCATGTTACATAGGTTCCATTCTTCTATCTTCTGTGTAGTTCCTTTGCTTTTATGTTATGTTGATTTTAGCTGTGTATGGTAATCTTCGAGAAAGTTCTGAAGTTGGTATGCGTCATATTGATATGGACCTTTGTCATGAAGAAATTTTTTATATTGTGTAATATATTCCAACTTGTGATGTACTCTGGTAAGTTTTAATATAGTAAACAGCAGGTCTTGAGTTTGAATTAGAAGTAGTTGGTGGCAACACCTCTCTCGTCTACGTTTGTCTATACTTTCTTATCTATATTGTCAACATCTTCAGCCACATAACATTGTTTAGATGAAAAATATATAAATTGACAAAGTAATGCTTTAGATGAAGTTTGTTTGTTTTAATGTTGTCAATCTTATGTTAATTTTAAGGACACTTCCTCTAAAGCATTACTTTGTCAATTTACATGTTTTTCATCTAAACAGTGTTATGTGGCTGAAGATGTTGATAATATACGAAACATGTACGACTTTTAACCATTAAATTGCATTAAGCAATCATTGTATCGACTAGGTGGAAAATAAATAAATACTTAATTGTGAAGCTTTCTAGTCTGTCGAACGCACAAGTTTTTTTTTTTTTTTAACGATGTCCAACTTTGTTTCTACTCCAGCATTTACTGCCAGTAAAATAACAAATAATGAAAAACACGTGTGTTTGATCAACTGTAAAGCTTTTAAATTACATTTAAGTTACATTAGACTATTTCATGTAAATGCCATAACATTAGCAGTTATAATTCTTGAGAAAAGAAATAAGGAAGGATTATTACATGCTGCTCCTGGTATATTTCTCATTGCTTTAGAAGAACACCCAGAATTTTCAATTTGTTAAGTATTAGTTGCCTGTTAATTGAAAAGGAGAGCCAGGAACTCTGTTTGGAACTGAACACCTCGGAAACTAAAATAATGATGGTGGACAGGCAGAGTGACAGTCACCCAGAGATAAAGCGGTTAGATTGATTTGAAATTCTCAATGAATACATTTATTTTGGATCTCTTTTTACAAAAGTCCCGGTCATCAGGATGAAGAATTTGTGATATTTGGAACTATTTCTTTCCAGTTTCGACTTAGTTAATTTACAACTGTTAGGTCTTCACTCTGTCGAAGCTAATTTATGAGTAAATAAATTTAGAAACTACCTGAACAAGAAAACATATAACAGAATTATACCTGAAAAAGAAACAACTTAATTAAAAATAGAATGCAGAGAGGAGTGAGGTGAGAATCTCATTAAGATAAGTTCCAAACTTTAAGTATTTAAGGATTTAAACAGAATTTAAACATAAATGTTTATACAAGGGCTGTAAATACAGTAGTGACAACGTAGTCCAGAAACTTGCCAGAGATCGGGCGTGCGCAAATAGGATATGGGAGCGTTCATGTGGCGTTGTTGTCAACGTGTAGTCTGCATTTGACAGGCATCCAGTTGGGAGTGTTGTTGCGTGTAGCGTTTTGGGAGTGTTGTTGCTGTGTAGCGTTGAAGTGACGAGTGTTGAGTTAGTTCACTGCTCTAAAACATGTTTTCAAAAGGTGATCAGTGTTCGTGGATTAAAATCGAGGTTGCCCATGTCAAAAATGCATTAGAATGTTATCGAGGATTACGTGAAGCCTGTGGCAAGAATGCATTTCCATAAAGGATGGTTGCACAATGGGTCAAGGCGTTTCATGAGGGTCGGAACGAGACTGCGGATTTGCACCGCACAGGTCGGCTGTTTATTCCTCAAGATCAAATTGACATTGTGTGCGATCTCGTTTCCGTAGACCATCGATGGACAGTCCTGCAATTATCTGTAGAGGTTGGTCTCGGTCATCTATCAGTGTGGCACATACTGACGAAATGTCTTAAGATGAGGAAAATTGCATCCCGTTGGGTTCCACATCAACTCACTGATGTACAGAAGTGGCACTGGTATGCACGGCTGACATCCACCTAAACAGATACTACAACGAAGAAGACGCATTTCTGCAGCGTATTGTTGCTATTGATAAGACGAGGGCATGAACCTGCGAGCGTTAATTAAAGCGCCAGTCGAATGAATGGTGTCACCCAGCCTCGCCATGTCCACAGAACAGACAGTTCAACAGGAACCCAATCAGGTGAAGCTTATGCTGATTGTGGCATATTACTATGAGGATGTTATTCTTTCGCATGCTGTGCCTGAGGGACAAACCCTTAACAGTGCCTATCATTGCCGATTTCTGGAGCAACATTTGCGTCCTGCTATGCGGCGTAAACGTCCACGTTTATTGTGAGACAATTGCCCTATCATGTTGCATGACAACACACATCATGTCGCAAGCTCTTATTGCAACATTGGCATTGGCAGGTCTTGGAATACCCTCTGTACTCACAAGGCATGAGACCTTATGACTTTGACCTGTTTCCGAAGTTGAAGGAACCCCTCCGAGGCCGCCGATTTCCTGACATGGCAAATGTACCTCTAGAGCGTTCCGTCATGCCTTGCCAGTGGTTCCCAATGGGTTTCCGACATTTGGCAAAAAGTAATAGACTTCGAGGTGACTACATTGAAGGAATGTAATGTAGTTGTACTTGTTACATTTCTAAATACTTTTGATTGTAATTTCATAGGATCTGATGATGTTTTTTCAAGAATCAAACATGTCATTCTGTTTTAAATTAAGTTGTTTCTTTTTCGGGTATAATTCTGTTATCATATGTTTTCTCTTTTGGATAGTTTCTAAATTTATTTATTCATAAATTAGGTTTGACAGATGGAAGAACCTAACAGTTATAAATCAGGATGAAGATGCAACGTGTCCCAGGTGGCAATGAAAAAATGAACACGACTGTGGAAAGACCATCATATTTCCAAGAACCTGAAAATAGGACTGGTAAACCTCTAGTATTTCCCATACTAATATATGAATATGAGTCGTGGACATTGAGAAAGAAGAACATGAATAAGAAAGATGTTGATAGTTCTGTGGACTGATCACTGCACAAATAACTCCATCCTAAAAGAGCTTAAAAGTGAAAGGAGGCTCTCAAGCCAGATTTGGTGTAGTCACCATGTAACGAGCTGAGGACCAGAAAATATGGAAAAGCTCATCATCCAGGGCAAAACAAAGGAACAGAGGCTACAGGGAAGAGTCCTAACAAGGTGGATAAACCAGATTATTGGTACATGAGGAAGAACAATCCATGATATAATCTGGCAAATCAGTGACAGTAAATCTTGGAGAAAAATTATCTTTACCACAGTGGCTACCACATCTCATAGGCTGGGACTGAGGAGAGAGTTGCATGATATTTCAAACACTGAAGATATGCTGGTTTAAGGGGAAATGGTAATTCTATGTATTTTTTTATTTTATTTTTTTGTAAATTACGTTCCTTATCTCATTCTCTCATAAAAAGTGTCCACATGGGAGTACATATTTCCAAGGTATCCATACTGAGCTATTGCAGTATCATTAGATCATCATATTACCATAAAGGATCTGTGGAAAGATTTTAAAGGTGATAAGATATTAAATACATTACAAGAGTTATTATTTCCCAGAATATTTGCTTTACTTTTGAATACCTTGAAAATGCAAGCAGTGAGAGGAAGAGGAGGAAGGTGTATTGAGAGCACTCTTAAAATTACTGTTTTTATTATCTCATTGAGTGTTTGATAAGGTCCTAGTACTGAATATTTATATTTTGAAGTGCACTTTGTGTCATTTATCCATGCATATGCTGTGGCAATAATTATACTCTAATCTTTTTTCTTTGTGTTTGTTCAACCCTTGTCCTGATTCTCTACGAGGTCGGGTATGAGGAGAGATGAATCTGTCGTAGCAGGTTTTTATGACCGGATGCCCTTTCTGACGTCAACCTCATCAGAGGAGTTAATGAGATGAAATGAATGACGTGATATATGATAGTAGGAAGGGAGAGTGTGAAACCCGGTGCTGGCACATAGCCTACTCCTGTCGAATAGCACCAAGGAGTCTGCTCAAGGCTTAACATCCTCATATAATCTTTTTTATTTATTTTTTATTAAGAAAAATTTAAAAATTGTACTTTGTCTTGTAATTTGACTATCAAATGCTTTATATTATGATCCTAAAATTTATTTTCTTCTAAAATCAGCTGTTTATGCATGAGAGGGTTATATGTTTGCGTGGTCTTGTACGTGATTGCTCAGCCTAAGAAACCAATTCAGAGCGTGCCTACTATAGTGCCAGATGGATAAGAAGAAAGAAACTCGACACCTTTGTGTTTGCATGAGAGTGCTACATAAAAACTGAGAGTTGAGCTCTTGGTCACTAGTAATACCAACAAATTACTAGAATACAAACATATATATTGTTGTAAACAGGATAAGGTTTACAAGAACACAACTTATTTATTTGCTTCACACATAAATTTACAGGAATAAACATAAATTGTCTTGAAGCAAAGTAGATAATTAAGCTTGAGAGAGTTTCTGTTTCTATACACTATGTACACTTTGAATGTATTTACACTAGCTTCTATCTTGAAAAGATAGTTCGTAGGAATGTTCAGTTCGTGATAGTTGAAAACTATCAGTTTCACTAGCATTGATTAGCTAATAGAGTTCCTTCTAACTTGCAGTGTCTGAGTTCATGAGCTTGCACAGAATGACAGCTAAGTTCACAATTAGAGAATCTAATGTGTGTGTCGGAGCCTGAGTGAGATTGGGGATGTGTAGAGTACAGCATCGGGGCTCGACTGGAATGAAGGAAGGGGAAATTGGAGCAGTGACCTGAGGTGAAACCTCATACTACCAGAATTCAGTCCACCTGGTCGAGACACATTTTTAAGAGGAGTAGCCTCCGTGTTCGACGTACAGTGTATTCTGGAGCAGGACACTGGGGAGAATCCTGGAGAGTGACAGGCAGGGAGCTCCTTTTATACTGCACTCGACGTTACAGGCACGCGCACTGAAGACTGCGCGTCGAGTCTCGAAATATCCACGCTTGCGTGCGTGCAGCTGGCTGGCGCTGAGCGGAGAGAGCGGAGGACGTACAATATATATATATATATATATATATATAAGTGAAATAGGGTTACATAATCTCAATTATCACCACTGTTTTCAGTCGCTGCCTATACGTGCTGTATGGAAGCAAATGGAAAAGCAGACCAGATTTGTCCAGAGATTTGTTAGTTGGCTGATGGCTTGATGCGGTACTACTGCCTTGAAAAAAATAAATAAACAAAACTATCCTGTCATCATAGCACCAATATTGTATGGTTAATAATGGTAGTGTTGATCTACTTGGGGGTGTGGGACATAGCGGTCAGTATTGCCATGTACTGTTGGATGTGGAAACTATTTGCTATCCTCAGCTGCTGTGGTATATGTGAAAGTGTGTGTTTCTGTGTATTTTGTGATTGAAGTAGTTATTTTGGGCATAGCAATGAGGCACTATCCTGTACATCACTAATGCTAACTTGGAAAAAGTAGGCCTTTTGCCTTTGCCTTTAGAAACCTGTATTTTCTCCAGATCTGTACAGTTAAAAACCTAATGGATCTATTTGGAGAAAATGCAGATAAAGAATAACAGTGAATAAAATATCATTAAAGGTTAATTAACATGTCTACTTACTTTAGGCATGTGTCAGCGTGGGTGTTATTTCCTACCCTCCATCGCGATGACCTGCAACCTCGGGCATCTGTTGATGGGTAAGTCGTTCGACTAATGCAAGGTGACATAAATAACCAATTAGAGGGAGAAGAATAGCAGTGATAACTGCCGGTGAACGTGGTGACGTAGGTCACGACGAAGAAGAGGAGGAGGTGATGTTAATAACAAGAAGCCTGGTGTTTACCAGAAGCCTGGCATTAGCCAGATGGGTGTGAGGTCCGTACGTGACCATCTTGCGCTTACTCAGAGCCCCTCTCCCCTCACTCCCTCCCACGGATAACAAGCTGCCTGCCCCATCGTCCGCTCCGTTGAGTCAGGCAGCTGATAACTGACCTAAGACACCCACTCTGACACATCCACTTTCTCCTGCCACTCTGCTAACCAACAGTGTGGGGAGACCTTGTTACTCTGCTGCTGATCTGCGTCCCTCTCCCTGTTCACTTCCTATTTACAACAACAAGAACTACGACAAAAGATATAATATATATGTATCACACTAACTGTCTTATTTCTACCTCCTCCCTATTACTATTACATTCCACTTCCTTTAAAAAAAAAATTTTTTACATCGTTTTCTAAGTACATCTAAAAACTTGCCCAATTGTACAACAACTATATTCTACATCAATAAGAATAAATCTATATCATACTAACTACCTCTTTAAACAGCATTTTCTAACTGCCTCTAAAAATATTCCCTGGTTTTTTCCACTCTTTCACTATCCAATTCATGATCTTCCTCTTGTTCCCAGGTTCGATTCCCGGCCACGTCAGGGATTTTTACCTAGACCTGAGGGCTGGTTTGAGGTCCACTCAGCCTATGTGATTAGAATTGAGGAGCTATCTGGTGGTGAGATGGCGGCCCCGGTCTAGAAAGCCAAGAATAACGGCCGAGAGGATTTGTCGTGCTGACCACACGACACCTCATAATCTGCAGGCCTTCGGGCTGAGCAGCGGCCGCTTGGTAGGCCAAGGCCCTTCAAGGGCTGTAGTGCGATGGGGTTTGGTTTGGTTTGGTTTGTAAATACTTATCTAGTTTCACTTTTACCTCCTCTGTCCATTTATATTTAGTGAGTCTCATACCCTTTTCTCTACTCCTCATTCCTTGTCCCTACCTACCCCCATGCTCCATTCTCCTCAAGTTTATAAATACCGGGGCATGATGAGATTAAGCCCAGTCCACAAACTCAATATTATTTATTCTCGCCAACATATCCTCCGAGCGGATTACCAAATCAATAACACTCCCTGCTTGCCTCGTAATATACGTCAAATTCCCCTCCCTATCCCCAGTCCACCATTCAGAATGTATAGATTACCTGCCGAGCATGGTTCCAGGAGTTTGTGCCCATAAACATTTCCTCCTATAACTTTACTCCATCTCTCACCCCTCATTATTTCATTCCCCTCTTTGTTATTTATTGGACTTAAGCCTCCTACTCTTGCATTCCAGTCACCCAGCAATATCATCCCCGTTTCTTCATACTTCTCACCGATCCCACTAATTTCCTCTATCAGTTCCTCGATGAAACTATCATTTGCATATGCCGAGCCACTAGGGTGGTTATATAAAAAAGCCAGGCATACCTCATTTGGTTCTCGACCATCTAGCTTAAACTTCAATCATACTGCATATTTCTTCCTTTATTAGTAATGCTATTCTGCCTGGATTTCTTCCCCTCCTCCCGTGTTTTCTTTTTGTTATGTTCCTTACCACAAACCCCTTCCATGATAAACTCTTCCCTACTTCTTCCCTACTACTTAGCACATCTGTTCTCTCTGCTTGCTCAATCAATACTGACTTGGAAAAAGTAGGGAAACACACATTCAGGATGGCTACCATACGGTACCATGGACCAAGAAAGAACCATTCAAATTGGTGCTCCATCATGAACATATCTTATGCTTTCACGTCCAACATTTCAGTGAATATAGAGGTAATTTTCCGGGGTTGTAGACTATGCTCAGATTGTGTTAGTAGCTCCCAAAATTTCACCAGAAACTGCCTTTCAAGCAATCTACTCTCTCAGAAGTTCAGCAGTGAATTGAAGCTGTGGCTGTGTACTTACAGTATATATGATGGTGGCACACTGTTCTCTGCACAGTCTGTATTTTCACTGTGCCAAGAGGGTCTGCACTGGTTGTTTGACTGTGGTGGCTAGCAGTCGCTGATTGGTTGTACTTTTCCGTGGCTGTTCCCTGCTTCTGTATCCATCTAGTATCTTAGCTGTTTTAAACATGAGTATCCAGGCTCTTTTTACCCATTTCTTCCTTCCTACTGAAATTGTTGGTATGTTAGGAAATTTCCATGGTTTCCCATTGATAGTGTACTGTGACTGAGTGTCTGTTTGTGTAGGTGTAATGTATTTTGTGACTGTCAGAATTAGCCTGAAAAGTTGTTCTCCAGCATGCTGTTTAAGCTTTTCACATAAGTCTCTCACATTTAAGCTCCCTGAAATGCCAACCATGTAGGGATATGAAACTGCAAACTTGAGCATAAATAGAACCTAAATAGAACCTAACCAATTACACTGTGTAGCCAGTCATCTGAAAAAGAAAAGGAGTGAAATGTGAGCCATTTTGAGTTGCAAGAGAGAAACTTGGTCACGTCTTCAAAATGTCCACCTTGGACATCAATGCAGGCTTCCTACCAGCTAGTCCAGTTGCCATGCAAAGACACTATCATTGATGTGAATGTCAATTGCTATTGAAAAATGTGTTTCTAGAAGTTATCCCCATCATCTAATTTAGTCTGTTGATTTTGTACCATGCCCTCTCATCAGTTACACTGGACTGTGAGATATTCTCCTGGAATATATCATTTTACTTTTCCAAGCACTTTTTATGGTTTAATATTTTATAGTGAATATATTTGCCTGCTGTCATTTCTTCATGGATACAGTACTTTTGCATCCATCTCTTGGCACAGGCCAGAGTAAAGTGTAGCTTCCACTGAAGTCCCAGTCAACATCCATGGCTGTGACAATATGGAAGTTGCTGGGGTAAGGATAGTGCTGAGTAATGACATTCAGAGCATGACTAGTGCATCTGAGTGTTATGAAAAGTGCTGCTCATAGGGTCAGTCGTGCTGCAATAGTACTTTCTGACCCAGTGAGGAAAGCAATGGCAAACTACCTCACTCCTCATCTTGCCTAGTACGCCTCATTTTGGTGCTGCCATTGGTTTTTAGGGTTTCCTTATAACCGCATAACCTTTGGTGGTGCTATTTGAGGATCCAACCAGCCTCTGGGCTGATGACCTAACAGACAGACGGTGAATATATTCTTTGGATAATAGTTTTAGTATTTTTGTCAAAAACCACAGACCCAGGTTGTCTGTAAATTCTAACTAAATAACATATGTAGCAAATGTCAGTGACCAGGCCACTTATTTTTGACCGAGCAAGTTAACCATGCAGTTAGGGTCACGTAACTGTGAGCTTGCATTTGGGAAATGGTGAGTTTGAAATCCCTACTGTCAGGAGCCCTGAAAATAGTTTTCCATGGTTTCCCATTTTCACACTAGGCAAATCCTGGGGCATACCTTAATTAAGACCACAGCTGCTACCTTCCCTATCCTAGCCCTTTTCCATCCTTGCTGCATCAGAAACCTTTGGTGTGTTAGTGCAATATTAAAGCACTAGGAAAAAAAAAACCTGTTTAAAGGGCGAGGAATTTTCAGACATAGAAATCTTTAACATTTGGGAAAGGGAATACCGCTGCTTATAAGAGGTCATAAAAGTTGCCTGCCAGCCAATTACAACAATGGGTAGTGAATACTCTATTCTCAAAACAGAACAAAATAACCATATAATCAGGGAACAGAGTTATATCTATTAATAATTATTTAAATATGTACATACGGTATATACACTGGTGGACAAAAAAGTGGATCATTTTGTAAAAACGAAATCGTAATTATTGGAGGGAATTGTTCCATTAATTACATTAATTTTTACATAGAATATTCCATAGAATATTGGAATATTGTACAAGTGTTTCCTTGACGACTGCTTTAATTGTAGAAATAATTTATATATTTTCTCTTGAATTATTTGTTTGTTTTAATGTTGTCAATCTTATGTTAATTTTAAGGACACTTCCTCTAAAGCGTTACTTTGTCAATTTATATATTTTTCATCTAAACAGTGTTATGTGGCTGAAGATGTTGATAATATACGAAACATGTACCACTTTTAACCATAAATTGCCTTAAGCAATCATTGTATCGACTAGGTGGAAAATAAATAAATACTCAATTGTGAATCTATTGAAGTGCGATACGGACCATGAAGCTGATTTTATGTGATGAGTAAAAGGTCTTGGATGGCACACAGCAAACAATCACATACACACACACATGAATCCGTATCACCTTCTGTTCTCTAAACAAACATAGCGAATCGATAAAGAAAAATCAAAGTTAACACACAAATAAATTAGAAACACACATAATGAGGAAAGCCTTTCTAACCAAACCATGGTGAGCACAGAACGAAGCAATAATAAAACCAAGAGAAGATTGACTTACTTACTTGACTTATTTCCTGTTGCTCCCTCTGGAGCATAGAGCCTTGGCGAAATTTCTCCCCACAGTACGGTTCCTGGCCATTCTCTTCACTTCGCTCCAGGTCTTGTCAACCTCTGCGATTTCCTTTTCGATCGTCCTCTTCCAGGTCTTCTTTGGCCGACCTCACTTTCTGGTGCCATGAGGGTTCCAGTCCAGCACTGCCCTCTCAACAGCTCCATCCACCTTCCTTATTGTGTGGCCGATCCAGCGCCATTTCCTCTCCTTGATCTGGATGTCAATTGGCTGCTGATTGGTCAAGGTCCAAATATCTTCATTAGAGATTATGTCTGGCCACCTCACATTTGTTATGCGACGCAGACATCTATTTATGAACACTTGTAGTTGGTTATTGATCTGTTTTGTAACTTCCCACGTTTCATAACCATATAAAAGAATCGACTTTACATTGCTGTTGAAGAGGCGAAGCTTAGTCTTCCTGGAGATGTTTCTATTCTTCCACATGGGATAGAGCTGGACAAACGCACCATTTGCCTTCCAGATACGGCTTCGAACATCTTCCTCAGCTCCCCCATCCCTTGTAACTATACTTCCAAGGTAGACGAAGGACTCAACTCGCTCAATTTCCTTTCCATTTACTGTCAAGCTGGTCATGACATCCGAATTAATCCTCATCTCTTTAGTCTTGCTTGTGTTGATCATGAGACCTGCACATTCCGGTTCCTTCTGCAACCTACTCAGTTTATCTTCTGTTTCCCAGTACCGTTGCGCCATAAGGTAAATGTCGTCTGCGAAGTCAAGTTCTTCAAGCCTGTCTCTCATCCCCCATTGAACACCCCTCGTACGTCCCCTATTACCTTCTTCATCACACTGTCTAGGACCAGCAGGAACAGAGTGGGAGAAAGAACACACACCTGTCTCATTCCAGACTTGACGTTTATCTTTTCTGTTAGTTTCCCTTCATGAAGAACCTGACACTCATACCCCTCATACATCTCTTTCATGATGTTGATAATCTTTGATGGAATTCTGTATTCCTTGAGGGTCTTCCACATAATTCTTTGATTTACAGAATCAAAGGCTTTCTTGAAGTCCACGAATGCGAGGTAGAGGATACTCCGCCATTCCACACTCTGCTCTATGATGATTCAAAATGTATTGATGAGATCCATCCCGCCTGTTCCTTTCGAAGTCTTCTTTCTACTGAATCCTTTATGCGATTCAGGATGACTCGCAACAGCACTTTGCTTGGAATTGAGAGCAAGGTGATCCCCCTCCAGTTGTTGCAGTTTGTTGTATCCCCTTTTTTCGGTAACTTGACTATCAGCCCCTTCTTCCAGTTGGTCGGTATTTTTTCCTCTTTCCATATCTTCTCCAGCAGTGGGTGCAGTAATTTGATTGTAGTATCAAGGTCTGCTTTCAGTATTTCCGCTGAAATGTTGTCCAGACCTGGTGCCTTCCCATTTTTCATTTGCTTCAATGCTGTCCATATCTCACCCTGGGTTGGAGAGTCAAGGCCGATGCCTGGATCACCTTCTGCTTCTTCCTCACCTTATTCTTCTCCTTTCTGCTCTTTTTCCAGTCCCACATCTCTATTAAAAACCTCCGCAAAGTGTTCCCTCCATCTACTCAGCTGCTGTTTGCACGTAGTGAGGATCTCGCCTGTCTTGCTCTTCACAGGCCTAGTTTTATTAAAACCTTTCTTCGAAAGCATCTTTGTGATACCATAAAGCTCCTTTATATCACCCCTTTTTGCCACCTGTTCTGCTTTCTTTGCCTGCTCATCAATCCACTTCCTGTGATCCTTTCGTATACTCCTCTTTACTTCCTTATCTGCTACTGAATACTCAGCTTGTGTTTGAGCCTTCTGCTGTCTAGTTTAGCATATATTTAGCTTGGCCTTTATCTCCTTCCTATAATTTATCTTGTCCCAGGTCTGATCAGATATCCATTCCTTCCGCAGGTAGTTTTTGTACCCAAGCTGCTTCTCACTTGTTTCCACAAAGATGTTCTTCACCTTGCTCCATACAGTCTCCACATCCTTCTCTATCTCAGAATCCAACACCTGGAATCTGTTGCTAAGTTCCAGTTGAAATTGTTCCAATGTCTGCTGATTCTTTAGCTTACTAACATCAAACATCTTGTGCCGAGTGTTGAACTTCTGATGGACTGGCACAATCTTTATACGGAAGTTGGCGACAACAAGATGATGGTCACTGCCAATGTCCGCTCATCTCTTGTTCCTAACATCTTCCAAACTCCTTCTGAACCTCCTGCTCACCGCAATGTGATCAATTTGGTTTTCCGTGACTTGATCAGGAGACACCCACATGATCTTATGACACCGCCTATGCAGGAACACCGTGCCACCTATCACCAAGTCCTGGCTTGCGCAATATTCCGTAAATTTTTCCCCATTTTCATTCATCTCACCAGGACCGTGTATACCCATGATATGTTCCAATCCTTCATTTTTTGAGCCAGCCTTCGCATTGAAGTCTCCCATAACTATGAGAATGTCCTTCTTACTTTTCTTCATTGTGGCATCTCACAACATTTGGTAGAATTCTTCCTTTCTTTCCAACTCCAATTGTTCTGTAGATGCATAGCATTGGATAATGGTCACATTCCTGATCTTGGTCTTGAATCTAGCAGTCAGTAGCCTACTGGAAATCGGCTTCCACTCCATAAGATGTCTCATTGCATTTCTACTGAGCAGCAACCCCACTCCATCCCTGTGCTCTTCGTCCTCACCACCAGAATATAGAAATGTAATTCCATCTGTTGTCTGTATCTCGCCAAATCCTGGCCACCTCACCTCACTCAATCCCAGAATGTCCAGCCCATAGTTCTTCATTTCCCGTGTCACTTGGTTTAGTCTGCTTTTCTTCCTCAAGGTCCTCACATTCCAGAAAACAATTTTCGTTATCCTCTTCATGCCAAAGGTTGTCGTCAGATTATCCGTCCGGTTTTGTAATTTCGCTTCAGTTTCTATAATCAGATTATTTAAGAAGAGCGAGTGATTAACCCACTGCTTCCGAGTGCCTTGACGGGGCTGCCATCTTAAGCCTGAGGCACCAGGCTGATTTTCTGTCGGGATTTCTTCCCTTAGCCTTTGAAGTTCCCACTTCTACTGCAAGGCAGCAGTTCCTATTTTATTTACCCAGCATAGGAGGGTTGCCCCTTCCACCAATTCCACCATTCCGAAGTCCCTCTTCTCCGCCTTCACTGCTGTTGAGGTGTTCGCCGTAACCCTGGCAAGGGACCCTTACATGGGACTACCAGCCGGGTCAGCTGGACCAAGGTTTTTTAAAGAGGTGTTACTCCTCTATCACTTGCCCTTTGTCCTGACTTGTGACAGGCAGAGCCTGGCTTCCCAAACATTGGGTCCAGGTTTGTGGGGTTAAGAGTTAAAGAAAAATAAATACCTTGATTACATAAGCAATTAACATTCAGATTACATAGTGGTAACAACACATGATGGGAAAGATTAACAGTTCACAATAAATACAGGAGTTCGCTAGGAACGTGAAGACTTCAGAAAAGGCAAACGTACCATAAAATGATATGGTGCAGTTGAAATATTCTAAGTGCCCCCTCGAAAATTAATTCTGTCTTGCTGATCAGACAAGAAGAATTCATTTTACTTGAAGCCTGAAACTTAAACTAAATGTGTGCGCACGACTACAAATAAACTTAATTCTAAGGTAATACATTGAGTACAATACAAAGGTGGGTACATGTTTGAGAATGCACGTTTTCCTTCAGAACACGTGTAGATGTAAATGTCCTATCACTAAGGTCAACATAAGAAAACGATGAAGAACAGAGTCTTTTTAGACCTGAAGTGTGTCGCAGTCCAGTAAAGCGTATAAGCATGGGCATGTCGAATATGATCTTACTTCATTTTCTCCATATATTACGATTCGTCTCCTCGTTTTCCTTTTGCCGTTATTAGTCTGTGTTATTCATCTGATTTCTTAAAGAAGAGAACAGTTTTCTATTCCTGAAACAGAAAGAGGTCTGAGTATACCATTTTCTCGCTAAGATATAATCCAAGTTCACATGGTAGATGCAGAAGACAATATGATAACTCAGTAAAAATGAAATAAAATGTATGTTACGGTTTACTTGGGTAATGTAGTTTTAACAAGGTTACATGGGCTTTGGAAAAGTCATGCGTAGCAACGTCTTCCAGCTCGACCATCACAGGTCCCAGAAATTTAACGATCCTTTTTGGCTCAGACCATTTCTGACATAGTTTCCCGCTGTCATGGTCTGAGGCGGAACTGACAGGAAATTTCTTGATTAAAACTAGGTCTCCAACACCAAAAGGGACCGGTTTCCTCCCCTTGTTATACCTCAGAGCCACCTTGTTCTTCGCTTTTATCAGATGATTGGAAGCTATTTTCCATTTTTCTTCCACACTCAGGCGACGGGAAGGAGCGGAGAAATATTCAATATCCCACTGCAACATAAGCGGATCATTGGGGATTCTGCCCAGAAACAGTTCGGCTGGAGTGAATTGACTAGATTAATGCACAGCGGTGTTGAAACCTAGGCTGAAAAAAGACAAATAGGAGTCCCAACGGGACTGGTTATTATAGTGAAAGGCAGAAAAACCTGTTTTGAGGTTACGATGGAATCTCTTGATTAGAGACGGTTGAGGGTGGTGAGGGCTAAGACGGATATGATTAATACCCCACAAAAAACACATATTCTGAAAACGAATACAGGTGAAGACAGAGGAATTGTCTGACACTAATGTCTTGGGAGGTCCAAAAATGGCAAAAATATGATTGGATTACAGTTTAATGGTGACAGCAGAGTTAATTTTAACGGACAGGGAACAGCCAAACAAACTTAGAAAAACCATCATTGACTGATAAGTATGCCGATATGCCCATTCCGGGATCTTACTAGAGGTCCGAAGAAATCAATAAATAGTTTCTATCCAGGAGCATTAGCCACATCGGCAGAATGAAATCCGACTTGACTATTTTGAGCGGGCTTGCACTTTTGACAAACGTCACAGGTTCTGACATGCTCACAGACATCTTTCTTTAGGCTCAGCCAATAGTAATTTTGAGTGATTTTATGAAATGTTTTTAGCTATCCAAGGTGCACTCCCAAATATGAGTCATGGTAGTAATTCAGAACCATAGTCCACAAGGCACAGGGAATAAATACTTTCGAGGACTTGTTTCGAGGACACTTATGGCACAAGAGACCCTTCTTAATTTTGAAAGACTCGTAGCTGTGGTCATTCTTGGAAATCCCGTCCATTATCTTAACACACTCATCGTCTTGCCTTTTGAATTCACCTATATTCGTAAAGCTCCAGGGGTAATTTTGAAGAACGTTGACTGAAAAATTAGAACCAGAACTGCATTCAGTATTATCGTTGGGATTTTCCACGCCATCAAACATGCGCGACAGAGTTGTTGTCCTTGCCTCTCACATGCTCAACAGTAAATTTATAAGATGACAAGCGAAGTATCCAGTGGGCCGTTCTCCCTAACTTTTTTACGTTTGCGCTCATCCAAGATAAGGCCAAATTATTGGTGTGAATCCAGAAATGACGGTGTTCTAGGTAGGAGTGAAACTTTTCAACACCAAGAACGACAGCCAAGCATTCTTCCTCGTAAATAGAATAGCTTAATTGCGCACCGTGTAGCATATTGCTGAAGTATGCAATGGGGGCTAGACTATCATTCTCTAACCTGTGGTTCAAAACGGCAGAGACTGCAATGTCACTAGCATCGCATTGAAGGACGAAGTCATTGTCGAAATTGGGACTGTGCAGGACCGGTGCCTGACAGAGAGTATCCTTGAGTTTGCTGAAAGCTTGTTCTTGAGCATCACCCCAGCAGAAATGAGTATTCTTTCTTTTCAACAGGTTCAAAGGGGCAGAAATGTCAGAGAAGTTTGGGATGAACCTACAATAGAACCCAACCATACCAAAAAATCTACGGATACCACGGACATTCTTAGGTCTAGGAAACTCATGGATATATTTCACCCTGTCGGGATTTACAGAGATGCCAGAATCGGAGATAATGTGTCCCAAGAACTTGATCCGTCTAATACATAAGGATACTTTCTCTGGGTTGACCGTAAAACCATGCCTCTTTAGCCTTGTGAGAAATTCACGGAGATGGGCAATGTGTTCTTCAAAGGTGTTAGAAAAGATCACGGCATCATCGAGCTACGAAAACAGGCAGGAGAACTTTAAGTCACTGAAGACCGTGTCAAGTATGCGGCTCAGCGCTTGACCACCAATGGAGATACCCATAGGCACCTTATTAAACTGATACAGGCCGAAAGGAGTTGCAAAAGCAGTAAATTTGCGACAACTAGGATCCAAGGGAATCTGAAAGTAAGCTGAACTGAAGTCGAAGACTGAATAAAACTTGGCTTTCCCAAAGGACTGCAAGGCAGACTCTATCGTAGGAAGAGGGAAAATGTCGAAGATTACTTTACGGTTCAGGACCCTTGTAATCAATGACCAGACGCACTTAACCATCTTTCTTGGGGATTAGAAAGGCAGGACTGCTGTAAAACGACTTCGACGGGCTTATTACACCCTTATCCAACAAATCATTGACGCACTTCCTCAGGGCGGCTAGTTTAGGAGGAGAACAAGGAAAAGGAGGGAGTCTAATAGGCGTGTCATCTTTCAGTATGATACAAAATGAAAACTCCATAGCACATCCTAGCTTTGCAGACAGTACATCAAGGCATTCTTCCAGGAGACTATTTAGCATGAAAGTTTGATTTTCAGACAGATCACTTAGGCCGATGTAAGATTTGTCGTCAGATATGGAATACAGGGGCTTGTTTCTGAAAGGACTCTCAAAGGGGAAACTTTCGTTCGATCTAAAACGGAAAGCGAAGGACCGACTAATGAAGTCAATCGACAGTCCAGTAGCTAACATGAAGTCAGTACCTAGGATGAGAGGAACGGCCAAGTCTGGGACAACATTGAATTTCCAGTCCCAAGAAAGGTTATGAATTTTCACAACATGAGCTCAATCGGAATGTTAATGAAGCGACATGAGTAAAAGGTCTCGGATGGCACACAGCAAACAATCACATACACAGACACCCACACATGAATCCATATCACCTTCTGTTCTCTAAACAAACATAGCAAATCGGTAAAGAAAAATCAAAGTTAACACACAAATAAATTAGAAACACACATAATGAGGGAAGCCTTTCTAACCCAACCATGGTGAGCACAGAACGAAGCAATAATAAAACCAAGAGTAGATTAAAGAAAAATAAATACCTCGATTACATAAGCAATTAACATTCTCGAAAGGCCGAGATGTGTACAAAGACATCTTGAATCTGTTAAAATATATTTTATATGCCACAAAGGCGACTTGGAAATCCAATCCTTCCATCTTCTTAAGTCAAAACTCTCCACACAACCCACCAGAAAGATAACCCAACAAGACGGGGCAGAAAAGAAATGCTTTGACCTATGCTAACGTATAAAATGCCATCTGCCTTAATAAGGAAAGATTATGTAGTGGTAACAACACATGATGGGAAAGATTAACAGTTCACAATAGATACAAGAGATCGCTAGGAATGTGAAGATTTCAGAAAAGGCAAACGTACCATAAAATGATATGGTGCGGTTGAGTGGTCAATGGTACTGTTTACAGATGAGTCACTATTATGCTTCCAGTCACCTGATGGTAGAGAGAGAGAGAGTGTGAGGAAGTTCGAGGATTGATATTCACTTTACAACATTTCCGAGAGGTCACCGTTTGGGGGTGGCTCCATCATGGTGAGCCCCGGATGGAAATTCTTTTCAACGACGGAGGTGCTCTGAATGCACACTGTTACATTATTGGATTACTGTCTATTTGCTGTTGCCTGTTGTCAATCTTCTGCTATACTTGACCTATTGCTCAAGTGTTGACTGTGCTTTCACCACCCAACTTTATTTCACTAGGATTCTACTGAATTCACCATTGGGCTAATATCCTTACATTTAAATTGCACTCATGTTGCCCCCAAGTTGATGTTACAATCCCCTATGCTACCTTAGATGGTGAAAATTTCATCCTGATGCATGATAATGCATGCTCCCATGCCACTCACTGCATGACGGAATATCTACACGAAGTCAGGATGCGAACGCTCGACTGGCCAGCTTGCACTCCAGACCTCAGTCTCACAGAACACCTGTGGAATATGCTTGGTCGAAATGTTTAGCATCACAACTTTGACACCCTCAATGAAATGTGGGCAATACTATTGGAAGAGTGGTCGCTCATCCCACAAGAAATGATACAGAACCTTCTAGCTAGCATGCTGCGAACAATGAAGGCCATAATCATTGCCAGAGGTGGTAACGCAAGATAAGTGTAGAGTGTAATGCAATGTTAATTACAGGTATGACTTTTTCATAAATTTTCATAAATTACAGCATCTAAGAACTTTTTGAATAAACTTTTTAAAAAAAACTATGATAATCAGTATGAAGTATGCAGAACACTGGTTAATTTCATTTTATATGTTGTAAGAATGAAGAAAAAGCAAGTCGTAAGATAAATAAATACAGTTTTTGTTCTTAAAGTGATCCACCTTTTTTTGTCCACCGTTGTAGTTAGTTATTTTTTATTGAAATACGGAATTATATGTGGACTTAAAATTCCATAAAACGATCCTTTCTATTTAATGTAAAGTTCACTGAAGCTAAACAAAGCAGGCCTTCATGAAACATAATGTTGCACTTCTCATTTTAATATGAACTTTGTAGAAAACACTATCTGTTACCAAAATAGTGGACTTCAAAGGGTTCTTTTAAGTGGGAAAGTGTATCATCATCTTTTGTCTGAGGGAAGATTTATGTTGACTGCAACTGCATTCAACATCAGAAGAGATAATGGGAGCATGTTTGAACTTCACAATGTCTGCTGAGGTTAAGTCCTGTGATATCTTCACACTTAAATCTCCACACTGTATTGCAGCAATCTTTCTCTTCATATCCAGGGTTCTTTGAAAGTACAGTGTTCATCTTCACTTTGTTACATTTACATAAAAAATTATGCTGAATTTGGTCATTCTTCACAGTTGTGTCACAGACAACTGTTTTTGCAGCTTCAATAATTTGAGGCTGCATCTTGGAGTCCATCAGATGCAGAATATTGTTAAAAGAGTATAGCATAATATTTAACCGCTTGCAGCCACTACCCATTCTAGTTATAATTGGCTTGTGTGGCAATGGAATTTCTGGGTACATTTCTTTCAAAAGATGAAGTCTTCTGTAAGCTGTGAGAAAAACTTTTTCACTACGGAAATCAACAAATCTACTTTGGGGTAACTGCCTCTTACCACTTCTGCCACATGATGAAAGGCATGTGTTACACAAGTTAATTGAGTCGTGTTAGGATATACAATAGATAATGCTTCTCCAGCTTTTATCATATAAGATGCAGCATTGCTAATAGAAAGGAACACCTTATCATTCTTAATGCCCTGTGGACACAGGATACCTATAGCTTCATTGAACAGTTTGCTATAGTTTTGTTTTAGCAATTTTTTAGAACATCACAACATAAAAGAATCTGTGTACAATAATCTTCACTTAACAAATGAATGATTATGTTGCCAAGTATTTGCCTGTAATTTCTTGTCTTATCTTGTAATTTCATCATATGTACTGTAACTGAACAATAGGTTTTCTGAACATTAACTCATGTGGGATAGTTCAGTTAAAATATTTCTCGAGGAATTCCCTGAAGCATTGATTATTCAGTTTGAAGAGAGCACAGCATATATCAGCATTGAACTTGGACGTTACACTCAACGTTGGGTTGTGTCAGAAACAATTGACCCTGCTTGAAATTTCATTGTTTGTTAGCCTGATGTTTACTGGTTAAAATGTATTGGAAACCACTTCAAGGGAATTGTTTCAAAATACGAGATGCCATATTTGAAGCAGTAGGCGCTTGTCACATTCATCAACAAAGGTGGCACTGCTACTGGTTTCCAGGACCTTCCGCAAATCTGGCAAGGGTGCAGCTTGTTGCACTGGTATGTTGTGGCACTACACCTGAATCTTGGTCAAACTATACCTGTTATTATCAGTGGTAAGATTATATAATGAGGCTTTGCTTAGACCTAGTAACGCACAGTGGCTTTAAGTAGTAAGAATATCTTTATTGTAGAATATAATTTCCACTCATTTGGAACTCCTCCAATTCTAAGGTTGTTATAATATAAGTTGTTATAATTTATTTGTGACAATATTGGACAAGTTAGTACACTCTATAATGAGAGATTTCACTCTGGTGATTCAAGAGTTGCATGTATATCATGTTTGAAGTGCCTCACTCTTTTGCCTATCCTTAAGTAACTTCATGTAGGGCTTATCCATTCATCTATATCTATTATTGTTATTCAGGTACTCTTTGTCCTTGGTTAACCTGTAGCTGTTGCGGAAAGATTGTACAATAAAATAATATTTCAAGTAAACTGTAAATGTAATGTAAATACATTAAACCAGTTTGATATGATGTTTTATAGGAAAAAGCAAAACTGAATGATATATGCCATTGCATACTGAATGCAGTTCATCAGAAACCTTGTCGAAGACACCTAGAAGATATACTCTACTGCCGTGTTGACTGCAAGCGACATAAATGCTTCAAGAATAGTACTCCTGATAAAAAACGACAGCTTGCGTTGGATACTGGGCTAGGACCATTTGACATGGACTCGGTAAGTTATGACTTGTATTATATTGATGATGTGGGTCGAGGCCCAAACTGAAACATCAACTCTTTGCAACTACTGTTTGACTTTATTAGATTTAGAGATACAATTCTTAAGGATTATTCATATATTTGTGGGCTACTGTAGTCACATCCTACTTGAAGAATCCGGGACAGTGGCCGAGTGGTCCTCAGAGACAGGATGCCAGTTGCTAAGGAATAGGAGTGGGCATCGTAGACATAATCTGAGTCGTAGTCCTCCTTGTGCTCATACAGCTAGGACTATACAGTCCATCTATGGTCCGTAGACCATTAGAGGAGAAATTCTCACTATCAACATTTGTAAGTAGGGTAGCATTGTACTTCACAGAAATTTTCTGAGCTTGCTGAGAAGGTTTTAAACAAACCTCAGACCTATGGAAGTGACAGAGTCACGCTTTCATTTTATAGGCCAAGGACTCCTTGAAAACAACTTGGTGAGGAATTCAATGGTGTGCTATCATATTAATGGGGCTTTTGGAAGAAAAGAAAGTAAAACCAGTTGATTCAGCAAAGAAGATGCATCTGGATGTTTTAGGAGTTAATAATGTTTATGGAAGGGGAGGTAAAAAGAAATAGATAGGAGTTTATAAGGTGTTATTAACAATGGATACAAGGGAAGGGTAGAGTGCAGGATAGGACTGTTTATCAGGAACACCATAGCATGCAACATAGTTCCTGTTAGGCACGTAAATGAGTGAATAATGTGGATAGATTTAAGGGTTGAAGGAAGGACGAGATGGGAGCAGATGGAGATGAAGTAGGAAAATTTTATTAAGCACTGAGTGATATTGTAGTCAGGGTCAAAAGTAATGATAGGATAGTGCTAATGGACGATTTCAATGTGCGAATTGGAAATAGAACTGAAGGACAGAGAAGGTGATTGAATAAATGTTGGGAGGATATGGAAGCTAATAGAAATGGGAAGAGTTTACTGGACTTCTATGCTACTACGGGATTAGCAGTTACGAATTCATTCTTCAAGCACAACACTTCACATGGGAAGGTAGGAGCACCAGATCCACAATAGACCTATCATAACTAAATTTGAAATCAGAAAATCTATAGGAATGTATGGAAATTTTGGGGATTTTTCGACAATTCAGTCCTCTTATCTGATCTGCTATGAACTAAGTGTCACTAGACCTAGGATAGAGGAACTTAAGTCCGTCTGCTGACAGATGAGGATAGAAAATCTTCAGGACGAGGAAATTAAAAACAAGGGACATAATTGGGAAGACAGTCAGCAGATTCAAATAAAGAAAGAGAATTGGTGACATGCAGGAATGCTGCAGTAGAAATGGTTCGGGAATGTGTAGGAACAATTGTGTGTTAAAAAGCGAATGTCTTTGTAGAATGATAAAGTCAGGGCAGCTTGTAAACATAAGAAGTGCGTGCATAAAGAATGGCTCCAAGCAAGAACTACTGTTGATAGGGAATTGTACATAGATGAAAGAAACAAAGCGAAATTAAATATTATAGAGTCCAAGAAGAAATCATGGGAAGATTTTGGTAATAACTTAGAAAGGCTTAATCAGGCGACAGGGAAACCTTACTGGACTGTAATAAAGAACCTTCGAGGGAGAAGGGGTGGAATGAGCAGTCCATTGGATAAATTAGGAGAAATCATTGCAGATCCTAGGGAATCACTGGAGAGATGGAAAGAATATTTTTATTTGATTTGATGTGTTTTTTTATCATCAACAGGGTTATGAATTCTCCAATTACATATGATATAATATATTCAAATAATAAAAATATTAACAGCACTTACTACTACTAATAATTATAACTGAGCAATATATAATATATACATATTTACAAAACACATAAGGAAGGGGAAAAACCTTGAAAACAGAAAAGTGTTTATACATTTGAAATGACCGAAGGAAGTATAACTTTCATTTACCAAGTGCGCAGAAAATGATACAAGGAACGCACTGTCTATGAAGTGTCTATAAGATGTCTGCAAATTTCACTAGCTGACGAGTGAAATACATCCACCATCCCGCTAATTTCTTTCAGGGATCTTAGGGCCTGCATAAATCAAGAGTCCTGTGTGATTCCGTTCTGCACCTGGGTAAGTGAAAGGTGACAGCCTGTCAGTTGTTGCGGGAAGGAACATGAATTGGTAGCAACTGGAGTAAATTGGGACAGTCAAGGAAATTACTGATACATATTTGTATGAAACGTGTGTTGACATACTTGCACCTAGTTCTAAGAGACTCAACAGGCATGTTTGTGCAAAACAAATCATAATCTATCAATGACAGCTTGATACTGATCCATTTTGAGAATCTGATCTATACTCTAAGATGGACACCTCACCAAATCAATACAAAGGCACTGAATGAAAATTTGGACAGAGTCACAATCATAGCACTCATTCAGACTGGAAATATAGACAGAGCATTAGAGATGCTCAAGGAATCCCTTATTAAATCAACCAGAGAAAAACCTCCAAAGAGAATAAGCAAACCTTTGTTTGATGAAGAATGCTACATCCTAAGAAGATCGACACTAGATAAACTGCACAAATGGAGGGAAACACAAACAGCCGAAGCATTGACAGAATTCACAGAGGAGAAAGAAAGAAAGAAAAGAGTCTTCAGTATGCCAGAAAGAAAGAGCTCGAAATCATAACAGTAGCGAAAAACACTCCTTATAAAATACTAGAACCTCGACAATGTAACATAAACTCTCAAATGCCAATGGAGATATGGGAAAAACACTTCTCCAAGATCTATAATAAATCACAAATGTCCGAAGTGCAAAATGAATTCACAACAGAAGATGTCTGGGTGGCATTCCAGTGAGGGAAACCGTGAAAAGCAGCTGGTCCCGACAACTTGACCAATGAAGTCCTATCACTACTATTCACTATCGGGCTCTGGACTGCTCTGTTCAACAAATGCATCAAACAAGGAAATATCCCTGAAAAGTGGGGAAAATCAGTTGTCCAGATTCTGTGGAAGGGAAAAGGACCAAAAGATATTCCAGATTCGTACTGAGGAATTGCGCTTGAATGCGCTCTCTTCAAAGTTCTCTCGAAGGTTATATCAACACACCTCCTACCATTAGCCATGGCACATATGCCAGAAGAACAGTTCGGTTTCATACCCGGCAAATCCACACTCCAGGCTATTGAGGAAATACTTGCAAACATATGGGACCACCAGTAAAATCGGAGGACATTTATATGTTGCCTTTGTAGACTTCACCAAAGCCTTTGATAGTGTGAATCAGAACATCCTGATAAGGAAACTCTCTGCCATTCTAGGACAACGAAACCCTCTCCTGCAACTAATTGAGAGTATACTAGCGTTCAATCTGCTATCAATCACCAATGGAGTAAGTCAATCTAAGCCCATACTCCAAACAAACGGGATTCTCCAAGGAGACCCTCTTAGCCCAATGTTATTTAACATGCTAACTCATGATGTATTCAGAGAAGTTGCATCAGATGAAGTATCAATGATCCTTTATGCAGATGATATGGTTGTTCTTTCGAAAAGCAGATTTACCCTGCACATAGGATTGACTAAGCTCTGTAAGTGGTTGCAGGAAAATGAATTAGTGATAAACACCAACAAAACAAAAATCATGAAATTCAGGAGAGGAGGCAGTATCTCTAAATTAGACAACTTCCACTGCAGAAACGACAAGATATAGTTGGTTAACTCGTATAAATACCTAGGACTAACCTTTCAAGTCACAGGGAAAGCATTCACAAAACATACAGGAGAATAATGCACCGCAGCAATTAGAGCCATCTTTGACATAAAGAACATTGAAAAGCTATCACTTGACACAGCTCTAAAACTTTTCCACATTAAGATTGCCCCCATAGCCTGTTATGTAATCACCAAAATTTGGATCCACCTTACTCCTGCTAATCTAAGAAGGCTGGAGGCCATGAAATCAACCTATATACGGAGAGTCCTTCAGTTATCCCAAACGACAAGGACCAGACTCGTTTATCTACTAGCACACACAGACTTCTTCATCAGGGAGATAGCAATAAAGAACAATCTGCCACAAACCCCAGCATACAAAACCCATATATGGGAAAGGGAATAAAAAGCTAATACAATAGACAAAGACTTCTATCACACGCCGGCCTTGAGCACAGATGAATGGAGGGCCCCTAACTTCCCACTGCTACATGTACATGTGAGAATGGCAACACATGGATTTCATTTCAGAATCTGCATCCATCGGGAATTTCACCAGGCGTCATCTCAATGTTCCTGTACTCTGTGGACAACGCTGTGAACAGTATCATCTACTTGATTGCATAGCAAGGACAAACTTGCTGTCATTTTATGCAGTTGATAAACATTTTGTGTAATACACAACTCTCATGTACACATTGTGTTTATGTTATTACTCGCTCTAAGGCATTAACTAAGTATTGCTTTGAAGGGATCCACACTTCAGAGTAGCACTCTTAACTAGATTGTATAAGCGAGAAATACAGGGTTTTCAATGGGACAACAGATTTAAAAGTCTTGCAATTTCTTTTGAGGACACCTAACGTTTTAAATGCCTTGTTAACGATATTTAACACATGCTCATTGAAAGATCATTTTGATTACTAAAAATAATACCAGTATCATTAATTTTATTAACATGCTTCACTTCTTGATCCTTGATATGATAATTGAATACATTAACTAGCAATTTTCTTTGTGAAGGATATTGCACTGCACTTTAAATATTTAGGGTTAAATTCCACTTTTTGCATCAATCATATTAGACTGTAACAATTCACTGTCACTCATCTTTTCAATTACCCTGTAGAGTTTAAGGTCATCAACATATTTTTTTTTTTTTTTTTTTGCTAGGGGCTTTACGTCGCACCGACACAGATAGGTCTTATGGCGACGATGGGATAGGAAAGGCCTAGGAGTTGGAAGGAAGCGGCCGTGGCCTATATTAAGGTACAGCCCCAGCATTTGCCTGGTGTGAAAATGGGAAACCACGGAAAACCATCTTCAGGGCTGCCGATAGTGGGATTCGAACCTACTATCTCCCGGATGCAAGCTCACAGCCGCGCGCCTCTACGCGCACGGCCAACTCGCCCGGTGGTCATCAACATAGAGCATGTAGTTGCTTGAATGGATTTGTGATGACAGATCATGAACAAATAGAAGGAAACACAAAGGTCCCAGTAGTGAACCTTGTGGAATGCCAGACATAGGCTTAAAGGACGAAAAATTATACCCTCGTATTTTACTGAATAAGGATAAAGATAGCATTTAAACCATTCAAGCAAGCTTCCATGAATACCATATGCTGACAACTTAGTCAGAAGAGCATTATGCTGCACAGAGTCAAAAGCGTTGGAAAAGTCCGTGTACACGGCATCAACCTGCTTGCAATTGTCCAGAGCGCTAGATATTAAGTGGGAAAACACAGCAAGATTGGTGGTTGTTGAGTGTTTCTGGACAAAACCATGCTGGTTAATATTAATTAACCCACTGACTGCACTGTACAAGACTTTGTACACGACTCTTTCCGCTCCTTTGGAAATGAGTGAAAGACTGGTCTGTAATTGACAAATAAAGATCTGTCACGTTTCATGAAGACTGGAATAACATATCCTTTCTTCCATTCGGAGAGAAAATTGCCTGTACGAAGAGACCAGTTGATTATCATGGCTAGTGGGGTGGCCATATCTTCAGCACACTCACGTAACCCAATTGCTGGAATTTGATCTGGACTACATGACTTCTTTGTATCTGTCGATTTCAAAATGTTGCAGACTTCCGATGCTGAAGTTACCACTGATGATAAGTTAATTTCCCCGAACATTTCAGCGTGAGAAATTCAGGGAACTGTGGATGGTAATTTCCCCGAACATTTCAGCGTGAGAAATTCAGGGAACTGTGGATGGATGAAATTTTTTGAAAGTGTCAACAGACCCGACATAATCCCTGTACTTTCTCTGCTGCATTTGTTTGTATTCCAAATTCGATGTAATCTGAGAGAAGTGAAGACCGTGCAGCTCGTTTCCTTGCTCTTTCCTTTGCCCACATTTTGTTCGTAAGTTCGGAATCATACCAAGAGGGAAGATGCCTAGTCTTCATTGTGCGGGAACGTACGGCATCCTTAAGAGCACTGTGCAGTAAATCATAAAACAAGTCACCTGCGGCATCAAGAGTTGGACAGGTTTCAAGCAAGTTCCATTGACAGCGGGATAACAGATTTTGTAGATGAGGAAAGTCTGCTTTTGTCCATATGAATAATGATTTTGTAGTCTGTGGTAAACGAGGAACACGGGAAATATGAAGTCGGAGCTCAAGCGCAGAATGATCTGATAGTACTAACTTCTGTTGCTTCACACTGGGTATTATTAGTGACCGTGACGTCACATTGTTTGTAAACAAAGCCACATGCTTAGCCATGTGCTTTTTGACAGCTGTCGTCTTGACGGACCCTAACCTCACTTCTTCGGACAACTGATGCATCGCTAATCTCAGTGCTGCCAACTTAACAGGGCCTAACCTCATTGTTGCCACCTTATGCACGTAGGGGTGCAGAATTTAAAATCCACGTGCTTTTGACAGCTGTCAAGATAACAGGTCCAAACCACGTGGGCATGGGATTTTTAACAAGTGAACGTGGCTAACCTCAGTGCTACCATCTTAACAGGGCGAAACCTCATTGATGCTACCTTATGCACGTAGGGGCACGGAATTTAAAATTCACGTGCTTTTGACAGCTGTCAGGTCCTAACCACGTGGTCATGGATTTTAAACAAGTAAACGTGGCTAAACTCAGTGCTGCGATCTTAGCAGGTCCTATCCTCACTGTTGCCATTTTAACCACGTAGAGGGCATGGAATTTAAGAAATACGTGCTTTTTGACAGCCGACAAGATGACAGGTCCTAACCATATGCACTTGTTTTTAATGTGGCTAACCTCACTGCTGCCATCTTGACAGGACCTATCCTCACTTCTGCTACCTAGGAGCACGAAATTTAAATTTATCTTGATGGGACTTAGCCACGCTGCAGAATTTTTATGAATGAGGACATAGCCAGGGGCCCTAACCACGATGAATTAAGGCAAGCTGCCCTTCTTGACATGCTCCTTCCTGTTACTATCTTGGAGGTGCCTAAGGACTATAGTTTAAGGCAAGCTGCCCTTCTCAACATGCCCCTTCCCGTTACCATCTTGGAGGGGGTCTAACCTCAGAGGTTTAAGGCAAGCTGCCCTTCTCGACGTGACCCTTATCGACATAGTTTCCATGCAAGCTGCCCTTCTCGACAAGACCCTTCCCGACACAGTTTTAATGCAAGCTGCCTTCTCGACAAGACCCTTCCTCGTGCTGCCCTTCTTGACAAGGCCCTTTCCGACATAGTTTTCATGTAAGCTGCCCTTGTCATGACCCTTAAAGTGGACAGAGTTCAAATCCTAATCTTTACTCTAAAATAACAACTGTCCTCTGTAACAGGATTAAACCTGTCATCATGTTTTGTTTTGTTTTGTTGGGTGGAGACATACAGCATTTGCTTATCCTACATACAATTCTATACTTTTGCATGCATGCTGATTGCAGTCGAAAAAGAAAAAAAATTGAAGTGGATCAAAAAGTATTACCTTCTCCTCCTACCGCTTCCTCCTCATTCGATAAGAGTAAAAAGTCTAAGTAAAAAACTTATGCGACAAGATAAAAAAAGAACAAGAGGACAGCGCTACACCATGCTTTCCAGTTTAATAACGTAAGTATATCTAGTAAATGGTAATATTCGACTAATCCTCTTTTTGCAAACTAGACTAGAATATCGTCATCAGTTAGCTCTTAATGTCGAGAAGGGTAGCTTGCTTTAAAACTATAATTCTCTCTCCAAAAAGTGTCAGGAAGGGATCATGTTGAGAAGGGCAGCTTGCTTTAAAACTATGCCAGGAAGGGACCATGTTAAGAAGGGCAGCTTGTTTAATCCTCTCTCCGAAATGATATTGGGAAGGAACCATGTCGAGAAGGGCAGCTTGCTTTAAATCTATAATCCTCTCTCCAAAATGGTGTCAGGAAGGAACTATGTCAAGAAGGGCAGCTTGCTTTAAAACTATGTCAGGAAGGGACCATATCGAGAAGGGCAGCTTGCTTTAAAACTATGTCAAGAAGGGCAGCTTGCATTAAAACAGTGTCAGGAAGGGTCTTGTCGAGAAGAGCAGTTTGCTTTAAGGGTCATGTTGAGAAGGGCAGCTTGCTTTAAAACTATAATCCACTTTCCAAAATACTGTCAGGGAAGGGTCATGTGGGGAAGGACAGCTTGCATTAAAGCTATAACGGGAAGGGTCTCGTCGAGAAGGGCAGCTTGCATGAAAACTATGTCAGGAAGGGTCAAGTCGAGAAGGGCAGCTTGCCTTAATCCACTGTGGTTAGGCCCCCTGGCTATGTCCTCGTTCATAAAAATTCTGCGGCATGGCTAAGTCCCGTCAAGATAAATTTAAATTCCGCGCTCCTAGGTAGCAGCAGTTAAGATAGGTCCTGTCAAGATGGCAGCAGTAAGGTTAGCCACATTCAAAACACGTGGACGTGGTTAGGACCTGTCATCCCGTCAGCTGTAAAAAAGCACGTGGATTTTAAATTCTGCGCTCTCCACGTGGTTAAGATGGCAACAGTGAGGTTAGGACCTGTTAATGTGGCAGCACTGAGGTTAGCCACGTTTACTTGTTTAAAATCCATGCCCACATGGTTAGGACCTGACAGCTGTCAAAAGCACGTGGATTTTAAATTCCGTGCCCCTACATGCATAAGGTGGCATTAATGAGGTTTCGTCCTGTTAAGATGGTAGCACTGAGTTAGCCACGTTCACTTGTTAAAAATCCCGTGCACACGTGGTTTGGACCTGTCATCTTGACAGCTGTCAAAAGCACGTGGATTTTAAATTGCCTGCCACCACGTACATAAGGTGGCAACAATGAGGTTAGGCCCTGTTGAGATGGCAGCACTGAGGTTAGCGATGCTCACTTGTCCGAAAAATTGATGTTAGGGTCTGTCAAGATTACAGCTGTCAAAAAGCACGTGGCTTTGTATACAAACAATGTGACGTCACGGTAGCGTGGTCATGACGTCATGGGATCAATGACCTCGGGTGCTGACTCAGCAGAAAAAATGCTGACGTCAGTGATTTAGACACTATTGCCCTACTACTATTGGTGATCTCTAAAAGAAAGCAGGCTTTCTCGTTGACATGGGTGAGGATAGACTTAATAGAACCCGAATCGTCTGAGGCCCAGGCTAATTGGCTTATATTGAAATCACCGCACACGTTAATAGTGTCATTTTGTTTTGCTATGCAATTGATTCGAGCTAGGGTTTCTCAGAAGTCTGTGAGCTGAACTTTCACTTTTTCTGGGGGCAGGTAACAGCAGACAATGTACAGCACCTGCTCAGGGTATGGGGTGGCTTTCACAACAACACATTCCCAGTTTTCCGTTAGATCGGGTCGTTGCACTGGACCGTAACCAGAGTTCACTGCTATTAAAACTCCACCTCCCTTGCTCTTACAAGTAATGATATTTTGCCTATCGTGGCAGAAAATAACATAATTATCGTGCAGTATTTCACTATTGTCCATTGAAAAGTCGAGCCAGGACTCTGCTAAACACAATCAGTCTTAATGCATGTCACTCAGAGCAACTTTTTAAAGTCCACGAGTGGCTTCTTAAGACTACAGATATTTTGGTAGTAGATGCTCAGGCTGGTATTCACCTCCGGTCCTGGGTTCACTTGGACATCGTCGGCAACTGCTAGTAGTAGAATACTCAGCGTCAGGCTGGAGGTAGATGTGTCACTGGCCGAAGGCTTGTGCTTTACATATGAAGGAAATTCTTCTTTTGAAGTCTCAAACAATGTGGTTCATTGGGAAGACAGCAATGATGGCAGTGAAAATACGCTCATAAAGCATTAGGAATAGATGAAAATGATTAAATATAGTGCGAAGGCAGAAATGAAATGGCTTTATAGAGAAATAGGATTAGCATGGAATGTTAGTAAGATACCTTCTGATTGGACAAAAGCCACCATAAAGTGCAACTTCCTTTGGGGCATTGTTAGTATCATCATTTATAATCTTGGGGGAAATACCACATCTTTTCTGGAACCTCTGAAACCAGCCAGTACTCCGCACAAACTCTGGAAACCCAGGCGAATGTGCAAAGGATCACAGTGCTCACAAAACAATGGGCCATGAATAGGAATGTTTCTGGCCTGCATTTCAACAAACCCTCACATTCTGCTGTCTCATCTTATTTCGCAGTGAACTAAGGGCATCGGCACAAATATTCTGCTCTATCTTACTTTTCTGTTTTAGATGGGCTTATGCCATACTTCTTCGCTAGCTCTCCTTTCTTTCCTCCTTTCTCTATTTCCAAAAGTACTTGGCGTTTTGAGAGCTAAAATTTAAAAGAATTATGCTTTTTTGTGCACAAACTCCATGGGGATGGACAAACTGAACCCTCTCATAATTGGGAAGTGTTGCGAAGCCAAGATGCTCAATCCCAGACTCATTCTTTTAGTTACTTTATTTTGTGACAGTTTAGTTTATATAACTTTTTTAAGTTTCTCAGCCTGTCAAAACACAAAATATAACACAGGTGTTGGTGGTGGTGGATTTTGTATTTTATTTTATTGTATTTTATTTTCAAGTATGATACAGTGATCTAAGTGTTGTATTTTGTGTTTTGACAGATTGAAAAATCATAAAAGTTGTATTAACTGAGTCAACACCGAAAAGGAATGGCTTCCTTCTTAACAAAACATGTTAGTTTGTCAATCATATTACCATAAACAGGGCCAAGAATTTAATGCTGTAATGCAAACTAGTACAACCTAATGTCACACCTGGTTATCATATACCTCTCTTTTTGACCACTACAGTTTACTGCACTTTGAGATCATTAACTCATGTAGTTTTTAAATGTATTATTAGTCTTTATATGGAAAACTTGCTGATAACCAAGTTTTATGCATTTCAGGGATTTCAACTTATGAGAGAACTGGAACTTCTTTTAAAAGAGGTTGCATCAGAGGAAAAAATCAAGGAATTGGGATATTCACCAGATGTTTATCTATTAAATGTTTGGGTTCCAGAGGTGAGTATAACTAAATGGTATCTCTCATACACACCATGTTCATCTTCTGTTGAAAGAAGACAATGTGTTATTTTTTTTTCTCTCTCTAGCAATTCGTTTGTTCTTACTTCATTTCTCTCTTCTCTCCAAAATATTTGTTTCATATGGCAAATGCTCACTTCTTCTGCTGCTTATAATGCCCATGTTTTACTCTGACCTAATTGCATTGTGCCTGTTACATGCTCCTTTATTTTATTTATCACCTGCCATTTTTGGATGCTCCATTATCCCATTGGTATTACTGTCATCATTATGTCTCTGGCTCCTTGGGTGAATGGTCGACGTACTGGCCATTGGTTCAGTGGGCCCCAGGTTCATTTCCTGGGTGGGTCATGGAATTTAACTGCATAGAGATAATTCCCCTAACTAATGAGCTGGGTGTTTGTGTTTGTCTTACACATCTTTATTTACATGCAACACATCACAGTACATACCACCACAGAAAATACTCAATAGTGAATACAATAGGATTGGTGTCAGGAGAGTCATCCTGTCATAAAATTAAGATAAATCCATACCAAATGCTGATGTCAGGTAATAGCATGTTTCCTGTTCGTATAACTGACCTGTTTTGTTAGGCCCTATCCTTTGTATATTTTAATTTGTATACTCTTTTTATCTGCATGTAAGGTCCGGTTTTTTACTTGCTTATTGGTATTTATTTATTTATTTATTTATTTATTTATTTATTTATTTATTTATTTATTTATTTATTTGTTTCTTTCTTTCTTTCTTTCTTTCTTTCTTTCTTTCTTTATTTTTTTTTCTTTGCGTTTAGGCCATCTGTGGACCACGGTGCTTGTGTTCTAGCTGTGTTTTTGTCGTCGTCTGCCCCTTTTAGCGTACTGGATTGTGTTCTTAGTGGCCTCTTGAGCCTTCCTGTTGGCCCAGTATTCCTTCATTTTATTGCTGAATTCTTTCCTGCGCTCCTCTGACCAATTCCCGGCTCCTTTGTGGCTAGCTGATGTAAGGGATGTTAGGAAAGGTTTAGGTTTGACCATTAAACAGTATGCATTTCTGTCAGTAATGGCGGCTTGATTAATATTAAGCTCTGCAAGATCTTTGTCCACTTGTTTGGTCCAAGGGAATCCAGTAGCTTTACCTTTGTTAGCAACCTTGAAGATCTTATGGGATAATCTATTAGGATCCATTCTGTATAGGTGTCCATAGAAAGTCAGACGTTTTCTCCTGATGGCATCTATGAGGTTTTCTTGATGCTGGTAGAGCTCATTGTTGGGTTTGTACCATCGCCTTCCATCTGGTAGGATCCTTGGCCCTATTATTCTTCTCAGGAATTTCCGTTCTTGCACTTCCAGGGCTCTCAGTGGGGTCTTTTTAGTTAGGGATAGGCATTCTGCTGCGTAGAGGACTGATGGTCTGACTACTGCATTATAGTGTCTCAGTTTTACATTCTTTGATAAATGCTTTGAGGCATACAGCTTTCTGCAGGCATGGTAGGCCTTGTCTAATTTGATTCTCCTTTGTTCAAGAGCCATCGTTTCACTTAGGTCCTCCAATATCCACTCTCCGAGGTACTTCACATTTTTAACTCTCTTGATGTGTTTTGTATCACTGACTCCCATTGTTGTAGGGGCATCTTTGATGTTAGTCATAAACTCGGTCTTTCCAATGTTGATCATGAGGCCCGCTTTAGCTGCTATAGGGTGCAGTGTTTGAAGCTGCATAGTGGCCTCATGCATGTCGTTTGCTAATAAAGTAAAGTCATCAGCAAAGGCCAGGCATGAAATCCTCAGGTTGTCTGATTGAAACCCCATCCTTAATCCGGTGTTCTCAGGTAATGGCCTGGTCCATTCTCTTATGATCTTTTCCAGGACACAGTTAAATAATATACATGAGATACCATCTCCTTGCCTCACCCCTGTTTTGATTGTGAAACTCTCTGATAATTGACCTCTAAACTTAACTTTGGAAGTGGTGTTGTGCAGGGTGGCTTGCACCAACCTATTAATTTTTTCGTTTAGTCCCAGTTCTCTTAAGGTGTTGAAGAGTGTGATCCTATCCACGGAGTCGTATGCCTTCTGGAAGTCGACAAAGATAGCTACCCACTGTCGGCATCTTTTCTTGCTATATTGAAGGATGGTCTTCAGATTTTGTATCTGTTCAGCACAAGACCTTGCAGTTCTGAACCCTGCTTGATATTCTCCTAATTCTTTATCCAATTGTCTTGTTATGTGCTCTTTATTATTGGGAAAGCATACAGATTGTTACATGTCATAATGAGGCTACTTAAAGGATGCAACAAAGAATTAAAAGAAAAAAGTTACTTGAGTATGGTTCGTCCATTATTGGAATATGCAAACAGTGCTTGGGATCCTCACCAAGAATACCTAATAAAAGAAATAGATAGTGTGCAGAGGAAAGCAGCAAGATTTGTAACTGGGGATTTCAGGAGAAAGAGTAGTGTATCAGAAATGTTAAAGGAACTTGGGTGGGAAACTTTAAGTAAGAGAAGGGAGAAAACTAGACTTATAGGATTATATAGAGCCTATACAAGAGAAGAAGCATGGGGAGATATCCGTGAGAGGCTTCAGTTGGAAAATAATTATATCGGCAGGACTGACCACAAATATAAAATTAGAAGGAATTTTAGCAGAAACGATTGGGGTAAATTTTCATTCATTGGGAAGGGTGTGAAGGAGTGGATCAGTTTACCAGGGGTAGTGTTTGATCCTTTTCCAAAATCTGTACAGATATTCAAGAAGAGAATAAACAGCAACAGAGAAAATAAAGGAAGTGTTAGAGGGCATTCGACCAGTGCAGGTTATTGTAAAAAAAAATGTGTTTGAATAAATTAATTCCATCCCCTGGTCTAAGGAGTTTGGACAGCCAAAGTAGGGGACTGCCTGTAGGGGTGAAGTACAGTGGGGACTTCAAGGGCCCTGGGACCGCTACGGTAGCTGTGAAGGCCCTTCAGGAACTCTAAAAAGTGTTGGCAAAAGGGGCTCTGGTTAAGACGCAGCAGGTCGTTATGCTATGTAGGTTCCAGAACGGGTAAAAAAAAAGTAAATAAGTAAATAAATGCAATGTAAATATTAATCTTATACCAGTTGTATAGTATCATTTGAAGTAATTCCACATACTGTATATTAGTTGACTATATTTGTAAGTAGTACAGGAGATATTATAAGTAGAATTTTGTAAACAATATAAATTTATTAAGGATGAGCTGTGTGTTTAATAGAAAACATTATTAGCATAAATTGTATAATATTGTATTATAGGAAAATTTTCTTCTCTTGTTAATTTAATATTTAGTGCTTGACAATAATGTATTTTAGTGTACCATTTGCCACCGAGGTAGACATCTCATTTGCAAATAAAGAGATTTTGATTTTTTGATATTTATTTATTTATTTATTTATTTATTTGTTTGTTTGTTTATTTATTTATTTATTTATTTATTTATTTATTTATTTATTTATTTATTTATTTATTTATTTATTTATTTATTTATTTATTTATTTAATTTTTTATTTATTTATTTATTTATTTATTTATTTATTTATTTATTTATTTATTTATTTATTTATTTATTTATTTATTTATTTATTTATTTATTTATTTATTTATTTATTTATTTATTTATTTATTTATTTATTTATTTATTTATTTATTAATTAATTAATTATCAGCAACAGCATAATGCTGAATTACAAAGATCTGAGCTATGTACAATAGATATGAATCTAAAATGAAAGATATATAAATATTTACAAAGAACACAAATATACACAATAAAAACTGTACAATCATATATATTTACATAAACAACGATATTAACAAAGAAAAATATATTTACAGTAAATACAGGAGCAGAACGGGAAGAAACAAGACGGAAAATTAAGTTATATTAGAAATATCATGACAGAAGGAAGGAAACGTTACGAAGATGTCTAGGTTCTTGTTAATAGATAATGTATTAAACATTGCTGGAATACGTATAGAAAGGGATCTTTGGGTGAGAGAAAGCTGGGAGTAAGGAATATGGAATAGGGTCTTCATTCTGGTACTACGGGATGGGACATGGAGGGGGAATAAGGAAGCTAAATCTGGAGACCTAAATAGACCATTAGCTGCTTTGTATAGCAGCTTTAGGTCGGCTACTTTCCTCCAAGCAGAAAGAGTCTTGAGGTTCAGTTTCCCAAGCACTTGGATAATGTTTAGGTTCCGACATGCAGGGACCCTGGCTCTGTCGATAGCACAGAAAAAAGATTGTACACGGTCAAGGTGGCAGAGGTTTGAAGAAGCAGAAATGGACCAGACTGGAGAGGCATATTCAACAATAGGTAAGATACAGGAAACGTAGAATGCTCGGAGGGCATTTACATCTGTGATGTCAGAAAACCTGTAGAGTAAACCGAGGAGTGACATAGCACATGAGGTAACCCTGTTTATGTGCAAGACAAACAACAATTTACTGTCAAAATGCACTCCTAAGTGGTTTTTATTGTCAACAAGATCAATTGGTTGGTTCAGTAGGTGATATTCTTGTAGAACAGGGAATTTACGAAGTGTGAATGAAATGGTGGAACACTTGGAGGGATGAGGTTTAAGATGCCATGTAGTACACCAACCTGACAGTGAATCAAGAGCATTTTGCAATTGGATTGTATCTGTAGGAGAATCGATCTGCTTGAAGATTTTACAATCATCTGCAAAGAGAAGGATTTCACATGAATGGTGGGAAACAGTATTGATAAGGTCATCAATAAACAAGGCAAAAAGAAGTGGACCTAGGACACTACCCTGTGGGACACCAGAGATGGTGGTGGTGGGAGAAGACCTGCATCCATCAAGGACCACGCGCTGTAGTCTTTCGCTCAGAAAGCTATTAATTAGAGCTAGGAGTCTCCCATGCACGTTAAACCGTTCAGAAATTTTGTGTGATCCACGGTATCGAAGGCCTTTGCGATGTCGATATAGTATACATCTAGTATCGAAGATTGCCCAACATGTCTCAGGAATGATTTTTCCAAGTAGCTGAGGAGATATTACACTGCTAAATTTCAGGTCTTCATAACTTCTCCCTGTCGCTAGAAATCACAATGTTACAATTAACCTCTCTTCAGCACTGATGGTATCTCTCATGTGTGTCTCCTGTTTCTCTATGTTTGGCCGAATCAACCCCAACAATTTGCAAAAACTGTCGCTATCCATAAGCTGAAAGTTCTTATAATCTGCAGGTTCTTGTACGTACAGAGTTCTTAACAGGCTGACGTGTGAAAATCGTGGTTTATCTCTCAACCATTCCTTCATCCACACACGTTTCTTCTTCTTTTCTTCATCAATGCACAAAATGCTGTAACACCTACAGCCACTTTGGAATGTTTGACCATAACAAAAACTTTTTTTTTTTTTGCTAGTGGCTTTACGTCGCACCGACACAGATAGGTCTTATGGCGACGATGAGATAGAAAAGGCCAAGGAATTAGAAGGAAGCGGCCATCGCCTTAATTAAGGTACAGTCCCAGCATTTGCCTCGTGTGAAAATGGGAAACCAAGGAAAACCATTTTCAGGGCTGCCGACAGTGGGATTCGAACCCACTATCTCTATAACAAAAACTACGCAATGCACATATTATTTGCAACACAGACTGGCGGACTGGTCCGCCAACGGGTTCGCCAGTGTATGGTCACCGTCGAGCCAGTATGTTTCGGGGTGGGAATTTTATACATGGACGGGCTCGCCAACCAGCTCAACTGTGAATGGGTCGCTTTACATCGCACCAGCGCAGATAGGTCTTATGGCAATGATGGGATAGGAATTGGAAGGAAGTGACCATGGCCATAATTAAGGTACAGCCCCAGCATTTGCCTGGTGTGAAATTTGGGAAACCATGGAAAAACATCTTCAGGGCTGCTGACAGTGAGGTTTGAACCCAGTATCTCCCAAATGCAAGTTCATAGCTACATGACCCAAACCACACATCCACTTGCTCGGTGGCACACAAAGTCACCACAAGAACCTCCAGAACAATAATGATGAAAGGACACAAAGTGGTGAACCCACCTGCTGAAGCCCAAAGAAAGAGATGTGCAACAGTAGGAAGATTAAACAATAGGGAATGCCAGGAGATGTCACCATGGACCAAGCAAACTTACTCAGATAACATCTCTATCTTAACAATGCATTGTTATTCGCTAGCATTTTAAACCTCGGTACCATTTCCATATCTTTTAGAATCTTAAAATAAAATTAAAATATTAAGATGTTCCCTGCAATAAAAACTGGTTTAACATGGATTAGTGCTGATTAAATAATATTACATGTAATTATGAAAATGTGATTGGAAATGAACAACATGGATTTCAAAAGGTACGCTCATGTGCTGATGCTTACTTTACCTTGAAAATCTTAGTAGAAAAACACAGGGATTTTAACTTGAAAACTCACATAGCATTTGTTGATTTTAAGAAAGCCTTTGACCTAGTTTACATGAACAGACTTCTTAATATATTTTTTTTTGCTAGTTGCTTTACGTCGCACCGACACAGATAGGTCTTATGGCGACGATGGGACAGGGAAGGGCTAGGAGTGGGAAGGAAGCAGCCGTGGTCTTAATTAAGGTACAGGTGTGAAAATGGGAAACCACGGAAAACCATTTTCAGGGCTGCCGACAGTTGGGTTCGAACCTACTATCTCCCAAATACTGGATTCTGGCTGCACTTAAGCGACTGCAGCTATTGAGCTCGGTTCTTAATATCTTAGCAGAATATAATGTTCCACAACAGTTAATAGATAACATATACAACATGTACAGTGACAACCTTATTGCAATAAAGTTAGGTAATCATCAGACTGAATGGGAAGCGATCAGCAGAGGTGTGAGACAAGGTTGTGGACTTTCTCCTTTGTATGAACAACATAATACAGGAATGGAGGTATGAAAGGCATGGATCAATCCCAGTCAGCAGATATCTCACACATCTAGATGCCATACTCTTTGGTGATGATGTTGCATAGGTAGCATCATCAGAAGATGATTTTCAGAGGTCAGTATTTAATCTCCAGAAAGTCTCTTCAAAATTTGACATGACCATTTCACCACAAAAGACCAAAATAATGGCCTTTAAGGGGAAGGACCCTATCCCCAGTAAAATCTGTTTAGATAATAACATTTTGGAAAGAGTCAACAAATTCAATTATCTGGGATACAATTTATCTTACCAACGGGAAATTGATATCTCTGCAAAAATAACCAAATTTACCAGAACAACAGGAATGAAAAAAAAATGAAATGGCGTATGGCTTTTAGTGCCGGGAGTGTCCGAGGACATGTTCGGCTCGCCAGATGCAGGTCTTTTGATTTGACACCCGTAGGTGACCTGCGCGTCGTGATGAGGATGAAATGATGATGAAGACGACACATACACCCAGCCCCCGTGCCAGCGAAATTAACCAATTAAGGTTAAAATTCCCGACCCTGCCGGGAATCGAACCCGGGACCCCTGTGACCAAAGGCCAGCACGCTAACCATTTAGCCATGGAGCCGGACAACAGGAATCATAAATCATATCATGAAGCCATCTATTGTCCAAAAACACACTCGCTTACGTCTTTATAACACTTTAGCCAGACCAACCCTTTGCTACAGCAGTGAGGCATGGACAATAAGAACTCAAGACATTTCCAGAATTATAGCACATGAAATGACGTTCATGTACAGAACAGCAGGTTATACAAAATGGGATTGTATAAGAAATGAAGATGTGCTTAAGGGACTGAATCTGAAACCAGTAATCAATTACATCTATGATTACCAAGAAAACTGGAAACATCACGTTCAAAGGATGGAATCTGGAAGACTACCAAAGGATATTCTACGCTATCAACCAAGAGGACAGAGATCTATAGGACGTCCATTGAAGCGTTGGAAAGAAAATGTAAGATCGTAATGGGCCACAAGGCCTAATACTTGGAATGATGATCTGCCCAAATGCCAGCCTCACCTTCCCGGGATGAACAAAGCTGTTCCCGCAGACGAGGCCCTGTCAACCGAGTCACGGCGGTATAACCGTTACATCAATTACAGAGGAAATGCTGTAATTTCAGCTAGTCCATTAGCTGAGAGGTGGCAGCCCCACCAATGGTCTTACTTCCTTCAGGCTAGCAACCCTTCAGAAGGACATTTGATTGCTTTCAAATCTTGCCAAAGGAAAATGCAAGACCTTAACGGGACACATGGCCCAATACTTGGAAGGAAGATAATGATGATGACATGTAATTTGAATAACATAATAGGGCTTATATCAAAATAGGGAACAAACTTCCTGTTACATAGAAATAGAATACCTTTAACAATAGCCTGTCTAAATACTAAAAGGACACAAAAGAATAACTGAATCTATCAGATGCTGAAGCACCCAGTTATATAGTGTGCTTGAAAACAAAATAAAAGATTACATCAGTATATTGCACCTAATATAGTTACACATATAGCAATAGCTGGTCATGACGACATTGTCTTCCTTCAATTACAGTATAAGAGAATTGACTACTTACATTACTCCAGCTGAACACTTCAAATGGTACTTCACACAACTCACACAAACAAATAACTTCTCCATATCCAATGATTGTATTATGAAAAGCAGTTACTTGGGTGGTATATATTCAATTCTGGAATCAAATTGGACCTCTTTAATGCGGTCCAGGATCCCAAAGGCTCCTAACAAACAAATTGGTAGCACAACCATATTGTCTTCCTGTTTGTGACTACACAGAGCTTGGCTTGCCTTTCACTCAGCTAGACAGGAAGTGCGCACAGTCCACAAACGTACAGTACTGCACACAGAAACAGACCTACCATAATACAAACTATAAACGTTGATTGTTGAAGCTCGGTGTTTACGTATTACTTATATCTGTCCAGAAGATAGTAAAAATACTCTTACATCACATAGATAAGTAGTCCATTCAGTAAATGATAATTAAGAAATGTAACATTTGTTTCATCACAAGGTGCAATACCGCATGCATGTGTGCGTGCATCAGCATTAGAATTTCATCACACCTAGGGCCTCTTGCTTACATACTCAGGTCATCTGTAGGCATCAATAACAACACTGAAAAATCACTAGTGATGTGTCCACATTGTCAGTACCTTTTTTTTTTTTTTAAGTAATCTGTTATAGGCTACTGTTTCAAGTACCACATTCATTCTATTCATCAGTGACAAATTCACCAAATAATCTGCAGGCTTGATTCAAGTCAAGTATTATACATGGTCACCATTACTCTGCTGCATTCAGATACATAGACACCGAGCTCGATAGCTGCAGTCGCTTAAGTGCGGCCAGTATCCAGTATTCGGGAGATAGTAGGTTCGAACCCCACTGTCGGCAGCCCTGAAAATGGTTTTCCGTGGTTTCCCATTTTCACACCAGGCAAATGCTGGGGCTGTACCTTAATTAAGGCCACGGCCGCTTCCTTCCCACTCCTAGCCCTTTCCTGTCCCATCGTCGCCGTAAGACCTATCTGTGTCGGTGCGACGTAAAACAACTAGCAAAAAAAAAAAAAAAAAAAGATACATAGACAAAAGATTGTTTAAGGTTTTATCTTAATTAAGTTAATATGTATGAAGATTTCATTGAGAATGTTCTCTTGATTCAAGTCTGCAGATTATTAGGTGAATTTTTGGTCGCTGATGAAGAGAATGAATGTGGTTATCAAAACATATATGACAGATTAATTAATAAGGATTAGCTTTTTGTTTTAATAGTATTGGCAATGTGGTCACATTATCAGTGATTTCTCAATATTCTTATCAGATAAAAGTCAATACGGAACGAAATAAACCATAATGGTTAAAATAATGTAGGCTTAAAGTTGAAAGACCTGCATCAGTGGTCACTACAGGCCACAAGCCATTATCATCATCTTCACGGTGTCATCACCTTTATCATTATGTGTACCATAATTTTCTTTAAAAGGAAGAGATCCTAGATATAGAGGTTCTCTTGTTGTTAAAGCAAATTTCGGGGAAGAGGAGTAGTCATCTGCTGTAATAGATGTTGTACCTGCCATGAAATTAAATTATGCTTAACTTGATTCTTATTTTATAAATTAAAAATGGTTATTTTAACTAAATGATTTATTTTCAGGCTATATTATTTTCGCTCAAAAATGTCTTAAACTACAGTGAAGAGGAAGCGGAAGCACTATTCTTCAGAACCAGTAGCTACTTATAAAGCTAAGGATGATCTGTGATATTCCTTCCAAACTATTTTATCTTTGTGAGAAGTGTAGTAACCATGTGAAAATCTTTATAGATGGGACATACCAATTTCTACATTAAGATGACACTCCACCTAGCTAGTGATCAGGAAGTTTATAGCTCTGGTTTATATAGTCTTTATCTTCAGTCCTCTTCAGTGCTCTTGAATCACTTTAGTGGGACTATGACCATGATGCTACCAAAAAAAAAAAAAAAAAACATTTTAATGTAAGTTTTCTATGCATATTTCAGTTTCTTTTTAATCTAATATTCAAACATTTTTTGTTTGTTCAGATTCTGAAGATAATATCTCTGTTATAATTGCATTGACATTCTAGTTCTACAGTTTTAAAAACATGAAAAGAGAGCATGAAGTAAATAGTTACAGTTTTGTATTATACATGGTCACCATGACTCTGCTGTAGGCAGATACATAGACAAAAGATTGTTTAAGGTTTTATCTCAATTAAGTTAATATGTGTGAAGATTTCATTGAGAATGTTCTTCTGAATGAACATCATGCTCTATTGCTGAATCATGGAAACATGCATCAGTAGTCTAGATAATGTGTGTCGTTGCTGTGCGTGCACTTGAGATGTTATATCACTTACTGTTGTAAATGTATATTTGCACTGACTTGCATATACTATAAATATATGAACTATATACGTATTAAAGCAGGATGGATTTGAAACCATGTAACAAGTAAGGAAAGGCAGATTGATAAAGAGCAAGCACATCTCACAGTATCTACAGTCTCAATTATATCTTGAAAGAGATAAATAAGGCTTTGCTTTTTATCCTATTTTGCTGTTCATTAGTGAGCTATCTTTATAAATAATTTTAACATGTACTACAACAGTACTATCCCTTGGCATAGTGCCTTTTCTCAAATATAGAGTATCTTCTTTAGAGCACTAAAAAAAAAAAGAATAGGTGTAGATTTTTCATCTTTCATAAAAGTGTTCTGTTCACTTTCCATATCATGTCTTGATGAGGTTCCCACACTTGAAGAGGTGAATTTGGACTTAATAAGCCTTTTTTAAGTTTAATATAAGTCATTCCTACTGTAAGCAGCAGTTTCCAATTCATTATACAGTTCCATGTAATTAACATTTCTTTTATTGACAACATAAGAATCTAATCGCTCTCTCTGCTTAAATCAATCACCAATTTTTCTCCATTATTCCATTTTCTATGGTTTTCTGACATGTTTTGAACATTATCTTTTACTTCTGTGAGTTTATCATTCCCATCTCTATACTTTTATGTAATATTTTCGTATTGCTATTAAAGGTTAAAGTCAAAATGAAACTATAAAATATAATATAATATAATTCCTGTTTTCTCTCATTTCTCTTCATAGCTGCCACTTAAAAATATGACACTGAAAGTAACATGTAAATAATGACAGTAATACTGGCCTACTCCACCATAAACAAAATTCAGAAAAATGCAAGCAACCTATACTTGTTACATTTATTAATATTTTAATTATTTTTTCATTACTGGGATATACTTATGTAGTAGTCTCAATGATATTAATGCAGTAAATCATAGTGACATAGTTCCAAAGATATCAAATAAAAGTGTTTGGAGTTGGCTGGTTTTGCTCTGACACACTATTTCAGTTTATTTCTACATACAACAATATCATTTACACAGCTTACAAAAACATGTTATTAACACTCATATACTGAATAAATGTGCAATGCCAAATGTGACTGATACATCACTTCACTCTGGCTGAATGAATTAAGGCCCTACCACATAACCACAGTTTTCACATTCACACATGGATGACGTATCTGCATTCTCATCATCATCACTCTCACCATTAGCACCATCATCTTGTAAGTGATTCAGTATACCTGCATAATACTGCAGTCCTTCCATATATTCCCATCCACTTTCAAAGTGGGTCTTCTTCTCCCCCCGCCCCCTTTATTTTTTTATTTTTTAACTTCGGTTTCTACTGGCACAACCTTTAGATGAATGTTTTCATCTTTTTCCCTTGCTGCAGAATGGGACTAGCAACCCCAATATTTGCATTAAAATTTGGTTCTCTGCAAATTTTGATTTTCTTATCTTTTCTTCTGTTGAGTATTATTCTTTCACTTTCAGTATCTGGAAGTGAAGGCCAGCAGCACTCTGAAATTCACTCTTTACAAATGCCAGTCATGGACATGCCTCTTGCCCTGGCTGGGCTCAGAAAAAATTGCTTCATATTGTTGTGGCTCAGCAGTTGTTTCCCATCAACATATCAGTTTTTCAGTAACACCAAAAACTTGATCTGGTGGAAAAATGAGTGGCATTGTAGTGGGAACACCAATTCTACTTCCTTCACATTGATAGGAGCTCCACAGTGCAACCACTTGTATACCATTCCAATCAAGTCATATTTTTATTTTGTCCACAACATCCATCGGCAAAAAGGCGGATCTTGATTTTGTTGGATAGATCGATCTCTTGAAGAAGAGTATGAACTGCTGAAGCAAACCTTCTCCAGAAACAACATTAATAACTGTAAAATTGCCTTGAATCATAAGCCACCTGATCTGCCACTTTTGGCAATACCAAATTCTTTTGGCAGTCATAAGTCTGTGTCAAAACTGTTCATCTTTTTTCATTAATTTCCTAAAAGGCAGCCCTTTCATCACATGGATCTTTCAGTTTCCAATTTATTATCTTTACCCAGCATTCTTGCAGAGTTAATGTCAAAATCAAATTGAATACACTCAGAACAAACATTTGTGTGAGGATTTACAAAGCTGAAGTTGAATTCCTGCAAAAATATATTATGGAAGAAGCCCCGTGATACGTTTAGTTGAACACCAGTACTCATGTTGTACTGTTGCCTCAGTGACATGATGTACTGTCTAAATGTCTCACTGATTTCCTCTTTTCCTTAAATTTTGAGCTAATCCTGTCACCTCCCATCTCTTCCCTCCTAGGAACACTGTCAGTAGAAAATGCTTCTCAACATCCTGCACTTTGTGCTTTGTCTTATCAAGGATTTTTAGATATGCCTCTCAGCATACATTTATCATCTTGCCTGTGGTCTTTCGAACAAACTAAGTCATGGAAATTAGTTTGGTGTGGCCCGTAGATGTTGTTGGACAACATCACTTGCAGTGAACTGTAGTTGTTGTTTTAAGAATTAATACTTCCTGTTTTTGGCATGTAGTGCAGGAATAAAATGCTTCATGAAATCTTGCTACAATCTTGCTGGGTGAGATTTTGGCACTGCAGCTTTTTCATATCTGGGTGACTGCAAGTTGGAATACAGGGAGAGTTTTTCTACAGGAACAGACAAAAAGTAAGGCATAGTATGAAGTAACATTTATATCAAACATACTGAAGTGCTACGTAATGTGAGCTGTTCTTAAAATGAATGTATTTCACTTCCAAAATAGGTGCACAGTCTAAATAACTAACTACCTCTTTGCTCTTTTTATAGATAATGACATTTTGTTTGGTCGGCAACTTTCTTCCCCTCTATTGTGATGTTTAAGGCAAGTTACCATTGTTACTCATTTCAGTAACACACCAGCACAGAACCGAGACTTAATCAAGTTCAGTTACAAATTGCTCGAACTGTCCAACACAAGGGATGATCATCAGTGTAAGGCAGAGGGGACCATTATTGACAACTGCCCCTGCTTTTTGTTTTATTTCTTACTATTTAACAACAATCTGAGTTGCATCCTAAACACCAATTAATGTCAATTGGGTAGCTGAAGAACAATATCATCATAACAGCCAATCCATAAGAAAAGCATGGGGGTTGGCCAATTTTGGCATAACACAGACACATTTTGGACTTGGCCGGTTTTACTATGACACGCATGTTGGTGTTGGCCGGTTTTGCTGTGACACAGCAATTTCGACACCCAGTTACTATCGGTTATGTTCAAATTTTTCAAATTCTTGTATCGCTTAATGGTCAAACGTTCCTTATACTACAGCATTGCACTGTTATCTTTAAAATTCAGTTTTTTGGGTTAGCTGGTTTTGCTATGATACTACTCATATCCATTAGTGTTGGCATTTCTACATAAATTGCATAAAATTATAAGTTTTATACTATATGTTCTCATGTATAGTGCACATTTTTCTTTCAAAAGCTGATGGTTGAGGAAATTTTAATTTTAAAGGATGACTGCATAAATGTAAAATTTATATATATATACCTATATGATTTTTAAACTGAACTAATGACATTCATAAAAAAAGTACCTCAGACATCAGACATTCTTAGATAAAAGAACGAATTCTTGAAAATCTAACTTAATGTTCAACATTTCTTCAAATTTCTGACTTTTCATCTACCTCTGTTATGTATTTTTCCATAATATAGAAAACCCCACATTATTCCACACATATGTATATATATAATTTCATCTTGAACATATTGTAGTCTGTCCTTTTTTTCATTTATAAATATATGTCTCTCTCCATTACTTTTTTAAATTTTCAAAGACTTTACCTGTAGTGCAGAGAAAAAAATATTAAAGTGATTATCGTTAAATAATTGAAACTCATTGTTCAGTCCACTAAATTTCTCTCTTTGCTTGAAAAAGTGCAAGCGTATCTCACAGTAGCTACAGTCTTAATTATATATTGAAAGAAAAGGAGATTTTATTGTGTTTTAGTGTACTTTAAGCATTGGGTTTGCATATTCAGATATTGGAGTTTGTGATTTAATTCTTATTTTTCTCTGCCCTCCCCCTTCTCCTTGTATTACATTCCAGTATCTAACTTATTGAAAACTGTCAAATAATTCAGAAAGGTTTTAATCAATGTCTGTTGTCTATTTTCTTTATCTTTCATTGGGCTTTCTTCAGTAATTTTGACTTATTAATCCTTGCATCTGCTTAATTAATTTATTTCTAATTTAGATACCTCATCTGAATATTTGTTTAATATTTTTATTGGATCATTAGATGCATTACATTCATTAACACATTTAAGTTCTCCTAGATTGGTGTTGTATGAATCTCATTAATGATACTGATGGTCATCTGTGAATTGTTTCATCTTCTTCCAGTGAATACCCACTAATGGATGTTTAAAACAACATTTTTCACTTCTTTTTGGTTCGTTGCTGTATGTATCAGACTTCAAATGTATGTGAGCTGGTCCATTCTCTGATATTTTGTGGCTATGAATTGTTTGCATCTATAAAGACATATCATAAAGCAGGCATAATATGGGCAATAGCATTCCTAAGTGAGGAATTATAATTTAATTTGGTATTTTGTATGTTGTACATGGAAATTTCATTTTCCATTACATTTTCCGCACCTGTGTGGTAAATTAGTATATTACTTACAAAGTAACAATGTCTTTTTTAAGTATTTCTTATTTGAACAAGCTAGTCAGATTTGGAAACGAATGAGGTCCACTTTAAGTGCTAGTGTGAAATGCATGGTCTTTACAGGCTGAAATATAAACTGTTGTGTTAAATTGATTTTTTAAAATGATAATATTTTGTGTTCTTATGAACAGTATTGAACCACTGAGTTTTGTTTTGAAAATATATACAAAGTGGTCGGAAACAACATGAGCAAGGTATATTAGCAGTAGAGAATTGGTCATACTGATAAATAATTTGAAAAAAAAATTGATATCTCATACTTGTCATTTTATCAGCTGCTGTAACCAATCAGAACGCTTTGCAGCCGAATTCAAATGGGCTTTGTGAGGCGGTGTTGCTAAATCAGCACGTGTCTTCAGACCAGCTTGAGAGCCATGCCAAGAAATCAGCTTCAAACACATCCAAACACACTGGATTTTAGCCGGTGTCACCGTAGCATGCTTGCTATGGCGCAATCCTGCCAGCTCGAAGGTCGTGTTCAAATCTCTTCTCTGGTGAAGGTTTTTTCTTTGATTGCTGCTCTCAAGCTGGTTTAAAACCACATGCATATTTAGCAACACCACCTTGCAAAGCATATCTGAGTTCGCCCACAAAGTGATCTGATTGGCTACTGTCAGTACCTGATAAAATGACGACGCGCAAGATACCAATTAAGTTTTGCAGATTATTTGTCAGTATGACCAACCCTCCAATGCTCATTTACCTAGTTCTTGTTGTTTCCGACCACCCTGTAAATACACACTCATAAGGTGGAAAAGATTACTCCTTAAGAAGCAGCTAAATTGTACATAATTGAAAGCTAAAAATAACAATGAATATGCCCTCAAGGGACTTTTTCTTTTTAACTACTGTATTTCCAAACATTTGGAACAGCAAGTGTTAGATGCTGTATAGGTTGCTGAATTTAATTATTATTTAGTTCTGTTATAATGTGTACTGTATGTTGTCTGTTTTGTATTACTTTTGCTCTAACTCTGTGAATTCCAAGAACTGAAAATTGTGCAAATATTTGTATTCTATTAAGATGGTTTTAATACAGTTAACATTTGTAAAATCAGGTTATATGTAATTAGTTAACCAACCATGAAGAGATTCTCGGTTTAGTTAAGTATGTAACTGAAATTGTTCTCATTTTACTAGAGATATAACTTTGTAAATTGCATAAACACTGAATTCTCTTATAAATTTTATACTATATGTTCTTATGTATAGTACATATTTTTCTTAACAATAATAATAATAATAATAATAATAATAATAATAATAATAATCATCATCATCATCATCAATTCTCCCCCTTTTAGTAAATTCCAGCATCTAACTTACTGAAAAATATCAAATAATTCAGAAAGGTTTTAATCACTAGCTTATTATAACTATTTTCTTTATTTTTCAGTTGGCTTCCTTTTCCTTCATATAAATCTTTAAATATGTTATCCATGTTATTCTTTACAGTGAACCTTTCTATCACAATTTTATTTTAAAATCATAATTGAACGAACAGAATACATTTGGATATTGTTGTGGTAACATGGATGTAATATATATACACTTTAATATCAGTATTGTTCAAAATTAGCCGCCAATGACCTGAGACTGTTCACGAGTCTGATGATATTGCAGACTAGCCAATACTGTGAGCGAGAGATGTGAATATAACATACTATGTTTATACTAATTCCCAATGGAAATGAAACTCACTTTTTTAGTTCTTTTCATGCTCAAAGAAACAACTGTTACATTTAGGGAAAATAAATTAAACTGTGAGACATCTAATCACAATACTGTTCACTGAAGAAAGGCTATCACAGTGGGAACACAATATTACAAATATTGTAATGGATATGTAATCCTGAAATAGTTAATGACACTTTATACAGAATTCTGAGCAAGTAACAAAATAGCAGAGTAAGTTGGTCTAAATATGTTTCTTAAAAAACAAAAAAGTCTTAATCATTGCATGCTTTAGACTGATTCTATACATGAGTAACTATGGTACAAATGATTGGAAGAATTCTGCAGTATTGTGTTACATTTTGATATTATATTTCGATGTTATGTAAATCATTATATAAGCTATTTCTTGCCACTTTCTCTTTAGAATTAGTGTTTTATATCTTAAATCTCATCAGAAAAATTAAGTAAATAGCAAATTTGAGTTCTGATTGAATAAAACTCTAAACTGAATAAACCTGTAGCCTAGAATGTCCTTCTCCAATAAACCAACCACCGACTTTTTTTGTAACCACTGTCCAGGACTGGTATCTCTATCTTTTTCAAATTTCTTTCTAGTCATTGGTGCAATATTGTTCAAAAATTGTAAAAAGGTCAACTCAGTTTATATTCATACAGGCCTCAGCATAAGAGATTCAAATTTGATATATGTGATTCAGGATTTATTTCCTGATATCTTCTTAACAAGGGAAATACAAACTTGGAGAAGGTATACATTCTGTTTCTTGTTTTCATATTTTATATTTGTATGAAAAGAATGGTAAAATATTAATTGATGCATCAAAATATGTATTGATCAGTTGTACAATAAAATTTATATTATAGTATTGTTGATTTCTTTATTGCATGGGCATGACCTGACATCTGTTGTTGACTTTCCCTACAAGTTAGTAATGTTAGCAAGAGGCTCATATTCAAACATGCAATACTTCTATTCAATCAGTCAGCTATCATTGATTTGCATTCAAGTCTATTGCCCAGGTGGTAGATTCCTCTAGTAATTGGTTTACCTATGTTTTCTTAAATAATTTCATAGAAGTTAGAAATTTCTTGAATATTTCCCTTTGATAAATTATTCCAATCCCTAATTCTTCTTCTTTTCAATGATATGTGCCCCAGTTTGCTCTCATGAATTCCAACTTTATCTTCCCTACCTTTAAAAGCTCCACTCGTACTTAATCATGTACTAATTTAATTCCATACCATCTCTCCGCTGACAGCTCAGAACATACCGCTTAGTCTAGCAGCTTCTCTCCCCACTCCCAAGTCTTTCCAGATCAAAGTTTGCAACATTTTTATAATGTTACTCTTTTGTTGGAAATCATACAGAAAAAATCGTGCTGCTTTCATTTGGATCCATTCCAGCTCTCATATCAAGTAATTTTGGTGTGGATACACTGAATCCATACTCTTATTGGGGTCTTACCAGAGACTTATACATCCTCTCCTTTATATCCTTACTACAACCCATAAATGCTCCATAATCATATGAAGATATCTGTAATCTTTATTATTTTTTTTTTTAAAGGAGAGAGAGAGAGAGTGTGTGTGTGTGTGTGAGGATCTTCAAAAGGCAGAAGTATTCAGTCAGCAGTATGTAAAGATTGTTGGTTATAAGGATAATGTCCAGATAGAAGAGGTGACTAATGCTAAAGAAGTATTAAAATTTACCTATGATAACAATGACATTTACAATAAGATACAAAAGTTGGAAACTAGAAAAACGGTTGGAATTGAGAAGATTTCGGGAAATATACTAAAGACAATGGGTTGGGATTGAGTACCATATCTGAAGTACTTATCTGATTATTGTTTGCATGAAGGAGATATTCCAAATGAACGGAGAGTTGCTATAGTAGCCCCTGTGTACAAAGGAAAGGGTGATAGACATAAAGCTGAAAATTACAGGCCAGTCAGTTTGACATGCATTGTATGTAAGCTTTGGGAAAGCATTCTTTCTGATTATAATAGACATGTTTACAAAATGAATAACTGGTTTGATAGAAGGCAGTTCGGGTTTAGGAGAGGATATTCCAGTGAAGCTCAACTTGTAGGATTCCAGCAAGATGTAGCAGATATCTGGGATTCAGGAGGTCAAATGGACTGTATTGCGATTGACGTGTCTAAGGCATTTGATAGGGTGGATCATGGGAGACTACTGGCAAAAATGAGTGCTATTAGACTAGACAAAAAAGTGACTGAATGGGTTGCTATATTTCTAGAAAATAGATCTCAGAGAATTAGGACAGGTGAAGCTTTATCTGACCCTGTAATAATTAAGGGGGGAAATCCTCAAGGCAGTATTATTGGACCTTTATGGCTTCTTATATATATAAATGATATGAAAACTTTTGGGAGGAACTTGATTACATATTAGCGAAGATCCCTGATGAGCATATAAAAATCTTACTTGGAGATTTCAATGCTAAAATAGGCAGAGAAAAGAAGTATCGCACAGTTGTAGGAAAATGGCCAGCTCATAAATTAACGAACAAAAATGGCCAAAGATTAATTGAACTTTGTGCAGATCATAGACTCGTTTTGGAAACCACCAGATTCATGAGGCGACCACATAAACTTATGACATGGAAATGCCCTAACGTAAAATTGGGAGAGTTTCAGATTGATCATGTTGCCATGGATAAAGATTATCATAAAGAAATTTATAATGTCAGAGTCCTCCGTGGGGTAGACATTGACTCGGATCATTATATCTCAAAAATAAAAATCAAGTTAACACCAAAAAGGAAACACAAACATAATCATCTCAAAACAAGGAGAAATTATGATCCCAGTTACTTAATAAATAATAAAATATATTTAGAGAGATCCAAAACACCTTTAAATGACAAATTAGAGACAATGATCAACAAACTTAAAACCATAGCTGAAGAAATTGCCCCAATCAAAAGGAGAAAGAAACATGCGTGGTGGAACGAGGAATGTGACAAAGCAATTCAAGCAAGACACAAGGCATGGATAAATGATCAACAGAGGAAAACGGAAAAATCTCGAGAAGAACTAATTAATGCCAGAAGACAAACAGCTAAAGAAATTAGGACAATTAAAAGGAATTATCAAAAGGAAATGCTTAGCACTATAGAAGAAACATTCAATCAGCATAAAACAAGAGACTATTACAAAACATTCAAGCAATATCAATCTAAATTTACCCCTCCCACACTTATGTTAAGAAATAAAAATGGTAAAATGGCACACAATAATCAGGATAATGCTAACATTCTTGCAGAATACTTTAAAGAGTTACTTAATTGTGAGGATCCTGTGGAACATTTAGAATTTGATCCTAACCCAAAAAATAAAACTCCATTACAAAAGATTATACCACCAGTTTACAATGAAGTGAAAACGGCAATTAATGCACTTAAAAACTACAAAGCAGCAGGAGAGAATCAAATAGTAGCAGAAATATGGAAGAATGCTAATGATCAGACTATTCAAAACCTACATAAATACATCATTGATATTTGGAACACGGAGAAGCTTCCTGAGGAATGGAATACAGCGATAATCCACCCGCTGCACAAGAAAGGTGATCGCTCCGATCCAAATAATTATCGGGGGATATCCTTACTTGATATTACATACAAGATTTTATCCAAGATTATATACACAAGAATCCAAGAACAACTCGACCAAGAACTTGGAGAATATCAGGGAGGATTTCGACCAGGTAGAAGCTGTCCAGATCAAATCATTAGTTTAAAATGGATAATGAAGCACCAAAGAGTTCGAAGTAAGGGTCTGGTCATCACGTTTGTAGATTTTAAAAAAGCATACGACAGTATTCATCGTGACTCATTATTAAAAAGCCTTAAAGAATTTGGCTTACATCAAAAACTTGTTAACCTCATTAATATGACTTTTAAAAATACGAAGGCAAAAGTTAAATTTAGAGGTGAATTATCAGAATCATTCACTATAAGAACTGGACTTCGACAAGGAGACGGACTTTCACCATTGTTATTTAATTGTGCATTGGAGAAGGTTATGCGTGAATGGAACAAGAAATGCCAACCAACTATCAAGATCGGTAGAAATATTAAACTCAACTGCCTTGCTTTTGCGGACGATTTAGCATTACTTGCAAATACAATAGAAGAGGCTAAATTTCAAATTGAACAACTAGAAATTATAGCTAAAAAAATGGGATTACAAATTTCATTTGAAAAAACAGAAATGATGCCAACTTTTAAAGTTGATTTACCAGTTATTCAGCTGAACAGTAATAAAGAGATTAAAATTGTTCAGAAATTCAAATATCTTGGGGAAATAATAACATGGAACACAAATGAAAAAGAAGCAATAGAACACAGAACAACTAAATTTAAACAAGCACAAAGACTTACCTGGCCAACCTATAAAAAAAAATCTCTTTCGATAAACGCTAAGCTGAAACACTATAATTCCATAGTTAAACCAGAGGCAACCTATGCTAGTGAAACTTTATTCAAATTAAATGTAAAATCTACAACAGACAAATTACAGAAAACTGAGAGAAGAATTCTTAGAACAATTATTAATAAAAAACACCAAGTTGATGGACAGTGGAGATTGTTGCCTAACAACATTGTCTATCGTGAATGTGAATCAATAATATCTACAATGCGTAAAAGAAGAATTTCCTTTTTCTGTCACATATTAAGATTAGCAGACACCAGGATATTGAAACAACTATTCGATTACTTTTTGAAGAATAAAATCAATAATAATTGGTTCAAAGAAGTTCAGGACGATTTGGAAGAATTGGGTATAACTCGGCAACAAATCAAAGACAGAAAAGAGAAGAGGATTTTGAAGAACAAAAGCATAAGTCTCAAACTAAAAGCAGTTGAACGGAAACAATATACTATATCGGACACACAAAGGGCTTCCAGGTCGGAGAGGATGAAAAAGTTCTGGGAGAAGAAGAAGAAGAAATTAACTCAAATGTATTGATTTCAGTGCTCCAATGTGGGCGTAAAATATGTAAATAATAATAAATAATAAATGATATGAGTAAAGAACTGGAATCAGAGATAAGGCTTTTTGCAGTTAATGTTATTCTGTATAGAGTAATAAATAAGTTACAAGATTGTGAGCAACTGCAAAATGACCTCGATAATGTTGTGAAATGGATAGCAGGCAATAGTATGGGGTTAAAAGTCAGGTTGTGAGTTTCACAAATAGGAAAAGTCCTCTCAGTTTTAATGACTGCGTAAATGGGGTGAAAGTTCTTTATGGTGATTACTGTAAGTACCTAGGTGTTAATATAAGGAAAGATCTTCATTGGGGTAATCACATAAATGGGATTGTAAATGAAGAGTACGAATGCACATGGTTATGAGGGTGTTTAGGGGTTGTAGTAAGGATGTAAAGGAGAGAGCATACAAGCCTCTGCTAAGACCCCGAATAGGGTATGGTTCCAGTGTATGGGACCCTCACCAGGATTACTTGATTCAAGAACTGGAAAAAATCCGAAGAAAGCAGCTCGATTTGTTCTGGGTGATTTCCGACAAAAGAGTAGTGTTACATAAATGTTGCAAAGTTTGGGCTGGGAAGACTTGGGAGAAAGAAGATGAGCTGCTTGACTAAGTGGTATGTTCTGAGCTGTCAGTGGAGAGATGGCGTGGGAGGACATCAGTAGATGAATAAGTTTGAGTGGTGTCTTTAAAAGTAGGAAAGATCATATTATGAAGATAAAGCTGGAATTCAAGAGGACAAATTGGAGCAAATAATTTTGTGGGAAGGGAAGTTAGGGATTGGAATAACTTACCAATAAATTTCCTATTTCATTGAAATCATTCAAGAAAAGGCTAGGAAAACAACAGACAGGGAATCTGCCACCGGGGCAACCGCCCTAAATGCAGATCAGTAGTGATTTATTTGTTTCTTTCTTTCTTTCTTTCTTTCTTTCTTTTTTCTTTCTTTCTTTCTTTCTTTCTTTCTTTCTTTCTTTATTTATTTATTTATTTATTTATTTATTTATTTATTTATTAATTAATTAAAACTTATCTGTGATTCCATTTTCTTTACTCATACAGGGTACCCATTTTCTGGAAAAACAGGAAAAGCGCAGCAAAATAAAAATACAGCAAATATACATGGAAAACACAGGGAAATCGCTTGTCACATCAAAATTAAGCTTTCGATCTAAGACTGGACTCAAACAGAATGATCATATGTTTATATGACGTGAGTCATAGCAGCGAGTAGTACTTTGAGAGAGAGACAGGTAGTGTGAGTGTGCGCAGTAGTGAAGGAGAGTGAATGGAAAAATGGACATACTTGCACTAACCACTCGAACATGGCAGTACACGAGACTTGTAACATGCCTAGTATTGCATTAGTTCGAGTGTTGTGTAGCTTACAATTCAGTCTTATCAGTAGCATAATGTCCAACTCGGCTGAATGATCAGCGTACTGGCCTTCGGTTCAGACGGTCCCGGGTTCGATTCCCGGCCGGGTCGGGGATTTTAACCTTCATTGGTTAATTCCAATAGCCCGGGGGCTGGGTGTTTGTGCTGTCTCCAACATCGCTGCAACTCACACACCACACATTACACTATCCTCCATGACATTAACACTCAGTTACCTACACATGGCAGATGCCGCCCACCTTCATTGAAGGGTCTGCCTTACAAGGGCTGCACTCGGCTAGAAATAGCCACACGAAATTATTATTATAGTAGCATAATTCCAGGTCTTTACTTTGATAGTAAAGTTAAATGTTCATACATAATAACTTTCCCACATTAATCTGTAATTGCCTTGTTCTCATTCCTTTTAAAATGCCCAGTATCTTAAAACCTACCCATGTAATTGACATAACGTAGAGGTGCTAATTATTATAAACTAGCAGTTTATAGCTCCGCCCACAATGTACAATGTATGGTGTTGTTCGTTACTATCCTCACGGATATATTTGCAAAGTTCCGACTTAATGAAATAAAGCACATGATCTGCTGCTGTAATAGAATGTAATATTATGTCAACAAAACACTTGAAGATATATCACACAAATAGATTGAATTAAACGTTCCTTGGAACAACACTACGTGCTGAATTGTTGAAAAGTCCTTGAAAGATCTTCATCATGGAGACAAATGTACTCATAACTTTTCTCAGAATCTACCAATTTAAGTAGTTATTACCTCAAAAGAAAGCGCTTGATCCACTGAGTGTTTTTAGACCAAAATGAACTGCATACCTCAATTAGAACGAAAGATTTAATTGCTTCAATGAGAAAAAAAACGTTGAAGAAATGGGACGTCAAATTGAATGTGCACTCATAACTTTCCTCAGAATCAACCAATTTGAATAGTTAAGAGCTGAAATGAAAGATCTTGATCCACTGAGTGTTCTTAGGTCAAAACAAACTCTGTACCTCAATTAGAGCCAAAGATATGATAGCTTCAAAGAGACAAAAAATTGAAAAAACAAATAATTTGAGGAAGGCGAAAGTTAAGTGATTTATAGTGCCTGATGACAAATCTGTGCATGAATACCTTTCAGTTAAAAAAAAAATGAAGGAAATCGACCAGATAGAATGGCCGTACTGACTGACTTTAGTTTTCATCAATTTTTTTAATATATAGATTGCTCATAATTATTATGGATTTTTCCTCACTATTAAGGAAAAATTATTACAGAATAACAAAATTATGACAGAAAAATCTACAAAAAAAAGGAATGTGTCAGTGGTGCTTCTTTCTATGTAGGCTAATTGACCACCATATGTATTCGAACAACACTTCCATTTGTTACAGGACGTGGGATCATATTCCTAGGTTTCAGAACAGTAAAACATATGCTTCTGTTTAGAAACTGGCATGCACACTCACACCGATTTCAAGAATAAGGTCCCTGATGAACACATGTGTTAGTTTGAAGAGTGATTGACGTATGGCTTGCTGTGATTAATGTAGTTCATTTTTGTTGGTTGTGGTGTTTCTGGGATTACTGCTAACCCATTTCACAGATTGGCACTTTATGATAAGGTGTAGCTTGTTTGGCTTATGATACATTTATATCAAGTTCTTATGCCATTGTAAGGGTTCGTGCAAAATATATTTCAAGATGATGATCCCAGAGTATGATAAACATACTCGAGCATCATTCTTAAGTACCATGTCCCACTAAATTCAGTGCAAGGAAAATCGGAATATCCGAGGGAAAAGACAGGGAAAACAGATTTAAGTTAATAGCAGTCACCCTGTCATATCATTCCAATACATAAGAAAACATAAAGGTCCAATAAAACTGCCTTGGAGGACCCCCTCTTAATCATTACAGGATCTACAGGAGAAGATAATGCTTGACTTACTCCGATTCTATGAGTTTGATTTTCTAAAAATTCAGTCACCCATTTAACCACACTATGTCCAGTCTAATAACCCTCATTTTCTTCTGAATCTAAAATGTCTGCGGTATCTTGCTGGAAGCCTGCAAGTGGAGCCTCACTGATATAACCTTTCCTAAACCTGAACTGCCTTTTATCAAATCAGTTAGTAATTTTGGAGGCAACTGTAGCAACTCTCCATTCATGTAAACATTAATGAAATAGATATTTCAGGTACAGCACTATGTCTCAATCCACTGCCTTTTGCATATCCCCAGAAATCTTATCACTGAGCTTGATAGCTGCAGTCGCTTAAGTACGGCCAGTATTCGGGAGATAGTAGGCTCAAACCCCACTGTCGGCAGTCCTGAAAATGGTTTTCCGTGGTTTCCCATTTTCACACCAGGCAAATGCTGGGGCCGTACCTTAATTAAGGCGACGGACGCTTCCTTCCCACTCCTAGCCCTTCCCTGTCCCATCATTCCCATAAGACCTATCTGTGTCGGTGCGACATAAAGCAACTAGCAAAAAAACAAAAGAAATCTTATCAGTCCCAGCTGCTTTTCTAGCTTTCAGTTTTCTACCTTTTTCACTACTTTGCTGAATTAGTCACATCCACTTCCTGCTCATTATCTTATAATCTATACTAATAAAATAAAGAGGAAAAAATTTGTATGTTTGTTTGTAACGGATAGACTCAAAAACTACTGAACCGATTTTAAAAATTTCTTCACCTGTAGAAAGCTACATTGACATTGAGTAACATGGGCTGTATTTTATTTTCACAACAATTCACGGTGGGGAGATATAAAAATAATAGGCTAATATAGACAAAATATCGAATTTGTCATATAAGGACAAGACAAAGCTCAATTTAATCCAGTTGCGCAAAGAACAAAACTCTATAAGCCCTATGGGCCCGAAAACCATGTTTTAAGGCCCTAAAACTAACTGTTGCGGAGTTATTGGCACCACACTACCCCTGCTCTAGGAATCAGATAAAAGAAATGAACTGCCGTAACCATGGGAACGTCAGCTCCAGGATTCTAGAGCAGCGAGATTATGCATGTACGTTTGGGCATAGCTGCCAACCAAAATTGGTACTCATAAGACTTACTATCTGGAAAAAATATACTGTTGTGTAAGGTACTCATAGGACTCCTTTGGGCAGGGATGGAAAGGGGGTGAAGTATAAAAATCTTTCTTAATATATATAAAAATGGATATATATATATGTGTCTGTCTGTCTGTCTGTCTGTCTGTCTCACATCACATTAATTACTATCGGGAGACGAGCACTGTAGGGGTAAGCCATCCCTAGCGCCCTTAAGGGAGGGGGTCAAGGGGTTTAGTTATTAAAAAATCGAGAATAGTGTCGAATTCATAGTTTTCGGAGTCGCTGAGTTGAAAAGTAATACTCCAGAATTAAGTCCAAATTCAGCCCCCTTTAAGGCGGGGAGTAAAGTGGGGGAGAGGGTGAGATATAGAAATAATTAAAACAGTTTTGAATCCATAGATTTCAGGGAGTCTGAGATGAATAGTAATACTTTGGATATTTTACAAGTCCAAGTGGGGGATGAAGGGAGTGAGATATAAAAATAATCAAAACCTATATATAAAAACCTTATCTTATTCTTCTTACTATATATCAAAATGGATGTATGTGTGTGGGTGTGTAAATGACACATCTCCTCCTAAACCATTGGAGCAATTTCACCAAACTTGGTACACTTATCAATTAGTATCAGGAGACAGACCGCATGGGGGTATGACACCCCCTAGCACCCTTATGGGCAGGGGTCGAGGGGGGTAGTATAAAAATAATCTAGAATAGTATCAAATCCATAGTTTTTGTGGTCGCTGAAATGAATAGTGACACTCCGACACTTCAAATTTTTTAAAGTTCATGTTCAGCCCCCTTTGGGGTGAGGGTGAGGCGGGAGTGAGATATAAAAATAATCGAAAACAGTGTTGAATCTTCGGTTTTTGGGGTCACTGAGATGAATGGTGACAATCCAGATTTTTTATCTCTTAGGGGTGGGGGCCGAGAGAGGGACAGTCTCATTGACAGTTGAAATCCTGTATCTATAATGTGATGGCTAAATACATACAGTTATCACTTATTAATTTTTGACAGGATCAAATACTTCCCAGTCTATTCAACCTTCCATAAGGATGAAGTTTTACTCGAAAATTAAATAATCTAAAACTTGAAATCAAACACATCTAAATAATTCTAAAACTACGTAATAGATCGTAACATATCAATCTGCAAGTCAAAAAGAAATTCTATAAAAATTCACTTCACACATAACTAACTGGTAATACAAATCTTAAAGGTAAATATTCAGAAACTATCCGGGCAACGCCGGGTACTGCAGCTAGTATATTATATTTACATACTGATGGCCATTGGTTGTGACATCATACACAACCATTAACCCAGCTCAAGGGAGATAGGGTCATCTTCCCTATCCTTCACTTGAGTAACTCTTGTCTGGCGCATCCACATTGCGGGGGTGGGTATCCTCCACATCAGTAGGCCGGTGTGAAGGAGAGCTAAGTTCAGGCAGGGACCCAGTCTCATGGGGTATAACGTGGAACCCATGCCCAGGGTTACGGACGAAGATCTTAACAGTATCTTAGGCAGAGAAGGAGACCTTCGGAATGGCGAAGATGGTGGATGAGGCAACCCATCCTCTGGGGAAAATTAGAAGAGGAAACCACTGCCTTGTGGAGAAGAGGGATCTTCAAAAGCTAAGGGAGTAAACCCTGAAAGAAAATCCTCAGATGTATTAAGCTTAGCAGGTCAGCAGATGAGTAAATTTGTACTTGTTTTCAACTACAATACAAGCCTCGGATGGAAGTTTAAAAATGGAAATGGAATTGACAAGTCTCTGACTACAGTTGCACAGTATGATGGTAATCCTGGTGTTCGTGCAAGTGTTAGATCAGAGAACAAAACCCGATTTGGAACAATAAATATTTTAACAATGAATGGGAAGGGAAATGAATTGATTGACCTAATGAAGAGACGAAAACTCAACATCCTGGGATTAAGTAAAAAGGAAAGGAATGAAGAAACTAAGAAAGGGGTACACCTTGTACTGGATGGGTAACAGTAAAGAGAAAAGAATTGGAGTGGGATTTGTAGTGAATCAGAATGTCAAACCAATAGCTGAAGTTGAGAATGTTAGTGAAACAATTATAATAATGCACATACATGTAACTAAGGAACTACTGAAGATAATACAGGCATGTGCTCCACAGACAGGATGTAGCGTGGAAGAAAAAGAAGGGTTCCTCAATGAACTGGTAACACATGTTGTTGGAGTTGGGTTCATGATAATGGGAGATCTGAATGCTCATGTGGGAACTGATAAAATGGGATATGAGAACGTTCTGGGCCCACATGGGTATGGTGATAGAAATGAAGATAGAGAGAAACTGTTGGACTTTTGTATCAGAAATAACCTGATAATAAAGAACACATGGTTTATGAAGAGGAATAGCCATAAGATCAGCCGATATAGTTGGGATGGACAGTATGGAACACTCATCAATTTTATAATAACAGACCGAGAATGGGGAAGATACATCATGAATACGAAGATAATCCCCAGTGAAAGTATGGAAGGTGATCATAGATTATTGATTGTGGAATTAAAATAAGTAAAAATCCCTAAAATTGTATTGAAGAAGAAACCAAAGATCAGGATTTGGGAACTGGAGGAGGAGGATAAAAGAATGGCATTCCGAGATTGTATAAAAAGGAAGTTGCCTAACATGGAAATATGAAGTGGAGAAGAAGAGTGGGACAATTTAAGACAGACATTTGTGGAAGCAGCAAGTGAGGTATGCGGGAAAACAAAACCAAAGGTTAAGGGAAAGGAGACACGGTGGTGGACAGACAAAATAAAAACAGAAATAAAAGAAAGGAACAAGGTGAAGAAAGAAATGGATAAGGAAAAGCAAAAAACATATCAGAGGGATGAGAATAAGATAGAAAGGTTACATGTGTAATACAAAATATTGAACCTACACGTAAAGAGGAGTATCTAGGAAGAAAAGGAGAAATGTTGGGGAGAGTTTACCAACAAAATTGAGCAAGATAGTTGAGGAAATCAGAAACTACTATGCAGAGTAATAAAATCAAAGAGAATAAATCAAGAAAAAATCAATGCTTTAGAGAGGGAAGATGGATCCATAGTACATGACGAAAAGGGTCTTCAGAAGGTGATGGCAAAGTATTTTGAAAAAATTTTATAATGAGGATGACTGCTCGGAGGAAGAAGGAGATAAGAAAATGGAAATGCTAGATGGAGAAAAAGAAGAGAACCTGATAACATGGTTGGAACTTGAAAGGACAGTGAAAGGCAATGACCAAAGGTAAAGCAAGTGGAAAAAAAAATGAATTCAATGCTGATAGATTAAGGCAGCAGGAAGCATTGGACTGCAGTGGCTATACAGAGCCCTCAATGCCATATGGAAGGATGAAAGGATACCTGAAGATTGGCAACAAGGAAGCATTGTACCACTGTTCAAAAAAGGAAATACGAAGAAATGTGAAAATTAGAGAGGTATAAGCCTATTATTACATGGGCTAAAAATAATGGAGAAAGTCATAGACAAAAGACTGAGGGATATAACAGAAACCTAGTAGAGGAAGAAATATATGGCCTTAGACCGAATAGATCAACAATAGACTTGATATTTACAGTGCGAACGATAATGGAAAAACATCTGGAAAGGAACGAGGAAATCATCTTTGTATTTTTGGATTTGGAAAAAGCTTATGATACAGTTAAGAGAAAACAGGTATGGGAATGCCTACTGAAAAGGAATGTACCATTAATTAACAAGATAAAAATGTTGTATCTTGAGAGTAAAAGCAGTGTACGTACAAGTGGGGAGTGGTGACTCTGAAACATTTTATACATAAAAAGGTCTCAAGCAAGGAAGTGCACTGTTGCCATTATTGTTTATTATGTTGATGGATGAAATCATACAACATACAAAACAGAGTATTAGTGATGAAGTGAATGCTTTGGTATTAGCAGATGATGTGGTGATTTGGGGAAGGGGAGAAAAGGATGTACAAAGGAGACTGGACATTTGGAATGAAAATCTGAAGGAGTTTGGAATGGTAATTAGTAAAAAGAAAACTGTAGTCGTGCACTGTTGAAAAGAGAAAAAGAGAAGCCAAGTGAACATAGATGGAGAACGGTTAGAGAATGTAAAACAGTTTACATATCTGGGTAGTAATGAAATCAACCCTGAAATTAATAACAGACTAAGTAAAGGTACAACATTTTATCATCAAGTCAGAGAGCTTTTATGGGATGACAAAGTACCCAAGAGATCGAAATTAACATTATATAAACAGTATTTCGTACCAATTGTAACATACAGACTAGAAACGCTGGTGACTAATAAGAGACAAGATACTAAGATCCAAGCAGTGGAAATTAAATTTTTAAGAACATCAGATAAAAAGACAAGAGAGAGAATTCAAAATATTAAAACCAGAGAAGAACTAAATATAGAACCGTTAGTACAGAACATACAGAAAGCAAGACTGAGATGATTCGGACGTGTAAAAAGAATGGGAAAGGAACGGGTAGCAAGAAGGGAATTGGAAAGAGAAGTTAAGGGAAAGATACCAGTTGGAAGACCGAGAAGAAGGTGGATGGATCAGATTTGGAAGGACATTAGAGAAGCTGGAATGGATGTGGCGGAAGTAATTGAGCAGGAAAAGTGGAAGGACAGAAAGAAGTTGGAGGAGGCTTGTTAACCACACCTAGGCAACTGGAGTGGGACATTGATGATGATGATGTACTGATGACTGAATTAAAAAATTACTGTCAATATTCTCTACCTTTCCTTTAATACTCTATGTTAATCACTTTGATTTAATAACCAAACCTCTGTAATGCAAAGAACATTCACACAGAATTAAAAAGTAGACTTAATTCAAATGCATTTGTTACTTGGCCTATTTTTATCCACAAAAATAAAAACCAAGCAGACAACATGGACAAAAACAAACCTTTTATTTATTTTACATAATCTGATCACATTGCATTTTTACACAAAAAATGAAGTCTTAACTTTTGAAATGGCAACATCAGTACTACTTTTGATAGTAAGAAAGCCAAAGATAACCTCTCCTGGGCAATTGTATTCTAGCAGTATGTTTTTAAATGCCGGCCAGCATGAAAAATATCTCTCACAGGTTTCTGAATTCATTGAAACTGTATAAAACATATGAAAAAATTCAAATGAGAGTGAATATACTTTTCGAACACTTCTCTACAGAAATGTCTGCACTTTCTTGGATATATTTGTTTTTGATTCTTCCATTTTGTAAATAAAAAAACACAGCAACTTATACAGAAGAAGTTTCTTGCCCAAAGTGTAAAACTTACTAACATATTATACACTGACCACGTCTTCCATTTATAACTTGATTTAAATGGTTGAGAACATCCAAGTTATTGAAGCCTGATATATCTCTCTCTTGCTTAAGTACAGTATATCAATAACAGGAAACAGTATTGTAGCTTTGTAGTGATGTTGCACTGCCTCAAATTAAGCTTTACTGCCACTGCCAATTTATGCCAGATTGTTGCCTTTTCTTGGCAACACTGCTTCATCCATGCAGTGATTGAACATATGAATAAAAATTTATTCAGTTCTAAAAGATTGTAAAACATCAAGTGTCCTGTTCTCCATTGATTTTACAACTTTGTACGTCACACTGCTGGACTGTAGGGTATTTTATATTGAGTCACACTCTTCTGAGTAAACGCAAATCAAATAGAAAGTTGAAATCCTCCATGCATTATTAACAGAGCAATGGCTTGTCTACCACTGGCAGCGTCAGTCCATGAAATTTCTTGTAGTTGATAGAGTGGCTTCAAAGTATCTAGCAAATATTAAGTACCTATTTATTTACAAGTAAAATGAACAGTGTTAGTCAAGCCTGAAAAATGTTCTACATTAAATATGGTTCATGGTGTGGGTTACTGTAGTCACATCCTAGTTCATGAACCATGGGCAATGGCTGAGTGGCCTATTAACTGGTCCTGAGAGTCGGGATACGAGTTGCTATGGCATGGGATTGGGCATCTCGGACATATTCTGAGTCATGTTCCACTTTGTACTCAGACGGCTAGGATTACACAATCCACCGTGGTCCCTAACCCGTTAGAGCAGAGATCCTCACTTGGACTATGTGCAAGTAGGATAGCACCCTGATTCATGAATCTACCGAGCTCAGAACATTTTAACACGTTCAGTACCTGCTTCTGAGCGGGACACTTGAATGCCTGGACCGGTCATTTTCATGGCTGGCCCTCTTGACATGCATCACTTAATACAATTTACATTTACTCCTAAACCATAAGTGTTAGAAAAATGATACTTTGTGCTTACCTGTAGTAAATATTTAAGGTGTGATATATGGAGTGACAGGTTTCAAAATACGTCTAATTTTATACAGCCTATCTATATTTTCGGCATAACGATTACTGTCACCGAAGTGAAGAAATGAATATGAAGGAAGCATATTCGGAACATTGTTTTAGAAAATATCGTAGTATGAATAACAGGGTCTTCTTTCCAGTACATTTTTATATCAGGATTTTGGACTAATCGGTTTCCACGATTGCATGATCGAATTCTTTGTGAAAGGCCGGGGCGCCGCACTTATCACTTGACTCGCGTATAGATTGGTCTGCTCACACATACTGATAAAATTCGTCATTCATGAAAATACTCACGTAACTCAAAATATCCTGTTTATTTTCTATTTGTACGTTTATAACTGAAGTCTCTGTAAATGGTGGAATGGGTGGACAATAACTAGAATGATATGTATCAGGCACTTCACTTTTCTCTATAGGCCTATCGGATTCGGGAATCGCAATTTCCTCACCACTCTCACTTTCACTATCTGAGTCTATTTCAGGAATAAGTTCATCACCAGAATAATCATTGTGAACAATATCTATTTAATCTTCCGTAAGAAACTTTGTATTAAAAGCCATTATACTACACTCGGTAAGGTCGACACGCACTGCATTGGAATTTCAAGTACCAAATTGACGCGCGAGGAAGTTATGAGATTTTCCAGCTAAAACTGCTGAGATAAACATGAGCCCACTCAACGCGAGGGTTATCTCAACAAGGTCAACCAACTTCCTGCTACAACCAGTAACGCTGACTAAGGTTTAAGAATGCATGGATGACGAATATAAACAGCATTGCTTCGCGTGAAACATTAAACGTCTTACACCGTCCACGGCCCGCAGCATAGGAGCAAGCTTGAACGTCTTATGCCGTCCACAGTCCGCAATGAGTTAAGCAAGCCTTGGACCTATGGAAGTAATGGAGTCCTACTTCCATTTGACAGGTGAGGGATTCCTTGGAAACAACGTGGCAAATGAAATCGAATTTGGTGGGGAGCTATCAATATTAATGGGGCTTATGGAGGAAAGAAAGTAGAACTGGCTGAGTCAGCAAAGAAGATGCATCTAGATGTGCTAGGAGTAAGCGATATTCGGTAACAGGAGATAACGAGGAAGAGATAGGAGATTATAAGGTGTACTTGACGGGTGTTAGAAAGGGAAGGGCAGAGTATAGGGTAGAGCTCTTTATCAGGAATACCATTGCACGCAACATAATTTCTGTTAGGCACATAAATGAGCGCATGATGTGGGTAGATTTCGCAGTTGGAGGAATTAGGACGAGAATTGTCTCAATGTATTCACTATGTGAGGGTGCAGACGAGGATGTTGACAGGTTTTATGAAGCATTGAGTGACATCATAGTCAGGGTCAACAGCAAGGATAGGATAGTGTTAATGGGCGATTTCAATGCGAGAGTTGGAAATAGAACTGAAGGATACAAAAGGGTGACTGATAAATGTGGGGAAGATATGGAAGCTAATGGGAGTGGGAAGCATTTGCTGGATTGCTGTGCTAGTATGGGTTTAGCAGTTACAAATACATTCTTCAAGTATAAGGCTATTTACCGCTACTCATGGGAATGCATAGGAATAACTGTGTGTAAAAATGGGAAAAAGCAAATGTCTTGGTGGAATGATGATGTGAGAGCAGCTTGTAAACGTAAAAAGAAGGCTTATCAGAAATGGCTCCAAACAAGACCTGAGGCAGACAGGGAAGTGTACATAGATGAAAGAAACAGAGCAAAACAAATAGTTGTTGAATCCAAAAAGAAGTCGTGGGAAGATTTTGGTAATAACCTAGAAAGGATAGGTTAAGCACCAGGGAAACCTTTCTGGACAGTAACGAAGAATCCTAGGAAGGGAGGGAAAAAGGTAATGAACAGTGTTTTGGGTAATTCAGGTGAACTCATAATAGATCCCAGGGAATCACTGGACAGGTGGAGGGAATATACTGCAAAATCTTCTCTACGTAAAAGAAAATCTTCCTGGTGGTGTTGCGAACAACTAAGCGTATGGGGAGGAGGAAAATGATGTTGCTGAAATTATGCTTGAGGAAGTGGAAAGGATGGTAAATAAACTCCATTCATAAAGCAGCAGGAATAGATGAAATTAGACCTGACATGGTGAAGTATAGTGGGAAGGCAGGGATGAAGTGGCTTCATAGAGTAGTAAGATTAGCATGGAGAGTTGGTAAGGTACCTTCGGATTGGACAAAAGCAGTAATTGCACCTATCTATAAGCAAGGGAACAGGAAGGATTGCAACAACTATCAAGGTATCTCATTACTTAGTATACCAGGCAAAATATTCACTGGCATTTTGTAAGGGAGGGTGCGATCAGTGGTTGAAAAGAAGGATGAAAACCAGTGTAGTTTCAGACCACAGAGGGGCTGTCAGGATCAGATTTTCAGTATGCGCCAGGTAATTGAACAATGCTACGAGAGGAATAGACAACTGTATTTGTGTTTTGTAGATTTAGAAAAAGCATATGGCAGGGTACCGAGGGAAAAGATGTTCACCATACTGGGGGACTATGGAATTAAAGGAAGATTATTAACATCAATCAAAGGCATTTATGTTGACAATTGGGCTTCAGTGAGAATTGATGATAGAATGAGTTCTTGGTTCAGGGTACTTACAAGGGTTAGACAAGGCTGTAATTTTTTCACCTTTGCTGTTCGTAGTTTACTTGGATCATCTGCTGAAAGGTATAAAGTGGCAGGGAGGGATTCAGTTAGGTAGAAATGTAGTAAGCAGTCTGGCCTATGCTAACGAATTGGTCCTAATGGCAGATCATGCCGAAAGCCTGTAGTCTAATATCTTGGAACTTGAAAATAGGTGCAATGAGTACGGTATGAAAATTAGCCTTTCAAAGACTAAATTGATGTCAGTGGGCACATAAAGCGAATGAGCGACAAAAGAATGCCAAAAAAGGTGATGGAAATGCAAATCCAAGGAAGGAGAGGCCGTGGACGACCACGATTGAGATGGAAGGATACCATCCAACGCAGCATTATAGAAAGAAACCTGGACTGGGACACAGTGTTGGAGAAGGAGTGGTGGAAAGACCGAAGAAAGTGGAGAGGAACCATATTTGCCCCTACCCGGCTACAGCTGGATAAAGGGAAATGATGATGATGATGATGATGATGATGATGATGAGGTAAGAAATACAACAGAATTGAATGTCAGATTGATGATATAAAGCTAGAACAGGTAGATAATTTCAAGTATTTATGTAGTGTGTTCTCCCAGGATGGTAATATAGAAAGTGTGAGGCGTTATAATTAATAAATAAACTTGAAATCTGGCGGTTTACTTCTTCGTACATCTGTATAATATATTTGGACCTTTCGTATATGTTGTTGGACCAGATGCACGGCACATTTTACACTCCTATGTTGGTAACATAATGTATTCAACTGCCTGAAATGTGTACGTTAACGCCATCTATGCGCGCGCAGTGGAACTTGTGGTGAGTTTGAACGCTGTTAGATAGCGCGTAACTCGCTAAACTGTGGTGTGTGCTGGGCGCTTGGAAACGGCTGTCTGCTATTTGAACTTACTGGAGTAAGACGCTTTGTAATGCCTACTATATACTGTAAGATGAATATCGTTGCTAAAGGAATCGGATAAAGTGGTGTGGTGCATCCCTTTCAGGGATTAGTTGTGAATATAAATATGTAGTTATATTTTAATTTGATGAAAAGGATGTAGTGTTTAATGTAGAATTAATTCTGTTGTGTGACGGTTGGTTGTTTGTTGCACTGTTCATTTATGGATTATTTGGTAATTTGTGTTCTTCATTTATGTAAGTACTGCATCTTATTTATTCGTTGATTTGTTTTTTCTAAATTTTGTGTGCGCCTCGGTTCTGGTGTACTTATTTTTACGAGGCATAATTTAAGTTCATTCATTTTCGTCATGGAACTTGTATTCGGAGGCGTCGTATGTGCATTGTGATGTCCGTTGAACTCTTGGTGTGTTTTGGTCTTTTCCCATTTTATTTTTCATATTATTTATTTTGTTTCTGCTGGGTTTGTGTGTGTGCTTCTCGTGTCGTTTCCTTCATGCTGGTGTTTTTCATTTGATTTATTGCTGCCTGTACTTTTAAATTCTGCCGGTGTTTTACGTTATATTTTATTGTGACATCTTGTTCTATTTCTTTTCATTATTTTATTACGGGTCAGCTTCTCCTCTGTCACTGTACATTTTGAATTGTGCACCGAGCAGTCTCTGTTGATATTAATTTTCCCGAATAATAATTATTATTATTATTAAAAGTAAATTATGGTAGATAGTTATATTTTGGTCTATTTGGTGGTTGTAAAGTTCGGTGTTATTCATTTTATGAGTAGTGTTTCTGTAGAATGTAAGGACATTGTTAATGGAGGGCTTTAATACATTTGTGTCATTATTCTTGCATTGTTGAGTGACCTTATCGCCTCGAACCATGTCTGGGTTGCCATTGTTGATTATCTCTTCTTTTCTTTGCCTGGTCGTTACGTAACTGTTGTATTGTTATTATTATCTCATTGCATATGGAGTCTGCCTCTAGATGCCATTGTGTACAGATCTAATTGTTGTTGCTCTCTTACGAGTGTGTATTTGAGTATGTGATTACTAACATTTTGTACTACCTGACCGGTTCTCTCTTGAAGTGTACGGCATATGAAAGATGACTTCTCGTTTCTTTCTGTTCGTGGGTTTAAATTGGTGATGCTAAATTTTACTATGCCGGTGTAGTGAACCCTCCGTTAAGAATGGTCCTTAGACATTTTATTTATTTTAAGTGTAGATAGTATCTAAAATGATATATTTTAGGTTTGTTCAAGGAGCTCCTTTCTAAATTGTGTCGCTGGGGTTAGTATTTCGTTTTAAAAATTTATATATATTTTTAATTCTCTGCTATTTACATAAATTATTTATTTATTTATTTATTTATTTATTTATTTATTTATTTATTTATTTATTTATTTATTTATTTATTTATTTATTTATTTATTTATTTATTTATTTATTCAAATTAAGAGATGGTATATTTATTTGTTAAAAACCTCACCTTAGATTTTATAAATTATTTGTTCTAATTTAAAAAGCACCATTTATATATATTGGGACCTTTCCCACCGTCCCCCATGACTTATGGGACCATGTGACAACAAACCAACCCTTTCGGGTCACAAACACATGGGACCATGCACCACGGAAGTTGATAGTCAAGGGACCTATTCGGCCTGTGCCGATTTCCCCTCATTGGGATTGTATCGTTAATCCACTCACATGAGAAGTTATCGGCCATACAGCACAGCCAGGTCAAAGCTACTCTCCCGTTCCTGAGGTCTGAACACGGACTCCTCAGGGTCGAAGACCGTTCGCGGCATGTAGAGGCTATCAAACTTATACTAACTTAAAGGCCTACAGTGAACGGAAGAGGTTCTTGGATGCTTGTTTTTCGGAAAAGATAGACACAAATAAGTTTTTCCCATTTACTAAGGCGCTCGTTGAAATCTATACAAACACTATGACATTCTTGCTAAAGTAATATAAGTTGACAAAATGAAGACAATTACTTAGCAACGGTAAAATCCGTGCCATCATCCATCAGCTAACTCCATCCACATTCCATTAGAATATCTATGTGGATGACCACAGCTTCTAATAATATTTCAGATGGAGGAAAAACTTCCATCCGAACCAACAACCTGATGGATACCTAATTTTACATAAAACAAAAAAAAATACACATCCCCAAAAGATGATCGTACTCATAGACATACTACGTTTCTACCTCTGGTTTTTGTTTGTCTATCACCCGTTGAACATTAAACTGTTGATTGTTACACAAAACAAAATATAACACATATTACCTATTTACAGTTACAATTGCGAACCATTTTCCTCCAAATACCAGTATCCCCTGGGACCGAATCCCACATCATTAAGTTAAAATTTACTTACACTAACTCAACTAGCCCAGAGTGGTCATTTAGCTTACATCTGCCGCCACCAAATATCTATACGTGAATAAAAGTCTACTGGAGAAATAATCAAAACTTTACTTAATTCATGGGAAAGAAATAAGGTTACGCGTCTCCACTAATTGGAAGACAAATGAAATAAAAATCAAACAAACACAGGCTCGACAACGAACTCGTCACTTACAACAACTATCAGTGAAATTTCACGAAGTCTAAATTCACGCAGAACAGTACTTATCACAAAACAAGATTACACTAAAAAAAAAAAAACATATTTATACAACACAAAATGTAAATGGCTGTATTTCATCTCGTAGCACCCGCTACTTGTGCGAGTAGTCGTCCTGTCTATGTGCAGTCGAGGTTCAAACTGGAGACAATGTCCGTCTCCATCAAAGATCCTGCAATCAAGCCCTAATTTACCCTAATCATGTGAACACTGTCATACAACGGGAACATCTATATTGCTACGTGGCTCGTGGCTTACGGCATATGTGGCAATTACAGAACTCTACTGTTATTATTTCTCCAAGGGCAAGGCAGCCTGTTAGCACGACCAGCTACTTCGCCCGTGCCCGGGACCTACCCTTGCAAGTCGCTCCCTTCCTCCTGGCTCGTAAATTAAAGCGGTCATTCTTTCCACTGTCTGGAAGCTAAACACACCAACCAGCCGGCTTACGCTAAGATATGGTGTCTATAAAATTTAATTCGTTAGAAACTGGCGCAATCTATTCATTGCTCAAGCCAGCCCACATACTTTCAATACACGAGAATCATTTCTCAAATTCAATCGTTAACGCACATCAAATTCTCTCATATCTCTGGAGGTCTGGAGTTCGACTCGTATCTACTCTCCTTCCTAATATTCACCATACGTCAGCCACTGACCACCGCAATACTCCCAGTTCTCTGCCTTCTGAGGCGAGATTGTGTACCTGTCATATTCTACCCTATTGCTCGAGATATATCGGTATAAAATCACCGATCAAATTACTTTAAGAATATAATAATAATAATAATAATAATAATAATAATAATAATAATAATAATAATAATAATAATAATCCTCTAACCTGTTGCTTGAAATGTATCGATATAAAAACACCGATCAAATTACATTAGGAAAAATAATAGTAGTAATAATAATAATAATAATAATAATAATAATAATAATAATAATAATAATAATAATAATAATATTCAGACATGATCAAACTCAACTAGTAAATCTCTACTTTATTAGCCTAACTAATGTGTAGGGGGGAGGGGGGGGCCGGATTTGAACCTTCGCACATATCTTCTCGAACATCTTCAGTTACAGCCAAACTTATACACTGGCATGCAAAACCAACTACTGCCTCTACTTTTATGAATTTAGTGCTGTCACTATTCCACATTAACTTCTGTATAGGCACATGTTAATGATCCTGTCACCTACTAATCCCTGCTCGTCTTATGCAGTCACGCAGATGAAATTTATGGCATTAACCTGTCCAACTTTCTACTTATTTCCCCCCTCAAATCTTTCTCAGCACTCATAACAAAAATATATAATATAACATGCGCATGCAGCTTCTAAAGGGGGTACCAAACTCTATACATCCTTCCTGGTTCACTTCCTTCCCATATCTGCTTACATAAATCAAATTAAACAAGGGTCATCCGACCACTCCAGGTAATTAACCTATCAATTACATCATCATTAACCCTATCTTTACATTAACTCTATTTACAAGGGGAAATACTAACATTGGAAGAAAATAGCTCGTTACTCAACAGCTTTGGTGTTTTTCCAGCCCCATCCGGAGATTTCGGGGGGGCCTGCCATCGGTGCTCACTCCATGTCGCTGGCTCATGCAGTCCTGGGTTCTATGAGTTTGATGACATTTCTGGCGTAATCCATCTTCCTGGTAAACAGATCACTGAAATTATATTTACATAATCTTGCACACGTGTTGATCACTCGACACCATCAAACTTCCCCTCTATCGTTCTATGACCGATGCAAGTTACGTGATGCTAATTATTATGGATATCTCAGCTAGTCTATTTCATTTTAGATTAGGCGAGTTGAACATTCATGATCTCCTCCTTCCCAAGTCTATCGCCTCCTACTTCCGTGATATGAATCAACCGTCCTTCTCCTAATTTTTCTGTCTAGATCGTTCAGATCCTGCACTTATCACTCCCCGTGACTCAGTGTGATAATTTGGTCCTGAAATCCTATTCTCAATTTTACTTGGATTTATTTTTATAGTACTTCTTCACACGACGACTGCTTTCCTTTTGAAACGGATATTACCAAATCCCAAAGTTATATTCCTCGAAAAATGAGCTCCCTCACTGCTACAGACCTCAACCTCACGATGAGCGTTCTCCGTCCGGAGTTTGATCCCCACGGCGTACTCAACTTTTCACAGTTACTACCTACGACACAATGACAAGTATTCAGAGTTTACTTCGCGATCGGATGTCGCACAAATGTCTTTATCATATAGTTACATTTTCTACCATCACTGCACACTGGAAAACATTTTTAGAACTTCACTCGCGTTTCTTTGTGTCAGTTATTCAGACAAAGAAGAGGTAGATATCGCTCGCGACCCGACCGTAGTTCCACCTCTGAAGCTCGTTCTCGACTGAAGACTCCCCCAAGAAACTGCAACAACTTATAGCCAAACTGGGAATAGGGGTGGCTAGCGGGTCCTTTCCCCCACTCTTATTCTGACCTCTCCTGGATAAACCAGCCTGTCAAAATCAGCAATACGCTAGATTGTGTGACTATGTTATGCACAAGTGCGCTATGCCATGCGGAGTTGATTATGTTCGGCGGATCTGCCGTAATTAATTAACAAGATCGAAGGGGAAATGGTGAATCCCCAAAGACATCTGGTTTCACCCATCGCGTCTGTACGCTAAGCCCGTTATATAATCTGTTCTCAAGTGCTTTTACCTTGGAGAATCTCTTGTACTATTACTCCTGTTTTTAAATTTTTGCCAATATTATTTCTACCGCTCTGACGGATGCATTTTTGTCAACCAAGCCTTATTTACGCTGAAAATACATTTAAATTGGCCCGATCGCTTTGGCATCGCTGTACGCTGGCACTTGTTTTCCAATATGGAGTCACTAAAATAGTGTTCTTCTGCTGCTTCTTCTATGACGTGTACCTAGTTCGGGGATTCTTTAAGCCACCCAGTGGGTGTGTAAGGCGCCGTGCTGGCGGGCGTCTTATTGCACAATCTAATGCTTCTTCCAACATCCACACAAAGAAAGCTTGCTGCCTGCTTCCTTACCAAGCATATCATTTGAAATAAATATTAATTGTGCCGATACGGTCACAATATATATATATAAAAAGGAACAGAATTATTATGTATTTATTTTTATTTACTCGAAACTTCAATATTTCTTCTGACTAAATAAAACTGATTTATTTCCACCTATTTATTTGCTGTTAAAGATGTAGTAGTTTGTATTAATTTTTGAATTAATTATAGTATAAACTTAGTGTTTTTTGAAAAGGGTGTACAAATTTTTCTTGTAGATGCTTGTTCTGGTTCCCTTGTTGATCCCACCCTTTTGTTCCTTGGGAAATGGGTCCCTTGTGTTAAATATTCACTCTTCCACATTTATTTAAATTTTTTTCCCCTGTGTTTGGGTTGCATTTTGATATTGTTGCTTCCTTGTTGTGATACGCTTACCCCATGGTGTCACTAGCCGGACACCATTTCGATATCACTTGTGTGAGGGGGCGTGTCAAGTGAGATTGAATCAAGGTGTAGTGAAGTTAATGCAGTGAGTTTGCAGTGTGATCAATAGCATTCTGTAAGATGGAAGTCAGCTCCCGGATGAAACTATCTTTACATCGCTCTGTTTTCAGTCCAACTTTGCTTTACCGGAACAAAAGCTGGGTGGGCTCAGGATATCTTATTCATAAGTTAGAATTAAAGGACATGAAATTAGCGAGAATGATTGCTGGTACAATCAGGTGGGAACAATGGCAGGAGGATACTCGGAATGAGCAGATAAAGGCTAAGTTAGGAATGAACTCGATGGATGAAGCTGTATGCATAAACTGGCTTCGATGGTAGGGTCATGTGAATCGAATGGAGGAGGATAGTTTACCTAAGAGAATAATGGACTCTGTTATAGAGGGTAAGAGAAATACAGGGAGACCAAGACTCAGTTTCTAATGATTTAAAGATAAGAGGTATAGAACTAAATGAGGCCACAGCACTAGTTGCAAATAGAGGATTGTGGTGACGTTTAGTAAATTCACAGTGGCTTGCAGACTGAACGTTGATAGGCATAATGGTCTATAATGATAATTTATGTATGTAATGTATTAAAGATAACATTTTGAGCTTAAATGTTGCAGTAAACATTTAACGCAAACTGGCATATATTAAACGTTTAAAAAAAATCCATTTACCCATCATGGTTGGTTATTCTCCTAGACTCAGCAAAGGATCCCACCTTTACCGCCTGAAGCATGTGACATTCGGTCGGGGTACAAGTTGGGAGGAGGACCAGTACTTTGCCCAGGTGGCCTCACCTGCTATGCTGAACTGGGGTCTTGTGGAGGATGGGAAGATTGGAAGATATTGGCAATCTCTTCCAAGTCAAAAGCTAAGATAGCTAGATCATCTGCAAATCTCAGGCAGTTTGTTCTTATTGAGGGTTTTGCTCCAATTTTGACTTTAGGTGGATTTTCCTTTTGCCAATGTTTCATGAGGTAATCGAGAGCCATATTGAAAAGCAGTGGAGATAATCTGCCACCTTGTCTTGAGGTCCGTTTTTATTGTAAAAGCTTTTAACACTTCTCCCCTGAACTTTTCTTTGGAATTCATGTTGGTTAAAGTTAGTCTGATGATTTTTATTAATTTGGGATAAAGATCATATGATCTGAGGATTTTTAAAGTGTGGGTCTATGAATACATTCATATGCTTTATTTGAAACTTGTGAATGAGGTATAGAACTGTTTATTACTGCACTTGTAGTATTCTATTTTTAGGTTCGGGCTGAGAACTTGGTGTGGGTGAAATCCTTCTTGGTATTCTCCAACTTGTGGTTCCGGAGTGTTTTTTTAATCCTATTGTAAATTATTCAAGAGAAAATTTTGTATGTGCAGTCCAGAAGGGTTATTCCTCTGTAATTATGTAGGTTTATTTCCTTTTTTAAATAATGGATGGATTATTCCTGTGGTCAAGTGCTCCTGGATTTTCTCCATGATCCGCATTTTTACTAGATATTATTGGAGATTTATGATCGCAGGTTTTTCCAGATTTCTGTAAAAACTAGGTCTTCACTACATGCCTTGTAATTTTTTGAGTTCTTTAATTGTGAGTTCTACTTTGTGATGGTTTGGGGATCTATTTGATGAGGAGTGTTTAAAATGGATGTATTGGTGTTTACTTGAAACGTCCCTAGTGTGTCATTGCAATTTAGAAGTTTGTTGAATGCCTCTATGAGGATCTCTGCAATTTCTTGGTTACTATGGGCTAACTTTCCTGATTTATCACCCAGCATTAATGCTGGGAGTTCATATGTTTGTCAAAAGTTTTGTATTAATCTCACGATAACTTTTTTTCCTTGAAATTCTCTGTTATCCTTTCTAGGGTGTTAATAAGATGTTTATGTTTAGTTTGATGATTTTTTGGGTTGATCTTCTTTGTTTTATTAGTTCTAAATTTGATTCCCCTGACTTTTGGGCTTGATGATTTATCCAAACTTGGTGTCTTCTCTCTTTTTTCAATCAATCAACATTGATCTGCATTTAGGTCAGTCGCCCAGGTGGCAGATTCCCTATTGTTGTTTTCTTAGCCTTTTCTTAAATGATTCCAAAGAATTTGGAAATTTCTAGAACATCTCCCTTGGTAAATTATTCCAGTCCATAACTCCCGTACCTGGTACCTATAAAAAAATATTTGCCCCAATTTGTTCTCCTGAATTCCAACTTTATCTTCATATTGTGATCTTTTAAAAACACCACACAAACTTAATCATCTACTAATATCATTCCACGCCATCTTTCTACTGGCAGCTTGGAACATACCACTTGTAATACCAGTCCGTTATTGGACATTATGAATTATCCAGCTAACTCATTCCCGATTGCCAGCGTTTTGCCCCAGTGTGCTAAATTGGGCTCATCAGTTGGTACTTAGCACACCCACCAAGACGCTTGGCTAGTGTATACCGTGGAGGCCATTGCTTAGGCTACTTGAAGCCACCAGCAGTGCCGATGCACTATGAGAGACATCTCAAACATATCAGATGTAAGACTTTTCAGGCGTTTGCTCTATTAACCAGTGTTTTGTCTCAGGTCTGACACTAGACTTGTCAGAGTGGGATGTGTCAGACCCTACCCACTGACGCTCGGAGTATGCAGGTGAGCTTATCAGAAGCCTGTATATGAGGCACAGTCTGATAACTGCATACGGGAGATAAAACTCTACAATGGAATTATTGCCCGCCTAGCAATTCCGAATGGAAAATTCTAAATTCCCATGGAGGGAATTAGATATTTTTCACCAATAGAGCATGTCAAAAACATATCAGATCAGACGTTGTCTCATTAACAAAAATTCAGGTTCCCTATCGGAGTCAACATCTACATCATCTGATGGCCAGGCAGGCATCAATTTTCACCCCATCAATGCAGTAATTAAAACTGAGAGGACTTTTCCTATTTGTGAAACTCACAACCTGTTTTTTAACCCTGTTTATCATCATACCATTGCCTGCTGTCCATCTCACAACATTGTCAAGGTCTTTTTGTAGTTGCTCACAATCTTGTAACTTATTTATTACTCTGTACAGAGTAACATCATCTGCAAAAAGCCATTCCAGTTCTTTACTCATATCATTTATATAAATAAGAAGACATAAATGTTCAATAATATTGCTTCGAGGAATTCCGCTCTTAATTATTACAGGATCAGATAAAGCTTCACCTACTCTAATTCTCTGAGTTCTAATTTCTAGAAATATAGCCACCCATTTAGTCACTCTTTTGTCTAGTCCAGTAACCCTCATTTTTGCCAGTAGTCTCCGATGATTCATCCTATCAAATGCCTTAGGTAGGTCAATCATGATACAGTCCATTTTGACCTCCTGAATCCAAGATACCTGCTATATCTTGCTGAATCCTACACATTGAGCTTTAGTGGAATAGCCTTTCCTAAACCCGAACTGCCCTCTATCGAACCAATTATTTATTTTGCAAACATGGTCTAATATAATCAGAAAGAATGCTTTCCCAAAGTTTATATGCAGTGCGTGTCAAACTTACTGGCCTGTCATTTCAGCTTTATGTCTATCACCCTTTCCTTCATACACAAGTAGCAACTCTCCATTCATTTAGTATAGCTCCTTCCATTGCTTGGTCTCATTCTTCATTCCATCATTGGTGAGTTTTTTTTTTTTTTTTTTCTGGGATTCATTGGAGCTAACTCCTCTGTTATCAATTTTAATTTGGTGGTCAATTCTTCTAGTGATTTGGTGTTAATAGATCCTTCCCCTGTGTTCTTGCAGTACTACATATTTTTTTATTAATGTAGTTGAGTTGAATTTTCTCCTATATTTTTTTGGAGATTTTTCTTTACCATTGGGGGTTTATTTTTGTTTGATCTTTACAACATTATGGTCTGACCCTGAGCCCACTTCCCTTAGGAGTTAGACATTATGGATTTCTCAATGGTAAAATTTATCTGTGCAGATGTGGTCTAGCTGCCATATGCTTTTTCTGAAGTCTGGATGTTTCCAGCATTTTAATTTGTGGGGTTTCCTTTTAAAAGCATGTTGATTTTGAGAGAAGGTTGTGGTTTCTGAAAATTACAATCAGTTTTTGACCATTTTTGTTAGTTTATTTATGTGCTAGCCATTTTCCAATGATACCTCGGTATTTTCTTTCTTGTCCCAGTTGTGTATTGAAATTGCCAAGAAGAATTGTAATGTTTAATGATGTTTGATCCAGAAGAAGATCCCAGAATTTTTCTATTTCTCCTCTGTCTGTTAGTGTGTTATTTTTTTGATTGGTAGGAATGTGTGTGTTAATAATTGTGTATGTCTTATTTGCAGATTTCAGAATTAGGGTTACAAGGCTGGGGAATTGAGAATTAAATTCTGTTAATGGATCAATGATTTTGAAACTTATTAGAAATCTATTACCAAATTGTGGGCAATTTTTTTTGTGACTCGTTACCCTTATTTCCTTTATAAACTTGTTATTCCATAGGGTCTTGATCACTGTTCCTAAATTCTTGAAGTGGCATGATAAGAATTTTATGTTTGTTCATGATGTCAGTGATGATCTTTCATTTTCATTTCGACCCAGGGAGATCAATGAGAAATAGCGCAAGTATCATACGTGCACATGTTGGTTGGAATGGATAGTCCTGATATCCCAAGTACTCAAGGCCAGTTATAAACAGAGCTGCATGCTCTAGTCAGCTGTGGGGTGTTTCACTGCGTACAACAATAACATAACAGTTTTGATGATTGTTTTAAAGAAAGCAAGACAGTGAAAATGAGTTCCTCGTAGGACAATGTTTTAAATCCTATTAACGTAGTGGAGTTTGTAATGAGTTATTTCCGCAAAAAGGGAAATTAGCTCGCAAGAAAAGGAAAGGGGACAATATCTGATTGATTTAATGGAAAATAATCATAAAGGAGTGAAACGTATTGAGGAGGTTTCTCTTGATGTACACATTGGAGACAGTCAAAGCAACTCAAGTGATTTTGTTTGTCAACACCTTCTGCTGAAAGAAAGTGAAGTTCCCGGTCCAAGTTTGAAAGTAGAATATGACTCTCCAGAATCTAGTGATGCTGTGAGTCTGTCACCATGCAAATCATCCAGTTCTAGTTATGTTCCTAATCCCGTAAAATATGTGTGAGGTAGCATCATTATAGAGTACAAGAGGAGGGCTGTAAAATTCTGGCTTAACAAAGGGAGTAAAAAGCAATTATCACTTTCACACATCTGCAAATACTTTAGTTTAGTGAAGTCAGAGTGATATCTTTGCTTGTGGAAATACAGATATGTCGCAAGTCCGATTGAACATAAAATGCACGTGAACTATCTATCGAAAAAAGTAATTTCTCCACCTCTCATGCCTGAATCAGCCATTTCAGGAAACAACACAGAATTGGGAGTAGAAAAATCACAAAATTTGTATCCCATTCACATATTCAGGACAAAAAACAATAGAAGAGGCTGCAGAAGAATTTCTGAAGAGAGCTCAAAAGTGATTTCTCCATTATATACCATCCTCTAGTTACAACACTGATCAAAGCAGGTTCAAGCGCAAAATGCGACCGAAAATGACTCTTTATCTTTTGTAGGTGAGAAACACAAACAATTGGCTAGTTCACTCACATATTCATACACTATAATGCCAACAGTCAGTATGGACAGTTCTTTGTTCCCTAAATTATTTATTGAACTTCAGGAACTGACTGGCAGTCCCTTGGTTTCAAAAAAAAATAAAATGTTTAAAGCAGATAACATCATTGTTACTGCCACAAAATCAGGAAAAATGGGGAAAACAGAACTGAAAATATGGTTTAGAGAAGCCTTTTTTCTCATTCTCTAAATACAACTGTGCCTTGCCTTGTGATTCATTGACCACATACAGTGATACAATTTATCTTGAAGACATCCCTCCACACAAAACAATAGAACTGCTTCAGATTCCTGCAGGTACCACGGGCATAATTCAACCATTAGACAAATTCTTCCAGCAGTGGTTCACTACAGAGACACAATCCTTAAATTGCAGTCTTTCATACATTTTCAGTTTTCATCTCTGCAATTTGGGATATGATAAAATATTAATGGTTTGCAATGAATTACACAAGAGAGTGACCTTCTGAGTTTAGAGTGCCTGCTAAATATTGTTTGGTGAAGAAAAAACCTGTGAAGAACAGTGTGACAATGAAGTTCTAATTTGATGTGCATGGTGTACAAAAAAACTTGCGTTTTCATCATGCAATTTATACCAGTCCTTTGTGCTGTACTTGTGTAAGTGACTGACAAGTGAGTGAAGCAATGCAGCTTCAGAGCAGGTCAAGAAAATGCATGCATGTACTCCCCGCCACACCACAACTCCGAGCTGGCTCAGAGATGTCCAACTGCACCACCCAACATGCTTGCATACCAGAATTCCAAGTACGATTTCAAAGCCTTGCAGTTAAATCTGGAGGCTGATTCTCCACACACTATCCTCTTATAGCACAACAATTGTTTCAAAAAAATTTTTGGATAGTTTTTGACCTGTCTTACTTATTACTTCCCTTGTGAATGTTATTCAGAATAATACTAGACTGCTCCTAACATGGAGTACAGACGCCTGTAGCAGCCACTCTTGACATGGAGTGCAGACACTGCATAATGGATTCCAGTGGCATTTTATTGGGTATAATATAGTAATTCTTTACCCTACCTTAGACGGAGCGAGTTGACTGCATGGTTAGGGCCACATAGCTGTGAGCTTGAATGCAGGAGATGGTAGGTTCAAATCCTTGAAGATGATTTTCCGTAGTTTCTCATTTTTACACCAGGCAAATGCTGCGGCTGTACCTTAATTAAGGCCAGGGCTACTACTGTCCCAATCCTAGTCATTCATCATTCTTGCTTCACCGGAAAACCTTCTATGTGTTAGTGCAATGTTAAACCACTAGAAGAAAAAAATTAATTTTCACTTTACAGGTTCATACCTGTTTTCACACTCCTCAACAGTTGTTTTAAACCCATCTCTTAGGCTGTTAACATTTTATTTTCATCATTTTCTACTGACCAAAATTACTTTTTAAAATCTCCAACATGCCTCTCTTATCAACCATATGGTATTGCCTAATAATCCTACTTTTACAACCTTCCTTTCTATCAAATTTATTTTTTAACTACAACAAAAAACAGCTTCGTGATAACTTACACCATTTGTCACGTCAATTTTTCTTATTGAGTTCATCTGATTTTATCAGCAACTCATCTAGAATATCTTTCCCCCTGGCTGATTAAATCATTTCCTGATTCAACTGTCCTTCCCATATTACCTTATTCACCATTTTATTATCATGCTTTCTGTCATTCGCTATTGTTCTCAAATGTGATTTTATTTAACGGAAATAAATATCACACGAGAACATGTTCACTTCCTTGTGTAAATTACTTTATTTTCATTGTAAGTCACAACACACAATTATACACACTAGTAAGTGACACTACAACACTTAATAGCGGAGTACCCTGAAGTCGATTCTGACAAGTACAGATATCAACAACACTGACTCGCACACTATAACATACACTGTCTTGAACTCACCGGCTCCACCTCGGAGCCCAACAGTCACTCCAAGTCCAACACTTGCCTTCGAGTCCAACCTGACTGACTCACTGACTGACAGCTCGATATATATACTGTTCAATTAACTGTGTAGAATTATTGATTTCTGGAAGGGTTCTTACAACACTCTGATGGAAAACACTCGAAACATCAGTCAACCAGATAGTTGAATGGAGTGCTCAAACTTTCATTACTGTTTACCAATACACGTGGAAATCTCTCCAACATTCCTAATGTCTCTACATGTATCTAGATAATAAACCTTACAGTAACTTTCCAGAACCCTTCATATATACCAAATTATAGTAGAATAAATCTAATATACAAACATTATAGAGTTTTCTACTGCTTTCGACTATATAGATTTTGAGGTTAAATTAATACAAATATGTATTGGAGGTTATACAAATTTTATAATACATATTTACAGGGAAACCATGTATTAGTCATATTTAACATCTAATAAGAGATAATTTAGCATTTAAAAAAATATAACCAAAATATACCAACCACAATAATTGAAGGTTTTACACCAGTTATGATGTCGTACCTACGACAATTATCCCCCCTAAAATCTTCAATATCTATCCTGTGCATTCCTTACTCTTGGTCTTAAATTATATCTAGGTGTCCTTATATCTGTCTTCATCTCTCTTAGTCCTCACTATGTAATTATTTGATGATGAAACTTTATAGCATCAAACCACAATGTTTCTGCGATATATGTACATTGTTTATGGACTATTTAATGAAAAATCCATATGAGTGTCTGCTGATGTATGTGAATGTGGCATACTTTTTCTTATTTTTCTTATTCCCGAGGAGGGTTTTAGGTCTGTTAATGATTTCGTTCTTTATCTGTTTTACGTAACTTCTGGGGGTAATTATTGTTTTGTGGATAATTTTAATATTTTTATTAAATTCCCTCTTTCTTAATGGTGTGTTGACTGCCCTGTTGATCATGCTTTCTTATGTTGTCCTGGGTGGTTGGAAAATTTTCTGATTATTACATCCATCTGCAAAAGTTTCCTATAAATCTGGTACTCAAAGTGATAATTCCCTCTAATTATTGTCATTTCTAAATAATTCAGAGTTTTATTCTCCTCAAATTCAATAGTCATTTTTATGTATTTAACTGTTCCAGTAATTCATCTGGTTTTTAAGTTCCCGCTCATTATCATCATTATCATCATGATCATTGTACAGTTCCAGTTTCCTGGGTACTGTTAATGAGCCTCTTCCAATTCTTCCTGTCCATATACAACTTATCATGGAGAACATCATCCACTGTCCATCCTCTGGTAACCAGATCAGCCTTGAACATGTCCATCCATCAGGTTCTAAGTCTTCTTGCAGGTCTTTTCCCCTCCACTTGTTTCTCCAAATTTATTCTGGCTGTTCTTATAGGCTCCATTCTCGTCACATGCCCGTACCACTGTAGTCTGGATGTGCCAATTCGGTCTAATAGGGAAATCTTTATTCCGGCTCTTTTCCTCCCCTCCTCATTTCTTAACTTGTCCATCTTGGTCTTCTTGATGGTGGATCTAAGAAATTTCATCTCTGATGCTTGTGGGTTACTGTAGTCACGTCCTAGTTCATGAACCATGGGCAATGCCTGAGTGGCCTAGCAACTGGTCCTGAGAGTCGGGATACCAGTTGCTATGGAATGGGAGTGGGCATCTCAGACATATTCTGAGTCATGGCCCTCCTTGTGCTCAGGCGGCTAGGACTATGCAATCCACCGGTGGTCCATAACCCATTAGAGGAGAGATCCTCACTTGGACTATGTGTAATTAGGGTAGCATCATGCTTCATGAATTTACCGAGCTCAGAATATTTTAAGCAAGCCTCGAACCTATGGGAGTAACAGAGTCCCATTCCCATTTGCCAGGTGAGGGACTCCTTGGAAACAACTTGGAATTCGATGGGTAGCTATCAGTATTAATGGGGCTTATGGAAGAAAGAAAGTAGAACTGGCTGAGTCAGCAAAGAGGATGCATCTGGATGTGCTAGGAGTAAGTGATATTCGGGTAATGGGAGATAACGAGGAAGAGAGGGAGATTATAAAGTGTACTTGAAAGGTGTTAGAAAGGGAAGGGCAGAGTATGGGATAGGGCTGCTGATCAGGAATACCATTGCATGCAACATAGTTTCTGTTAGGCACATAAATGAGCAAATGATGTGGGTAGATTTGGCAGTTGGAGGAATTAGGACGAGAATTGTCTCAGTGTATTCACCATGTGAGGGTGCAGATGAGAATGAAGTTAACAAGTTTTATGAAGCATTGAGTGACATCGTGGTCAGGGTCAACAGCAAGGATAGAATAGTGCTAATGGGCAATTTCAATGCGAGAGTTGGAAATAGAACTGAAGGATACAAAAGGGTGATTGGTAAATGTGGTGAAGATAGGGAAGCTAATGGAAATGGGAAGTGATTTTGCTGGACTTCTGTGATAGTATTGGGTTTAGCAGTTACGAATACATTCTTCAAGCATAAGGCTACACATGGCGGGCTAGGGGTACCAGATCCATAATAGACTATATCTTAACCGACTTTGAATTCAGGAAATCTGTTGGAATGTATGAGTTTTCCGGGGATTTTTCGATAATGGACCTCTATCTGATCTGTAGTGAACTCAGTATCTCTAAGCCCAGGGTAGAGAAAGTGAAATCTGTCTGCAAACGAATAAGGGTAGAAAATCTCCAGGATGAGACAATTAGATGGAAGTACATGGATGTGATTAGTGAGAAGTTTCGAACAGTAGAGAGTAAGCAGGTTCATGATATAGAAAGTGAATGGGTGGCTTACAGGGATGCTGTAGTAGAAACAGCAAGGGAATGCCTTGGAACAACTGTTTGTAAAGATGGGATAAGGCGAACGTCTTGGTAGAATAATGAAGTGATAGCAGCTTGTAAACGTAAAAAGAAGGCTTATCAGAACCATGAGCCGAGACAGAATCCAAAAAGAAGTTGTGGGAAGATTTTGTTAATAACCTAGAAAGGCTAGGTCATGCAGCAGGGAAACCTTTCTGGACAGTAATAAAGAATCTTAGGAAGGGAGGGAAAAAGAAAATGAACAGTGTTTTGAGTAATTCAGGTGAACTCATAATAGATCCCAGGGAATCACTGGAGAGGTGAAGGGAATATTTTGAACACCTTCTCAACATAAAGGGAAATCTTCCTGGTGGTGTTGCGAACAGCCAAGCTCATGGGGAGGAGGAAAATGATGTTGGTGAAATAATGCTTGAGGGAGTGGAAAGGATGGTAAATAAACTCCATTGTCATATAGCAGAAGGAATAGATGAAATTAGTCTTGAAATGGTGATATTGCAAAGGCAGGGATGAAATGGCTTCACAGAGTAGTAAGATTAGCAATGGATTATTGGTAAGTTACCTTCGGATTGGACAAAAGCAGTAATTGCACCTATTTGGTCTTAATGGCAGGATTGCAACAACCATCGAGTTATCTCATTGATTAGTATACCAGGCAAAATATTCACTGGCATCTTGGAAGGGAGGGTGCGATCATTGTTTGAGAATAAGCTGAATGAAAACCTGTGTGGTTTCAGACCACAGAGGGGCTGTCAGGATCAGATTTTCAGTATGTGCCAGGTAATTGAACAATGCTACGAGAGGAATAGACATCTGTGTTTATGTTTCGTAGATCTAGAGAAAGCATATGACAGGGTACCAAGGGAAAAGATGTTCGCCATACTGGAGGACTATGGAATTAAAGGTAGATTATTAAATTCAATCCAAGTCATTTATGTTGACAATTGGGCTTCAGTGAGAATTGATGGTAGAATGAGTTCTTGGTCCAGGGTACTTACAGGGGTTAGACAAGGCTGTAATCTTTCACCTTTGCTGTTCGTAGTTTACATGGATCATCTGCTGAAAGGTATAAAATGTCAGGGAGGGATTCAGTTACGTGGAAATTTAGTAAGCAGTCTGGCCTATGCTAACGATTTGGTCTTAATGGCAGATTGTGCCGAAAACCTGCAGTCAGATATCTTGGAACTTGAAAATAGGTGCAATGAGTATGGTATGAAAATTAGCCTTTCGAAGACTAAATTGATGTCAGTAGGTAAGAAAGTCAACAGAAGTGAATGTCAGATTGGTGATACAAAGCTAGAACAGGTAGATAATTTCAAGTATTTAGGTTGTGTGTTCTCCCAGGATGGTAATATAGTAAGCGAGATTGAATCAAGGTGTAGTAAATCTAATGTAGTGAGCTCGCAGTTGCGATCAACAGTATTCTGTAAGAAGGAAGTCAGCTCACAGATGGAACTATCTTTACATCGGTCTGTTTTCAGACCAACTTTGCTTTACGGGAACAAAAGCTGGGTGGACTCAGGCTATCTTATTCATAAGTTAGAAGTAACAGACATATAAGTAGCGAGAATGATTGCTGGTACAAACAGGTGGGAACAATGGCAGGAGGGTACTCGGAATGAGGAGATAAAGTCTCATTTAGGAATGAACTCGACGGATGAAGCTGTACGCATGGGGTCATGCGAGGCGAATGGAGGAGGATAGATTACCCAGGAGAATAATGGACTCTGTTATGGAGGGTAAGAGAAGTACAGGGAGATAAAGACAACGATGGGTAGAATGAGTTTCTAAGGATTTAAAGATAAGATGTATAGAACTAAAAGAGGCCACAGGACTAGTTGCAAATAGTAGATTGTGGCGATGTTGAGTAAATTCACAGAGGCTTGCAGACTGAACCTGAAAGGCATAACAGTCTATAATGATAATGTATGTATGAATGTATGTATGTATGTATGTATGTATGTATGTATGTATGTATTTTAACGTGTTGGCGGGGTAAATAAGTAAATAAATGAGTACAGAACCTGGTAGCATCCTATTTCTATGATTTATTAACTAAGCACAACTATTACAGATTTACACACTCACACACGATAGCCGAGCTTACAACTTACACAAGTACACTTACACGGTTCGCACTCTCTCTTAGTTTCTCGTGTTCCATCTACAATGACACACACACACATAGTCATCAATTATTTACACTACATTCACTCAGTCACTCAGTCGCACTCGTTAGCGCTGTTGCGATCCACAGCTTACACGTCAGTCTCGCAGGTCGGGATAGTATCCGCTGTTCACTCAATCTGTCAAACTCCATTCGCAGTCTGCACACATCGGCACCCAGTGTTCCCTCGTGCTGCTCCCGAACACCCAAGGTTCTTCTCCAACAGCCGCCCTCAAGGGACTCACACACACAACATCAGGGAAACAGGAACTAGTCCTCGGCTCCAACAGGCAGATACTCCATCAGGCTGACATCTCGGCCCAGCCTATCACTGACTGCGCTCTTCGCTAACTCACACCAGAGAACTGAATCTCGCTCTCACTCACTCACTAACTAACTCTCACTGACTCCAGGCAGGTCGTTCCTCTCTTATATACCTGCGCTGGCCCTTCGAGAATAGTCCGGATGCTCGATGGATCCAGGAACCTCGCGAGATGGAACACCCCAGATTAATCTTCCAGTAATTTCCATAGTCCTCTGCTGTGGAGCCGCAGATGGAGGCGAGAGGGCCGGCTTAGCACCAAGTGTTGCTCATGATTGGTGCACTCGAGCGTAAGGAGGGTGGGACCAATACGATGACACCCCCGGCGCATAGCGAGTTGGCATGGCAGACGCTATAACCATTACATTGCCCCCTTCTTAAGGCTGCTCATCCCGAGCTGCTCCACGATACACTGCAATACGGTTTGTTCGGTTGGCCACCACCTTCCCATGGGGGATCTGCTGGGTCCGGTCGATGGTGTTCTCGTTCCTGTTGATAACAATCAGCAAGTCCTCGCATGGCAGCCGGAACTTCGGTGGTTTTCGTTTTGTCCACGCCCGCGTCTACTTTTAGGACTTGAGCACCTTCGTAGTTCTCTGCTGTGATGCCCGGGACTGGATTGCTCGTCCCAGATTTACCCTGATGAATTTCCTCTTCTTCTGGGGTGCGGAATTTGATGTTCGTACCGGCACGCAGCTTCGTGCCGGAACAAGTGTCGTGGTTAGGTGGCATTCTCGTTCGTTGGTCATTGGATCGTCTTCCATTGCTGTTCCGTCTCCTAGTAGGGGTCCCTCCAGCCGTGCCATTCCAATCGCTGCCTCTGTCTCATGGGCCATCGTCAGAGCCTCTTCGTAGTTCTGTTTCTTGCTGATCGTCCTCCCTGGATGGATCTCAGTGCCATGTAGTTTATCACAGGTGTCAGCCGCCTCGAGCTTGGTGTCACCTCGGGATAACTCTTCCACAATCACGTTGTCTAGTCGCTCAAACTTGGCGTTGATTATCCACGGCGTTATATCTGTGTGCACTGAGTCCTCTCCAGCAGCTGGACTCGGTAGGTGGCTCTCGGTTGGTGGACACCGCAGCGTACGTCGAGCATTCCCACAACCTCCTCGTAGGTCGAACTCGGCTGGGGGCTGCGTTGAACTATCATCTTCTGTACACGTAGTCTGGCGATCGGGTATTCGGCTCTCTTCTTGGACGTTGATCCGGTCTCGAACTGGGTCCGGCATGTTCTCTTGGAAGTAATCCCGTCGTCCTGTGGAGTTTCCAACTTCACAATGGTGGAACCACCGTCGCTGCTAGCAGGATTCATTCGCGTCTCCACAACCATTGTTTTCGCACTCAGGGTACTCACTTCCACCGCTGAGCCCCGAACTCTGGACTCCACAACAGCGGGTATCTCTTCGGACCGCTTCTCATCCAGTTCGTTGTCGCCCTTCACATCGTCATTGCCGACCTCGGTTTTGAGAGAGCGCGCTTCATTTGCTGACTTTAACTGCTCGTTCTTCCATTCACTTGAGCCTGTTTTCAATTGGTCCAGGTTTGATCTCTGCTCAGATCTCAGTTCACTAATGAGTTCGCCATAACCAGATAAAATTTTATTTTCAAGTTCACTAAACTTGCTTCAAGAAATATGGAGCTGTTCGGAATTCATTTCACTAGTAGAAATTCCTGCTGGCTACAAAATACACTACCAGGTACTCGATTCTGACACCAGTTTACGTAAAAGTTTATCCACTAGTTTATCACATTTGTCCATCCCACTTCTGACACCAGTTGTAACGTGTTGGCAGGGTAAATATGTAAATAAATTAGTACAGAACCTGGTAGCATCCTATTTCTAAGATTTATTAACTAAGCACTGCAATTACAGATTTACACACACACACACACACACACACACACACACACACACACACACACACGATAGCCAAGCTTACAACTTACACAAGTACACTTACACGGTTCGCGCTCTCTCTTAGTTTCTCGTGTTCCATCTGCAATGACACACACACACAGAGTCATCGATTATTTACACTACATTCACTCAGCCACTCAGTCACACTCGTTAGCGCTGTCACGTCAGTCACGCAGGTCAGGATATTATCCGCTGTTCACTCAATCTGTCGAACTCCATTCGCAGTCTGCACACGCCGGGACCCAGTGTTCCCTTCGCGCTGCTCCCGAACACCCAAGGTTCTTCTCCAGCAGCCGGCCTCAAGGGATTCACACACACGACATCAGGGAAACAAGATCGAGTCCTCGGCTCCAACAGGCAGATACTCCATCAGCTGACATCTCGGCCCTGGCTATTACTGACTGCGCTCTTCGCTAACTCACACCAGCGAACTCAATCTCACTCTCACTCACTTACTCACTAACTAACTCTCACTAACTCTCACTGACTCCAGGCAGGTCGTTCCTCTCTTATATACCTGCGCTGGCCCTTCGAGAATAGTCTGGATGCTTGATGGATCCAGGAACCTCGCGAGATGGAACACTCCAGATTAATCTTCCAGTAATTTCCATAGTCCTCTGTTGTGCGACCTCGGACGGAGGCGAGAGGGACGGCTTAGCACCAAGTGTTGCTCGTGATTGGCGCGCTTGAGCGTAAGGGGGGTGGGGCCGATACGATGACGCCCTGGCACGTAGCGAGTTGGCATTGCGGACGCCATAACCATTACAGTATGTATGCTTGCAGTCTTGATGAATCTCTTTTTTGTGAGAGTGCACGCTTCAATACCATAGGTCAATATTGGCATGAAATAGCTGTTAAACATATCAGTTTGGCCAGTTTTGGTATTATGTCATCCCATAAAAGTGTTCTTACTTGCTGGTAGAATTCTGATCCCTTTTGCACTGTGTTTGTAATTTCCTTTCTGACCAAATTATCACTGGAGATTATACTTCCAAGGTAAGGAAAATTATCCACACACTCTAGCTGGTGGTCTCCTAGTTTTACACTTGCTGGACGCCCTTCTCTGTTGACTGCCATCACCACTGTCTTGGTCTCGCTGATGTTGAGGTTATATTTCTTGAACTGGGATTTCCATACACTGAGTCTGGTCTGTACTTCCTCTTCTGTTTCACCCCAAATCATGATATCATCAGCAAAGGCCCCTGCATTTAGTTCACCTAACGTTTCCTTGACATTCTTCATTTTCCTTGACATCCTTCATTATATTGTCCGTTACAGTGATGAACAGTAGTGGGGACAGTGCACTTCCTTGCTGAACTCCACTCTTGGTCTCAAACCATAATGATCAACCTTCCCCAATTTATTAAATTTTTTTACAATTACGGTAATTTATTTAAAACCACCTATTCAATACTTTACAGTCTTTAAGACTTATATAATCATGCTAAGTTTGTAATGGTACATATTTCACCTGTCATCGCAGGCATCATCAGCCATAAATTCTATACTCTAAGTCAGAGCTCTGAAGTGGATGTTATATTAAAACTATTTTTTTAAACTAATTGTTTACAATAATTTACATTGATGTATAAGGACATTATAGTCATATTTGGATTGAATTGGTTAATCCTGTTTTAAAGTTCTAGTGGGATATCATATTTATGTTCCTATCTAATTTGTACACAGCTAGTACAGTCTTTGTACAACATGTGAATTTTCCTTACCAGTCCTTCAGGCATCTTATCTCTTATAATACTATCATATGCCTTTTCTATATCCAGGAATACAATGACCAGGTTCTTGCCTTTCTACCAATACTTTTCCATCAGCATGTAGATACTAAAAATTAGATCCATTGTTGGTTTGTTACTTCTGAATCCATATTGCTCCTCCTCTAACTGTGATTCATTGATGGTTCTCAACCTCCTTTCTATGATCTTCTCTAGAATTTTTAACCCACGAGACAGCAATGTTATTCCTCTATAGTTGGTGGGTTTCCATCTGCTGCCTTTCTTAAATAGGGGAATTATAACACCCTTGCTCCAATCTGCAGGTACGCTATTTTGTTGTCTGTCCATACGGCATTTAGTAATCTGTACAGCCATTGTATACCCTGGATGCCTGCTGCCTTTATCATGTCTGCATTCACTTCATCTGCACCTAAAGATTTTCCTTTAGGCATAGATTTTAAGGCTGTCTCCATTTCTGTCCAGGTGATGCGAGGTTCCTGATTGTAGGCTTGGATTTCCAGTTCTGTATTTTGTTCTTGAATTGGTCTATTCAGTAGGTGGTCAAAATTGTTTTTCAGGACTTCTCTCTTGTCAGATTTCCATTTTCATCTTCAAGTCCCTTTATGGTATTCATTGGTTTCCTTTTACCTCTGATAACACTATACAGTAGTTTCTTATTGGCTCTGCTGTCTTCCTCCAGTTTCTGAGTGAATATATTCCATGCCTTGGTCTTTTCTTCTTTTCTCTTCTCAATAGCTGCAGTCGCTTAAGTGCGGCCAGTATCCAGTATTCGGGAGATAGTGGGTTTGAGCCCCACTGGTGGCAGCCCTGAAGATTGTTTTCTGGCAAATGCTGGGGCTGTACCTTAAATAAGGCCACGACCACTTCCTTCCCACTTCTAGCCCTTTCCTTTTCCATCGTTGCCATAAGACCTAACTGTGTCGGTGCGACGTAAAGCAACTTGCTTGGTCTTTTCTTCTGTAACTGTTCTTTTAACATTCAGTTTCTTGTTTCAGTATAATTGTTCAAGGTTTCTGATCTTTGCCTCATCTCTAGTAAAATCTGGTTAATTTTCTCCTGATCCCTTTCTTTCCACAAGAGATTTGTTTCCCTGACTGCTGCTCTCACTCTTTCATTCCACCAAGGTGTTTCCTTCTCCCTTATTTTTATACTTGTCTTTCCACAAACTTCAGTTGCTTCCTTTACCAACGTGTCCCTTAGTCTGGTCCATTCTGCCTCTTCATTTTTCCTTTCATCTCTTGGTAACAGGGTTTTATCCGGTTCTGATACTCAGTTCTCTTATGTATTTTCTGTGTACTTTTGGCACATATAAGTTTCTCAGGTCTGCTACTTGTAGATGGTGGTCACTATTAAGACTCTCGCTGGGTATTACTCTGACATCTGTTACCATTCTGCCCCTTTCTTCACCTGAGATGACATAATCAATTACAGTCTTTTGTAGTCCATCCCAACTGTATCGTGTTATCTTATGGCTCTGTCTCTTCTCGAACCAACTATTTTTCACCACCAACCCATTCCTCATAAAGAAGTCAAGGATATGTTCACCTTCTGTATATCTTCCACCATATCCATGAGGTCCCATTACGTTCTCATATCCTGTTCTATCTGTCCCAATCTGTACATTTAGATTTCCTATAATGATTACTCTCTATTTACTAATAATTTTTTCCAAACTATCAAGAATCTGATTCTTATCCTCTTGACAACATCCAGTTTGAGGTGCATACACCTGTACCAATGTTAGTTTTTCTTTCTCTAAATGCACAGTCACCTTTATTATCCTCTCACTAACATACTAAATGGCAGAAACTCCTTCTAGATCATTACTCATGATGAAACTAACACCATTCCTCATCTCTTTGTCATTTCCATGCCAATAAAGTGTATACTGCTTTCTTAATTTCTTCATTCCTTTCCCTCTCCATTTGGTTTCACTCAGCCCCAGTATCATTAATTTCCTCCTTTCCATGAGGTCCACTAGTTCTTCACATTTTCCTGTAAGACTGAGTAAGTTGATGGTCCCAATCTGTGTTAGTCTCCGCTGGGATTTTTGCATTTTTGCAAGACCCTGTCTATCATAAAGCCATAAACCATCATCCCTGACATGAACCTGCTCATGCTGGTGTCTTAATTTAGTTGATAAATGCGTTCCAAGGTTCTTATGTGTTTTGAAAGCAACTACAAATAGGTTCTTTTACTGGCTTGCTAGGCCTAACATAATTGAGGATTTTCTTTCGGGGTTTACTCCCTTAGCCTTTGAGGATCCCTCCTTATCCCACAAGGCAGTGGATTCCATCTGTACTACCCCTAGAGGAATGGGTTGCCTCCTCCACACACCGGGTCAGTGTGCTCCGGGACTCACATAGGCAGGGGCACCACTCCCTGGCAGGGCTGCCTCTAAGAGGGTCCCTACCTGTCACCTTCTTCCCGCTTGATTACTAATATATCATCCATGTACCTCAGCCGTAAATCTAATCCCTTATTTTATTGACTATTTTGCTGGCTTCTAAGTGATTATTTAAACAAATATACAATAGAAAAAACCTGTTATTTAAATTGGTCTCCCCACAGCTGCTGCATTGAAACTAGTCACTATTCACTTTATGCTTTTCATGAAGAGTCCCAGTAAGGCAATTTATATCATATCTTTTCCTCCTTCTTAGAGATAATGAAGGATCTTTACAAGCAATCAGAATTCGTGATCAAAAGAATTCTATAATAAATTTTCCACCTTTTTAATACTAATTATTTGCTTAAAACAAAGCACTCTAGTAGTACATGTTTCATTCCTTAGGAACATCCTCAGCTACTTACTTCATTGTTTAGGTGAAAAATTTTACAAAGAATAATAATCTTTGTTAAAAACCATCTTAAAATTGTACCTCAATGACACTTAAAACTAATGAGGAAAGGGAAGAAGAAGTGGGGGGGGGGGGAAATGGAATGAGGAAAGGAAGATTAGTTACATTTATCTTCTAACTTAGTTTAAAACTTTCCTAATTGCTTGATTAGGTCTTAAAGTTGTTACACTGCAATCACTACTGATTTGCATATAGGCAGTCGCCCAGGCAGCAGATTACCTATCTGTTATTTTCCTAGATTTTCTTAAATGATTGCAAACAAATTGGAAATTTATTGAACCATCTCCCTTGGTAAGTTATTCCAATCCCTAACACCCCTTCCTATAAATGAATATTTGCCCCAATTTTTCCTCCTGAATTATGGTAGAAAAAGACATTGCCTTACAATGCAATAATGTACCATGCAAATTAATATTTTTAAATACACATGAAAATATACAGACACAAACTAAAACAGAGTCAATAGAATAAAACATAGTAAGCAATAATATAAAGACTAATATGAACCACTACGTTTAATACAATAAAACAAATCACTAACCCTCATAAAACGGATGACGAGGTCTGCTGACTGTTCGTCATCTCATAGGATGAGGGAGATGGTACTCGGGAGTTTTAGACTACGGCGCAGATCGGCCTGGTCCACACACTCCGTAAGGATGTGTATCACGGTAATATGATCGACGCAGGTACACACTGGAGGGGGTTCTCCTTTCAGTAATCGACAAATTGGAAGGCCAAAACAACGATGACAGGATGCCATTATCAAGCAGACTCTACACCAGTAGGATAAATGCGTAGGAGAAGAAGAATCTAATATAATCAGAGGAAAAGGTGGAGGAACCATCAGTTACCAGCTGCTGCCTTGCAGTCAGTAGGGGAACCTAAAAAAGACTGGGGGACCCACCTGAATGTTAATGGAAAGCTCACTGGATCACAACAAGTGACCCCTTGACAGTCAACCAAGAGTTCATAACAATAAAGACAATGTGGAAATTCTGGCTAAATATTTCACTGAACTCCTAAATTGTGAGGAACCAATAGAACTCCTTAAATTGGACACAAACACTCCAATAATAACAACACCACTAGAAAACATCACCTCTCCCACAATGAAACGGTTTACTAAACACTGGATGAGATGAAAAATTACAAAAAGTGCCAGGAGAAGATCAGAACTTCATAAAGAACAGTAAATTTCACCCTTCATCAACAGCATGTCAACATAATGATTAAAGAAAAACTACCAGAATACTGAACGATAGCCATCAGCCACCCTGTACACAAAAAAAGCAGACAAAACAGACCCTAACAGGGGAATATCACTTCTAGACATCTGTATATACAGTATAAAGTAAGAGTTTTGTCTGTACATGGCACAGAATTTTAAAAAAATGGTATTTCTGCATCAGTTGTATCCACAGAAACAAGGAAATACACTTTTTAATTTTCCATTATGTCTGTCTGTCTGTCTGTCTGTCTGTCTGTCTGTCTGTCTGTCTGTCTGTCTGTCTGTCTGTCTGTCTGTCTGTCTGTCTGTCTGTCTGTCTGTCTGTCTGTCTGTCTGTCTGTCTGTCTGTCTGTCTGTCTGTCTGTCTGTCTGTCTGTCTGTCTGTCTGTCTGTCTGCATCTATGTACAGGCATCACAAGAAAATGGCTAAAGAGAATTTAATGAAAATCAGTATGTAAAATCGGTGATGAGGCACTACAATCTAGGCTATAATTAATTGTATTCACGTTGAGTGAAATGGTAGCTTAGGAGAAGGCCTAAAATTGAATTCTCTAATATTTATGTTCTTAGTGGCCCTATCAATAAACACTACATAACTAAAACTATACAGAACTAAATTTCCGATCATTTATGTCTTACCCATTTTTTACCGTACCAGCTATGATAACAGAGATATTAATGATTTTCGACTTTTGTTGCTAAGTCCATATCAATGCTGAACCACGAGAAAATGGGTGAACAGAATTGAATTAAAATCGGTATGTTAAGTCTGGGAATAAGGTACTATAGTCTACCCTATAAATAATTTTTATTCATACTAGATGATTAGGGGAAGGTGCCCAATTGTTTTTTAAAATACCTATGTTATTGGTCCGATCAAAAAGTATTACATAACAAAAGTTATAGAGAATACACGTTCCAATCATTTATGTCTTATACAGTTCTACTATACTGACTATGTTAATGGAATTAATGAATTTAGACTTTTGTCGCTTAGTCCATATCAACGCCAAGCATTGCTATTTTTTAATGTTAACTGGCAATGGTTTTTGTAATTTCTTAAGGTGTAAAACTGCATGTTCAGCGGTCCGTATCGACAAGGAAAATTGTGAAGATTATTATAAATATGTGAGGAAAAAATCATAAAGGAACGATCGCTTGAAGAGTAAGACAAGACGGAGTCGTGAAAGAAGGAAGGACTGCCTTTACATTAGATGCTCTAATATCCCAGCCAGAAGAAAACTAAATGTGAAGGCGTACAATATCGAAAGCTCATAAAACTGATCAACAGTAACATTACATTGACAATTGTTGTGACGTGATTTCTCTCTTCTGCTGCTACTCATCTCTGATAGATGGGATTACTTCTGTATCGTGAGTAAAACAACATGACTGAATATTGGCAGAAAGTAGCTGGGGAGTTAGATAACTTTGCAAATTCTATCTGATTGTCCCCTCAATGATGAGTACTACAGCTAGTAACATACAAAATCCTTTCTACAATCATCCTTAATAGAATCAGGTTACAACTTGAGGAAGAACTAGAACCAATATAACTGGTCCATTATTGGACTAGAACTAGAAGACTACTAGGGAGGTTTTATACCATCGAGGAGCTGTCCTGACCAGATCCTGAATCTCAAGCTAATAATGGATTACAACAGGAAAAGAAACAGAGATATGGTGATAACATTAATAGATTTCAAAAAAAAAAAAGCATACGACTGCAACAATAGAGAATCTCTACTAAAAATTCTAAGACACCTCGGATTACACCCCAAATTAATGAATATGATAAAATTGATCCTCACAAACACCAAGTCAAAAGTGAAGTTCAGGGACGAATTATCAGAATCACAATGCATAAATCTCATATTCACTGTTCAGTATTGACCCTAATATCATAATAACCACAAAAGGAAATGACTGTAGTTCCACCTTATTCAATGCCAATCAGATTCTTAAAATCTTTAACGCCGTATTATTGTTAACATTATAAACATTTACAAATTGTATTAAAGGATTTTTTCAGCCATTACACTTGATAAAATATGTTGATACAAGATTAAAAAAAAGTGTTTTAAAACCATTGGATATTGCACATTAAAAAATGTCCATACGATTTTTTCATTAACTAAAAAACAAATGTTCACTTAGAAAGATATCTACTGTGCATAAAATAGTCTTCTTAGGCTAAAAAAACCAAACCAAACCAAACCAAACAAACCAAACCCCATGGCACTACAGCCCTCAAAGGGCCTTGGCCTACCAAGCGACCGCTGCTCAGCCTGAAGGCCTGCAGATTATGAGGTGTCGTGTGGTCAGCACGACGAATCCTTTTGGCCGTTATTCTTGGCTTCTTCTTAGACTAAACTGTCCCAAATAAACTATTGAATAGAAGAACTTAACAATGTACATTAGTTACAGTATCTATTAAATTGTGATTCTTTGGAAGAGCATTTTCTTTCCGTGCTCTTATGTGAAAGGTTCACCAGAAAAAGCTTCAAAAATCTTCAATTCAGTATTAAACTGTAGAGAAAACTACTGCCAACATGGAACAATATAAACATTAGGAGAGTAAAATTTGTAGTGCTCATAAAATAAATCTAAAAAGAAAAGAGAAACAAAGAACCAATATGAGAACATGCAATTTAAAAAAATAATTGAAAATGTAGGTCAGTTGAATGAATACTCACTCTATGTTGTCATACAGATCAGTTTATTGTTTCACATGTACACTGTAATCAAAGCTGCTAGACTGCCAAAACAAGTCAGCTGCCTGCATTGGAATGAGGAGGAAGGGAGGGAAGAGATGGCATTGTTGGGGAAGCCAGACAGGACATTTTGTAACTTGGGAGCACAGCACTTTTTTTTTTTGTCCTTAGGAATTTCAAATTAAGTCTTTAAAAGCATGTTGGTTTGCTCTGATATTTCACTGAAATTGAAATTAGGGCTATAACTTTGATCCAAGTGAATAAATTTAAATATATGTTAGGAAATTGCCCTTCTCCACTCTGTGTGAAATTAAGGGGATTTGTCAAGGGATGTAAACTGATTCTTAAATTCTACCATATGCTCCCCATGGCCAAAAACCTGCTCTGCTTTTACGCATTAACATGCTTCTGATCTTATTTGAAAATTCCTCCCTGCTAGACCAATGTAACATGAATTGCAATTGTTACACTTCAACTTGTATGGTACACCTGAATTAGAAAATTTATTATTATTGTTAACAGTGTGGGTATTATAAAAATATTAGTGTATGTGTTGTTAATTCTAAATGCTATGTTGAAATTTTGCCTTTTGAATACGTTTATGATCTGAAAAATATTATTATAACTTATAAGAAAGTAAGATTTATTTTTAATTTTTGACTCTCTGATGAGAGTTGTATCAGGTGTGTTTTTCAATTTATTTCTTATTTTATCAAAAAAATTCTTGGTGCAACCATTGCTAATAGCAATGTTATAAAAATTGTTAATTTTTTGAAGTCTTTTCAAGACAGAAGGATATTGATAGCTCTGTGGATTAAGCTGTGAAAAAAAAATTTTTTTTTTTTTTTTTCTGAATTCCAGGGTGTAGTGAGTCTTGCCTTATTATGTTGTCTGTTTGTGTTCACTTTCTGCAAATTTCATAGGCAAACAACCGTTTTTTTTTTCTAATGACTTTCAGATCCAAATAATTTAATGAGTTATTAACCTCTGTTTCTGATGTTGAATTTAATATATGAATCCATTGAATTTAGATGTTGAAGTAATGCTTCTTCATTTGTGTATCGATGATCAATTATGGTAAAAGTATCATCTACATACCTAGCCCGCAAAACAGTTCCTTGATGTTTATTAATAATTGTCTTCCGGCTCCATGGTGTAGCGCTAGTGTGCTTGTTTCTTTCACCCTTTTACCAAATACACCTTTATGTTCTTTCAAATTTATGAATAGAGGCCCTTCACTGTTGGCATTATTGAAAATCGTGCATTGTGACCCCACTGACTGCACTTTGGAGCAAACCATTTTTGCTCCTTTTATAGCCTGTGTCCTACCCGAACACATCTCCAGAATGAACCCACTTTGATCGCTATTACATATGTTTAAAATAGAGTAAATTAATGTATTATTCGGGTCCACCTTTTCAATACAAAATGTAAAGAGTTTAAATTACATAAGTGATTAGGGACTAGTTTCGACCTAGTACTAGGTCATCGTCAGCCTAAAGCAAAATTAAAACACAAATATTGAAGAAATTAAACAATGTAAAGACACATAAGGTCTCGTAAAAGTACATACCATGTGAGGTATTGTGCAGCACTATGTTAAAAAATAACTCTGAAAGAGATTCATAAAAAATCCAGTGCACATTAAAAAGATGTTATAAATAGATTGTAATCACAGTTCAGTACGGATCTATCATTATGAAACTTATTTCATTTAATTACATATGTTTCCGGGGCTGAGAGATTCCAGAACAGTTGTATCCTCTCCTAAAAATATTGCTGCTGCTGACATGATGTCCGTTTCTTGATGGACTTTCTTTGACATCATCACAGTTGTTATTTTCTGCAAAATTATGATATAACAATCCTTAAAGGGCAGCACCCATGAATGGCTGGCTTTGAAACCTGTACATTTTTCATCCTGCACAGCTAGCATAGCCCACTGTTTGATTGTCATGTCATGTATTACTTCATTATTTTGATGGGCAACGTCAAATTGGGTTTTTACGGCACACGTTGTTCTCCATTATTCTCACTTTGTCACAGCAGGTGCCTCCAATTTTCACTTGCTCTGCCCACAAATGTAAATCATTCTTACTTTTTAAGTGACACAACTTATGTTTAACAGTCAAGAAGGCAAGCGGGTGACCAATACTCAACAGCCTATCGTTTATAGTCTCTCGTGTTCCCATGTGAGTGATCTATCATCATCAGAGTTGTTTGTGTTACTGTAAGGTGATAGCTCATTTGAGGTGACAGTAAGAGTAGAATAGCTGTCCACATTTAGTTTACTGCTTTCTGTGCAAATGGTAATGATACCTGTAAATACCACTAAGCACAAGAAATAAACACACTATTTACAAGAGATGAAAACCACAAAAGAAACTAAAACATCAACATACCATCCAAACTGTGCAACAGGTCCTGTTCTTGAATGTGTGGCGGGAGGGTGGTTATGGTGATTATTATTGTTATTATAATAATTTACAGAAGATAAAAAGTTTGTGGAAGCGAAAAATACAAGTGCTGGGAAAATCCAAAGGTGAACCGTGGATGGTACAAAGGGGACAGATAGCAATGCATAAGCAGTCAGGGGAAATATAGGGACACTAGGAGATAAACAAGAATTGCCAACTTCAGATGAACAAAAATGTATAGAAACGCAAGACTCAACAAGTAGAGAGTAGTACAGCACCAAAATATTGAAAGATAGAACACTGTTCACAAGAAAAGCATAAAGGAAATATCACAAAGCTTGGCAATACGGACAATTTAGATTTCATCAGAGTAACATTTACAATAGCTTTCATTAAACAGAACAGATGTTTCTCAACCAACTGTACAAAGAAATATAAAAAAGATTAGGGGAGATAGGAAAGACAATAAATAAGAGAATGAATTAAAGATCAGCATTTTTAAATTACAGTATGTGGGCATACTACAAGAATTAACCTGACTAGAAAGCAGTGCGCTATATTAATATTAAGTTCCAGAAAATACTGTGTGTAACACCAATGCATATAGCCCAACAGCTTGACTATTACACAGTAGAAGAATGAAAACTAATCTGAAATACCAGGAATTTTCTAGAGTATTGACACAATGAAAGTTCATAGTCACATAACTTTAAAACAGCATTCCATAAAAACAGGTATTAGACATCCAGCTGCTCACTTATAGATACATAAACGAGTACAACCACTCGAGAACATAATGATGCAAAGTTCAGAATACCTCATAGTCAAAGAATAAGTCCCAAACAGAAGTGAACATTTGCATTGACGTAACACAAAGATGTTGCTGCCCTCTCTCCAACAGCTGAAGAATGCCTCGCCATACCAGGCAAAGAGTGCAGTTTTTATAGGGCCAGTTGGAGATCGGAGGTACAGGGGAAGGCATAACACATGGCACTAAAAACGCCTACAACCAGCCAAGTTGGCCGTGCAGTTAGAGGCACACGGCTGTGAGCTTGCATCCAGGAGATAGTGGGTTTGAATTCCACTGTCGGCAGCCCTGAAGATGGTTTTCCGTAGTTTTCCATTTTCACACCAGGCAAATGCTGGGGCTGTACCTTAATTAAGGCCACGGCTGCTTCCTTCCAACTCCTAGGCCTTTACTATCCCATTGTCACCATAAGACCTATCTGTGTCAGTGCGACGTAAAGCCACTATAAAAAAACACAAAAACGCCTACATAGCTGTGGAAATGTGCGGATGTCAAACATTGGAAAATGATGAATGCGGCAAAGGTGAGTCGACAACATTACAAATGCTGAGAGGCATTTCAACACATCTTCCATATTTTCCCTCCAGACAAAAAAGACAACATTTCCAATGTTGACATTCATCATTCAAAACATGGGACACTTCTGTATATGAATAAACTGTAAGTGTTTGCTGTATCTGTCGTTTCTCATCAAGTGACAACACAAGAGCACAGGAAGAACTGTACTGTAGTGAAGCAACCCCACTTTCATGTTGTCAAAGCCAAGGATGAGACCGAGAAAGAAAAAAGTACGTAACATCTAGCCCAGACAAGGAGAGTCCGTCCTCCCAGCTTGGGTCTGGAAACAGTTAAAATATTTACCATACATTGCACACAAACTTTCCATAATTTGTTTGCCAACTCACTTTCTTACCATTGTAACCCATACCCCTGATCCTTGGGTACACTATGTCTTTACTATATCCAGAAATATCATCACTAGATTTTTGCCCTAGTCTCAGTCTTCCCATCAACTGTCTCATACTAAAGGTGGAGTCCACCATTGATCTGCCATTTCTAAACTAACTGTCCTTCCATCTTTCCTCTCGGTCTCTTTTCTGTTATCTGTTATAACATTAATATTAAGCGATCATTTACTTCAGCCTTTATTTTTAACGAGTTGACAACTGCTATTGGCCATGTTATTTGCGCATTTATTTTTTAACTTGGTATATGAATGTGATTCCTTGTTAGTTATTGTCCCCCTTTTTAAACACCGGTAGTATTATTCCCTTTCCCCATCAAGTAACTTACCTTTAAATGACTAGGGTGTCCAGATTTTTAAAAAAGGGAAGCACGTGAATTGAAACACTTCCATGTACGGGTAAATTAATGTTTTCAAAAAATGAATACAAATCTTTAAGGTAAATTAGGTATATTTAACCTTGAAATGAACTAAACAGAAATTAACAAATATTCAACAGTTGTCGCTATGAAAGGTATCAAGGAAATATGAGAGAAATTCACTAAAATAGAATTATAATTAACAACTTAAGAAACAAAATCTATTTAGAATGTGGTCGGCCAATGCAAAGAAAAGGAAATGGTCGAAACACTAAAAACTATTACAATTAAAATAGCTTCAGATAGTATTTTCAGTACATCATTAACTTCTTTTTTTTCTTTTTAAACCAAATTCCCAGACCAAAAAGGGGAAAATTTAGTTTCTTTGTTAATTTTCTATGGCATCAAGGACATCCCACTGAGCTTCCACAAGCCATCTCATAATCATCCACAAAAGATAGTTCACATCAGGAACATTAAAAAATTAATAAACGTGGAAAATATTAGCATGAAGGAGTCAAGGAAAATGCTAAAATATATCGTAGGAGAGAAGAATCAACATTTTTTAAAAATGCTCCACCAAGACTAAAGTCTTTCATAAAAATTAGCCATACCAACTAGTTCAATCAACAGTCATTATCACCATCACTATAGCAACCACCAAACAAAACAATAGAATGGTGAACCATGGAACAATACCAAACAATGAGAAAACTTACATGCAATCAAACAATAGACAATCTAGCAGATCCCATTACATTTTTTTTTTTTTTTTGCTAGTTGCTTTACGTCGCACCAACACAGATAGGTCTTATGGCGACGATGGGACAGGAAAGGGCTAGGAGTGGGAAGGAAGCGGCCGTGGCCTTAATTAAGGTACAACCCCAGCATTTGCCTGGTGTGAAAATGGGAAACCACGGAAAACCATCTTCAGGGCTGCCGACAGTGGGGTTCGAACCTACTGTCTCCCGAATACTGGATACTGGCCGCACTTAAGCGACTGCAGCTATCAAGCTCGGTAATCCCATTACACAAAGAATTACAAGGTTAATTAAAATAATAAGAAAAGAGTGACTGAAAACTAATATAATTAATGGGATCTGATTATTATTTTAAAAATCTCTTGCAGAAACCCAACATGGATACTCAAACTGCCTCTAACATAATTTTACAGCTTGCATCCGGGAGATAGTGGGTTCGAATTCCACTGTCGGCAGCCCTCAAGATAGTTTTCCGTGGTTTCCCATTTTCACACCAGGCAAATGCTGAGGCTGTACCTTAATTAAGGCCACAGCCACTTCCTTCCCACTCCTAGCCCTTTCCTGTCCCATCGTCGCCATAAGACCTATCTGTGTCGGTGCGACATAAAGCCAATAACAATTAGATATTACGTAATAGTTCAAAGCACCTGCTGGCAATAATAATAATTTTAAAAATGTGATTAATTAAACTCCATTCACCGAGAAATGATTTGACCAAATGACAATAAGAATAACATGTAACTTGTAAGAAAAACTTAAATTCCAAAACTACACAAGGAGAAGCCACAGCAAATTTTAATTTAAGAAGGGAACATTAAAATAATTGGAAAAAGACGTAATTTTCAGAAGCTGCGTGACACAGAAGGGTGACCACGAGAAGCAGATGTCTTGTTCAAGAAGATAATCTGAAGTCCACGGCGGAAAGGCCGGGGCGAAAATACATAAAGTCAACTTACAGTTCTGAAGATCGATGTAGTAGTTCCATTTCAAAGCATAATCACATGCTTAAAACATACTGACCATAGGCATGAGTTTAGAAGATTATAAAGAAAAAACTATGCACTGAAACTCCAATTGAAGAGATCTTGAGGATGACCGGAAAAAAAAAAGAAAGTTTTAGGGTGGTTTCACCCTAAACAAGAGTGCTCATCCAGGACTCATTTCAGCAGGAAAGGGCTGCACTAGATGCGGGCACCACACACAACCTTGCTTCATGATGGTGAAGCCCACAATGGCCGGCAATTTCTGGCTGACTGCGACCACTTAGCTGAACAAAGTAGTCGTGTGCTCATTGGCCATAGAAAATCACAAGTTTGTCTCGCTGCCGACTGGTGGCAGCACCAGACAGGAACAGGAGCTCAGTGTTCAGGGGCAAAGTACTTTTTAAAATAAAAATGTGATAGCAAGTCACAGAGTAAATAATTGAAGAAGAATTACGTGAAATAAATTCCCAGATGACATGAATTTCCGAGGCAAAATGCCTTATCAAAAATGTTGATGGATGTGTGATAGTATACCGTAACCTCAGTTATAAAAATATACAGGTGAAACTGTGCCAGATGATTCTACAGACAGAAAGAACTATGTGTCTGACTTATATATGGAAATAATCAACTCTATTTGTTAGGAAATCGGTGATGGTCCCATTTGGGTGTCAACTGATGAAACAATGCAGACATACTGGAAATGTGATAGTAGGAGTGTTGAAAGATACTAAAGTAAAGCCTGTTGGTTCATGCTTCACATGAACATACGTGCAGTTTGCTGACAAATTATATTAATCTCGGTACCTCTTGCTTTTGATTAAATTCATTATTTATTGATGTTAATCTTACCTTAAACATGTTTTCTATTTTTGGTAGCTTTCCACTGATACAGTATAAGTTCCCTCACGGTGTGCGTTCATGTCACAGGTTTAATGAAAACTGTTTGCTTTCTCTTCTCGCCGGGTATGCTGACCCTGCGGCCATTAATTCTCATTTTTTGATTGGCTACTAACACCTGGACATGACTGCTTGCGTTAACAGCAACTTTCACGCTAATTGGTACCGATGATGTATCCTTCCGTTGTTCTCTATCTTTTGACTGGCTATTCTTTGTAATTTATTATTTAGATTTTCTGAATTATTTATGTGATGTTATCACTAATTTTCCTTCAGGACCTTTTTTTTTGGATTACTTTATATTTTTTGTTATTCTCTCTAATAATTTAATTGTTAGTTTTCCAGCGCTATTTTTCATGCGCCGTCTCCAGAACTTTCTATTCCTCTACATAACGCTAGCTCCTGGCTCACTGGCACACATTATGCAGCGGCTCTCGGCCGCAAGCACTCAGCTGTATTCCTTCGGCCGTCTCTGCCACAAAGTCAACCACCTCGCCATCACATGTGCGTGGACTTGCTGCAGCTCTGGGTTGTCAACATGTCATACAACAGGTAACATAGCTGCGACACTCTTAACGTAAAAGCGAAGATATCTTTTAAATGTCAGATTGGACTCTGCTTTCAACGGCGAGGTACTCGTCGGCATCCTTGCATGCTCGTCAACAACAATAAGTGTTTATGGATCTTCCTTTGAAAGGACATTTTCTAATGACTGATTCGTCAGCTTGTTGGTGATAATCTGTTCACTGTGATTTTATTACCAGTCATTTGAATTTGAGGTTGAAGGCTTTTAATTCTGTTCTTAATGAAAGTTTTGTTGAACTTTTTTCTCCCTGGAGGCGTACTATAAAATTTACCTTTTCAAGAGCTTCTAATCTAGTCCATCATATATTGTAAATTTTCATCGTTTAATTCTCCTTTCTTAAACTTAACATTTTTCTTGTAATTTTCAATTAGCCTCAGCATTTTTGTCAATGTTTTTCCTGAACTTAGATTATTGGTTTTGACATTGGTCAGCCTACAAAATAGTGTACCTATTTCATTCAGTTCTTCTGGACTCTCTAGCTTTAATAAGACGACAGTCTTATTTGTATTTAATATTTCTTGTGCACCACCGGTGGCTATCTCGCTCAGTGTTACATACTTAACTTTATACAGTAACTGCAAAATTTTGTTGTTTTTGCTTCCTTTAATTTGATAATTTATTGTTATATTCGTAATATTATTAAAATAAATTTTGTAACTGCTGTTCCTTATAACCTGCTTTCTTCTCTCTTCATTCCCATAAAACTTATGAATCCTTTCCTAAGTTTTCTCCATTGTGCTGAAACCCAGGACAGCAGATTTTCTTATTGGAATCATTCTAATTTCAATTTGCAACTGTTTCAGGATTTTCTTGTAAGTTCATTCTACTAGTTGCCGATGCAGCCTGCAGTTGCCCCAGTTGTTCCAGATGCCAGAATGCCGCCCAAGGACAAGCTGATTTGAGCTTGTACTGCCTATACAAGGGTCAACTTAATTTGTTTTGTAAGTTCCTTTCCACTTGGGAAGATGAAACTAGTAATATTGATAATCTCATTTAAAGATTAAAGAATTATGAGGCAGCTTATAGTCGATATGACGAAACTCAAACTAATCTGGAAATTCAGTCTCCTGAGCAGGCACTGGACATGAAGGAGGTGGATAATCTATATTTTGAAGATTTGCTGTGCAGATTATCAGGCGAGTTACTGAAACTTTGAAACAGGAAGAGTTATCGCACTCTACTCCTAATTCTGGTTTGTTCAAAACCTCTGAGATTTCTGCTCAAGTTTCTTTACTCAAATGCAACTTCCACATTTTTATGGAAGCGAAGAGGAATGGGATTCTTTTTTTTGAACTATTTGACTCTATAGTTAACAGAAATGAAGCACTTCCTAACATTCAGAAGTTCCATTATCTTCATTCCTCTGTTCAAGGTTCTGCGTTAAAGCTTATTGAGCCTTAATCTCTTTCCAGTAATAATTATTCTATTGCCCTGGATTTATTGTAAGAGCGATATGGTAATCCTCGCTTAAGAATCCAGTGACACATGCAGGTTCTGTTTAACTTACCTTCCACCAAGGCAGTTAAGGTGCAAACTTTCCGAGTGCTATTAGACACCGAAGAGTTGCATGTTAGCTTTAGCAATCCTGAATGAACCTGTCCAGCACTGGGACACTTTTTTGGTATATTTAATTTCTTCTAAATTTGACCTAGATACGTTAAAGATTTGGGAGCTTGAAATTTCTAACATGCAAGCAGTTACTTACAATACAATAGTTCAGTTTCTCAAACAAAAGTGCAAGATTCTTTCAGCTGTTGCCTTTCAGATGAGCAACCACTCTTCTAATTTGGTTAACAAATCTCAGCATGCCCCTTAGGGTTATAGGTTTAAATCTTTTACTAAAACTCAGGTTTTAACTGCTCAAACTAAATCTCCAAATGTGTGTGCTGTTCTGAAAACCATGTTTGTATTATTGTTCTCAATTCAAGTCATTGTCTATAGATGACAGGAGAAAAATGCTTCAAACAAATAAGTGATGTTTTAATTGTTTATCTGAGAATCATCTATGAAACAAATGTAATTCCATCAACTCCTGTAAACATTGTGGCTTAAAGCACCATTCATTGATACATCAGCATAATAACAGTAATAGTTCTGGTTCATTCCCTCTGAGCCTGTTCAAGGTAATGTTGCATCTAACAGTGCACAAACTTCAACTCAAGGGGCTTCCTCCCTTAGTAGTTCTCAAGTTTTGCTTTCTATGCCGTTGTTAAAGTGAAAGATTCTAATGGTCAATGAAGATCGGTTAGATGTCTGCTGGACATTGCTACTACCCACGATTTCATCAGTGAAAGTTTAATAAGACAATTGGGTTTTGAAAAAACTTCCTAATTTTATCGAAGTTACAGGCATTAATAATAATAAAACTTCTTCCACCAGTTTTGTAAGAATTTGTGTCAAAGATTCAATGGAGAATAATGTCATCTTTAATTTAAGCTGCTTAACCATTGACATCATAGGCAGTAACACCCCTCTTTTATCCTTTAACACACATAATTGGATTATTCCATCTCATGTTAAGTTAGCCAATCCTACCTTTTTTAAAGTGCTCCAGTAGAGCTTCTATTAAGTGCTGATATTTTCTAGAAAGTACTATTATCTGAGAAGGTTAGAATTTTGCCTAATGTCTTTGCACGACAAACAAAATTGGGTTGGATTCTCACTGGACGGCTTCCAAAAAACTTGGTGCAATCCAAGTTCCATTGCCATTTCATCACTGCTAGTGATCAAACTAATTTGGAAGGATTTTGGAAATTGGAGGAATGTTCCTCAGAACTCCCACACAATTCTGATCAAGAGGAAATTTGTGAACAGTTTTTCCAACAAAGCACTTCTCGTACTTCTGAGGGCAGATTTGTGGTCCAGCTTCCTCGCATCTGCAACCCTCCTGTCTTAATTGAAACTAAACCTCGTGCTCTTAAGGCTCTTATTGCCATTGAATCTAAATTTAAGAATGAATCCTTTTTTAAGCAAAAATACTCTCAATTTATGGAAGAGTATGAAGCTATAGACCACATGGAGGTCATAAAGAGAACTGAAGATACTAGCTTTTCAAATTTGGTCTACCTTAATCATCATCCTGTCTGGAAAAAACGAAAATGAAAATCACATAAATATTCGAGTAGTGTTTAATGGTTCCGCTTTGGATAGTCAAGGAGTTTCCTTGAATGACACTCTTTTGACTGGTCCCCCAATTCAAGCTGATTTATCTACTATTCTTCTGAATTTTTAATTGTTTCCTGTTGCAGTGATAGCTGACATTCAGCAAATGTATCATCAGATTCTAATCGATCCTACTCTATGAGATTTGCAAAGAATTCTTTGGTGTGATGACCCTAGGAAACCAGTGAAGATCTTTTGCTTAAAAACTCTGACTAATGGGTTAAAACCTTCTGTCTTTTTAGCTATTAGGACCCTCCAGCATCTCGCTGAATTGGACGGTCATGTGTTTCCTCCAGAAGTAAAACAAGCTTTAACTTTTTCTTTTTATGTAGATGATCATTTAGCTTCTTTTACATAAATGGTGTTATAACTATAGTGAATTTCTAACTTCTTTTCCAGATGAGAATCAGGCTTTTGATTCTGTGGAATTATTTAAGGATGAAACGACTACTAAGGCTCTCGGCTTATCTTGGTGTCCTAAGAAGGACTCATTTACCTGTAAAGTGATATTTACATCAGATCTTCCCACTATGAAGCGTCAAATTATTTTATAATCTGCAATATTTAGCTCTGATAGTAGTTACCACAAAACTTTTTATGCAGGAATTGTGGTCTTTGAAAGCTGACTGGGACGAAATTGTACCCCCAGCTTTTCTTCAAAAATGCTTAAGTACAGAAGTAGTCTTCTTGAAATTTCTACTATTTCAATACCTAGAGTTAATATTCTTATGTTAATTTTAAGGACACTTCATCTCAAGCATTGATACTTTGTCAATATATGAATTTTTCATCTAAACAGTGTTATGTGGCTGAATATGTTAATAATATACGAATCATGTACCACTTTTAACCAATAAGTTGCCTTAAGCAATTAATGTATCGACAAGGTGGAAAATAAAAAATAGTTGTGAACCTAGAGTTCTAATTAAACGTCCCCCTGCAGGCAATTTAGAACTTCATTTATTTGCTGATAGTTCCAAAAAGGCATAAATTTAGCTGATAGATTGCTTCAAACTTTGAAAATGCATATCCCTAAGACTTTTTTTGGACCGATTCTACCATATTTTTATCTTGGTTAGCCAAGTCTGCTACTCATTGGCAACCTTTTGTGGCTCATAGAGTTGCAAAAATTCAGGGACGAGCCTCTGCTCATCTGTGGCATTATGTCCCCACTCGTGAAAATCCTGCTGACGTCATCTCGAGAGGATGTACTCTCAAATATTAGCAAGCTTTGGATTATATGGTATGGTCCTTCTTGGCTCATCCGATCCCCGTCACAATGGCCTATCCATCCCAGTCTGGAGGTTGTTAAGCCAACCGAAGTCTGTAAGACCGTAATTGCTGTACATGTTGCCATGAACTTACCGATTGCTTCAAAAATGTTCTACCTTTCATAAACCTGTGCGAGTAATGGCCTACGTTTTAAGATGGAAGTTTTTGGTGTTAGACCAGCCTTTGAAACCTCAAACATTTCTACCATTGAATTAAGAGCAGCTACTATTAAAATCTTATTTTTGTTGCAGCAGGAAACCTTTTATGAAGAGTTTTGATCTCTTAGCAAGGGTCTTCCCTTGGCCAAGAGTAGCAAACTTTTGTCTTTGACCCCTTATCCCGATCGTGATAAATTTTTAAGAATAGGTGGCAGACTTTCTTCTCCTACTTTGCCGGATGATAAAAGGCATCCTATTATTTTGCCTTCTAAGCTTATCGTAATGAGAAGGTGCTAGCATTAGGGCCTAGGAAAATAGGAACATGCCCAGAGAGGAAGCTAGGTGGACCGAGGTTAGGGAGCTTTCCATCTGTAAATTCATCTGTTTTTTATTCAATGGTAACAACATACTTACAGTACCATAACTGAAGAACCTATTCAAAGTAATCCAATAAACTCCTATTGGCCTCGTATATACAACCCACAGGTAATAAAACAGGAACACAAGTAGTAGTAGTAGAATATAACATTTGAAAAATACATACTACAAAAAGAAACGGCCTTCAACTGGCCATAGGCCCCTGGACTACGAACCCGGCACATCCACACAGCACAGCACACACAGAAGTACAACTCTAATCCAATTACACAACCCATTTGCGGCCACAAGCATTAACCTCCCACTCAATATACACATGCAACATTCACTCACGACTTACGCTCCGATGTTCGCAGCTCAGAAGCCTTGGGTTCGAAAGGAACCTCCAAGTAGATGTTCTGGAGAGCGACAAATAAATAGTGAGGATCAAACGCTGGATACAACCAGCCACCAAGACTACGTTTGAGAAGGGAAGGGGAAGGGACAGGAGGGGGAACAACCAATGTAGAAACAGAATACACTCAACTCTTAGCGCAGGCGCACTTCAAGTGTCAGTAAGAGTCTTTTCAGTCTAAGAGCGCAATTACAAGTATCTCGTTGTAAATTTTTTTTTTAAATATATGAAAACATCTGTGATAGTAAGACAATTTCATTATCAGAATTTGCACGCTGGTGCTCGCACCTTGTTATACCTTATTCGAGTGCATTACTGGCTTATTAATGGAATTCATGAGGTTAACTCCGTAATAAGCAAGTGTGTCGGATTTTTTCATGCTAACCCTTTACCTGTGTCTCAGCTTATGGGTGATTTACCTTCTTTTACCTAGCTCGATAGCTGCAGTTGCTTAAGTGCGGCCAGTATCCAGTAATCGGGAGATAGTGGGTTCGAGCCCCACTGTCGGCAGCCCTGAAGATGATTTTCCGTGGTTTCCCATTTTCACACCAGGCAAATGCCGGGGCTGTACCTTAATTAAGGCCACGGCCGCTTCCTTCCCATTCCTAGGCCTTTCCTATCCAGTCGTCGCCATAAGACATATCTGTGTCGGTGCGATGTAAAGCAAATAGCAAAAAATACCTTCTTTTGGATCTCAATCTTGTCGACCTTTTGCATTCACCAGCGTTGATTACGCAAGTCCTTTTCTTTATTGAAATAGCCCTAAGAGGTCTACCTCGAAGACCCTAGGTAAGGCTCATATTGTCTTGTTTGACTATATGGTTACAGGAGCTATTCATCTTGAACTTGTAACTAATGTCTCTATTTCTTATTTCTTAGCTGCTTTTTCTTGATTTTCTGCTCATAGAGGTGTTCCATCAGAGGTTTTTCGTGATAATTCGAGAACATTTTTTGGAGCTTCTGAAGAACTGAAGCGAGCTGTTTTCTCTTCTTCAGCTCAACAGGAAATACAATATTTCACTCACATAAAGGGATTGAAGTGGAGTTTTATCCCCCTTATGGACCTCATCATGGTGGTCATTGGGAATCTTGCATCAAACTTACTAAACGGCATTTAAAGAGAATATCAAATTCATCTACTTTCTCTTGTGAAGAATTTAATTCTTTCCTTATTCTCATTGAGGGCATAGTTAATTCCAGGCCGCTTACTCCTTTATTGCAAGATCCTCATGATCTCCTTCCTCTTACTCCCGCACATTTTTTGATAGGTCAGTCATTGACCTCCTCTCCTCCGGTGTCGCTTCGGAGACTCGATGATTCTTTGCTAATTTTATGGAGAAAGGTAGAGGCTACTCGTGACAAATTCTGGTGGCACTGGCGGCTGGAATACCTGGGACAGCTTCAGGTAAAAGTAAGTGGAAGGTGGAACAACCTAGTTTGGTAACGTGGGAGAGTTGCTGGACATGACAAAAGGATTTGGGTTGTTAAGGTCTGCACAAATGGCGGGGTTTTTATTAGACCTATTACTTCCGTTTGTCCTCTTCCTCTTGATCCTTCATGATTAATGTTCAATCTTTTTCTTTTGTAAGTCCTGTAAAAATTTCTTTTTTTTAGCTTTTCTTTTTGCCCTCCCCACCAGTATGGTTCATGCCTCACATGAACATACGTGCAGTGTGTTGACAAATTATATTAATCTCGGTACCTCTCACTTTTGATTAAATTAATTATTTATTGATGTTAATCTTACCTTAAACATGTTTTATATATTTGGTAGCTTTCCACCGATGCAGTATAACTTTCCTCATGGTGTGCGTTCATGCCACAGGTTTGATGAAAACTATCTGCTTTCTCTTCTCGCCGGGTATGCTGACCCTGCGGTCATTAATTCTCAATTTTTGATTGGCTACTATCACCTGGACATGACTGCTCACGTCATCAGCAATTTTCACGTTGACTGATACTGATAATGTACCCTTCTGCTGTTCTCTATCTTTTGATTGGCTATTCTTTGTGATTTATTATTTAGCTTTCCTGAATTATTTATGTGATGTTATCACTAATATTCCTTCAGGACCTTTTTTCGGATTACTTTGTATTTTTTTGTTATTCTGTCTAGTAATTTAATTGTTAGTTTTCCAACACTATTTTTCGTGCACCATCTCGAGAACTTTCTATTCCTCTACATAACGCTAGCTCCTGACTCACTGGCTCACATTCATCAGCAGCTCTCGGCCGCAAGCACTCAGCTGCATTCCTTTGGCCGTACTCTGCCACAAGGTCAACCACCCCGCAATCGCATATGCCTGGACTTGCTGCAGCTCTAGGTCGTCAACATGTCATGCAACAGATAACATAGCCGCAACTGCCACTGGCGTGGTAGGCCTTTCATTCTTAACACAAAAGCAAAGATAACTTTTAAATGGCAGATTGGACTCTGCTTTCAGCGGCAAGGTACACGTTGTCATACCTGCACGTTCGCCAACAACAATAAGTGTTTATGGATCTTCCTTTGAAAGGACATTTTCTAACGACTGGTTCATCGGCTTGTTGGTGATAATCTGTTCTTGACTTACTTACTTATTTCCTTTAACTCCAGGTGGAACATAGGGCCTCGATGAAATTTCTCCAGCTTGTTAAAATCCGGCCAGTATAAATTTCGCCTGGTTTCTGTAATAAGTTTAATTCAAGTGTGCGAGTTATTAGCCCACAGCACCCTAAGTCCAGTGGAGGGGCTGTCTCCTGTCTGTGCTAGACTGCAGGATTTTTCTATAGGGGTTATCTCCCTTAGCCTTTAAAGATCCCTCTTTACCACAAGGCAGCGGCTTCTTCTTTATTTATTTATTTATTTATTTATTTATTTATTTATTTATTTATTTATTTATTCCCAAGAATAAAGGGTTGCCTCATCCGCCAGCTTCGCCGTACCAAAGGACTCCTTCTCCTCCATTGCTGCCATTGAGGTCTTCGCCAGAGCCCCGTTAGCCGTCACTTTTTAGGGTTCCTGTAGGGCCTTCTCAGCTACCGTAGCGGTCATGGGGCACACACAGTCCCCACTGAACATCACCCCTACAGGCAATCCCCTACTTCATCCCGTTGCCTACCTCCCACAACGTGGATGAGGGGTTGGTCTTGTGGGAGGCGATAATCTGTTCACCGTGATTTTATTACCAGTCGTTTGAATTTGAGGCCGAACACTTTTAATACTGTTCTTAATGAAAGTTTTGTTTAGTTCTCCTTTTTTAAACTTAACATTTTTCTTGTAATTTTCAATTAGCTTCAGCATTTTTGTCAATGTTTTTCCTGAACTTTGGTTTTTACATTGGTCAGCCTACAAAATAGTGTACCTATTTCATTCAGTTCTTCTGGACTTTCTAGCTTTAATAAGATGACAATCTTATTTGTATTTAATATTTCTTGTGCACAACTGGTGGCTATCTCACTCAAGGTTACACACTTAACTTTATACAGTAACTGTAAAATTTTGTTGTTTTTGCTTCCTTTATTCTGATCATTTATTTCTTATATTTGTAATATTATTCAAATAAATTCTGTAACTGCTGTTCCTTATAACCTGCTTCCTTCTCTCTTCATTCCCGTAAAACTTATGAATCCTTACCTAAGTTTTCTCCACCTGTGTTGTTAACTTTTGAGGTATTCACAATGGAACCACCAGACTAATTTAAAGCTATTTAATGATGCAGTAGGAAAATATTCTCTATCTTCATCTTGGGAGCGTCACCAGGGTGTATATTTTTGAAATTTCACTTATATTTCTTCATCATGAGTTGTAAGTAGTAAAATGGCGCCATCGCGTCATCTCCAATTATGGATTTCCTTCCGCTTCTTCGTGTACTGGAGCTTCTTTTAGTATGGAACTATTTTAAAAATTAACTGGAATATTTTTGTGTGTGGGACTCTAAATAGCATTGTACGTTCTCAACTCAGCTAAAAATATTTATAATTATAATTAAACAAGAACATAATTTGGGTTCGTTGTAATTGAGGCGTTCATGCCTTTGAGCGTGTACTGTAGTGCACTTATACTTGGGGTGAAGCTAAATTTATTAAATTATTTTCTAATTACATTAAACATTTGTAAAATTATGTAATACTTTGTTTTGAAATGCTATCAAACCACCCCATTAGGTAAGGGTTGAACCACATGAGTTCTGACCAAGAGGAAGGAAATTTTATTTAAGTTTACTCTGTTCTTATTTTGATTTTCTGAGCTCCTCCTTGTTTCTTTTGTGTTGATTTATGCTTTTCTCCTTGTTGTTCGGGCTTGGTTTCCGTGGTTACCTTGTTTACGCTTGGATACATGGCCTTCATTGCTATGACGACCGGTAATAATTTGATGGTTTAAAAAAAAAAAAACAGAAGAAGGTGTGATGATATTTGCTGCTGATCTCTGAGTTTACTAACTAGTGTGGCATTTCTATTTAATTGTATTATTTCCCCTTGCTTTAATGTAATGTTGAAACTGTATTTGAGATATTAAATTTTATTTTCCATTTATTTGCTACCTGTATGAAGAGTCGTTCTGATTACTCTATCTGAACTGTGGAAAATTCTTCCTGTTGGATAGAACTCCGTGGTTAAAGTTGCATATTTTAAAGTATTATTATAAACAAATAATTATCTCAAATATCCTACTCGCTCTAGTATAGTGAGGCCTCCTAGATTTTATTTAACGTTATGATTGGTCGACCATGTTTTACAAGTAATGAAAATCATTTTATTTTCCGTATTGAAAGAATCTCAATAATAATATAAGAGAATTTATTGGACTCCAACCTATTCAATACATTACAGGATGTTAACATTTTTAGTTAAACATCATTAAAATGGAGACATGTTTCGCCCTCCATGTGGGGCATCATCAGTCATATCAAAGCACCTCAAAATTAAACCAGAAGTCTGGTTGGAAATTATGAACATAATATATAAGAAAGAATACATTAAAAAACACGTACAAAGTCCTATCCTAAACGAAATAACAATAGACTAGTTACACATAGTAAAATACACTAGTGGTTTCTTAATATTAAAATGAGGTCATCATATGCACAGTATAAAAATGAAAGTAATCAAAGTCTATATGATATTGAGTTTGATGGTAGTTCTACGTAGTATATACAAATGTTGGCAAAATAAAACACAATTTATAATTACTGTACACTTATTTATAATTGTTAAAACTGATGAGATAAAACATTCCAATTTGTCTATTTGTAAATTGGCTCCAACCAAAATAATTCGCCCTAGGATTCATGAGGTAGTCAACTCTGTTGGTCACTCCTATTTGAATGGAGTGCACAGTGCAAGTGAACAGCTTTTGTTGATTATGAAATGAGGCTGTGCTAAGACAGAGTTAAAAACAACACCGGCTTCAAATGAAGATAGTTAAAAACATCATTAGGTTCTTCCTAGTTGACTAAAGGTTTGCGTATATTTTGTTGTTGAAGTGTGGGAAAGTCAGTTGTTGGTTGAATGGGCAACGGTCGAAAATGTTGTGCAGTGCAATCGGTGTTTGAGCTGTCCTACATGTGAGGGAAATCTGAAAATGGAGGATTTGTCTTAATTAGTTAAGTGAAATGACGGAAAAAGAGAAGAAAAGGGGAAATCATTGAGAAATGAAAGATGTGAACGTTAAAACTTACCTTGAAAGCTGTTGAGCTGTTACCTAATTGTTAGGAGTTTTGTGGAGCACTGGCTGTCGCTAATGTCCTGCTCCTCGTGTTGTACGTGTGACGTCTTAGAGGAGGGGAGTGGATTTGAGAAGGCGGGGCTGTGGGTATGTGATTGGCGCTTGGGGAGGAGTTGTGTGTATTGGAGGGAGAATAGGGGCGTGATGAGTTGAGCAGCTTAGTGGGGGTGCTTGGAGAGCTTGTTTTGAGGACGTTAACAAGTCTTTTGTCTTTCAGATTTAAACTATTGAGCGAAAATATTAATTGTTCATAAAGAGGGCTTCGGTTGTCTATTGGATCATTTAAATTTTTATTCTTATTATATTTTTGGTCCAAAAAAATGTATAAATTTTCGAACTCGGTCATGAGCCTGCCTTTATCTAGTCTTTTTAAAATTTGGAGATCCTGTTCGATTGTGGTAAAGCTATGTCTGGTGTCTTTCATATGGATGCTCATGGCTGAGTGTTTATTGTGCTTTTGGGCATTGAAATGTTCTGCATATCTAATTGCAAAGCTTCTACCAGTTTGACCGATATATGAACTGTTACATTCAGCACATTTCAGTGTATAAATGCCAGAGCCCGAAAATTTATTGTTGTCCGAGTTTATCTTATTGTAGTTGAAAAATAGCTTTTGATTAGAATTATGGGTCTTATAGGCTACCCTAATATCATGTTTTTTTAAAGGGGTAGCGATTTGTTGTATAATGGGGTTAATGTAGGTGAATGATGCATATTTAGGCTTATTAATTTTTATTGGGGAGAGGTCTGTGGCCAATTTCAATTTCACTTTATTGATTATTTTCTGTATGATTGAGGGATTGTATCCATTGAAAACAGCTATTTCTTTTATGGTACTTACTTCATTTTTAAATTGACATGGGAATTTTTAACGCTCTGTACACTAAACTTTAAAATGAGGCTTGTTTGTGCGATTGTGGGTGAAGAGAATTTTGTTTTATGGTTGTGGGAGTGAATGAAGGTTTTCTGTGAATCTGGAAATCAAAATTGTTTAAGGTCCTGGTGATTGTAATGTCTAAAAAATTGATGAAATTATTGTCCTCATCTTCTTTAGTAAACTTGATGCAATTATCAAAGCTGTTTAAGTAAGTTAGTATGTCTTCACTATTGTTGCAGCTTTTGTCTATTATTGCTAGTGTGTCATCGACATAGCATAGCCAAAGACACAAACCATTAATGCTATTTGTTATTTTACTATTTTCGAGGTTGTCCATATAAATTTCGGCGAGTATTCCTGAAATGGGATCACCCATGGCTAGACCTTCTTGTTTGTATATCTTATTATTGAATGTAAAATAATTGTTATGAAGGACGAAAGTTAGTAATTGTAAGCATTCTTCTATTTCTAACTGACTTAAGGTGCTGTGTTTAGAAAGATTAGTTCGTATGATTTCGATAGTTTTTTTAGCGGGAATGTTCGAGAACATATTGGTAATGTCAAATGAGCACATTATGTGGTTAGGCTGCAAATTAAATTTATTTAAAGTTTTGCATAATTCTATTGAGTTTTTAATAGGGTATTTATTGTGAAATGTGAAATGTTTCTTAAGGAATTTTTGGAGGAACTGAGAAGTTTTGTACGTTGGGCTATTTTGGCTATTTATGATGGGTCGAATGGGAACGTCATTTTTATGTATTTTTGGCAGTGATCTGACGGTGGGTAATTTGGGATTCATGTTGATGAGTTTTTGATGTTCGTGGTCATTAAATAAAAAAGGTGAATTTTTTAGGAGTGTTTTTAAATTATGCTGAGTTTTTAAGATAGGATCTTTTGAAATTTTTGAGTAAGAATTATCGGAAAAGAAATCCTCCATTTTTTGGATGTAGCCGTGTTTATTCATTAGGACTACGGCATTGCCTTTGTTGGCTTTCGTTACTATAACATTATTGGTGTCTACCTTTTTTCTTAATTCGTGGGTTTGTTTGAGAACGGTGAAATTATTGATGTCGGAAACTTCTTTTACAAGGGTAGGTAATTTCTTTTTTATCTCATATCTCACGTCATTTTGTCTCTCGAAGGGAATTTGTTTATTTATGTTGGATTTAACTTCGGCTCTTGTGGTAATTATGTCCTCGGCTTTATTTGGTCTAGGCCAACTATATTTTAGGCCTTGGTCAAAGAAATTGATTTCATTATCCGAAAATGTGGTGTTAGATAAATTGATGGTGGTTGGAGTGTTTTTCCATGAGGGGGTGAAAGTTTCTCTATTTTTGTTTTGGTTGATGGATTTAGGTTTCTCTTCTAATAGACATGTCAACTTGTGGTCTAAGGTTTTTTGTTTTTTGTCTAATATGTTCTGCAATTTATGTGCAATGTGTCTTTGGTATGAGCTCCATTCGAGAGGTGATAATGATTGAGCAGTGAACAAATGTTCCCGGTAAAGCTGCAGGTTTAGTAGGGATTTTTTTCTATACATTAGTTTAATTTCATTTCTAAGCCAGATGGTGTTGACTTTATTTTGGACGTCTTTAGATTTGAGTGTTGGAATGTTTTTCCTTTGAGTTGATTTTAAGAAATTCGGCACCAGACCTAATCTTAAACATTCTTTTAAGAATAAGATATCTTTTGAAATTTTACCGATTTTGATTTTGAGGTTTTGATATCTATTTTTATTTTTATTAGCCTGGTTGTCCTAGTCCAAATAAAGCCGAGGACATAATTACCACAATAGCTGAAGTTGAATCCAACATAAATAAACAAATTCCCTTCGACAGACAAAATGACGTGAGATATGAGATAAAAAAGAAATTACCCACCCTTGTAAAAGAAGTTTCCGACATCAATAATTTCACCGTTCTCAAACAAACCCACGAATTAAGAAAAAAGGTAGACACCAATAATGTTATAGTAATGAAAGCCAACAAAGGCAATGCCGTAGTCCTAGTGAATAAACACGACTACATCCAAAAAACGGAGGATTTCTTTTCCGATAATTCTTACTCAATAATTTCAAAAGATCCTATCTTAAAAACTCAGCGTAATTTAAAAACACTCCTAAAAAATTCACCTTTTTTATTTAATGACCATGAACATCAAAAACTCATCAACATGAATCCCAAATTACCCACCGTCAGATCACTGCCAAAAATACATAAAAATGACGTTCCCATTCGACCCATCATAAATAGCCAAAATAGCCCAACGTACAAAACTTCTAAGTTCCTCCAAAAATTCCTTAAGAAACACTTCACATTTCACAATAAACACCCTATTAAAAACTCAATAGAATTATGCAAAACTTTAAATAAATTTAATTTGCAGCCTAACCACATAATGTGCTCATTTGACATTACCAATATGTTCTCGAACATTCCCGCTAAAAAAACTATCGAAATCATACGAACTAATCTTTCTAAACACAGCACCTTAAGTCAGTTAGAAATAGAAGAATGCTTACAATTACTAACTTTCGTCCTTCATAACAGTTATTTTACGTTCAATAATAAGATATACAAACAAGAAGGTCTAGCCATGGGTGATCCCATTTCGGGAATACTCGCCGAAATTTATATGGACAACCTCAAAAATAGTAAAATAACAAACAGCATTAATGGTTTGTGTCTTTGGCTACGCTATGTCGATGACACACTAGCAATAATAGACAAAAGCTGCAACAATAGTGAAGACATACTAACTTACTTAAACAGCCTTGATAATTGCATCAAGTTTACTAAAGAAGATGAGGACAATAATTTCATCAATTTTTTAGACATTACAATCACCAGGACCTTAAACAATTTTGATTTCCAGATTCACAGAAAACCTTCATTCACTCCCACAACCATAAAACAAAATTCTCTTCACCCACAATCGCACAAACAAGCCTCATTTTACAGTTTAGTGTACAGAGCGTTAAAAATTCCCATGTCAACCGTCAATTTAAAAAAAGAAATAAGTACCATAAAAGAAATAGCTGTTTTCAATGGATACAATCCCTCAATCATACAGAAAATAATCAATAAAGTGAAATTGAAATTGGCCACAGACCTCTCCCCAATAAAAATGAATAAGCCTAAATATGCATCATTCACCTACATTAACCCCATTATACAACAAATCGCTACCCCTTTAAAAAAACATGATATTAGGGTAGCCTATAAGACCCATAATTCTAATCAAAAGCTCTTTTTCAACCACAATAAGATAAACTCGGACAACAATAAATTTTCGGGCTCTGGCATTTATACACTGAAATGTGCTGAATGTAACAGTTCATATATCGGTCAAACTGGTAGAAGCTTTGCAATTAGATATGCAGAACATTTCAATGCCCAAAAGCACAATAAACACTCAGCCATGAGCATCCATATGAAAGACACCAGACATAGCTTTACCACAATCGAACAGGATCTCCAAATTTTAAAAAGACTAGATAAAGGCAGGCTCATGACCGAGTTCGAAAATTTATACATTTTTTTGGACCAAAAATATAATAAGAATAAAAATTTAAATGATCCAATAGACAACCGAAGCCCTCTTTACGAACAATTAATATTTTTGCTCAATAGTTTAAATCTGAAAGACAAAAGACTTGTTAACGTCCTCAAAACGAGCTCTCCAAGCACCCCCACTAAGCTGCTCAACTCATCACGCCCCTATTCTCCCTCCAATACACACAACTCCTCCCCAAGCGCCAATCACATACCCACAGCCCCGCCTTCTCAAATCCACTCCCCTCCTCTAAGACGTCACACGTACAACACGAGGAGCAGGACATTAGCGACAGCCAGTGCTCCACAAAACTCCTAACAATTAGGTAACAGCTCAACAGCTTTCAAGGTAAGTTTTAACGTTCACATCTTTCATTTCTCAATGATTTCCCCTTTTCTTCTCTTTTTCCGTCATTTCACTTAACTAATTAAGACAAATCCTCCATTTTCAGATTTCCCTCACATGTAGGACAGCTCAAACACCGATTGCACTGCACAACATTTTCGACCGTTGCCCATTCAACCAACAACTGACTTTCCCACACTTCAACAACAAAATATACGCAAACCTTTAGTCAACTAGGAAGAACCTAATGATGTTTTTAACTATCTTCATTTGAAGCCGGTGTTGTTTTTAACTCTGTCTTAGCACAGCCTCATTTTATAATCAACAAAAGCTGTTCACTTGCACTGTGCACTCCATTCAAATAGAGTGTGACCAACGGAGTTGACTACCTCATGAATCCTAGGGCGAATTATTTTGGTTGGAGCCAATTTACAAATAGACAAATTGGAATGTTTTACCTCATCAGTTTTAACAATTATAAATAAGTGTACAGTAATTATAAATTGTGTTTTATTTTGCCAACATTTGTATATACTACGTAGAACTACCATCAAACTCAATATCATATAGACTTTGATTACTTTCATTTTTATACTGTGCATATGATGACCTCATTTTAATATTAAGAAACCACTAGTGTATTTTACTATGTGTAACTAGTCTATTGTTATTTCGTTTAGGATAGGACTTTGTACGTGTTTTTTAATGTATTCTTTCTTATATATTATGTTCATAATTTCCAACCAGACGTCTGGTTTAATTTTGAGGTGCTTTGATATGACTGATGATGCCCCACATGGAGGGCGAAACATGTCTCCATTTTAACGATGTTTAACTAAAAATGTTAACATCCTGTAATGTATTGAATAGGTTGGAGTCCAATAAATTCTCTTATATTATTATTTCGACCATGTTTGGTAATGTTAACTACTATTTAATAACATACATACATACATTATCATTATAGACTGTTATGCCTTTCAGCGTTCAGTCTGCAAGCCTCTGAGAATTTACTAAACGTCGCCACAATCCTTGATTTGCAACTAGTGTTGTGGCCTCATTTAGTTCTATACCTCTTATCTTTAAATCGTTAGAAACCGAGTCTAACCATCGTCGTCTTGGTCTCCCTCTACTTCTCTTACCCTCCATAATAGAGTCCATTATTCTCCTAGGTAACCTATCCTCCTCCATTTGCCTCACTTGACCCCACCACCAAAGCCAGTTTATGCGTACAGCTTCATCCATCGAGTTCATTCCTAAATTAGCCTTTATCTCCTCATTCTGAGTACCCTCCTGCCATTGTTCCCACCTGTTTGTACTAACAATCATTCTTGCTACTTTCATGTCTGTTACTTCTAATTTAATATTTAATAATTTAATAAGTTAATAATTTTATCTTAATTTATTTTTGGTCTTTGATTTCACTTTCCTGCATTGACGTTTTCCCTGTTTTAATTTTCAATTTAATTTCTTTTGAAATAAATCACATTTATTTTCCTTTAATAAAAATACATGTTGTTTTTCTTTTAAAAGGTAGTATCTTGATACCAGGTATTTTTAATACTTTCCACAGTTTTCTAGACACCCTTCATCATTACAGGTAAGTCCTCTTCTTGTTCTTGTTAAAGATGTTCTGTGGGTGTATGATTACACTTCCTGTTTGTGTTATTTTAACTAGCTCATTGATGTTCCAGCTAGTTATTTCTTATTCTCCTTGTTTATTTACTGCCGCTTGTTTTGGGTTGATCTACGTTACGGGACAGATGTATTGAGTTAAAGTATTAACAGTTACATTAACTGAGTCTACACTGAAAAGTATGGCTTCCTTCTTAACAAATATTCCTTCCTGGTCTTTCAATTCTTTACAGGTATTACAAGGAGAAAGGTAGAGTGTGGAGTAGGATTGTTCATTAGGAGAACCATAGTATGCAACATAGTTTTTGTTTGACATGCAAATTAACTAATGATATAGATAAATTTGGTGGGTTTTTGGTGGATTTTAATTGTCTTTGATTAATTCTTCTGGCCTGGGGACTGGGTGTTTGTGTTTGTCCCAACACTTTCGTCTTCATATTCAGACACTACACTACCAACTACCACAGAGATACGCAATAGTGATTACATCCCTCCACATAGGGTTGTATCAGGAAGGGCATCCGGCCGTAAAACAGGGCCAAATCCATATTTGTGACACAGTTTGCACCCGCGACCTTACAGGTGTGGGAAAAGCAGTAGAAAAAGAAAGAAGAACGGATAGATTTGCTGGTTGCAGGAATTAGGACGAGAATTATCGCACTGTAATCACCATGCGAAGGGGCACAAGAGGATTAAGTAACAAGTTTTATGAAGCACTAAGTGATGTAGTATGGGTCAACAGCAAGGAAAGTGGAGCACAAGAGGATTAAGTAACAAGTTTTATGAAGCACTAAGTGATCTAGTATGGGTCAACAGCAAGGAAAGTATGGTGTTAATGGGTGATTTCAATGCGAGATCTGGATTGTCTTATGAGACCTTGTGACTACTCAGAAATTTGGTCTTACATCTACATCTGTAAAGGCCTACTTAGGATCACTGCTGCCCATTCTGAATAAGAAAGGTCTTAGAAAAGGTAGAATTAACATTGAAAGCCACATATTCACCTGGCTGGGCTATTACACTTGGGGTCACCTCTTACATGCAGTTGAAAAACTGCAAAACAACACACAAGTGTAACAGGAATGTGGAGTATTAAAATACTTCTGATTTAGGGAATAACTAACAACAGACCCAAACGAACAGTACTCATCACCCACAAGCTTGCGAGACTAAATATCAATGTTACTGCCTTGGGTGAAATCAGACTGTCTTATGAACGAAAAGTTGCTGAGTTTGGATTGAGCTGCACAATCTTCCAGGAGAAAGCGAGTGCCACATGGATGTTGCTGTAAGGCAAAACTGATAAATGACCCCTGACTTAATACAACTCTGTATACCATTCTCTAGAGATAGTTTCATTACTCTTGTCTCTGCCTGTGCCAGATAAATGTGTTTAAAACCAGGTCTACCACCTGTTGAGCAGAACCACAACCAAACTAGAATTCAAGAGGACAAATTGGGGCAAATATTTGTTTATAGGTAGTTTATAGTTAGGAATTGGAATAACTTACCAAGGAAGATGTTCAATAAATTTCCAATTTCTTTGCGATCTTTTAGGAAAAGGCTAGGAAAACAATATATAGGAATCTGCCACCTGGGCGACTGCCCTAAATACAGATCAGTAGTGATTGATTGAACCAACACCAAAGTTAGTAGTGCCAAAGATGGAAGAGAATAAGCTCTATTAAAATGTGATGGGCAAAAAAAGAACTTGGTAATTCAATGCCAGTGGACTGTTGCTCTTCTGTACGTGTACTGAGCATGAACTATTCGTTACCAAATCTCAGTTCCAACTGCCAACCAATTACAAGACTATAAGGGTGCACCCACGCTCTTACTACTGGTATATCCTCAACTACACATCAGCTAATGGCATGATATGAAAGACGTTCTCATCACCAAAAAATATTGATCACCGAGTAAGTTGGCTGTGCAATTTGGGCCATGCAGCTGTTAAGTTCCATTCAAGAAATGGTGGGTGCAAATCCCACTGTCTGCAGTCCTGAAGGTGGTTTTCTGTGGTTTCCCATTTTCATATCAACCAAATGTTGGGACTTTACCTTAATTAAGACCATGGTCGCTTCCTTCCCAATCCTAGTCCTATCCTATCCCACTGTCACCACAAGACTGCCTGTGTCGGTGTAACATAAAATTAAAAAAAAGAAGGTACTGACAACTGTTAGATCACAAATTTCTGATCTATCAGCTCAGAATCTTTATTCTCCAACAACCTTCTATGCATAATTCAGACCTAGGTAGACAGAAATTTGACACTTACACTTTCAGGTAAGTCTTTTGCTGTGAACTTTCAAAATGCAACCTTTGAGAGGCTGGCAAAGAACTCACCTAACACAAAAGAGGTAGAGCAAGGATGGACAGTGCTCCAAAAGATTATTACCGAGTCAACTTAGAAAACTATTGGCTTCAAGAAAATTAAGAGAAATGTGGTTTGAGGAAAAGAGTGAACAAATTTTGAGCCTCATCAATGCAAAAAGGGAACTTTCACTTTAGGAGGAATCCTAAGAATGGCAGACAATACTGTCCTAACTGACAGCAAGGACATCCTTATACACTCTAAAGAACACTTCTCCACTCTTAAATCGAATCTCCACTGCTGCTTAAGACTTTCTTTGAATTTTCAACAACCACCCCCATTGTCGTGGATGCCAATGCCGCCAACATAATTATCAGGAGTACATTGAGGTACTCAATAGTCTTTAGTCCAGAAAGGCACCTAGGTGATCTGAAGAATTTGTTTTTTATTATAAGTAAAAGTGAGGTGATTTTACTCAAAATTTTCCTTTAAGGCACATTTATTGTATTGACCATGGTGGACTAATTGCATATTTTTCTTTAGAACTATGATTCTTGAAACATGAAATAAACATTATGTTGTATATTTAATATTGAAAAAGTGGATTCAAATTAAATTCCTTGATTCACATTCCACTTAGTCGAGCTGTTCGTCCTTATTCCCAGCCCAAAGTTTACAACATTTTTGTAACACTGCTTGTTTGCTGGAACCCAGGACAAATCATGCTGCTCTTTCCTTTCGATCTTTTCCAGTTCTTGAATCAAGTAGGTCTAACCCTGGTGAGGTTCCCATACACTAGAATCATACTCTAGTTGCTTGGGACCGATGGAGTTGGCCTGTAGTTAGGGGCGTGCAGCTGTGAGATTGTATTCGGGAGATAATGGATTTGAGCCCCACTGTTAGCTGCCCTGAAAATGATTTTCCTAGGTTTCCCATTTTCACACTGGGCAAATGCTGGGGCTGTACCTTAATTAAGCACAGGACTGCTTCCTTCCGACTCCTAGCTCTCTCACATCCTATCGTTGTGTCGATGCGATATAAAGCAACTTGTAAAATAAAGTGTTAAAAATAAATAATTGCTTGGTCTCAGCACTGCATTTGGATTTGGCCCAGTTTTATGACTTGATGCTCCTCCTGATGCCAACCCTATATCTACTGCGTGTCTATTTGGTGGTTGGTAGTGTGGTGTGTTGAGTATATATGAAGAGGTGGTATTAAGATGAACTCAATCACCTAGTCCCTGAGCCAGAGGAATTACTGGTAAGCAGACTCTCTGAACCAAAGGAGAGAGTAAGGGGAAGTTGAATGGATGGAATAATGAAATCAAATCAATTGGGCAAAAATTCAGCTAAAGTAAAACTGGAAATGATCAACAGGAAACAAACTAGTTCCAGCATTTCTGGAGAGAACACTATTAGAATGTTCCAAATTTTACATTTCTTGTTTCATCTTGCAAAACAACATTGTAAATGAAAAATATACCCAACCGGGCCCCGAAAGCATCATGTTTCTTTAACCAAGAAAAAGACCCATTGCAGGGTAACAAACATCTGATAAAACGAAATTAACAATGTTCAACACAGACTGTGGGCTAATTTTTACTCATGGATTGAAAATGCGTTCATCTAGAGAGGGCCATAAGCAAATACAAGCCGCAGACATGAAAAGTTTATTATAACTTTCTTGGTAAATGAACAGGAGAGAAGATGTCCTTAAAGTACCTGTCACTGTCATATAAGAATTACAAGAATGAAGAAAAAGGGAAGATCAAGAAACAATGACTGAAAACTGTGTGAGTAGAGGTCGAAGAAAGTGACCCGAAATGAGATGAAGTCGAGGTACATGAAACGTATAATGATACGAAGACATAGCAAGCACATATGTACCATACCAAGAAAAATGAAGTTGGTAATGGTGTACAATGTTGAGGTAACTATTATATCCTTGTGATCTATAATGATGAGCAGTTGAATTAGAAATGCCTGGGTCGTTGCGTGTTGCCCCTTTCACTCTGATGACGATGGCAATGCGGCGTGACATGGACTTTGCAAAATACCGAAGTGTAGAAAGTTATACCATTTCATGACCACTACACAGCCTCCTGTAATGCACAAAGATTGTTCAGAGCAGGGTCAAAGGCACGCACATCTCTCTCGACACCATTCTAGATGTGCTCAATAGGATTTAGGTCGGGTGACCTAAGGGACCGGGCAAGCATCCTCATGTCCATGGAGTGTTCATTGAACCAATCAACCACAATTCGGGAGTGAGTGGATGGTGGATTGTCTTACTATATGAACAGGTATCCCACAGTGTGCTGGAGGTTAACACATGAATGGGCATGATCTGATAGTTCTTGTATCGTACGTCAGTGAGGCATGTCATCAGATGTACCACGGGTCCCTAATAATCCCACAAAATCATCATCAACATGTTTGCTATTCAGGGAATAAGAAACATACTTCAGCACATTCAGGGCAAGGACACAATTCAGGAGAGGATAAGGAAAATAACAAAGCCAATATGTATAGTCCAATTTACTACAGTTTTTGTACTACAACTGTGTGCTGTGAAGATGGCAATTGAGCTTCCAGGCCTGCATTTAATCTGTTAGTCCTTAGTAACACTTATAACTAGGGGGCGGATTTCTATGACAAGTCTTTTTTTCCCCCTTAACATTATATCTTATAGTCTTGTATTTCCTGAAGATGGTTTTCTGTAGTTTCCCATTTTCACACCAGGCAAATGCTGGGACTGTACTTTAATTAAGGCCACACCTGCTTCTTTCCCACTCCTAGCCCTTTCCTGTCCCATCATCACTATAAGACCTATCTGTGTTGATGCGACATAAAGCAACTAGCAGTCTTGTATTTTCAACACATTTCCAAGCATGATAATAAAAATTAAACAGGTTTTATTGGTCATATAAATGCATACTTAGGCTAAGTTTTATGCCATATTTTGAACAAAATATCATTATAATGGCATATTTTGGTAATTTTCATTTGAATGTCTTTTTGTAAAAATCAGAATAAGCTCTAGAAATTATTTTTCGGGATAGACTGGAATATACTACTGAAGAACCATTCTAAAGTAGTGTATGGAATGTTTCTAACAGGTAGGAGCTATTGTTTGCTAGCTGGGTCAATTCCTGGAAACCGGGCTATTGTTTATACGGAAGCAGAGGTTCTGCAGTTATATGTCATTGTTCTTATCTCTCTCCTTCGCCCTTCCCTCTTCCCCCTTCAACACAATGAATGACCTTGGTCATTAGGGCGCTTCAGTCATTCAGTTCCTTTCAATATGCCTAAAACGAAAGTCTCAATTTGTGGGAAGTTGCGAAGTTTTGTTCGCGAGTTCGGTGAAAACATATTCAGTATGGATGGAGTGACATTATTCTGTAAATTGTGTGAGGTAAAAGTTACTGCCGAAAAATGTTTCTTGTGCAACAACACTGTAATACTGTAAAATATAACGTCTGCTATTCGAAACCCCAACATCAAGTTCACAGTGTTCACAATTTTCACAAGATCTCTGCAAGATGATGGTTTCGTCTAATACTCCTTTAAAGAAACTTAACAGCCGAAGCGTCAGACAGTTTCTTGAAAAATATACAAAGCATCCTGTTCTCAACGAATCTACTCTCAGGAAGGACTATCTGACTGCTTGTTATGAAGAGATATTGGATATAATAAGGCGTGGTGTGGGAGACAGTAAGATATGGGTTTAAATAGACGAGACCACAGGTGTGGATGGAAGATATGTAGCAAATGTGATTGTTGGCACAATGAAGGAAGACCGGCCTGGAGATACGTTCCTCCTGACATGTGAAGCGCTAGAGGACAAACCATTCCGCCATTGCAGTTCTCTTCAACAATTCAATGAATCTGTTGTGGCCAAATGGGGCAAAGAGAGAGCACATTTTTCTATTTGTAACTGATGCTGCTCTGTATATGGTGAAGGAAGCCAAGGGACTTAAAATGCTATACCCGAAAATGATACATGTGACATGTCTTGCACATGCCTTGCATAGAGCAGCTGAAAAAGTTAGTAGTAGCTACCCTGAAGTTGATAAATTAATATCGAACTGTAAGAAAGTGTTTGTCAAAGCTCCACTTCGCATTCAGAAATTTCAAGGAGAAGCACCTTCACTACCCCTACCTCCCATGCCAGTTATAACGCGATGGGGGACTTGGCTTGATGCCGCAGTGTACTATTGCAACAACTTAGATGTCGTGGAGAAGATCGTGAAGTCTTTTGATCCTCCAGCATCGTCCTCCATGAAAACCACTCAAGATTTATTTTCAAGCACTACATTAAAAGCAGACCTCGCTTACATAAAGTCCAATTTTAATACTTTATCTGGAGCAATCATGCAACTGGAAGTTTCAGGTGCAGAACTAAGCGATGCACTGGATGTTGTAAAGTGCACTGAACAGGAATTAAAGCATGCGAAAGGAACAATAGCATCCAGGGTGTGTAGAAAATTAGAAAATATACTGGAAAAAACAGCAGACTTGTGTACCTGCGAGTAATAAGTGACATTCTTTGTGGAAACCCTTCATCTGCAGATTTCCAGGAATTTTCTCCAAGTGATTTAACTCGATTCAAGTACGCTCCCCTTACATCATGTGATATCAAAAGAAGTTTTTCTCGCTACAAGACAATACTCAGCGACGACAGGAGGAGATTCTCATTCAACAATCTTAAGATGCATGTGGTCATAAATTGCAACAATTCTGATAATGGAGACTAGATCAGGTATGAAAGTTTCATTCAAATAACATATGTTTTGTGTATAAATTAAAACTGATTGAATATTGAACAGTGAAAGTAACTGTAGTGTTTACGTCTTCCACAGAGTCCGTCCTTGCCTAGGAGTATGCAGTGTAACCTTAACGAGTTCATGAAATATTCATCATTTTAGTTGATTTTGGGTTAAAGATTTCAAAGAATTAAAACTTTTTTAACTTTAAATTAATTGCTGCCTGTAGCAATCATAATAAAATTGTTTCTATATAATGTAGATGCTATTCATTAAGTCCTATTTTTATGTTTTTTTAGGTCATAAATACATACTTATTTCATACATTTTCAGGTCATAGAAATCCGCCCCTACTTATAACATATACAGTTTAAATGTAAGTGTGAACAGTGGGTGTCTACAGGATGTTTACGTACTACAATCTGCAGTCAGAATGCGTCTCATGTAAGAGGGTCTATGCTGGGCTGGGCAGAAACAACTGGTGGTACATGCACACTATGATGAGCAGAGGTCAACCAGCATGGCAGTCATTCATTATACAGAGAGGGGCAGCAAAAAGTTACCACACTATGCAGGGGATGGTGAGGGAACAGACTGCCCACAATTCATTGCTAGACTCACCAGTAAGGTGTAGCAGTGTAGACAGGCATTCAGTTTCATAATGGTAGGCCTTAAATTTATTAGTTAAGAGTTAATAATGAATGAAGGTGAAAACTAATGTGGATCTTACCTTTCATAAAAGTAGTTGTTGAAAATTATGTCCATCATTCTTGATGCAAAAGTTGTTTCAGTGTTAAATACGTGTGTGTATCTCCACCTCTGAAATTTCACATATCAGTCATCTGATTTCATTCTCTAGGACTTCAGGAGTATGTGGATTGTTCTTATACATTTTCTTTTTTAAAGTTAAGGGGATCTAAGTCCACAACTAACTATACACTCTGAACATCTGTTATAATGCATGCATTGACTGATGAGCTGTATGGACAGAGGTGTTATCGTTCTGGAAGAAGGCATACTGCTTTTCTTCCTCAGTGAACATTTCCAAAAACTGACTGCAGTATGTTTTGCACATAACATTTCGAATGAACTACATCATAAAAGAAAGTGAGGCAAATTACTCTGCGTGCAGTAATGGCACACCAAACACTGACTTTCTGATCATGAAGAGGAATTTCATGAACTACATGAGGATTGTCAGTGTCCCAATTCCTTGAATTTTGAAAATTCACATACCCATTTAAATGCAAATAAGCTTCATCCATCATAGTTGAAAGAGAAGGATTGGCAATACCATCACGTTCATAAGTTATGATTGTCATTTCTGTGTTGATGTGTAACTTATATAATAGGAATTAATTGAGGCATGTTCCACCATTCAGCACAATATATATTAATTGAAAACCGGCTTTGATTCCCTTGGTATCATCATCAGTTTACAGTAAATAAATAAATCAAAGGATCTTAACAACAATCAATATGAAATCTGCTTTTAAATATACTTACAATGGTTGACATAAAAAACATTAATATTTACAGAACCTCCTATGATCCAGGTCACAGATGACTGCAGTGCATTTGTACAATGTTGAACAGAGCTTTAAGATAATGCATATAAACTTGAAGTTGAGGAATACTGTGAGGTTCCGATTTATTACTGTGGATTTGTGAAACATATGTTAAAATGTTCTAAATGTTCATAGTTGAATTGTCGATGGAGGGTAAAAACATGCATCAAACTTGACGATCTTGTAAAGTGCCTATGTTAATACAATTTGCAGTTAAAACAATTAGCTGAGGAGTTGTGGGAACATAGTTCATTGTTTTGTGGCGTAGCAGTGCCACGGAAAACATTCTTCTCATTAAGCACTTTCTAAAGCGATACTTCGGATTGAGAATACATGTAGCATATGTTACTGGATGTTATTAAATCCTGCTGCTTACTGTGTACTTCATTTCCTGAACATTGAGATTTTTACAATATTGGTTCATACATTTTACAGTACATGCAATTATTCAGACTCTGTGCTGGATATGTGAGCGCCCTGGGCTACATGCTTGAAAATCTCCTTCAACACACAAAAGTGCACTTTTCTGGAAAACCATTAGAATAATGATGAAAATGTATATGTATATGAAAATTTTTTTTAATGCGAAAATTAAATGTAAATCGTGTATGTATGCTCCTTTTGTTTGTAACACTAACATTTAACATGTTATTTTCGATTTTATCAGATAAAGCTTGCACCAAAACATAGAAAGGCAGCCATTTTCCTCGTAAATGGCTAGTTTGGAAGAATGTGAATGGACTCTTTCTTTTGTAGAAAAATGAATTCTAAGTACAATTGATGGGCTCAGTTCTGAACTGCTCTAATTTTTTTTTTTAACTATCTGCTTTCCTGATAAGCTACCATCATGATAAGCTCAATGGACAAAAATTAATTCACTCCTGGAGAAATAATTACAAACATCATTTAATACCGTGTCACTCCACCTATGGACTTGATAACTGCCTCGATTTGGTCAGGAAGTGAGTCCACAAGGTTATGCAGTTACGTCGTATCCAGATTAAGCCACTCACTGAGGATCTGAACACACAATTCCAGCAAATTGCAGGGATGCTGACGTCGGCGTTTTACCCGCTGTTCCAACATGTTACACAGATTTTCAATGGGGTTCAAGTCAGGTGATTTTGCAGGCCAATCAAGATGTAATAGGGTGGGGTAGTGTTCATAAAACGAGTCACATATGCGTCTAGCCCGATGAATTTTACTCTTTTATTATTTATATTATTTATATTATTTATTTTCCATCCCCCATTAGACATCCGGATGTCTAATACAATAACAACTTGTGAATTGTCTAATGGTTGAAACAAATCATGTACTAGCTGATGATGGCCGTTAAAGAGCCGAAACTGGTACTAGTTTAATCTATTTAAAATAAATTGTGTATTGATTGGTGGAAAAACACTTTTCTTATCTATACTTTGAATTTTACTCTTGTAATCTTGAAAATTCGGGGTATTAATAGCATACTCATCATGGAGATGTTGAGTGAAAGCCAACACCTGATCATCCAGAATGTTTACTTTTTTTTTTTTGCTTTACGTCGCACCGACACAGATAGGTCTTATGGCGACAATGGGACAGGAAAGGCCTAGGAGTGGGAAGGAAGTGGCCATGGCCCCCCCAACATTTGCCTGGTGTGAAAATGGGAAACCACGGAAAACCATTTTCAGGGCTGTCGATGTGGGGTTTGAACCCACTATCCCCTGGATGCAAGCTCACAGCTGCGCACTCCTAACAAATGTTTAAATAAACATGCTGGTTCATGTTAGTGGTCACCTCAGTGAATGGGCCCAATCCATGATACAACAAACACCCTTGAAACATCACAGACCCACCTCCAGCTTGAACCTGACCATGCACATATCTAGGATGAAATGCTTTATTTGGCCTTCGGTACACTTGACAATGGGCATCATTGGAATACAGGCCGAAACGTGATTCGTCAGACCACATTACATTCTGCTAGTCAGCTACTGTCCATGTTCGACTATTTCTAGCCCATTCAAGACGTGCAGCTATACGTGTCTGTGTGAGCAATGGCTTTTTGCGAGGTGACCAACTCCAAATGTTCATTGCATGCAGTTCCTGTCGCAATGTTCTCTCGCTAACAGGTCAGGACGGGGTTCAGTCACTGACTGCAGCGATTCTTGTCGGGTTTGGAAGCGATTTTGATTCACAAGCCGTGAAATGCGTCCCGGTACCTCTCAGTCAGGATATTTTTCCAACCACAATTCTGAAGTGTTTCGTGGCTACCTGCAGTATATCACTGATTTGTGGACATGTTGAACAGTCCACTGTGAAACACCAACAAATCCAGCAATTTCACACACTGTACGGTCATAGGCATGGCCAAACACGATTGCCCCTTTTTGCCACTCTGTCACATCCTTACATCTACCCATGTTGCAATTTACAAATTTCATTATATTGGTCCGTACTGATAAAGCTTAATTAAGAACAAATATTTGGTTTAACGATCCACTTCACACTTTACAAGTGAAAATTTTCACTTATGCTCACATAAAGGTTGTGCGGGTGCGGTTGAGCATGGGACTCGTTCCGTGCACCATCTGTACAGGCTCAACGATCCATTTGTGCTTCACACTATGGTGACTAATTTTTTGTCCTGTAAGCTTACAAAGCCTATGACAATATTGAAAGGTGTAAGAAATACTTTATTATTCTATTTATTTAGCATATAGCTTTCGGTGCCGGAGTGTCCCAGGACACGTTCGGCTTGCCTTGTACAGGTCTTCCCATTTGACACTCATAGCAACCTGGCTTGTCATCTTAACAATCATGGCCACCTGGCAGGCTGTAAGTAATACTGAAATCAGTTGACTGGTTTCCAAGATTAGCTTCCATAGACACATTCGTCATCATCATCATCAGTTTTCCACTCCAGTTGCCCGGGTGTGGTTTACAAGCAATCTCCACTTCTGTCTGTCCATGTACCACTCTTCTCTCAAGACGACATCCCAGCTGATTCCTCTTGTTCCTATGTCCTCTTTCACTTGGTCCAGCCTCCTCTTCCTAGGTCTTCCTACCGGTCGTTTTCTGGCCACGGCTGTGTGTAGCCATTGTTTTGCTGTCCTTCCATCGTCCATTCGTTTGATATGGCCAAACCATTTCAAACGGGCCCTTGTCACTTTTTCATTCAGGCATGGGTACACACCAGCTTGCTCCCTTATTCTTTCATTCCTTACCCTGTCCCTTTTTGTCTTCTGTACCATAGTTCGTAGGAACTTCATTTCTGCGGCTTGTAGTTTGCTGTCCACTTGTTGGGTTGTTGTGCAGGTTTCTAGGCCATATGTTAATATGGGGGTGAAGTATGATTGGAATAGAATCTGCTTTGATCTTAAGGGAACTTGTTCGTTCCAGAGGAAGTTCCGAACTTGATGGTAAAACTGAGCTGATTTTTTAATGCGGTTGTTAATCTCATCTTCCATAGACACATTAATAATAATTATTTAATGCAGCAATGGCCAAAGTATTTACACTTCATATGAAACTACTGAGGCATTATTCCTCATATCTAATAAATGACTTTGTTCTGGCGTTACAGTATGATATCGTTGACACAATTATAGTAAGATTTTATGTTTAGCGTACAAAATTCATTTACTCTGCCATAGATGCCCAAAAGAGATTCGGTTTACTCTGCCATCTAGCAAGCCTACAGTAAAATGAAATGTCAAAATTAACAAGCAAGCAGCCAGATGGCATCAGATTACAATGCTTGCACGCAGTAGCTGAGGACATATTCTTCTTTCGTTTCATCCTCTTTGGGGTACGCTGAATCAATAATTTCTCTGCGTGTTGTCCTTTCCTTAGTGTTCAGTATTACTTCATTTTTCTGATCTTTGTTTCCTCTCGCCTTCCGAGATAATAGGTTTGGCTTTTAATGTAGATTTGTCTTGGAACCTTGTATTTTCGTCTTTAGTTATTACTTTAGCTGTTCGATCAAATAGTGAATTTTCTGTAATTTTAATTCTACTAGGTCTTTTTACAGTTTCTTTAAACCAGCTGGCTTTTGTTTTGCAGTACGGAAGAAGTCAAAGATTTGTTTGCTTAATCTACTAAAAATTCATCCTGAGAAGATGACTGTAAATATTTTTCTTTTTTCGCATAGTATCTGAGAGTTTTTCAATTTTTTTGTGGAGTGTTTCCTTCTTGATATACATTATCTTACCTGAAATTTTGGTCCGATGATCGTTCTTAAAAGTTTCCTTTCTTTTAGCTCGAGTTTCTCCATCTAGCCTTTGGAATTCATCTTTAGTGTTTCTGTTGTGTATAGTGCTTCTGGTTTAATCACTGTTTTATAAAGTTTAATTTTGGACCCCCATGAAAGGGAGTTCTTGTTGTATGTATCTTTTTTTAGTTGGAAGGAGAATTCAAGTTTATTTTTCCTGGATTCCATTGCTTTGCATTCCACAGCATTCCAACTAATCCATTCTCCGAGATATTTGAATTCGTGTACTATTTCAATTTTTTGTTCTTGGACTTGGAGATATTTATGTGGGTGTTTGTTGTTTGTCATGATTTTGTTTTGTTTTTTCCAAAGGAGGATGTGAAGACCTGTTAGCTGCTTGTTTCTTTAGTTCAAGGATTTGCTCCCTTGCTTCCTCCATTGTTTCAGCAAACAAGGCCATATCATCTGCAAAAGCAATACAGTTGATTTTAAGGTTCTTCTTATTGCAAACCAGTCTAATTCCAAACTTTATATTTTTGTTCTATTCTCTACTTTCTCAAGCACACAGTTAAACAACAATGGTGAGAGCCCATCCCCCTGTCGTACTCCTGTTCTTATTCCAAAGGAATCTGATAGTTCACCCATAAATTTAACTTTCAAAAACGTATTTGTGATAGTTGCTTCATGATATTAGCTATTTTCTTATACAAACCAATTTCCTCCAGGACTGATAAAAGGGTTTTTCTATCAATTGATGCCAACGGCCGTAGCCGTGTTGAAACACCGGATCCTGTGAGATCTCTGAAGTTAAGCAATATTGGGTGTGGTCAGGAGCTGGATGGGTTGCCACGCGATGTTGGTGGGGGGTAAGGGAATGGAGGAGCGGAAAGGAACTGGCCACCCTACCGCACGTAAACTCCGGCTCAGGAACACCTGCGGAGGTCTCGTCTTCCAAGATAATAGGTTTGGCTTTTAATGTAGATTTGTCTTAGAACCTTGTATTTTCGTCTTTAGTTATTACTTTAGCTGTTTGATCAAATAGTGAATTTTCTGTAATTTTAATTCTACTTGGTCTTTTTACAGTTCCTTTAAACCAGCTGGCTTTTGTTTTGCAGTACGGAAGAAGTCTGCCTTCGGGCAGAATAACCCTTACCTTATAGCCAATGGCCGTAGCTGTGTTGAAACACCGGATCCCGTGAGATCTCCGAAGTTAAGCAATATTGGGTGTGGTCAGGAGCTGGATGGGTTGCCACGCGCTGTTGGTGGGGGGTAAGGGAATGGAGGAGCGGAAAGGAACTGGCCACCTTACTGCACGTGAACTCCGGCTCAGGAACACCTCTGCGGAGGTTCGGACCTGCCTTCGGGCAGAATAACCCTTACCTTATAGCCAACGGCTGTAGCCGTGTTGAAACACCGGATCCCGTGAGATCTCCAAAGTTAAGCAACATTGGGCATGGTCAGGAGTTGGATGGGATCCCACGCGCTGTTGGATGGGTTCCCACGCGCTGTTGGTGGGGGAGGTAAGGGAATGGAGGAGCGGAAAGGAACTGGCCACCCTACCGCACGTAAACTCCGGCTCAGGAACACCTCTGCGGAGGCTCGGACCTGCCTTCGGGCAGAATAACCCTTACCTTACCTTACCTATCAATTGAATGCCTTTTTGAAATCAGTGAACGGGATAACGTAAGTGTTTGCCTTTGATTTTTGGTATACCATAATATTTTTGGGGTCCAATTGTGGCTCTGCCCTGTTTAAAAGGACTTTAGAAAGAATCTTGTATGTTACATCCAGCAATGATATTCCTCTATAATTGTTTGTGTCTGTTTTCAAGCCTTTCTTGTAAATAGGGCGGATAATAGCTGTTTTCCACTCCATATTATTATTGTTATATTTGTTACATTTGAAAAGACAGTAATCATGTTTACTGACCCACCACTCATAAACAAAATTGCCATAGGAAACCAACAAATCAAAATTGTAGATAAATTTAAATATCTGGGAGAAATCATAACATATAACCTCAATGAAAAGCCAGCATGGCATAACAGAATAAATAAACTGACCAGAGCACAATATGTCATCAAGAATACCTACAACAAAAAAGGCCTGTCAATAGCAACAAAATTAAAACATTACAAAACAGTCATTCAACCAGAAATAACATACGCAAGCGAAACCATCTTCAAAACAACTAACACTGCACAAATAGACAAAATACTCAAGATAGAGAGAAGAATCATTAGAACATGCATCAACAAATCATACCAAAAAGACGGACACTGGAGAGTAGCTTCTAATGAAACAGTCTACAAGGAAATAGAACCAGTAATGAGCTCAATCAGGAAGAAACGCATTTCATTTTTTTGGACATCTAATCAGGACACCAGAGAACAGGGTCATCAGGAGAATAATAGAAAAATTATGGAATAGTAAGTGCAACATTAAGTGGGTTACAGAAATCAAGGAAGATATGGATGAACTTCAAATTACAGCGGAAGACCTAAGAAACCAAACCGACAAAATCAAGAAACTCACAGACAAACAAACCAGACTGCAAATCAGAATCAATAGACAATAGGAAGGGTGATTTCCGATGAAGAAGTAAGGATAAGATCAGAGAGAATGAAGAAGTACTGGGCTGACAGGAAACTAAAAAATTCTTTGTATACAGTTGGCTAGAGTAGTCCAATGAAGGCCATAAAATGTAAATAAATAATAATAATAATAATTTTTTTGATTCATTGTGCCCAACTGTGGAGCGCGTTTGAACTTATTTTGCACAATGTTTCTTCTTCTTTTCTTCCCAATATCTCTTCATTATTTCACTGTGTTCCTTTCTGCGTGTTTCTGTCCAGCTTGTATTTTTTCGTGTTGGTTTTTCTGCAAATTTATGTTTGTTTACTAAGCTTCTAAATTTCATTCTATCTTGAATGATTTCGTCCTCAATACCCATTTCTTGTAGATCTTCATGAATTTCTGCTAACCAATTGTTGCAGATTTTCAGGGTTAGAGCTAGATTTAGAATTTTCTTTGTCAGCCTATTGTTATCCCTTCTGTGTAGGTGTCCGTAGAATTTTAGTCGTCTCTTTCTGATGGTATCTGTGATTTTTCTGTGAACTGAAAAATTTCGTGTGGTTTCTTTTTCATCCAAATTCCATTTTCGATCAATGGTCCTAGGATTTTTCTGAGAATTTTCCTCTCTTGTTTCTCAATGCTTTTCATTTGTGACCTGCCGCCAATGATCAGTGTTTCAGATGCATAAAGTGCCTCTGGTTTGATGACTGTATTGTAGTGTCATAATTTTGCATTTTTTGATATACATCTTTTGTTGTATCTGTTCCATGTGATTTTGTAAGCCCTTGGTAGTTTAGCAGTTCTTTCTTTGTTAGCTTCCTGATTTAACCCTGCTGTCTGAATAATTTCACCTAGATACTTGAATTTGTCTACTTGGGAAATTATTCCACAATGGGTGATTAATGGTTGATTATCGAATTTTGATTTAGTTCCTTCCATAAACTGCGTCTTTTCAAATGAAATTTGAAGTCTGGTTTTTGCGGCTATTTCATTCAATTTTTCTATGGATTGGATTGCTTCTTGTCTGTTGTTCGAAAGGATCGCAAGGTCATCTGCGAAAGCTAAGCAGTCAAGGTGAATTTTGTCTTTAAGAAGTCTGCCAATGTTTATACCTTTAGTTTCTTTTCTCCATTCACGAATCACTTTTTCCAAAACTAAATTGAATAGTAGTGGGGATAGTCCATCTCCCTATCGGACACCAGTTCTGATTTTGAACGGTTCAGAAATTTCTCCCAAGAACTTAACTTTTGATGTTGTGTTGGTCAGAGTTTGTTTAATCAATTCCCTCGTTTTCCTGTCGACTTGGAAATTCCTCTAGTATGCTGAACAGGGTCTGCCGATCTATGGAATCATACGCTTTTTTGAAGTCAACAAAGGTGATTACTGTTTGTTTGGTTTTGCGAATCTGTAGTATGGTTTTTAGGTTTAGGATTTGTTCTGCTCAGGATCTCCCTTTTCGGAATCCAGCCTGATAATCTCCGATCAGGTGGTCTGTTTGTTTCTCTAATCTATTAAGTAGAGCTTTAGAGAAGATTTTATATACGAGTGAGAGGAGAGAAATTCCTCTGTAGTTATTAATATCTGATTTGTCTCCTTTCTTGTGAAGTGGGTGAATCAATGCACATTTCCAATCCTCCGGAATTTCTTCAGAAAACCAGATGTCCTGTAGGATTTTTTGAATACTCTGGGCCAGTTTGTCACCACCAATTTTCAACATTTCAGCGATTATTCCATCTTCTCCTGGTGCTTTGTTGTCTTTTAAATCTCTGATTATTTGTTTGACTTCTTGTAATGTGGGGGCTTCTGAATCTGGATTAGGTGTTGGTTTTTCATAGGTGAATTGTTCTTTCGGAGATTCACAGTTTAAAAGGTCCATGAAATGGTTTGCTAGGAGTTCACAATTTCCCTTATTACTTGTTTCCAAAGTCCCATCTGTACGTTTGAAACAGAGACTAGGTGCATGGTAATTGGATAATTCTTCTCTGAATGTTCTGTAGAAGTTCCATGTATTGTTTTTCTTGAAATCTTCTATTTCTGCCAGTCTGTTTTGATCATATTTTCGTTTTTCAGATCTGATGATTTTTGAGGTTTGTTTCTGTGTTTTGAAGAATTCATCACGATTTTGATCAGTTTTATGGGAACTCCAGTTTAGCCAGGACCTAATTCTGACTTCTATGGCCTTGTCACAGGTGTCATTCCATCACCTGTGTTTGCGTTTCCTTGGGGGGTTGCTGATGTTTTGTGAAGCTTTCAAGAGTGTGTCCTTGAGTTCTAGCCAGTTTTAAGGAACATCGTTGGAGATATTCGCAAGGAAATTGTCTGAGTTCTGTCTTAGAAATTCAGGATCGATTCTTGGGTTTCTGATTGTTTTGGTTTTCTTCCTGTTGGGTTGAAACTTTACTTTAACAAGAGATAGGTGGTGGTCGGAGTCAATAATTCCCTTTTTGACTTTAACGTTCATAATTTCTTTTTGGTTTTTCTTGGAAATAGCCACATGGTCTAGTTGAAATTCTCCTAAATGCATGTTCGGGGATCTCCATGTCATTTTCTTTTGTGGAAGTGCCAGGAAATGGGTTGACATCAATTTCAGATCGAAATTCTCGCAGAAGCCAATTAAACGTTCTCCATTTTTATTGGTTCTTTTGTGAGCAGGGTAAAGTCCTACAGTGGTCCTAAATTTCTTCTCTTTGCCAATTTGTGCATTGAAGTCCCCCAGCAGAATTTTGACATGATGTTTTGGAATTTTGGCTGTACTTTCTTCTAGTAATTCCCAGAAGTCATCTACCTTCTGTGGGTCTTTTTGATTGTAATTGTTTGTAGGTGCATGTGCATTGATTAGTGTATAAGCTTTGTTCCCTGATTTGATTGTCATTAGCGAAATTCTTTCAGAAGGAGATGTAAAGTATAATACCGAATTTGTGATATTTTTTATCACTGCAAAACCAGTGCCAAATTGTAATATTTTGTTAGGGAGGAGGGTAGCTGGTTTACCTTTATAAATTCTATAGTTTCCTGACTCAAAATTATTTTTGTCACTGTACCTAGTTTCTTGGAGTGCCAGAATTTGGATGTTGAGTTGGTCTAATGTATCTGTTAAATGCTTCAACTTTCCAATTTTGCGAAGCGTGTTGATGTTTAAAGTGTCAATAAAATGTTTTTCCTTTGGGCGAAGAGATTTGGGAAGCTCCGATACATTCCCGCATGATGTACTTGGTCCCCCAGAATCCGATGACTGAGAAAACCTAGTATGAATACTAGGGCGTGGGGTAGTAGTATCATTAACTGACGTTGCCATCATGCTACTAAGTTGAAGATAATGGGGAGATTGATCTTTGTCAATCTCATAGTTACAACTAAGGTATTGAGCCTCAGGGGTTGCCTCAAGATGTTTTCTGGCTGTGCCTGTTTTTGGTCCACGAGAAGTATTTTATTTCCCTCAAGCCCTCCGGACAAGTCCGGCGAGCCCCCCGATCCGCCACCTGGGATGCGCCCGATAGGGGAACAGGCAAAAAACCCCACGGGATTATTATTATTATTATTATTTATTTATTTATTTAGCGCATGGCATACAAATGAACAAAAATAACCAATGAACCAATCTACAAACAAATATCTAGATCTTGTATGTACTCAATACATTTTGGGGTTGCCATCAAGAAGTCTTCATATGGCCCTCCATATGCTCTGATGCTGCATTCCTCCCTGATGTGTTTAATAGTTTGTCGCGGTGCACCACAGTCGCATAGCGGCGAGGAGAGCACTCGCCATTTAAAAAGTGAATCCCCAAATCTTCCGTGTCCCGTCCTGAGTCGGTTGAGCATTGACCATACCTTGCAGGGTTGATCAAACCCTGGAACTGTCTTATCGATGCATGGCATTTTCTGGCATGTAGCCGGAGCATTTTGCATCCATTCTTCCCTCCAGGAATCGGTGATGTTGAATCCGATGTGATTGATCTCGGCTGCAAGAGGTGGATGTCTCGAACGAAGTCGTTTGATTTTGAGGTCTGAGATGTCAGAGTGTACCGGTAGTCCAGGGTTTGCTAGGATCTTGTTGTATTCTCTGATCAAAGCTACTTTCCTTCGCAGAAGAAGAGGAGAGGCAACAGGAGGAAAACATTGTAAATCCCGGAGCAATTCGGAAGTGGCTTTTTATTGATGGAAGACTGCCTAAACATCTTGATGAATTGGCATCTGACAATGATACAAAAGATAGGAAGTACAAGAGATGAGCATCCGAATATGTAGGTAAAAATGGAGAAACAAACTGGAATGTCCACTGTCCTCCTCACAACAGAGGCACAAGTGACTTAATTCAATGCCTTGCTATTGTGAAAACTGAAAATAAAATTTGCCTTCTGCAGCATGGAGGCTGTTCTTTACAGATGAGATTCTATATAACTAATTAGAGCATACAAAAAGTTTGTACAAACTATACAATAGAAAGGGACACTTTCAATTCATCAAGAGTTGACAAGGAAGCATTTATCAGAAATGTTACATCTGATGACACTACAACAAGACAATGCAGAATATGTTATAAACTTGCTCCGATCGAGTGTGTGTTATAAGGCGTCAGAAGGCATATCATTGCTGGATGTAACATACAAGATTCTTTCTAAAGTCCTTTTAAACAGGGCAGAGCCACAATTGGACCCACAACTTGGGAAATACCACGGAGGTTTTATAAAGGGTAGATCCTGCTCTGAACAAATACTAAGGTGTTAGAAGGCAAGACCAATTTTTCTGTGAGAAAATGCATGACCATAAATGAGATGTTTGAATCTTTTCAAGAAAGCAGTACTTTCCAGCAGTATGTAAAAACCAAACCAGCAAAATGTATTAAAATTTTTGCCCTAATCTGTGCAAAACCTTTTTATACTATGAACATGAAGGTACAGTATATGTGAGGACCCAATCTGATGGGCCATACAAAGTAGAAAATTCAAGATTGGCGGTAGGATCTACACTCATTCAACCAGAAGTGATACCGGCAGAAATATAACTACCGTACCAATGACTGGTATACTTCAATTCAATTGACTGAACATCATCTCAATGTCCACAACACTGGTAGGAACACTAAAGAGAAGAAACAAGAAATCCCACCTGAAGTTATGAATACCAAACTCCACCCAGTCAATTCAAATATGTTCACCTTTAGGGGTAAACTGACGTTAGCGTCATACAGTGCTAGTAAAACAAAATAGTGGTTCCACTGTTATCAACAATTTTTTTTATTTATCCGTGTCCAAAATATCTACAATATATTTACAACTACTCTATTTACACTTTGTTTTTCCAGTATTCAACTCTCGAGATGGCACATTCATTGGCTTCCACCAAATCCTTCATACTACATGGTTTAGGCAGATTTCTACAGATGAGGTATCCATGATCTTGCTTTTCACCACACTCACACAAATCTTGATCCTCCGTACCCCCACCTTTTCATGTTGGTTTTACATCGTGTCACTCCAGATCTTAATCTGTTAAGTGTCTTCCAATGTCCATATTGAAGATGATGTCCTGCAGCTGGCTTCTCTTTCACTTGCCATAATCCTACAGGCGACTTCCTTCTCCAGAGTTCCTTTTGCCGAGATTCAGCTGATGATTGGATTGACATTGTTGTTTGTAGGAAGCTTTTCCTCTATTTCAATCTTGATGGGTGGGCGTGAAGTCCAATCATTGGATGTCTTGGATCTATTTCGTGCTGCTGTTTCTCAATCTCTGCTGCAACTTGTCTCCTAACATCTGGATGTATTACTCCCATAAGTGGAAAGATATTATTAAGAGGAGGTGGTCGTAAGCAGCCTGTAACAATGCAACCTGTCTCATGGAGGGCAACATCCACTTGGTTTGTATGATCAGAATTCCTCCAGACTGGAGAAGCATACTCTGCAGCTGAGAAACACAGGGCAAGGGCAGATGTACGGAGGACATTAGGCTGTGCTCCCTATGTTGTGTGTGTGAGTTTCCGAATGAGATTATTCCTGATGCATACCTTCTGTTTGGTATCTATACAATGCTGTTTAAGTTAGGGCATGGTCCAACTTTACCCCTAGATATTTGGGTTGATCACAATGGTTTAATTTGTGTCCTTTCCAGGTTACATTAAACTCCTTTCTTGCTTCCTTGTTGCGCAGATGGAATGCACATACCTGAGTTTTCTCTGGATTGAGTTTCAGGTGGTTCTCGTCATAGTAGACAGCTAGTTCTTCAAGAGCAGATATCAGTTTTAATTCTACTTCTTCAAATGTCACTCCTTGAGCAGCAAGAGCTGTGTCATCTGCGTAGATGAAAGCCCTGGTTCCGGTGTTAAGTGGCTTATCATTGGTATAGATGTTATATAATATTTGAGCCAACACACTTCCATGGGGAAGGCCATTCTTTTGACATCTCCATCGACTTTTCTTGTCCTTAAGAGTGACAAAAGAAAGTCTGTTCTGGAGCAGGCATTGAATAAATTGTGTCAGTCGATAGTCTTTGGTTGTTGAATACAGCTTCCTTGTCATTCTCTTATGATTCACTGTATCATGAGCAGCCCTGAGATCAACAAAAGCAACTCCTGTTATTTGTTTCATCTCATATCCATCCTTGATATGCTGGGTTAGATTAAGTATCTGACCAGAAGATGACTTCCCTGGTCTGAAACCCGATTGTTCCTTTATAATCTTTCTGTTGATACAATCAGAAATACGGTTCAATATCCTCTCTAGAATTTTGAAAAGACAGAGAAGAGATACGGGTCTGACATTTTTGGGGTCATTTGGCTCTTTTCCTGGTTTAAGCAAGGCCACAACTTTCGCTTTGTGCCAGATCTTTGGAGTCAACATTCTAGTCACACACGTGTTCATCAGTTTCAAAATCCAGTTGATAGTTATAGTTATGTTTTATTTGCTCTGTTCTTATGTCATCCAAGCCGGCAGCTTTGTTATTTTTCATACATTTGATGGCAGTTCTCAGTTCTTCTTCTGTGAATGGTGTGCCAGGGTGGTCATTCTCCTCTTCATACCGTTCGATTTTTATTTCTCTGGATCTTCTTGTGGGAGGCTAGGGGTACCAGATCCATAATAGACTACATCTTAACAGACTTTGAATTCAGAAAATCTGTTAGGAATGTACGAGTTATTCCAGGGATTTTTCGATGACACAGACCACTATCTGATCTGTAGTGAACTAAGTATCTCTAGGCCTAAGGTAGAGAAAGTTAAATCTGTCTGCAAACGAATAAGGGTAGAAAATCTCCAGGACGAGGAAATTAGACAGAAGTACATGGATATGATTAGTGAGAAGTTTCGAACAGTAGACAGTAAGCAGGTTCAGGATATAGAAAGTGAATGGGTGGCATACAGGGATACTGTAGTAGAAACAGCAAGGGAATGCCTAGGAACAACTGTGTGTAAAGATGGGAAAAGGCGAACAGCTTGGTGGAATGATGAAGTGAGAGCAGCTTGTAAACGTAAAAAGAAGGCTTATCAGAAATGGCTCCAAACAAGGGCCGAGGCAGACAGGGATTTGTATGTAGATGAAAGAAACAGAGCGAAACAAATAGTTGTTGAATCCAAAAAGAAGTCATGGGAAGATTTTGGAAACAACCTGGAAAGGCTAGGTCAAGCAGCAAGGAAACCTTTCTGGTCAGTAATAAAGAAACTTAGGAAGGGAGGGAAAAAGGAAATGAACAGTGTTTTGAGTAATTCAGGTGAACTCATAATAGATCCCAGGGAATCACTGGAGAGGTGAAGGGAATATTTTGAACATCTTATCAACATAAAGGGAAATCTTCCTGGTGGTGTTGTAAACAGCCAAGCTCATGGGGAGGAGGAAAATGATGATGGTGAAATTATGCTTGAGGAAGTGGAAAGGATGGTAAATAAACTCCATTGTCATAAGGCAGCAGGAATAGATGAAATTAGACCTGAAATGGTGACGTATAATGGGAAGGCAGGGATGAAATGGCTTCATAGAGTAGTAAAATTAGCATGGAGTGTTGGTAAGGTAACTTCAGACTGGGCAAAAGCAGTAATTGCACATATCTATAAGCAAGGGAACAGGAAGGATTGCAACAACTATTGAGGTATCTCATTGATTAGTATACCAGGCAAAGTATTCACTGGCATCTTGGAAGGGAGGGTGCGATCAGTCGTTGAGAGGAAGTTGGATGAAAACCAGTGTGGTTTCAGACCACAGAAAGGCTGTCAGGATCAGATTTTCAGTATGCGCCAGGTAATTGAAAAATGCTACGAGAGGAAGAGGCAGTTGTGTTTATGTTTTGTAGATCTAGAGAAAGCATATGACAGGGTACCAAGGGAAAAGATGTTCGTCATACTGGGGGACTATGGAATTAAAGGTAGATTATTAAAAGCCATCAAAGGTATTTATGTTGAAAATTGGGCTTCAGTGAGAATTGATGGTAGAATGAGTTCTTGGTTCAGGGTACTTACAGAGGTTACACAAGGCTGTAATCTTTCACCTTTGTTGGCTTTGGTGGTTTATAGACAGATGTAATAGTGCAGGATTTAATTTCAAAGGTCAGGATTTCAATGTCATCTACACAGGTCAAGTCTGCAGATAAAATGTTAGTGCCCTGTTTAATGAAAACTGCACACTCATATTGTTTATTAGGTCTTCCCAGGATAAGTTTCATTCCATTTACCTTTGGTCGGCGATCATTTTACCCTCTATGTCTCCTGAATCAGTAGGATATCACAATTATGTTTTAATAATAATAATAATGTTATTTGCTTTACATCCCACTAACTACTTTTACGGTCTTCGGAGACACCGAGGTGCCGGAATTTAGTCCCGCAGGAGTTCTTTTACGTGCCAGTAAATCTACTGACACGAGGCTGTCATATTTGAGCACCTTCAAATACCACTGGACTGAGCCAGGATCGAACCTGCCAAGTTGGGGTTAGAAGGCCAGCGCTTTAACCATCTGAGCCGCTCAGCCTGGCAATTATGTTTTGTGCAAATGTCAGATAATAAGGCTTCCTTCTCTGGTGAAATTCCCTCTATATTAATTGAGATTGTTACTAAAGCTGGCATTGAAAAATGCTGTTTGAAGTTCATAACAACTAATAAGTTAGTGTTTCGGTGATGGAAGAATCAGTTGCTGAGGATTCCTCACAAAGCATCATTTGGATGATATGAATCCAGAATCAGATGATGCTAAAAAATCATACATTCTTAATTTTCTCAATTCAACAAAGGAAGGTGTCAATGTTGTCAATGGGTGCAACTCAACATATTCTGTATCAAGAACCATCCACTGGCTACTAGCGGTGTTCGTATTCCCTACTGAACATCATGGGGTTGATCTTTTTTGTTTATAAACATAAACAAGGACAGTTCGAGCTAGGCAAAAACTTTTTCCTGTAACAGCTTGCAAGAGAGCTTTGTCAACATTATTTGATGTATAGCAGCATCCAGGCACAACTACCTCGTCCACTACAACAAAACTTCAGACAAAGGCTAGAATTAGAAACAGAAGAAAGGCCAGCTCCAAGGAAAGACACTGTATACACTAACGTCAGTTTACCCCTAAAGGCGAACATATTTGAATTGACTGGGTGGAGCTTGGTATTCAGAAACTCAGGTGAGATTTCTTGTTTCTTCTCTTTAGTGTTCCGGACATCGAGATGATGCTCAGACTATGGAATTGAAGTATACCAGTCATCGGTACGGTAGTTATATTTCTGCCGGTATCACTTCTGGTTGAACGAGTGTAGATCCTACTGCCAATCTTGAATTTTCTACTTTGTATGGCCCATCAAGTTGGGTCCTCAAATATACTGTACCTTCATGTTCATAGTATAAAAAGTTTTTGCACAGATGAGGGCAAAAATTTTAATATATTTTGCTGGTTTGGTTTTTACATACTACTGGAAAGCACTGCTTCCTTGACTAGATTCAAGCGTCTCATTTATGGTCATGTATTTACTCACAGAAAAGTTGGTCTTGCACTTCTCAATGACGCCTTCTAACACGCACTTGATCGGAACAAGTTTATAACATATTCTGCATTGTCTTGTTGTAGTGTCATCAGATCTAACATTTCTGATTAATGCTTCTATGTCATCTCTTGATGAATTAAAAGTGTCCCTTTCTATTGTATAGTTTGTACAAACTTTTTGTGTGCTCTAATTAGTTATATAGAATCTCATCTGTAAAGAACAGCCTCCATGCTGCAGAGGGCAAATTTTATTTTCAGTTTTCACAATAGCAAGGCATTGAATTAAGTCACTTGTGCCTCTGTTGTGAGGAGGACAGTGGACATTCCAGTTTGTTTCTCCATTTTTACCTACATATTCGGATGCTCATCTCTTGTACTTCCTATCTTTTGTATCATTGTCAGATGCCGATTCATTAGGATGTTTAGGAAGTCTTCCGTCAATCAAAAGCCACTTCCGAATTGCTCCAGGATTCACAGTCTTTTCCTCCTGTTACCTCTCCTCTTCTATATATTTATTTTAACTATGCTTTTTTTAGTATAATTGTAAACTGCTTCTCCTAGTCAGAAGTATGATTTTTTAAAATTTTCAATAATTATTGCAAAATGTACAGTGCTAATGCTGTGAGTGAAGGCAAAGTGCATAAGTGGGTACGAGACTTCAAAGATGGCTGTGACAACGTCCCTGATGAGGCCCGCTCCGGTCACCCATCTCTGATCACAGACGATTTGGTGACTTCATTTGAAGCAAAGATTCGTGAGGACAGACGCTTCACAATAACAGCTCCCTCAAGTGCCTTTTCTGACATGCCTCAGTCAGTGCTTTACAAAATTGTTTTTGAAAACCTAAACTTTAGGAAACTGTGTTGTCGTTGGGTCCCTAAACAACTAACGGAGGCCCACAAAAAGAAAAGTTTTGAATGTTTGATGAAGTTTTTGACTCGTTATGCCGAAGAAGGTGAGAACATGTTGGGTCAGATTGTAACAGGAGACACAACATGGAATTTACATATCACGCTCGAATCGAAGCAACAGAGCATGGAATGAAGACACACACATGAAGGCGAACACACAGGTGAAGGCTAACCAGACTGTCCCAGCGCAAGATTATGGCATCCATGTTTTTGGGATAGGCATGCTGTTTTGTTGGTCGACTTCATGCAACAAGGAACCACTATCAATGCGGAAGCCTACTGCCAAATCTTGAGAAAGCTACGCAAAGTGATACAAAACAAAAGACGCAACATGCTGACAAAGGGATTTGTCTTTCTCCACGACAATGCAAGGCCTCACAGCACAGCTCAGACCGGAGGTTTATTGGACACTTTTGGCTAGGAAGTTTCAGACCACCCACCCTACAACACTGACCATGCACCGGGCGATTACCATCTGTTCCGACACCTCAAACATCACCTCAGCGGCAACCACTACAATGATGACAACGAAGTGAAAGCGGCCATGAACTCTTGGTTATGGGAGCAGGCGGCAAGTTTCTATGAAGAGGGTATTCAAAACTTAGTTGTAAGGTATAAGTGTTTAAAGAAGCTTATCTGCAAATAAATGTGGTGTTTGAAAATCGTCTTTTGTTGTGTAGTTATTTTCAAATGGCTCTTACTTAAAAAAACACGCCTCGTATGTTTAAGCTTTGCTAGTAATGTTTCATAATAGGCCTACTGTAACAAATATAATTTGAAGAGTTTTATCGATATCCAGTTGAAAAGACCGTGTGCAATCCCCCACCCACCTCCCTCAGTTACATCCAGCATGCAACCCTTCTCAGGTTAAGCACTCTGTATGTGTTCAATCTTGACAGAGTTCTGTCAGTGAAAACAATCTAGCATACTCATGCATAAAGGCTGGTCTCCACTGATTAACATTTAACAACAACATGTTTAATGTTAAGAGTGTTAAATGTTGAATACTGTTTCATTTAACATTGTGTCCACACTTAATAAACATGTTAAACTTGACTTTCTTTGTTTATATATAGGCCCTAAATAGTTCATCATAACAATTTGTGGTTATACATTTAGGTGGTGTCTAGTATTTTCAAATAAGGACAATGGACTCAGATAAAGAGGATTTCGCCCTTAGTTATTGCCACTGTTGCTTCTTGTTACGACTTAGAAATGCAGTTTTATTAGACACATTTTCTCTCCTCATCCTTCTCATTGCTTCAAAAGCAAACCAGTTTGAAGTATAAACTTCGTCTGCTCCCGCACCCAACTTATGATTTTTTTTCCAATACTCGACTGTACTGGGAGCGGAGGGACGCTAGGTTTTTTATCAATGCACTCGCGGGAACAATTAAGGATAATTTAGAATTCCTGTAAAATGTTGGCTTTCTTCACTTTATCTCTGCATTCCTTTTATGAGACATCCCATAAACAAGGCCTTTCTATTATATCATTAATTAAGTCCAAAGTAATCTTGCTCAACTCCATTTCTGACTATAAATTTTAGTATAGTGCACAGAGAACGACACACGTGCACGTATCGGTACCAGTACTGTATTTGTAGCTTATAACAAAGAGAATGAGTGTTGCGGAGTGTTGTAACTATAATCCTACTTCACGAGAAGCACGTCGTTTGCATCGTTTGGCTATCTGTTGACATGGAACCGGAAAGGAAGTTGCCTAAGCTGTGCCAACATCTCACGAACAACGAATTGACTCGACATGTTTTCCACTTGGAGCGGAAAACACGCCAACATGTTAAAAGTGTTAACCTCAACATTCCGAGTTATCATGCAAAGTCAATTGGAAGACACAATCACAATATACATGTCAATTGTAACATGTTAAATTTAACATGTTGGTGTTAAATATTAATCAGTGGAGACCGGCCTTAAGATCGACGGCAGTTGTTATCACACAGTTTGCACATGCATAGATGGTTAATACGATATTTCTCCACTGTGCATATCTTATGGTGGAATCCATTCAAAGTAAAACATATCAGCACATGACTGATAGCATAGGATGGCTTCATTCCTTGTTGAGCATAGCATCTGTGCCATAATAATCCATTCATATTTCACCTACTTTTCTCCACAGGTGACTCAGGAAACTCCCATAAGTGCCTGTATTTGCTGGGAAAAACATATGGTATTCATCTTTGGTAGTACGTATTTCTCCAAATCCAAGAAATTTTTTTTCTCAGAATCTCTTGTGAAAAATCAAGGGTTCGTCTTGCATTTGCAACCTAACAGTTTATTTCATTTCAATATAGGCACCTGAGCCAAGGCTCTTCTTGGTGCAATACAAATAAATTACAATGGCAGCTATATTCACAATCTGATTACAAAATAAAATACAGTAAGTATATAATTTAACATGGTGTAAGAGATAAGATAGGACAAAGCTTCCTAACCATAATTACCATACTACTTCAGGTATTTAGTTAAATTACTTTTGAAGACAGTAATGAACACCACTGTCAGCTACCACAGTAACCCCGCTGCTTCTTTTCACCTCCAGTGCACACGCACTCAAAAAACGCTACAATCAGTGTCCACCTATTTATTATACATCGCTAGCCATGGCTACTGGTTGTACAGTGCCTCTATGTTACGTCACTGGATCTTGGAAAATAATGGAGAATGACATTCTATTAGCCTCTACAAAAACGTTTCTCATATCCGCAGAATGGCATCAAAACATGAGAGTCTTCGAATTCTTAGAAAGGCCACAGCTACTCAAAGGCACAGAAATAATGCATCTACTGTACCTAAAGCTTAGTAAAATTAAGTTTTATAGACAGCAGGAATATTTTTCAGCCGCAAAAAAATACGGCATAACTAAAGCCAATGTTCGGCGTTGGCGTGAAGACAAAGATAGTCTAAAAATGCGCACTGTACACGAAAAGCATTTATATGATTTTACAAAGCACTACTTAAGCGTGATTTAATATTTTTAAAGGAAAAAGTGGGGGTCATCTTGTATTTGGGGAAATCAATCGTGACGAAGTGATGGTGGTTATTGTTTTTAGAGGAAGTACAACTGTGAAGGAGTATACTGTATTTTGAAAGGCACCTTGTTCTTATTAACACTTCCCACACTGCACATTTTAATTGTGCTTGGTATGAGGATACTGGAGGTTTCTTTTGGCTATATTCAGATTTTTCCTGAAAGATTTGAAATTAATCCCTGCCATGTACTTCTATTTAGATGCTACGACCTAGTGTATATTTTGTAAGTACCATATTTCTCCAAATCCAAGACAACTCCCACTTTTTCCTTCAAAAAGATTAAATTAGGCTTAAAATGTGCATTCTGAAATCATAATTTTATTTACATCAAATTTCAAATTTAATTTGAGAAAAATATCAACACACACAAGTATCATGTAGAGCCTACCTAATTCCTTAATCATTTTCTTTGAGGTATATGATGATGCCTTTGAAAGTTCAGGAAATTCCTCTTTGCAAACCCGCATTTGTATCACATCTTGTGTTAGGGCCATTCTGACCTTGCATTTTTCGTGCACATACCACACAATTTCATGTCCAACTTCTTTAATGCGCTCTTGTTGCAGGCTGCTGAATGCCTTTCTGGTACAGTATGCATTTTTAAACTATCTTTGTCTTCATGGCAATGCCTATCATTGGCTTTAGTTATGCCGTATGTTTTTTTCCAGCTGCAATATTATTCTTCAATTCCATGTGTTTAATAACCATTAACTTAAAATTGGCATCATAATATCAATGAAAACCAGTTGACACTTTGCCAGCAATACCTGTTCCACGTGTGTCTACAATATGACGATCCATAACGAAAATATTCCTGCTGTCTATAAAACTGTTACCAGTACTTTTACTAAGCTTCTGGTACAGTAGACAGGTTATAACTCCGCCACTGAGTAGTCGTGGGCTTTCTAAGAATTTGAAGGATCGCATCCTTGCTATTCCAATTCAAATGACATTTCCTGCGCAGCTGGGGTTCGGAAGTACATTATGGTCGACCTTGCAGTTAGTTCACGAGAATAATGTTTTAATGCCATTTTGCAGATTTCATAAACGCTTTGTAGAGGCTAGTAGAATGTCATACTCTCTTCACTATTTTCTGAGAACCAGTGATTTTACACAGAGAGGCACTCTACAACTGGCTGCCATGGCTAGCGATGTATAGGCTCAATAAAGATGCGAACATTGAAAGTCAAGAGTTTTGTTCGCGCGCGCAGGGAGGTAAAGGGAAGTAGCATGGTTACCGTGGTAGCTGCCAGTGGTCTTCATTAGTGTTAGGTTGCGAATGCAAGCCGACCCTTGATTTTTCACATGAAATTCTGAGGAAAAAAGTCTTGGATTCAAAGAATATGGTACTTGAAACCCTACACCACACGATGAATGAATGGCATTTGTTTAAACTAAAAACATTCTGCAATACAGACAGTTAAATATTAAAATGTACCCACGGGAGTATTAGCTGATTCAAGCAATGTTCAGCTATAAAGGGGAAAAGGTTAAGACAGTGGCTTTGACTCTTTCGAAGTATCGTCATATTCCTTTCGTTGAGGAAATCCCAGGTAACTTTTATTCTGTCTGTTGTTATCAGCAAAATCTTGAGTTGGAAGATTTTCAGAACAGTACCCAGTGACAACTGACCGAGATGTTTCATTTCCTATATAACTGCTATAGCTGATGCTGATCTTCCATTAATATGGTCCGTGAAGATGCTTCCATTCATTTGCAGTGTTATTCCCAAATATTTAAATTTAAAGAAAAGTAATAGTGGACTCAAGGGATCACATTTGAGTACTCTGATCGTCTGTTGCAGTGGTTCAGATGTTGTGTCATCAGTTTGAATATAGTTTTCCCTGATATGTTTCTTACCAGTCTCATGGCATGAACCTTGCCTTTGACAATTTCCAACTTCTGAATAAGTATGTTCCTCTTAATGAATTTGAGTGCTTTTGTATAATCTATGAAAATGGCATGGAGTTTTCCCTTTCGGTTGTCTTAGTGTGTTGTCTATGTCTTCCCTTAGGCACCTCTTTGGTTGTGGAGTACATCATTATCATCTTCTTCTGAAGCTGTATATTCCTCAGGAATTGTGACTTCCGATTTCTTGAATAGACTCTTCTTTAGTATGGATGATAGGAGTTTGGAGCTATTCCCTGATGTGTTCAGATCACTTACCTTTTATTCAACTTTTATAAATTGTTATGTCAGAGAGTGTGATTCCATTATATGAATAAAAATACAACATCAAAGTATTATACATTTATTTCTATTAAAATAAATAAAGAAATCTCTACAGATCAGGTCTTGTTATTATCGTAGGGGTCAGCAATTCTTTTATAAACTGCTAGGAATTTCTCTCCATTGTTGCGAGTCACCTTCTGGCCCTCTTCCGAGCTTTCAAACACCTTCTCCACAACAGGGTCAGTTTGCTGATAAAGAAAAAAAAAAGACAAGAAAATTAAGCATTATGTGTATATATTTGTAGTCTGTCTAATTTATGCCATTCAAAATAAAAAAGACGGCTTAAAATTTATCACACCAAACAGTTGTACGTTAATAATAATTAAAAAGTGGACTGACAACTACAAAGGCAGTGTAAAATATAGGTATTGTTTATAAAGGATTAGTATATCAGCTATTACTCATTAAAAATTGAATCTATCAATATTTTGAAATCAATGAGGAACAAAGATATAGCTAAGAGAGACTACAAGGAGTATAAATGATTTTTGGACTGTTGTTAATGTTGTTAAATATGTAAGTAAAGGTGTCTCTTGCTCCTATTGTTCATTGAATGGCGTGTGACCTCCTGGTGCAGGTCTTTTGAGTTGACGCCGTATAGGTAACCTGAGCGTCTATGAGGATGGGCCCCTATCTATGATGACTTCTAATGATTATGACGGCACACACACCCAGCCCTGAGTCATCCGATTACATCAATGAAGGTAAATCGAACCTGGGACCCCTCTGGACCAAAGGCCAGCACACTAGCTACATAGCCATGGAGCCAGACTCTTGCTCCTATATCATCAAACCCAATAGTAGATGATGCCTCAGTTCTAATTGTGGGATCTATTGTGTAGCCATTCTTGAGCCCGGTGGTATGACTATCATGTCAATCCAGTGGCTTGAACCAGCCTGAGACAAACCATGAACCTCCTCGTAGAATGTGTACTGATTGAATTTTCACTGTAATGGTAGGCCCGCTTGCATACCATCAGTCACAATAAGGTTTGGAAGCTTTCATTTTAATGGTAGACACTCACTCTCCACCTGCCTTTTTACATCCTCAGAAAGACTATCTTACTGGTTTTCCCAACTGAAATGAACAACATTACAATGACATCAGTAGGGATGGCGCAGTTAAAAGCAATGCTTTCATATGAAATACTCGATCAAATCACAAACCACACATTTTCTCACTTTTAACGAACAGGTCTAAGCTCCTGATATTACAGTCCAAAGTTCCAGAGCTGGGATGACCAAGCCGCAGACAGCCATGATCCGTGAACACCCTTCATCTTTTTCGGCAGGGAAGAGGTCGAATAGTGGAGACTCCCAGGGCAAAAATCATGCCCTTTTACTAATCTGTTTCCTAGGACTACACGATGAGTCTGTAAACATCAATTCACTACACTGGCAGCGGAAAAATCTATCTGATTTGGAGGCAAATTTCTCCTCCAAGCCAGAGGAGAAACCTGCTCTTCACTGCTAACTTGAAATAAAATAAATGTAGAATTTAATAAAAGTCAAGAGGAAGAAGGTTAAGAAACGGCTCTTTTCAGGGTTGAATTTTGAGTCATTTAGTGAATTGTGGTGCTATAATTTGAAATACGACTAAATTGTTGTTCTAGACCAGGCCATACTACCACCACTACTACTACTACTAAAGTGAGCCTCAGTCGTAAGTATGCACACTGCTCATTCAAAACAGCGCGTCAGAGTGGGGTTCGAACAGCTGGAATACTATGATGAACCGGTGTGTTACGTACCAGCTGTATCAGAAAATGTATGAACCAGAGGAATGGCATGCTAAAGAAGAAAGTTTTCTAACTCCCCGGCTATTTTCCGCCAGTAATCAGTCAGGCTATTATACTCGGTATGCAGCAGTAATCCCATCTATCGGAGTTGAGAGGCAGCATAAGAGACAAAGAACACCGCCACAAACAATGGTCAATGTAACGTTATTGTTCATCAATGTTATGCACTTTCAATATTGTAGGCCTTCACATTTAGTTTTCTTCCGACTCTGAAATACCACTCCTATCATAGTCGGTACAGTAAAACTGAATGAAATACACATGTTCGGAAATTGTATTCTCTGTAACTTTTGTTATGTAGTATGTTTTGGTAGGATCAATAACATAGGTATTTAAAAATTAAATTTTAGGCGCCTTCCCCTAAACTAGATTTAAATCCCGTTTGAATAAAATTGTTTATAGCTTAGACTGTAGTTTCTTATTCCCCGTCTCTATATACCGATTTTCATTAAATTCTGTTAACCCATTTTCTTGTGGCTCGGTGTTGGTATGGACTTAGCAACAAAAATACAAATTCATGAATATCTGTGTTATCATAGCCGGTACGGTAAAAATGTATAAGACAAAATTAGCCAGAAATTTAATTCTATATAACTTTCGTTATGTAGTATTTATCGATACGACCACTAATAATATAAATATTTGAAAATGAAATTTTAGGCCTTCCCCTAAACTACCATTTCAATAGCATGAATAAAATTATTTATGGCCTAGATTGTAGCGACTTATTCCCAGACTTTGTATACCGATTTTTATTAAATTCTCTTCAGCCATTTTCTAATGATGCGTGTACATACATACATACATACATACATACATACATACAGACTTGAATGCAACCTATTACAAATGTACAAGCTTACACTCCCCACCATTATATAGTCCTTCATAATGATAAATTTAGATTACTGTAAATATCTCATTTTGTTAAGTAACTTACCAGTTCCTCCTCGGTTAGACGGACAAATAAAGGGTGTTCATCAAGATGTTTCACCATCCATTCATGCAGGTCCTTGACATCAGTGATAGTGTATACTACTCCCTAGAAAGAAAAATACTCATTTAATACTCATTTTAAAATGTTATGTGATGAAATAGTTATTTACATTACAAGGCTGAAAAACAGATTTTCCATTTGAATTGAGATGTTTTAGAAACAAATATGTGAAACACTTTCATTCATCTAACATAAAATATTTTATTACATACAGTATTGAATGTTTTTATCCATTAAATCCATTATGCTCAGTGTAGGGCTCACAATCAATCAATCAATGACATGCATTTAGGGCTGTTGTCCAGATGGCAGATTCCCTACCAATTGTTTACCTGCCTTTTACTTGATCATTTTCAAAGAACTTGGAAATTTATCAAACATTTCCATTGATAATTTATTCCAATCCCTTAATCCTCATCCTATAAATTAATGAAAAAATGAAAATGAAAACCTACAACCTGTTTTCCAGTCTTTGACCGGGTCAGGGATGTGATGAATGAATCATATATAGGCTATTAGTATGATGGGGTCGCCACTCACAAAGTGATTAATTAATGACTGATAGATGCTATGAAATGATAATGGAGAGTGTTGCTGGAATGAAAGATGACAGGGAAAACCGGAGTACCCGGAGAAAAACCTGTCCCGCCTCCGCTTTGTCCAGCACAAATCTCACATGGAGTGACCGAGATTTGAACCACGGTATCCAGCGGTGAGAGGCCGACATGCTGCCGTCTGAGCCATGGAGGCTCCCCTATAAATTAATATTTACTACAATTTATCCTCTCGAATTCAAACTTCATCTTCTATTACGATCTTTCCTACTTTCAAAAGTTCCACTCCAAGTTCTTAGTCTACTAACGCCATCCACCACCATCTCTCCACCGACAGCTCAAAACATACCACATATTTCAGACTAAAAATTTTATTTTCTGTATTGACAGTTCAACTCTTACAATAATATACATGTATTTATTTACCATCCTGTTTGATACATTATTTCATCTCTTAAGACGAAGTATTAAGTTTATTCAGACATGTTTCGACTACTTATGAGTCATCTTCAGTGACCTATATTAATTCAAACATTATCAGATTGAAATATATGTATACACTGTAAAGTTCTTATTACCTGTATTTGGGATATTTACAGTCCAGTAAAAAAAAGTATTAGAGTTAATAATACATAACACTGCAAGGCATAGCCTTTTGTCTGTTGTAAAATATGCTCTTGATATATTTTGTAAGGAGTATTAAAATCTATTAAAATCCTGCCACTCTTCTACAGTTCAAACAGGACGTTGCTGGTACGTCTTGGTTCTACATATATATTGCGGTATGTTCTGGGCAAATTTATGTTTCAATATTTTTCCTCCTAGTGAGTGTAACCGTAAATAGGTATCATCTGTAATGAAAATGATAAAAAAGATAATAATGCATGTTTAAAACGAAAACTAAGGTTAAAACATAGATTGTATTAACTTACATTTTTGACCACTTAACTGTTCTGGATCTGTTGTTTTTGGAGTCTGCCTCTCAAGTGCTGTGTTCCTATTGGTGTAATATGGTTACTGCTGTAACGGGGGAGGAAGGTCTTACAGGAAGGGGCGGAGTAAATTGTGTGAGTGTAGGGAGGGTGTGGTTCTTGTGTTGTAGTACTGATTGCAAATGATTGGCATGAATGTTTCCATATGCATTGGTATATTTCTTTTTTCATTAATTTAATTTAAAATATATGAGGGATTCTTATATTGATCAATGTTAATGTAGATGCTCTCTAAATATTGAGTACAGGGTCCTTTTGTCCATTACATAGGATTTTTAAGTCTTTATCTACACCCAGGAAACTGTAAATGATGATGAAGATGATGATCTATTGTGGTATAATTATAACCGGAATCCTTATGATGGTTACTCATGGCAGAGAAACTATTATATTTAATGGCATTAATACGTTCTGTATATCTTGTTGTAAAATTTCTACCTGATTTTTCATTTCCATTACAGACGATACCTACGTGACGGTTACTTACTAGAAGGAATATTATTACGACATAAAGTTCCCCAATACATACTCTAATATATATGTAAAACCGAAGTCTACCAGCAGCATACTATTTGAACTACAGAAGAGTGGCAGGATTCTAATACATTTTAATAGTCCATATAAATTACAAGAACAACATATTTTACAACAGACAAAAGGCTCTGCCTTACAGACTCTAAATATCCCAAATACAGGTAACAAGAACTTTACAGTGTATACATATATTTTAATCTGATGTTTAAATTAATATAGGTCACTGACGACCACTCATAAGTAAGGAAAATTCTAAATTCCCATGGAGGGAATTAGATATTTTTCACCAATAGAGCATGTCAAAAATGTCAAAAACATATCAGATGTAAGGCTTTTCAGGCATTTGCTCTATTAACCAGCGTTTTGGCTTAGGTCTGACACTAGACTCATCAGAGTGGGATGTATCAGACCCTACCCATTGACACTGGGGTGTATGCAGGCAATCAATCAATCAATCAATCAATCAATCAATCAATCAATCAATCAATCAATCAATCAATCAATCAATCAATCAATCAATCAATCAATCAATCAATCAATCAATCAATCAATCAATCAATCAATCAATCAATCAATCAATCACAAGGTTATTTCACTCCCAACACCATAGTGGTGTATGGGCGGGCCACCAGTTAAACGTGTACAAATACAGAGACACAATACGCGACACTGAGCGAGATATAGAGGGACAGCTATTGGAGCCCTCTCTAGCGAGTAGACCTGAAAACTACTGATTCTGTCATAAGAGCACGTGTATTTATGTGTGAAGTTTTTGGTGTTATTTATATGTTTTCAGTGAGTTGATATAATTAAATGGTAGCGTGTGTCATTCCTTGATATCTCCTCTCAACATGAGGGGAAAGGTATGTGCTGTGTTTGGCTGCAGTAACTATGAAGTAGAGAAGAATACGCTGTCTTTCTTTTGCTACCCTCGTGACAGGAAAATGTAAGCAATATTGTGTTTGCATATATATTCTCCCACTGACAAAGAGATTTTTATAGTACTTCATAACATTCTGACCTGCTCGACCCATATTTTAACTGGCTTGAAATATAATACGCATATTTTATTGTATAGTGCAGCAGTTAACCTTCAATACCGATGTGTTGTTGTATGTGTGATCTGTGGGTTTTGAAATGTCACAGGAGTGATTTGGATAAGGTGTACAAGAAAGAAGGGATGTTACACTTATATAAGAAATGTAAGATCCGTTCAGATCATTTCCAGGCCAGCGACTTTAAAATCCTCGACTATACAACCAAGGGTATGTTACGGTACATTTTTATTCTAATTGTATGTAAATATTCCTCAAAGCATCACTATCGACAACAATTTCATACTTTTCTTTCTTTTATCCCTCTTCTCAGATTGAAGCTGGGATTTTATAGATTTTCCTTCTGTTAGTAGGCTTCATGTTAAGAGGAAAATTGTCCTGCTTTTAAATGTTAATTCATTGCATCATGTATGTAAGGAATGTGCCGATATTTTTATTGACAAGTGTCTTAATGTGATGGTACAATGTTTTTAAATGATAAAAAAGACAAATTGAACCATAAAAGTTCAGGCAGGAATGCCAAAGCAAAAAAAGTAATGCATAAATAAAGATCAACCCATTTCACATCTTGTTTATATGTCTAATTTCAGTCTTTAAATAATTCTTCATTCATTTATCCAGAATTGCTTTAGCAACTTAGGAGTTAATATCTCAATAATACTTTCTTTCTAGACGTAATTTATTTATCCATTTCCATTGATATTTGAATTTAGCGAGACTTTTCAGGTCACTAGAAGCGCCACCGTCGAATTGTTTCCCATCTTATCAAGGCTAAATCCGTGTCGCATATGTTTCTAATGTATTTGACGTGTAGCTCTTTGGCCGTATATAATAGAAAAGGATCATAGAAGAGTTAAAGTGTAGGGGGTATGTGTTGTACATACCATACGAGGAAGAAAGATATTGAACTGGCGCAAGGACACAGTGACAACAAGCCGGGACCCAGGGAAGACCCGCAATGCACACCCCCACAAACACCAAAGGGAGAGGGGACGAGAAATTTATTTTGTATCTACGTATCTCGGGCGCGCATTCCAGAAAAAGTTGTAACGTAGAGTTACATAAGTGTATTACATATATTGAGCTGGTACAATGGGTGGGTTCGGTATGAAGTTGGAGTAAGCAGTAGGGTAGTGTTGTGATAGAAGGTAGTAGAGGGTTGTGGTAATATTGGTGATGGAAGTGGCAAGTAGGCGAAGAAGGTCCAATATCGGGAGGGGCGGTAGGATGAAGTTGGGTTGTGGAGCGGGTAGGTTGATGGCTTGCGGTGGTGGGGTGGGTGGTGGGAGGCTATGAGAAGGGGTGGTGGAAGGGAAACGAACAATACGAGGTGGGGAGCGAGAATGCTCCACTCGGTAAGTTTTTCTGCGGAGACGGACGCCAGTGGTGATCAGCTGGTCTATGTCGGAGTCAGATGAGAGTTGGAGGCTGATCATGAATGTTGGGCCATGAGTGTTGAATATACGGAACGCTCTACGGGCTAGGACACCTGCCAGTTGGAGTTCCTTCAGTATATCCTGTTCTGTGATTGCAGGGTCAATGCCATGGAGGACACAGCTTGGAGATGGTTGGAGTTGTTGTGCTGCTTCGGCGGTTGCTCGTTCTTGGTAGGCTGGCTGAGCTGCAGAGGTGGCTTCTGTGGGGTTGGCAGCGGATTGCTGGGGACTGAGTAGAGAGACAGGTAGGGAGATGGTGGAGGTAGACATGATAGGAGAAGGGCGACTTGTCATGGGAATAAGGGTAGAAGTAGACGTGGAAGTCTCGGTAGAAGTGCTGCAGGTGGTGAAAGTGGTGATTGTGGATATAATGGTGATGGGGAGTGATGAGGACTGCTGGGGTGTGCTAGGTGGATGGATGTGAACAGTGCAAAGGGGATTAGGAGAATTTAGCGCTTGCTTGACGAGACTCTCGGCAGTAGGGACCACTTTATGCAGGCGGCCATTGATTGTCGCGCCGCTGGTTATGAAAGCTGCCGTGGCTTTTAAACATTGGAAGTAGGCGAGGACTTGCAGCGATCTTGGAGAATCGTCGGTGGGTCCGTCCCGGAGCCAGAGAACATTGTGGATGGGGACGCCAGAGCGTCTAAGTTCTGAGCCGATGAAGCCCTCTGACAGAGCGGTGTCCACGCCCTGGATAACACAGGTGTACATGATGATAGGGGAAGCGACAGCAAACTAGGCGTCTACCGTTTGATTATTCTTGGGCCAACTGAGTTGCAACAGAGAAGAGAGCCTCCCAGCCGAAAAAAATTGTAAGGCGGGACATGATTTTGGTGGATGCAGGTGAACTTACCAGAATCCCTTATAAGGGGCACAGTCTGATAACTGCATGCGAGAGATAAATCTCCACAGTGGAATTATTGCCCACCTAGCAATTCCGAATGGAAAATTCTAAATTCCCATGGAGGGAATTAGATATTTTTCACCAATAGAGCATGTCAAAAATGTCTAAAACATATCAGATGTAAGGCTTTTCAGGCGTTTGCTTTATTAACCAGCGTTTTGTCTTAGGTCTGATACTAGACTCATTATTATTACTTATTAACCAGCGTTTCGTCTTAGGTCTGACACTAGACTCATATGCTGGTTAATAGAGCAAACGCCTGAAGAGCCTTACATCTGATATGTTTTTGACATTTGTGACATGCGCTGTTGGTGAAAAATATCAAATTCCCTCCATGGGAATTTAGAATTTTCCATTCAGAATTGCTAGGCAGGCAATAATTCCATTGTGGAGATTTATCTCCCATATGCAGTTATTGGACTGTGCCTTTTTTTTTTTTTCTAGGGGCTTAACGTCGCAACAACACAGATAGGTCTTATGGCGACGAGAACTGTGCCTCTTATAAGGGCTTCTGATAAGTTCACCTGCATATACCCCAGCGTCAGTGGGTAGGGTCTGACACATCCCACTCTAACATATGAGTAACAACACAATAAAGGTTTCCACCTATTCAATACAAAATATATTCACAATATTTTAAAATTACATGGAACTAGTTTCGACCCATCTAGGGGTCATCATCAGCCACATCAAAGCAAAGATCACTCTTGACGAAATCCTAAGAACATGTTAATTTAACAGTAAGATTATTATGGAATAACAAGTGAATGTGGTAAATGAAAAGAGATGTTAGTATGGGACAGGTGAGTAATAGCTAATAAATATACAAGGAATATACATAAGAGGTTTGGAACAAAGTATAAAAGGGGGCTTAGTGTTGTAAAAATTATATAATCATGGAAAACAGTAAGTCCTTATAATGAGGAATGCAATGTGAAATGACACATATAAAATATATGGCTTAGGAAGAGTGGAGGTGGATTTTCCAAAGAAAAAAACTTCTTTCTTTATTTTTAAAGAAGATTCCTAATACCAATTTTTATGTCTGTAACATGTTAAGTAAAAATAATCATTTTAAATAACTTGCTTTTTCACTTATTTTCACCCCCTTAAGAGGATTTTCCAAAAACAAAAAATGATGTATTAATTTATTTTTAAAGGAGATTTCAAATACCAATTTTCATGTCTGTAACATATTCAGTTTTTAATGTATAAGTAACCTCATAAAAAGAATTAACCCCTTAGTATGTGTTTATTTTTAAAGGTGATTCCAAATACCAATTTTTTACATCTGTGAACTGATAGGTTTTTGAGATATAGATATATTCATTTAACACTAGAACGGCTGACACTCTGGCACTCCTAAAACTGATATTTTAACTGATAGACTTAAGCCAATAATCACACTCTACTACAATTTTTATATTACAAGAACAGAATTTCTTTCAACAAGTTAATCCTTTTAATTAGAAATATTAAGGTGCACACCTATAGAAATACGATTTTTGTATCTTACTGACCTCCAGTCTATATATGTAAATACTATTTTAACCATATCATGTATATAACTACTATTGTAATCTTAACATAAGAGTCATGATCAATGTAACTTGTCTTTGTATAATTGTTCTTGGCTGATGATGACAGAGAATCTGTCGAAACCAGTACCAAATATACAAAAATTGTGATGTTTGAACAGAAATGTAAAACTTTCACACAATATATAGTATTGAAAAGGTGGAACTTATCGTCCTTTCTTTGATGTAAATCTTGATTCAATACGGAACCTAAGGATGAAATTCTTAACGTTAAAAGCATCCCCAGATCAAAAGTTTGGGAAAGCCTGACACTCAGGGGCAATATACCTAGGTATGATAACTGTTACAGCTGTGTGAAGACAACAGTGGGTAGAACAGAATGATTTGGAACTGACAATGGACTAAAACAAGGGAGTGTGTTAGTCACCTTTTACATTCATAATGGTGATGGATGAGATGATAAAGGCTCCATGAATGAGGGAAGGACATGTATGCCCCCTAGTAGCAATATGGAAGCAATCAGAATTAAATGCAAATGGGACACATACTAGCCTATTATGATACTGTGTGGCTGCCCTCATTGTACTCGCATGATTCATTCACGGTACACAATGAGGTCTAAACGTGTGTATGTAGCCTATACATACAGCAGAATCCATTATAGCGAGAATTCAAAACAGCGAAAAATTTACTCACCATAACGGGTTGTCGTTATATCCAATTTTTCGTAAAAGTTAGGAAAACCCCACATACATTAAAATCGGTATGTAATGACAATCCGTTTGTTCAGAACTTGCTTTTTTGCAGATTTCCATACTATAGCTTATTCGTAAGTTATTTCTCTAATTCCCAGACATTGTGAACGCGTATGTTCAATTTCATTCTGAAAAACTGGAGTGGCTTCTGTGGCAAACGTTTCAGTTTTCTTATTCAAAGAGCGTCACCTAACCTAAATTAACCTCATATGTATCATGAAAACATATTTCAAGCACCAGTAGAATAATAACATTTTCACTATAAATTATTCGGGAATAGCCTTTCCAAAATTTAACCAGACACGAGAAAATACAGCGAAACCTCGTAGTCCCGATTCACGTTGTATTAAATTTATTTTAAAATACCTCATTTATCGAGTCACAAATTTTCATTAATACCAGTCAGTACCATCACATTTTTCCCAGCCCTGAACTAGTTCTTTGTCATTCCTTGTGAAACAAATGTGATTTACAACACAGATTAGAGCCTTCACCATGGGAGGCAGGTTGGGGAAACTTAAACGGAAACGGGAAATGACCTTCAATTACGGAACTTTAGAGAGTAAATTATAGCTTTGGGAAGCAAGCCATTAGCCTCAGAAAAGTTCAGTTTTGCTCTCCGGTTATCATTGCTGAATAACCCAATAAGCCTGTGTGTGCTTGTATTTCGCATTCCATTCAGAAGTTAGAAATGTATTCTGTGTTGAGTGCCAAAATGAAGGGTAGTGAATATTTGTCACATGATGTTAGGATTAGGAACATAATCGTGTTAAGTTGACTAGCGTGGTGCATATTTGTCTTGTGGTAGCCCTGTTATAGATACCTGCACCTTTGAGTTTCGACTTGAGACGATCAAAGTGTTGTCACATTCAAGATAACGGTCAAAGTCATTTCTGTCGCACATGGCCGAGTTTAACCTCCAAATAATTCATGGTCGAAGAGTGTGACCAGAAAACAATGTTTAACCCACTGGTCTGAAATATAAGGCTTCAGTTGACATTTGTTTTATAAGGAGTGTGATCTGCAATGTTGCGCTGATACTTTTACGGTGGCCCAATGCAAATGTTTTTATATTTGTTGTCAGGTGTTTTACACACCTTTTAATACACTGTTTTTATTTAATAAGCCTCAGTGGAAAAGGTTTTCATATTTGTTCTCACGTTTTTTATTGCCTTTTAATGCTCTCATCGCATCTTTAGAAACTGTAGATAGCCTATATCTTTCACTGTACCCATGCATACATGGTGTAAAATGCACGCATGTTGGGAAATAACTTATCAAGTGTTTACATATTTGTGTTAGATAGTTTTTATTTGAGTGTTCAATAGTACGTTTTCTCGCTTAACGCATTATCTTTCCTTGTCCCCTGCAGAAACGCCTAATGAGGTTTTACTGAATAAACTAACCTCCGAAATCAGTCATCCACTATGTGCCATATTTTGACGTGTATCACATTCTTGTTTAATTTCAGTACATAGTTTTATAATTAAGTGATTATTTACTTCAGCCTTTATTTCTAACAAGTTAACTACTGGCATCGGCCATGTTATTCACGCATTTATTACAAAAATACGCTCTCTTTCATTTCAAATTGTGCTTCTAGAACACCAGTCGACTAGTATTACTAATAGACTGTGATATTGCCTTCGAGTTCGAATGTCGAGGAGAGAGCTTGCTAATGCACATAGCAAAAAATCTATACCAAAGATGAACGATCACATTCAATATGATTGCTGGAGTGCATAAATATTGATAATGGAAAAAATTACGCACACTTAATCGCTCGTAATAACGGATGCATCAGTGATTGGGTTTTCGCTGTAATATAGGAATTTTCAAGGGACAGAAAAAAGCAGTCGTTATAACGGAATTCTTGCTATATACCATACTTGCTACAGAGAACTTCTACTGTAATAATTAACAGTGTCATTTGATAGAATTTGATGATGTTTTTTCAAGAACAAAACATGTCATTCTGTTTTAATTAAGTGATATCTTTATTAGATATAATCTGTTACCGGTATTAAATGTTTTCTTTTTCAGGTATTTTCTAATTTTGTTAGTCTTGCATTAGTTTCAACAGGCTGAAAAACTCCACAGTAATAGAGCTTATATTATCAGTAGTAGTTACCTAATATAAATGTAACTTTATATAGTTACTGTTTACTGGTTTTTTGCTTCTGTTCTAGTTGTTAAATTATGTAAATTTTAAAAATTCTTATGTGGTTAAATGTAAGAGAGGACCAGAAGCCCTAACTTGGCCATGGGCAATAAAGTCATCCAATAAAACTAAAATTGTGATTCTGACATAATGTGCTTCGTTACTTACCCCTTCTGCAAGCACATAGGCATAAACTGCCAAGAGAGATTTGTTGATAATTCTCCATTTATGTTTTGCTCGTTTAAAGTGGGGATCAGGATATAAGAAGAACATTTTCTTCAGCTGAAACACGAAACATTGCACTAGTTATTCATTTCTTAAAATCATAATATCATCATCATCAACAACAACAATAATTCTTAAAATCATCATAATACATATATAATTATTGTGTATTCCACAACTGCATTACTACTGACTAGCTACCATTTACTGTTCTCCTCATTTAAAACACAGCATTTAGGTTGTGCAGCTGTGGCAAGGATCTTCCTCAGGAGAACATCCAACATCTCCATTGCTCGATGCCGACCGTATCGCAGTATGTCTCCAACCCTAAAGTCTTGTCAGTCAATCAATCAATCAATCAATCAATCAATCAATCAATCAATCAATCAATCAATCAATCAATCAATCAATCAATCAATCAATCAATCAATCAATCAATCAATCAATCAATCAATATACACAGTAATGATTTAAACTATACCATAACTTCATTTTAACAACAGAAGTATCAAGTAAAACACTTCGAAAATCAGCTTAATCACTGAAATGCTTGAGGGCAAAATACCTGAAAAATGCCCTTGTAAGAGACCAAGAAACATATTTATGAAGATGTTCTTCAGTTCTACTGATCTAAAATATTATGAAGAAGCTAAAAGAATAGCCAATTGATTCTTTTGGTGAAGACTAACCATAATGACAAACCAATTGTAAGACTAAATACATGATCATCATTATCGGTTAAGATACAATATGGTCAGTGAATCCTATCTCAGAAAAAGTAATGCATTATATTTTATTTATTTAATAATCCCAATATCAATCAATATACACAGTAATGATTTAAACTATACCACAATCTTCATTCTAACAATGGAAGGATCAAGTAAAACACTTCGAAAATTAGCTTGAAATATTTTTGATACAATCGTTCTACTGTAAGAGGGCAACATGCAGAAAATCAGCCTCCAGATTTAATGGCAAGTCTCCAAAATCATGTGGTAAATCTCTCATATAGATCAATGGGATGACGCGCGAGTACTATAAATGTACATGTTGACTAGAGTGGACAGCCCTGGTGGCCGACGTACCCAAGGCCAGTGATAAGCAGTCCCGTGCACTAGTCAGCTGTGGGATATTTTCATTGCATCCAGCAGAAAAGTAACGGTTTTGATGGTTGTTGTAAACAAAGCAGGGCAGTGAAAATTAGTTCCTCAGAGGATGACATTTTAAATCCTAGTAACGTAGCAAAATTTATTATGAATTATTTCCATGAAAAAGTGTTTTTGTTTTCAGGAAAAATTACCTCCAAAGGAAAGGAAATGGGACAATATCTGAGTGAATTGATGGAAAATAATCGTAGAGGAATGCATCGTACTGAGGAGGTTTCTCCACAGTGGAGACAGTGAAAGTGACTCGATTCCATTTGTCAAAACCTTCTGCCAATCACAAGCGAAGCTCCAGGTCCCAGTTCAAAACTAGAATATGACTCCTCAGAATCTAGTGGTGCTCCGAGTCCACTGCCATACAAATCATGCAGTTCTAGCTATGTTCCTAGTCACGTAGAAAGTGTGAGAGAAAATATCAGTATGGAGTAAAAGAATAGGGCATAAAATTCTGGCTTAAAGATGGTGGTAAAAAGTGATTATCACTTTCACATGTCGACAAACATTTTAGTTTAGTGAAGTCAGAGCAATATCTTTACTTGTCGAAGCAGCAGTTGGAAAATACGGGTATTATGAAAAATGTAAGAAATTTATTTCTCTTCCACCTATTTAATACAACTCAATATTTAAGTTAGAGTTAAATCCTCATTAAAATAAGAATTGGTACATGTTTCGCCCCTTCCTATGGGGCATCATCAGCCATAGCATTACCTCAAACCATATCAGGTACCTGATTAAAATCTGATCTTAAATCTACTACAAAATTTAATACATTAAAAAAATGTACTTAAAAAAAGCAGTCATTATATGAGTAACTTGATTTAAATACAAGTGGAACTAACAATATTGATGGCCTTGAGCCATGGGCAATGTTGACTCATTCAACATTAAATCATATTCAACTGGCCTAACGCATGGAAAGCTGAGGACATAATTACCACAATAGTTGAAGTCGAGTCAAACATAAACAAATCCCCTTAGATAGACAGAACGACATAAGATACGAAATGAAAAAGAAATTACCCACTCTTGTAAAAGAAGTCCCTAATAAGAATATATTTCACCTTATTAAAACAGACCCAAGAACTAAGAAAAAAAGTGGACACCAATAATGTCATAGTAACTAAAGCCGAAACGGCAATACCATAGTCCTATTGAATAAACAAGATTACATTCAAAAAGCAGAAGAGTTCTGATAAAACTTACTCGACGATCGCTAAAGATCCCGTCATAAAATTGTAGTGTAGATACGGTATAATAAGATAGTACCGTATCTTGCCTGCTATATTCATGTATATCTTTATGTGTGTATCTATTAGAGCCTAGTACTAACAATAATCTGTCTAAGCATTTAGCTTTGTTGGAAATCTTTGTATAGCCTACAGTAGTTCTTGCAAATTTCAAACTTGCAATTTTCATTTCTGATTGTGCTTAGCAGTGATTGTAATTAGGAAATGACTGAATGTAGTTAAAAATTATTGTAGTGTACTGTACAGTAGTATATGAGTAATATCTTGTTAGAAATTAGTGTGTTTATTTTAGTATTGTAAAATACTTGTGTAGTACAGTAGAGGTAGCCGTAGAAACTCTCTTACTAAAATTATATTGTTGTAATTAGGATAGGCTTAACTGCAGCTTAGAATTGTGTAATTCTTGTGTATTCCTTTCAGTATTCAGTAATTAACAGCAGTTTTTATCCTGTTAGGGTGTTGTAGGATAAAAATTGAGTAAGACTAAGTAGTACTGTAGTGTAGTTGTATATTAATTACCTTCCTGTCATGTGATCTTTGAGCACTATCCTAGACAACATTTCCTTCCGTTTCTTTGCACACAAGTTATTTTATTTTTCCTTTTCTTTCCATTTTTTCCGTAAAGAATGCCTAAGGAGTGCAAGTGTAGGAATTGTAGGTGTGGTGAGGCATTTAAGGGAATGACAGAGGAATTGGAGAGTTTGAGGGAGAATTAGGATTCTCACAGAAGACAAGAAGGAAGGTAGGCCTCCCTCAAACAATGTAGAGGTTACAGCAGGTGTAAAAGAGGGAGGGGAAGGAAAGGGGGGAATTGTAGAAGACAGGTGGTCTAAAGTTCTAAGGGGAAGGAGATTGCAGGCTAAGGGCTCTATTCAGGATCAGAATTCAGGACAGGTGTCTGTGAGAAATTGGTACGAGTCACTCCAGGTAGAACAACAGAAGGGAAGATGAGGAACAGGGAACTGTTGCTGAGATGTGTTGAAGTAGGAGGAAGGGAAAAGGTAGGAAAGGGAAATGTAGAGTGGAGGATAGGAAAAGAGGTAGAACAGGGTCATGGGAAGGAGAAAAGAGAGGAGGAAGTAGCTTCTGCAGCTATCAGGAAAGATAGGACTAACCAGGAGGGGAGGGGATCAAATGAGGTGGGTAAGGGCTGAGGCTCTGGTCATGGGGGATTCCATCGTTAGAGATGTAGGGAAAGTATGTGGAGGAAAGGGAACCAGGTTAGAGTGTTATCCAGGAATTAGGTCGAGGCAGATGTTGAGGAAAGTAGAAGAGAAGGAGGAGGGGAAGGAGAAAGTGGCAGTGTTTCACGTTGGTACCAACAACATAAGGCAAGCTGGTATAAGTACCAACATAGTTGGGGATGTGTGGGATCTGGTAAATGCAGCAAGGGTGAAGTTTAAGGAAGGAAGATTGTTATCAGTGGAATACTGTGTAGGAGGGATACTGACTGGAGAGTGATTGGAAATTTAAATGAGACTATGGAGTGGGTATGCGGGAAACTGGGAGTGAAATTTCTAGATCCTAATGGGTGGGTAGCAGATAGGGATCTGCGCTCAGATGGCCTTCACTTAAACCACAGTTGTACATTTAAATTAGGAAATTAGTTTGGGAGGGTACTAGGGAGGTACCTTCATGGAAACAGGGTGGTCTAGGGAGCGGTGATAAGGGTACAGAGACCTGGAAGTCAAGTAGGGATGACATAAACATGTTAGTGCTGAACTGTAGAAGTACTGTAAAGAAAGGAATAGAATGAATTTAATAGATATATACTTACCAGATATTGTAATAGGAGTTGAATCAGGGCTGAGAAATGATATAAGGGATGCAGAAATTTTCACACGGAACTGGAGTGTGTATCGTAGAGATAGGATAGGAATGGTGGGAGGGGGAGTATTCATTCTGGTGAAAGAAGAATTTGTAAGCTAAGAAAAAGTTAAAGACGACAAACATGAAATTCTAGGTGTATGGCTCATTTCTAAAGATAATAGGCAACTTGATATCTTTGGAGTGTACAGACCGAGAAAGGGTGGCACCGACACGGTTTCAGAATAATCTGATAAGATAATCAGCTATGTGGGAAACGACATGGAAAGGAATGTGACTGGAGCAGGAGATCTGAATTTACCAGATGACAATTGGGAAGGAAATGCAAACGACAGGAAGCATGACCAACAAATGGCAAATAAGCTAATATGGGAAGGACAGCTGATTCAGAAAGTGATGGAACCAACTAGAGGGGAAAATATCCTGGATGTGGTGCTGGTAAAACCAGATTAGCTCTACAGAGAAACCAAAGTAATAGATGGTATTAGTGATCATGAAGCTGTTTTTGTCCTAGTTAAAAATAAATGTGATAGAAAGGAAGGTCTTAAAAGTAGGACTAATAGGAAGTACGATATGGCTAATAAAGCAGGCATGAGACAGTTTTTAAATAGTAACTATGGTCGGTGGAAAACGGTAAATAAAACTCTAAACAGACTCTGGATGGGTTTAAAGCAATTGTGGAGGAATGTGAAAACAGGTTTGTATCTTTAAAGGTGGTAAGAAATGGTAAAGACCCACCTTATTATAATAGAGAAATAAAGAGACTAAGAAGGAGGTGCAGATTGGAAAGAAATAAAGTTAGAAACGGCTGTGGAAGTAAGGAGAAATTGAAGGAACCTACTAGGAAATTGAATCTATGAAAGAAGGCAGCTAAGGATAACATGATGATGGCAAGCATAATTGGCAGTCATACAAATTTTAATGAAAAAATGAAGGGTATGTATAGGTACTTTAAGACAGAAACAGGTTCTAAGATGGACATTTCAGGAATAATTAATGAACAAGGGGAGTGTGTGTGTGAGGATCTTCAAAAGGCAGAAGTATTCAGTCAGCAGTATGTAAAGATTGTTGGTTACGAGGATAATGTCCATATAGAGGAGGAGAATAATGCTAAAGAAGTATTACAATTTACTTATGACAACAATGACATTTACAATAAGATTCAAAAGTTGAAAACTAGAAAAGCGGATGGAATTGATAATATTTCTGGGGATATACTCCGGCATTCATCATGGTGCACCACACTGCTTGAAGGGAAACTGGAAAGAAAGACTAGAAGACGACCAACAGCAGGATTCCTCGATGGCATTAAAGGGCGACATCCATATCAATTAATCAAGCAGCTGGCTCAGAACAGAAGGTCGTTGGACGAGGACAGTCATGCTACCCACTGACCATCAGGTTCAGGAGAATGAGAGAGATACTAAAGACAATGGGTTGGGATACAGTACCACATCTGAAGTACTTATTTGATTATTCTTTGGTTGAAGGAGCTATACCAAATGAATGGAGAGTTGCTATAGTAGCCCCTGTGTATAAAGGAAAAGGTGATAGACATAAAGCTGAAAATTACAGGCCAGTAAGTATGACATGTGTTGTATGTAAGCTTTGGGAAGGCATTCTTTCTGATTATATTAGACATGTTTGCAAAATTAATAACTGGTTCGATAGAAGGCAGTTCGGTTTTAGGAAAGGTTATTCCACTGAAGCTCAACTTGTAGGATTCCAACAAGATATAGCAGATATCTTGGATTCAGAAGATCAAATGGACTGTATCGCGACCTATCTAAAGCATTTGATAGGGTGGATCATGGGAGACTACTGGCAAAAAGAGTGCAACTGGACTAGACAAAAGAGTGACTGAATGGGTTGCTATATTCCTAGAAAATAGATCTCAGAGAATTAGAGTAGGCGAAGCTTTATCTGACCCTGTAATAATTAAGAGGGTAATTCCTCAAGGCAGTACTATTGGACCTTTATGTTTTCTTATATATACAGTGGCGGTCACAATAATATAGCCACCTCTATTGACGGGATTAAGAACTAGGATATCTATTAGTTCGCAAAATCTCCACAAGTGCCGTGTGGTCAGTCCCTTTTAGACAACATCAGGGAAGACGTTGCTGCTATCTGTAGTCGTGCGAATGGAAGCGTTTGAGCTAGACGTGCGAAAAGAAGCATAAAGGTAAGAATCTTATGGGTCAAAATAATAGAGCCGTTTTACAGAAGTCCTGTTCGAACTGATGTTTTGCAGTTGTTTTGGGGGCTAGTGATAACATTTGTCAACAAACCTCCACTCAATATTATTTTGTAAATTGACGTTTGGTTTTGTTTACATTCTTCTAGATGGGCAGAGCAAAGCATACAAGTGATGATGAGCGTATAGTTATGTTCCGGATGTTCAAAAGTGGGATGTCCATGAATCAAAGCCATAGATTTACACATTTCGCGAAAATTAGTCCAGAACGCCATTAGACTGGCAAAACAAACAAAGCTGCATGTGGAGAACAGGGGGTGACCTCGTGTAACTCCTCCTCGCATAGACAGACTCATCACTAGGGAAGTAAAGAAAGACCCATTTTTGTCAACACCACAACTGAAAGCCATTTTGTTTAAGGACAAAAATGATGTTCAACCATCAACCTCAACAATTCAAAGACGACTGAGATCAGCAAAATTGAATGGGCGCATTACAAAACAGAAGCCACATGTTTCAAAAGTGAATGTTCGGAGAAGGTTGGCCTTCGCCCGGAGAAATTAACAAAAACCTAATATTTGGTGGAGGAACATCCTTTGGTCCGATGAATCCAAGTACGAGGTTTGTCTGGAAAATACGTATAAATTCGTCGGGGTGACGTATCACGTATCGTGGAGGCGCCACCAGATGGCATTGCTGTTGTCGCCAATCTTCTCAACGCTCAGTTCGAGTCGGAGAGCTCTGCATGTCAGTAGCAGTGTGCGGCTGCTTGTTGAAAGTTACCCGTTTTCACCTGCCGTCAGTATGGAGCTCTCTCTGATTGAGGAACAGCGCATCAACATCAAGTCTCAGAGCTCGTGTGGCCCGAGTTCGACTGGATTTGGCACGCGGGGGCAGGTGGATCCTTCATCACGACAATGCGCCCGCTCACACGTCGCTCGTTGTGCGTGAGTTTTTGGCCCGAAGCTCAATCACCGTGACAGACCACCCGCCTTATTCACCCGATTTAGCCCCTTGTGACTTCTTCCTGTTCCTGAAATGCAAAATGGTGCTTCGGGGGTGGCACTTGGGTGATGTGGAAGCCATCAAGGGAGAAACAACACGGCAACTGAACAGCATCACAACTGAAGACTTTCAACAATGTTATCAACAGTGGAAACGGTGTTGGCAGAAGTGCATCTTGTCTCAGGGAGAGTACTTTGAAGGAGACCATATTGTAATACCTGAATAATTGTCAAATAAAGTTATTATTCAACTTTTATACGTATTTTCCAGACAAACCTCGTATAATAGGTATGCCTCAGACGGGAAAGTCTATGTGCGCTGCCCACCAAACCAGGAATTTAATCCCAAGTACACTTTAAAAAGTGTGAAATATGGTGGCGGAAGTGTTACGGTATGGGGATGTTTTTCATGGTACGACATTGGTCCAATACACCGTATCAACGGCATAATGAACGCAGAAGTGTACAAAGACATCTTGGCAAATGTAATGCTGCCTTATGCCAAAGAGGAAATGCCGCTGAAATGGAAATTTCAGCACGATAACGATCCAAAGCATACTGCAAGGATCATAAGGCAGTTTTTTCAAGATCACCATATCGAAGTATTAGAGTGGCCACCTCAATGCCCTGACGCATCACCCATTGAGAACTTATGGGAGATCCTAGACAAGAGAATTGACCGCTCAAAAGTTACATCTTTAGATAAACTTTGCGAAGAAATCCAGAGAGCCTGGTGCGCGATCAGCAGCGACGAATGCAGGAGTTTAGTCAACTCTATGGGTAAGAGGTCCAGGGTAATCCTAAAAAATAAGGGTTACCCCACGAAGTACTAATGCACTCTTATGTAAAAACGACTGTTGCTGTAAATTTCATAAGACTGAGATCAAGTACAAAATATTTGCGTCAATTGGCTCTATTTTTTTGACCCTGTGGTCTGGTATTCTTTTGAATATTATTGATTAGTTAGAGTGGTGTTATCTATATAACTGACTGTGGTACAATGTGACTCTGTTGTAATGGTTCCTGTACAACGTAAAATTTTGTTTCCATCATAGTACAAACATGTCTAGTAATAAATTTGCACTTTATTCCAAACCTTTGCTAGGTCGCTCTATATTTTGACCACCACTGTATATAAACAATATGAGTAAACAAGTGGAATCAGAGGTAAGGCTTTTTGTGGATTATGTTATTCCGTATAGAGTAATAAATAAGTTTCCAGATTGTGAGCAACTGCAACATAACCTTGATAATGTTGTGAGATGGACAGCAGGCAGTGGTATGTTGATAAATGGGGTTAAAAGTCCGGAAAAGTTCCGGAAAAGTCCTCCCAGTTTTAATTACTGAATTGATGGGGTGAAAGTTCATTTTGGGGATCATAATAAGTATCTAGGTATTAATATCAGGAAAGATCTTCACCGGGGTAATCACATAAATGGGATTGTAAATAAAGGGTACAGATCTCTGCACATGGTAGAGGATGTTTAGAGGTTGTAGTAAGGATGTAAAGGAGAGGACATATAAGTCTCTGGTAAGACCCCAACTAGAGTATGGTTCTATTGTATGGGACCCTCACCGGGATAACTTGATTCAAACTGGAAAAAATCCAAAGAGAAGCAGCTTGATTTGTTCTGGGTGATTTCCGACAAAAGAGTAGCATTACAAAAATGTTGCAAAGTTTGGGCTAGGAAGAACTGGGAAAAAGAAGATGAGCTGCTCGACTAAGTGGTATGTATTACAAGTAATGAAATTCATTTTTCGTCCGTACTGAAAGTGTCATAAAATGTATATAGGAAAATATTTAATATTTATTTCCAGCTATTCAATACAATACAAGATGTTAGCATTTAAGTTAAGACATTTTTTAAATTTGAGACATGTTTCGCCTCTTACTGTGAGGCATCTTCAGTCATTATCAAAACCTTATAATTTTTGTCAGACAATAGGTTGAAATTATCCTAAAATGTGTTTGATAATGGCTGTAGGTGAGATAAAAATTTTACAGTTATTGTAAAAATGTTCATGAATAACTAAAAATCTAATATAATGATAAACTCATGTGTAATTCACTTGATGAATAGGACGTCATATGATGGTACAGTAGCAAGAAGATGGCTTGAAGCATTAGTCAATACAAGATATCCAGCACATAGTGGAAAGCATATAAAAAAATTACAGTGAAGATATACAATACATTCAAATGATATTTTAAAAAATAGTAGATTCTTAGGTAGTACACTTACAGATGGAGGTGTCATATAATTATGAGTGATAGTTGATGGCTTAAAGCCGTAGTCAATGTTTGAAGTATAAGTAAAATAACATGCTAATATATAAGGAATAAATATGAAATAAATTACATTGTTGAATATAAAATGTAAAGGAAAAACATTCCAATCTTGCTGGGCAAATATTATTCAACGTTGGCGTATATTTGCCCATGAGGTTTAATGGTCAACAGTTCATAGGTTGTACATAGATTTGATCGGCGAGATTGTGTTGACACGAAGTTTGTAGTTAGCTTAAATTTATTTTAAGACATCCAAGTAAGTTTGTAGAGACGATGATGAGCTGTTATTCTTTACGTTGGTATGATTTTGACGCGAAGGTTGAATGGCTGTTGTTTTCTTCATCTGATGACAATATATTCTTTTTTCAAAACATTGATAGTGGACACTTATACTATTGAAGATATTGTGGAAGTTTGATGGGGCTGTTGAATTATTGTTATGATTGGTTGGTTCTGAAATGAAGAAAAAACTGTAGTTAATTTTGATGAGAATGAAAAGAAAAACTTGGGAATGTTTTGTCAAAGTGTTGTTGGAGAGAAGATGTTGGTGCTTACCTATGGCGTTGTTGGCCTGTTTGACTTCTTGTGCGAAGCGTTCTCAGGATACTAGTGATCACTAACGTTTTTACTCCTTGTGTTGTATGTATGCCGTCTGGGCAGAGGGGGATGGGTTGAAGGGGGCGGGTTTATAGGTTTATGATTGGCGAACGGGAGGGAGTTGTGTGTAGTGGGGGAAGCGGGGGGGGGGGGGACGTAGAGCATTTAATGGCTTAAGATTGGTACGTGGAGGGGAATTACGTTGGGAGGGGAAGGGGGGTGTGATGTATTTGTTGACGTGGAAGGAGTGTTTATTGATACCATCTTGAAAATGTTAAAAAAATGTTTGTCCTGAAAGTTTACTTTATTGAATAATGTTACTATTTGATCATATAAAGGGCTTCTATTGTCTATTGGATCATTTAAGTTCTTATTAGTATTGAATTTTTGATCTAAAAGTATGTATAAATTTTTGAATTCGGTCATGAGTCTTTTTTTAGTCTTTTTAAAATTTGAAGTTCCTGTTCAATTGTGGTAAAGTTGTGCCCAGTTTCTTTCATGTGATAGCTCATTGCTGAGTGTTTATTGTGTTTCTGAGCATTGAAATGCTCGGTGTACCTAGTTATGAAGCTTCTACCTGTTTGTCCGATGTATGAGCTGAGGCTCTCATTACATTTTAATCTATAGATACCGGACCCTGAGTATTTATTATTTTCAGAATTTATTGTATTGTGGTTGAAGAACATTTTTTGGTTTGAATTTTGAGTTTTGAAAGCTATTTTGATCTTTTGATTTTTTAAGGTATTGGTTATTTGATGTATGATTGGGATGGTGTATGTAAAGGTTGCGTACTTTGATTTTTCAATTTTATTGGGGAGAGGTTTGTGGATAGTTTCAATTTAACCTTATTAATTAGTTTGTCTATGATGGAGGGGTTGTATCCATTAGAAGTGGATATTTCATTTGTTGTATTTATTTCTTTTTTAAAATTGGTGGTTGAAAGGGGAATTTTTAGAGCTCTGTACACTATACTGTAAAATGAGGACTGTTTGTGTGATTGTGGATGTAAGGAACTTTGTTTAATAGTTATAGGTGTGAATGAGGGTTTTCTGTAAATTTGAAAATGAAACTTATTGGAAGTTCTTGTTATTGTGATGTCAAGAATATTAACTGAGTTTTGGTTCTCGTCCTCTTTAGTGAATTTGATACTATTATCTAGATTATTTAAATAAGTTAATATGTTTTCACTGTTGTTGAGATTTTTTGTCAATTATTACTAGTGTGTCATCAACATAGCGTAGCCAGAGATTTAATACATTGATGTTTTTCATTATTTTGCTGTTTTCGAGGTTATCCATATAAATTTCAGCAAGGATTCCGGATAAAGGGTCTCCCATGGCCAGGCCTTCCTGTTTGTATATTTTATTGTTGAAAGTGAAATAGTTGTTTTGTAAGAGAAAGTTTAGTACTTTTAAGAGTTCTTCTGTTTCTATTTTGCTTAAATTGCTGTGTTTGGAAAGATTGTTTTTTATTATTTCTGTAGTTTTTTTAGCGAGAATGTTTGAATACATGTTAGTGACGACGAAAGAGCACATTATGTGATTAGGTTTTAAGTTGAATTTTTTAAGGGTTTCACATAGTTCTGTTGAATTTTTGGGGTGTTTGTTATGGAATTTGAAATGTTTTTGAGAAATATTTGGAGGAATTGTGAAGTTTTACATGTCGGGCTCTTTTGGCTGTTTATGATCGGTCGAATGGGAACGTCCTTTTTATGTACCTTCGGTAATGATCTGATGGTGGGTAGTTTGGGGTTCATGTTAATGAGACTTTAGTATTCATGTTCATTAAATAAAAATGAAGAGTTTTTTAAAAGTGTTTTTAGATTACGTTGAGTTTTTGTAGTGGGATCCTTTGGGATTGTTGTGTAAGTTTCATTAGAGAAGAACTCCTCTGTTTTACGGATGTAATCCTGCTTTTTCATTAAGACTATAGTATTGACTTTGTCGGCTTTAGTTACTGTGATGTTATTAGTGTCCACTTTTTTTTCTTACTTCTTGGATCTGTTTTTGTGAGGTAGAGTTATTTTTGTTAGAAATTTCTTTTAAAAGGGCAGGTAATTTCTTTTTAATTTCGTATTTTACATCGTTCTGTTTGTCTGTTGGAATTTGTTTATTTATGTTTGCTTCAGCTTCAGCTATTGTGGTGATTATATCTTCTGCTTTATGTGGGTTGGGCTAATTATGTTTTACACCAACCCAATCATACATCAAATAACCAATACCTAAATCAAGAGATCAAAATAGCTTTCAAAACCCAAAATTCAAACCAATAAATGTTCTTCAACCACAATACAATAAATTCTGAAAATAATAAATACTCAGGCTCCGGTATCTATAGATTAAAATGTAATGAGTGCCTCAGCTCATACATCGGACAAACAGGTAGAAGCTTCATAACTAGGTACACCGAGCATTTCAATGCTCAGAAACACAATAAACACTCAGCAATGAGCTATCACATGAAAGAAACTGGGCACAACTTTACCACAATTGAACAGGAAATTCAAATTTTAAAAAGACTAAAAAAAGGTAGACTCATGACCGAATTCAAAAATTTATACATACTTTTAGATCAAAAATTCAATACTAATAAGAATTTAAATGATCCAATAGACAATAGAAGCCCTTTATATGATCAAATAGTAACATTATTCAATAAAGTAAACTTTCAGGACAAACATTTTTTTAACATTTTCAAGATGGTATCAATAAACACTCCTTCCACGTCAACAAATACATCACACCCCCCTTCCCCTCCCAACGTAATTCCCCTCAACGTACCAATCTTAAGCCATTAAATGCTCCACGCCCCCCCTCCCGCTTCCCCCACTACACACAACTCCCTCCCGTTCGCCAATCACAAGCCTATAACCCCGCCCCCTTCAACCCATCCCCCTCCGCTCAAACGGCATACATACAACACAAGGAGTAAAAACGTTAGTGATCACTAGTATCCTGAGAACGCTTCACACAACAAGTCAAATGGGCTAACAACGCCATAGGTAATCACCAACATCTTCTCTCCAATAACACTTTGACAAAAAATTCCCAAGTTTTTCTTTTCATTCTCATCAAAATTAACTACAATTTTTTCTTCATTTCAGAACCAACCAATCATAACAATAATTCAACAGCCCCATCAAACTTCCACAATATCTTCAATAATATAAGTTTCCACTATCAATGTTTTGAAAAAAGAATATATTGTCATCAGATGAAGAAAACAACAGCCATTCAACCTTCGCGTCAAAATCATACCAACGTAAAGAATAACAGCTCATCATCGTCTCTAAAAACTTACTTGGATGTCTTAAAATAAATTTAAGCTAACTACAAACTTCGTGTCAACACAATCTCGCCGATCAAATCTATATACAACCTATGAACTGTTGACCATTAAACCTCATGGGCAAATATACGATAACGTTGCACCGATCCTCGGGGAATTATTGTTTTTCTGCACCATATTGGGCGATCAGTCAAATGCTCCGGCTATTTCCCCTATTATGTCTGTCATATCTTCGGATCGAATGAACAGATCGATGCAATAAATATATGATGCTAAAATGTCGGCAGCTAACCAAAATTTGCATACGTCGTGTAGAGTTTAACTTATTTTGTCAAAATCATTTCAACCGATGTAGTAATTCCATCTCTTCGACTCATTGCAATCGTCAAAACATTCTCTAAGTTGCTACGCGACATCTCTCAGGGATTTTTATTACGCATCACCAACAAAAAAAATATATATTTTACGTAGGTTCAACCGGGAACCCATTTCTTCATATTTAAGATTCACCCACCAAAATTATTCGTCCGGCAATGTCAATTCTCAATTACTATCTAAAAATCAGTCTTTCAATAGCACGTTAATCATGCAAGTTCAACCTAAACTTATCTGCTAAATCAAATCATTTATCCTCAATAATATCCTTTTTTTAATTTAAAAGTTTATTATTATTCATGATCATGAATTAATAGAAGAAAAGAGAAAAAGAAAAAAAAAATATATATATAACTTTCTATAACAAATATTCATCATGCTTTCCTTGAAATATGATATCGCTTCTGTAAAATAATTTGATCATTCCTTCAGAATAAATATCTTAATTGCCTCATGAAAAACAAAGAAAAGTTTGCCTACATTCATAAATTGTAGCTGTTAAATAAATTAAAGTAGTTAATCAAATCAGATGATTGAATAAATGAAAGTAGTTACATGGATTGAATAAATTAGATAAATCAAACAAAATAAACTTAATTTCAATTCTGAATGCACTTATTTTCAGTTCCTTGTAAAAAAAATATTTATAACATTTTCATGTATCTTGTAAAAAAAAAAAATTTATAACATCAGCAATGTCAACCAAGTTCCAAAGCAATAGCTCTATTCAGCTATATTAATTATCTTCCATCAAAAAAAAAAAAAAAAAAAAAATCAATCATTTTATCATGTCATTAATATGTAAATATAACCATCTAGTATTCTAATATCTCCCGTAGGTACTATATAATAGCAACGATATACTATCAATCGATGTCATTGACGTGTCTCAAATTCGCATCCGGGTCCGAATAATATTTCATAACATCCCAAGGAATACAGCTGGTGACGTATTTCATTTGCTTATGGTAGAGAATAAAATTTAAGAAGACATTTCTCCCTTTAAAATATGGCTCCATCCATAAATATCAAATAATATTCATTATCCCGTTTGAAATTTTCCAAGATGACATCAAGTTTTATCCTTACTTATATTTCATTTATAGATTGTATTTTGAAGACAGTTCCGGTTAACCTACCACTACATCATGTTACGTAACGTAATATTATTACCTATATCTAACCCAAAAATATCACACTTCATTATTAATGGTTAGTAACAAGTCATAATTACTACCAACAACTTTCAAATATGGATACACCCATCCATATATCATTTGGGAATATCATAATATCGCGCCATACTCAAATTCACATGTATCTCAACGAATAATATTATTATTATTATTATTATTATTATTAGAAAAGCGCACGAATATTCATATCTATACTCTCCACAACATATTTCTCATAACCTTATCTACCAATCATTTTCCCCGCGGCATAACATTTCAACATACCACACTGAAACTACGATGTTGCATAATTGGGTTAGTTTTCAGTCATATCATCAAATATTTACGTTACTATGAAAAAATAAATACATATTTGAATAACGAGAGCTCATATTTACTCACATGTAATTGTGGTGAATCGGCAACCAAGTCTTAATAACACGTAAACTATTATCTTCTTTCTGTTATACGGTTAAAGTTTACCGTATTAAATACGTCGTTTCATTTTAACACGGGAAGAAAATCACCTTAAATCTCAGCATATATGAATATAAACATTCCTACGTATTAGCATTGATTATACATTATTGAAGAATACCTACGTCCACACGTATCAATGTACCACATTAAACTCTTTGCGAAGATTTTGCCGATTGGAATTTTCTCTCAAAGACACGAATAACAACTTTCGCACTACAAATTTCACAGCTTAATTTATATATTACTTCTAACATTTCTAACTACTACTACCAATAAAAGAATATCGGAACTTAGCTGTCATTTGCCGATGTTACTAGACTGGGCTAGGTTTCCATCTGATCATCCACGGCATGCGGGCTGGCACTGGACATCTACTACATCATGATTATGCACTGGAATGCAGGTTTGGGATAGCAGGCTCGGGATAGCAGCATCGGCAGGGCGGCTTCCGTCAGGTTGTCAGATCCATCTCTAGTTTAGCTCCTCATGATGACGGCGATGAGTACATGCGACAGAATATTGAACATTGTCATTAGGATCAGGGACATAATCTTCTGCAATATATTATTCAGGATCTAATTCGTAACTTTTTCTACAAGTAATCCAAATCAGAACTTCAACGATAGAATCTAGTGTCAAGAATTTAATACAAACTTGTCAGCTCTCAATTTCACTGTCGTTAATATCTTCAGTGTATAGATATTATTATCTCGTTTAATGCAATCCACGAAGTTTGAATTGGAGTTACGGCTACCGACGAAGTGTTTAAACTACTTCTCTCTTGATTTTAATTATTTAATCTGTTCGGTCAAACGCTAGATTTTGGTGTGATCCTTTAAGATTAGCTTGAAGTACTAATTCTTTAGCTTAATTTTCTCCCTTCTAAATACGACGGTTTCTTCTGCGTAGAAAATCTCGCCCCGTTGCAGTGAAAATTTTTTTATTGTCCAACTCGATTTTTTTAACAATCCCAAAAACATTCTATTCTTTTTTTTATATCACGGCCGCATGGATTCTGCCGGTCCACACATCTAACTCCCGAAACCATGGCCTGTCTGCATCGCCAAATTAGCATATTTTTTCTCCGACATGTTACGGCTTCTTTGACTTTCTGCACCCGTATTTTATTATTTTGATAACCACGGCCCCTTTGATTCTTTGTGTCCGTATATATTTTTTTAATGTATAGCCCAACCAAGTGAATTTTCTCGCGTGCAGGGCAAATTCTAACGTCGTATGACCACGTTTATCTCGTTATCAGGACGATGAAAACGGTACAACGTTAAATAATATTTGCCCAGCAATTGGAATGTTTTTCCTTTACATTTTATATTCAACAATGTAATTTATTTCATATTTATTCATTATATATTAGCATATTATTTTACTTATACTTCAAACATTGACTACGGCTTTAAGCCATCAACTGTCACTCATAATTATATGACACCTCCATCTTTAAGTGTACTACCTAAGAATCTACTAGTTTTTAAAATATCATTTGAATGTATTGTATATCTTCACTGTAATTTTTTTATATGCTTTCCACTATGTGTTGGATATCTTGTATTGACTAAGGCTTCAAGCCATCTTCTTGCTACTGTACCATCATATGACGTCCTATTCATCAAGTGAATTACACATGAGTTTATCATTATATTAGATTTTTTGTTATTCATGAACATTTTTACAATAACTGTAAAATTTTTATCTCACCTACAGCCATTATCAAACACATTTTAGGATAATTTCAACCTATTGTCTGACAAAAATAATAAGGTTTTGATAATAACTGAAGATGCCTCACAGTAAGAGGCGAAACATGTCTCACATTTAAAAAAAATTTATAGAATTTCCTGGAAACACATTTGTTGTAACAAAAGAAAATAGTCCACTTTGCTGTACGAATATACGAGAAGAAGAAGTCTAATATTTTTTTGTAGTATTCAATAACGTAGATAGATGGAATAGTATATTTGTTCAACTCACATTTTACTAAGGCAACACTTTGCATATATGCTCAATTCTACATCTCATCAGGATTATGAAGGATTTCAAAGTGCCTCAATGCTTCGCAGTGATAAGAAGAATACCATAAGACTTCTTCTCCTCTACCACTACAACGCTATGCATATATGCCCATTTTTACATCTCATCAAGACTGTGAATTTTGAATTGTATCTACATTAGTATCACCCATGTGCTGTCCCATGGCCGAAAATCTGTTATATTTCAGGGAGTTAACATGCTCTAAGTATCTTGTATGGAAGCTCCTACCAAACCACAAGTTCACTAAATTCAACCAAGACATGAAAATTCAAAAAGTTATACAAAAAGGCCCCTGCTCAAAATTACAGAAAATTGTTTTATCTGTTTGGAACAGTTTTTCAATCCTAACTTCAATCTAAATGAAATTTGAGAGAAATCAAATGTTTTATTTGACCTTTTAATTCCTATGTTTCGTAATCATTGTTTCAGATAAAGAGAATTCTTTCTTTTATAATCTCTTTAAATTTCCCTCTTAGCAGCAGTCTTTCTTTCCACATCTTTCAGCCCAACCTTAGACATCCCTTCTCCCTCCACCCCCACCCCTCACCTCCTCCCCCAGCCTACTCCTTTGTTTACACTGCCTGCTTCCTCCAGCAGGTCAGTGCTTGTTCTCCATCAGACATTAAAGGTGAGTCTCATAAATAATTTTTTTCCTTTTTAATTTATTTTCTGTATGTTTATTCATTCCTAATTCTGGCTATCATTTACAGATTTACTTCTTTGCCTGAGGTCCTAAGTGAATTTTAAGACATCATATCATGACAGGAAGATCATAACCATAATTTTTGTTACTATATGTAATTTAATGTTGTAATTATTCCTGCAACATTGTCTTTGTCTGTTATACATATGTTTTAGTTATCACATAATCTGTTAAATTTATTTGGCTGAAGATGGTCACTAAGGGCTGAAACTAATCCCAAGACTTATGTAATATCCTTTACTTGATATATTGACTGAAAAGGTGTCTTGTCAATTTATTCTTATAATTGCACTTCAATATGGAACAAAAATGAAACTTATAGCTTATAACACTGATGTATAAACAGGAGTTTTATTCTGGGTTCTTGCAGTTCACTGCCTCAGGCAGTTTTGATTTTCTTGTCTCTGTTACATCATTCCTACTTTAATTATTTCCATATGATCCTATGCTGCCTGTTGCCATTTCTTGATGGATGCAGTATTTTTGTATCCATCTCTGAGCACAGGCCAGAGCAAAGTGTAGCTTCCACCAAAGTCCCAGTTTCATCCATGGCTGTGACAATATGGAAGCTGCTGGGGTATGGGTGGTGCTGAGTAATGACATTTGGAGCACAACTAGTGTCTGAGTGTTATGAACGGTGTTGCTCATAGGATCAGTCGTGCTGCAGAAGCACCTTCTGGTCCAGTGAGGAAAGCAATAGCAAACTTCCTCATTCCTCATCTTGCCTAGTACGCCTCATTTGTGCTCTGTCATTGGTTTTTGTGGTTTCCCTGCACACCCTTTGGTGGTGCTATTTGAGGATCCAACCAGCCTCTGGGATGATGACCTAACAGACAGACATGATCCTATGACATATCATTTTGAATTCTGTGCAATATATTTAGACAATATATGTGCTATGTTATGCCGACACCGCAGTGTAGGCCCAACGTTTGATTCCCGGCCAGGTCAGGGATTTTTACGTGGATTTGAGGGCTGGTTTGAGGTCCACTCAGCCTACGTGATTATAATAGAGGAGCTATCTGATGGTGAGATAGCAGCCCCGGTCTAGAAAGCCAAGAAAAACGACCAAGAGGATTCGTCGTGTGGACCAAATGACACCTCATAATCTGCAGACCTTCGGGCTGAGCAACAGTTGCTTGGTAGGCCATGGCCTTCGGGGCTGTTGCATCATGGGGTTTGGGATGTGCTATGTGATAAGGCGAGGGACTTCAGAAAATTTGGAGCCTTAGCAATCGTTAGACCGAGCGAAGCCGGGTACAACAGCTAGTAACTGATAAAAATGAGTTATGTTAAAATTAAGAAATGCGTTATCCAAATGTTCTTGAGCATCATCAAAGCTATCAAAGTTTGGCATCTACACAACATAAATGTTTTAAAGAAAATATTCTTTATATATATCAATACAAAGAATAGGAACTCCTTATATGTATCAATACAAAGATCAGTAACTAATTATAACTAAACTGCACATATTATTATCAATAACCATTAGGAACACATTTTGTGTTAGCTCCGTCAAGGTTGAAAGATTTCTAAAAGAACTGTGTAGTGATAATTTGCTGGATTTTAATACATACAAAAGCTCTTTCAATTATACAGTATGTTATACCAATTCCTCGAGTCCCACTGTATGCATTATTGTTTTTAATCCAACGCTGTCAATCATAACTAGGGTTAAGACTTTTACAATCTTTTATAGTTATTCACTTATCTATATACAGGGTGAAGCGAAATTCGCGCACTTGGGCGTCACAGCGCGACTCCTCACATGCCTTAATTAAAATTATAAAATCCTTTTATTAACAACCACCTACTCAATACAATACATTACATTACTCATTGAATTATAAAATAATCATGAGGTGTCTTAAATAATGGAACATGTTTCGTTCGACATAGCGAACATCATCAGCCGTTAATTTACAAAGATTAGGTCAGGGCCCTGAGCTGAAATGATAAAAAATGTTAAAAGAGTGACAATGCCGTAATAAAAAGTAAAATGATAACATTAGACTTGAAATTATAACAATATGTACAGATTAACAGCAAGTATTTGTAGTGGTATACATTGAACGATGGTAGTATGTAAAGTTAAAACAATCATGAGGTTGTTAAAGTAAAAAAAAATAGATATAGTGGACCTTAAAATATATGTCAATGCGTGAAGCGTGGATTAATTATTGACGATGGAGTTCTTTAAATTGAGCAAAAACAAAAGTTGAAATAGAGTTTATTGAATAGTACGAGTCAAACTGAACCAGTTAAAAGGCGCATGGCGATGAAACTAAGGTTGATATGACGTGAACTCCAGTAGTTAGGAATTCTGTAGGAGAGCCAAACACAATGCCAGAAGGAAATACAAGTTGAACTAGTCCGTATTTACACGCTAGCAGTAAAATTAATCGTATACAACGCAGGACACCAATGGTGGACTTGTTAAAGAGTAACTATAATCTTGAAAGTAGGGAGAGTTCCAGCAAACCAGAGATGGATGGAGCAGATTATGGCACAATTGGAGTTAGAAATCTGGAATTAAAGAAAAGGGAGGAAAAATGAAGTTATGTTATAACGAAAAAAAAAAAAAAAAAAAAAAATTGAAAAAGGAGGCTTACCCTTGGGACTAGTGTGAGGTGTTCGCTAGCGTTGGCTGCGTGAAGCAAACTGGCAAGTAACCTTATTGCTGCTTCTAGTGTTGTATGTATGTATACGTAGAGGCGGGGAGTGAGTCATGTGAGGAGGAGGGGTGACCGATTCCTTGGGCAGGTCGGGTATTCGTGGAGGGGGTGTCGCATGAGAGGGCAGTAGAGTAGTAGTTGTTGTATTATTAACAGTTGTATAATTAAAGATTCTCGTAAAGTTATTGTTCTTTATATTGAAAAGAGAGAGTAGTTCTGGAATTTTCTCGATTATTGGACTTTTAATTTCTGAAGTATCATTGAAACTTTGATTTCCGTTAAAATGCTGGTCTAGGAATATGTAAATGTTCTCAAACTCTGTCATAAGTTTACTTTTATTGACGTATTTCAAGATTTGAAGGTCTTTTTCAATTGTAGTAAAACTGTGGCCAGTCTCTTCCATATGGGAGCTCATGGCGGAATACTTTTTATGTTTCGAAGCGTTGTAGTGTTCAAGGTATCTGGTCAAAAAGCTACGTCCAGTCTGTCTGATATAGGAGAATCCACAATGGGTGCATTTAAGCCTATAGATACCAGAGTTCGAGAATTTATTGTGATTAATGTTAACTATATTTGAACTGAAGAATATATTACGGTTCGTATATCGGGTTCTATAAGCGATATTAATGTCGTATTTCTTTAGAGGGTTAGTAACTTGAAATAGGCCTGGATTCGTGTACGTGAAGGGAGCATATTTCGTTTTTTTAGGCTTGTCCGGAATCAATTTCGTTGCGGTTTTTAATTTTATCTTGTTAATGATTTTATTAACCATTAAGGGATTATAGCCGTTAATTCTGGCCAAATCCTTAATATAGTTTAGTTCTTTTTTGCGATTTTCAGTTGTCAGCGGGATTTTTAATGCTCTATAGACAAGACTAAAAAATGCAGCCTGTTTATGAGATTGCGGATGTAAGGAATCGTTTCTTATAGTGATGGGGGCACAAGAAGGCTTTCTAAATATTAGAAAAATGAACTTATTATTCTCTCTTGAAACGTTTAAATCCAAAAAGCTTAGAGAACCATTGATCTCGTCTTCCTTAGTGAATTTGACATCATTGTCAAGCTCATTAAGGGATGTTAGCACACTGTGACTATCGTTTTTCTGTGTATCTATGATGGCAAAAGTGTCATCAACATACCTTAACCATAATTGAAGACCATAATATAATTGATTATTTTGTTATTTTCCAAATCATCCATAAAGATATTAGCTAGAATGCCCGTATCGGGTCACCCATTGCTAAGCCCTTTTGATGATATCTATTATTGAAGGTGAAATAGTTATTATTAAGTACAAATTCTAACAGACTGATGAAATTATCTATTTCGCATTTGCTAAGGTTACTGTGTTTTAAAAGGTTTGATTTAATAATCTTGATAGTTTTGCTTACCGGAATATTGGAATACATATTGGTAATATCATAGGATACCATTATATGATTATGCTCAAGATTGAATTTCGATAATTTTTCACAAAATTCAACGGAATTTCTTATATAGGCTGTATTATTGAATTTAAAGTGTTTACTGAGAAAATTATGCAAAAATTTTGAAACTTTGTAAGAAGGGCTGTTCATGCAGTTGATAATAGGGCGTATAGGTACGTCTTTTTTATGGATTTTTGGCAAAGCTTTTGCAGTTGGAAGTTTCGGGTTCATTATTATAAGTTTCTGATATTCGTGTTCTTGTAATAAGAACGGTAGATTCTTCAAAAGGTTCTTCAAACTTCGTTGGATTTTGGGGGTGGGATCTTTATTAATAATAGTAAAACTGCTATTAGCGAAGAAATCTTCAGTTTTTTTAATGTAATCATCTTTATGTAGTAATACTACGGTGGGACCTTTATCAGCTTTAGTGACGATGATATTATTATTATTAATTTTATTTCTTACATCATGTATTTGTTTGCTAAGGGTCAGATTCGAGGTAGTTTTCAGTTCCTTCGCCAGAAAAGGGAGCTTTTTCTTTATTTCATATTTAATGTCTTTATGCACTTCTACGGGGAGTTTTTGAATGTTAGATTCAATTCAATCCCGCTGACAACTGAAAATCGCAAAAAAGAACTAAACTATATTAAGGATTTGGCCAGAATTAACAGCTATAATCCCTTAATGATTAATAAAATCATTAACAAGATAAAACTGCAACGAAATTGATTCCGGACAAGCCTAAAAAAACGAAATATGCTCCCTTCACCTTCACGAATCCAGGCCTATTTCAAGTTACTAACCCTCTAAAGAAATACGACATTAATATCGCTTATAGAACCCGATATACGAACCGTAATATATTCTTCAATTCAAATATAGTTAACATTAATCACAATAAATTCTCGAACTCTGGTATCTATAGGATTAAATGCACCCATTGTGGATTCTCCTATATCAGACAGACTGGACGTAGCTTTTTGACCAGATACCTTGAACACTACAACGCTTCGAAACATAAAAAGTATTCCGCCATGAGCTCCCATATGGAAGAGACTGGCCACAGTTTTACTACAATTGAAAAAGACCTTCAAATCTTGAAATACGTCAATAAAAGTAAACTTATGACAGAGTTTGAGAACATTTACATATTCCTAGACCAGCATTTTAACGGAAATCAAAGTTTCAATGATACTTCAGAAATTAAAAGTCCAATAATTGAGAAAATTCCAGAACTACTCTCTCTTTTCAATATAAAGAACAATAACTTTACGAGAATCTTTAATTATACAACTGTTAATAATACAACAACTACTACTCTACTGCCCTCTCATGCGACACCCCCTCCACGAATACCCGACCTGCCCAAGGAATCGGTCACCCCTCCTCCTCACATGACTCACTCCCCGCCTCTACGTATACATACATACAACACTAGAAGCAGCAATAAGGTTACTTGCCAGTTTGCTTCATGCAGCCAACGCTAGCGAACACCTCACACTAGTCCCAAGGGTAAGCCTTTTTTTCAATTTTTTTTTTCTTTTCGTTATAACATAACTTCATTTTTCCTCCCTTTTCTTTAATTCCAGATTTCTAACTCCAATTGTGCCATAATCTGCTCCATCCATCTCTGGTTTGCTGGAACTCTCCCTACTTTCAAGATTATAGTTGCTCTTTAACAAGTCCACCATTGGTGTCCTGCGTTGTATACGATTAATTTTACTGCTAGCATGTAAATACGGACTAGTTCAACTTGTATTTCCTTCTGGCATTGTGTTTGGCTCTCCTACAGAATTCCTAACTACTGGAGTTCACGTCATATCAACCTTAGTTTCGTCGCCATGCGCCTTTTAACTGGTTCAGTTTGACTCGTACTATTCAATAAACTCTATTTCAACTTTTGTTTTTGCTCAATTTAAAGAACTCCATCGTCAATAATTAATCCACGCTTCACGCATTGACATATATTTTAAGGTCCACTATATCTATTTTTTTTACTTTAACAACCTCATGATTGTTTTAACTTTACATACTACCATCGTTCAATGTATTCCACTACAAATACTTGCTGTTAATCTGTACATATTGTTATAATTTCAAGTCTAATGTTATCATTTTACTTTTTATTACGGCATTGTCAATCTTTTAACATTTTTTATCATTTCAGCTCAGGGCCCTGACCTAATCTTTGTAAATTAACGGCTGATGATGTTCGCTATGTCGAACGAAACATGTTCCATTATTTAAGACACCTCATGATTATTTTATAATTCAATGAGTAATTTAATGTATTGTATTGAGTAGGTGGATGTTAATAAAAGATTTTATAATTTTAATATATTGTCCTCAATACGGTTCTATTATGAGATTAATTACATGTAATCCTCACATGCCAGCAATAAAAAAATGTCTCTTACAAACGTTCGTCCTACGAGTATATCCGGGAGAAAAAGGACGTTGAAGAGTGGCAATCTGGCAACATTGTAACCACATGTAGAGCAACTACCTCTGTCAGCACGCATTAGTCGTGCTGTACAGGTGGTACAGTGGATAGAGTTTTGGGTTAGCATGCAGGAGGTCGAGGGGGTTGATCCTGGTTTGAGGCGTATGTTTTTTATTTCATAAATGTAGTCCAGGTGGTATGGTATCTGGCATCTTAATCGTCAACAGCGATTGCAGTGGGTTCTCTAGAAACCATTTGCACTTACATACTACGATCCTAGACATGCACGAACATTCATTTTCATTGGTCAGCATTGAAAGACGCCCTTTCCACGTCGTGAGCGTGAATTTATTTGCACCACTTCATCTACTAGATGCGTTTCAACGTGTTCAACGTTACTAAATTTTGTAAATGTAGGATACATGTGACTTATGAAACGGTGTCTTACTGTATTGCAGTATGTAATGTCCGATGGAAATTAGCAAATAAAAAAGTGCGCCTCAACTCAAGATCGAACCCTCGACCTCCTGCATGCTAACCCAAAACTCTATCTACTGCAGCAACTGTACAGCACGACTAACGCGTGCTGACAGAGGTACTTACCCTACATGTGGTTACAGTGTTGCCAGATTGCCACTCTTCAACGTTCTTTTTCTGCCGGATATACTCACAGGACGAACTTTTGTGAGAGACTTTTTTTATTGCTGGCATGTGAGGAGTCGCGCTGCGACGCCTGAGTACACGAATTTCGCTTCACCCTGTATATAAAATAAGAGTTTTGTCTGTACATTGCTCAGAATTAGAAAAGAATGGTATTTCTATATTGGTCATGTCCATAGTAACAAGGAAATGTACTTTTTACTTTTCCATAATTTCTGTCTGTCTGTCTGTCTGTCTGTCTGTCTGTCTGTCTGTCTGTCTGTCTATATGTATGTATGTATGTATGTATGTATGTATGTATGTATGTATGTATGTATGCGCAACACGAGAAAACGGCTGAAGAGAATTTAATGAAAATCAGTATGTGAAGTCGGGGGATGAGCCATTACAATCTAGGCTATAAATAATTTTACTCACGCTGAGTGAAATGGTAGTTTAGGGGAAGTCTAAAATTTAATTCTCAAATATTTATATTATTAGTGGTCCTATCGATAAATACTACATAACTAAATATATATATAATTAAATTTCCAATCATTTATGTCATACATTGTTACTGTACCGGCTTCAATAACACAGATATTCAAGAATTTATATTTTTGTCGCTAAGTCCATATTAACGCCGAGCCACGAGAAAATAGGAAAACAGCATTTAATGAAAACCGGTATATAGAGTCGGGGAATACGAAACAACAGTCTAAGTTCTGAACAATTTTATCCACTCTGGATGAAACTGTAGTTTAGGGGAAGGAACCTAAAATTTAACTTTTAAATACCTATGTTAATATTGGTCCTATCGAAAAGTACTGCATAACAAAACTTATAGAAAATACAACTTCCGACCTTTTATGTTTTATTCACTTGAACTGTAGCTACTATAATAAGAGTGCAGTTAAAATTGAAATAATAAATAAAGAGGTTCAACCTATTCAATACAAAAGAATAAGAAATGCAGTGATTACATTCTTATTTAATAATAAGTAGAAGTGGTACCGGTTTCAACCCTTACCGGTTACGACCCTAGTCCAGGTGATACTTTTCAATACGGAACAATGAAATTTTTATCTTTAAATGCACAAGCTAACCAAGCTAAACAAAAAGCCTTCTCTTACATGGGCCTTAAGATCAAGATCGCTAAATTAGGAAAAGATATCGACTTCCTAAAACAATGCATTCCCTATAATCTTACCCCCAAATTTCTTCAAAGTTATATCAGGAAAACCCATTCTTCTTCTCACATGTTAAAAACCCAAAGAATAACCAACAAAATTTGGTTAAAAAACAAAATTTGTTTCTTATACAAGAAAAAATCATTTTTAAACAACAGATTATATGAAACACATCTAGAAATTGCTAATCTTCTCCCGAGTGCACAATGGAACCTCTTCCTATCTCAAGTAGATAATAAATTATTTCATGAATTGTCTATTAAGCAACAAACCCTGGAGAAAAAACTCAACATTCTTAAGAACAACTCTTCTTCACATAAATTTCAGATTAAGAACATTTACACACCCTCCAAAACCATTGAACAATTCCATCCTCCCATTGTAAATTTATCTAAAACAACTCTGAGTGATGATGAAAGCTTAATTCTTTCAAAGGGCCTCAAACACAATTGGCCCAACCTCAACACTTTCAATGTATCCACCAATTTAATTATTGAATCTGGAATAGCCATTAACAAAATGCCAACAGATGAACAAGATGAAATCAGATAGGAAGTCATTTTAGATCTTAAAAAGAAAATCAATGACAATAATCTCATCACCAAATCTGATAAAGGCAACACTACTGTCATAATGGAAAAAACTGACTACTTAGATCAAACAAAATTTTTTTTTTCAGTGACTCTTCTTTTTCTATAGTAAAAAAAGACCCAGCCACGAAAATCCAACGCCTACTCAAACAAACTTTAAAAAACACTTCCTTTCTCCTCACAGATCAAGAAAAAACTAAATTAAACATTAACCTAGGCCTACCCACTGCCAAAGCCCTCCCAAAAATTCACAAAACTAACATTCCCATCCGTCCAATAATCAATTACAGACCCAGTCTCCTATACAATACTTCTAAATTCATCCAAACATTTTTACTAAAAAGCTATTGATTTTTATCCAACAAATCTACCGAAAACACTTCTGAACTAATCAACAAATTAAAGAACTTTGATATCCAACCAAATTTTTCTCTCCATTCCTTTGACACTGTAAACATGTACCCTAGTATTCCAATTTCCAAATTATTCCCCATAATAAACAACAACCTAAACAAATTCAGTAACCTGAGTAAACTTGAAATTCAAGACTTCTCAACAAATAATTATTTTACCTTTGATAACACCATTTATCAACAAGATGGCTTGGCTATGGGCTCACTAGCTTCAGGCATTCTTGCTGAAATTTACCTTGACTTCTTAGAAAACACAAAAATTAATAATAATAATAATAATAATAATAATAATAATAATAATAATAATAATAATAATAATAATAATAATAATAATAATAATAATAATTTCTCTAACATCCTCTTTTGGGCCAGATATGTCGATGACACATTAGTAATTTTAAATGAAGAATCAACCAACGCAGCCTCTAAACTTCTTCATCTCAACAACATAGACTCTAACATTAAATTCACCCTCGAATCAGAACACAACCAAACTCTTAATTTTCTAGACTTAACTATCACTAGACATCTTCTTTATCTTACAAAATATTCAGAAAACCAACCCAAACAGCAACCACAATACGACAAGATTCTTCGCACCCTCAAGCACATAAACGCGCTACTTATAACAGCTTAATTTTTCGTGCCTTCAACACCCCTATGTTTGAAAAAGATTTAAATAATGAATTGAACACCATCCGTAACATCGCTACATTCAATGGCTTTAACAACTCCTTCATAAACCGTATCATCAACAAATTCAAACACCGTCCTAAAACTACTTTATCTAAAGAAAAAACCAAACCCACTGCATTTTCCACTTTCACTTTCACTCAAGAGGCTTATAAAATAACTAATATTCTTAAAAAACATAACATGAAAATTTCCTTTACAACCAATAACAGAAATGTTGATATATTACATAACTCTAAATCACTAAATAAATCTAATGCTTTTTCTAAATCTGGAGTATACAGATTCAAATGTAACAGCTGCAGCTCCTCCTACATCGGACAAACTGGCCGCAACTTCAATATCAGATACTCTGAACATATCAACGCCATTAAATACAACAGATTCTCTGCCATAGGACAATACATACAAGACCCCAAGCATAATTTCACCAATATTGAAAAAGACATGAAAATACTTAAAATCATTAACACTACTGAAAATTGCTTTATTCACCTTGACCAATACTTCAACCCTAATTTCAATTTCAACGACATTTCTGAAAAACCCAACATCCTTTTCGACTTCCTAATTCTTATTCTCAAAAATTCTAAATTTCAAAACCCCAATTCTATTTTCCATCCCTTACAAAGTTCCTACCCACATTTTCTACCTCCAATAACCCACCCTCCTAACCCACCCTAAACTACCCCTCCTTCATCTCCCTATCTTATCCTTCCTCAACACCATTTAACTTCAATCTCTTTTATTCTTCTCTTATTCCACTATTCCTCTTCCTCTATAATTTATCCTATCTTTTCTTTCCACCTAAAAAAAAAAAAAAAAAAGCCACCTTCATTTCGGTTCTTCTTATTCAAATTTAACTCTTGCCTTGCGCTGTCTTCGATTACTTCAATCACGACTTGAATTTTTTACATTTTAAAAAATAGCGCACTGTGCATATATGTTTTCATTTGTTTCTGGTATTGCGCTTTTTACTATGTTTTTCTCTTCACAATTTTTTTTTCATGTCAACTGTTCCAAAAACTCTACAGGATCACAATTACTTATTCAATTATATTGAATTATATTATATGCATCTATATATACTTACATTCGTGCAACCGAAGCAAATACTGGATCATTAAGCTAGTCTTCATTTTACGTTGGCGTTTGAAACCACAGTGCCTGATGTTGAATATATCGTGCTGATCACCAGGAGCTGGCAAGTTACTTCAATTGATCTACTCATCTTCAGCTTCAGCACGATTATGGATCTTCATATGTGTTCGATTGTGTTATGACTTTGTGCCTGACAGTGTATACAAACTAGCTCATTTAACTGTTCTTCGCTTTTCATAAACATTATAAGACTTTGCCTAACACTGCGAGTGCCATACTGCTGTTCAGAAAATTACGCACTGTTTCTTTCAAGTGACTTACATTTTACTTCTTCTGAATTGTACGGTGTCTACCCCCGTCATTTTTATATTGCCTCTTCTACTGATTCAGAGTGAACTTGATCTTTTATTTTCTATTTTCTTTTTCCTATACATTGTTTTTCATGTTTTAATTGGCTGATGATGACCTGGACTAGGGTCGAAACCGGTACCACTTCTACTTATTATTAAATAAGAATGTAATCACTGCATTTCTTATTCTTTTGTATTGAATAGGTTGAACCTCTTTATTTATTATTTCAATTTTAACTGTGATACTTTTCAATACGGAACAATGAAAATATTTAAAATATAATAAGTGGTATTTCAGAGTCGGAAGAAAACTAAATGTGAAGGCCTATAATTTCGGAAGCGCATAACATTAATCAATAATAACATTACATTGACCATTGTTTGTTGTGATGTTCTTTGTCTCTTATACTGATGCTCAACTCCGATAGATGGGATTACTGCTGCGAATCGAGTATAACAGCCTGGTTGAATATTGACGGGAAATAGCAAGGGGGCTGGAAAACTTTCTTCTTTAGCATGTCATTCCTCTGGTTCATACATTTTCTGATACCGTACTGCTGGTATGTAACACACTGGTTCATCATAGTATTACAGCTATTCAATCTCTACTCTGATGTGCTGTTTTGAATGAGCAGTGTGTTCACTTAAGGCAGAAGCTCACTTGGTAGTAGTAGTATGACCTGGTCTAGAATTACAATTTAGGCATATTCTAAATTATAGCACCCTGACTCAAAATTCAGCCCTGAAAAGAGCTGTTTCTTAAAGAGAGCTTCTATCTCTTCGCTCTTATTAAATTCTACATTCATTTTATTCCAAATTAGCAGTGAAGATGTTTCTCCTCCAAGCCAGATAGATTTTTCTGCCACCTGTGTAGTGAATTGAGATTTTCCGACTCATCGGGTACTCCTAGGAAACAGATTAGTAAAAGGGCATAGGTTCTGCCCTGGGACTCTCCACTATTTGACGTCCCCCTTCCCCTCCCGCGAAAAAGACGAAGTGTATTCACGTATCACGGCTGTCTGCAGCCCGGTCATTCCAGCTCTGGAACTTTGGACTGTTAGATCGGCAGCGTAATATTGCTCTTTAAAAGTGAGAAAATGTATGGTTTTTCATTTGATCGAGTATTTCATGTGAAAGCATTGCTTTTACTCGCGCCATTCCTACTGACGTCATTGTAATGACCTATGTTTATTTCAGTTGGGAAAACCACTAAGACAGTCTTTCTGGGATGTGAACAGGCAGGTGGAGAGCGAGTGTCTGCCATTATAATGAAATTCCCCAAGCTGACTGTGACTGATGGTAGGCATGCGGGCCTACCATTACAATAAAAATTCCCTAACCCAGTCTTCATTTGAGAAAAGAAGTTTGGTGATTTCTTCGTCGCATTTCTGGGGTAACGTTAAGAGCTATGCAATTTAATACAGTCTTGCTCACGACGTGTACACTACCTAACCTACAATTCTGTATAGGCCTACAATGTAGAATTCCATAGCGAAGCACGAGTACATCAGCTAGTTTATAAATAAATTTTGATATACACATTCACTGTTCATGTAGGTACACCTAAAATTCTGATTTTATAGAACATAAAACAAATGTTATAGGTCATACTAACCTAGTTTATGAATTTATACATTCTTGTGTTGACATTTGTTTTTGCTCACATTATATAGATATTGGTGGTTCAATACATTTGTTTCTAACGCGCTAACCTCGATGGCGAAGTTCGTTAAACGTTGTCCAGTTATAATCAGTGACAACTGACGGTATTTAGAAGCAACAACTCCGTGCATTAGGTTCCGACACGTTAACGAACGCCTACAGGCCAAAAAAAAAACACAGCAATTAAAAGGCTGTAAAACAATAACATTATTATCATTAATTATTATTAGAACAATACGACTTGTTCTTGTTGGTGTACCATTCCAAAAATTATACTGTGTTTTACTTGGAATTTATCTTACAAAAACTTACATAACCAAAGAATATCTATTTAACACTTAATTACTCGCGTCGGAACACAGAGACCCGAGTGAATCAATTTTCTTTGATATATGTAGGTAGGTAGGTAAGGGTTATTCTGCCCGAAGGCAGGTCCGAACCTCCGCAGAGGTGTTCCTGAGCCAGAGTTTACGTGCGGTAGGGTGGCCAGTTCCTTTCCGCTCCTCCATTCCCGTACCCTTCACCAACAGCGCGTGGCAACCCATCCAACTTCTGACCACACCCAATGTTGCTTAACTTCGGAGATCTCACGGGATCCGGTGTTTCAACATGGCTACGACCGTTGGCCTTTGATATATAATAATATAAATTATTGCTAGCACTATGTAATTTCATCTGCTGTTGAAGTATTTATCATAATGCAGTATGGGTCATTGCCGACAATTTTTTTTGCTAATCTGCAATGGTTATGAGATTTGACCTGATGCAAGTGTTTGTGTTCTACAAGAAAATATACATAGTAATGACTAGAAAATTAGTGAGCGGCTAAACAAATTTCTTATTTTATGTGTAAATGTTATGTTATGGTGATGCTCTATGGTTTAACTGGTTAGCATGCTGATCTTTAGTCCAAGAGTTCCTGTGTTCGATTCTTGGCTGGGTCGGAGATTTTTACCTTCATTGGTTATTTCCTCCAGCTCGGGACTGGGCATTTGTGCCCCCTTAAATATTAGATTTCATCACATGTATTGCCCTACTTTCACAAGTGGGGGTCGCCCATTGGCGTCAACTTGAAATATCAGTGCAGGCCTCTCCGAAGACCATACAACATTATAATATATAATGTTCTGTAATAGTTGGTAGAGAGGAGCGTAGTGTGTGTATTAAAACTGACACAAACATCCAGTCCCAGATCAAGAGGAATCAACCATATGAAGTTAACATCCTCGCCCCGGCCAAGAATCGAAGGCAGAGCCTTTTGAATTGAAGGCTATTACGACGATCATTCAGATAAACAGGACTTCATATTATGCATAAGAATTCATAATTTTCCTCATATTACACCTGTACTTTTCCATTTGCAATTGTGGGTCAAAAAGACCCGACGTAAGTGTTTATGTACCTCTCTGAATATGGTTAACTTGTGTTTTTGCATTGTAAGATACATCTAACCAAATTTTTAAACAATTCTACTGTAAATTTATGAAATCTTATGTTGTAACATTACATGCTAATTTAAGGCCTTAATTTATTTCGGAGGCATTCAATTCAATTACATGATATTAGTTACATATTATGGAACAAGACAGTACCTTTACCTCAATACCTGACATGTGGTCCCTTTTCATATGTTTTAGCTATCACATGATTTCTTTAATTTTTATTTGGCTGAAGATGGCCACTAAGTGGCTGAAACTAGTCCCAAGACTAATGTAATATCATTTACTTGACATACGAGGGCGGTTTGAAAAGTTCTCGGAATCACCGCTAGATGTCAGTGCTAGAGCAACGAGGATCCCGCGCAATAATCACACATCCTTTGTGAGTGAACACGTGGCGCGTCAGTGCTCTAGCTGCAGGAGTGTGGTAGTGACGACTCTTTGTAGTTGTTCCCGCGTAGTGATTTGTGACAATGGAAAAAACTGAGATTCGAGCAGTGATTAAATACTTTGTAAAGAAAGGTATGAAAGCAAAGGAAATTCATGCCGACTTTCACAACACACTGGGGGACTCTGCTCCTTCATTTTCAACTGTTGACAAGTGGACCAGCGAGTTTAAATTTGGCCGGGAGAGCTTGGATGATGATCTGCGTAGTGGACGGCCAAAAAGTATTACGACCCCAGAATTTATCGCAAAAGTGCATAAAATGGTCATGGAGGATCGTCGACTGAAAGTGCGGGAGATTGCTGAAGCTGTAGGGATGTCTTCTGAACGGGTATATTATATTTTAACCGAAGAATTGGGTATGAAAAAATTATCCGCAAGATGGGTGCCGCGGCTCTTGACATTGGACAATAAACGCACCAGATTGGAAATGTCCGAATAAAGTCTGGCCCGTTTTCGGTGCAACCAACAAGATTTTTTGTGCCAGTTTGTGACTACAGATGAAACTTGGGTCCACTACTATACCCCAGAGACAAAACAGCAGTCAAAGCAGTGGAAACATGCTGATTCACCACCACCAAAGGAAGCAAAGGCAGTGCGTTCGGCCGGAAAGGTCATGGCCTCAGTTTTCTGACACTGACTCTTCAGAAACATATCAAGTGGATTCTAAGTATCCGGAATCAAAAAGTTGGTTGACCGTTCCAAGAAATGTTTACAGTCTCTTGGGGACTATATGGAAAAGTGAACTTATATTGTATGTTGTCATAGCCGTGTTGCCTACAGGTATGTGTAGGTGGTTTCATAAATGGCCATAACTTGGAAGTGTAATTACTTTTTGATTCACCCTCATAATACTTTGTGCAATGTAAAAAGAATGGGAAAGGAACGGGTAGCAAGAAGGGAATTGGAAAGAGAGGTTAAGGGAGGGAGACCGGCTGGAGGACTGAGAGGAGTGTGGATGGATCAGATTTGGAGAGACAATGGAGAGGCTGGAGTAGATATGGCAGGAGTGGTGGAGCGGGAGGGGTGGAGGGATGGAGGGGAGTGGAGGAGGCTTGTAAACCACACTCGGGTGACTGGAGTGGAACATTGATGATGATGATGATGATGATGATGATGATGATGATGATGATGATGAATACTTTGTGCAACACAGTGAAGATTTATTGAGATGACAGCTGTTACAAACCAACAGCTATCAGACCATTCCAGAAACTAGGCATAATAGTGCCATTCCTCTGCATATTTAATAACATGACAAGATGCATATTGGTTAGATAATACCATTCTCCAGTTAGGAAGACAATCCTATGGTTACTTTCTTACAATTCTTTCCAAAATCATACCAAGAATGTGTTGAGCAATGTCACGAGTTGTGAAAGTAACAAAAAAGTACATAGAATGTTGCATAAGTTGTGGAGGGAAAACGCGTCTAATTTCTGACACTGACTATGGACTCTTCAGAAACATATCAAGTGGATTCTAATTCACTGTTTACAGACTATGTTAGCTATATAATTTAAGGAATTCAAAGTATTATTTGGAAAAAAAAGAAAAAGAAAAAAAATCAAATCAGAAGATAGGCTGATAATACTGCCAATGTATCATTTACCCGAGTGTGTAGAGGTTCTGGAAACATTCCTAACTGGTATGGATAGCCTTGGAGTAGTAGTACAAAATGAAAAATATATGTTAAACTAAAAGATCAGAATGCAGTCAAATGAAGTCCAGTAAAGTGGGAAATACCAGTTCAGGAAATTAAGTTTTAAAAAATAAAATTAATCTCCTTGATTGAACAGTAGGTAATGAGGCCTTTAGTTCAGAGGGTCATGGGTTTGATTTCTGGCCATGCCAGGGAATTTAACTCCATTTGGTTAATCCTCTGACTTGGAGAATGGGTGTTTGACTTTGTCCTAATATACCCCTCTTCAAATATACACAACACAGCCAACTACCAACCAACACAGAAACATGAAAGAGTGAATACATCCATATGGACAGATCCTCCAACAAAACCATGTTTTCGGTTTTAAGTCCCACTAACTACTTTTTCAGTTCTCAGTGACACCGAGATGACGTAAATTTGTCCCACAGGAGTTCTTTTCTTTTACGTGCCAGTAAATCTACCAACATGAGGCTGGTGCATTTGAGAACCTTCAAATACTACCGGACTGAGCCAGGATCGAACCCATCAACTTGAGGTCAGAAGACCAGTGCTTTATTGTCTGAGTTAATCAGCCCGGCACCAGAATAAATAAAAAGGTTTCTGAATGATACAGCTCCCTTACTGTAAGATTTTGAGATATATGCAATAAATCACTGACTTCTACTACTGACTAGTTCACCTGCATTTTCTTGTATCAATAAAATTATTTTGCATGCAAGCCTTTTAAGAAGAGAATGGAAGGAAAGGCTTATCTCAGTTGGTGTTAACACATCAAAATGACAAAGATTCTACAATATTCTACAGCAATGTTAAATGGAAGTAAATTTCTCACACTGACCTGTCCTTTTTGAAAATAATTTGGAAGATACTTCATGGCATTTGATCGTAAACAAGCAATGTTTTGGTACTGATCAGGATGCTGGGATCTCAAAGCAGCTATTCGGTCCATCACATAATCTGAAACTTTAACTCTGATTTCCATTCCCAGCATGAGGTTGTTAGGGAACATTGGTGAGAGAGTCACTGGAAAAAATAAGACATACAGCAATGCTTCTAGCATTTCTCTTCAGTGCAACAATACTTGTTACTTGCATGATATAGAGTGAAAAATGTTTAATTACTTAGATAAGCACTTTTCGGCTTTCTCAGCCTTCATGACACCCCTACGTTGTGAATTATGAAACTATTATATAATTTAACATCCTATTCATGAACTGCATTTCTTGTCAGGCAATAAAATGAGGGTCACTCCAAAACTAATCAGTCTTTATACAGTCTTTTTTTCTACACCTTTCCTATTTATTTATTTATTTATTTATTTATTTATTTATAGAGTACCTAGAAGCACCCTTACCATATGTATTCCAATTTAGTTTAATCAGTTCCAATGCAGGGTGTGGTTGCAATGCTCATGCAAGATGGCTGCTACGCTTGATGTCTGGGAAACATTCACAAAGAGGTTGAAATAAGTGTATGGAGATGACGCTGTTGATCACAGTACAGTATATCATTGGTTAAAAAGATTACGATCTTGAAACAAGTATATGGAGATGACACTAACAATCACAGCATGATAAGTTGCTGGGCACAAAAATTGTAGGGTAATGACAGGTAAGGAAGGATTGCCAATTCTCTTTGCAGTGGCAGACCACACAAATATGTGATTATGTGCAATGCATTAACAACATGGCTATGAACAACAAGCATGTAACTGGAAGGAAAATGTCACACCAACTGGGACTTGAGAAGCAAGTGTATGCACAATATTGAAACAGCAGGGGTTGAGAAAGTTTTCTTCAGGTGGATTCCCAGGATATTGACAGCTGTCCTTAAAAAACAAAAACAAAGAAAACCATATCAGTGAATTCTTGGCGCTGTATGAGAATAGTGGAGGTGACTTTCTTTCAACAACTGTGAAACATAGCTGCACTTCTGTGAACTGGAGACCAAGAGGCAATCAATGGAATGACATCTTGCAAATTCTTTTTTTTTTTTTTTTTTTTTTAAAGCAGAAGAAATTCCAAGTTGTGCCTTTGGCAGGAAAAGTGATAGCATTCAGAGAAGTTCCTTGCTTGTGAACATCATGGCTCAAGGAACCACCATTAATTCTGACACATACTGTATGAAGCATCCCTAATGAAACTCCAAGTCTGACTGAATTATGTTCAACCGCATCAACATAGGCATGATGTATGCTGTTGCATGACAATGCTCGACAACACATTAGTCAGAAAACCAAAGACACTATTCAAAACCTCGGATAGACAATAATGGCACACTCGTCTTACACACCCTGATTTGGCATCCTATGATTACCATATCTTTGGTAAACCGAAGAACATGCTTTGCGGAATGAAGTTTTGAAGATAACAACTCCTTCATAACACCCCTACACACTGGCTTAGGCGTGTCAGACCAGACTTTTACTGTGCAGGCATACATGCTCTTGTTCCAAGGTGGCATATGACAGTTGAAAGGGACAGAGATTATAGAGAAGGGACACTGTGTGCCTCAAGAATGCATCATATACTGCAAAAATAAGAAAAGAGAAGATTAAAAATTGGTTTTATAAAAAATGTGCCAGGCTGTGTTGAAGCCAGTTCTGCAGGTCTTTTGGGTGTAGAATAGGTAGATGTTTGAAAGAAGTGAATGTGCAGAATTTAGGTTTAGGGAGACTGTTTTGGATAGACTCTCCTCTTGCAAATGTTAGGAGTTCAGACTCTTTCCAATCTCCAGCGACTCAATTTACATCTTTTGTGTTTTATGACTTATCTGTATCCATAGGCTGTACGGGAGCAGTAAATTACACGCACATGGTTGTAGCTCTTGGCGCTCCGTCACCTCACCTTTCTTATGTCGTACATAGACTCTTCGGCCCAGCCTCGGACAACTTGGGATTTTTTTATTCTCTTTGACATTATTACATCATCTGTAATTGGGACATCCTGTAGTTGATAAATAAATATATTCTATTCTATTATTTCCACTAATTTTCATTTGTGGTAGACTTGGACCTTCTTAAATCAAGATATTGTGACATTTCGGACCCGAAATTCTCCACCATCTCACAAATTTTCATGCATCTAGTCGTTTTCTCAAAAATATTATTACAGGTATCAACAGAACTCACGTAGATGAAACAAAACATCCCTTGGCTCGTCCTGTCACATCACGGTCCTCAGTTACAGGCACTAATTTTACCACACGCTGAGATCCTATTTCATTTCAAGCTGGCGGATGTGCACGCTGCTTACTATTGTGCCATCGGACTATAAAAGTTATTTATGTAGAGTCTTTAGACCTTCCTCTTTTCAATTTAGTTATTACACTAGAGGACTCGCGCTGCTGCGGAGCATTAGTTATAAATACGTTAGATAACTTGTCGTGATATGCCTGTCGTAGTCATATTGTTTACGTGCCCTTTTCAATAGTTTCATGAACATTTACTACCGGTACATAATAACCGATTCATTTGTAATGTAGTTTATAACCCTTCTTTCCATACAGTATTCACTGTGCTTCCACCATTCGGACGTATCTGGATCTTAATATTTTTAAACGCTCTTGCCCGAGATAATGAAACATACAATTGGCCATGACTGAATACTGGTTCGGGTAAGTAGAAACCTGGTTTTTCAAGAGGTTGCCCCTGCACTTTATTACTGGTAATGATTATACAGAAGGCATGTCGACTTGATACCTTCCCGGCTGTGCGTACGTCGATGTTTTCTATTAGCAGCATGTAATTCATTAGGAAAGTTCTGCCATCCGTTGAGTACTTAAAAGTTATATAACACAGAATAATATTCTTCCATGATCAGAGGATGTGTATACTCTGTGGCTTGACAGGTAGTAATCAAACATGACCACAGCATTGATATTACTAAGGATGAAAATCACATATATCATAATATTAATGAAAGTGTTGGTCGCTTAGCAACCTGCTGTATGCGGTTAGGATAGGCCTTCGCCTGCAATTGTTGGAGTGATCATTTAATGATCTGATTTTATGATTACTCAAAGTTGGCTGAACTTAGAGACCTATCAATGTCTCATGATTCACCAGTAGGTAATTCTGGAGAGAATAAAACAAAAATGAAGATAATCGGTCCAGTAGAACGGAAGGACAGATTTTCCAAAGCTGTTTATGTAAACTCTTTTAATATATAGATTTTTGCTAGTTTTTTTATAGTTCTTAAATTATTGATGGAAGTCTGGTGTATACAATTTTGAAACACACAGATTTTTAATGAGGCACCAAGTACTGGAACGAAACGACAGATGTAGTGGGTATGCCAAACATGTGGTGTATAAGTTTTGGAATGATCCTCGTAGTGAATATTACGTGTTGAACATGTAGGGTACACAACAGTAAGGAGGAGTATTACATTTCTTGATAGATCTTCGCTAACTACTATATTGATGAGTCAGATTGTGAATGGGTTATGCACCATAAGAGAGCTACAGGGACTTTTTTAGCTTTGGACGGCAGTGTGTGCCGTCGCATTATCTTGCATGAAGTAACCATTACTTTCTTTTTCATCTCTTGAAAGAATAGCCTGGGAATGAGATGTATATATGTCAGCATTGTTTCGTGCAAAAATATAGACCCCATAATTCTGTGAGCACTTTTATCCTGCACTCCAGTAGCAATTGTTTTGACTATATAGCCACTTAAGTGAGCCATGCCTCAACACTAAAAACTAAAAGTTCTAGGTCAAGGTACCCATCGTGAATGGAGTGAAGCAACCAGTTACAATACCAAACTCTACCGAAAATGTCAGATCCTCTTAAATGTTGGGCAGCGGTGGGTTTGTATGGTTTTGCTTTCAACGGTTTTGTTGCTTTAAGGGCAGAAGATAATACCACATTAGCTTGTACGATGAGACGCGACAGGGATTTTGTTGGTGTTCTTTCCAAGAGAGGTCCTATTTCATCAAGCTTTTTCTCTGTTAAAACAGTTCATCTCCTGAGTGTTTTCTTGTGAAGAATGGAACTGGTCTTGCGGAACTTTGTCAATAAATTATGTACCCTATTCCTATGGGGAGGGAGGATGCCAGGAAATTTGTGAATGAATCAAAAGCGGCGCTCTCTAACAGAAGAATGTCTCGCATAGCACAACACAATGAATATATGATATTCTGTTGTACTGTATACATCACTCATTAAACATACAATAACTTTTGTATTCATACAGGAACTATGCTATTTCATAGCTAACACACTGTAAACACTATCAATACTACAGATGTTAAACTAAACTACTGCGGTGAACACGCAGGACTTAATGCTTAATCGCTACTGCATTAGATCACATCAGCCGGACATGAAGCAATACATCTCTCAGGGAATGAGTCATAAAACTTTATCAACCCAAATGATAGGAGAATCAATTCTTCAGATTTAGTAATAGCAAACAGAAAGAGGGTTAGGACATACATATCTATTTATTCTTTGTTTAATAGTAATTTTTTTAAAGATATGTTGTAGTGTAATATTTATGCTGAACTTGTGTGTGTTCAACAGACTGAAACGAATTTTAAGATCTTCCCTGATATTTTTCTCACTGTAGGAATATGTTACCAAATGAAATGCACTGCCACAATTTTTGCTGCTTATACATACTGACGAACCCACTATCATTAGGGTATCAATATTTCATTACAATTTCTTTATGTAGGCCTACAAATAAATTTTATATGTTTGCAGTTTCAAGAGTTCCAGGTCTCCACAAAAAACATGGAATCCTATTCACGTTTTTAATCTTGCAAGTACGTAATTTGAAGAATGTGATGTGAAACCAAAATGATCTGCATAAGACACCAGTGAATTAGTCCTTGTAAAGCATACCAGTATATGACAGTGTTGGCAGTGCTGTCGTCAGTGTGCAGATGGTCTGATCCAATGCCTGGCGAAATACTCTTTGGCCACATATCCTGCAATAGAAGCTGTGAGCTGCAGTCCTAGTAATAGATTTAGTATTCTATAGAGGGAAAGAATATAAAATAAAAGGAACTTATACAGTATGTTATGTCATGAAGTACGAATTTTCCAGCTTAATTTCGGCCTATATACTATCCTTGTTTTTAGGCATATTAACTACTGCACTTCTGCTATAACGTGCATTAATGTGTACATGACAAATTTTCAGATATTCTAAATGACTGGAAATTGGAATTGTTTATTTAATTTAAGCGCAGAACTGCACTGTAATTGTTGCCACATGATTTTAAAATAATCATCTTCCTCCCCTCTATCCCAGTGGTACTCACTCTCCGAGCGCTGATGTACCTGATACAAACCTTACTACTTTAAATTCATTTTAAGATGGGTAAGTGCTCAGTGAACATGTAATATCTGAAAACTCATCACTCTGAAGCTACAATCATGTCAAGGTCACACCACATTATCATATTCCAACGTGTCGGCGACATTTAAGAACTATACTTCCTTATGGAATGCCATAATATGTTGTGAAATGTGAATATTCTTATTTGTCCTGGTGATTCAGATTTGTAAAGTTTTGATTCATTTTTTTCAAATATTACTAACTTGTACAGGTGAACACCATATATTTTTGAAGTGGTATTAGTTGTTTCTTAAGTCATTAATTACCTTAACACTTTTCTCATTTGTTGTAGCTTCTGCAAACTGGACTTGATTAAGATCTACTTTTTAATGCATATTCCCTGACCTTAATTTTTAAAGTAAAATAATAATAATAATAATAATAATAATAATAATAAAATAATAATATCATCACAAAAAACGTCAATTAAGGTCTTTCAACTAGAATTCCGTTTGGGTGCTTCTGTCTATTATTGCGTAATCATCTTATTTGATCTTTTCTCATGTTATTTGATGTCATCTCGTACCTGCCTTCTGGATGGAATGGAATTGTAGTTGCTTCCTCTCACTATTTGGGAGTCAGTATCTCGTTGTAAGGAGCAGGCTGTCTGAACATTCCCTGGACTTTGGATACCATAGTTATTGTCTTAAGTTGTTTTGATGATATTTATTCATTTTCTAAAAATATATTATTTGTGTGGCTGATATGAATTACAGTTAATTATAATTATTATTTATTTTCCTTAAATTGTACATGTACAATTTAGGGTTGATAGATAAAGGGCAAGCCCCACATACACAGAAGTGCCTCCATCCCCACACATATGTGTATATAAACTCTACTGAATATTTACATATATGTAGACAATTTTAAATTTACATATTTACACTCCAAACACTGTACTCTTAGAATAATTATTATCTTATTACCCAGCCATTTATACTCTCACTCATACCCTTGTATACACACTCATTCACAACCATTCCCACACGTGCACGCATACACATTTCGCCCACATTCAACTGTACCTGCACCCATCTTTTCTTGCAATTCTAATTTATACAAGTTATATACATCACTAGGGCTTGGATGTTTAAGACCTAAAAATAGGCCAAATAAACAAGCAAATATGACCTCAGAAGTGACAAAATATGACGTAAAAATTACAAAATATGACCCGAAAATGATTAATCTAAATATGGCCATTTAAAAATAAGTTATAAATAGAAACGACAATTCCTTTGATCCAAATTTGTTAACTAAATTCTTTATTCTTACTTTCATATTAGTTTTCAAAAATACACGTTTAGCAGTTATTCACAGTCTATTCTCCTTGATTCACTTATCAAACATTTGTAAATGCATACCTGTAAAGTACTTTCACTAAGATAATCAGATCACACAACATTTTAAATGTCAAAACATGTTTGCACCTTTCATTGGTGGTTTAAAATACGAGAAAACTAGAAATCGAACTTTATATAAAATATTTTGGAACGTTTAAGCCCAGATTATGTTAATACTACTGAAATGCATTAAAGTTTAAATTGATTACCACGAAACAAATTAAGTAGATGTCTTTCAATACATTACGGTAGGGCAGCAGGGCAAATAGTGCAAACTCATATAACTTTTTCATTCTTCTCCGCGGGTGGTATTAAAGCGTATGACAAGATTCATCTTCAAAGCATCAGGCACAAAAGACATCCGATTATCACTTAACACATTCTTGTAAGAAGAGCATCACAAGGCGTTATTGGTACATATTTAAATAATATTAAATCACTGCTGTCGAGTATGCATTCATCTTGAAATGTACTCGTACCTTCTTCTCTAAGAACATCATTTATCTTGCACATACAGCGAAAACTGTCATTTCGATTAAGCACGTTTTGAAGTTTCCGTTATACACTGACGCCAACTATTCCATGTGATTGTTGTGCTGAAAGTTCAACACTTCTCACAATTTCAACACTTGCATGAATTTCTAGGCTAACAACTTCTAAACGAGTAATTGCACTCGATATAATTCCAAAGTTCGACTTAATATACACCAGACTTTCTGACAAACTGTTGGAAAACAATTCATGCGTTATCTTGATAGAAGAGGCAGAGTATTCCACTTGCATTAACTACAGACGTGATACGGAAAAACAGTTTTGTAAGTACTAGTTCTCATTTGGAAAGTTGACGATGATTTTGCACAGCTACAGCTGTTGCCAAACCACCGAAATATAACGTTTCTAAAAAAGTAAATCAAAATATGTCCTTATGATAAAAAACAACCAAAATATGCATTTATATGACAAATAAAAATCACTTAACCTTTTAAGTGCTGAGTTACCAGTTGACTGTTTGGTACCTCAGTGCTGAGTTTTTTCATTTGTATGTAAAAAAATTAGTAGAAGCCACAATTTTTAACTTATCAGTGGGGTGATTAGCTTAAAATGTTTATAAATGTTGGTTATTTATAAATCTAAATGCAAATGGAAAATCCTACACTTATGTTCAATATTATTTTGAGAGAAAACAAAATTACACTTATGTGCCCATGCATGCACTATCTTTATACAAAGTAAAGAGCCCAAAATAATATTATTTCCTAAAATCTGTAGGCAACTAATACATGTAACTTCTTAGAAGTATATAATTTGATATTTTAAAATACTTTCCAAACCTGGAATGTGGTGATAGTTAAATGTTTTGTACTGGTTGTTTGTGATGCCGAATTGTTCAACTATCTGCACCAACTCCACTGGCACAAAAGTTTCTAATAAATCAATAATTTTTGGGTTCTCATCAAACATTATTTGGCCCTCAGAGCCTGTTACAGTTACCTGAAACTCTGGTGAAGAAAAGTAATCCATCCGCCACAAAATTAGCGATAAAATAGCTTTTGTACTCACCGTGTTTTTCTTCTTTCGTTTAGAAGGGGGCTCTGTTTCTCTCTCGCACACAATATTTTTGGCACTCTCTCTATCACCCTCACTTTCTAAATGGCTTAACAATTCCTTAAAAATGATTATCTCCATCATCACTTTCCGCTGTGGTTAACGCTAGAACAGCGGAAGGGGTCAAAATGACACTCGCCTTCAATTTTTCTTTAATAACGTTCGTAATCTTGTTTCATTTCTCTTCAAATATCTTGACTTTTCATAGTTTTTCATCCCGTTCACGGTGATGTATCGCACTTGACAAAATATTTACATTTTCATTGATTTCCGATATGGCATACCCTGGACAGCGGGAGGGGTCATTTTGACACTTGTACAATATTCCTTATTACAACAGTTTGCATTGTCAGACAACAGTGTGTATCCGGCCATTATTATTAGTATCGTTGAGCTCTTACTGTCAGATGAGCCAGGCTGAGTGGCTCAGATGGTTGAGGCGCTGGTCTTCTGACCCCAACTTGGCAGGTTCGATCCTGGCTCAGTTCGGTGGTATTTGAAGGTGCTCAAATACGTCAGCCTCCTGTCTGTAGATTTACTGGCACATAAAAACTCCTGCAGGACAAAATTCCGGCACCTCGGCATCTCCAAAAACCGTAAAAGATTAGTTAGTGGGAAGTAAAGCAAAAAACATTATTACTGTTAGATTAGTGTTCCAAATAGTGGGATTATAGTATTCGCCTCATCATTTAGAAAGTGTTCTTCCTACATGCTATGATTATCTTTCTGCTGACGAGGTGTCTCGTATGCTAGAAAATTCAGACGTTGAGTCGGAAGGTGAACTATCCAATTCATATGGTGATTTTTTGCTTGAGACAAGAGAGACAAGTGAGGACGAAGATCACAACAAGACAGAGGATGAATTATCCGCAGGAGAAGTTCAAAATGCTGATCTCTCTCCGAACTCGCCCCAAATGTCTCAGTCTCATTTAGGTTTTTCAACAGTGAAGATGGTTGCCCGAGATGGAACCGAGTGGGAGATCTTGGATTTGAATTCTTCATCTGGAAAGTGGGCTTCGGTGAACATCCAGAGGGAGCAGGGAGGTCCCACAACATATTCTTACCACCAAGTTTACGACTCTGCCATTAGTGCCTTTCGTCTCCTCTTTGATGAATCGATGCTTCGTCTAATGAAACGACACATGATGAAACGCTGAGAAAGAACTTCATGGACTGGACCGTGTCACTCGAGGAGTTGGAGGCTATGATTGTCCTCAAATATATCCGTGGTGTCCTATGTTTGAAAGGTGTGTCTGTGGATGAACTGTGTTCGCGTTCTTGTGGACAGCAGTTCATGAAGGACACAGTGTCAAGAGATAGATTTTTGAGAGCTTCTCAGATTCCTCCGTTCTGACGAGAAATCAACCTAAGCTGAGCGCCTGCCAGCTAACAGGTTCGCTCTTGTCTCTGAAATCTAGGACAAATTCGTGGAAAATTGTCTTCACTGTTACCGCCCAAGTGAAAATATTACAGTCGATGAACAATTACTTCCCAGCAAAACCAGGTGCAGATTTACCCGATTTATGACAAACTAGCCCAAGTGTTTGACCAAATGTGCATGTAGGAGGTGGCCAATGCATGTCTTTTACAATATCCTTGACCTAACAGCTATCAATGCTTGGGTCATTTACAAGCAAGTAACGGGTAGGAAGATAAAGCAAAAGAAGTTCATCCCCCAGCTGGCAAGTGAACTAACAAGGCGGAACGAGGAAGGGCAACAACAGCAAGAGGAGGCTGTAGGACCGTGTCCATCTAAAAAGCGGAAGAAGTGCCAAGTTGGTATGTGTAAAAGCAACAAGTCTAGCGATGCGTGCAGCAAGTGTCTCAAAGCAGTGTGCGGAAAATGTGCACGAAAAGTAGAAGTTGGGTGTGCTAAATGTGTTTAGCATGTTTTTAATTTGCCTAAAGAATTACTGAAAATGTATAATTGTTGCAATGTGGACGGCCGACTAAGAAAAGGTGTTAGATTGGTTAATTTCGTGAAAACTCCTTAGAGAAACAGAAACATGGTGCCGTTGTTTGTGATTATTCATATGTCCATCAGTAACATAAAAGGTCCATACACTCATTTCATGTCCTTATGTGTAAAATAAAGTTGTGGAAACCGAGTAGAAGAAATTACATGTTTTATTGTGTTATATTTTGAACGTTTCCAAGCATTTCGTATGATGGGTCAAAATGACCCCTTACCGCTGTTCTAGGAATGTCAGATTCCCCGCCGTTCTAGTGTTAATAACTGAAAGATTCTGTGATTCGAAATAACATCGCTGCAAGAGCAAGTAAATTGTTGTTCCGCCATGTTTGTTTACATCACAGATGAACTCCACAGCCGTCTATAAAAAGCTCTGTAAGTTACTTCCCGAAGCTATAATCTCTGATCAGTTAGTTCTACATAATGTCCAACAGACGTCAGAACATGTCAGAGATCAAATTCGGACTCGAAAGTGAACCGGGAAACTCAAAAAAATAAAAATTCTCGTGCACCATCTATAGACGGGTGTAGCACTGGTGGACAAGCCGCGTCAGCCCGTCTATTCATGATGACCACGGAAATGACAATACATCTGAGAGTTACAATAATTGAAAATCTTCCAATCTTTTCAATTATTGTAACTCTCTGTGGTGTGCACTCCTCCGCGCCGTGAGCTACTCGTCCACATGTACCACACACAGACTGATTCGAACAACAAGATATCATATGTCCGAATCTCTGGCATTGATAGCATCGCATAGGAGGCGGGATGTACGGCCTCACATCGCAATGATACATTGTTATCTTGACTTTCTCTGGTAACACTGACAACTTGAAAGAGAGAATGAAGGCACCAGTGGCAAAGTCTTCACCGTTGACCTTGCGCGTAATGCGCCGGACGTGTGTCACGCCAAGGTTCTTCATGTCTTCCATCAACTTGTCATCAGTGTTCAAAATAAGGTTGCGGTGAAAGATGACTCCGCGAACCAGATTCAAGGATTTGTGCTCCTCCACTTTGACGGGGATTTCGCCAAAGTGGTCGTACTTAATCAACTGATCGTCATGTAGTGCTGTGCGAGTCTTCAAAAGTAAACTACCGTTGCAGATTTTTTTGAGATCCTCAAGTTCGACGTAGATGCCTTCAATGTGTCTACTAAAAGGGATCGATTTTACCAGCTTAAAATCATGCCCATTGGTTCTGGTGGCAACCAGAAACCTAGGGAAGCTGGATCCCATTCCTTCATGCTGCGCATGTTCCCAGGGAGTTGAACCTCTCAGGGAAGCACAAGTTGAAGACTTCGGTGGGGGACCACCTTGGGATGGGCGACTGTTTCGAAGCCATGCCCGAAACCATCCTCCTCGAATGCCACCCACTCCGATCAGGGGTCTCTGTAGCCGAACCAAGCTGCCAAGGCAATACCCACCTGGTCATAGCCGGTACTGCCCGGGGTCCGATGTTGGACGATGCCTAATACGGGATGACTGAGGCAATGAGCACTAGGACTCCCTTCGTCCAGTCACTCGCAATAGCATGTACAGAGCACTAAATATAGAGGAAAAAATAAAAAATAATTAATAATATTATGTCCTTCTGGCATTCGGCTGTGCGGGGACCTGTGTTGTCAGGCGGATACTACTGCAAGGGTAGATGACGCTCCCACTCACAAGATCCCTGGGTGGTCAAATGCAGGCTTTTGGGCATAACCGCACACGTAAGAGGTCCATCTCCGAGCAGCATGCATATCAAAAACTTTGAAATGGTCTACAACTAACCCTACAAAAAAAAAAAACAATAAAAATAAAGAGAGGACCATGGCCACATGACCCTATCAGTCGCCTTCTACGACAGGCAGGGATTACCTGTGAATGTATTCAGCCCCTCCCATCCACAGGAGGTCCAACACATTGTACCAAACCACAATCCATGTCCGCGCCTACGTCGCCCCTTTTAGTTGCCTCTTACAACAGGCAGGGTATACCGCAGGTGTATTCTACATGTACGCCCCCCCACCCCCAGGGGTTCTAATCACTTGGCTAGTGTTCAAGTTGCAACAGACAAGGACCCTAGCTCTGACGATTGCACAGAAGGTAGATTATACACGGTCAAGGTAGCTGAGATTTGAGAAGAAGAAATGGACCAGACTGGAGAGGCGTATTCAACAATCGGTAAGATACAGGAAACTTAGAATGCTCTGAAGGCATTTATAGCTGTGATGTCTGAAAACCTGTAGAGTAAACTAAGGAGTAATATAACACGTGAGGTGACCCTGTTTATGTGTGAGACAAACAATAATTTACTGTCAAAATGCACTCCAAAGTCTTTTTGATTATCAACAATTGAAATCGTTTGATTCAGCAGTTGATATTCATGAAGTACAAAGTGTGAACAAAATGGTGGAATTCTTGGAGGATGAGGTTTAAGACGCTATGTAGTACACCAACCTGATAGTGAATCAAGTGCATTTTGGAAGTGGATTGTATCTGTGAGAGAATTGATCTGCTTGATGATTCTACGATCACCTGCAAAGGAAGGATTTCACATGAATGGTGGGAAACAGTATCGATAAGATCAATAAACAGGGCCAAAAGAAGGGAACTTAGGACACTGCCCTGCGGGACACCTGAGAGGGTGGTGGCGGGAGAAGAACTGCATCAATCAAAGAACACGCGCTGTAGTCTTCCACTCAGAAGCTATAAATGAGAGCTAGGAGTCTCCCATGCACATTAAAACATTCAGAAAGCTTGTGTGAAAGAACTGCATGATCCATGGTATCAAAGACATTTGTGATGTCGATATAGAATACATCAAGTTGAGAACCCGCAAGGATGGCAGATGCGGCATGATGGAGGAGGATAGCCACGTTAGTTATGCAGGAGCTTCCAGCAAGGAAAACGTGCTGGTGGGGTGATAGTGTATGGAATTGCAAATGAAAGCAAACACTGGTGGATGATCCTTTCACAAATGATTAATAAAGCACGTTAATATAGAGACTGAATGATAAGTTGCGATATCCGACCTCCTTCCACCTTTAAGAACTGGTGTGATATATGCACATTTCCAGGAGCTCGTAAAGTAGACAACTGAGAAGAAATGTGCAACGACTGAATATCACAATAATAGGGTATGAAAGAGCTACTGCTGTATTCTTAACTCGTTGCGGACCGTGGACGGCGTAAGACGTTTAAGCTTGCTCCTATGCTGCGGGTCGTGGACGGCGTAAGACGTTTAAAGTTCCGCGCGAGGCAATGTTGTTTATATTCGTCATCTATGTATTCTTACACCTTAGTCAGCGTTACTGGCTGTAGCAGGAAGTTGGTTGACATTTTTGAGATGACCCCCGCGTTGAGTGGGCTCATGTTTATTTTAGCTGTTTTAGCAGGAATATCTCAGCACTTCCTCGCGTGTCAAGTCGGTACTTGAGATTCCAATGCAGTGCATGTCGTTCTTACCGAGTGTAGTATAATGGTTTATAAAACAAAGTTCATTACGGAAGAAAACTATCAGATATTGTTCACAATGATGATTCTGGTGATGAACTTATTCCCGAAATAGACTCAGATAGTGAAAGTAACAGTGACGAGGAAATTCCGATTCCCGAATCCAATAGGCCTATAAAGGAAAGTGAAGTGCCTGATGCATATCATCCTAGTTATTGTCCACCTGTTCCATCATTTAGAGAGAATTCAGGTGTAAACGTACAAACAAAAAATGAGCAGGATATTTTGAGTCAGGTGAGTATTTTCCTGAATGACGAATTTTAACAGTATGTGTGTGAGCAGACCAATCTATACGCGAGTCAAGTGATAGGCGCGGCGCCCCGGCCTTTCACAAAGAATTCGTTCATGCAATCGTGGAAACCGATTAGTCCAAAATCCTGATAAATGTACTGGACCGAAGACCCTGTTTTTCATACCCTGATATTTTCTAAAACAATGTTCCGAATACGCTTCCTTCATATTCTTTCCTTTCTTCACTACAGTGACAGTAATCATTATGCCGAAAGTACAGATAGGCTGGATAAAATTAGACGTATTTTGGAACCTGTGACACCAGATATCACACCCTAAATATTTAATAGAGGTTAGCACAAAGTATCATGTTTCTAACATTTATAGTTCAGGAGTAATGGTAAATTTTATTAAGTAATGCACGTTAAGGGGGCCGGGCATGAAAATGGCTCGTCCAGGCATTCAAGTGCCCCGCTCAGAAGCAGGTACTGAACGTGTTAAGGAAGATAGGAGCGAGACCATCAGGACCAGTGGTTTTTTTTCTGACAGAAATGAAAGTAGTGAGTACACTTCAGATTCAGTGTTAGAAATATTAGTGAGGCTATGAAAAGTAACAAGTTTGATTTCAGGAAAATCAACATACTGAATAGGTTTAACAAAATTAGAGGTAAAATATTCATTGAACAATTCAGGTCTATCTGATCCACTGGCTACAGAATGGTCCCAGGTTACTACTTCCGGTATTCATTTGTTGTCTCTTCTGTTATTTATAAGTGACCAGAACCTTTTGCTGTTGTCTTACTTCAAGACAGGCTCCATTAAAATATTCTGAGTAATCCCACCTTAATAAATACTTGTGCTGTTTGTGAAGGTCAGAGAATTGTTTAGAATTTATCTCAGAGGGCACATTTTTCCACTGTCTCCAGGCTTCCGATTTTTTAAGTTCAGCACTTTTAGTATCACCCTTCTTCCGTGGGGACATTTTATGGACATCAAATGTTTAGGAATGAAGTCACAGATCACAGCAAGGGTCCAATCATAAAATAATTCCACAGCATCTTGAACTTCACCCACGTGCAACAAACGCCAGAGTACAATTAACAGTCTGCTATTAAACTTTACACCACACAGGCACAGAGCTCCCAAGGAGAGCTCGATTACATCTCAAAGCATGGAGAGGGGTGAGAATAACAGCTGCTTCAATGGACTTGTGATTGGAGTTAAAAATCTCTCATTCCACAGAAACAGATGGGGGCTACCCGGTTACATAGCCTCAAACTCACAGTCTCTCTTTATAAATTAGTATAGAAGTATAGACTAGTATATTACTAGAATCAAGGACAAATGGTCACCTTACAGTGGTGCAATCAATGAATGCTATGACTCATTCTTACACAATAATACCAGTGATGAATGCATCACTGTTTCCTCATCTTTACATTGGTCTTCAAAAACCTTGGGAAAAATTAGAATCACAAGTTGAAAAGGGACTGGTTAATTACAAGAATCTTATAATCAATGTATCAAAATGGGAAAGAGCAATTTTCAATACTTCATTTGAAATGCCTTAACATTCTCAGAAAATATAGTGCTATTGTTAGACTCTTGCCCAGACATAACGACAGCCTCGTCTTTTAGGAAGACGACTAAAAGACTATTGAAGCTAGAGAATGCCTCAAAGAACTAGTGTGATTCAACCAGTTGATAATAAATTTTTCCAATAGTGTAAAGTATTTATCATGTTTTCAATGGAAGAGTATCCTTAAACTTCAGTTGGGGGTATTCCTACATTATCAGATTTCATCACATCATTTTACGAACTTTATAAAGTACGTGTAATACGCAGCAAGGTACATGGAACTGCAGTCGGGATCATTTCTTACTCCATCCCAACTTTGTCTGAAAAATACTAGTAATTATTGCAAAAAGACAGAATGCAGTAACTTTAATTTTGTTAGATGTGCATGATGCAAGGAAAATGTCTGTTTTGATCACTCCACGGACATGTCACATTTTTGTGATGACTACCGAGTATAAAGGAACTGATAATTATGATGATGTACATATGTATATTATGATTATCATAAAACTTTAAATTCTCAACTACAGTGGTACATCATCATCATCATCATCATCATCTGTCCATCTGACTCGAGGGCAAGCTTACAGTACAGTACAGTTCACTTCTTGGGCGTCGACAGCTGAGCACCAAGGGTTGTACAAACCTCTTGTACAAATGGATTCGCATACAGAACAATGAGGAACTTCAGCAATTTTATTAAAATACTTCCATTGTATATATATAGCAGTTAAAACTGTGACAGTGCATTTTATTTAATCCTAGAACTGGCAACTGTTGAATATCTTCATGTAATTTCCTCAATTCATTAACAGATGGCATGACACAGTCTGCTTTTTGTTGTTCTCGATGTCCACAATTGCCTTGAGTTCAATTTTATTTGTAGTTACAACCTTTTGGGCGTAATTTCACGGAATCAATCAACCAACCACCACCGATCTATATTTAGGGCTGTCACTCAGATTCCCTATCATTTGTTTACCTAGTATTTTCTTACATACCAAAGAAGTTAGGAATTGATCAAACATCTCCCTTAGTACATTATTCCAATTCCTAACTCCTCTTCCTATAAACGAGTATTCTCCCCAATATTTGTCCTCCTGATTTCCAACTTTATCTTCATATTATGATCTTTCATACTTTTAAAAACTCCACTTAAGCTTATTTGTCTACTAATGCCATTCCAAGCCATCTCTCCACTGAAGCTCAGAACATTCTGCTTAGTCGAGCTGTTAGTCTCCTTATCCCAAAGTCTTCTCAGCCCAAACTTTGCAACATTTTCATAACACTACTCATTTTCCAAAAATCACCCAGAACAAATCGTGCTTTCCTCTGGATCTTTTCCAGTTCTCAAATCAAGTAATCCTGCTGAGGGTCCCGTACACTTGAAACATACTCTAATTGCTTGGGATCGGCATTGCATTTTGATTTGGTTTATGGCTTGATGCCTCTCCTGCTGCCAACCCTATTGCGTGTCTCTGTGGTGGTGGGTAGTGTGATGTTTTGTGTATATGAAGAGGTGGTATTAAGATGAACTCGCTAGTCCCTATGAACCAAACACTGTTGGATAAATTAATGCTGTTTAACGTCTCATCTGTTTGAGCGCCACTGCCTGTAGTGTTTGTAAACAAACCTTCAGGTGCTTTATTTTATTATTCTATTTCACTTTATTTCTTAGTTTTCGGTTGGGTACAATTTTAGTACAGTGTGTGTCTAAATATGGCATCTTCATTATGGAAAAATTAGTGATGAATTAGTGCAAAATTTGTTGGAAAATGAAAGTGACGGATCTGATTTTTAGGATATTGAGAGAACCAACAGATTCCGAATCAGATTCGGAATGCGTATCAGCCGTTTCTTCGCATCAAATATCGGAAAGTGAAAGTGATGACGAGTCTACTGTACAGCAACCTATCTTTATATGGTCCAATGATTGCATGCCAATACATTTTCCCCATATTTTCAAGAAAATACCTCTAAGAGTGATGAAACTTCTGCTACTACACTACAAATACATTATTGACAATCTGTATATCTCAATTTCTTTGTGACATGTTTCATTTTTGTGCACATATGATCAAAGTTTTTGTTATTTTGAATTTACAAATTAAATTTTTTTTCTAGTCAAAACATTTACATAATTCTGTGTCAACATGACAATCCTCAGTGTATTAGTTTTATACAAATATATACAGCATTGCACTTTTATTTCATACCTTGTAGATATTTTGGGCCGATTGCAGAAACAATGACTAGTTTAAACCTTAGACAACGTCTGAATCGAGCATGATTTTCCACTGCATAAACAATGTTCAGTCGGTGTTTAACTAGACATCGTTTAAAGTTTCAATATTGGTTTGAAAATGAGGATAGAAATACTTTTCATGCAACTCTTTGCTTGCCATCACAACCAATGAAATTCGTCTGTGCATGCGCCGAACGCCAGTCAGTGTCTGTCTTCCTACACATTACTCAAATATGGCTAAGCATGAGCATGACTTACCTACAGATAAGAATATCGCTTTTGGTGGAAATTAAATCTCATAGTATTATCGAGACTAAAACGACACGCCACCGTATGGGGAAGTATAGCTTTGATTATAGCGTTGTTACGGTGAGTGTAATCTAAGAAACATTGTTAGATTTTGGTCCACCCAATCAATACACATAAGATTCCAACAATGCTTGCAACGTTTTTCAAGTAAGGTCATTCATATTTAAGTTTGCTGAAAGATTATTTGCAAGAAGTGTTAAACTACTGCATTAAATATGTGTATATTTGTTCTCCTATTTTCTCAACAGTTCAAAAGGAACTTTGTTTTAAATACGGATAGCAACAATGGACATTGATTCCGTACGAGACGTTATGGCAGGCTTGTCAATTTCAAGTTGTATTTCATTTTTAACATTGAAGACAAAAGTTTTTGCAAGAAGTGAGGTCAATCTTTTGCGTTTTTCAAATAGTCCTTAAAAAGGCATTGGGTTCTTCCACTTCTAATTTTTTTATCTAAAATGATGTGTATTGATTGGGTGGACCTAAACCTAACATTGTTTTTTAGTTTTAACTGTATCAATATGGATCTACACGATGAAGTTCGTAAATTGTACTCGTAAATAGCTTCGATGAAGGGAAGAAGAAAAATAGTACTGTGTAACCAAATGTGTTGTACGGGCCATATAGATGTAGCTTGCATTCTGGAAATCGTAGGTTTGAAAATCATAATCGGCAGGCCTGAAGATTGTTTTCAGTTGTTTCCCTATTTTTACACCAGGCAAATACTAGGGCTGTTATTATGGCCACGGCTCTTCTTCCCCAGTCCTCCTCTTTAAAGAATAATCACGACCATCACCACTTGTCTTTTCCTATCTCACAGTTGCCGAAAACTTATCTGAATTAGCGCAACAATTATGTATATAAAAACCGCACACAACCTACTTTTTAGTTTTCACTATTATGTGTGCTTGCTGGGCAGTAAATATAAGTGAGTCCGTTCGGTCGATGTATGTGACAGCCCTCTGATGATTGGGACAAGTAATTCTGACATGTATGCAGTCGAAGTGACCTATAATTCCATGGAAAATAAAATATGTCGGTTGCCCAGAATTGTATTCAAGTTCACAGTTACTGGATTGTCCGTTTGTCAGTATCAAGAAACAAGTATCTTGTACAGCGAAATCTTATTTTAAGCTATACCTCCCCATACATTTCAAATGAATTGGTGCAATTTCAAGCGGGCGACCCACAGAGAGGCCATCGGACTACCCTTTCTCCCCGGAATCGCCTCAACATAACACAAATTACATGTATCATGGTAAATAACCTCTGATTATGATTCACTCCTCTCATTTGAGGTTAAGCAGTGTTCTCGGCAGTATTTAAAAATGGCCGGTTGAACATCGGTTTTAAAAGTGGCTAAGTGATAAATAAAGTCTGCAGTGCGGCAGCCATACTTAGGCATTGTTTAACTCGAGACATCGTCTAAACACCGTTTCAGCAATCAGCCCATTTTTTTTTTTTTTAGTTAGACAAGTGAAAGCTGCCAAATATGGCTGGCATCACAAGATTTAACATTGCTTGTTCTAGGGTTAACATACTCTTGCAGTGACAAAAATATTAGGGTAGGTTTTGTCAAGTTGGCTCTGACCATCCCTTGTCAAAATTTAGTAAAACTATATAGCCCCATTTGTGTGTTCTTGAGTAGAACCCAATTTTAGATAAAATTACATAAGGAATACTGAACTAACATAAAGTTAATTATAAATATAAAATAGAAATGAAAATTGATTACCAAGGAGTCCTCCATAACCACATCCAATGTCAGCAAACTCAACACATTTTGTAGGTAAGTTTTCTGAAAAGTATTTCGGGTACAGACTTGACCAATCCATTTCTTCCGGGTATCTTGGACTGGAAAAAAAAAAACTTGAATATAGTAACTGTCGAAGCTGTAATTCATGTACCTGCAATCATTTTATTCTTCATAAAAAGGATTTTCAATGAATTCCAATAAGTACGAATCAAATTACTTCATAATACCAATATAGTTGGTCCGTTATTGGACATTACAAATTTTCCTGCTAACTCATTCCTGGTTGCCAGCGTTTCACCCCAGTGTGCTAAGTGGGCTCATCAGTTGGTAAATAGCACACCTACCTAGACGCATGGCTAGTGCATACTGTGGAGGCCACTGCGTAGCCTACTTGGAGCCACCGGCAGTGCCATTGCACTAAGAGAGACTTTGTCTCATTTTCAAAAATTGATGCCTGCCTGGCCATCAGATGATAAAGCGTTTTGTCCCAGTGATGAGCCCAACTTAGCACACTGGAACGAAATGCTGTCAACCAGGAATGAGTTAGCTGGAAAATTTATAATGTCCAATAATGGACCAATTATATTGGTATTATAAATTTACTCATTTGGAACAAATATTTCAGGTTCCCTATGGGAATCAACATCTTTATCATCTGATGGCCAGGCAAGCATCAATTTTTGAAAATGAGACAAAGTCTCTCATAGTGCAATGGCACTGCCGGTGGCTCCAAGTAGGCTACGCGGTGGGCTTTACGTTATGCCCTAGCCATGAGTCTTGGTAGGTGTGCTATTTACCAACTGATGAGCCCAACTTAGCACACTGGGGTGAAACGCTAACAACAAGGGATGAGTTAGCTGGAAAATTTATTATGTCCAATAACAGACCAACTATATTGGTATTATAAATTTACTAATTCGGAACAATTATTTCAGGTTCCCTATGGGAATCAATATCTTTATCATCAAATTACTTCTACGAAAATTACTGGCAAATACACTATCATCTAAAAAAAAGCTTTTAGAAAAAGTTCAATTGATTTTTATTCAAATGTTATTGGTCAACTGTTGTTACATGATTACCATTATTCTTCAAATGTTATTGGTCAAGTGGAGACTTTAGGACATACCTGGAGGAGAAGCAGCCAAAGATGATTATGTTCAATAATCAACTGTTTTTAATTACATACATACACATATTATCATTATAGACTGTTATGCCTTTCAGCGTTCAGTCTGCAAGCCTCTGAGAATTTACTAAACGTCGCTACAATTTACGATTTACAACTAGTGTTGTGGCCTCATTTAGTTCTATACCTCTTATCTTTAAACCGTTAGAAACCGAGTCTAACCATCATCGTCTTGGTCTCCCTCTACTTCTCTTACCCTCCATAACAGAGTCCATTATTCTCCTAGGTAACCTAACCCCCCCCCATTCGCCTCACATGACCCCACCACCGAAGCCGGTTTATATGTGCAGCTTCATCCATTGAGTTCATTCCTAAATTAGCCTTTATCTCCTCATTCCGAGTACCCTCCTGCCATTGTTCCCACCTGTTTGTACCAGCAATCATTCTCGCTACTTTCATGTCTGTTACTTCTAACTTATGAATAAGATATCCTGAGTCCACCCAGCTTTCGCTCCCGTAAAGCAAAGTTGGTCTGAAAACAGCCCGATGTAAAGATAGTTTCGTCTGGGAGCTCACTTCCTTCTTACAGAATACTGTTGATCGCAACTGCGAGCTCACTGCATTAGCTTTACTACACCTTGATTCAATCTCACTTACTATATTACCATCCTGGGAGAACACACAACCTAAATACTTGAAATTATCGACCTGTTCTAGCTTTGTATCACCAATCTGACATTCAATTCTGTTGAATTTCTTACCTACTGACATCAATTTAGTCTTTGAGAGGCTAATTTTCATACCATACTCATTGCACCTATTTTCAAGTTCCAAGATATTAGACTGCAGGCTTTCGGCACAGTCTGCCATTAACACCAAGTCGTCAGCATAGGCCAAACTGCTTACTACATTTCCACCTAACTGAATCCCTCCCTGCCATTTTATACCTTTCAGCAGATGATCCATGTAAACTACGAACAGCAAAGATGAAAGATTACAGCCTTGTCTAACTCCTGTTAGTACCCTGAACCAAGAACTCATTCTACCATCAATTCTCACTGAAGCCCAATTGTCAACATAAATGCCTTTGATTGATTTTAATAATCTACCTTTAATTCCGTTGTCCCCCAGTGTGGCGAACATCTTTTCCCTCGGTACCCTGTCATATGCTTTCTCTAGATCTACGAAACATAAACACAACCGCCTATTCATCTCGCAGCATTTTTCAATTACCTGGCGCATAAACGAAAATCTGATCCTGACAGCCCCTCTGTGGTCTGAAACCACCCTGGTTTTCATCCAACTTCCTCTCAACGACTGATCGCACCCTCCCTTCTAAGATGCCAGTGAATACTTTGCCTGGTATACTAATCAATGAGATACCTCGATAGTTGTTGCAATCCTTCCTGTTCCCTTGCTTATAGATAGGTGCAATTACTGCTTTTGTCCAATCTGAAGGTACCTTACCAACACTCCACGCTAATTTTACTACTCTATGAAGCCATTTCATCCCTGCCTTCCCACTATTCTTCACCATTTCAGGTCTAATTTCATCTATTCCTGCTGCCTTATGACAATGGAGTTTATTTACCATCCTTTCCACTTCCTCAAGCATAATTTCACCATCATCATTTTCCTCCTCCCCATGAGCTTGGCTGTTTGCAACACCACCATGATGATTTCCTTTTACATTGAGAAGATGTTCAAAATATTCCCTCCACCTCTCCAGTGATTCCCTGGGATCTATTATGAGTTCACCTGAATTACTCAAAACACTGTTCATTTCCTTTTTCCCTCCCTTCCTAAGATTCTTTATTACTGTCCAGAAACGTTTCCCTGCTGCTTGACCTAGCCTTTCCAGGTTATTACCAAAATCTTCCCACGACTTCTTTTTGGATTCAACAACTATTTGTTTCACTCTGTTTCTTTTATCTACGTACAAGTCCCTGTCTGCCTCGGCCCTTGTTTGGAGCCATTTCTGATAAGCCTTCTTTTTACGTTTACAGGCTGCTCTCACTTCATCATTCCACCAAGATGTTCGCCTTTTCCCATCTTTACACACAGTTGTTCCTAGGCATTCGCTTGCTGTTTCTACTACAGCATCCCTGTATGCCACCCATTCACTTTCTATATTCTGAACCTGCTTACTGTCTACTGTTCAAAACTTCTCACTAATCATATCCATGTACTTCTGTCTAATTTCCTTGTCCTGGAGATTTTCTACCCTTATTCATTTGCAGACAGATTTCACTTTCTCAACCCTAAGCCTAGAGATACTTAGTTCACTACAGATCAGATAGTGGTCTGTATCATCAAAAAATCCGCTAAACACTCGTACATTCCTAACAGATTTCCTGAATTCAAAGTCTGTTAAGATATAATCAATTATGGATCTGGTACACCTAGCCTCCCATGTGTAGCGGTGAATAGCCTTATGCTTGAAGAATATATTCGTAACAGCTAAACCCATACTAGCACAGAAGTCCAGCAAACGCTTCCCATTCCCATTAGCTTCCATATCTTCCCCACATTTACCAATCACCCTTTCGTATCCTTCAGTTCTATTCCCAACTGTCACATTGAAATCGCCCATTAGCACTATTCTATCCTTGCTGTTGACCCTGACCACGATGTCACTCAATGCTTCATAAAACTTGTCAACTTCATCCTCATCTGCACCCTCACATGATGAATACACGGACACAATTCTTGTCCTAATTCCTCCCACTGACAAATCTACCCACATCATTCGCTCATTTACGTGCCTAACAGAAACTATGTTGCGTGCAATGGTATTCCTGATAAAGAGCCCTACCCCAGACTCTGCCCTTCCCTTTCTAACACCCGTCAAGTACACTTTATAATCTCCTATCTCTTCCTCATTATCTCCCCTTACCCAAATATCACTTACTCCTAGCACATCCAGATGCATCCTCTTTGCTGACTCAGCCAGTTCTACCTTCTTTCTACCATAAGCCCCATTAATATTGATAGCTCTCCATCGAATTCCATTTCGTTCGCCACATTGTTTCCAAGGAGTCCCTCGCCTGTCAAATGGGAGTGGGACTCCATTACTCCCATAGGTCCGAGGCTTGCTTAAAGTGTTCTGAGCTCGGTAAATTCATGAAGCAGGATGCTGCCCTACTTGCACATAGTCCAAGTGAGGATCTCTCCTCTAACGGGTTTTGGACCACCGGTGAATTGTATAGTCCTAGCCGCCTGAGCACAAGGAGGGCCACGACTCAGAATATGTCCGAGATGCCCACTTCCATTCCATATCAACTGGTATCCCGACTCTCAGGACCACTTACTAGGCCACTCAGCCGTTGCCCATGGTTCACGAACTAGGACGTGACTACAGTAACCCACAAACATGAACCAAAGTGGTTATCAAAAAAATATTTGGCCCTTTCCAGCTTTCTTCACATTAAGACAAGATCTACTGAAACGGCCCCTAAATAAGTGCAGATGCCCCCCACATGATGAAGCTGGGAAGCACAAACGAGCTCGCCAGAGACTGAGAAGAAATAGATGTTGAAGAACCAAAATTAACCCATCTATTTAAAGACAGATAGGAGCCTCCGTGACTCAGACAGCAGCGCGTCGGCCTCTCACCGCTGGATACTGTGGTTCAAATCCCGGTCACTCCATGTGAGATTTGTGCTGGACAAAGCGGAGGCGGGACAGGTTTTTCTCCGGGTACTCCGGTTTTCTCTGTCATCTTTCATTCCAGCAACACTCTCCATTCTCATTTTATAGCATCTATCATTCATTAATAAATCACTTTGGGAGTGGCGACCCCATCGTACTAACAGCCTATATCTGCTTCATTCATTACATCCCTGACCCGGTCAATGACTGGAAAACAGGAAGTAGGTTTTCATTTTCATTTAAAAACAGAAGTGTATAAAGATGTTTCTCTTTGTCTCTTCTTTCTGCTTCTTCCTCTTCCTGCACTGATCTACCATTCTGTTTATGCTGTTGTGTGTTCCTTTTCATCTTCCTACCTTTCTACGTATGATTTGATATTCTTGCTCATTGCTTTCATTAGTATTTGCCAGTAATTGTTGGTATACAGTAAGCAACAAAAAGTAAACAGTTTTTAAATTGGGGTTCTTAGCTTTCCTTTATAATGCTCCCTCTATCCACAATACCAGATGAAGGCATAAGTTTTTGCTGACTTTTGTGGTAAAGAAACAAGGGAAATTCATTTTTTGTCTACTCAAAATATTGGCCATCGGCTTCTACACACTTCACCTATCTTTCAGGTAAGTTATGAATACCACGCCAGGAAACCTGCTTGTCTTTTGTGGCAAACCATTCGTCGAGCTATTTTCCAACTTCCTCGAAATTGCTGAAGTGCTGCTCTGCAAGCGTGTGCCCCATTGATGCGAAGAGGTGATAGATGGCGCTGGGTCGGGGGAGTATGGTGGGTGCAGAAGGATGTCCCATCCAAGCAATTTCAAGATGTCTTTCACTGGTTTTGCTGTGTGAGACGGCGCATTGTCGTGTAACAAAATCAATTTGCCATGTCTTCTGACCTATTCCGGTCATCTTTTGATAAATGTGTGATTTAAATTACAGTAATAACTTTTTGGCGATAGCGTTGTGCATAAACGGTTTCGCTGGGCTTCAAGAGTCTGTGCACAATTGTGATCTACCAGAGCGCCCACTGTCTTTCACACTAAAATCATCACGTTTAAATGGTCAAAACCATCTCCCACATGTTCTAATTGATGGTGCGTTTTCACCATATGTTTCTACCAGCAAACAATGATCTTCCAGTTATTTTTATTTTGATTAAATAAGAAAAGCAATGCGTGCCGCAAATGATGTTTTTCAGGCACAAACGTCGACACAAACACTGAATGATACAGCACAGACACTAGTGTTCAGCGGACTTCACTTGTGTGTGTTGGTAGGTTAATGTCAAATTCATACGCAGTGTACTGTTCGCTGCCGCCATCTCTTAATGAAACCGGAAAAGACTTATGCATACACCTGGTAATCTACTTCTCATCTTATATATACAAAGTATATGCTTAGACTTTGGTGTTCCTCTTCTGTTATATCCATTAATCTTATAGGATTCCATTTCTCCTTCTGTATTTGTTCAACAGTTCTTGTCTTTCACTATCTAAATAAATCCTTATAGTAATGCTAGGAATAAAACACTTCCTGTTTTATCGATCTAATTTGATTCAGGATGACCCAATTAGTACACACACATACAGGGTGGTCAGAAACAACGTGAACCGGCTAAGTCAGCACTGGAGGGTTGGTCATGCTGTTAAATCATTTGAAAGAAATAATTTGATATCTCGCACCGTTGTCATTTTATCAGCTGCTGAATTTAGCCCATCGGATCACTTTGCGGGCAAATTTAAATGGACTTTGCGAGGCTGTGTTGTTAAATCTGTACGTGGCTTAAGGCCAGCTTGAGAGCACCAGTCGAAAAATAAGATTTTGCCTGCGGAGAGGTTTGAATACAGACCTACGAGCTGATAGTATCGCGCCAAAGCCAAGTATGCTATGGTGACACTGGTCGAAACCAATTGTGTGTTTGTGTTTGATGCTGATTTCTCAGCTTGGCCCTCAAATCGTTCTTAAGTCACGTGCAGATTTAGCAACACTGCCATGCAAAGCTCATTTGAATTCACCCGCGAAGCGATCTGATTGCCTAACTTCAGAAGCTGATAAAATGACAATGGTGTGAGATATTAAGTTATTTCTTTCAAATTATTTATCAGCACGACCAACCTCATATACCCGGCTCATGTTGTTTCTGACCAACCTATATACACACAATTATATTCAACCATGAATGATCACACTCCACTAATTGCTGTCTGTTTACAAGTCTCTCACAGCAAGACTCCAGTTGGGCGGTCTTTACCTGGAAAAGGCTATAATCCTTATTGACGGGCCACACCGTTCACTTTTGCATGCTCCATCACACAACAGCAGCATGTAGACAGGTTTGAATACAGGGCTACTGACCACCACAACACATGACTACTATTCCTTGGCTCGACTCCAGAGAAAGTCTGCCATTCACACAATCAACTCACACGGCCATTCCACACAGTGAACTACTCTACACTGACAACTAACTAGCAGTCACATAACAGCAACAACTCAACAGTGCTAACGAGCACTGCGATGCTCCCCACGACACTTAACACTGTTCCCACTCTACTTGCACCAACTATTCCACAAACTGACTCCATATCGGTACACACACAGCACTCCACTCAGTACATGGCAATACTCTTTGGTAGGACACTGACAACAGCTAGCACGACAGTAGAATTCTATTAGTCTGGCATCCAACAGTCTGGAACGCCCGATGGTTCGGCAGGATTTTTTAATCGTTCCTTGTTTTTTTACGTTTGTGGCGATTAAAGCGCACGGCACTGTTAGAAATCACCCGGAAGGGTCCACTACGCGTCTGCTACTGTTAGACACAATCGGCATTGTTGGCTGTCACCACACACAGGTTCAGTTCATTGTTTTGCTTGCGAGCAGTTTTTGCTACAGTATTGTTCCTTGCAATCTAGCCGCAAAGTACCTAACTAAATTTATCACTTTTGTTGAGTTTGATACTAATTATAATGCCACTGAACTTATTGATTTACATATCATCAGAAATAACTTTTATGCCAAGCGACAACGATCTCGAAAACAAAAAGATTCAAGATTTTTAAGTCACACTAAAATATTGTAAACTGAATGTGTTGAATGAAAATTTGGTGCTGCCCTAATTTTGAGATAAATTTATTACTCTAATGATTCTGCTGATCAACATTTTACTGCAAAACGCCTTGTTACAGCTGTTTTCGCTGTACGCCTTAACCTATATCATAGTAAGAGGTATCACCCGATAGTCCGGCATTTTCGGTAATCCAGCACCGGGCCGGTCCCGAACATGCTAGACTATCGGACTTCTACTGTACTGCCATCCCACTCCAACTACTCCATTAATGACTCTTGTGGAACACCCATCACACATTCGATACTCCAACACAATAACAACAGTAACAGCTAACGCTACTGCTGACCTATTCCAACCACTCTAACTGCTCATTAACTCCTTTTCTGTTTGCAGCTAGTATCCTTTTATATTGCTGGTGATGGAGTACTAGAATCTTCGGGGCTTGGCAAGAGATGGAACATTCTCATTTTGTCTCTGAGAAGGCACATGGGGAAACCAGACAAAAGCACAATAGAAGAAGAGGCTGTGGCATGTCCTTAGGCTGGCTGGGAAGTTCCCAGTCTGGCTTACTCATCCCTTGTAGGAAACATGAAGTGGGGTTACAACAGGGCTGGCACATAACAGTAATTTGTATTTTTTACTGTACTGGTAGTGGTGGTGATTTTTAAAGAAAATATGAGATAATCATCCTCTCTTCTCTTATGTTTATCAGGCTTCCCCCTAATCCCATACTTCTCACTTGAAAACCTAAGGCCTCTTGTCAGAAATCTCAAAGGTATGCAAAAAAGAATCTTAGATAAAAGTAATTATTCCTGCAATACTTACTATTTATTTGAGCATATATGTTTCACCTTCTTTAAAGACTTCTTGAAAGCATGATGATTTGATCAACACCCTAAATAATTAATTGTTAATACAACATTAACATGGTTCAATTATATAAAAGAATACATTCTTTTTTTTTTACGTAGTTTACACACCCAATGGGGCACTTTAATCAGTCATACACATTAAAGTCTAATAGTATTTGAGAGTCAGCTTTTCAGCTTCTTCTTCCACTCCCAAAACTTCTTCATCCTGTCGGACCTGGCTGCCCTTTGGTTGTCAGTAATGGTGTATTTCCTTCATTCAAATGTTACGAGTTTGAATCCTATTACTTAGAATCCTCTTCTCTTCTCTGCCTTCAATTTGGAGCACTGATAAAAATAATTCTTCTAAATCATTCATGATCTCTGTGAACCAAGTGTTCTTCATTTTATTTTTCCAGAAAAACATTCTAATTAAAACAAATTAAAATTAAGTTTACAATGAGAAGCTTTTCCAATTAGAAGTTAAAGTTTGAAATGAAACTTAAAATCAGTTTCAGTTCCTGAGGTAGTCCATTGAATCATATGTCAGTGACAAAATCTCTAGGATTACCATTGTAAACCCTCAGGGAACACTCATATGTCTAACAGTCTGCCTCTCAGCACCACAATCACACTCTGGAGATGGCAATTTGCTCCACTTTTGGAGCCATCAGTACATACACCATGACTGGTTTGAATTCTACTCATCCTAGCCCACAGTAATCTGATTAGGTCTGAATCTAGGAACCTTCACTGTAATAGGAGGCACACCCACAGCAGTTAAGTTCCAGCCGAGTGACCAATGACTGAGATTAAAGTTATCTTATGTTAGACTCTGAGCTGCGCACAGGGGTGGGTTCACTGAATTGAGCCTGCTGGACTGTAGGTTAGTGATGTTGCTATGAATTGGTAATAGTGGATTTTCTGCCATTGAGCTGGTGTGGACTTTTATTAATAATTCTGAAATTATCCTCAAGGTGGTGTCGAGATGCACACCAATTTCTTGGTGTGGGGACTGTTTAACCAAACAGGGGCACAGTACTCAGCAACACAGAGAGAGACATACATACATACATTATCATTATAGACTGTTATGCCTTTCAGCGTTCAGTCTGCAAGCCTCTGAGAATTTACTAAACGTCGCCACAATCCTCGATTTCCAACTAGTGTTGTGGCCTCATTTAGTTCTATACCTCTTATCTTTAAATCGTTAGAAACAGAGTCTAACCATCGTCGTCTTGGTCTCCCTCTACTTCTCTTACCCTCCATAACAGAGTCCATTATTCTCCTAGGTAACCTATCCTCCTCCATTCGCATCACATGACCCCACCACCGAAGCCGGTTTATGCGTACAGCTTCATCCATCGAGTTCATTCCTAAATTAGCCTTTATCTCCTCATTCCGAGTTCCCTCCTGCCATTGTTCCCACCTGTTTGTACCAGCAATCATTCTTGCTACTTTCATGTCTGTTACTTCTAACTTATGAATAAGATATCCTGAGTCCACCCAGCTTTCGCTCCCATAAAGCAAAGTTGGTCTGAAAACAGACCGATGTAAAGATAGTTTCGTCTGGGAGCTGACTTCCTTCTTACAGAATACTGCTGATCGCAACTGCGAACTCACTGCATTAGCTTTACTACACCTTGATTCAATCTCACTTACTATATTACCATCCTGGGAAAACACACAACCTAAATACTTGAGAGAGAGAGAGAGAGAGAAAATAAAGACAGAGACTAATGACTGAGCATCAACGGGTAGTGATACTAGAGCTTCACGTTGCACCACAAATCTTGCGGAGAATGTTGTTCCAAGTGTTCAAATTTTATGGCAGGTGTTGCTTGAGGGACAGGGTTCTATCTAGGGTAACTCCCAGGCATTTCAGAAACCTGTTGTGCTTTAACAGCGCATTATCAAAATGCTGTATTTCTCCAAATCGAAGAAGACATTTTTCCCCTCAGAATTTCATGTGAAAAATCAAGGGTTGTCTTGCATTCACAACCTAAGGCCCATTGCTCACGGTAAAATTTTTGGTCAAATCTATTGAACAACTTGTTTTATAAAACTGTCTGCCTATTGCTCACGGTAAAATTTATTAAAATTTGATAAAACTTCCAGTTTTGTAAAACGTTTTATCAAATAGGACATGTCCTATTTTCGTAAAATAACTGTACGCAAGAACCAATCAGGAAAGCCGATGTTAACACTTTCTGCCATCTAGCGCACAATCCATGAAGCACAACGTAAACAAAAATGGCTGGCGCTAAGTGGTCGAAAGAAGCTGCGAGTGTCCTTATAGATGACATAGCTCTCATAGTACATTGGCACTGCTGGTGGCTTCAAATAGCCTATGCAGTGGCCTCCACGGTATGCACTAGCCTTGCGTCTTGGGTGGTGTGCTAAGTCCCAACTGACGAGCCTAACTTAGCACACGAGGGTGAAACGCAGGCAACCAAGAATGAGTTAGCTGGAAAATTTATAATGTCCAATAACGGACCATTATATTGGTATTATAAATTTACTCATTCAGGACAAATATTTTAGGTTCCCTATGGGAATCAACATCTACATCATTTGATGGCCAGGCAGGCATTTATTTTTTTGGAAATGAGACATAGCTCTCATAGTGCATTGGCACTGCTGGTGGCTTCAAATAGCCTATGCAGTGGCCTCCATGGTATGCACTAGCCTTGCGTCTTGGGTGGTGTGCTAAGTCCCAACTGACGAGCCTAACTTAGCACACGAGGGCGAAATGCAGGCAACCAAGAATGAGTTAGCTGGAAAATTTATGATGTCCAATAACGGACCATTACATTGGTATTATAAATTTACTCATTCAGGACAAATATGTTAGGTTCCCTATGGGAATCAACATCTACATCATTTGATGGCCAGGCAGGCATTTATTTTTTTGGAAATAAACTATGAGGTGGTAAATATATCCCTCTATTTTATTCATTTAAGAAGTTGTGTAATGCACAAGTTGCTTGGGTAATAGATTCAACTTTGTCCACTGATAACACTATTTTGGTTAAAAGTACCCTGAAAACATTTGCCATTATTCCGAATGCATTTTCAACTAAACATCTTGCTAGGCTTAACCTGTAATTGAAAACCTTCTGCTTTCTGGTCAGTCCTCTGTATCCAAACGGCTTCATTATAATACAGGACAGTGGGAAAGCATCATCAGCCACTATAACATAAGGCACTTCATTTTCTGTGTGAGGTAAATTGCTTGGATGAGGAACATTCAATGTAGTATTCTGCATTGCAGCCCACAACGAGCTGGACTGATACACACCCCTATCACTCACTCGTCCATTGGTCCCAATGTCAACATATATGAACCTGCAGTGTGCATCTACTAGTGCAAGTAAAACAATGCTTGTACTGCCCTTATAATTATAGAAGTGTGAGCCACTTGACCTTGGAGCTGCAAAAGTTATGTGTTTGCCATTCAAGGCACCCAGAGAGTTTGGAAAATTCCATTTCTCATGGAAATCTCTTGCAATTTGTAGTCACCCATCTGAAGTTCTTGGAACCTGCAATTGATATTTTATTTTATTTTCTTTTAAAGAAAAACAAAAGAGGAGACTGCAGATACATCAGATCTTTTTATAGATGATGTGTTATCTGTCTATGAGGGAGAAGAAAAGGCAAATAAACCAGGACCAAGTACAGCATCGAATGAACGCCTACATGTTGACACTGCAAATGAATCAGGTATTGTTTCTGCAGTAGCTACCAATATTTAATTTAATTTAATTTTAATGTTCAAATTCTGAAATTATCAATAAACACCGAAAGGGAAAATCTTTATTTTACAGGGGAATCATCTAAAAAGAGGAGAAAGAAGACATCCCCTGAGGATGCAGTTTTAGCTTCTGCAGCTACAACATTGCAGTCATTTAAATCCAAAAAGGACAAAGATGATGATGATTTTGCCAGGTTTATTTCTAGCTCAGTGAGGAAAATAAGAAATAAAACTTTACAACTACAAACCAAACATGAAATTTTAAAAGTTATAATGGAAGCTGAGATAAAAGGTAACTGTGAATGAAATGTAAATAATGTACAGTAAAAAGTGAACTTTACCTGCATATAATCCTTCATGAGTGCATTGTATATTTCCCTCCATGTTTCAGGAATTATACGTGAGAGTGTTCCAAATGGTATTCTTGTGGCATACATCAGGTTTGTGTAAGATTATCCAGTAGCAAGAAACCTGAGTGTTATTTGTAGCCTTGCTCTAGGAGATATAGCTTGCCTCATGTTTGTGTCCTGTTTTCTGAACAAGCTGTATCAGTTTTTCAAACGTTTCTTCATTCATACGAAGAACATATTTATAACATTCCAGATTCCTCAAATCTCAATTCATTTTGGAGTAATGAAAACAAACCCCTTCCATGATTTCTCCTTTGAATCCAAGGTCGAACCCAATACTTTCTAGCAGTTCTCCTCCTTTTCCTCTTTATGATTGTACATGCTATAATGGACACTAATGCAGCAGCATTTGCTGTTCTAGGTCTAACTAAACTGGAGCAACTTTTCAAAGTTCCCTTCACTCACTCTTAAGACATTCCTGTACGATTCAGTGTCCTCTAACCTCAATTAATTCTGGACTAAAAAGATAACAATCCCCTTCCATCATCCCTTCTGGTCCACCACCTTCTAGCTCTCCTCTTCCTACTGTTTTTTTCTTTTAATAACTGCTCATGCAACTATTGCAACTAATTAACTTTACTAATATTTCAGAATCTAAATTTCATACACAGTGGGGAATAATTGTTCCTTTATTGTACTTAGTACTAAGCCAGTTGACCTGTGATAAATTATTTAAATGGTTATGTTGCATAATGAGTTCAGTCTAGCTTTTCATAAATAGGGCTTATGTTGTTTAAGCAGCAGTAACCACATACTGCGTATGTTTTAATGGTTTAACATTATGATTTCAGAAATAAAGTTACCAAGCTAAAAAGCAGAATGAGCTCTGATAACGTATACAGGCCATCATTTATGTGGTACAACAGATTGTTTCTTGCTGACCACATCATGCCATGAAGTAGCAAATCAAATCTAAACATGTCACAGATCACTGAAAATGGGTGTATTGAGTCTGCGGTCATGGAATGTGTACTCTTTTAGTATATTAAATACTTAAATAAATCAAAAAATAAAAAATAAATAACTTGCATTCTGATCATCATCATAAAATATGCCTATGAAGATGAAGCACCATAATGGAACTGAATGTATAGGAAACACTGTGTGAAATGTTTTATACTTAAATGAATGAAGTCGCTGTGATTCTAGCATTGCTAATTTTGTAATTGTATAAGTTATTCAATATAATATGATGATAATTTTTACTGCAGCAACAGGTGTAGAGTTTAATGTGAGAAGACATATACTGTGAAATTAATCGTGGTGCTTCTTATTTATACTGGTCTCCACTTTTGATAGTGATGCTGAAGATTACGAGTGAAAAATGCTCTATGAAGTTGTAGGAATAATCTGGTTAGTCAGTTAAAACACTTGCATTACTGAGTTGCATATCATTGAGGTCTACTGTTTGTAATAAATATAAGGCACATTCAAGTTGTGAATTATGCATGAGTATATTTACATAGATTATGAGACTAATTAACAATACAGAAACAAAACAAGTATTACTGGTAGTGAAATCAAAAGTAAGATTTTGTTCTACCTTCAAAACCGGTAGTTATTGACACAGCGTTCTTGCCACTTCACTTGCCCTAATCCACTGAAATAATCTTTAAAATTATTTCTAATGCTCAATGGTACTTGAGCTGCCCTGTTTCCACTTTGTCTCTCAATTCCCTCCAGTGACTGACCATTTCTCCAGTTTCCATGCTGCAGTCTTCCTTCATGTGTGTTTTCTTCATCAGTGCTATTGGGAGGCATGTAAAGTGATTTGTTTTCTTCCAGAAGGAAGTTATGCAAAACACAGGTGGCTTGAACAATAGCTTCCACTTTGTCCACTGAGAGGTTTATCTTACTTAAAAGAACTCTGAATACATTGGCCATAATTCCAAAGGCATTTTCTACAACACACCTTGCCCTGCTCAACCTGTAATTGAAAATCTTTTCCTCCATTGTCAATCTTCTGTATGGAAAGGGTTTCATTATGTTTGTTGACAGTGGAAAAGCATCATCAGCTACAAAAACAAAGGGAAACTCATTGTCACTTGTGGGGAGCTTACGAGGAGGAGGTATATTCAGCATTCCATCATGCGTGGCTAAAAATAAATCTGTTTTCTGAAACACACCCCCATCACTCACACAACCATTAGTTCCAATATCCACATAAATGAATTTGTAACTTGCATTAACTACTGCCAGTAAAATAATGCTTTTTGTGCCCTTGTAATTGTAATAATATGATCCACATGATCGTGGAGCTGCAAAATGAACATGTTTCCCATCAATTGCTCCTATGCAGTTTGGGAAGTTCCACTTTTCTTCAAATCCTTGTGCAATTAATTTCCATTTTTCATGTGTGTCTGGAATCTGAAATGAAAATTAATTTCTTACAAGATTTTCAAGGCAGCTCCATGATTACAACGAATGATGACATACAATTAGATGATGATGGGGTATTGATAGTGCAGGAGTCTGACACAGACACACACCTGCTTCCAGTAAGAGCAATGAAATGAACCAGCCTCCACAAAGGGATGGTACAGAGCATTATATACCCAGTGAAATGGACAGTTAATACATTAAGTAGCTTCAAATATTATTTTATAGGAAAGCAGGGTTTCATTAATGACATTTTTATAATGTGAGGTATTTTTCAGGCAAATCTTCTAGGGGGAAAAAAAAAAAAAAAAGAAAAAGAAAAAAAAACTTCACCCAAGGACCAAGTGCTGGCAACTGTTAATCAGGTATTAATAAATGTTTTATTGCGCACAAATGCGCATGGAAAAAAGAAAATCTTATGAGCAGTCGTCTGTACAGAATTTTGTTAAGGATTCTATTCTCAGTTTACACTTAAGTACGTGATAGCGTTCACAAAGTTCGCCGCATCTTTTGCACCTGCAGTCCAGACTTGGCTCATGAAAGCTCGCTTTAATACACAGGCGTTGGTGAAACCCATGGACTGAGAGTCTGGTCACAACGTGTCTAAACTCATAGACTCCCTGAGTCCAGTTGTGGTTGATCATCGCATCACACTGGTAAAAGTCCCACCATATGCTGTCTCTCTTTTGTTGAAGCTCTTGTAGGAGTTCCTTATGCATCTATGTCAACTTCTGCTTCAGATGCAGAGGAGGCATTTGCGAGTTATATTACCAATGAACTCAGACAAATTAAAAGTGAAAGACTGAAACTCCTAACGAAACAAAAAATACAGAGCTTGCTTAAGAGGCTCTACTGCAAGAAATAGAGTAAAAATGTATCATGAAAGAGTAACTTCTCCTGTATTGTAGCAATATTTTAATTAATAAACATATTCCTACCTGCAGATAGTCATCCTTTAATGCATTGCATATCTCCCTACATGTTTCAGGGATTATACGAGCCAGGGTACCAAAAGGTATTCTAGTAGCATACATCAGGTTTGTATACGATTCACCAGTGGCAAGAAATCTCAGCGTTACTTGCAGTCTCATTGTAGCTGGAATAGCTTGCCTCATATTTGTATCTTTTCTTGCTATTCTAGGTCCAACTAACTGGAGCAATTTTTCGAAGTTCCCTTCACTCACTCTTAAGAAGTTCTTGTACGATTCAGTGTCCTCTAACCTCAATTAATTCTGGACTAATGATAACAGTCCCCTTCCATCATCCCTTCTAGCTCTCCTCTTCCTCCTGTTTTTCCTTTTAATAACTGCACATGCAACTAAAGCTGCAATTTTTTTTCTATGTACTGATGGCATTTGTGATTTATTCACTGACAACAGAACATACTCATCTGACAGCCAAAAAGCAAAATAATCACTTTCAGTACTTGGGACCTCTTCGCACAGAGGTCAGGCCAAACAAATTTAATTCTGATTTTTGGCCAACAGATGGCAATGGTATAATTTTGAAGCAATATTTTACCGTGTACAACACAACATATTTTATAAAAGATTTTAGGAAATTTTTGTCAAATAATTTTACCAAAAATTTTACCGTGAGCAACGGACCTAACTGTAATTAATTTTTATAACTGTTAGGTTCTTCTGTCTGTCAAAACTAATTCATGAATAAATAAATTTAGAAACTATCTGGAAAAGAAAACGTATTATTATTATTATGATGCTTTTACGGCCACATTGACCACTGTAGTCAATTTCTGTCCGGTCTTCTGTGATGTTTTATGTTTTTTTTTTCCTTTTCTGATCTTCCAGTATTTCATCATTCTATCTGATCTTTGTTGTCATTCTTCTTCTGAAAATACCCTTTTAGTTGTTTCTCTTTTATCACATTTTGGTAGGAATCTAACTTTACTATTCTTCAATTTATTTACTTTGATTTATTCTTAAAATCCTCCAGTGTTATGTCTAATTCTTTCATTTCTTTTATCCAGAAAGGTTGCTGCTTTTGTTTCCAAAGCTTTTCCAAAATTCTGCGTATTAACCTGTCTTGAGGTATTCTCAACAGATGACCAAAGAATGATATTCCCTTCTTTCTCATGAAATCCATTTTAGGTTCTATTTCCCGATATACTACTGAATTTGGGATGGTACGCCATTCTCCTTCTTTTTGGTACTTCTTATTAATGCATGTTCTTACTATTCTTCTTTCTATTTTTAAAATTTTGTCTATGTTATTCTTTTGCTTTAGTTTAAATAATGTTTCACTTCCGTAAGTTATTTCAGTTTGGACTACAGTCCTATAATCTTTCAATTTTGTATTTATTGACAAACATTTTTTTGTTGTATGTATTTCTGGTAACTTTTTGGGCTCTGGATAATTTATTCGTTCTTTCTGTCCAAGAAATTTTTTCATTTAAATTGTATGTTATAGTTTGTCCAAGGTATTTAAATTGTTTTACAATTTCTATTTCTTTCCCACATATCACAACACTGCTTATTAAAAGGGGATCCTATTGCCATTATTTTAGTTTTTTCAAATGAAATTGTTAATCCTATTTTTCCGGCAATTTGATTTGATTCCGAGCTTCATTAAGATTATTAGCTAGTAGTGCCAGATCATCTGCAAATCCTAAGCAATTTAATTTCATCTTTAGCATACCCAATTTTTATATTTTTGTTATTGTCTTTATACCATTCTCTCATCAAGTATTCCAGAGTACAATTAAACAAAAGTGGTGATAGTACATCACCTTGTCTTACTCCTGTTCTGATCGTGAATGCTTCGGATAATTCTCCTCTAAACTTCACCTTTGATTTAGTGTTTGTTAACGTTAAGCTTAACATTTTAACTAATTTAGGATGTAATCCAAAATTTTGTAATATTTTTAATACTGAAGGTCGGTGAATGCAACCTTAAGCTTTCCAAAAGTCTACGAAAGTGATAATAATTTGTTTCTGTCTTCTTTTGTAGATGTCCATTAATAATTTTAGTGTTATGATTTGATCTGGACAACTATGCCATGGACGAAATCCTCCCTGGTACTCCCCTAATTCTTTTTCCAGTTGATATTTGCACCGATTGTAAATTATTCTTGAGAATATCTTATGAGTACAATCCAGGAGTGATATTCCTATATAGTTATCAGGATTTGTTCTATCTCCTTTTTTGTGTAAAGGGTGGATTACTGCAGTTGTCCAATGGTTCGGTAATTTTTCATCATTCCAAATTTTAATCAAGCATTCTCTAACTGATTCCGCTGCATTTTTCCACAACTCGGCAAATGTTTGGTCTTCCCCACAAGCTTTATAATTTTTCAGTTCTTTAATGACTTGATTAACTTCATTAAAGCTGGGTGGATCAATATTTTCTGATGGAGTTTTAATGGGCATGTCTGTGTTTATATCAAGTAGTTCTTTTGGTTCTTCACAATTCAATAATTTATTTAATGTGTCTGCTAGAATTTATGTATTGTCTTTATTATTACGTGCCATCTCTCTGTTCCTATCTTTTAGTATAAGTGTTGGTGGGTTCATATTTTTGAAGTTGCTTACTAAATATTTTATAGTAATCCCTAGAATTGGTCTTTTTGTGATCTATTTCTATTTGTTGAATAATGCTTTTTTGATGTTGTCTTTTAATATTTCTGATGGATTTTGGGTTAATTTTCTTTGCTTGGTAAATTCTTCATACAATGTCTCTGTTTTCTGACTTTGATGATTTAACCATGCCTGATGTCTACTTTCAAATGCTTTATCGCATACCTCGTTCCACCATTGATGCTTTTTCCTTGGACTTGGCAAGGCTATTTTCTCAGCTACGTCTTTTAGTTTTGGGATGATCTCTTATAATTTATCTGTTTTATCAATGTCTCCAGTTAGTTCTTTATACTGTTCATTGTTTATTAGTTTATGGGGATCATAAACTTTTCTCAGTTTGCATTTTGATTTTAGTTTCTTTGCTCGTGTGAATTTAATTTTGATTTTCACCATATAATGGTCAGACCCTATGTCTATTCCTCTAAGTACTTTAACATTTTGGATTTCCTTATGATAATTCTTCTCCATACAAACATGATCTAATTGCCATTCTCCTTTTCTCCAATCTGGGTGTTTCCATGTCTTAAGTTTATTAGGTTTTCTCATAAAATACGTAGATTTTGATATCATATTATGGTTTCTACAAAAGTCTATCAATCTTATGCCATTTTTATTGGTCTGTTTTTGAGCTGACCATTTTCCGATTATGTCTCTGTATCTCTTTTCTTTACCTAATTGTGCATTGAAGTTGCCTATTAAAATTTTGGTATGGTTTTTATTTATATTTGTCACTGTTTGATCCAGGAGGTCCCAGAATTCATCCACCTCTTCTCTGGTTTTTCTCCTATTGTTTTTATCATTTGTAGGAGCGTGGGCATTAATTACACTAGCCGACATGATTTTGCAGTAAAATAGAAAATATGTAATTCTTATGGAAATCGCTGCCCTGATTCCGAAAATGATGCTATTTTTTTCCTATCACGTCTAGTTTTGACGCAATTCAGTGTTTTAGTATCTGCATGAATTCGTACGATGTAATGTTGAGAGATGTTCTCGCGCAACTTTTTTTAGAATACAATTATGTGGTTTGATTTGTTATTGTTTGCATTTTATTACAAGTTTATTGCTGTCTAAATTTTCATTTTATAGTTGGGGGTTTCCTGGTAAATTCATAATAAACTCTCCCAGATACGCAATAGACCATGAGGTATGTAGGATTGAAGATAAAACAGTTGAGCGTTTGTCTTTCATCTTAGACCACTTGAATAAACAGACGTGTTAAAAGCCCCAGCCCTTATGCAATGTTTATGATGGACTGATAAAGCAGTTTCCTTGCAAAGATAACAGTCTGAAAGTATTATACTCACGAAGATGAACTTGTATTTTGTACGTATGTTTCAAATCTTCTACGTCAATTGGGAGGGAAAGAGTATGATCCTAGTAACTGGCGTGTTTTTATTGACTCTTCCAAAAGAAGTTTAAAGGCTGTTTTGCTTCATAATACAAATGTTCTGGCATCTGTACTACTTGCACACTCCACACAAATGTCTGACACATACGAGACCTTAAAGTTGGTGCTTGAAAAAATTAAATTTCACGAGCATGGGTGGCAAATTTGCGGTGATTTGAAGATCATTGGATTGTTACTGGGACAACAAAAAGGCTATACAAAATTTCCCTGTTTCCTATGCGAATGGGATAGCAGGGCACGGGATAAACATTGGGATACAGTGAATTGGCCAGAAAAGTAACAACTACAACTAGGATTCAAAAATGTCTTCAATGTAAGTCTTATTGACCGTGAAAAAATTCTACTTCCACCCTTGCACATCAAATTAGGATTGATGAAACAGTATGTCAAGGCATTAGATAAAAGTAGCCTGTGCTTCCAATATTTATCCACTAAATTTCCCTCATTATCAGATGCAAAAATCAAAGAAGGCGTATTTGATGGACCACAGATTCGTAAACTGATGAAGGAAAAAAATTTCACGGACACGATGGCCAAAATTGAGAAAGAGGCATGGAACGCATTCAAGGATGTAGTGACTAAATTCCTTGGCAACATTAAGGACCCTCAGTACAAAGAAATTGTAAGGAAATGTTGGTAAAGTTTAAGGAACTCAGTTGTAATATGAGCCTTAAGCTTCATTTCTTAGCTTCGCATCTGGATTATTTCTCTCCAAATTTAGGAGCTGTCAGTGAAGAACAAGATGAAAGGTTTCACCAGGATCTTAAAGATGCAGAACGACGCTATCAAGGACGTTGGAATGTGAATATAATGGCCGATTACTGTTGGTCGATTGCACGAGACAACCCTTCTAGAGAAAATTCAGGAACTTCAAAAACCCGGAAATTCCACGGAAAACAGGAAAAGACGGAGGTGTGAATCTAACCTTCACGTAATGTAAAAAAAACTATGTGTTTAACAATGTAATTTTTATTCAAGGTACGGTTATATTAATTTAAAAGCAACTGTACAGCCGAAACTAAACAGGCACTTTACGCTTCAGTTTCACGAAATTCAATATACATCTATATATATAAAATAAGAGTTTTGTCTGTACATTGCTCAGAATTTTAAATGGATGGTATTTCTGTATCAGTCGTGCCCACAGTAACAAGGAAATGCACTTTTTACATTTCCGTAATTTCTGTTTGTCTGTATGTATGTATGTGCACGCATCACGAGAAAACAGCTGAAGGGAATTTAATGAAAATCGGTGTACAAAGTCGGGTAATAAGCCGCTACAATCTAGGCCATAAATAATTTTATTCACGCTGACTGAAATGGTAGTTTAGGGGAAGGCTTAACATTTAAATCTCAAATATTTATGTTATTAGCGGTCATATCTTAATGAAAATCGGTATACAAAGTCGGTGAATAAGTCGCTATAATCTAGGCCATAAATAATTTTACTCACGCTGAGTGAAATGGTAGTTTAGGGGAAGGCCTAAAATTTAATTCTCAAATATTTGTTATTAATAGTCTTACCTTAACAAAAATTGGTAGGGGAAATCGAGGAATAAGTCCCTCCAATCTAGGTCATAAATAATTGTATTCACACTGAGAAAAATGGTAGTTTAGCGGAAGGCCTACAATGGAATTCTCAAATATTTGTTATTAGCGGTCCTATCTTAGTGAAAATCAGTATGCAAAGTCAGGGAATAAGTCTCTATAATCTAGGCCATAAATAATTTTATTCACGCTGAATGGAATGGTAGTTTAGGGGTAGGCCTGAAATTTAATTCCCAAATAATTATGTTATTAGTGGTCGTATTGATAAATACTACATAACTCAAGTTATATAGTATTATATTTCTGATCATTTATGTCTTATACATTGTTATCCTACCGGCTATGATCAGAGATATTCATGAATTTGGATGTTTGTTATTAAGTCTTCATCAGCACCGAGTCACGAGAAAATAGGTAAACAGGATTTAATGAAATTCGGTATATAAAGTCGGAGAATAAGGAACTACAGTCGACGCTATAATTAATTTTATAAGACGCCCTAAGATCACTGAGTCGAAAGAAAACTAAATGTGAAGGCCTACTATATAGAAAGCTCATAAAATAACATTAGACTACATTGACAATTGTTTTTTGTGATGTGCTTTATCTTTTGTTGCCACTCATCTCCGATAGATAGGATTACTGCTGCGTAACGAGCATTTTTTTAAAATTTGCCTTACGTCGCACCGACACAGTTAGGTCTTATGGCGACGATGGGATAGGAAAGGGCTATGAGTGTGAAGGAAGCGGCCTTGGCTTTAATTAAGGTATATCCCCAACATTTGCCTGGAGTGAAAATGGGAATCCATGGAATAACATCTTCAAGGCTGCCGACAGTGGAGTTCGAATCCACTATCTCCTGGATGTAAGCTCACAGCTGCGTGCCCTTAACCACACGGCCAACTCGCCCAGTCGTACGAGTGTAACAGTCTGCCTGAATATTGGCAGGAAGTTAGGTAACTTTCTTCTTTAGCATGCCATTCCTCTGTTTCATAAATTTTATAATACTACTGGTATGTAACACACTGGTTCATCATAGCATTCGAGCTATTCAATCCCTACTCTGATGCCTGATTGGAATGAGAAGTGTGCATATTTAACGAAATAATGGCAGAGAAGTGTTCAGGGCTGTCTGCGCCCTGGTCATTCCAGCTCTGGAACTTGGGACTGTTACATCGGCACCGTAGTACTGTTTGTTAAATGTGAGAAAATGTGCAGTTTTTCACTTGATCGAGTATTTTATATGATAACATTGCTTTTGATCGCTACATTCCTACTGACGTTTTTGTAATTACCTATATTGACTTTAGTTATGAAAACGACAAAGTCAGTCTTTCTGAGAATCCTGTAGCGAAGCACGGGTACATCAGCTAGTTAAAAATATAATACAAACCATCTACTTGCTTAAAAAGCAGCATTTATGTGTATTTAATGCATGCAAAATATGATTACGTTTTGCAAGCTGAAATTTACATTAATACATCAAATTTAATCAATACTAAGTATCAACAATTTTACGTAAGAACAAGATAATATTTTGTAAAATTGCCAATAAACCAGACGTGATACCCCAAAAGTAAGTTTTTTCTCGAATTCTGCATTAAGAAATTCATAAAACCCACCTATTTTCGTTTTTACCGCACAAAAAAAGTTTTTTTTGCGGGCTAGTGTTATTGTGTACATTTTATTCCATGCCTTTATTGTTAGCGTCGAGAGTCTTGGGGATTGTGCCTGAAAATCTATTATCGAATCAATTATTTTCAAGATGACTATGAACACTGTACCAAATTGTGGACAATTCCTCATCACTCTTTCTCCAGGGAAGCCTTTGTACACTCTATACCTTTGGGATTCCATGGGTTCCTGGTCTGAATTCCTCATCTCTTGTAGTCCTGCTTAAGGATCCTTTGTTTGTCTAGTTCATTAGTTAGGATTTTTAATTTTCCCACCTGTGCCAAAGAGTTGATATTATATGTTGCTAAATAGTTTATCTGTTTGAATTTTAGTCTTTGGTTTAGTCGGTGGTTTGTCTTGGGTATTTCCAGATGCTCTGACTCATCTGACTCATCTTTCAAGCGACTGCCCACCGTATCCGAATGCAGTCTTCCCTGGCTAGTGCCAAGCGGTAGAAATTTACCAAAAAGATTTCCGTCCATTCTTGACTGTCAAAGGATGGAGCAAGCTCCGAGTTACAACTATGGTTGTGAACCATAGAGGTTGTCTCAAGATGTTCTCTGGCTGTCATTTTACGGCATTGAGCCAACCCTCCTCCTTTCTCCGGGCTTGGGACCGGCAACAGCCACTACTGAGCTACTCGATCCACCCAGTATGTACTGCAGGCGAGAAAGAAAACGTAGAATTAATTTGTTTCTTTTGCTGGTATAATTGTTTCAAATATCACAAACTAACAATAAAGAACAACACTGGCACTTACCAGCTGCTACCACAGCAAAAACGCTGCTTCCCTTCCCCAACCATGCACACAAAACACGCTGACCTTCAACGAGTGTGTCTTTATTACACATCGCTTGCCGCTGCAGCTGAAGCTGGTTTGTGAGACGTGTATCTAGACTTATGTCTAGCATTGACAAGAGTGGTGCTACACACAATTTTGCCGGGCTATGTTTGACCTGTCAGCGGCTCGACATAACTGTCTCTAGCAGCAACCATTTGTACCTGATGCCTAGCAGAATTAACATCTTTATAGAGAGCAGGAATATTCTCATGATGGATCGTCATATTGTAGAGACAGGTGCAACAGGTATTACTGGCAAGTTTTCAACAGATTCTCGTTGGTATTATGATGCCGATTTAAAGTTCATGGTCATTGAACACATGGAAATGGGGAATAACTGTGAAGCCGCAAGAAAATACAGCATAACTGACGCCGATTTTCAGTGTTGGCGTAAAGACAAAGATTGCTTAAAAAAATGCATACTCTGAAAGAAAGGCATTCAGTGGCCTGCAACAAGAACACTGTAAAGAAGCTGAGGATGAAATTGTGAGGTATGTGCATGAGAAATGCGAGGGAATACCCATAACACAAGATTTGATATGAATGCGGGCTTGAGAAGTGGTGCAACAATGCGGAATTCCTCGACCTTTCAAAGGTAGCAATGGATAGTGCACAAGAATGATGCATTGTAACAGGCTAGTGTTGCGGGGTCACACAACCCTCGCACAGCATTTATCAGGCGTACATGAAGAAAAATTAGTTGAGTTCCAGTGATACTTAACAAAGCATTACAGGTATATCGTATTGAAAGATGGATAAAAAAAATTCTTTTAGGAGTAAATTTTTACAGCTTAATAAAGCTGCAAAAGCAACATTCCTGTTTGAATGGACAGACTGGCAATGCTGACAAGACACCAGTTTACTCTGATATGCTTTTTAACACTATGGCACAAGACAAAGAGATACTACAGGAAATGAAAATTCACGTATCACAATAATGTTGTGTGTGCTTGCCGATGGAAGGAAGATGCCTCCGGATGTCATTCTGGTCCACAAAAATATGCCAAAAGAGCAATTACTGCTGGGAATGACTTTTTAATGTCAGAAAAAGGGATGGATTGTAAATTAACTTATGGTTTATTGGGTGAAAACAGTGTGGAACAGGGAGTGGAGCTCTCCTAAAACGAGTTCATTCTAGTTGCATTTAAGGGACATCTCACTCCCAATGTGAAAGAGGAAATCAACAAATCAAATACAGACCTTGTTGTTATCCTAGGAGGTATGACATCACAACTGAAGTGCTGGATGTGGTGGTAAATAAGCCATTCAAGGACCACCTGAAGCAGCAGTACAATAACTGCTTACTCGGAGGGGATCATGCCTCGACTCCTACAGGGAAACTAAAGAAGCCATCAGAAGCATTACTTAGGGAGGCGATCCTTCCGGTTTGGGGCCGTATTTCCAGTGATTTAAATATGGAGGGTTTTAAGTGTTTTATCTCCAGTGTACTAGATGGGAGTGAGGATGACATTCTGTGGAAGGATGTTCAGAACAGTGGCAATGATTCAGATGCCGCCAATGACAGCTCCAATGGAAGTGATTAGAGAATTGGGTAAAATTTTCATAATAAATATATGTGTCGGTTGTATTTTTGTTTTCTTCAATTAAATTTTAAATTCATTATTCATTTAAGATAATGATTTCATAAAGATGACAACGGATATTCAGATCAGTGGCATTGATTCAGATATCTCCAGTGAAAGTTCTTCAGAACTAGGCAAAATTTACATGATATTGTTGAGTGTTTGTTTTTCTCATTTTAAATTTGTTACTCATTATTATACCAGTACTGTAGCAGAATTATGATTTTATAAAGATTACATTGAGATCAGTGGCAGTGGTTCAGAAGCCTTCAATGACACCTCCAATGAAAGTGATTTGAAAATTAGGTAGGATTTACAAGATGTGTGTGTGTGTGTGCTTGTTTCTCAAATTATTTCAGTCTAGCTCAATGTATCAGAAGCATAGACACTGAAAAAATACACCAGATGTAGCTTGATACTGAAATTTATTGTATTACATGGTTACCTACAGTTTCATAATAAAGAATCAAATTTACATAAATAAAGAAGTTAGTAATAATGTTATTGGCTTTACGTCCCACTAACTACTTTTACGGTTTTCGGAGACGCCGAAGTGCCGGAATTTAGTCCAGCAGGAGTTCTTTTACATGCCAGTAAATCTACCGACACGAGGCTGACGTACTTGAGCACCTTCAAATACCACCGGAGTAAGCCAGGATCGAACCTGCCACATTGGGGTCAGAAGGCCAGCGCCTCAACAGTCTGAGCCACTCAGCCCGGCAATAAGGAAGTTAGGTTCAGAGTTAAACACCATCGTCTTCTTCCTCCAGGTCTTTTTCTATTTCAACCAATCAACCACCGCTGATCTGCATTTAGGACTGTTGCCCATATGGTAGATTCCCTATTATTTGTTTACCTAGTATTTTCTTAAATATCAAAGAAATTAAAAATTGGTAAATTATTCCAATTCCTACCTCCTCTTCTTATAAACAAGTATTTTCTCCAATATTTATCCTCCTGAATTCCAACTTCATCTTCATACAATGATCTTTCCTACTTTTAAAAACTCCACTTAAGCTTATTCATATACTAATGTCATTCCAAGCCATCTCTCTACCGAAGCTCAGAACATTCCGCTTAGTTGAGCTGTTAAGTCTCTGTATCCCCAAGTCTTCCCAGCCCAAACTTTGCAACATTTTCATAACTCTACTAATTTATCAGAAATCACCCAGAACAAATCATGCTGCTTTCCTTTGGATCTTTTCCAATTCTCAAATCAAGTAATGCTGCCGAGGGTCCCATACACTAGAAATGTACTCTAACTGCCTGGGGTCAGCACTGTATTTGGATTTGGCTCAGTTTTAAGGCTTGATGCCTCTCCTGATGCCAACCCTATTGCATGTGTCTGTAGTGGTGGGTAGTGTGATGTGTTGTGTATATGAAGAATTGGTATTAAGATGAACTCACCAGTCCCTATACTGACCATTCATTCAACGAGCCAGACTAGAGTTAGTCTCCTTGACAGACCTTATTAGTAATGGACTGAATAAAATGTCACAGAAAACAGACTCTGAACCTAAAACCCTTATCCTCCATTTGCAGATGATTTGAGGTGGGAAGAAATTGAAGAGAGTGTACAGGGGAAATTGAATGGATTGAACAACAAAACCAAAAATGTTGGCTAAAATTCAGGTAAGCTAAAACTGGAAATGATCAACAGGAAAACAAACTAGTTCCAGCATTTCTGGAGTGAACAAAATTAAAATTGTCTAAATTTTATATGAGTACATTCCTTCAATGTAGTCACCTGTAAAGTCTATTATCTTTTGCCAAATGTCGGGAAGCCGATGGGGACCAATGGCAAAGCCGTTCTCTGTTGATGACAGCGACAGTGCACTCTACTGTGCAGAGTACAGATGCTGCATAAGAAAATCTGCGGCCTCGAAAGGGTTCCTTCAAATTTCGGAAACATGTTGAAGTCAGAAGGACTCATGTTTGGTGAGTATGGAGGGTCTACCAAGACCTTCCAATGCCACCGTTACAATAAGAGCTTGACATTGTTTGCGACATGACAACATGCTCAGTGTTCTCCCTAGGACCTTTTTAATGGGCGCATCGCCCTGATGTTTTTACCGATGGCCCGGCTAACATAATCTACATATGCTAGTTACATAATAATAATAATAATAATATCTATTTGAGTCATTAGGTGCTTCAAATGAAAACAATTGTAAACACTGTAAGACGTTTATTTAAATGAAACATCTTCATTATTGTCAAGATAACTGCATCGATTACATCGGAGTTTACCTTGACTATCGCGTAGTGTCGCGTGCGAGCAGTGTCTGGATTGGCGAGAAATTACATGTGAGGACAGATTTCGTATGACATCACAGATCTGTCGGGCACTCTAGAGCAACTGAGTGGTAAGCACCGGTGTTACATGATTATGAATGAGCAGGTGAATACAAGTTCAAAAATACTCTGTTATGTATTGTTTGTGATAACACTGAAATAGTACAGTTTTGCAGGTAGGTCTAATGTTTACCTGTCTGACATTATTGTTAATGCCCTGAGGGGAATATATTTGAAATGTTATCATATTCGTTTTTTACGTATTCTCCGCCCGGCTTACGAAAATTTCTGGGGCGAACACTGATGCTATAAGGTAATGCATTCTTGCCAAAGGCTTCACGTAATCCTCAAAAACATTGATGCATTTTTGCCTTGGGCAACCTCAATTTTAACCCATGAACACTGATCACCTTTCGAAAACATGCTTCACAGTGGTGAAATCGGCACTCTTCACTTCAACGCTACACAGCAATAATACTCCCAACTGGATGCCTGTCAAATGTACACTACACATCGACAACAGCACCACCTGACCGCTCCCATATCCTATTTGCACATGCCCAATCTCCTACGAGTGTGTGTACCACGTTGCCACTACTTTATTCACAGCCCTCATATTTCTTGCATCATCTTGCAATACTGTAAAGTAAAAAAATACCCAACCTGACCCCAAAAGCATCACATTTCTTCAACTAATAAAGAAACCCATTGTGTGGTAACAAACATTTCATAAAACGAAACTCATTGTTCAACACAGACTTCAGGCTAATTCTTAACCACAGATTGGAAATGCGTTCTTGTAGAGCAGGTCATAAGAAAATACAATCAGCAGAAATGAAAAGTTCATTAGAACCATGATTTAACATTGCACCAACATATACAGATTTTTAGTGATGCTAGGACGAGAACGTAATGGCCGTGGCCTTGATTAAGGTGAAGCCTATGCATTTGCCTTCTTAGAAATACACTGAACCAGCTTCAGGGTTCAAACCCATCATTATTATTATTATATATAATTCGCTGGGGCCATCAAGGACCACGTTAAGTCTTGTTGCATTTGACACTGAACTTGGCCTTCTTTAGAGCCCAAATTTCTCTCATTCTTTGTGAGTGGGCCTGCTTACGCTCCTCTGTCCAAGGGGCACCGTGTCCTCTCTTCGGTTGCTCGTCTCAGTTTAGCCCGTTCGTCAATATTTTCTTGCGGAAGAGATCTCTGTTAAGGGCGTCTTCAGCTGAGATATGTAGCATGTTGCAGGTCTTCTTTGGTATTTCTAAACCAGGGAATTGTGGTTTTGGGGTTTGAATCAAAAAAGTGAAAGATTTCTTTAGTTAACTTTCTTTCGTCCATTCTGTTCAGATGACCGTAAAATCGTGCCTGTCTTTTTCTGATTGTGTCGGTAATTTTCTCTATTTTGCTGTAGACTTCCTTGTTGGATCTCTTTTGATGGATTCCATTTCTGTACTTTGATCCCAAGATTCCTCTCACAATTTTGCGTTCTCTTTTCTCCAGTTCTTCAAGGAGTCCTTTGTTGGCATTTAGAGACAGGGTTTCGGCTGCATATAGAACTACTGGCTTCAGAACTGTTTCATAGTGACGTATCTTGGTGTTTTGGGAAAGGCATTTTTTATTGTAGATTGTGCGGGATGTTTGGTAGGCTATTTCCAGTTTGCGTACTCGCTCCTGAAGTGCTTCTTTGTCCAGTCCATTTTTCATGATGATCTCACCCAGGTATTTGAATTTGTCTACTCGGGTGATGTCCCTGTATTTTGTATGGAGTTTTGGTGGAGCCTCTTTGATGTTAGTCATTACTTCTGTTTTCTCAAACGATATCTGCAAACCAGTTTGTTCGGCAATTTCCTTTAAAATTTCAACTTGAGCTCTAGCGGTTTCTATGTCGTTTGAGAGAACAGCAATATCATCGGCAAATGCTAAGCAGTCTGTTGCCATCCCCTTGGATTTGGTTCCTATTCTCAATGGACTGTAGTTGGTTTCCTGTAATCTCACCCGCCAGGTTCTGACGATCTTTTCAAGAACACAGTTGAAGAGTATCGGGATAGCCCATCACCTTGTAGGACTCCTGTTTTGAAGTCAAAGGAATGCGAGAGACATCCGTGGAACTTTACTTGGATTTTGTATTGGTCAGGGTGGCTCTAATTAATGCCAGCAGTTTCAAATCAACTCCAAATTCATTTAAGATGTTTAGCAGGACTTCCCGGTCAATGGAGTCGTACGCTTTCTTAAAGCCCACAAAGACAGACACATACTGCTTGGACCTTAGTGTACAATATCTGATTATCGTTTTGAGATTTTGGATCTCTTCAGCTGTTGAGCGACCTTTTCTGAACCCTCCTTGGTATTCACCTATTTGATGTTCAACTTGTGCTTCCAAACGCTCCAGGATGGCAAGTGATAGAATTTTGAAAGTCACGGGTAGCAAAGATATTCCTCTGTAGTTGTTGATGTTCTTCATGCTGCCTTTTTTGTGTAATGGATGGATCAAAGCTATTTTCCAATCTTCGGGTAGGGTCTCCTTGTTCCAAATTTCTTCTATTTGCTTTTGCAAGCTATCAAGTGATTCCTCTGGGGCATATTTCCATAGTTCTGGTACTACTGAGTCTTCCCCCGGCGCTTTGTTATTTTTGAGATGGGCAATGTGGCGCTTGATTTCATCTCTCTCGGGTGGTCTGGAATCTGGATACCCGAGTATGGGTTCCTTGGTCTCAATGGCGCTTTGCGGTTTAGAGCAATTAAGTAAATTCTTGAAGTAATCTGCCAGAATGCTGCAATTTTCTTCATTTGACGTCGCCAGTGTGCCGTCCTTTCGCTCAAAGCATAGAGATGGTGGTTTATAGCCAGTGAGTTTGCGTTTGAAGGCTCTGTAGTACTCTCTGCTTTCATTCTTCCTAAAGTTTTGCTCTATCTTTTCAATGAGAGATTTTTCGTATTTATGTTTCTCAGTTCTGAACACCCTAGTTGCTTGGGCACATTGGGTTTTGTAGGTTTCCCAATCATTTTCTGATTTCGTAGAGTAGTACTGTTTCCACGCATTGAGTCTTTCTTGGAGGACTGATTCGCAGGTACCATTCCACCAGGCATGCTTTTTGCTTCTCTTGATTTCTGCAACGTCTTTGGCGGCCTCAACAAGGAGACTCTTGGCATTGTTAAAGTCACAGTCATTTGGTCTAGCCTTCTCCTGGAACTCCTCGACCCTTTGCCGAAGTTTATCATTGTCGAAGCGTGTGATCTGTTTGGTTGTCTTCCTTGTGTTTGTGGGAATTGGTTTGAATTTGATAAGAGACATATAATGATCTGAGGCCACATTGATGCCTTTCTTTACCTTGACATTCATAATCTCAGGGCTGTTTCTCCTGGAGATTGCAACATGATCAATTTGGAACTCTCCGAGAGCTTGGACGGGAGAACGCCAAGTCATCTGCTTTCTGGGTAGATGGCGAAAGTGGGTCGACATGACCTGCAGGTTGTGATTTTCGCAAATGGACATTAGTCTTTTGCTGTTGGGATTGGTTCTTTTGTGAGCAGGGTAATTTCCTATAACTTTCTTGTACTTCTGTTCACGACCTAGTTGGGCATTGAAGTCACCCAAAAGAAGCTTGACATGGTGTTTGGGGATTTTGTTCAATTTTTCATCCAGTAGGTCCCAGAAATCATCAACTTCGTCTGGATCAGATTTGTTCTTATCGTTTGTAGGAGCATGTGCGTTAACTAGGGCGTAGGTTTTGTTCGCGCATTTAATTGTGAGTATAGACAATCTGTCATTCACAGGTTCGAAATTTGCAACCGATTTAAGAATCTTGGTTCTAACAGCAAACGCGGTTCCAAGCATCACAGCTCCATTGAGGATTCCTCTTTGCGCTTTGCTCTTGAAAAATCGGTAGCCTTCAGATTCAAAAATCTCTTCATCTGGGTACCTTGTTTCCTGTAGGGCCATTATGGATATCTGATTTTCATGAAGAGCTTTGGTGAGGGTTTTCAGCTTGCCAGTTTGTGTAAGTGAATTTATGTTGAAAGTTGTTAGAAAGGTTTTAGATTTTGGCCTGAGTTTTCGACTCTTTGGGGTACACCGAGACGCTCCGACTCGTCTCTTGCATGATGTCGAGTCTCCCCCAGAATCCGAACGAGACTCGTGCGCCGTGGCGTTCACGACGAGGGATTTATCCGAAGATTTACCCCCTGGGGTATGTTTCTCGAAATGTTGTGCCATCATGCTTTTTGACTTGACTTTGCTTTGGACGGGTACCCATCCTTTTACAACTAGGGTTGTTAGCTCTAGAGGTTGCCTCAAGATGTTTTCTGGCTTCTGGCCATTTACCAGTCTTCGCCGTAACCCTGGCAGGGGACCAGTTTTTTTTTCCCGGTGGTATTTTATTTCCCTACTACCCTCCGACTCTGCTGGCGGCAGAGCCAGCGAGCTTCCCCAATTCCAATGGGTCGTGCCAGATGGAGGTAACCGGTATTATTATTACGCCCATCATAATCTGAATACAAGCTTACAGCTATACAACCTGTATAGAGTACCCAACTTGGTTGGTAAGTGAACAGGATAGAAGATGAGATTAAAGTACCTGTCATTGTCATAGAAGAACTACCGTACCTGAATGAAGAAAAAGGGAAGGCCAAGAAGCAATGAATGAAAACTGTGAAATTGATGATGATGATGATGATGATGATGATGATTGTTGTTTAAAGGGGCCTAACATCGAGGTCATCGGCCCCTAATGGTACGAAATGAGACGAAATGGAATGACAAATTAAAAGTCTAAATTCTCCACTGACCAGAATTCAAAGCGTGAGAACGAAGAATGAATGGATGGATATGAATTTAAAACAATCAGTGGATACGACCTGCAATGCTTTGCATTCATAGAAACTGACGTAAAAGAATAGGATTACTGACCAAGGGACTGCTGCTATAGCATAACACTGAATCGATGATGCTTGCATTCTAAAGGGGGTCCAAAATCCAAGTTATCAGCCCCTCATAACGGTACTGATCGCTAGGAAAGTAGAACCATGGTATTTGTCATGTTGCGGTACTAATCAAAAGTGGCAGAGACTTGCGGTATTCCACACATTATGGTACTACTCACAGGTAATGAAATTCAACATATAATACAGACCTATGTTTTTCTCACTTTGCGGCACCATTTACAGGCTTCGCAAACCTATGGTGTTCATCACATAAGAGTACTAACCACAGGGACCTTCCCCTATCCCGTGGTGTTCTTCATATAGTGGGTACTAATCATAGGCAACACAGAACCACGGTAGCTATCATCCCATGGACCTGCGCATATGGTGGTACTAATCACAGTTACTGCAAACACTGACCGCACGGTGCTCCTGTGTGCTACTAATCACAAACCTATTTGGTACCTAATATAGTGGTACTACGCGCAGGTAAAAGCGACCCATGATGTTCTCCGCGTGGTGGTATTAACCACAAGTAGTATTCTGGTTCCAAGACAATCATCCCTTGGTCGCCCCTTTCGACAAGCCGGAGATACTGTGTGTTTGGTCCGCAAGAGGTATTTTATTTCCCTCAAGTCCGCCGCGAAGCCGGTTAGGACCCCCCTATCCGCCACCTGGGAGTATCACCTCTCCCTCTGCTACGCCAGTGTAGCAGGTTAGCGGAACTGTGAAATTAGAGGGCAAGGAAAGAATGGGAAGATATCGAGATACATAATGTATAAAATGTATAATGATGGGTACACAAGGCAAACACCATACCAAGGCAAATTAAGTTTGTAAAAATAATAATAATAATCGTATGGCCTCAGCTACCGTGTGCAGACATTTCAATTTGACGCCATCTGGCTGTCTGCTCGTCAATTTCGACGTTCCGTTTTACTCTAGGCCCCCACTAGATGGCAGACCGAGTAAACCGAAACTCTCTTGGGCGTCTATGGCTGAGATTTAATGAATTTTGTCTTTTACATGCCGACATCGTACGACATGGAGTGTCGAATGGACTTTTTTCCGCCCTTCAAAAATCCGACTACCTCTGCCGGGTTTGAACCCGCTATCTTGGGATCCGGAGGCCGACACTCTACAATGTTATCAATGGAAGGATCTTACTCAAGAAGTCAGAACATGGGGTATAACTTTACATCCCGCAGCCCAACGTTTATAACATTAGAAAACACATTATCACTGGATTCAGAAGATAACATGAGACTGGACATTGTAAAATGATAGTAACGTGGGTGAGAATTCTAAAGATATCCACAGCTTACTGGTTAAAAACACTTTAAAATTCGACGTTAGTACGGTAATTTAGGCCAAAGTATTAGCGAAAAATGTTCAGAATTCTTTATTAGTTGGTTACAGGTAGGCGATTCATCATTTCTTTAAATCGAGAGATTTATGGAATGTAATTCATTATCAAACCTTCCTTTAACACACAGCAATGTAATAATACAAATTCGGCATTCTTCCACTCTTTATGTTGCAAGATGCCCTAATTTACCCCCAGGTCTGAAAAGCCGCAGCTAAGCTTCCACGTCCCTAAGTAGTTTCGACAGTTGTGTATTAAAAAATCTAGTTTGGTCATCCTTTATTTAGTAGTCATTATTCTATTTATACAAGTATTTTACTGTTTTAGTTTTTCCCGAGAAGGAAGTAGCGAAGTAGTCTAGCTTAAACAATCAATTTGAGGTTATACTCACTACTCCAAACAATGGTCAGCAATAGGATTGGAATGAGCCCGCTGTCTGTAGTATTTCTTTTGAGGGAGTGGTACTGTTCCTGTCATATTTTAAATTTTACAGTAGCTGATCGCATGAAATCAATGGTCTAAGCGAACTAAACTGCTTTTCAGCAGCACGTTTCCTATCCTAGCTTAAGGCACTTCCTCGCATTTCTCTTACATGATCAAAGAGGATATCATCCTCGCTTCCTCACGCGACTGTCAACGTCTTCTTCTTCTCCTTCTGCTTCGTGATGTAAAGTGGGCTTCTTGTTTTACATTTGTGCCCATTAAGGTAGCAGCCAGAAAATAAACATGGGATGTATCACGCAAAACTTGTCCGCTAGGCAGCGTAATGGTAGTACCCGGTATGCGCTTTCCGCAGCTCGATTGTTTTACATGAGACTTATATGGAGTATTCCTACATCTGCGATCATCGAAACGAAACTTTTGCTTTAAATGCATTAAAATGGAGTTACCACATTCTGATACTGATACTGATTCTGATACTGTTTTCAACAAGACGGGAAATGGTATAGGTGCAATGACGATTGCGGATTTGGATGCAGAATTGAAGAAAAGGGGCGAAAAAATATCCTGAAAAATGCAAGAGTTGATTGAAAGGTACCAGTAAGGAATAAATGCAACAACTACTTCTTTTAGTGTTCTTGTTAAGATTGAATTCTTAAAGTACAAATAGCATTTTGAAAACATTCCTAATACGGTATTTTTTCTTTTCTTTGTCGGTTATAGGCGTACATAAGGCACGACATTGGTTATGACTTCAGTGCCTGGGGCTACATCCAGTACAACTGACCTTAATTTCAGTGTAGCGCATGAGTTTCAGGATCTTGTATCGGACCATAAGACAAATACCGGTAAAAAATTTCAAATTTGGTATTAATGAGTTATTTCCTGTTCAGGAAGTCTGAAGTTGATGGTGCTCCAGTGTCAAATTATAGGTCACTGTTTGATTCATTGTCCGTGAAAGTTACCTTTGGTTTGCTCATTCCAGCAAGAGACAGGGCATTTACAAGCAAATTTACAATGCAATAAATAGTGAATCGCATGCAACCACTTTTTACGGAAAGCATCTTGCTTAGGAAAATGATGGTATGAATTCGGTCGACCTTGAATTTGGTGTATTGGGACACAGCAATATTCAGGCAACACAATTTTCTTGTCGTCTTTGTTGTCGTAACGATATATTAAATCTTTAACTTCAGCATTTAACTAGGTAACTTCCATTAAAAGCACATAAAAACAAATGACGATCGACAAGCCCATACCGGGTACTATACGTGAGACATCTATCGGTAGTGTTTCAGTACATCCCTACCACGAATTGAAACTATACAGTCAGATCATGCAAGATACACAGGAAATTTTAACATTGGGAGCACTTGCTCTTTCATTAACTTCTTCTTCTTCTTCTTTCTTCCTACCGGCGTGCCAACCAGTGTTGCCAACTTCAGTGACAAGTCGCTAAATCTAGGGAATTTGGGAACTTTGTTAGCGACAAAATTTTATTTTTCCGATTAGCGACTTTTCTGGGGATTATTCAAGCACTTCAGAGGGAAAACTGGTGAATTTCATAGCAGTAAAATTATCAATTTAACGATATAAACTGCAGTTCAGTACGTGAATGTTTCTGACCGGTTATTTTTTAATCTGGACTTTCTTGTATATCATTTCATGTGATTTTATAATCACATCATGACATCATTCGGAAATGCCTCTTCTTATCTGCTGGATGACATCATGCGTAGGCGCTGGGAGTTAATACAGTATTAACGCAGTAGATTATTCAGGTCATTCGATTATTTATTTTTTGTCTCTTAGTTACGCAGCGGACGGAGGTGATTCGGGCGCGCAAAGAAAATGAATCGATCTCTTCGCAGCTATCAGTGTAATACTAAGTTCTGTTGTGATCTGTGTTTATTCTTGAAGTCATTCATGCTTTGTTTCGTGTATTTACGCAAATTTACACGTGCGATTTCAAATATTCATTTTCGTATTTTCTTGTTTGTGAACTGTGTTTTTGTTTTTTGTTCAACACCATGGGTAAGCCAAAGTATCAGCAAAACTACCGTAAAAACTGGGAACATCAGTTTAAATGGTTAAGACCGGTAGATTCTGATAAGTCCAAAGCCTACTGCATCTACTGTAAAACAGAACTGTATGCTAAATATAATGATTTAAAGAAACATTATGAAACTCAAACATAAAATGCGATCAGGGCCGTTTACCTCACCACTGCAGAAAAAATTACCGTTTACAAAAGTAAACATAAGTACTGCTAGGACTGAAGGAAGTTTGGCATTGTTTATTGCAGAGCACTGCTCATTGTTGACTGTAGATCACTTGTCAGAACTTTGTGTTATAAAAATTTTGGCGATAGTTCTAAAGCAGCAGATCTCCGTTTACACAGAACAAAATGTACTGAAGTAATAAAACATGTACTAGCACCGCATTTTGTTGAGGACATGGTTTCTGATATTGGCGATCAGGGCTATAGTTTAATAATAGATGAGGCGACAGATATATCCGTTACTAAGTTGTTGGGTGTCATATAATTCGTTACTTCAGCGTCAGTATGAAAAGGACAGTATCAAGATTTTTAGGTTTGGTAGACTTACCAAATGGCACAGCACCAGCTATTGTTAACGCAATAAGAATACTCTTACAGCAACAGCAGATGAAGCCTGCTATACTAAGCGCAACAAGAGCTTGCCGAAACTCCAACGTGCGCAGAGACCAATATCTGTTGGCGAAGTTTAAGCTCGTTGCGGGGCTCCTGTGTGTCGCCCGAATGCTGATTACCGGGCTCATTGTTACTCAACCGCTCACTGAGAGGCACAGTGTACAGCTATTTATCAAGCGTGTATTGAAAAGAAGCAAGAAGCGTGTACTTGTATTATTAATATTTTATTTATATTTCGTAGCTGAAAGTGAATTTGTTGTAGTATTATATTCAGTGTACGTAGCGATGCCCCCGTTTCGTTCTAAATTAGGGAATGCTAAAACTTTACACAGTCAAACTAGAGAAGTTATTTATAATGTGTATAAATTCATGAAGTCCGCCTCTGTGGTGTAGTGGTTAGCGTGATTAGCTGCCACCCCCGGAGGTCCGGGTTCGATTCCCGGCTCTGCCACGAAATTTGAAAAGTGGTACGAGGGCTGGAACGGGGTCCACTCAGCCTCGGGAGGTCAACTGAGTAGAGGTGGGTTCGATTCCCACCTCAGCCATCCTGGAAGTGGTTTTCCGTGGTTTCCCACTTCTCCTCCAGGCGAATGCCGGGATGGTACCTAACTTAATGCCACGGCCGCTTCCTTCCCTCCTCCTTGCCCATCCTTGCCCATCCCTTCCAATCTTCCCATCCCTCCACAAGGCCCCTGTTCAGCATAGCAGGTGAGGCCGCCTGGGCGAGGTACTGGTCATACTCCCCAGTTGTATCCCCCGACCAAGAGTCTGAAGCTCGAGGACACTGCCTTTGAGGCGGTACAGGTGGGATCCCTCGCTAAGTCCGAGGGAAAAACCGACCCTGGAGGGTAAACAGATGATGATGATGATGATGATGATAAATTCATGAAAAACGAAACCCACCCCACTGGAAACTTATGTGCTATTCAAAAGAAAGTGGCCGAAGCTACGGGTGTGTCGGAAAGGTCCGTGCGGAATGTAATACGAGGCGCAAAGGAGATCGAAAGGGGTGAAGTGGATTCATTTTCAACGCCTGGAAAGAGAAGACCGAAGTCTGTCAAGAAGTGTGAATTAGACGATATTGAGAAATGCGCGGTCAGGCGCACGATTCACAATTTTCACAATACCGAAGGCGAGAGACCAAGGCTTGAAAAGATCCGTTAGAAACTGGTAGAGGATAAACAGTTTAAAGGTTGCGTAAGAACACTAAGCAAGATAGTTCGAGGCCTAGGTTTTCGATGGAGAAAGAAAGAAGACATGCGTAGAATACTTATGGAGAAGCCTGACATAAGGCTCCTACGTGTGCAGTACATACAAAGCATAAAGCGGTACCGACAAAAGGGTAGGCCTATTGTTTACATTGATGAGACATATTTGCATAGTTCGCACACCAAGTCAAGTGCTTGGAGTGACGGTACTCTTCATGGACTGAAGTCACCTATCTCGAAAGTGCAACGATTAATAGTAGTACATGCCGGTTCAGATGCAGGTTTCATTCCAAATGCTTTGTTGGTTTTCAAATTCAACCAAACAACAGGGGATTATCACGATGAGATGAACTATAGAAACTACGAGAAATATCTGACAGAGAAATTAATTCCTAATTTGCCACCCAACTCTGTAGTCGTGATTGATAATGCCTCGTACCATAATGTCCAAAGTGAGCGTGCACCCACATCATCATCCACAAAAACAGTTATGCAGGATTGGTTGACTGATAAGGGTATTCCGTTTTCTACAGAGATGATAAAACCCCAACTGTACGCTTTGATTAAATCCCATAAATCACGCTATAAGTCATATCAAATCGACAGACTACTTGCTACATATGGGCATACGATTTTGCGTCTACCACCATACCATCCAGACTTGAACCCAATCGAAATGATTTGGGCTCAAGTTAAAGATTATGTAGCACAAAAGAATGTTACTTTCAGACTCGATGATGCAAGAACATTGCTGATGGAAGGAATTGCGTCAATTGGGGCAGAAGAATGGTCGAGTCGATGTAGGCACGTAATCGACACTGAGAATAAGTACGTTACGAGCGATTACATAATGGATGAAGTATCAGACAGCATAATCATTAATCTGGAGGACGATAGTGACAGTGACGGAGAGAGCGTTAGTGATAGCGCGGATGACAGTGAAGGCGATATGAGCAGCTTTCAACCTCTTTCACAAGATGCGGACTAGAACAAGCCATTGGGTAAGTTAACTGCTATTTTACGATCACATAATTCTTAATCTCTTTGTTTGTTATTGTTATTTCATTCAATATTTTAGATCCTGCATGTACAACAATATCATAATGCTATAGGGTAATGTGTCCTGGCTCTGGTTATAATTACAATAAGGCATTACACTCACGCGCTGAGATTTCACTCAGTCCAGCTGGCCAGACCGCCAGCGCAGACGGTTCATTAACAACTGCTGGGAGTAAGGCGATTTAGCGAAGTGAGGGGGCGTGCAGTGCTACTACCGAGCCCACCCGAACACTGCCGATGTTCTGCGCAGCTTTCTTTGGCAAGCTCTTGTTGCGGGACCTATAATTTATTAGGTATAGGTGTAGACAACGCTTCCGTGAACACTGGGCTGAATAATGGGGTATATGAACTTATGAAAAAAGAGTTTAATATTCCTCATTTGAAAATGATTAGGTGCGTGTGTCATTCCATATAGCTAGCTGTTTCTCATGCTACGGAAGACACTTTGCCACGTATTGTTGACTTCATTGTCCGTGAAAGTTACCTTTGGTTTGCTCATTCCAGCAAGAGACAGGGCATTTACAAGCAAATTTACAATGCAATAAATAGTGAAGAGCCTCTCAAGCTTTTAAAAGTTTGTGAAACAAGATGGTTATCCATTGAACCTGCTGTTCGGCGAATTGTTGAACAGTGGGATGAGCTCAAATTACACTTCGATATAGTAAGGACACAAGAAAAGTGTTATACTTCAGAGATGTTATTCCAAATGTACTGATTTATCAAACAGATTGTTTCTTGACTTATCTAAAAGTATTCTGCATGAGGTCAAAAAAGCAATTAAAGTATTTGAATCTGAAAATGCAGACCCCACTCGTTTACTTGATGATGTCATGAATCTTATACAGTTTTTAGGAAGGAAAATCCTTAACCCAACTGCTCGATTTGATCTGTTTTCTCCATCAACTGAGATTGATAGTTACGTGGACCCCAAACCCTATCTGGGTTATGAGTTCGAAAAAATGGCGGAAACTCTATCAGTAGAAAAGGTAGAAGTGGTTAGGGGCCGCTGTATTAACTTCACAAAAAAGCTAATTACAGAACTAAAAAATAGGCTGCCGAACAATTTTCAAAACCTAAGAAAAATGGCTCTCCTTTCTATTAAAAACTGTCTGAATGCTGTCAAAAACCCAATATTTGAGTTAGCGGAAGATATGGGTTGTAGTGTTTCAGATATAGATCACATTGAGAATCAGTGGTGTAATTTAAACCCAATAAAGTGGAGTCAAGTTTCAAATATCACAGATTTCTGGGTAGATATGTTGCAGTATAGTGATTCGGCAGGACGAAATCCCTTCAAGGAACTAGCTACTTTTGCTATAAAAATTTTGGCTCTCCCGCATTCAAATGCCGAAGTAGAAAGGCTCTTTAGTACACTTGGTATTGTGAAATCTAAAGTGAGAAATAGAATGAAAGTCGAAACAGCAGCATCCATCTTGAAAATCAGGAATGCGCTTAAGTGCCTAGGAAAAACCTGCCATTCCTACGAAATTCCAGAGAAGCTCGTCAGGAAGATAGGAACTAAAAATGCTTATTCAACAACGGATGAACTATTACCTGCTCCATCAACAGCTCAGCAACCTTCCACTTCACAGGCTACATAGTTTGCTGAGGAGGAAATGGAAGACGATGAAGACGGAATATTTTTTCTGCATAGGTATGTCCATTTTATTCATGTTTACTGGTAATTTTATGTTAGAACAATTTCTTGGCGACTTTGACAAAAATTTGGCTATTTTTAGAGACTTTCATCAATGAATTTAGCGATATTTTAGGATGTACAGTTGGCAACACTGGTGCCAACCCAGGAATTGTATCGTGACGCAGAGTGGGGATTATCTGAAATAGTCTTAAAGGAGGACACAAAAAAACAGGGACACAAGGTTCTAAACTTCACGTCAGAGTGACCCGTCTCGACGTCTTTTCTACTTTCACACACAAGACCCGGCCGACATAGAAAGGTTATGAACGGTTAAGGAGGAAGGGATACAAAGTTTAAAAGGTAGAGAAACAAAAACACACACACTCAAAAAACACAAAGTTAGCAATCTACCGGGTAGTTCTGCGGGATTCGTAAAAAAGCCTGAATGTAAGTAATTCTATCTCACGTAACCGCTGCTACAATATAATACTAAAACTTAATTATATATCGAGCCGGAGAAATGCGCCGAAACGGTAAGACTGATTTAATCTGCACATTGTTCACCTCCTAGTCATGTTGGTATTACTGACTACACATGGATCTTGTTTTGATCAAGAAAGCGATTAATGACATTAACTATTTGCGGAGAAGGCTTATATAATAGACTGGATAAACTTGTAGGAAACGGAATGTTTAATTGTGTTAATTTGTGCAGAAATTTTTGCCGAGATGTATGAAAACTTGTGCACTTGAACAGAATATGATGTCGCTCGCTATATTACCACAATAACATCTAGCAGCCAGCAGGTGTTTGTAGATGAAACCTGTGTTTATATTGGGGTGTGAGGGCGTGATTGAAACGTAATCTTATGATATTTGTAATATGTCGTCTAGTATAGTGACCGGTGTAATACCAGGGTTTTTTCCCTGCCTGCGGTTGAAGCTGATGATAAAATTGACCCTTATATGTGGATGTTTCTTGCCAAAGCTCATTCCAAGTATTGGTGCTGTCAAGCCGTATTGAGGTTAGTAAATCCATATATGGCATCGAGTTAGAAAGAGTCCTCTTGTATACGTATTACCTTACTCTCAATTGTCTAGGTGATACGTCTTTTCCTGAACTACATCAAGTGCTTTGAACCCATTTTGTGAGTCTGCTGCATGGTCTACTTCCCTCAATCTTCAAGTATATACTTCGTACTCAGAAAACATTGTCAACTGCATTGGTGTACTACTTTATTGTGTGCGTGTGTAGAACTAGTACAAATATAATACAGTATTGTGTCTGGGTGAAATAACGAGCCCAAATCAACTTCACGAACAGAACTGAAAGAGTCCTCTTTCTAGCTCGTTGATATATGGCTTCGATCATATATCCAATAGATGGCTGATGACGTCACATTCTTGAAGCAAGGATCTCAATCAGCTGACTGGTGGGTAGTGCGAGAGTTTTGAACATTGTGTTATAGGTAGTGATGGGCTAGCGACGGAATCGAGTAGAATCGAGTAATGTGCTCTTAGAATCGGTATTACTCGACTCCAGACTCGAGTCCAAGCATACTGGTGTCGCTATCTGTGGACATGCCTTAGAACTAAAATTTACTGTATTGGAGTGCACGGCATTCAGGGTCACCCACAGAATATTTTTGTGGTGTGGAGTGCAATATGTTTGCTGCTGATGATTGATGTTCAGTCATCGGTCGTCAATAATTCGATTGTTATGATTATTATTATCATCATCATAGGCACTAAAGGTTGTGACTTACTAACAAACTGTCAGCTGTTTAGCTAGAACAGAATGACGTTCTGTCCGCTGATTTGCTGCGTGAAAGTACGTCACATTCTGGACGCCTCATCTTAATACCTGACATTATATCTGCCGAAAGCATGATGTACATATAAACTGCTGTAATTCACCTGTTCCCCCGGACGATTGTAGGCTTTGGCGCGGTTAGCAATAGGCTATGGTTACAATAAATCTGTCATACTACCGATCATATTAGCACATCTACGCCAGTGTATATGCATAATGGCTACATGAGATATAATTTACCAGTAGCGAAGCAATACAATGTGTGCAGAAATACCGTCTATAGTCTACAAATAGCACATGTTTAAAATACACTAATTACAACATACATACCGTGACAGGGATTTGAAATAATAATAATAATAATAATAATAATAATAATAATAATAATAATAATAATAATAATAATAATAATAATGTTATAACTTTTACGTCCAAGTACGTACATTTGTATGGTTTTCGGGGATGCCGAGGTACCGCATTTAGTCCCCCGGGAGATGTTTTACGTCCCAATAATTCTACCAACACTAGGTTGACGTATTTGAGCACCTTCAAATACTACCGGAATAAACCAGTATCGAACCGGCCAAGTTGGGCTATGAAGGCCAGATAAGCTATATTATCAATATTAGAATAGATGACATATTCAGTGAAGTGTGTGCGAGACGCCGTAAACGGATATTTTCATATCTTATTATGCGTATTAAGTGGCATTATTATCGTTCTCAAGTAATTATCAAATTTAGGTTATTCCTTTTGCGCATTCATTCAGTTTTTTCATATCGTACCGCGCTGTCGCAATCCCATAAACCCTCAGCGACCGCTTGTACGCATGCTTCATCCATCTACGAGCCGGCACTTCTCACTACTTCTGTTCCTACCTCTTGGAATGATTTTTTTTAGTACCTATCCCCAAAACTGGTCAACTTCAAACTGACGCTAATGGCTTTCGAGGGATTGTCCTTGGTTCGTGTATCCGCAAGACGTTTTTAAAAATTCTCCTTCAACGACTCCTGTGGTCTCTTGAATATTATAATTTGGTTCCCAAATATCAATTCGCCTACTTTAAAGGTCGTTGTGCTCAAGATGCTATTAACATTTTACTTATCGATATTTTATTAGCGCAAATTCGTAAGGATTGTCTTATTGCTATTTTTTTGGACATACGAGGAGCTTTTGACTCCATACCACTGCATCTTCTCTGGACTAATCTTGCACAGAAAGGTTTTCCTGCTCATTTTCTCCACATCTTGCGTAATTTGTTTACGTATCGGAAACTTTCACTTAAATCCGCTTATTCTTCTCTTCCTTGTCGTCTGTCATCTGTCGGTGTTCCTCAGGGAGACATTTTAAGTGGTCTGCTTTTCGCCCTGTATATGAGTAATCTTGAAGAATTGGTTACCCAAAAAGCTCGCATTCTTTTTTATGCTGATGATATAGTTCTTTATTACTCTCATAGTAATGTCGATGTGTGTCGTCACCATATATATCAGCTAATGGAACAAGTCATTACATGGCTTACTTTCCATGGCCTTCAACTTTCTACCTCCAAATGCTGTGCAATGTTTTTTACCTCTAAGCGTAGGTTTAACTCTGAGCCACTTGTTTTCGATTCTCATGTCGTTCCTTTTTGTTCCTCCCATAAATACCTTGGTGTTATGCTAGATCGCTCGTTATCTTGGAAACATCATATTACTCAGTTACGTAATTCTTCTGATATGTATATTAAAATTCTCCAAGTGGTAACTAGATGATCATGGGGTGCTGACCCTGGCACAGCTCAGTTGTTATATTCCGCTACTATTCGCTCTAGACTCGACTACTGTGCGCATGTTATAGATACTGCATCGGATTCTGTTCTTAACCACTTAAATACTTTACAATTTAAAGCTCTGAGAACTTGTGTTGGAGCATTGTTGTCTACCCCTACTAATGCTCTCCTTGTCGAGACCGGTGAGTTCCCTCTTCCCATTCGCCGTAAAATGATAACATCTAAATATTTACTTAAAAGATTTGCTCTGGCTCAACACCCATTGCTTCCTAAATTGCAGTTATTAGATGAATATTCTCTTCTTTCACAGGCCCGCCGTCGTAAGATGCCTGCTTTGTTGTATGCATATCAATTTCTTCTTTCCTATAAAAACACTATTTTACGCACTGCTTCTTCCCCCGTTTATTCAGTAAATTTTGATTGTTTATTTTTTGTCCCTTCTATCATTATCTCCCCTACATCTTCTTTTTCTTCTTCTATTCCTGGTTCTTCGTTGACTGGCCCACCTTTTAAGAAGCTACGTTTTGCTCTAAGTGATTCTGGCGTCCAGATATATACAGACGGCTCAAAAAACTCTTCTGGCGTTGGAGCAGCGTTCTATATTGTCAATACCAACGTTGCTGAACTCTATCGTTTACCCAGTGACTTTTCTATCTACACTGCGGAAATTTTTGCTATTCGTCAAGCTCTTATGTACATTAAGCATCATTCTATACCTAACGCAGCTATTTATACGGATTCCCTCAGTGCCGTTCAGTCGCTCAAGTCATCTCATCTTTCTTTTAACTGGTATTTGTATCATGTTAAAAGTCTTATTTATACTTTGCATCAATCTGGGATGGTTCTCACTTTTGTCTGGGTCCCTAGTCATATAGGTATCTATGGGAATGAACAGGCGGATTTATTCGCGAAGCGAGCTGTTCGTGATGGCAAATCCCTACTTAACCTTGCAGTTCCTCTACCCGATTTTTATCCAGTTCTTAAACATTATGCTTATGGTCAGTGGCAAGAAGATTGGACTAGATCAGCTTCTTATAAAGGTGGCTATTATTACAATATTCAGCCTTGTATTCCTCCCTATCCTTGGTATTTGAAGGGTAACTATTCTCGCCGTCACATTACCAACATTATTCGTCTTCGCTTTAACCATGCTCTTACTCCTCTGTATAAACATCGTTTTAACCTCTCCCCCCACTCCTCCTGTATATGTGGTACTCTGAGTGCTGATGTAAATCATTTATTATTCCAATGCCCTGTGTATGATTCTTTTCGTCCGGCTTTTATTTCTCGTCTTCTCAGTCTTCAGAAAGCTCTCCCCACCAATGTCTCCTGCTTGCTTACCGATATGTCTCCTGCTTTAATACATGCTATCAATCAATATTTGGATGACTCTCATCTTCATTTGTAAATTACTGTGTGTTTATTGTTCGCACCGTTATATACTCCTGCTTCCACTGTTTTTTGCTTCTACGCACTTCCTTTGTTATGTTTCGCGTTACTTAAGGTGTGTACATAGACCCGATGCTCAACTGTTCTTGAGACCTTCGTAGTGAAATTCATTGCGTGTGACCTTCGTAGTGGACTAATTGCGTGTGATTTCGCATTATAAGTGTAATATCACGATAATAAGTGTAGTGGCTGGGTGAAATAATAGAGCCCATAACCTCTCCGACAACAACAACAACAACAACAACAATCTACGAGCCGGCGAGTGAGCGAACGTGTGACGTCATGCTATCATCGAGCCTTCGCAAGCGAAGCGAGTCCGAGCCTGGACTCGAAAGAATCGAGTACCGCGATTCCAGGCATCACTCGCGCACATCACTAGTTATAGGCGAGAGTATCCAACCACACCTTTCAAGAAGAAGAAGAAGAATAGGCGAGAGTAGTGATCAGCGTACTTAAAAGTGACTTTTAGCTACTGTTAATGAAGCGATGGTGCACTATTGCGTAGCGTATGGATGCAAGGAGACCTTCAAAAAAGGATATGGCATTTCCTTTCACGGGTAAGTAAATATTTACGTAAATATGATGATGTAAGGGGTTTCATACAGTTGTTGTCAGGTGTCTGTAGAATACGTACGTTTATTGTATTGGTTACAGTTCCAGTTTCCCGGTTACAGCAATTTTGAATACTGTGCTTTTATTGATTTCAGTTTTCCTGCTGATGAGACAAGGAAAAAGCAATGGGTAGTTGCATTAAGAAGAGAGAATTTCATACCTGGAAAGCATTCAAGATTATGCTTAAGCATTTTTCACCGGAATGTTTTGATAATGAAGCATTTGTTGTGGGAGTTAAACTGAAGCCAAATGCAGTACCAACAATTTTTAATTTTCCACCCCACCTTTTACCAGCTGAGAAGAGGAGAAAACCTCCTGTGAAGAGGAAACTTCAAGTGGATCCTGTTGCATCAACAAGTTGTGTGTGAGCAGATGTTTTTAAAATTTATTTATTATTTTCCATAGATTTATGCAGGAATGTGGCCTGTCATCCTTATGTGAAATATTTGTGTTTAAGATATTTAACATACTGTTCAACTGCAACATCTATTGCAGCATATTAGGTTACTATATTACACATAGGTAATACATTTTTGTTGTTGACCCTTATAATTTTCATATTTTTTCAGTGTTCCTCAGGAAGAGGAGAATGAGTCTCTTCCTAAAACAAAGGTGTTCAGAAAATCTTATGTTGGTGATTACACTGAGGAAATGGTAAAGTCACCAAGGAAAGTCCAGACCTTCATGCAGGTTGCCAGGGAAGTTATTCATAAATCCCATAAGAAGCTGAAATTGGAAAGGCGGAAGTATCGGCGAGCTATTAATCAGTTGCAGAATGGGAAAGCCTTAGTAAACCATCTGAAGGAGAAAATGATGATAACTGAAGATGCTGCTTGCACGCTTGAGGTAAGAAAACAACAGCTTAAATATTTTTTCGGTTTCCCTATATCCGCTAGCCTTTGGTGGTGCTATTTGAGGATATAAACAGTCTCTGGGTTGATGACCTAACAGACAGACATACATACATAAAATTTGGAGCCTTTAGAAGTCTGTAATTTGTTTTTATTGTATCACAATCTCTGTTAAACAAATATTTCAAAAATAATGTAATACCATAAATTAACTTGTGAAAAAGCATAATGCACCTTTTAACTTCCATTGTTCCAGAAATGTCTTTCTCCTGCTGCTGCCCAACTTCGGATGCGAACAAAGGATGGTGATACAAGAGCAGAGTATCCTCCTGAACTACGCTGCTTTGAACTTACATTGAATTTCTATTCAAGTCGTGCATACAGCTACTTGAGGGATGTATTTCCTCATAGTTTGCCCCATCCAAGTACACTGCGGAAGTGGTATCAGTCGGTGGATGATAAGCCAGGATTCAGTTCAGAGGCTGCAACTGCTCTCATTTCAAAAGGGAAGGAGATGGCTATCAGTGGAAAGCCCCTAGTGTGTGCACTGATGATGGATGAAATGTGCATCCGGAAGCACATTGAATTTGATGGAAAACAATTTCTTGGTTATGTGAATTGTGTTACTGAAATCGAGGATCAGGATTTACCAGAAGCCAAGGAGGCTTTTGTGTTTATGGTGGTCTCACTAAATGGACACTGGAAAATTCCAGTGGGTTATTTTTTGATTAACGGTTTAAGTGGCTCGGAGAGAGCAAACCTAGTGATTGAGTGCCTTAAATTTTTAAATGACCTAAATGTAATTGTAGTGTCACTTACTTTTGATGGTGCTGCTTCTAATTTATCCATGGCCCGTTGTTTGGGAGCTTCTTTTGATGAAAATAATATGGTGAACTGGTTTGAAAATCCCTCAAATGATTCTAAAGTGTTTATTCTTCTAGATGCTTGCCATGCTATAAAATTAGTGAGGAATACTTTAGGAGCTAAGAGAACTTTTGCCAGGGGTGATGTCATAGATTGGAGGTACTTAGAAGAGTTAGAGAAACTTCAGAGTATCGAGGGCCTTCATCTAGGAACAAAACTTTCCAAAAGGCACATTCACTGGGAGAAGGAACCCATGAAAGTGAAGCTCGCCACACAAACATTCAGTGAAAGTGTTGCAAGTGCAATGACATAATTGTGACAGAGACTTAAATCTTCCTCAGTTTCAAGGGTATGAGGAGACTGTAAAATTTGTTAGGCTCATGAACAATATATTTGATATCTTGAACAGCCGTAATCTTTGTTCAAAGGGATGGCAGAAACCATTGAAAGCAGAGAATATCCACAGTACAAGGGCCTACATTCAGGAGGCTATTGAATATATACAATCACTGCAAGAGATGGATGGTGGTGTTTGTCTAGTGAAGTGCTCTAGGAAAACTGGTTTCATAGGTTTGATTGTGTGTCTAAAGTCTGTCTTAGGAGTGTATGACTCAGTTTTGAACATGCCACAGCTGAAGATGCATTTTCTGCTCACCTACAAACTTAGTCAGGATCATCTGGAAGTATTTTTTAGTGCCATTAGGAGTCATGGTGGACATAACAACAACCCCACAGCTAGGCAGTTTGAAGCAGCATATAAAAGACTTTTGCTCCATATACAGGTAGGTACTACAACCAGTGCCAATTGCTCTGCAGTTGACCCTACTGTTATTATGAATTGTAGAGACAGCAGTCAAATAACTGGTGATCCTATTCATCTGCCTGCCAACAGTACTGATGTACTTTTTGTTAGTCATGATCATGACTACATTCCAGACCCAGCCAACCTGACACTGTATGTTGAGGATGTAGTGGAATATATAGCAGGTTTTGTTGTGAAAAGATTACAGAAAGCATTTAAATGTGATGTTTGTAAGGCGGTTCTCCAAACAGCAGTTTCACATTCAGCACTCCTGAAGAGGAAAAACAGAGGTGGCCTTTCAATCCCATCATTAGATGTGATATACTTCTGCAGGGAAGGTGAAAAGATGATGCGACAATTCCAGCACAAAATGACAAGGATGAAGGACCCTTTAAATGTACTTGTAATGGCAGTACTGAACCATGCTAAGAGAGAAGTGTTTGATGAACTTCAGGAGCATACATTTGCTTCTCCACCCCTTGACAACCACATTCATCAGCTGAAGCGAGCAGTTTTGATGGAATACTTTAAAGTGAGGTTACACCATAAAGCACGGCTTGAAACAGAAAAACTTCACAGTGTGAGGGTACGAAGCTTTCACACAAAGACTGTTCTATTCAGGAACCAGTAATATAAGGTAGGCTGCTTTATAATATAATTATTGCATTTGTTATATAAACGTGTTAGAGTGTGTAGGCCTATATGAGGATTTCTATGCTTCCTATGACTGGAATATTTATATAGACTCAAGTTGCTAATGTAAGAGGATGCTGGTGTGGTATGCTAGTTTCACTGATTTGTATTAGTGTTCTACTTTTAGGCATATTCCCTCTAATCATTCTGTCTATGAGTCAGGTTGATTTTTATAGAAATTCATTCTTAAATTACTTTTATATTGGCATGTCTTGTTTCTGTATTTTGGGAACAACATTACTGAATGCTGCAGGATGTTTTCTTTTCTTCAGATGTGACCTCCTATTTATAGGCCTACTTCAAATGTGGCATGTGCATTAGTTTATGTTGGGCTTTAAACTAAGCTTAATTTATTATCTGCGCACTTTTTAGTGATAGATTTACACCCTAGTGCTGAAGTGGTCGACTTCGGTTATCTTCGAGATTCGTATCGGCAACCTTTGAAACACAAACTAAGAATCGCTTATCATCGCTGTGCGACATCTGGCGTACACTTTAAGTACTCGTACTGTTGTTGTTTACACAGCAAAGCCAAACTATAGAATTCATGCTAGGAACACGTTTCGCGATGGGAAATGTTATATAGTATTATATATTGTGTGTGTGACACAGTTGTTTGCTTAAAATAATAAAGGTTTATAAAATTCATATCGATCGATCATATTATGGATTCAATTCAGATTTCATTTCCATTCCGTTGGCAGTATTAGCGGAACCCTTCTTACTTCTCCAACGAGTACAAAAATCTATCACTAAAAAGTGCGCAGATAATAGTAGGTGGCAGTGGAGTGAAATTTTACCTGTGTAGCATTGTATGTATCCCTTTATTATTATTATTATTATTATTATTATTATTATTATTATTATTATTATTATTATTTTGTTGTTGTTGTTGAAGCAGCATATTATAACAGATCCCTGCTTCATAGGCATAAATAGGTACTACAACCAGTGCCAGTTGATATGCAGTTGACCCTACTGTATTGTGAATTTTTATAACTTATGATAAGTGAATATTTCTTGTTATGGTACCTGTTTATCGTTTACCCTGGAGAGTTCATTTTTGTTGCCATCTGTTGGTGGTGTATGGTTCACTTAAGTGTGATACTTGTGTTATTTTCTTTCCATAATGGTCCTGTAGGCTATGTGTCACTCTTTGCATCTTGTGTTGTTGGGCATTGGTTTGAAGTAGGCCTATTTCAGTCAAAAGTATACCGAGCACGGTAAATACAGTATTTTAAGTTGTTTTTGGAAGTTATGAAGTGTTTATTGTAGATGTCAATCGCATTAATATTTCAAATTAGGCTACACTTCCTTACGGACAACTTTCAGAGGTTAGCTTTCAGCTATTAATCTCAATATGATGCGGTAATTGGAAAAACTTACTTGTCTCTTACATTATAATAAATAATTAACATTAAACAATTAGTGTTACTCACGGGGATGTAATACTTGCAAAAAAACGATCATAATGAGGGTGTATCCTATCGTAGCTCTCTTTTGGTTTTAAACATTTTCGTCGTAATTATGCATTTATGTCCACGGTTTTTATTGTAATTAACGCTTAACCACAACAGCTAAGCAGGGTACATATCATATTCCGATTTCGCCGCCTTTTCGAATGTCACTGTTTGACAATTTCCTTATATCCTCTCGGACTCTGCTTCGAACTACCCCCCAGTCAGCTGATCGAGATGTTGGCTTCAAGCCGCAACATGGACGAGTGGCGCTAAGCGCACTCTATAGTATTAATGCTCTAAGATATATGGCAGGGCAATGTTTCTTATATCATCTGTCTCAGTTGCCGCGTCCTTAGCCAGTTGATCTACAATGGTATTGCCAGTAATGCCCGAGTATCCTGGTATCCATACTAACGTGATGTGTCTTCCTGCTTTTTGTAAGTCATAAAGGAGTTTTTTAACGTTCTACACGTACCGGTTGGTGGAGGGTTTTAAAGACGATATGGCCTGAAGCGAGCTCAGGGAGTCGGTAAAAATGTGACCCTTATTGTGACGTGATTGTTTGAAAAATAAAATAGCCTGTCTTATAGCAAATATTTCTGTAGTGAAAATGGATAGCGTATTAGGTAGTGACATCTTTTGATGGGTTTCCATTTGGGGCATGTAGATTGCTGCTCCGACTCCCGTTGCAGTTTTTGAACCATCCGTGTAAATTTCCAAGCTGGGTGACGGGTTAGCAACCCGAAATCGCTTTATAGGTGCTGGCTTAAGTGGAAAATGGTTGTGGGGTGTATGACTGTATTTTTTCAAAGGAAATATGATTGAGGGAGTATAAAAGTATATATGCAAACTAAAAGTAAAATGTGGCTCGTACATACACTGTAGAATATCACCTTCGTACTGCAACAATTGGTAGAATGCTTGAATCAAAGCCGGCTGAGGGAAGTTACGCTGGTTAGTGCGCTGGAGAATTTCATATAAAAGCTGGAGCTTGGGCAGAATGATAGTGCTAGTCATGGCCATCTTCTTAAGGATATATTTTTTAGCTAAAAATAACCTGCGTATATGTAGTGGTTGTTCTCCTGCTTCTACTAACAAAGCATTAGTGGGTGTTGATTTGAGGGCTCCTAAACACAGCCTTAGGGCTCGAAATTGAATACGCTCTATGTTTTGAAGTTGTGTTTTCTTAGCTATGTCAAAAAGATGAGCACCGTAGTCTAATCTTGCACGGATGGTAGCTTTATAAAATGCAATGGCAATAACGGGGTCCGCGCCCCATTGCCTTCTAACTACAGCTTGCAGAATATGTAGACAATGTTGTGCTTGCTGGGTTAATGCTTGAAAATGGTATTTCCATGATAATTTATTATCCAAAATTAGTCCTAAATAGCGATGTGAGGTGGTTATAGGAATGTTGTTATTATCCAAATTAATAGGGGAGGTGTCATATTGCCGGTGATGTGTAAAAACCATCGTGGCACATTTGGAAGGAGATAGCTGCAATCCATGATCCGTTAACCATATATGAATTTCCCGTAGAGTATTTGTTAATATACTCCTACATGTGTCCAAATGGGCATGACTAGCGTAAATCAATATATCATCAGCATATGAGATAATACGTGCTGTTCGTAGAACTAATCGTTCCAGGTCATGTAAGTATATGGCAAAAAGGATCCCACTCATAATATCCCCTTGAGGCAAACCTTTAGAGGAGTACCGGATTGGCATTGGGGGGCAGGGAGCTTTGATAAATAATCTTCGACCCATCAACAACTTACGCAAGATGATGAGGAAATTGTAGGGCAACAGTAAATCTTGGAGCTTACGTAGAAGATCAATTATGACATTATCATACGCTCCCTGTATATCGAGAAAGGTTGCCATTACTGTATGTTTTCGAGCTCTTGCGAGTAGTATGTCCATTATTAGCACATTATGTGCATCCTGTGTGCTTCTCCCTGGAATGAAGGCATATTGACTACGAGGTAAAAGGTTGTGGAAAGTGAGACACCATAACAGGCGATAGAGTAAAATCTTTAGGAACACTTTTCGCAGAACAGAACCTAAAACAATTCCCCTATAATCAGCGGGGGTCGGTGGATATATGTTTGTTTTTGTATCGGGACGAGAAAAAAATCATTCCATTCAGGGGGGATCAATGTAGTAACCAGAATAAAGTTGAAATGGTCAATCAAAGTCTGCTTGGCTGGGACAGGCAAAGCATGTATCATAGAGTAGGTTATACTATCAGGGCCCGGAGAGGTTGATTTGTTCTTAATAATACTGAAATCCAACTCTCGAAGGGATATGGGGTGCAATAAAATATTGAATTGGCTACTCGATGGTTGTAATATGAGAGGAGATATAGGTAGTGCTGTGTCGGGCGTGAGTTGCTGATAGAACTCTTGAAGTGTATTTGGCTCAATTATGTTAGCTCCTGGAGAATGATTCCTGTGGGTCAGAGAACGCAAGGCCTTCCAGATGACTTTGGCATTTGTCGTCATCGTAAGGTTGGAGATGAATGCTTTCCAGGCTTCTCGCCTCTTATTGTTAAAGATGCGCCTCATTACTGCAAGATGTTTCTTTAGGACAAAATAATTTTGGGGAGTAGATTCATGTCTATAGGTTTTGAATAGCTGCCTTCTCATTTGGACTAAATTATGGCATTGTTGATCCCACCAATGAATTTTTGTGGAGGCTTGTACAAACTTTGGAATAGTCATCACCAATGGATGGTGAAGATCCAAATATTGCTTGATCAGAGTTAATAAGCAATCATAAGTGAGGACGTCCTCTCTGTGTTCAGTCATGCGAGCCCAAATATAACTTCGAAAATTATCTGGATCAAAGTTAGTGAGTGATCAATGATAATAATGATATGTTTGGCATGCATTAGTCGGATGCGAGTTGCTGACACCAATTGAGATAAGGATAGGGAAGTGATCACTAAGATGCGTGTCCTTGATGGTGGTCCATGATATGTTATGTGCGAGAGGAATTGTACACAAAGATAAATCAACTGCACTTGGGGCAGATCCCGGGGCCGTTAACCTGGTAGGTGAACCATCATTCAGAATTATGAGTTGTTGTTCAACTACTGTATGATATAGATTGTTGCCTTTTGATGAGTTGTCGACACAACCCCAGTAAGTATGATGCGCATTGAAGTCACCAGCAATAATAAGCTTTGGATAGGGTTTAAATTGATGAAGTATGGAGGCCCATTGAACTCGTGTAAGATATATGTCCGGGGGACAGTAAATATTAACAACACATAAATTGAGCAGCTGGATCGCAAATACATATAGATTGGGGATATAGGTCTGAAACGAAATCACTCTGTAAGACAAGTTGGCTGCTATTAAAGTAGCTATACCATCACATCCATATCCATCTATCCTTTCAATTTTATAGCCCCGCAGATGAAAGGTTGAGGATGGTTGAAACCAAGTGTCTTGTAATAAAATAATATGCGGCACATATTCCTGTATAAGTAGTCGTAGTTCATTTTGTTTTGGAAGGATACTTCTGCTATTCCACTGTAGTATTCTGAGCATTTAACTTGAACAAATTAGTTACAGTGTCCCGCAGCTTATTTACCACAGGGAAGGTCTGATCATTTGGCCCTAGGAGTTGTAGGAGCTGCAATATAGTGTTAATAATTTCTGTTTGCAACTGATTTTGTTGTTTCACAAACGTAGATGCTGTGCCTACTTTAGGCGGTGGGACTGGCAGATATGAGGTAGAGGCCTCTGTAGTAGTAAAAGTATTCTCGGTCTGAGTCGCTGGTGTAAGTATACTCGAATGGGTATCTGGCTGATGTTGCCCAATAAGAATACGATGATAACCAGCTTTATCATAACCGGACCTCGGGACAGGTCGAGGCTCCCTAGCAACTATTGAGGTAAATTTTCTTTTCCTGGGTGTATCCACAGCTGATTGGGATGCTGGTACCTTAAGTGGGGGGAAGTGTTGTGGGTGTAAGGTGGGGACATATGTTGCACGTTGTAATTGCTCAGCTGCCTCTTTGAAGGTGATATTATCCGTACACATTGTTTTCTTGATATGTACCTGATATTCATGCATCGTACAATCTTTCGACCCCACTTGATGATTCCCTTGACAATGTAGGCATATTAAACAATCCTGCTGGCAATCATTGGTAAGATGTGACAAAGCACAGCGTCCACATCGAGGTGATTTCGCACGACAATAAACTGCTAAATGCCCATAACGCTGACAATTCTTACAGATTAAGGGGTTGAAGATAAATGGTTGGACCTCCAGGACCACACTAAATAGACTGACCTGAATAGGCAACTTTTGTGCCCGAAATGTAATTTTCACAGAACCGGTTGATAGGTATTCTATACCATTTTCTGTGACAGCTTTGCGGTTAAGCCTTTGCACTTTGGCCACTGGGAAGATGGACTCAATGTGCGCAAGTATCTCTGGTACTGTTAAATCCTTATCAACTCCCTTTATCAAACCAACTCTATAGACATTTGATGTAGGAATATATGCTTTTAGCTTTCTCTCCTGTAAGATAGGATTATTGAGGAAATCATTGGCGTTTGCTGCTTGATGCGCCCTTTTCTAACAATTTTTTTAACACCTGGGATTTTTTTATCATAAAATAATTTCCCTAAAGCCATAGGGTTAATCCCCGCCACATTTTGTTGATCTATAGATTCTACCATAACCAAAAAAGGGCCAAAATGTTTGCGAGAATAGGTTTCCTTAACTTCTTCCTGGGTATTAGTATCCAAATCCATACTATTAGGTTGTTGAGTGCTACCAAGGGCATTCGGGGTATTAGTAGCCAAGTCCATACTGTTAGTTAGTTGAGTGCTACTGAGAGCATTAGTAGATGTTAAATCAGGTTTTGTAGGGTTAGAATTAATTGTCTTATCTTTACGCTTCACCACAAGTTTAGGTGGACGTAGTGTCCCACCACCCCCACTTTCAGCATCCATTGTCTAAAAATCGTCACACACGCCGACTCAAAGAGATGACTCTCAACGTTATTTTTCACTTCTGTACGCAACGGCTGCGCAAAGATCGCCAGGAATTGCACAATAGCGCCTCTAGTGAGCACAGGGCTGAACTAAAATTATCGGGCGGGCGATTTAAATCGTTTAGCGCGCGGAGGGTCCCCAGGTTCTCGCCCCCCTCCCACTCTTAAATATTATATTAAATATATTTTTGTTCTTTTTTTTCCTCATATTTTTTTCTTTCATTTCCTTTTCTTTCTTTCCTTCTTTGTTACCTTTTTCTGAAATACTGCATTCTGAACAACAATACACCTGGAGGTTGGCCTGTGCTTTATTATTATTATTATTATTATTATTATTATTATTATTATTATTATTATTATTATTATTATTAATTTTTTGCTGGAGAAAAGAAGCTTACCAGCTTGTGCTGCTTATTATAATTATTTGATTTATGGAGTTATATTTTACTTTTACTAATTCACAAAACCATGAAGGATGGGAGTGACTGGCCTTGCCTGTGCTGCTTTTGTTTGTTTCTGCTGAGGAAAATGGAAGCTAACTCACAAAGGGAGGAAGGAAGTGACCAGAAGGTGAGTGGGATTGGCAATCCCTATCTCAGATTAAGACCTATGACAGAAATAGACACTAACATCCCCTCGTACATCAGTCCTCTTTAACATTACTTAAGCCAACCGTAACAGTCAATAGTATCAAGATATGCCACTTATGCAGGAAATAAAATATAAATACAATGTAAAAAAGAAAACCATACACAGGAACCACAATGATGAAAGGAAACTCATATGATAAGGAGGGAGTTTGTAGGATTCAAAGATAAATTGAAATGAAACATGATCTTTTGGTTTATGGAGCTATATTCTACCTACTATCCACAGTGTTACAGGTATAAAATTGTGTAGAAATTTGCACCAAAGTTTTAGTGATCATAGTATATCATAATCTCATGACATTACATTCAGCAGTGTTAATCATCAATTAATATTCATCAGCCAGAAAACTATGCAATACAACACAAATACAAAATCATTCATTTAGGAAAGAAAGACTGGAACTGACAAGTTACAACATAATACTTTTCTCTCTTATTGCAGTCTAACGTTGCACTGACATTGCAAAAGTTTTCAGCAACACCATTTGTATTTTCCCAAGGAACTTACTATATGATACATCTTTCAGTCTGTCAAAAGAGGCACCTAGGGCCACACACTGAGAAATATTGAGATTTGTACTTCTTTTGCATCTACTAGAGGATGGCAAATCTCTGGCAGAGTAGTGTTTGAAGAAACCAAGACATGATAGCACATACTCTGTTCCTACATACTGCACCAAAACACAACATATCATTCAATCAGTCATCTGCATTTAGATGATAAACAATGTCAAGCTACAAAATTGTATGCATCCCGTGTATTCATTGATCTGCACTATTTACAATATACTTAAAAATGTTCTATTTTATGTGACAGTAGGATATATCTAAATTTTTCTGCTACATGGAAAAAGATGGAATCATGAATATGTTTGTGGGTTTAAAAGACAAGAGAGTGCTTACAGATTCTGTGATTGTTCCCTCTTACAACATGCAGGAGGTACAAATAATGCTTCCTTTCAGTCCATCCGCAGGAGAGGAGTTCCAATAAATGGACAGAAATATGTAGCATCAGGATCTACGTACAATAATATGGCAGCTGATCCAGCACAAAACATTACCATGCCAAGTCACAACATAGCTCCGCCTATTAAGAGCTATGTCCAAGGAATTGTATGCTAATTTAGTACAGTATTATGAACAATATGCTGCTACTTCCACAACATTATGGTGTGCAAGGGCCTTTGCTGTGATCTAGACGAAATGCCTGTTGAAGACAGTGGAAACTCACTTCAGACAGTGCCGTTTGTACCTACTGTATATCGAAGGCGGAAATCTATGTTGGTGGTTGCAGAGTAGGTTGATCTGTGGTCTGACAGCATGCACTCCACCCGGCCAACCAAGTGGGGAGCCTGGCACAAGTAAGCGGAAACAATGCCAAAATTCAATTAAGGGCTGCGTGGTTGCCCACCCCCTACCCACAGGGGGACAATTATGATAAGGCTAGTTTCTTTACGTTGCACTGACACAGATAGGTCTTATGGTGACGATGGGACAGGAAAGGCCTAGGAATGGGAAGGAAGCAGCTGTGGCCTTAATTAAGGTACAGCCCCAGCATTTGCCTGGTGTGAAAATTGGAAACCACAGAAAACCATTTTCAGGGCTGCCGACAGTGGGGTTCGAACCCACTATCTCCTGCATGCGAGCTCACAGCTGTGCGCTCCTAACTGCACAGCCAACTTGCCCACTACTATGATAAGGAAAGTTTGTAGAACTGTTACCATCACATCAAGTGAATGGGTTACCAACATCACAAAATTCACAAATATTAATTTAGTTACTTGGACATTGCATACATACCAGTACATACTTTTGTATAGGAGGATGTGCATACAAACTGCAAATAAGAGAGGAGAGAGCATAATATATTTCCTGTGTTCTGATGAGAAATGTTCTCCAAAATACAAGATTTTCAGTGAAACCTCCTTTGGTAGAAATGGATGCTCAACCAAAACTATGACTTCTTTACACAAATCATTCACACAATATCACACAACACTTCCACTTCAGTATTTGAATATTATCATACAAATGATGATCTCATATAAAGGAACAGACTATGAGTTCAGTAAACCACATGTTTGAAAGGTTCATTGCTTTACAATGGCGAAAAATGAGGGTATCCTCCTATTCAATACATCATATATTCCGTCATTCGACGTAGCAAACAAATTCAGACATGTTTCGGCTCGCTTGAGCCATCTTCAGTGAAAACAATTAGGGGGTTGGAATAATTTACATAATATAAGTTGAAAAAATGCTAAAAAACATAATGAAAATAACTCCACATTACAGTTTTTCACTTCCCATTTAGCAGATATGTTTTTTTTTTTTTTTTTTTGCTAGGGGCTTTATATCGCACCGACACAGATAGGTCTTATGGCGACGATGGGATAGGAAAGGCCTAGGAGTTGGAAGGAAGCGACCGTGGCCTTAATTAAGGTACAGCCCCAGCATTTGCCTGGTGTGAAAATGGGAAACCACGGACAGATATGTTTCATGCTGTACTTAATCTCCCTATAATAATATTAATAGTAATATTAATGATGATAATACATGTCCCATGAAGTTTAAATAAAGTGTTTGATTATATAACAACTGTAGGGCAGGAATTTATAAAAGTCATTATGAATGCAATTAAGACAAATGGGGGTCTGAAACATGCAGATGTATGGCATATTTTGAATTACAACACTGAACATGAACTTAACATTTTTCCACCTTTATGAACAATTATAATGATGTTCTGGGCTTCATAATGATCTCATTTTTTTGCCTCATACACCGATTAATGGCAATGATGAAATGGGCCTCAGAAGGATGCAACTGTGGCCTTAATTACGGTATGGCCTTAGTATCTGCCTGCCTATTGCAAAGAAGGGAAACCATCTTCAAGATAGCTGACAGTGGGGTTCGAACCCACCACTGCCCAAGCGCAATTTCATAGATACATGACCACACTGCACAGCCTACTTGTTGGGTGTTTTGTAATACAAAATTAAATATATTGCTAAACAATCATTAGCATTCATAAACTGAAATTGCTTAATTTGAATGTAAAATTAACAATAATAACATTAGCACCAGTGTTCTCCCCAGAAATGTTTGTCAGGCGGGTGGCAAGAATGAGTAGCTGGGCGGGGAATACTACGTAAAACTTCAATATGAATATAAATTTCAATTCGTTCCCCTTAGGACGTTAACAATAATATCAGACAGGTAAATATTAACTGCACAATTGAACTATTTGAATGTTATTATCATGAACAAGTTATAACAGAGTACGTTGAATGTCTAGTGTTCTATTGCTCCTTCCAAATCATGTAACACTGGACTTAGGCCTCCCACTCGGTTGCTGTGGACATGTGGACTGCCATACAGGTTTGTGATGTCATACGGAATAGAGGGCTCGCATGCGATTCCACGCTAATCCAGACCCCTGCTCGCGACTACATAGTGGTCAAGCTAAACATTTGATCTCCGATGTAACTGATGCAATTATGGTAATGATTTATCATTTAAATTGGCAGATTTATAGTATTTATAGGTGAATTTGGAGCACCCAATGACTCAAATGTGTACCTATTAATAATATTATGTAATTGGCATATATCTAGGTTTAGTCAAGCGGTCTCTAAAACCGGGTGGTGCACCCATTAGAAAGGTCCTAGGGAGAACACTGAGCACATAAATACCAATTAGTGAAACAACAATTACAGTCCACAGGCTGAAGAGAATAAGAAATTACCTCAATAGTTCTTCATAATAACAACTCTTTACAATGAATGACATCCACTCAGGAAGGGAAGATTTCTTTCTAAGGGTTATATATCACTGTCAGCACAGACAAGCGATGACTCATTAAAAGTTTATTCGTAGTAGCAGCAGGCGTGGTGATGGTGGTGGCAGCAACAGCACCGGTGATAGTAGTAGTAGTAGTAGTAGTAGTAGCAGCAGAAGCAGTAGGAGTGCAGGTGGTGGGAGCAGCAGTCATAGCAGCTGAAGGCCTTGGCCGAGGACCAGACTCGTGTTCAGGCACACCTACATGCACAAGAAAAAACAATAAGAATGGTACCATTTTTTCCTCCTCTACTACAGTGAATGCAGGGTATTGATTTTCAAATCTCATAATGTCATTCATTCATAAACATGTATTATGGTTCTTATGGTCCCTCTATGGTTCTTACAGTAGGCAAAACAGCAATAAAATTACATTGGGCATATGATATTGTCCACCTAAATATTAAGCACTTGAATACATTAACAGTAACTGTATTGAGAGATGTCATACAACTGTTTTTGCTCCATTCATGTTCAGTTGAACTTAAGGAAGAAAACCTCATTGTACTTGCACATTTTATATTCACTGAGTCCAGAAAAGATCCCCTACATGCTGAGAGGATGTTGGAAATAAATTCAAAATGGTACATTCAAATGTTAGAAATTCCCCATCCCCTCCCCCCATGGGCCTGGTTCACCTCTGCTTAGCCAACCCGGTCACTCCAAGCACCCCCATGGTCACCTGTGCAGACACCAAGTCAACGTAGATCACTGACCAGAACTCCTGACCTCAAACCATCCTCTAAATGAAGAGTGGACACTGCAGTTCAGCACATAATGAAAGCCATCAAAATAGTGAAAAATAAAGAGCCTGTAGTTCTGGGAGGTGACCTAAGTTGTAGAGTTAATACACCATATCAAAACACAATGATTATACTATAATTAATAAATGATGAAGGATACAAAGTAATCAACAACTCAATGGAAAAGATATATATAACCCTAAACAGTACAGTACCACTGACTTAGTTTTTGTGAAAGGCGCCATTGTATGAATTCTAGTGCAACTGATTATGTACACAGATCCGGGAAACATGATGGTAACAAGCAGGTAAATACTAAACAATGTCTTGTCACAAAATAAAGTAGGAATTCATGATGGCAGAACAACTTCAGATACTATTAAACAGTGGGGTGGAGTATTACAGGGTGATCTATCAGTCCGCTTCTATTCAATATCGCCACAGCAGACGTTACAGAAATAATTCTTAACGCAACCAAATTGTACTTATACGCTGATGACTTAGATATAGGTTCTAACAACAAAGATTATCTTCAAGCAGCTATGGTCAGCCTTGAAAAATATTCTGAAGACAACAAACTTAAAATTAACCTGGACAAAACGGTACAAATGGTTTTCGGATAAAGAGGCAGTTAGGATAGTGAGCTCATTTAAATACCTCGCCTTCACAATACAGGCAACGTAAAGCCATTGATGGATTATAACAAGGAATAACATTTGCACATGTGTGCACTATTTTGTTAATAATAAATGTTAGGTATTTCAGCTACACTCTGCCTCAAAGAAATGTACACATTTCAACTTACAGGTAAGGCAAGCTCAGGTATGACAGGCATTATAGTAAATTTCATTATGAGAAGCGAGGTTCCCCCTCATCTGGCACTAATGAATTTATGATCATTACCTCTGGAGAGCAATTTGAAATGAATCACAGGAAAATGTGATAGGTCACAGTACCGGTACTGTGAACAACAATAATAACAACTACTTACTTCTTTCCGGGACAGCATCTTTGATAGGGGTCCTGGATAGCTGGAGTGACGAAAGTGCCTCGAACACACAGTGCGGTTCCTCAGCTGCTTCGGGGGAAGCTGCCGCAACTGTTCGACCCCCACAACGTCCAACCACTCTCTGCAAATGTTAGGTCTAGCAACAGGGAAATGATGAAATAAGATTCCCTGTTGCCGGCCTTCTTCGCTATCTGTGTACATTCCACAGATCTGACACTTTTCGTGCATGGTCTGAGACATGAAAAGAAATAGAAGAAAATAATTAAGGACACTGTAATCAGCTTATATTTTTACTATCAAAACGATAGTGGCTTATCAGACATAATATAACATTACGTCAACTGAATTTTAAGGTGTCTGTTTCAAGTAGGCTTATGTAACTATCATATCAACCACCATGCAAAAAGGTAATAAAAAGGTGACAGTCAAAAATAATAAAAATACATTTTTGGGAACAGAAGCAACTATCAATCATCAACTTATTAACTTACTTAAGGATGCTTACCTCAAATATCTTGTACTTTTTCTTCAAACACGCAAACGAAGATAACAGATATACGCATCCAAATCAAAGTGAAGCAAAATGTCAAAAACGTGGTCCAAGGTGTCAAACTCAAATCGACCAATAGCAATCGGAAGATGTTTCTACCAATAGGAACTGCCGTATTCGTCACGTGGGCTATGGGTGAGTGACGTGATGTACAACTGCGCGCTTACAAGAGTGGAGGGCGAAAGTATTCAGTCTGAGCCGAGCCCTCGGAAGGGTAGGACCTATGCCGCTGTCAAACCCTTGCGCCGACTGTTACACAACCAACCACCGATGCACGACCAACATACGTACACGCCAAGACGCGGAACCGTCCAGAAAACTCGACGCTCGAACGATGAATGTGAATTCTATGACTGTCAACGTCAAGCAAATGCAAGAAGCCAAAGAGTTGTCTTGTCTTGCGGATATTTATTTGGGAACCAAATATATTCTTTCCCAGTCACGAGCCCAATGAAATTTGTTCACTTGTATCCACAACAGCACACGTTTAAATCATTAATAACCAGTTTTAGCACAGTTACACTTAGATAGATAAACTGAACGAAGCACTATGATATCGTGTATATGTAAGTTCATAAAAGTAGTAAACTATCTGCACTGGTCGAATACACAGATAACAGATAATCTTGAGCAATAGAAACGTGTTGCACTGTACAAGATTGGAGAGTAATAAAACTCTTGGCGCGAGATCCACTCACCCGGAACATATAAAAATGCCACTTCGCCAACATGTCGAAAAAAAACCAACTGAAAATTTAGATCGTAATTACAATTTGATGTGAGTGTTATCAAGGTATTTGTTTAAGATAGCAATGATCTTAGGCGAAGGCTGATACAATAAAGCTGAAAGTCGTGTAGGGAAAGGTACGTGGACATTATCTAATTTCTGCATTAAAATGGCCTGTTGGTGTGCATATTGGGGGCAATGAGAAAACAAATGGTCACTATCGCCCAGAGGTTCGCCACAGGAACAAGTTGAATCGTTCGTAATTTGAAATCGAGATAAATATACCGGGGTTAAGGCATGATTAAAACGTAGTCTGATGATGTTAGTAATGTGACGTCGTGTATACGTACCATTTGCAAACCACGGAAGTGTGGGAATATTCGGTTGAATTTGATAGTAATAATGGCCTTTCGTACTAGCTGATAAACGGCATTTTGTGCACCATGTGTGTTTAGCTTCATTTTTGATATATGGAAAGAAGTCAGAAATCGGGATCTTGATTTGTAATAAGTTCGCGGTATCTGCAATGGCTTCTTTTGCTGCTATATCGGCCATATCGTTGCCTGCGTGTCGGTTATGCCCTTTAATCCATATTAACGCTATAATAAAACCGGATGTTTCGAGTTGTAAAATAAGGTGTTTAACTTTCGTAGACATATGTATTTTGACTATGGGCGAAGGATTGGAGAGCTTGTAATACACTTTGAGAATCGCTGAATATATTTATTTTTTTGGATTGTAACTGTTGGACATATAAAAGAGCTTGATGTATGGCATATAATTCTGCGCTAAAGATAGTTAAATTATTAGACAACGGATATTTAAAGATAGTTTGTGTTTGTGGATCATAAAATGCTGCTCCAACTCCAGTAGTCGATTTTGACCCATCAGTAAAAAGGTGATAATCTGGTGAGGTTATCGAACTTTTAAATTTCTTAAGAGCGTATAATTTGGGATGAGGTGAATACATTTGTTTTAATGATTCAGAAGGTGCAATGATAATAGAAGGACGGAATGTTTGAATATCATAGTCATATGAATACAAATTTACGCGTGGTGTGCGAAGTATAGTTTCAGTAAGATGGTGGAGTTCAGCATACGCCATATATATGGCGGGGTACTGATGATAAGGTGGAGGACGTTGTTGATAATATTCATATAATAATTTTAATTTAGGTACGATAAGGGAGTTCGATCTGCTAATATGTTTGAGTAGGAATTTTTTTGAAATTTTTATCATGCGAATATACAGTGGTTCTTCTGTAGTTTCTACTAGTAAAGCGTTAGTTGGTGTTGTTCGGAGGGCACCAACACTGATACGTAGTGCTGAAAATTGAAGACGATCCAAAGCTAGTAAACTGTGTTTAGCGGTTAAATCAATAATATGGGCGCTATAGTCAAGTATGGACCGAATGGTTGCACGATATAGTTGTATTGCTGACAAGGGGTCAGCACCCCATGTACGTTTCGTTACTGTTCGTAATATAGTAATATAACGATCAGATTTCCGAATTAAATACTGTATTTGGGGTTGCCATGTAAGTCTTTGGTCGATATATATGCCTAAATATAGGTGTTGTGGGACAAAGGGGATGCTATAGGTATCAAAGTTAATAGGGCTTTTATCAAAGGTTCGTTTATTTGTAAAGATCATCGCTGCACATTTAGCGATTGAAAGTGAAAGTCTATGGGTTGTTAGCCACCGAAGGACTAAACTTAAAACGCGAGATATTGTGGTTCTGCAATGATCAGTGTTGGAGTGAGAACAATAAATAACGTAATCGTCCGCGTAAGCTAGAATTCGAGCGTGTGGAGTCACAATATATTCGAGATCATTCATATAAAGGGCAAACAAAATTCCATTTAGTATCGAACCCTGTGGTAATCCATTTGATGTATAGCGGCTTTCAATTGTGTGCTGAGTTGATTTAATGGTTAACCGGCGATTGGTAAATAGTTGATGTAAAATAGAAAGGAATTTAATGGGAAATCCATGTATAAATAATTTCTCCCAGAGAATATGCAATAACACAGCATCATAGGCACCTTTAATATCCAAAAAGACTGCCACGGTAGATTGTTTCCGCCATTTTGCCAATAAGATTTCGAGTAGGAAAATAATGATAGGTTCCTGTGTACTATTACCACGTCTAAAAGCGAACTGATACTTAGGTAATAGCGAGTGGTGTTCCAATAACCACGCCATTCGTTTCATGAGGATTTTACAGAAGACTTTCCGTATACATGATCCCAAAACTATGCCACGAAAATTTGCAGGTTCGGTAGGTCGTTTTGTCGGTTTCAATATAGGAGTTATGAAAAAATCGTTCCATGTTGTTGGTACGTGTAATGTCTCAAGAATACTATTATAGTGTTATAGTAAATACATTTGGGCGTTAGGGGGTAGGGCCTTGAGCATGAGATAAGTAATTGCATCAGGTCCTGGGGACGAGCTATTAACGGTACATAATACAGATTGTAGTTCGTTATATGTAATTGGCTTTAATAATGAAGTAAGAGAACGAGAATTGTCCTGTGAGGTGGGTAGAAATGGCGGGTTTACTGATACTGGGTTGAGGGTATATAAAAAATCTTCTAAAACTTGTCGCGGATAGGAATAATAAGTTTGGTATTGGAATGTTCGCGTTATCATACGGATCACGTTCCAAAATTTCGCTGCTGGTAATTGAGGAGTTAATGTAGAAATAAAAGACTGCCAAGCTTTTAGTTTTTTGGCTTTAAAGACAAGCTTTGTTTTTGCAATATGCTTTCGCAATTGGAAATAATGCTGCTGAGTCATTGATTGGAGGTATTGTTTAAATAATTTTTTTCGCTGTTGAATGAGATCATGACATTCTTTATCCCACCATTTTATTTCGTATTTCTGTGGGTGGGTCGTCACGTTAAGCGGTCGACACGGATGAAACATATTTAAATATTGGGTTAAATAAGGGAGTAAGGTTGGAAAGGTAATAGGTGACTCGTGTTTCTGCTGCAAGATATGATTGAGATATGACTGATAGTTTGAAATATTGAAATTTTTATAAGATCGGACATTACATATACATGAAGGTGTCTTAAACTGGGAAATTATTGGGCGATTACCATATGTTATGATGATGGGGAAGTGGTCACTGGAGTAGGTATCAGATAAAGTGTGCCAGGTGGTGACAGAGACCATGGTTGGACGACATAATGTAAGGTCAACGGCACTGGGTGGAGATCCAGGCGGAGTTAAACGGGTCGGGGAGCCATCGTTTAAAATAAACAGATTCTGATGATTTGAGGTAGCAGGTAAATTGGAGCCTTTTATTGTATCTATGATACACCCCCATTCAGTGTGATGGCAATTGAAATCACCGAGTATGAAAAGGTGTTGGAATGTTGCAAATTGTTGGAAAAATTGCGTCCATTGACTCTGAGTAATGTAAATGTGCGTTGGGGGGGGGGGCAATAGATATTCATAAATCAATTATTATGGTGTACTATCCCTACTGCATAAGTGTGTGGAATGAAATATTGCAAAGGGAATTGTGTAAAGGGTAATGAAGTTTGTACACATGTGGCGACTCCATCAAAACCGTTACCATCGTGTCGGAATACTTGATAACCTCGTAATCTGAAAATGAAATGTGGTTGAAACCACGTTTCTTGTAAGCAAATAATATTAGCTTGCGTTTCGTTTATTAATATTTGTCATTCATGTCGTTTAGAGGTGGCACTTCGACAATTCCATTGGAGTATTGTAATCATGCAAGGATGTTCATGATAGAATCTCGTAGTTTATATAATACATGGTGAACCTGAGGCTCGTGGCTCATACTTTGGATTAACATTACCAGCAATTGCTGGATTTCTTGTTGAAGTCGTTCCTTGGTAGGAGGATAGCTTATGTTTTGGGGGGCTGCGGAAGGTTGCTGCCCATTAGATGGTGACGAACTTGATGGGTATGATAAGTGCAGAGGTTGTTGCATGGCACTCGTTGACGGGAATGAATTTACTGGAACTGAAGGTTCATTTCGCAGGAAGGCCATGTATCCTTGCCGATCGAAGCCTGGCTCGGGTGTAGGAGGGGGAGATTGCATGATGATTTGAGTAAACTTACGTTTACGGGGGTTTTGTGTCGGAGGAGATGAGGGATTCGATGGTAGTGGAGGGAACTGATGTTCTTGTTGTTCGGAGTGGTAAATTGGAAGGGCAATGCGAGCTTTAGCCTCGGGAAAAGACAGGTATTCAGTGCTCATTAACCTTTTAATGTTAACTTGGTACTTGTGTTCAGGACAATTTGAGGAACCCGTAACATGATTTTTCTTACAGTAGGCGCACTGCGTGAATTGCTCAGTACAAGCCTGGGTTTCATGTTGCTGCGAACATTTCCCACAACGGGCGTTTTTGGCTTGACATTGCCGAATTGTATGTCCATAGCGCTGGCATTTACGACAGCGAATAGGTGAAAAGATGTAAGGTTCAACGGCCATATACACCTTATATAAGGCTACATGGGATGGGAACGTTTGAGCCCTGAAAACTATTTTTATAGAACCTGTAGGAAGGTATTGGGTTTCTCCATCTTGAATTGCACGACGATTAAGATGTTGCACGCTTTTAACCGGTGCCTCAGATTCCAGATACTGTAAAATTTCATCATTCGATAGGCCTTTTTCAACTCCACGAATAATTCCTACTCTTAACACTTGTGAAGATGGAATATAGGCTTTAATTTTGAGGGTTTCAAGCATGGGGTTACTCAAAAAGGCATTGGCTTGAGAAGCCGTATGGAAAGTGACTTGTAGTCTATTGCGTCCCTTACGTTTGATATATTTGTCGTTGAGCTTATTTTCATAGAATCGGCGACCAAGTGCCATAGGGTGTAAGCTGCCTATGTTTTGATCGTTAATGGATTCAACGAATACAAAGAAGGGTCCATGATGAAAGCGATTATAATATTCCGGGGGAGAAGTTACTGGGGACGCCTCGGATTGATTGTGAAGTTGTTCTGGATTAGAACGGTCTGCCACTTTCGTACTACGCCTCTGTTCAGTAGACTCAGATGCCTGAGAAACTTGCTGTTGTGTCGTATTACTATGTGAATCAGTTATGGATTCCTCATCCATGGGGACGACAATCTCACGCTCCACTCGTAGTTTATGCCCGGGCACTGTCAACGTTCCGCCACTATCGGTCTCCATGACTTCTCACTCCTTCACCACATTTAAGCAAAACACAAGTAATTACCACTACCGCGCACCACTGACTCGCACAACTAAGGTAGTGTACCGTACAACGGTCACTGCGTGACTGAAGCCAAAGAGTTGACTCGACGTTAGACCCTGACGGGACGTACTACGTCTTCACTCTGAAGTTTTACCGAAGACTTACGGAGCAAGCCGAAGCTTTCCGAATAGCGTACGCCCCCATCATGAATCGAGTAGTTCAGGCCGTTGCCTACGAGATACACAAGGCCGGGAAATACAGCACACTAGACTTGTCCTCGAGATACTTCCGGCAAGTGCCGCTAGAGTTCTCTATACTGTTCTGTCTCGCCCGCTCATTACAACACGTTCGAATATGAAAAACTATAAAAATTCATTAAAACCAGTAATTTCAGAAGGCAGCAAACAGATATGAGATCAAAGATGGACCAAGAGCAATTATTTGACTTATTTTCTACAACATATTTCTTACAATATGTTTAAACAAAATAAGTAATTCACGAAAGAAGCAGAGAAATCTGATAGATAGTTTGTCACTTTTTAACGATTCCTTTAATTGTGCCTCACCGAGCTCGATAGCTGCAGTCGCTTAAGTGCGGCCAGTATCCAGTATTCGGGAGATAGTAGGTTCGAACCCCACTGTTGGCAGCCCTGAAAATGTTTTTCTGTGGTTTCCCATTTTCACACCAGACAAATGCTGGGGCTGTACCTTAATTAAGGCCACGGCCGCTTCCTTCCCACTCCTAGCCCTTCACTGTCCCATCGTCGCCATAAGACCTATCTGTGTCGGTGCGACGTAAAGCAACTAGAAAAAAAAATGCCTCAGAGTATCCGATAAGCGGATCGAGATTGTGGTCACAAATAACTTTGGGTTTAATCGCCCTTTATCCAATTATCAGCAATCCAATCTTTTCCTCCGCACATCTGATATTTTGACATTCGCATTGAAGCTGCTGTTTGGTGAGCGATGTTATGCCCGTTACGCAAATATTTAGCGTCGTTTCACCGTATTTCTCTTTTTTCTTCCCGTAAAATTAAATTTGTGTTCGCCTCTGTGCTGTGGTGGTTAGTGTGATTAGATGTCACCCCCGGAGGTCCGGGTTCGATTCCCGGCCCTGCCACGAAATTTGAAAAGTGGTGCGAGGGCTGGAACGGGGTCCACTCAGCCTCGGGAGGTCAACTGAGTAGAGGTGGGTTGGATTCCCATCTCAGCTATCCTCGAAGTGGTTTTCCGTGGTTTCCCACTTCTCCTCCAGGCAAATGCCAGGATAGTACCTAACGTAAGGCCACGGCCGCTTCCTTCCCTCTTCCCTGCCTGCCCTTTCCAATCTTCCCATCCCTCCACAAGGCTCCTGTTCATCATAGCAGGTGAGGCTGCCTGGGCGAGGTACTGGTCATCCTCCCCAGTTGTATCCCCCGACCCAAAGCCTGGTTCTCCAGGACACTACCTTTGAGCGGTAGAGGTGGGATCCCTTCGTGAATCTGAGGGAAAAACCGACCATGGAGGGTAAACGGATGAAGAAAGAAGAAGAAAATTAAATTCGTTCTAACAGGAATAAAGCTCCTAAATGACCAATTTTAGCATGCTTTTCAATTTGGTTTGCTTTTTGGTCAAGTTCAGATACCGTAAATCTTTTCTTCTGATTTCATTACCTGTATCCTACTTTTCAATTTACAAATTATTTTCTGTAATCTGGTATTTAATTTTCTCATCCGTATATTTTTTAGATTTAACAGAGATAACTGTAGACTTGTACTCCTTTTTCGTTTGTGGCTGACGTATGAAGATATGGTATGTTCATCGTTATCTGAATCGGAACTTTTACTAAATTTTGATGGCATTACATCATTTTTGGAAGCTGGACGCTTCCTGCTTTTGACATTTTCCTGTTTGTGAACAGGATACACAATGAAAACAGAAGGCAATTTGATTGATGTGTTTACACTGAAATCTGTTTTATGAGAAGAATTGCTAGGTACCTAAAGAGGTCCTACTACTGTGTATCACTTTGCCTAGAAATAGTTTACTTCCGTTTCTCCCTTAAACCGCACTCGGAAGGGAAATTATGGAACGTCAATTTTCATGCTTTTTTTAGTGTCATCCGAAATAGAGAGGTACACAACAGTGCACCTTCTTCTCAACCTCACAGACACTCACCAACAGAAACAATATTCACAATAAATTGCACAAAATCAACACAGCATCACAATTACTCCGCATTTCACAATGTTAAAGTCCGCCAAGAACCAAGGTCGTCTAGGAAGGTCTGGTCACGCTACCACAATCCTTTGCGGTGGTGGCCATATTGGGTCTCAAATATCGTTATGTGGGCGTGCCCGGTGTAATGATGCGAGTTATTACTTGTATTTTGAAGGAAAACGGGATACTGCTCGCACCAAATTGTCAAAATAAGACAACTGACGGAATTAGTGTTTCGCTTCCCGAGAGTTAAGCAGAGGAGAGCTCAGTGGGTACAAAACTGTAGGCGTGACAAATGTCAACCTACAGATAATTCTTCTTGGGCTAGGTTAGTGAAGTTATACATTCGTATTATTTCTGAATAATAGTATGTTTATACGAACGATGTTTTATATTTATAGGTCTTGTGTATTTTCTTCTAGCAACATTTTGAAGAATCGCAGTTTTAACTAAAGAGGGCAGATGGACGGAAACTACTCAAGTGGAATTCCATCCCAACAATTTTCAACGTCCCTAATCCACCTAAGTCTTTGACATATAATAGAAAACCTCCCAAAGAAAGAGAATTGTCTTTCAAAACAAGCAAGAAAAGTAACAGGAAGTGGTAATAGTGGTATTGATGCTTATGAAAATTTTCTTTTCATGTGTCCGGCTCCATGGCTAAATGGTTAGTGTGCTGGCCTTTGGTCACAGGGGTCCCAGGCTCGATTCCTGGCAGGTTCAGGAATTTTAACCTAATTTCACTGGCACGGGGGCTGGGCGTATATGTCGTCTTCATCTTCATTTCATCCTCATTACGACGCGCAGGTCGCCTACGGGAGTCAGATCAAAAGACCTGCACCTGGCGAGCCGAACTTGGTTCTCAGACGCTCATGTCACTAAAAGCCAAACGCCATTTCATTCCATTCCTTTTCATGTAAACTACAGACAGTATCTTTCTAACCCTACATGCAACGTAGAAATGTTTCACAGATATTTGAAATGCTTGTTCCTGTTCTTTTACCAATTATAATCACAACAAAGAATAAGCCTATCATTTCAAACCAACAATTTATATCCAGCTAGCCATCATTACAACAATTTTATTGATAATAGCAATCTTATACTGTACTGTAGTTATTATTTACAGCCAGTGGCGGCTCGTGAAAAAATCGTCCTACGTGCTACAAGAAACAAGCTAAATACGCTGTTTTAAATCTGCATATTGCCATGATGAACAACGCATACTTCAAACTTGGTAGTAATAATAATAATAATAATAATAATAATAATGATAATACAACTTTTCTTACAATTTATAACTCAGAAAAAACAAAAACAACATTAATTTGGAAGCAGATGAATTCTTCGACAACTGTCTACGAGATAAATAATTCATTGGAGAAATATTGTTTTTACTAACCTAATGGCGCAACTTACATCAGTGCAAATAGAATCGTGGGAATATAGATCCCCACTAAGAACACTAATTTAATTTCACTTTATATACACTGCAGTGGATAAATAATTTGATATATCTTCGTATAAACTTTAGCACTAACACAATGTCAGAAAAAACACGCACCAGTAATATAACCGTGAGATTAAAAACCGCACAAAGCAACTGAAAGAGCTGCCAACTGATTCATTGAGACCTCCCCTATTACCAGAGTAAATGTCCGGCTCCATGGCTAAATGGTTAGCGCGCTGGGCTTTGGTCACAGGGATCCCGGGTTCGATTCCCGGCAGGGTCTGGAATTTTAACCATCATTGGGTGTACGTGTTGTCTTCATCATCATTTCATCCTCATCACGACTCGCAGGTCGCCTACAGGCGTCAAATCAAAAGATCTGCATCTGGCGAGTCGAACATGTCCTCGGATACTTCCGGCACTAAAAGCCATACGCTATTTCATTTCACCAGAGTAAATGACATTGTAATGCGGGATAACATTTAGGGTCAGTCAAAGATTCTTTGACTCACCTACGAATTCCTTATTTTTGACACAAAAGGTAGATGGATATTTTAATAAGCATGTGTGAGATAGATTGCCTCCACTTACGCTTTACTTTCGAGCCCAGACGATGCTACTCTCTAGTGTCAGATTCGCTTACCACGTTCAACATAAGCACGGCCGACTGGATCCCTCGCTGCGCTCCAAGGAGCTAGCTAGAGCGACGCATCAAGTCGGCCGTGAACATAAGGGTAGCAGGAGACATCGAGTAATTCTACCCCCTTGCGGGAGAGGAAGTAACTATAAACGGGATCAGTGAAAGTTGATCCCGGTTTACGGTATACTCCGCCGGCTAGGGGGAGTGTTGCAAGCTTGGCTGCGCCTGCGTATTGCTTCCTTCAGGCTACAGGCAAGGGCTCACTTCACATGAGCACGAGCCAGGTTCCCCGGGAGAACGGCGCTAGGTGTTCGACAGATGTCGTCTTGATTTTCACAAAACACAAATTCATATCGTACTCAAAACAACGAAAAGGCACCAGGATAATTGTACTGTACATAAATAATATTCCTTACAGTTCCAAGCTACGTGCTGGAGCCCGGTAGCACGTACTGACCGGCCGCCACTGTTTACAGCTAAATTTCATTCATCTTAAATGCTCTATAGAGTGCATTATGTGGCTGGACAAATACTTACAGATCACAACACTCGCTTCACTCACACTAACCAACTACTGTAATACTGTAATTTAATGTACCGTAGCCTAACATAATATCCTAATGTAATCCCTAAAATAGCCTAAGCTAGGTTAGCTCAACTTAATAGCGACTGAATTCCTATTTGTGATGGAATCGTGTCTACCAATGGCTTTCATTTTCTTAACCATTATTATTATTATTATTATTATTATTATTATTATTATTATTATTATTATTATATGCATGAATATTAGGACTCGGCTAAGAGCCCCGTGGTCGACAACCCTTGCTCCCTAGTTAGGAGCGCCTGACGCCCCTTTCAGTCGCCTCTTATGACAGGCAGGGGAGACCGTGGGTGTTGTTCTATTGCCCCACCCACGGGGGGATCTATTTTGGGTTGTGACTACGAGGCCCTTAGCTGAGTCTTGACATGGCTTTCACTACTTTAGCCCATCCGACCTCCCCTGGTCAACACTTGTTCTTTTCCGACCGCGACGGCATTAGCGCATTCGAGGCCTAGGAAGTTTTTCATTTCCAAGCACTTTGTGGCCTTCATCTTTCTTTTGTCGATACCTTCAATTTTCGAAGTGTTGGTCCCCTTCCTTTTGTTTTCTTCTGATTAGTGTTTATAGAGGATGGTTGTCCAGTTGTAGTTCCCTTTAAAACAATAATCACCACCATCACTTTGTACTACATAGCTGCATGGGTTATGAATAAACTAGTTACGAGTAGCTAAGAACATCACTCTCGTTGCATATGTGCAGAATATTTTTGCCTTAGAACCCAAAGGAATACCATATTAATGGATAACAACAGTTACCATACATAATTTAATGCACTCAACTCAAGAGGCATTCAGTGTTTGTCAACATACTGGGGTAACCTTTTATAAACGCAGTAGATATCGGAAATTACTTTCTTAATAAAGAAAACGCTGAAGGTAATTTATTACAACCGTCGTTTAGTACTTTAAATACAGTACTTCATGTACCCGTAATCATAATATGACAAAGGTACTGTACAGATTTCTATGTTTCTGTCAATAAGATTTCGTATTTGACAGATGATATTAATAAGAAACACAGTAAGACCAAATTTTAAGGAAGTAAACGAGAAGAACGTGAGCTTTTCTGTTGATTCTTGTTTCTCAAAAAAGAATTTCAAGCCTTGTTAATTATCTTCCTATTCAAATAGCTGTGAATGTATTCATATCATTTAAGTGTTATACAGTTATATATACATGACCAGTAGATGCCCAATTAAATTTTTTATGAAAAACAGTTGGTATTTTGTTTTTATTTCAATGTACGGTACCGAAATCCTCCAAATTCGAATACATTTGCCTTTGGTTACGCTCGTTTAAAGACCCAATATGGCGGCTCAATAAGTAGCATTCGTGACTTGACCTCCCTAGACAGACCTTGCCAAGAACAGAACGGAAACCTGACATGTAGCGGCCAAACCGTGAACACGGTCGGTCCGCGTTTACAGCCACAAATTAGTGGCTGTGTCCCGGCCTTGTATATCTCGTAGGCAACGTTCAGACAAATACAGTAGAGACAATACGCGACACTGAGCGAGATATCGAGGGACAGCTATTGGAGCTCACTCTAGCGGATAGACCTGAACGGTACTGATTCTGTCATAAGAGCACGTGTATTTTTGTGTGAAGTTTTTGGTGTTATTTATGCGTTTTCAGTGAGTTGACATAATTAAATAGTAGCGTGTGTCATTCCTTGATATCTCCTCTCAACATGAGGGGAAAGGTATGTGCTGTGTTTGGCTGCAGTAATAACGAAGTAGAGAAAAATGCGCGATCGTTCTTCAGGTTCCCTCGTGATAAGAACATGTAAATAATATTGTGTTTGCATATATATTCTTCCAGTGACAGAGATTTTTATAGTACTTCATAATCTTCTGACCTGCTCGACCCATGTTTTACGGGCTTAAAATATAATACGCATATTTTATTGTATAGTGCAGCAGTTAATCTTCAATACCGATGTGTTGTTGTAGGTGTGATCTGTGGGTTTTGAAATGTCTCAGAAGCGATTTGGATAAAGTGTACAAGAAAGAAAGGACGTTACGCTTGTATAAGAATTATAAGATCTGTTCAGATCATTTCCAGGCCAGCGACTTTTAAAATCCTCGACTATACAGCCAAGGGTATGTTACATTTTTACTCTAATTGTTTTTACTCTTCATGTTAAGAGGAAAATTGTCCAGCTATTAAATGTTAATTCATTGCATCATATGTGTAAGGAATGTGCCGATATTTTTATTGACAAATGTCTTAATGTGATGATACAATGTTTTTAAATGAGGAAAAAAGACACATCCAACCGTAAGATTTCAGGCAGGTATGCTAAAGCTAAAAAAGTAATGCATAAATGAAAGATCAAGCCATTTCACAGCAGCCCATTTCACATCTTGTTTATAGGTCTAATTTCAGTATTTGAATAATAACCTTTTAAATAATTCTTCATTCATTTATCCAGATTTGCTTTAGCAACTTCGAAGTTAATATCTCAATGCCACTTTCTTTCTAGACGTAATTTATTTATCCATTTCCGTATATACATTTCCATTGATATTTGAATTTAACGCGATTTGTTCAGGTCAAGTCACTAGGAGGGCCACCGTCGAATTGTCTCCCATTTTAGCAAGGCGAAATCCGTAAGTGTCGTGTATTGTCTCTACTGTATTTGGTTCAGATAACTAACTGATCTGAACTGAACTATTCTGAAGAACATTGCTGTATGTTTATTTTCACCTACTGCAGCTTCACATGGTCAGCACTATTTCTATTATTTTATGCTCAGAGTATTAGCATATGTGTATATAAACGTGACTCGTGTGTTGAGACTGTCTTGTGAGAAGATATTGGATAGTGCTTTCCGTCTCTGGAGCTCAATGGTTTTTACTGTTTGTTGTTATCTCCGAGTGGTACATGTGATCTACTGCCCGTTGCTTGTGAGAAGATATTGGATAGTGCTTTCGGTCTCTGGAGCTCAATGATTGTCACTGTTGTTATATCTCCGAGTGGTACATGTGATCTGCAACCTGTTTAAAGCAAGCCCAGTCTTTTTAAAATGTACAGGCTTATATAAATAAATGTGTAAACAATTTTTTGTTCATTTTTCAATATTATATTTGACGTTTATATTGTATATTTCAGTTCAATATTGCATCCAGTATTATAATCTCAAATTATATATTGGAATGAATGCCCTATTTTACCTTAGATACCGATATACATTTTGATTAATCAATAAGAATTGCACTAATAATCAGTGATCTGCATTAGGTGCTGTTGCCCAGGTGGCAGATTATACTTTCTTTTTAAGTCTCAACTAATACAGTATAGACCTACGGGATTGATAAAATTAGCCAAAAGATAATTAACTATTAATTATAGTACAAGGTGGTGAAACTAAGGCTGTACTTTTATTCCAGTATTGCTGATCTTGATGGGTATATCCATTAGTGGTTGGTGAATTTGTTTGAATCTATATCAGAAAGTCAGAAGAAAGTGACAATGAGAAGGTTGAATATAATCCCATCAAACTCAGTACCTCTAGGTTATAGAAGAGGTTATGTAATTCCATAGGCAGAACTGACAGTGAGCTGATATTGAAGGGTATCCTTTTTTTCTGCCAAGCATGAAATAATAAGATTCAAGCAAATTCGCCCACCACTACCGTAATGGATGTACGCTATCCTTCAAGATCAGCAATACCAAAATACAAGTACAGCCTCAGTTCCACTACCTCGTATTATAATTAATTAATCTTTTGGCTAATGTTATCAATACCATATATTGTATTAATTAAGACTTATAACAGTATTTCTAGTGAAAGTATAATCTGCCACCTGGGCGACAGCACTAAAGATAATCTCTCATCCTAAAGGGTCAGTGGTACACTCCTGTTTCTATTGTAAAAAAAAGGTCAAATCACATGAAATTTTCGAGCATGATGTACAATGGTATGATTTTTTTTGTCACACTCCATGAACTGTGTGACGGATATACGATAATTACCTTCCTGAATGCTGCAGGTAACAGCTAAATCTGTTCTCAAGATTGTTGGTTTGCAGCTTCCCTGTTGGTACATGGTAGTACTGCTGAAAGTGTCAGTCATTAGTGTGCCATGGCTCAAATTAAGAGTTCTGCAACTGTTAAGCCATGATCAGAAATTTGAAAGAAAAGTGAGGTGTCATTTGCATAACTGAAATTTGCTTTCAGAGGATTCCTGTGCAAAGTAAATTTTACAAATTTCTTTCATCCATTCATCATCATCTTCAAGCTCCAGTTTCCCAGGTGTGGAGTACAAGCGCATGCTACTTCATCCTGTTAAAGTTTAGTTTCTGCTCCTCTATATCTTCCCACTTAGCATTCCTCTCGCTGACTTCCGATTTCACTGTCTCTATCCATCAATTCCTTGGCCTCCCCCTTTCACTTCTCTGTCAAAATATTTCCTTGCTGTTCTCGTTCTGTCCATCGTCATAACATGTCCAAACCATTGTAGCCTGCCTCTTCCTAAAAGCATTTTGTTGCCAGCCTCCTTTCTATTTGCCTCATTTCTAATCTTGTCCTTCCTGGCCTTTTGGTTCATTGTTCTGGTGAATTTCATTTCTGTTGACGGATTTTACTATTTGCCTTGTTATGCAGGGTACATGTTTCAAGTTCATATGTGAGAAATGGAATGGAGTAGGTATGAAACATGGCCAGTTTTGCTTTCTGGGGGTATTTCATCATCCCAGAGTAGGTTTCTCACTTGAAAATGAAATTGAGAAGATTTCTGAGTCCTGTTAAGTATTTCTTAATTTAATGTGTTATCTTTTGAAGTGATTCTTCCAAGGTAGCCTATTTGAAGTTAGAACCAGACTGCAATAGACTTCCCTCCAGCAAATTTTTTTGCTAGTTGGTTTACGTCGCACGACACAGATAGGTCTTATGGCGACGATGGGACAGGGAAGGGCTAGGAGCTGGAAGGAAGCGGCCGTGGCCTTAATTAAGGTACAGCCCCTGCATTTGCCTGGTGTGAAAATGGGAAACCACGGAAAACCATTTTCAGGGCTGCCGACAGTGGGGTTCGAACCTACTATCTCCCGAACACTGGATACTGGCCGCACTTAAGCGACTGCAGCTATCGAGCTCGGTTCCAGGAAATTGATTGAATTTGTGCCTTTACTGTTGATAGTCATTTAAAGAGCTTTTGTTTTATTGATTTTTTGTCAATATTCTTTAAATTGCTATTCCAGGAATTTAGGTTCTCCTGTATGTCTGCTTAATTTTCTCCCCACATCAGAACATTATCTGCAAATATTAGAGTGTTAGGCTCTTTGCAATGTTCTTTGTTGGATTTTATGATCCAATCCATGTCAACGATGAACAGGAATGGTGACAAGGCACTTCCCTGCTGGACTTCTGTTTTGGTTTCAAACCAATCTGATCTTCCATCCAATATTTGGACACAGGTTAAGCACTTTTGATAGAGTATCTTTACTTTATCAATCAGGATGTCTGGCAGACCTATACCTTCTAGGTATTCCCAGATTATCTCTCTAGGCACACTGTCGTAGGCCTTCTCGATGTCCATAAAAACCATCACTAAGTTCTTAACATAGCCTATTCCCAGTGCTTCTCCGTTATCATTCTGATGGCAAATATCAGGTTTGTAGTGCTTCAGTTGTTCCTGAACCCACATTGCTCCTCCTCCAATAACGATTCAACTATATTCCTAATTCATTTTCAAATGATGATCTCCAAAATTTGATTGAGAAAGTTGAGTGATGCCCTATAATTTCTGCGTTTCTTCCCGTCTTCTTTTTTATACAGGGCAGTAGCGGCGATTGTGGAGGGAGGGGGCAGTTGCCCCCTCACTTTGTGGATAAAAGATTACATTTTTATTCCATTTTTAGCCAGCTGAAACTAGGGATTATTGAAATTATTTTTAAACAAAGCAATTTGTACAAGCCCTGTTGTCTTATCGGCTAATTTCTCCCTCATCTCTAGGCTTTACAGGAGTAAGGTATAAAGTTTGATTCTGTCTGTTAGGTCATCAGCCCAGAGGCTGGTTGGATCCTCAATTAGGACCACCAAAGGCTATGCAGTTATATGGAAACTGCAAAAAATAATGGCAGAGCCCAAATGAGGCATACTAGGCAAGATGAGGAGTGAGGTAGTTTGCCATTGCTTTCCTCACTGGACCAGAAGGTGCTTCTGTAGCACGACTGATCCTATGAGCAACACCTTTCATAACACTCAAACACTAGTTGTGCTCCAAATGTCATTACTCAGCACGACTCATACCCCAGAATCTTCCATATTGTCACAGCCATGAATGAGATTGGGACTTCAGTAGAAGCTACACTTTGCTCTGGCCTGTGCCAAGAGACAGATACAAAAAAGTGAAATTAATAAAGAGGCACTAAAGATGCCACAACAGTTTTTGCTGCTGCTGATAATTTAAACAAACTCACTGAGCACACCTCCAGTGTAGACTGTACTGTCCTGTACATACACAAACTTCCCATTAATTAAGCCACATATTTTTCACTTGAATGTGGTACCATTAATGGTGGACGTTAAATTGTATTGTATTGCATTGTATTGTATTGTATTTTATTTCGTCCAACTGATCATACAGTGATATGGGACACGTCAATAATCATATATACAGTAACAAAGGATAAAACAGTAATATACATGCCATGATAAATAAAGATAAATATACGATATGGTAAAGAGGCACAGATTTTTTTTAAAAAAGTGATACATAAGTTAATTTTCAAGTGCTAAGTATTCTTCAATAGAATAAAAACAATGGTTAGAAACAAATTTGAATACTTCTTAAAATTTGAACATGGTTTTATCTGCTTAATGTAGTCTGGTAATTTATTAAATAAATGTACTCCTGCATAACTCAAACTTGATTCATATAGCTTTATTTTGTGTGGTTCTATGTGCAGACTGTGTCTATTTCTAGTATTATACATATGTACATCAGAGTTTATGGTGTAACTGTTTACATTCCTTTCATATATACAAGTGTATGGAAGATATAAAAGTTAGGCAATGGTAAAATAAAATAAAGTTTGAAGTATTTCTTGCAGCTTGTCCTCCTGCCGACACCGTCCATTCCTCTAATTATTTTCTTTTGTAACTAAAATATGACTTTGCTATATCGTGAATTCCCCCAGTAAATGATTCCATAGGTTAGTATGGGATGGACGTATGCAAAATACATAATTTGGCAAGCCTTTAAATTAAAACTATTTTTCAAAGATATCATGAAATAAATTCTACTTAGCTTTTTCCCTATAAACTCTGTATGTTTTCCCAGGTTAATGATTCATCCATCCACAAGCCAAGAAACTTTGTTGATGATGAGTACTCAATTATGGTCTCTCCAAATGATATTGGACTAATTTCCATACTTAAAATATTCTTATGGTGAAATCTAATCACAGAAATTTTCTGTTTACTTAAAATTAATTTATTATCTTCAAGCCAGCTCAGGATATTACTCAATATATTGCCTGCCTTTAATTCTAACCCTTCAGAACTTTCATCAGCTACAAAAACAGTAATATCATCTGCAAACAAAGTTAATTGCACTCCTTGAATATCATTGACAATTTGGACGGTATCATTAATAAATACTAAAAATAATAATGGTCCTAAAACTGACCCCTGTGGAACACCATGATCTATGTTTCTGGCACAGGAATACACATTCTTAATTACATTTTTGCTCAAATCAGTACCGGTATATGATATTTCAACAATCTGTCTTCTATCTCCTAAAAATGATTTGAACCATTCATAGGCCATTCCCCGAACTCCATACATGTATAACTTTTCTAAAAGCAAGTTGTGGTCAATTATACCAAAAGCTTTTGTTAAGTCCAAGAAAATACCTAAACATGCACCCTTTCCATCTAGTGTGTCATATATCCGTTCAATAAAGTTAATGAATGCTGTAGTAGTTGATCTATTTTTACGAAAGCCATTCTGGCAACAAGCTAATATATTATGCTTCTGTAAGAATGATAACAGTCTATCATACATAATTCTTTCCAGTATTTTGGAGAATACAGAGGAGAGGCAGACAGGCCTATAGTTACCAGCATCTTCTTCACTACCCTTTTTATGTATCGGAACAACTTTGGTTACCTTGAATTTGTCTGGAAATTTATACCAGTGGTTAGTGACAAATTTATCAAATAACAGAGGGGCTTGATTATGTATTGGTAACAGCATTTAATAAGGTAGTTTGAATAACCATCTAAACCAGAAGACTTCTTTTTACCCATCTGTTTTATTATCTTATCTATCTCTTGCTCAGTCACAGGAGTAAGAAACATGGATGATACATTCCTGTGAACTGTATTCATGTTTGTTCTTGTCACTGATGTTTGAAAATTTTCCGTTAACCTCAAAACTGCTTCTAGAAAATAGTTACTAAATATTTCTGCAACTTCTGAATCACTGAATTCTTTCCATGCATTTGTAAGAGTAATATTATTTTTTAATGGAACTAGAGTACCTTTCTCCCTTTTTGTAATGTTCCACATACCTTTAGACCTGTTTTTAGAATTTTTTAGCTCATTCTCATTATGTAATCTTTTGGCATCCTTCAAAACTTCTTGATATATGTTCTTATATTTCTTATAATAATCCTTCAATTCAGATGAGGTGGTACTCCCTTTCACACATTTGCTTAAAAACCTTAATCGTCTACTTGAATTTCTAATTCCTGTTGTAGTCCACCCATTCCTATAATTCTTTACAATTATCCTTTTGACTGGTATTGCCACTTGATAATAATAATCGAACAAACCCAAAAACTCACTGAAGGCCTCATTAGTTGAGTTATTTCTATATACACTCTCCCAAGTTTCCTTGGCCAATAACTGGTTAATATATGAAATATTTTCCTTGTTACACATTCTGGTTTCCCTGTAAATTACGTTGTTATTTTTTAAATTATGGTTTTCTATTACCCTAAAATTTAGATGCACAATTTGAGCAAAATGATCTGAAAAACCTATATTATAAACTTCTATTTCATAGTTCCACATTTCCTCATTCTATACAACTTGATCTACTGCTGACTTTGTATCCCCAGATATTCTAGTTTGTTGATTTACAACTACCTTTAAACCGTACAAGGAAAACAACATTTCTAGCCTTTGCTTATCTCGCCCACCATTATTCCCTAAAAAATCTACATTAAAGTTGCCCATGATTATTACATATTTGTTCTTATTCTGTAGGTCATCTAAAATAATTTCAATATTATTATAAAAAGTTTCAACATTACTAGGATTTCTATAAATACATATAAGTATTAACTTATAATCCACTAGTTCAACAAAGCTAGCCTCGAAATGCTCCTCTACATTCAGATATTCAAATTTATCCAACTGCTTACATTTGATATTATTATTCACATATATACATGAACCTCCACACTTCATTTTCTTTCTACAAAACTTACTTGCAAGAGCATAACCTTCTAATACAAAGTTTGAAATCTCATCCTGTATCAACCAATGTTCAGTTAAGCATAAAACATCATACCGTTGTAGGTTATCTGCCTACAGAACCTCCATACTTAGAATTTTATTTCTTAAAGATTGAACATTCTGGTGGAATAAATTTAGCTCTCCCTTTAAATTATAACTATTGCTACCTTGTACCTTAAAAAATCCTGCTCCAGTAATACTGGTCGTTTCCTTGTCCTACTTGGCGTTCTTATTTCTGGTTGTTTAGCTTGCCCTCCTTCAGTTCGTCCTGATGGTGCTCCAACATCCAACTTCTCCAGTAACTCCTCTCCTCGTTCATCCGACTGCTACTGACGATCTCAATGGTTTCCTCACAAGTTTTCCCTAAGTACTCGTTGCTTTCTGGTATTGCTGTCTCTGATTGTGGTAGAATCACATTAATTCCTTTCAGCTGATTTTCTTCTCCTAGGCATCCTTCTTTAGTGGTAGCACTCACCTCAACTACTTCTTCAACTCTTCTTACTTTTATTACCTGCAAATCTTCTGCAACTTCCTCATCTTTATCGAACAGCAATGGTATGGCATTATTCAAGATAGTTGTTCCTGGACTCTGTTGTATTTTCTTTCTTATTATATTAGATAGCTGCTTTTTCCCTCTTCTGCTAAGATGCATGCCATGATTTGTGACATATCCTCGATCCATATTGCTCATATCAATTATTTCTGTATTTTGAAAGCATTTGATAATTTTCTGTAGCCGCCTGTTTGTATCATCAACTAACTTATTTACACAAGACCATTAAATTAAATCATGTCGATGTGGAATATTACACAATATTACATTGGTGGTCTTTAATTTTCAAAGTGCTTTCTTCACCCCAGGAATCACATTTGATGCTTCATTTCTAGCAATATCATTCGTCCCTGCCATAATAACCACGTAGTCATTCTCATTAAGTGTTCCCATCTCTTCCATATCTGACTGAAGAACCTCTTTGAACAGAGCACCCGGCTTGACAAAACCTACAACTTCAGTCTCCTGTAGCATATCACCAAGTTCGACAGCAATACCCCGACCATGGCTATGCCCGTACACAACTACCTTACATTCTTTCTTCTTCAACCCCAGTACAGGCTTCCTTGTAATGGCTGGAACGTTATTAATTTTTACATATTCTTCTTCACTAGAGGTAATTGATTCAAGGACCTGGAACTTATTCCTTAATTCAATACCTAGGCCTACGCCCCGATCATGAATAGTTTTAGGCCTACTGTCCAACTCCTCGTACTTCCGACCATGTCTCAGTTTGCACTTCAGTCACACCATTTAAACTAAGTCTATTACGTTTAATACTTTCAAAGTCTTCCCTTAACATTCGAATAATTTCTTCCCTTGAGGCCAATTCGGATAATAAATTAACACAGTCAACACACTTTCCCGCTTCCGCATGCACGATGCGTGCGTCACATACACAAACACTTCGCGAATTATTTTCCCGTTGGCCTATGACCTGATCCACACTTCCACTGGCATTTGACACCTTCTTCTTCCCGTCGTTAAATTCTATGCACTCACTACTTTCCATTAAACTATTACATTTCTGAAAATTCTCAACAGCTTGAGGAGCAACACGACCGGCAGGCACCATGTTTGTGTACATATCAGGTAAGTTTTCGCTGGGATTGTCAACAGCCACATTCAATGGGAAGTATAAGTGCTGAAATTTTCTGAAAATGATTTTGCTTTTGAACTTTGATAACTACTGACTCAAAAATTATAAAAAATGCATACAGCATCATGAGAACTGAATAATTTCTACCATGTTCTAACAGAGAGAACTAAGTCTCGCTCTTCAGAAATATTTTGTGAGTTTTACCACAAACATACCATTACAGTTTGTAGATCCGTAACATCGACTGGAAAACTACAAATTAATCGACACTTTCTTTTTTAAAAATGTAATATACAAGGGTGAATTGAGTTTTATGCCTACTGCAGCTTTGTTTAGTTTTTTTATTTACAAGTTGCTTTACGCTGCACCGACACAGATAGGTCTTACAGCGATGATGGGACGGGAAAGGATTAGGAATGGGAAGGAAGCGGCTGTGGCCTTAATTAAGGTACATCCTCAGTATTTGCCTGGTATGAAAATGGGAAACCACAGAAAACCATCTTCAGGGCTGCCGACAGTGGGGTTCGAGCCCAATATCTCCTGAATACTGGCCGCACTTAAGCGACTGCAGATATCAAGCTTGGTGTTTAGATTACTCTCTGAGACTTTCCAAAAAAGAGAGAATGTTTATTCAAGTTTCTGTATGATGAGCTTTAGAATCTTGGCTACTACCCGGTATATCATTTGTAGGTTTGCAAGACTGATGTATTATGGAGGCTGAATACAGCATGGATTAAGGAGGAGATATTTCAGTTATGCAACCATCTTTAATGCTAAGTAGTAGTTGTTACTACTTTGTGAAAGACTTGCCAGAAAAAGAAGCCCTTTTTTCTTCTGAAAAGTGTACAGGAACGCTATATCACCAGTTGCAAACATCTTATGGGGGAGGGCGGGAGAATCTGCTTCTACATATTTTCTAATACATACCTTTTACAACCTAAGGAGAAAAATTCACATCACTGCTGTGTAGATATTGTGAAGGTTGCAAAGGTTCTTCCCGTTGATATTTCGACTTATATTCTTCACAATAATAATATTTCCATTTCCATTTATTTAGGAACAACGTCCTGTATTTACAAGCTGCCACTAAGGACAAGATAAAACAAACTAAATTTCTGTACAGATCTACTAATTGAAGAAAACTCTAAATTATAAAGGAACAGTATAATTAGTGTGGCATTCCAGAGCAGTAGCTGTAGAGGTGGTGTCTCAGGATTTTGATGGAGCCTCTGAGGACGAGGGTCGCAATTTCAGGGATGAGCTTCATTGGAAGTTGGAAGCGCTTACATGTGGCGACGAAATGACGAGGTACGGCACCGCGAACTCGACCATTATTTCTATTTCCTGAAGGTGGTATTTAGATTTGTAGTAAGGGATAGTGGATTTGTATTTGTTAATCTTTTCAAGATTAACCTCCTCTGGCTGACCGCTATGGTGTTCGAATCTGACAGTTGGATCTAATATGAATCCTTGAGAGCTGCTATCTTTAAAGGCTATGATGTCAATTCTCTGCAAACTACTGTTTATGGCCAGTCCATGTATCTCCTCATGTACATTCAATCCCTTCCTTAGTTCTTCGGCAATGAGCGATCTGATCTGGTGGTGCCGCGTGTTTCTTAGGAGCTCCCCGCATGTGCAGAATCCCAGGACATAACCAAGAGTTTCTTTCTATCCGTGGCAATGCCGACAGAGGTTGTTGTCCAGGGATCTGCCTGGCACCGAGCGCACCGCAGAAACATCAGCAGTCATCTTTATAGCCTCTCTCCACTCGTTACAAGACAGTCCGGTATGATCTCGCACCCAAGAGTTTGCTGGTGTGTACTCTTTGTACAGTTGGACTCAGAGTCCTTTTTGCGGCAGTGAACACCAAGAGGTGAATTCACGTTCTCGTAGCTCTTCCGGATCTTCTTAGTATCGTACAAGCCGTTCTTGGAGTTTATTTTCTGGATATCAGCGTTTGTTAGTTTTAGGCGTTTTACGCATTCCCGACTCTCCGCATGAGAATCCCTTGAAGCGACGCCGAGTGGGTGTTTAGTCTTAAGCAAGATATTACAGGCGTTAATACATTGAAGGTAAATTTCCCACGAGGTTTTAAAAAGAGCGAGTCCTTTGTATTTCTTTTCGGTGTACAATATGCCATCTGGAGTATCCGTCGGTAACTGCAATATCTCCTTTGTTGCACTTTTAATCATTTTATCGATATCGTATAAGAATTTCTGTGCGGTTTCCTTGAAACTGCATGTCAGGAAAGGGTACATCAGGGTGGGACAGATTGAGTAATTCAGTACTATGAGTTTTTGGTCTTCCTTAAGCAGTGGCGACGATGTTAGAAGTTGGAGCTTATTGTGAAGGTTTTTCATTACAGCAGTCTCGTCGAACACTAGAGTATCCCTGAAGGTAGTTCCAAGATAACGAATTTGTTCGCCGTCTCCAATTAAGTCAATCCTACAGTCTTCTTCCATGGATAGTATTATCCTTCAAGATGAATGGAAGATATTTAAGTTTGAGAAAGTTAAGGCAAATTAAAAATCTGTAAGTTAAAATAACCAGAAACCTCATATCAGTCTAAAACTTCCATGTGGATAAAGGAAATATCCTGAAGTAGCAGATACAATTAAGATATGTTTCACCCTATCCTGTAGGAGTGCAGATGTACAGAGCTTTCTCTCAGATGAACCAAGATTTGACCAATGACAAAGCATTGCCCATGTCACCAGGAATATTAAATACAAGAATAAATATTCAGGATGCTTTTAAAAATTACTGCAGTAAAACAAACCACAATTGATCTGGTCACAACGAAGCAACTGACAATGACAAGATCTGCTCACTCTTGCTACACTGCTCATCCAGAAAGGAAAGAATGAGCAGCAAATGAACTTGATGGAGAGGAAGAAAAGTACATCAAAATTGGTAAAGTAAATAAGAAATGCAACTTAAATACTGAAGAATTTGAAGATTTCAAGAAACTTAAGGAATAAAAGTGAAGAAATGGCAACTAGTGACAAGCTTTTCGAAGAAGTAAAATTGAAGGTAAAGAAAGCTGTGTAATAAATGGTCTTAGCTATTTAAAGGTTACTCAGGGAATGAATTTCATGGAATGATAACTTTAAAACAAGAGAAAGCTTGTATATAAAGAAGTAGAATGCATGCAGAAGAAGTTAGATGGATGTCTTATCTTAAAACAAACATTTTCCAGAAAAAATAGCAATTTAATGATTCATAGTAAACCTTTTTAGTTATTGATCTAATATTCGTATTATAGTACTTCTTTTCTATTGTATTATGGTAGTATTCTGATAAAAAATAAAAATTAAGGGCAAATGATAGATTGTTGTAAGAGGTGATGTAAATATTGTTTTGTGAAGAAGATATGCAATGTGTTTCTTTCTGTTTTATTTTAGAAAAAAATTAGTATATCAATACTGAGTGGCAGCCTTGATTTTTGTAGATTATTCACCCACTTCCAGACATATGTCCGACAGTGACCTGCTGATAAGTTTTTCCTTCCTCTGCCAAGTATGACTGCTGTTGTTTATTAAGTGACTTAAAGTGTTCTGTCTCCTGAATTTCCTCCATCATGACTTTGATACTGTTCCTTGTATGATTCTTTCAACAAATGTAACATCACTTATATTTTTCTTAACTATCATACCTATTCTAAATTACTTAGGTATTCATAGTAGGATATATTGCAGTTGATTTTGATGAGAAAGACTTTGGTAGAGGAAGGTGGTACAGTACTGTAATACAACACCCTGAAGATAATCTCTTGCTCTAAACAGACAGTGGTACAGCCCACGAGTCTATTGTAAAAGGTCCAATCACATTAAATTTTGAAATGTAATACCTTATGTATGCCCTTTCTTAAGTACTGTAGATCTCACAAAAAAGCTTTACCTCTTTTTCAACTCGCAACATTCTGCCCTATGAAAGGTCAACTATAAAGCAAGTAAGTTAAAAATAATTATACCCACCAAGTTATGCACCACCTCCAACATAATGTCTAGTGATCCTTCAGAACAGTACTTCTGAGAATTTCAATTCAGGAAGAAATAAATAGTAGTTTGTATATGCCTAAATGTGTTTATTCATGATTAAATAAAGGACCTCAAATCTGTATCACATCTTCCTTTTTTTCTTTCTTTTCTTTTTGTGTGTGTGTAGTCCATATAGCATTAATTATCAACGTTACAAACGAGAGTTTTACAGTGATGCTCATAACTTCCTACTTTTTGCATTAAAATCCTGAAAACAGTGATTGCTTAATTCTGTGTATTATTTACCTACATACTGACTATATATTTCAAAACATTCTAAACCCTTTTCTTTACAACAGGCCACAAACACATATTCCATCTAACACTGATGATGGGGCTGATGACCTAGATGTTAGGGCCCTTTAAACAAGCATCATCATCATATCACAACATTCCAAACTACTCATTACTAACTGAAATAACAACTGCTTTTGATCTGAAACACTCAAAGCACAATGTTCATAGTTACTTTAAATCAAATGTTGCATGATACTATACACTCACTGACATAGCTACTAGGTGTGCAAGACCACCCCTATTTAATTCACAAAAATCTAAATATTGTTGCATTATTGTTCTCAGAATTTTATAAACATTTCCTTGTTTTTCCTTCCTATTTACTTTGGTCTAAATATTCTTCCTCGATGCTCTGTCAACATGCCATGAGCAAAATAATCCCATGGTTGCAGGTCCCATGACTGCATTCCAAGCTTCTGCCAAATTGGACATGAGACCTTTGGGGATACACAACCAACCAATGTAGGTGAAAAATAGAGACAATATATCCTGGTCACTTCTATTGGAAATCAGAAATGCACAAGGAAAGCCCTGTCTCAAGTCATCCAGAACTAAAAGCATTATTAACTCAAACCCGTAGCTATTAAGCCCGTGTGTTCCATCAGTGCATATACAGTCACTACCATATTTCTTTAATATTTCACTCTGAGCACTGTTCATAATAATTAAAATAGTCATCACTTCTGAGGTTTGGGTGCTTTTCACTGGTGGTCCCCTGAGGTTTATAGAATAATACACGGGGACTGTCACCTGAATTAACTTCGTTGATCCAGGCCTCAACACTTGTACCATCCTCCTGATGTCTGACAGATTTAGAGCTCAAGTTAAAACTACGCTCAATATTATACAAATCCTGTTTTGTGATTAAATTAATTCTTTCACGCTTTGAATCTGTCACAGATTCGCAAATTTTGTCCAGAAGAGCTTGAAAGGTAATCTGGTTGGCAATATCTGTTGCGAATGTTTTCCTCTCTACATCTGTGAGGACAAGATGGCTTAGATCATTTTGATGACCTCTGTGAGTGGGAACATATTTTACTTCACACATTCCATTTTCGTGTTCATTTAGTCGAATATTTGCTGGACAGATCTCATCAACTTTGTTGCTTCTCTGAAGCTTCAAGTGCCTGATGCCTTTACTTTCAGACACAAAAAAGCCTGACCGATGACACACACAGTAATGTCTCTTCGTATTATCTGTTGCAGTGTAAGAACCACTTTTCTTTACATACTGTGAATATGTTTCGCTTTCAATGTGCTGTTTCCTCTGTAGGAAGCTTGAGAAAGAAGGAAATTTTTTATCCTCTGTCTCAGGTCCCCCAATTAGGTTTGTGTGGCACTGACGCTCGTGCCGTTTTAAATTATAACTGTGCGTGAACTGTTTATCACAAAATTTACACTGGTGCGGAAGAGATGCCTCGCCCTTTAAACAAGGCGCAATTTAATTTAGTTTCTAAGGATGGGCCTTAGAAACATGTTTCCTAAGATTTTTATTATACTCATAGCTTTTACCACATTCAGAATACGAGTATTGCTCAACGTTGCTCATTATAACGCTATGTAAGTAGGCCTACCTAAACTGAAGAAAAACTAAATAAACACGCGGCACGTAACTAAATACTCACTATAGTTGGGCACACCAAACGAAATACACTAATCCCACAGGTACAGTAACGAACACTATGCACAAGTAGATATTCGAAAATATACACACGTAATTTTCTTCTCAAACCATCCGTACAATAAATACACTTTCCTGCTGTCAACACGAAATCGTCACTGCCCGGTTCTTCGTATGTATTCGTAGTGTAGCCTACCTCATCACTACTATAGTTCTTAGAATGAAGCTTCCACGGTGTGAAGAATTCGTTCGTTCGTTCGTTCGTTCGTTCGCTCGTTCAGCAGATCTCCTACAGTTCGTTGTTTTGCATTGTCAACTCAAAGCCAGTGCGCCGTTCGGAAATCTTCGGCGTGTTCCGTAAGGGTTCGGCCGTGGTATTCAGGTGGAGCCTTAGTACTAGAGATGGGTAGTTCGTGAACGAGTAGTTCAAATCGAACTAGTCGCTAAAGTGAACTATTGAACTAGGTCACAATTATATTTGGCAACAGTTCGAAATAAACTAAAGTTCCTGCCGACTGCTCGTTCTCTCGAAGGTAAATAATAAACGAACGAGATTCCACTTTGCGACTGCAGCGCCTAATAGCGGCTGAATGTCGGGACTTGGTCTACATAATCACGGTCGACTGGATCCCTCGCTTTGCTCAAGGAGTTAACTAGAGCGACGCATCAAGTCGGCCGTGACATAATTCGTTCCTAAAAACAAGATAATAACAGATGTACAATTCTGTATTACACCTTATTTTGTATATGGCGTCTACAACTACAGCCTGACAAGAGGAAATAAAGCCAGAATCCACTAATTATGTTTGCTACATACACAGAAACTCATATTTTCTAAAGACCTGCAATACATGTGGATGCTCTGCAGTCGGTACATTCCATGAGTTGAGACCTGTACGAACTGTAAAGAAACAGTTCGTAAAGAACTATTTTATCTGCAGTTTAGGTCGTTCATTCCGTGAGTTGAGACATAATCGAACTGTAAAGATACAGTTCGTAAAGAACTATTTTGTCTGCAGTTTAGGTCGTTCATTCCGTGAGTTGAGACGTAATCGAACTGTAAAGATACAGTTCGTAAAGAACTTGTTTGCAGTTCAGGTCTTTCAATAAATATATGTGGATGCTTCTGTAGAGTAAACGAACTGTAATGAGAATTCGTAAAGAACTATTTTGTTTGCAGTTTAGGTCGTCCAGCCTGTTTCCTAAATTATTTACGTTGGCTCATAAAATAAAATAATGCAGTACAATTAACATGCGGATAGGTTTCCATAAAATAAAACAGTATGCTTTTTAAATACTTGGAAAAGTATATTAAGCTCACTTTGTAAGAGTTTTTAAAAATTACATACCGTACAGAAAATATTTACAAAATTAAGCCTAAGTATTAAAAATATGACTAAATTTATGATAAACATGGCAAAGAAATATTAAAACACATACGTATAGTACCATTAATACGTTGGTATGTTTCTATAAGACAAAACAGCATGCTTACTTCAGTATGTAGAACACAATATTATAAGACACTTTTTGTTATATTTTATATAACAAAAATTATAGTTTAAAAATAAATCAAACATATAAAGCCCAAGTTTGCAAAATATGAATAAACTTAAGAAAAATTGATAAAGAAATATACAATATACACATTTATTTAAAGTTAAGCGATTAGAAACTTCAATTATGTAAAAATACCCATAAAAAGATTTGAAATTACCGGAACCATTAATTTGGAGAATATTGACTGCATTCTAAAAGTTACCAATTATGGTGCAAAAATACAATTTGGGATGCCTTTGCTGTAGTAAGTCTATTTCTTTTCTCCGTAATAATCTGCCCTATTTTGGAGAAGATCCTTTCACAGGGGACAGATGTTGCTACTACGCACAGTCTTCTTTTTAGAAGCTCATACAAGCGGGGATAGACGGCTCTCCTTTCCTTCCACCACTTCAACGGATCTTCCATTCTGTCCAGTAGAGGTTCCTGCAAGTATTTATTTAATTCAACAATTCCTGGTGAAGTCGGGTTTTGAGGGGCGATCAGTTCTTTTACCTAGCGGTCAAAATCTTCCCAAAGTTGACGACGTGAGGCTAGAAGATGCAGGTCCTGCCACAGATAACGTAATGGCTGGCTCTTGATCCAGCCGCAGATTTACTGCACTAACTTTCTTCTTCAACGAATCGTTAGCTGCGGTGAATTTAGACACATTGCTGAAGCCATACTTTTTGAATATTTGATCCAGTAATGTCGAATGTGCAATCAATTCGTTGTCTTCAACGTCTTTGAAACGCTTCAACAATTGTTCTTTTAAAGTCTTTACCAAAGAAACTACTTCAACAGGAAATCTCTTATCCTGTTCGTACGCAATGACTCTTCTGTTCATTGCCCGAACAAACAGTATCACCTTAGCTCTGGATACAGACTTTTCCGAGCTTACCTCAACTGTTATTTCTTCAAATACCTGAAGTACTTCAGTTGCATATTCCACTCATGTTGGGTCAACACTTCCACACTGTTTTGTAAAATAGCTAATGTGGAAACTACAGCATTTTTTGCTTGAACAATCCGCTTCAACATATCATGCGTAGACTTCCACCTCGTCACTACGTCTTGCTTCAATTTTAGTTCGGGTAGTCCCATTTGTTTTTGAACAGACTGCATTTTAGCGAGGGCATGCGAGCTCCTTTTGAAATATTCTACTATTGCCTTTACTTTTTGTATGACAATATTTATTTCACCGCTGCGCAGTCCTGTCTGCACCACAAGGTTTACTGAGTGCGCGAAACATGACAAGTGCCGCCAGTTACATAATCTTATTGCAGCAACAATGTTACTGGCGTTGTCACTGACGACAGCAACAATTTTATTCTCTAACCCCCACTCACGCACTGTCTCTTTCAAGCGCCCTGACAAATTTTCAGCAGTGTGTCCGTCCCGAAATTCAACACATCCTAATAAAACGGTACTCAGCTGGCAATCAGCATTGATATAATGGGCTGTGACGGCCAAGAAACTTTGATTATTTATGGATGTTCAAGAATCGGTTGTAAGACAAACAGCTTGTACATCTTCTAGGAGTTTCTGCACCTTTTCAACAGTGTTGCGGTACTATTGTGGTAATAAATTGGAGGAAATAGTTTTTCTAGTTGGGAGATTATATCCTGGGCACAGTAAATTTACAAATCTTTAAATTCGGGCTCCTCCACCATACTGAAAGGATCTTAGCCTTTAACTACCAGCTTCATTAATTGTTCGTCAATTACTTTGTACAGTAACCGATTTATTTACTCTAATATAGTCACCCATACTTGACCGAGTAGCATTTCCGCTTGAGGGAGGCTTATCAAGAGGTCGCATTTCGGTGATATTGTCTGTAAATACATCTGATGCTTCAGAACTAACTTGTTGTTGTGGGTATGGTTCATATCTTGAGGTACAAACGGTCGGGTGCTTTACTTTAATGCTTCTCTGTAAATTACCTAAAGAACCACAGACAATGCTTATAATTTGTGAACAATACACAAACTTCGCTCTTTTACCCCCTTCCACTTCACTGAAACGGTTCCACACTTGGCTTCTTCTCCGTGGCAGCATAATTATAAATGTTATATCACTTGAAACATATACTCGAACAAACTCGGAAATACACCAACTAGTTGAACTAAATGAACTATAGGAACTTGTTTATGAAATGAACTATTATAAAATTGACAACTGCACAAGCGCAAGAATAGTCGACCTGTACATCAGTGTTGCCAACTCCAGCAACAGCGACAAGTCTCTTTGAAGTCATTTAGCGACAGGATTTCGAAGTTAGAGGCAAAAGACTTTTCTGGAGATTTTAGGAACATTTATTAGAGACAATTCTGACGAATTATGATTTATGGTTTGATAAATTTGGTGAGTGAAGTAGGTTAGTTAACACTATGAAAAATACAAGTGGTAAAGTCGCATTCTGATTGACTGCCGGCATCTTTTAACTTAAATGCAATGAAGAATATTACTGTATATTTTTGTTGTAAACTTAATTATTATATTTTGTTATGAGAAATCGTTTCGTATGGCAATTATTGCACCCAACTCTAACTGAGCATAGTCATTTTTATTTTATTACGAATAGCGCCTGGGGCAGTCAAAGTCGTACTTCTTCAAATAGCCAAATGACTGAAAAACGATGATAAATATGTTATAGATGAGTTAGCAGAGAAAACTAGACATTATGTCATAAGATTGCAGCCTTATCACTGCGAGTTGAATCCCATAGAACCAGTTTGGGGCCTTGTTAAAGTTAGGTAGGAAAACACACACAACTTTTAGGTTAAGGGACTTGCTTATGTACCAGCTGAAAAAAGGCACCGCAGGAGTATTTCAATCATATGGTGAAGGGAAAGGAAAGCTATGGGAGTTAGACGGGATTACGGACTCTGTGATGACCGGTAAATGTAAATGAATCATCATCAAGTGAATGCGACGACTCTTACAGGGATATGGAGGGAATCGAGCCACTGCCAGAAGACTACTAATGAGACTGCGTAAGTTATGTACAAATTACTTTGATTTTATTGTTTATTTATGAGTCATATCTGTCTGTTTGTCTGTCTGTCTGTCTGTCTGTCTGTCTGTCTGTCTGTCTGTCTGTCTGTCTGTCTGTCTGTCTGTCTGTCTGTCTGTCTGTCTGTCTATTCTTGTAAGTTACGGTAGTAAAATTGGTACATATCAGCGTATACACGGCCCGGTGCAGATCTTGTGCAACCTTCGTCGCCTGATTTGAGGGAGCTGTAAAAGTAAGATTGTTTTCTGCTAGGCACGTGAATATATATTTTTAAATGATTACATATCATACAAATAAACTGTAACTGGATTATGGAGGTTAATTCGACTTACCGACTTTTAATTTAGAATTTGCTGAAGTTTGTCTAACATTAGTTGGCAACCTGTTGTGCAACTATCTGGCGAGAAAGCTAGGAAATAGAGAAATAAGAATATGCTGGCATGGTTGTTGGAAAAATCGTGATGGACATGTTCATCTTATTATGTGCATTGAAAGCCATCGATGTATATTGTGAAATAACAATTATGTATTTAGACCTAATCAGTGATTTCGTGTTAAATTTTAACTGCTGTATATATAAAGATGCACAGTCGAACAAAGAATATACATGACACGGCAAAAGCCCAAAAGCTTATAATTATCATGTCTATATATACATGCGCATGCGCGAAGTTGGAGGAAATGGAGGTGAATTAGTGAACTAAACGAACTAGTTTTTCGAACTGTTCCTGGCAGTGAACTAATTCACATTGAACTGATCGCAAGAAAGAACTATTTTTCCCATCACTACTTAGTACGTCCCGTCAGGGGCTAACGTCGAGTAAAGAGTTGTTGTTGTTGTTGTTGTTGGAGAGGTTATGGGCTCTATTATTTCACCTAGCCACAACACTTAATATCGTGATATTACACTTATAATGCTAAATCACACGCAATTATTCTCACTACGAAGGTCACAAGAACAGAGTTGAGCATCATGCCTATGTACACATCTTAAGTAGCGCGAAACATAACAAAGGAAGTGCTTAGAAGAAAAAAACAGTGGAAGCAGGAGTATGTAACCGTACGAACAATAAAAAGACAGTAATTTACAAATGAATATGAGAGTCATCCAAATATTGATCGATAGCATGTATTATAGCAGGAGACATATCGGTAAGCAAACAGGAGACATTGGTGGGGAGAGATTTCTGAAGACTGATAAGACGAGAAATAAAAGCCGGACGAAAAAGTATCATACACAGGGCATTGGAATAATAAATGATTTACATCAGCACTCGGAGCACCACATAAACAGGATGAGTGAGGGGAGAAGTTAAAGCGATATTTATACAGAGGAGTAAGGGCATGATTAAAGCGAAGACGAATAATGTTTGTAGTGCGACGGCGAGAATAGTTACCCTTCAAATACCAAGGATAGGAAGGCATTCAAGGCTGGATATTATAATAATAGCGACCTATATAAGAAGCTGATCGAGTCCAATATTCTTGCCACTGACGATAAGCGGAATGTTTAAGAACAGGGTAAAAATCGGGTAGAGGAACTGCAAGTTTAAGTAGGGATTTTTCATCACGAGCAGCTCGGTTAGCGAATAAATCCGCCTGTTCATTCCCATAGATACCTATAAGACTAGGGATCCAGCCGAAAGTGAGAACCACCCCAGATTGATGCAAGGTATAAATGAGACTTTTAACATGATACAAATACCAGTTAAAAGAAAGATGAGAGGATATGAGCGACTGAACGGCAGCTGCTTTAGGTATAGAATGATGCTTAATGTACATGAGAGCTTGACGAATAGCAAACTTTTCCGCAGTGTAGATAGAGAAGGCATTGGGTAAACGATAGAGTTCAGCAACATTGGTATTGACAATATAGAAGGCTGCTCCAACGCTAGAAAAGTTTTTGAGCCGTCTGTATATATGTTGACGCCAGAATCACTTAGAGCAAAACGTAGATATTAAAAGGAGGGCCAGTCAACGAAGAACCAGGAATATAAGAAGAAAAGGAAGATGTAGGGGAGATAATGATAGAAGGGAAAAAAATAAACAGTCAAAATGTACTGAATAAAAGGGCGAAGAAGGTGTGCGTGAGATAGTATTTTTATAGGAGAGAAGAAATTGACATGCATACAAAAAAGCAGGCATCTTACGACGGCGGGCCTGTGAAAGAAGGGAGTATTCATCTAATAACTGCAATTTAGGAAGCAATGGGTGTTGAGCCAGGACAAATCTTTTAAGTAAATATTTAGATGTTGTCAATTTACGGCGAATTGGAAGAGGGAGCTCACCGGTCTCGACAAGGAGAGCATTAGTAGGGGTAGACAACAACGCTCCAACACAAGTTCTCAGGGCTTTAAATTGTAAAGTATTTAAGTGGTTAAGAAAAGAATCCGGCGCGGTATCTATAACATGCGCACAGTAGTAGAGTCGAGAGCGAATAGGAGCTGAATATAACAACTGAGCTGTGCCAGGGTCAGCACCCCATGATCGTCTAGTAACCGCTTGGAGAACTTTAATATGCATATCAGAAGAATTACGTAACAGTAATATGATGTTTCCAAGATAACAAGCAGTCTAGCATGACACCAAGGTATTTATGGGAGGTACAAAAAGGAATGGCATGAGAATTGAATACAAGTGGCTCAGAATTAAACCTACGCTTAGAGGTAAAAAACATTGCACAGCATTTGGAGGTGAAAAGTTGAGGAACATGGAAAGTAAGCTATGTAATGACTTGCTCCATTAGCTGATATATATGGTGACGACACACATCAACATTACTATGCGAATAATAAAGAACTATATCATCAGCATAAAAGAGAATGCGAGCTTTTTGTGTAACCAATTGTTCAAGATTACTCATATACAGGGCGAAAAGCAGACCACTTAAAATATCTCCCTAAGGAACACCGACAGATGATAGACGACAAGGAAGAGAAGAACAAGCGGATTTAAGTGGAAGTTTCCGATACATAAGCAAATTACGCAAGATGGGGAGAAAATGAGCAGGAAAACCTTTCTGTGTGAGATTAGTCCAGAGAAGATGAAGTGGTATGGAGTCAAAGACTCCTCTTATGTCCAAAAAAATAGCAATAAGAAAATCCTTACGAATTTGCTCTAATAAGATATCTATAATTAAAATATTAATAGCAACTTGAGCACAACGACCTTTTTTTTTGCTAGTTGCTTTACGTCGCACCGACACAGATCGGTCTTATGGCGACGATGGGGCAGGAAAGGGCTAGGAGTGGGAAGGAAGCGGCCGTGGCCTTAATTAAGGTACAGCCCCAGCATTTGCCTGGTGTGAAAATGGGAAACCACGGAAAACCATTTTCAGGGCTGCCGACAGTGGGGTTCGAACCTACTATCTCCCGAATACTGGATACTGGCCGCACTTACAACGACCTTTAAAGTAGGCGAATTGATATTTGGGAACCAAATTATAATATTCAAGAGACCACAGGAGTCGTTGAAGGAGAATTTTTAAAAACGTCTTGCGGATACACGAACCAAGGACAATCCCTCGAAAGCTGTTAGCGTCAGTGTGAAGTTGACAAGGTTTGGGATAGGCACCAAAGAAATTCATTCCAAGAGTTAGGAACAGAAGTAGTGAGAAGTATATTATTATAGAGAGCTAATAAAGCTTGTTTAGCACGTAGAGGGAGGATCCGGAGCATATCGTATGATATATAATCAGGGCCTGGGGATGAACTCTTTGCGTTACACAAGGTGGCCTCAAGTTCAGAAAGGTGTATAGGTTGGAGTAATACAGAAAAGCGGGAAGAGCATGGAGACAGGGGGATAGTAAAGTCGGGCAATCAGCCTAGCCTAAGCCAGTAAGAAGGACAGGCGTGTCGTGTGGCGTGCGCCTGTTGAGTGGAGTGGAGTAGGAGTGGGGAAGCGGTAGGGTCAAGTGAACGGCAAGGGGATAGATAGGATGAGCTGGGTAGACGTAGAAGTTATGAGGAAAGTGGTAAAAGAGGTAGTACAGGAGTTATGTCCGTTTGAGCAATTAAAAAAGATGCTTCAGGAGCAAGTCCAGGAGCACGAAAAGACGAGACAGTGGATCCACGTTTACATGAAAAATACGAAGGCAATGATGAAAGACAGCGAGAAAGAACTGGTGTCACTAAGGCAGAAAATAAAAAATATGGAAAAGGAGCTGGTAAACCTAAAGAAGGAAATAGCAGTCTGCAGACAGGAGCGTAAGAAGAGATCCATATTTATTTACGGGGTGGAGGAAGAAAAGGCAGAATCTAAAGTGAAGATTATTTACAAACTGGTAGATGTCATACAAAATAAAATGAAAATTAATTTCAATGAGGTCGATATAGACAATATGGCGAGAGTTGGCAAGGTGGAAAGGCACAGGCCCATAAAAGTGTCGCTGCTATCTTCATTGATGGAAGAGAAGAGAGTATGAATTTCAAAATTCTTAAGAAGCATTTAGTAAAAGCAAAAATTCAGGTGTTGAGAGCGTATATTAGTGGCCAGATACTTGTGGTGAGCGACAGGAATTGGACCCGAAAGTAGACAGTATCGAAACTGAAATTAATGGATGAGAGTTTGAGGCAAGAAGAAACTAGCAGGGCTGAGAGTTCGAGGCAAGAAGAAACTAGCAGGGCTGGTGTGCATATTATCAAGGGATGAGCACCGAGCAGAAGGGGTTCCTGGGAAGCGATCGTAAAAAGAGCTGAGGAAAGAGTAAATGAAAGGAGGATGGAAGAAGTAAGGAAATTAATGAACGAACTAGTGACGGAGGTCAGCGTTAGAGAAGAAAGCAGGATGCAGGAAGAGAAGATGGAAGAAGAAGCACATGGGATGACAAGTGGACATAATCAGAGCGAAGATAATGGTTTGAGGGAGGAAGCAGAGGTAAGAAGTGCCGTGGCTGAAGGGAGAAGCATGAGTTTGAAGGAGTTATGGAGTAAAAAGGGAAAAATGGAAGGAGTAATTACGAGTAATAAAAAGACAAATAACAGTAGTAAGTAACCTGGTTTCCTTAAATGGTATTGGTGATAAGAGAGGTAGCGAAGTTTAGATGGTATTTATTCAAGTGATGGTGTCTGTATGTGTATTGTAATGGTTAAAGTAAATATGGCCTGGTTTAGGGAGGTTGGAAGAATGTGTGGGTCGGTAAATATGTAATGGTGTATTGTGTGATGGATGAAGGTTAAGAGAGGCAGCGAGGTGATAAGGTGTTTTTAAGTGTATTGTAATTGGGTGGAGTTCGATGATGGATGATAAGAGAGGTAGCGAAGTTTATATTATTGTAATTGTAAAATAAATGAGGACTGGAATTGAAGTGTTAAGTATGAAAGGTGACGATGATGGATGGATGATAAGAGAGGTAGCGAAGTTTAAATGGTATTGGTGATAAGAGAGGTAGCGAACTTTAGATGGCATTTATTCAAGTGATGGTGTCTGTATGTGTATTGTAATGGTTAAAGTAAATGTGGCCTGGAATAGAACTGTTAAGGGAGGTTGGAAGAATGTGTGGGTCGGTAAACATGTAATGATGGTTAGATTCAAGTGGCGGTGTCTGCATGTGTATTGTATGATGGATGAAGGATAAGAGAGGTAGCGAGAGATAAGGTGTTTTTAAGTGTATTGTAATTGTATGGTATTTATTCAAGTGATAGTGTCTTTAGGTATAAGATGGATGAATTGGGGAGTTCGATAGATGGACGATAAGAGAGGTAGCGAAGTTTAGATGGTATTCATTCAAGTAAAGGTTCCATAGAAGTTCAGAGGATGCAATGATGTTTAGATGTTGGATCAGAGTTTAGATGGATGGCTGATAAGAGAGGTAGCGAATTTTAGATGACATTTACACAAGTAATGGTGCCTGTATGTGTAGTGTAATTATTTATGAGTTTGGAGACGAGCAGGAACTGATAAGTAGTGCACTGATAAAGTTGCAACGTGAGCAGAATACGTAGTAGCAGAATGTGAGTGCAACGGAAGTATGGAATCAGCAACCCCGAGGGAGTCAAGTAGAGGAAATATAGGAGGAATGGAATGTGCAAAGGTTTGCGTGTATACTCAGCAGGGGCATGAAGGTTTGTGACATTCATAATACCTCTTAAATTGCATATTCTGGGAAGACAATAGAAATATTCAGGAGAGAAGTTGGACGTGACATGAAGAGGCCAAGGATGGCTATCGTGGTGACCTCCATTTGGGGGGTCACGTTTCCGGAGTATCCGAGGGATTCGTGCCATGTCCAAGGAATGCCATTATTTTATTGCGTGTATTATTTTCTTTACTTTTTATGTACAGTACATGGAGTGTGAATTTTGGCTTAGACTGGACATTTTTTTCTCTTTTAAAGAATCAAAGGGGTATTGTTACTGCAGATCTGGAGAAAAATAATAATAAATACATTATACTTCCCACTATTAAAGTCGGGCACGACATAATCACGAGTGAGTGGAGAAAGATAGATAGGAGCTGTGGAGGGGTGACAGGGGGTGGAATGTATTGAGAAGCTCGGGTAAGTGAACGAATTGCACTCCATAATTGAGAAGACGAAGTATGAGCGTTTAGAGAGGAAATAAAGAATCGCCATGCAGCACGGCGTTTAGAAAGAAAAACTCGTCTAGCGGAAGCAATATGTTGTTTAAGACGGAAATAATGATGGGGGGCTAATGTTTTCCTATATATTCGAAATAAGCGGCGTCGTTCAAGAACAAGACTGAGTCCCACCATCGTAAATAGGAAGAGGGACGAGCAGAGTGAGAAGAAAGAGGTTTATAGGGATGGTAAAGATCAAGATAATCTATATATATATATATAAAATAACTTGCCCTGACTGACTGACTGACTGACTGACTGACTGACGGATTCATCATCGCCGAACAAAAACTGCTGAACATAAAGAAATGAAGTTTTGGGGATATATTCATATTAAGATGAAGGTGCTCGTTAAGAGAGGATTTTTGGTTATTCCGTCGCTAAGGGGGTGAAAAGGGGGTGAAATTTTAAAATGAGTGTATCTATATCTCAAAACTTTAAAAGTTTACAGATGTAAAAATTGGTATTTTGAATCTTCTTTAAAATTAAGGAAACACGTATTTTTTGTTTTTCGAAAATCCCAATACGAGGGGTGAAAAGGGGTGAAAAATTGGTTGAATGCCTAAATGGGGATACTTATATCTCAGAAACTGAAAATATTACAGACCTCAAAATTGGTGTTTGCGATTACCTTTAAAAATAAAGAAACACGTATTTTTGTTTTTCGAAAATCCAATTAATGGGGGGTGAAAAGGGGGTGAATTTTTAAAATGAGTGTATCTATATCTCAAAACTTTAAAAGTTTATAGATGTAAAAAATTGGAATTTAGAATCTTCTTTTAAAATAAAGAAACATGTATATTTTTGTTTTCGGAAAATCCCAATAGGAAGGGTAGAAAAGGGTGAAAAGTGGTTGAATGCCTTTAGTATGGATACTTATATCTCAGAAACAAGATATTACAGACCTGAAAATTGGTGTTTGGGATCTCTTAAAAATAAAGAAACGCGTATATTTTTGTTTTTAGAAAATCCAAATAATGGGGGGGTTGAAAAATGGGGTGAATTTTTAAAATGAGTGTATCTATATCTCAAAATTTTAAAGTTTATAGACGTAAATATTGGTATTTAGAATCTCCTTTAAAAATACGTGTTTATTTAATGTTTTCGGAAAATCCCAATAGGAAGGGTTGAAAAGGGTTAAAATGGGTTGAATGCCTTTAATGCGGCTACTTATATTTCAGAACCTGAAGGTATTACAGACCTGGAAATTGGTATTTGGGATCTACTTTAAAAATAAAGAAACAGGTATTTTTCATTTTTGGAATATCCAAATAATGGGGGGGGGGGGTGAATAGGGAGTGAATTTTTAAAATGAGTGTATCTATATCTTAAAACTTTAAAAGTTTACAGATGTAAAAATTGGTATTTAGAATCTCCTTTAAAAATCAAGAAACATGTATATTTTGTTTTCGGAAAATCCCAATAGGAGGGGTGAAAAAGGGGTTGAATGCCTTTAATGAGGATACTCATATCTCAGAAACTGAAGATATTACAGACCTGAAAATTGGTATTTGTGATCTCCTTTAAAAGAAACGTTTTTTTGGAAAATCCAAATAGTGGGTGGAAGGGGTGGATTTTTAATATAAGTGCATCTATATCAAAAACTTTAAAAGTTTGCACATGTAAAAATTTATATTTAGAGTCTCCTTTAAAAATAAAGGAAAACGTATTTCTTTGTTTTCTGTAAAACCCAATAGGAGGGGGTGTAGAAGGGTGAATAATGGGTTGAATGCCTTTAATGAGGATACATATATCTCAGAAAGTGAAGATATTACAGAACTGAAAATTTGTATATGGGATCTCCTTTAAAAATAATGGTACACATATTTTTTGTTTTTGGAAAATCCACTTAATGGCGATTAAACATGAGTGACAATTTGGGGAGAATTTTTTGAAAGACTATATCTACAGAATATCTGAGAAACGTAGAATGTTACTGACGTAAAAAGTGGTATTTGGAATCTCCTATAAATGTAAAGAAACATAGGTGATTTGTTTCTGGAAACTCCTCTTAAGGGGAACTAAAACGGGGGTGAAATTTTAAAATAAGAATTTATACAGTATATCTAAAAAACTTAACATGTTACAGAAGTGAAAGATGGTACTTTTTATCTTTATTAAAAACTAGCGAATGTACCCGTGCTTCGCTACGGTATTCTACATTGTATTCGAATATCGAAGTAAATAGTGTACATGCAGTAAATAAGATTGTTTTAAAATTGCATGTCTCTTGGCGTTATCCGAGAAAGAGCATGGGAGGTCCCCGTGCGTTGTTTCCAATGTAAAGTGTTTGTTACGGATTTGTGATATAACGGCAGGCTAACTTGCCTACTGCCATTCACAATCGAGTTGGGACGTTCGGGGAGTTTTCGTTAAAATGGCAGCCCCCTTTCCTACTTCCAGACAGATTACAGTTGAGGAGTTTTTATTATAATGGCAGGCAATTACCGTACTATCACTCGAAATTGAGTTGTGCAGGCTAAGCCCATTTTCCTACTGCCAGCCAGCTTACTGCCAGTCACACCAAGGGGTGAGTTTCCATCAAAATAGCAGGCCACTTTGCCTAATGCCAGTCACATTTTAGTTGAGGACATTTCTTTATAATGGCGGGCACCCTTGCCTACTGCCAAACACAATCGGGTAGGGGAGTTTTATACAAAACTGCATGCTCACTTGCCTGCTGCAAGTCAAATCGAGAAGTGAACTATTCATTACAATTTTAGGCCTTCCTTACTAATGACAGTTACACAGGAGTTGGAGAAGGAACCCTTTCCTACTGACAGACAAAGTCGGTGTGGGGAGTACTGATTACAATAGCAGACCCACCCTTTCTCGATCGCTACAAATCGATATCAGTGAATATATATAGATCGGCATACGAAAGTATATGCGTGTTTACAATATTGAAGACCTTCATTTACAGATTAACTGCTACTACACGTACGTCATATCGACAAAGGATTATACCATAAAACACGCCGGAGTTAGTGGCCTAAATGGCTGGTCGTATGATATGTGGTCTATTCTTGGGTCAGATTGCGTTAGAAACGTGGAACAGGGTAAAGTTTTTGTAAGATTATCTCACATTACATTACTTCTCGGATAATTATGTGACAATTACGTACATAGCATTTGGCTCATATATGGCTACTGGGTGGGCCAATTTTCGTGAAGAGTTTGATGATTCTGTATTTCATATAAGTAATTGAAAGTATGAATTATGCATGTGAAAATTCCAAATTGACTTAACATCGATTAATAGAGAAAAATCAAACGTAAAAGGGATACAGATACTTCAAAAAGTCATAAGACCAAGGTTGTAGATCATTCCAAATTGAACGGAGATTGTGCAATCCGTTATGTGATAGGAATTTCCGAAGGTGTGCACCATCATTAAAATTGCCTGCATATTTCGATATTCTTCGGGGATAAAAAGTGAAAAATTTAATGATCTTTGTAGTTTTCCGTTCATTACAGGCCAAAACGTATAATTTTGTCAAATTTCAATTATCTTCTTTTTCTTCTGGCAGATTATGCCGCAATCTGGATTTTGGGCGAGACGGGCAAAAATTAGGTCTTTCAGGAAACTAAACCAACAAATTATGCAGATGGTCATTATTGCCCATTAAACGGAAAGCTGTACGAAAATTTCACCAAACTAATCAGTGTAGAGGCACACAGTCGTTACGATTTGATTTATATAGATAAGGGATCTGATCCATGTAAAACACCTTTTGGGCTATGTCTGCTGGACTTAACCTGCAAAACTGACCATTCTGGATATCTCCCTTATTAATCCTCCTGACGATAAAATGCACATGAAAAAAAGGTTTAGAGGTGGACTTCCATCACGTTTGTTCGATTTCCAGTCAGGTTGGTCTTGTTCTGTATATATTGTGGAAGAGTAAAATCACCATTTCGGTTCCCTATAAACCGCCAGTCCATTCCGGAACATGAAATATCATTTACGTTTAAAACCTACCTTTGGACAGGTGGATGCTAAATATAAATTTTGGTTCGAATGTCTTCAGTAGTTTTCAAGTTGTAAGGAATACGCTTTACACGCACCCGCTCGTGAGTTAAGTCCGATGGGACTTGTACAGAAAAACGGTCCGTTAATGAAATCTCCCTTATTAATCCTCGTATCGAAATGATGCACATGAGAAAAAAGGTTTAGAAATTAATTTCTACCAAGGTAGGTAGATTTCCTTTAAGTTTGGTTGTGTATATTTTGTGGAAGTGCAAAATCACTGTTTCGGTTTCGTATAAACCCCCAGTCAGTTCAGGGATTTAGAAACAATATTTGCCCTAAAACCTATCAAGGACAGGTGTATTCTAAATACGAATCTTGGTGGAAATACATCCAGTAGTTTCTAGCACTCGCGTACATACCGCGTAATTAAGGAAGAACATAATACAGTTAAGAAAGTTGAAAGTAATAGAAAATGGATTATAACTGAGGACAGCCGGATAACGACAAATATGTAAATGCCAAGTGAATGTATTGGAAAATCAAATGCCCCGTCAATAAATTATGCTAGTGTGAGTTACGGATATAATAAAGCGGTAACAGAGGAGAAATTTCGGTTCAGTGATTCTTAGGTAAACAAATAATAAGAAGATGACTAATGGTGTTATTACTTAATCTATTCGAGGACGGTTATAACATCCAACGATATTCCGTCAATATCCCGCAGATAGCCCGATTGACGCCTCTCTTGCCTTCTACCCAAGGAACAACCGCGAATTTAAAAGCATGATGAGGAAAATGCAATACGTAACTTCCCTGCTTGCATGCAGTCAGAGACGTTACCATGGTAACCTGTAGGTTCGTTGTCGGTCTGTCGGTCACTCAATGTAGAGCATGATACCAGCGGAAAATTGTAAATTTCTCCGTCATGTGAAGAGTAAGGTAAATTATGAACAAAACGAAAGTTGTTTATAATGAAGAGACGTTTCACGTACGGTAAACGAAGTTTACAGAAAATCAATAGTATAAGAGAAAATGGAGGAAATGCAACCTTCCCTGGGATGAGTATACTCTAAATATGAAGTTTGGTTGAGATCTAGCCAGCCGTTTCGAAGTGATGGTGGAAAAACCATTCAGATTTTTCTATAAACCCCCCGTCTATTCAAAAGATTTTAAAATGATATGCATATCAAAACCTTCCCCGGGATGAGTGTACTCTAAATATGAAGTTTGGTTGCGATCTATCCAGCCGTTTCGACGTGATGGTGGAAAACCATTCTGGTTTTCCTATAAACCCCCCGTGTGTTATAAGATTTTAAAATGACATGCATATCAAAACCTTCCCCGGGATGAGTATACTCTAAATATGAATTTGGTTGAGATCTATCCAGCCGTTTCGACGTGATGGTGGAAAAACCATTCTGGTTTTCCTGTAAACCCCCCGTGTATTCAAAGATTTTAAAACTATATGCATATCGAAACCTTCCCCCGGATGAGTATACTCTAAATTTGAAGTTTGGTTGCGATCTATCCAGCCGTTTCGACGTGATGGTGGAACGGACAAACAGACAGACAGACAGACAGACAGACAGACAGACAGACACGTAATGTAAAAACCACCGATTCGGTCTTGAGTTGACCTATAACGGATAAATATCTGAAAAATTGGCAAAACAATATAAATTACAGACAGCGGACTCTCTAAAATTTTATTTATATAGATAAAGAAACGTGTATTTTCAGTTTTCGGAAATACCACTTGGGTGCAGGGGGTCGGGGTAAAAGTGACTGAAAATGGTGTTGAATTCTTTTAATTAGGATACCGTTAACTCAAAAATGAAGATGTTAAGACGTGAAATTAGATATTTGGAATCTGCTTTATAAGTAAAGAAACACGTATTCTTGGAAAATCCAATGAAGGGGAGGGGGTGAAAGAATTGAAAAATTAATTGACTTAGTTGTATGAGAATACTTACATCTAATAACAACTAAAGTTGTTAGGGCCTACAGACATGAATATTTTATTTGGATCTCCTTTAAAAACAAAGAAGAACACGTTTTTTCTTGGGGGGGGGGGGAATCATCTTGGGAGCCCCGGGAGTGAAACTGAATTCCTTTCATGAGGACACATAAATCAAAAACTGAAGAAGTTAGAGTCGTGATAATTGGTATTTAGAAGATCCTTTCCTATTAAAGAAACAAGTATATTTTGCCGGAAAATTCACTAAGGGTAAGGGGGAGAGTGTGAAAGTGAGAAAAGTGAATTATTTTTATCTCAAAACTGAAGGTAATAGACGTGAACTTTGGTGTTTGGAATCTACTTTAAACATAAAGAAAGACACCTTCTTTTATCTTTTTTGGTGGGGGGGGGGGCGGTGTAAATAAACTTAACGGCTGTGGGGTGTAAAAGAGGTGAGACAAATTGAGTTTACTGTTCATAATGTATTTATAAGGAGCCTCCGTTGCTCAGGCGGCAGCGCGCCGGCCTCTCACTGCTGGGTTCCGTGGTTCAAATCCCGGTGACTCCATGTGAAATTCGTGCTGGACTAAACGGAGGCGCGAAAGGTTTTTCTCCGAATACTCCGGTTGTCCCTGTCAACATTCATTCCAGGAACACTGTGCAGTATAATTTCATTTCATTTGTCATTCATTAATCATTACCACAGGAGTGCGACAGGTTTCAGCAGCCGACACAATTCCTATTGTCGCCGCTAGATGGGGCTTTATTCATTCCATTCCTCACCCTGTCGAATGACTGGAAACAGGCTGTAGATTTTCGATGTACTTATTCTGATCATAAACAGATCATTTTTAATCTTTCCTGGGTTCGTTTTCAAGAGCCATCTTTTCCTTCGGAGAACGTTCTTAGATTACAGTAGATTATCCTGGCATATAAATAAAAGTTTAAACACATTTGAAATAAATGATAGGAATGAGATTGACCGTCCAATTGTTCACCCCTATAATAAGGTCAATAATGCATGGAAGTATGTCATTCGTATCGCCAGAAATCCCGCACATTTGCCTACGCGCGACAATGGTGCTGGTCACATTGTCAACAATGACAATGACAATGGCAGCAGATGTAATTTACCGCCAAGTAGCGGTCTTGCATCTTGCTGTGGGGTCCAGAACATCAATAATAATAATAATAATAATAATAATAATAATAATAATAATAATAATAATAAATGTTCTGGACCATCATCAAATGTGCGAACCGCGCTGGAAACGGGTACTGGACGGGTAACGACTAAGAATGCAGTCCGGCCGCGGGTTCAGTACCGCCAAGGCACTCAAGACGACACCACGCCGGATCTCCTGAAGGATTTGATCCATATTAAAAATGCTTATAGGAAAGGATGGCAAAGACTTAGGTACCCAACTGACCGGGTAGAATACCTGGACCTAGCCCGGGAAGTACGAAATCGATTGCTGCAAAAAAGATTGAAAATGGGAGGAACGTTGCCGTAATCTGTCAGAAAACGAGTCAGATCGCGAATTTTGGCGGAATCTCGCAAATTTCATCGGATTATATATCCAAAACAATAAGCATTCAATTATAAATTTCAGTATAATTCCGTAGCGAAGGACGGGTACCTTGCTAGACTTGTATAAATTGAAAGAGAGTAGAAAAGGACACAGTAGTATCCGAGATAAGCTCAATACGATGGGTAGCATAAGAAATAAAAGATACTCTATCAAAGTGACGGAGGGAGCGACCATTACTAATACATATAGGAGTGGAAGAAGAACTAGGAAACCTGCCAAGACCATACGTAAGAACAATAGGTAAATGATCGCTAGAATGTGTATCAGAAAGGCGATGCCAAGTTACAACCGAAGCCATTGCAGGACGACATAATGATAAATCCACAGCACTTGGAGAAGAGCCGGGGGAAGTGAGACGCATGGGAGAACCATCGTTTAAAATGACGAAGTCGTGCGATTGAGAAGCAGTGAGGAAATAAGAACCCAGGGAAGTATCTCTACTGCTTCCCCACATAGAATGATGAATATTAAGAGGAGAAGTTCGTTATGAGAAGAAAGTTGCTGCAAGAATCGACACCATTGATTATGAGAAATAGAAAGATCTGGAGGGCAGTAAAGGTTAATAATTAAAAAGCGATTATATGAGATACCGACAAAAAATATGGTGTATACAATAGGAGATATGAATGCGTTGATAGGATAAACTATGATGAATAAATAAAGCAACACCGCCGAAACCATCACCATCACAACGCTCAACATTAAAGCCATTTAAATACAACTCAGAGGATGGGGAAAACCAAGTCTCCTGTAATGCTATAGTGTAAGGGTAAATATCGTTTACCAAAAATTGTAACTCATACCGTTTAGAAGGAATACTCCTAGCATTCCACTGCAGGATTCGTTGCATCTAAAGAGAACATAGTGTGCACACAGTCACGAAGCTGATAAAGTGTATGTGCAACATGTGGCTGGTACCCAAATAATTGAATAAGTTGTTGAAGTAGTTGATGAATACCACTTTGGAGATGAACCTTTTGGCGTAGCACAGGGAAACTAGATAATTGAGAAAGAGTTGAAGGTAAACGAGAATTACGGGACGTAGACGGAATAGGGAACGGGGAGGATGAAGATGAAGTGGATGGAAAGACCGAGGTATGTGAAGACACTGGAGTGAGTCTGATGAGATTAAGATACCCAGACTTAACAAAACCATGTGTTGGAATGGGACGGGACTGCTTCAGATCTACCTGAGTAAATTTACGTTTCCTGGGGGTTTCCACAAGTGAAGAGGAACTAGTAGAAGGAAGAGGTGGAAAATGATGGGTATTATTGGACATGTCAAATTGGGTCGAGGGTATTCTAGCAGACGCCTCAGAAAAAGATTTTCTGTACACATAAGCTTTTTTAGGGCAGTTTGCTGTTGATGAGTAGGGCAGGTTGATGAGCCAGTATAATGTTTCTGATGACAGTGAACACATCGGCGAATATTTTCCTGACACTCAGATGTAAGGTGGTGTAACGCACAATGCCCACACGGGGTGATCGGTTTTTGATCGTGTGTCCATATCGCTGACATTTTGAACATATAATCGGAGAGAATATGAAAGGGTGAACTTCTAAATGCACTTGAAACAAAGAGACGTATTGAGGAAGAGTCTGAGAGCGAAAAAAAATCTTAACTCTTCCAGTAGGAACGTAGGTCACTCCACTGGGCTCCACAACCTTACGGTTAAGCCGCTTGACCGATTTGACCCGAACATCAGATTTGAGGTATTTAAGAATGTCAGAATCAGAAACGTTCTTTTCCACACCACGTATAAGTCCAACACGAAATATATTGGAATTGGGAATATATGCTTTCAAAGAGTGAGTTGAAAGTGTTGAATGACGTAGAAAGGAATTAGCTTGGATCGCGGAACGAAATTCCACCAATAATCTATTTCGTCCTTTGGGTGTTATACCTTTCACAAAAATATCATTATCGTAAAACAATCGCCCAAGCGCTATGGGATGTAGCCCACCAATATTTTTCGACTTAGTTGATTCAACAAAGATAATAAATGGACCAAAATGAGCCTGTTGATAAACTTCCAACTCTTCAGGATGTGGGGAAGGTGGGAGAGGTGGCTGAGAGGCATTAGACTGTTGAGGTTGTAAGGGCTGCTGTAATGAATTCATATTTGAAGTGAGATTAATCAAATCAGTTTGCATCGGCACAGTTTCTTCACGACCAACATTGGCATTGGAGGAGGTATCCGGTGCCACATCTCCTCCACTATCAGTATCCATCGGCAAAGCTCACACAGGCACACACTCGCCAAACGTTCACACACTACTTGTCACTGCAGGCAAACACCAGACTGCAACCAAAGAACGATCCGCACCGTACGAGACACGCGGACGTACTGTGAAGAAGCCAAAGAGGATGTGCAAGAAGCAATGTGTGTAGCGTAACGCAAAGAGAATATGTAATGTAGCGTGTGTACAAATATAATTTTTTATTTACACCCAAAAGGGCACAGTGTGCAGGAGTAGAAACCAAACCACTACAAAGTTCTGTTAGAGAACACGGTCTCTTCGGGCATTCCAGTGCGTGGTAACGACCACAGAACTTCTCATACCATCGACATACACAGTCATGGTTCGGATCGTGAAATCTAGGTACAACACATGCCTTGTGATGGAAGCCATGGACAGCTGCACGGGTCCCTGTATCTCTTAGGTCGAAGCAACTCTGACACCAATTGACTGTTGTCATTGCATCCGTTGCATAGAAATCACTCCAAATTTTTGTCTTCTTTAACTTTAATTTATGTAAGAGCTCTTGATATGCCTTTGTTGATTGTAGTCATTGTATGTCGCAAGTCCTCAATGAAGAAAGGTTCTCGGGTCAGTTCATACACAAGTCTAGAAGGTATGTATTTAGATACACATAGGGCTCTTTTAAGGAAAATTGCTTCCACCCTTTCTATCTCTTTTAGATCTTTCTTTTTCAGGAAGGTCCAAATTGTTTCAATGCCGCAAGTGACAGTTGGAGTAACTTTGAGGCGGAAGAGTTTTAAGGCCGTTTTGATTGACAGTTAACTAAGGTGATCTATGTCATTTATTGCTATGATTGCAGCCAGAGCCATTTCCTTTATGTGAGCTGTAAATGTGGTTCCAGTTGTCTGAAAAGTCATTCCGAGATACTTGAATGTATTGACAATCCTCAAAGGTGAACCTTCGTAGCGTATTATGTCTGATGCTGCTCTTCTTCCTCCCTTTCTAAAAACCATGACTACTGTCTTCTGATCATTAATTTCTAAATTGTTTTCTTTTGATCAATTTGTGAGATTGGTGACTGCTTTTTGAATTTCATCTCGATATGGCGATAAAATTACCATGTCATCAGCGTATAGATACATTTTTGCACTAATCGTAGCAATTGCTTCTGTAACATCACGTGTTATTACATTAAAAAGAAGTGGACTCTGAGGATCCCCTTGAAGGACCCTCACCGTCTGAAGGATTGGATTTGACTGTGCTAAATCATCGCATATTCTCACATAGTTTTCTGATAATATATGTTTAATAAGCTTTGTGTAACAGTTTTTCCCTGTTTTCTCTTCCAGTTTCCGAAGGATCAGGCTCCTGCTTGTGGAGTCAAAGGCTTTGCGGAAATCTATAAACACTGCATAGAGCTTTCCTTTCTGCAACCTGAGTGCTTTTGTATATCTTCAAGCAAGCAATTGATTGCCTGGATTGTTGATATGTCTTTTCTAAATCCGAACTGTGCTTCCGGTATTTTATCATCTACTACATCCCTCAATCGATTTGTCAGTGGTTTTGTAAGAACCATCAGTAATGTGCACTCAAGAGCAATTCCGCGGTAGGTGTTCGGATCACTCAAATCTCCTTTACCCTTGTACATCACTTTTAAGGTTGATTCCCGCATTTGTCTGTTATTCTCCCTTGTTTGAGATATTGAATCATAAGTTCCGTGACAGGTTCTTTTAGGGTTGCCCAAATGTCTTTGACATGTTCGTAGAATATGTTTTCTGGACCTCCTGCTCTCCTAGTCTTACTGTCACGGACGACTTCTTCTAATTCGTCAACTGTGAATAATTCAAATGGTGCTGCATCCCAGTCACTATCTTCAGTCAAGTCTCGGGTTTCCTTTGCTTGTAGTAGTTTAGTGAAATGATCTTCCCAGGTTTCTAGTGGGATCTGCCTCGTATATTTTGGTTGTCTCTGCTCCAGGATTGAAAATGGTTCCTCTTCTGCTTTCTTGATCATATTTTCTTCTGACGTTTTCTGGAATTCTTCCTTTGCATCTTTAATTATTGCTTTAAACTGTTTCCTTCCTTTGGAATATTCTGCAAGTGTTTCTGGTGTTTGAAATTCCAGGGCTTTATGAAGGGCATCTAACGCTTCTCTCCTGGATTTGTAGCAGACATGGTTATGGTTCATGTTTGTGGGTTACTGTAGTCACGTCCTAGTTCGTGAACCATGGGCAACGGCTGAGTGGCCTAGTACGTGGTCCTGAGAGTCGGGATACCAGTTGCTATGGAATGGGAGTGGGCATCTCGGACATATTCTGAGTCGTGGTCCTCCTTGTGCTCAGGCGGCTAGGACTACACAATCCACCGGTGGTCCATAACCCGTTAGAGGAGAGATCCTCACTTGGACTATGTGCAAGTAGGGCAGCATCCTGCTTCATGAATCGACCGAGCTCAGAACATTTTAAGCAAGCCTCGGACCTTTGGGAGTAACGGAGTCCCACTCCCATTTGACAGGCGAGGGACTCCTTGGAAACAACTTGGCGAACGAAATGGAATTCGATGGGGAGCTATCAATATTAATGGGGCTTATGGAAGAAAGAAAGTAGAACTGGCTGAGTCAGCAAAGAGGATGCATCTGGATGTGCTAGGAGTAAGTGATATTCGGGTAAGGGGAGATAACGAGGAAGAGATAGGAGATTATAAAGTGTACTTGACGGGTGTTAGAAAGGGAAGGGCAGAGTCTGGGGTAGGGCTCTTTATCAGGAATACCATTGCACGGAACATAGTTTCTGTTAGGCACGTAAATGAGCGAATGATGTGGGTAGATTTGTCAGTTGGAGGAATTAGGACTAGAATTGTGTCCGTGTATTCACCATGTGAGGGTGCAGATGAGGATGAAGTTGACAAGTTTTATGAAGCATTGAGTGACATCGTAGTCAGGGAAAACAGCAAGGATAGAATCGTGCTAATGGGCGATTTCAATGCGAGAGTTGGGAATAGAACTGAAGGATACGAAAGGGTGATTGGTAAATGTGGGGAAGATATGGAAGCTAATGGGAATGGGAAGCGTTTGCTGGACTTCTGTGCTAGTATGAGTTTAGCTGTTACAAATACATTCTTCAAGCACAAGGCTATTCACCGCTACACATGGGAGGCTACGGGTAGCAGATCCACAATAGACTATATCTTAACAGACTTTGAATTCAGGAAATCTCTTAGGAATGTACGAGTTTTTCACAGATTTTTCGATGATACAGACCACTATCTGATCTGTAGTGAACTAAGTATCTCTATGCCTTTGGTAGAGAAAGTGAAATCTGTCTGCAAACGAATAAGGGTAGAAAATCTCCAGGACGAGGAAATTAGACGGAAGTACATGGATATGATTAGTGAGAAGTTTTGAACAGTAGACAGTAAGCAGGTTCAGGATATAGAAAGTGAATGGGTGGCATATAGGGATGCTGTAGTAGAAACAGCCAGGGAATGCCTTGGAACAACTGTGTGTAAAGACGGGAAAAGGCGAACACCTTGGTGGAATGATGAAGTGAGAGCAGCTTGTAAACGTAAAAAGAAGGCTTATAAGAAATGGCTCCAAACAAGGGCCGAGGCAGATAGGGAGTTGTATGTAGATGAAAGAAACAGAGCGAAACAAATAATTGTTGAATCCAAAAAGAAGTCATGGGAAGATTTTGGTAACAACCTGGAAAGGCTAGGTCAAGCAGCAGGGAAACCTTTCTGGACAGTAATAAAGAATCTTAGGAAGGGAGGGAAAGAGGAAATGAACAGTTTTTTGAGTAATTCAGGTGAACTCATAATAGATCCCAGGGAATCACTGGAGAGGTGGAGGGAATATTTTGAACATCTTCTCAATGTAAAAGGAAATCATCCTGGTGGTGTTGTGAACAGCGAAGCTCAAGGGGAGGAGGAAAATGATGTTGGTGAAATTATGTTTGAGGAAGTGGAAAGGATGGTAAATAAACTCCATTGTCGTAAAGCAGCAGGAATATATGAAATTAGTCCGGAAATGGTGAATTATAGTGGGAAGGCAGGGATGAAATGGCTTCATAGAGTAGTAAAATTAGCGTGGAGTGTTGGTAAGGTACCTTCAGATTGGGCAAAAGCAGTAATTGCCCCTATCTATAAGCAAGGGAACAGGAAGGATTGCAACAACTATCGAGGTATCTCACTGATTAGTATACCAGGCAAAGTATTCACTGGCATCTTGGAAGGGAGGGTGCGATCAGTCGTTGAAAGGATGTTGGATGAAAACCAGTGTGGTTTCAGACCACAGAGAGGCTGTCAGGATCAGATTTTCAGTATGCGCCAGGTAATTGAAAAATGCTACGATAGGAATAGGCAGTTGTGTTTCTGTTTCGTAGATCTAGAGAAAGCATATGGCAGGGTACCGAGGGAAAAGATGTTCGCCATACTGGGGGACTATGGAATTAAAGGCAGATTATTAAAAGCAATCAAAGGCATTTATGTTGACAATTGGGCTTCAGTGAGAATTGATGGCAGAATGAGTTCTTGGTTCAGGGTACTTACAGGGGTTAGACAAGGCTGTAATCTTTCACCTTTGCTGTTTGTAGTTTACATGGATCATCTGCTGAAAGGTATAAAATGGCAGGGAGGGATTCAATTAGGTGGAAATGTAGTAAGCAGTCTGGCCTATGCTGACGACTTGTTCATAATGGCAGATTGTGCCGAAAGCCTACAGTCTAATATCGTGGAACTTGAAAATAGTTGCAATGAGTATGGTATGAAAATTGGCCTCTCGAAGACTAAATTGATGTCAGTAGGTAAGAAATTCAACAGAATTGAATGTCAGATTGGTGATACAAAGCTAGAACAGGTCGATAATTTCAAGTATTTAGGTTGTGTGTTCTCCCATAATGGTAATATAGTAAGTGAGATTGAATCAAGGTGCCGTAAAGCTAATGCAGTGAGCTCGCAGCTGCGATCGACTGTATTCTGTAAGAAGGAAGTCAGCTCCCAGACGAAACTATCTTTACATCGGTCTGTTTTCAGACCAATTTTGCTTTACGGGAGCGAAAGCTGGGTGGACTCAGGATATCTTATTCATAAATTAGAAGTAACAGACATGAAAGTAGCAAGAATGATTGCTGGTACAAACAGGTGGGAACAATGGCAGGAGGGCACTCGGAATGTAGAAATAAAGGCTAATTTAGTAATGAACTCGATGGATGAAGCTGTACGCATAAACCGGCGTCGGTGGTGGGGTCATGTGATGCGAATGGAGGAGGATAGGTTACCTAGGAGAATAATGGACTCTGCTATGGAGGATAAGAGAAGTAGATGTAGACCAAGACGACGATGGTTAGACTCGGTTTCTAACGATTTAATGAGAAGAGGTATAGAACTAAATGAGGCCACAACACTAGTTGCAAATCGAGGATTGTGGCGACGTTAAGTAAATTCACAGAGGCTTGCAGACTGAACGCTGAAAGGCATAACAGTCTATAATGATAATGTATGTATGTATGTATGTATGTATGTATGTATGTATGTATGTATGTATGTATGTGTGTATGGTTAAACCATGGTTTAGACTTCCTTTCTTTGTTATCTCGTTGAACTAACGTTTGCTTAATTATATCTTCTATGTGTTGAAGGGACCCATTTAAGTCACCACTATGTATTTCATTCAAGATCATTGGTACTAATACAGAACAGGCCTCTACTATATTCTCATCGATTTTCCGCAGCGGCAGCTTCTTGTGGTTGGTTTTGATTAACGAATCGAAGTTTCCTGTTATGACAATTTCTACTGGTAGGTTTTTCCTTATTGCTATTTCCTTTAGTACCGATGGCCTCACTTCCTTGGGACCTATCTTATTGCTGAATATAAGATCAATAGTGCTGCTTCCATTTAAGCCTATGTATGTCTTCTCATTTTTCTTGTTTAGTAATGAAAATCCCTCTGTCTCCAGGTAATTTACTACCATCTCCGCTTTTTTGTTTGCAACGTCTGTACGGCAGTTTAGGTCCCCGGCAATTATAAGATGATCTGTATTTCCCAATTTAGAGATATCTAACATCAGTTCGTTTGATGATGTCGTGTTCTTTCCATTCAGGTTGAAAATAGGCGCACATCACGGATAAGGGTGCTGTTTTCATCATTAAAATATTGTCTGTCTTATGCACTAAACTGAAAGGTGACATTCTAGCTGATAATATACATGCTGGCCCTCCCTTTGGTCTCCCAGAGTCACCTTGAGTTGCTAACACGCGGATTGTGTATTTAATATTTATGTGAATTTCTTTCAATGAGAATGTTTCTGTAAGCACCACTATGTCATATTCAAAGAATTTATCGCAAGATAATGCAACAAGTACACTTGCCAACCCTTCTATGTTCCACATTGTGCCATTTCACTGCAATGTAAAGTTACGGACGGAACAAAAATGGAGTCTAAACCTCCGATAATAACGAATATAAACGTCTGGCGATATCATGAACTAAGATGACAACATCTTCATCAGACGCTTGTAAAAGGACTGAGGTGTAGAAGGCAGTGAAAAGGAACAAAGGGGGAGGATTTTTACGAACAATTATTGAAAAAAAAAAACCAAGTTGGAAGAGAACTACATTTCATCTCAATCGCATACGAGAAGCAATATCGTCGACCGTATAAAAGAAGATATCAGTACTAGATTTCTCCACTGGAAACAAGGAGTAGATTTTGTTGACGGCTGCATTGTAGAGTATTGGCAGAAGATATTATTTCGCTCCGCGAAATTTAAATACACCAAAAACCCAAAGATAGAAGTTACAGCAAGCATACTTCACGACAATCTTTTGCTGACGTATTACCCGATACCAACAGTCTTAAATAACCGAAGGAGTAGAACTTCGATCATAATCTTCAGAAGGGATATATAGACACAGTTTGTTCATTTCGAGCATTTCAATCAATTACATTATCCAAGATTACCAGTTGTCTATAACATCAACTCTTCCAAGAAGAACGATCATTCTATATAAGCAAACAATAACCAAACCTAATTCTAAGATGATGATACCAATTAATACTGCATATTATTTTGTTCCAACTACTCAAGCTATGCACAAGATGTTCTAAGAAGATGGAAGGCGAAACTACCCAAATGAGCTCCGTAGGATGACGTCGCCAGCCAAATACATAGGGAAATGAGAGGAGGCGTGTCTGCATGTCCAGTCACCAACTACAGGAGCTGCTGAATGAGATAAGTCCATTTTTTAAAAACTAATGTTTGAATAAGTAATATTTATTTCCGTTGTTATTAAAGTAGTGAAAGGATGCAACTAGTGGATTACGAGTTAGGTTAAAGGTGGTCAGGTAATCTTCACATCCTAAACGTCAAATCCATATGTAGGAAGTCAATCAGTGATACAAAGCCTTCGTTCAAAATACTGTCAATGTAGTGTGAGAAAGGATTGTTTTCTTTAAGGTGTTGGTAAATTGTATATGACGTCAGAGTTGAACTTAGATATGTGTGTGTGATCGTTATGATCAAAGAATGGTGAGATAGAGGCCATCCGTAGGAAGTGCTTGCCAGATGAATACAGGTGATTATGTTAACTCCCGATAAGGTACTCCAGGATAAGTAACATAGTAATCATGGCTGACGGTGGGCGAATGGACTCTGCCATTGGCTGAAGATTAGAGCAATGAAATGTCGTTCCCATAATTTAAGACAGCAAGAAGTTATAGCCAACTTACACGCGATGAAAAGACCTAAGATATTGAGGCAATGGCAAAGAGTAACGAAATGAAATAAATAAACATAACAATATGTCGCTGTCTTGAATTATGGGAGTGACGTTTCATGGGGCAAATCTTCAGGGAATGGCAGAGTCTATTCATGCCACCGCCAGCCATGATTATATAGAAACACCGAAGATTTATAACATAATGTTGAAATAATAAGAAGAAGAAGAAGAAGAAAAGCGGCTTCTAACGTTTGGTTGTTCACAGACCAATGATTTTGTCACTACCGGGAGCTAACCTAGCCAGATGATTTAGTAATAATAATAATAAGAAGAAATGGAGGTTAGAGCAATGATTTAGTCACTAGCCGGACCTAACGTATCAAGAGCAATGTAGGGAGACAGTTATTACGGAATTGCACACTTTAAAGCATAGATTGGGCTGTTCTTACTGATTGCAATAGTGGAACTCATGATTCATTATCAATAAGAAACACAAATAATGGCATGTTGAAATGCTTCAGAGATAGCGGTACACTGTGGTCCAGGGAAAAAATACACACACATAAAGAAGGATATAGAAAAAAGAAACATTTATGGTGACATTGAACGTACCTTAATGGAGAGGAGGGTAGAGATCAGCAGCTGCCAGGAAGAAATTCTCGCACATCAGTGTCCACAACCAGCGACATCCATTTAAATAGTAAGTTGTTGATTACCATAGCAACGAAAAAGTATAACTAAACCTCGCGCGCAATGAGTGCCCAAGAAGAAGAAAGGAAAATAATAATTAAACATCGAATCGCCCGGCCAAGTTGGTACTTCATGCTACGTAGTATTAGGAACTAAGTTTAGTTGTTGGTACGTCATGCTAAAAACTATTTCAAGTTGGTACCACGAACTAATTGAACTGACCTACATCCCCAATGACAAATGAACATTAAACAGCGATTCTGCGCTGGTCAACCTTTACGGGAGTTGTACCTATGTTAATTTGGAGTTATGACAGAACCGAAGCTATAATACAATGAGTAAGTCCACAAGACATGGTAGAAATACGTCGCGTGAGAGTAGGATGATATACATAAGGTAATTGAAATGTGACATTTTGCTTAAAGTATGAGATAGTAATTGATTAAAGAAAGTGATGATATGGGATTGATAATTAAGGATGGTAGTAATTATTGTTTCTTCGTGAGTACGATCATGGTTATGTTGTGGTGGACATAATGTGTTTCTTTTTTAAAGTTGAGCTTTACGGAGTGTTAGTGAATTCAGTGATTCATTTAAGCACTCACCTACGAGTAAGCACAGATTAGGTTGGTATATGATCGGAAAGACACCTGTTTGTTGATAATTATACCTAAAAGCACCAATAGATTCCCAACTAGGAGGATAAGTTTTGAATGTGCTCACACCTTCATGTACACTTTTCAATTCTAAGATTATCCTCATGTGAAATGAACTGTAGGGTTACTTCTTAGGCAATATCTAATAACACTGATGACTGACTGTAGGCATGTGAGTTATGAACTCGCAGTAGAATCTTCACACAAAGTAGACCACGCAAGCCAAATATGTTTTTGATGAAATTAGGATAGTATCCACTGGGAAATATAATGCAATCACATGAGCATTCATTTAGAAACATGAATAAGCTCAAGTTAAGAGTAGTTTACTTAAGATTACAAATACAATGTTGAACCATTTATGTGAAAGCATACATTAATTTAAGACAAAGGGACTTATCAATATTCATGCAGGGAGATCAAGAAGCATAAGCATAAACATAAGCAGTGTTGTTGTTTGAGTCATCAGTCCATAGGCTGGTTTGATGCAGCCCTCCATGCCACCCTATCTGTGCTTTTTCATTTCTACGTAACTATTGCATCCTACATCTGCTCTAATCTGCTTGTCATATTCATACCTTGGTCTACCTCTACTGTTCTTACCACCTACACTTCCTTCAAAATCCAACTGAACAAGTCCTGGGTGTCTTAATATGTGTCCTATCATTCTATCTCTTCTTCTCGTCAAATTTAGCCAAATCGATCTCCTCTCACCAACTCGATTCAGTATCTCTTCATTCGTGATTCGATCTATCCATCTCACCTTCAGCATTTTTCTGTAACACCACATTTCAAAAGCTTCGATTCTCTTTCTTTCTGAAGTAGTTATCGTCCATGCTTCACTTCCATACAATGCCACGCTCCACACGAAAGTCTTCAAAAACATCTTTCTAATTCCGATATCAATGTTTGAAGTGAGCAAATTTCTTTTCTTAAGAAAGCTCTTCCTTGCTTGTGCTAGTCTGCATTTTATGTCCTCCTTACTTCTGCCATCGTTAGTTATTTTACTACCCAAGTAACAATATTCATCTACTTCCTATTTCCTAATTTAATATTTCCTACATCACCTGCCTTCGTTCGACTGCACTCCATTACTTTTGTTTTGGACTTATTTATTTTCATCTTGTACTCCTTACCCAAGACTTCATCCATACCATTCAGCAACTTCTCGAGATCTTCTGCAGTCTCAGATTAAATAACAATATCATCGGCAAATCTCAAGGTTTTGATTTCCTCTCCTTGGACTGTGATTCCCTTTCAAAATTTCTCTTTGATTTCCTTTACTGCCTGTTCTATGTAAACACTGAAAAGGAGAGGGGACAAACTGCAGCCTTGCCTCACTCCTTTCTGGATTGCTTCTTCTTTTTCAAAGCCCTCGATTCTTACCACTGCAGATTTTAAAAAAAATACAGATTGTAGATAGTTCTTCGTTCTCGGTATCTGATCCCTATCATCTTCAGAATCATAAATAGCTTGGTCCAATCAACATTATCGAATGCATTTTCTAGATCTACGAATGCCATGTACGTGGGCTTGTCCTTCTTGATTCGATCCTCTAAGATCAGACGTAAAGTCAGGATTTCTTCATGTGTTCCTACATTTCTTCTGAAGCCAAATTGATCTTCTCCCAACTCAGCTTCAACTTGTTTCTCCATTCTTCTGTAAATAATACGTGTTATAATTTTGCAGGCATGAGATACTAAACTAATGGTGCAGTAGTTTTCACACCTGTCAGCACCGGATTTCTTGGGAATGGGTATAACAACATTCTGCCGAAAATCGGATGGGACTTCCCCTGTCTTATACATCTTGCACACAAAATGAAATAACCTTGCCATGCTGGTTTCTCCAAAGGCAGTCAGTAATTCAGAGGGAATATCATCAATTCCAGGTGCCTTGTTCCTATTTAGGTCACTCACAGCTCTGTCAAACTCTGACATCAAAATTGGGTCTCCCATTTCATCAGCATCAACAGCCTCTTCATGTTCCAGAACCAAAATATCTACATCTTTACCTTGATACAATTGTTGGATATTCTCCTGCCATCTTTCTGCTTTGTCTTCTTTTGCTAGAAGTGGCTTTCCATCTGAGCTCTTAATATTCATGCACCTAGATTTCCTTTCTCCAAAGGTTTCCTTGATTTTCCTGTATGCAGCATCTACCTTTCCCAGGACCATACAGCCTTCGATATCCTTGCACTTCTCCTTCAGCCAGTCTTCCTTAGCTACCTTGCATTTTCTATCCACTTGATTCTTTAATCGCCTGTATTCTTTTCTGCCCTCTTCATTTCTAGCATTCTTGTATTTTCGTCGTTCATCAATCAGGTCTAGTATCTCCTGAGTTATCCACTGATTCTTAGTTGATCTTTTCTTCCTTCCTTCCTAACATTTCTTCAGCAGCCCTACTGACTTCATTTTTCATGACTCTCCACTCTTCCGCTATAGTGTTTCCTTCAGCCTTTTCATTTAGTCCTTGTGCAACATGTTCCTTGAAACAATCCCTCACACTCTTTTCTTTCAACTAGTCTAGATCCCATCTTTTTGCATTCTTTCCTTTCTTCAATTTCTTCAACTTCAGATGGCATTTCATGACCAACATGTTGTGGTCAGAGTCCACGTCTGCTCCTGGGAAAGTTTTGCAATCCAACACCTGGTTTCTGAATCTCTGCCTACGTATTGTATTAAATCTTCTATCTCCTCATATATTCTTTCAATTTCTTCATCATCCGCTGAACTAGTAGGCATATAGACCTGCACTATTGTGGTGGGCATTTGTTTGGTGTCTATCTTGACGACAATAATTCTTTCACTATGCTGGTCGTAGTAGTTTAACCGCTGCCCTATTTTCTTATTCATTATTAAACCAACTCCTGCATTTCCCCTGTTTGATTTTGTGTTGATAATTCGGTAGTCACCTGACCAAAAATCTTGTTCTTCCTGCCAACGTACTTCACTTATACCAACTACATCTAACTTTAGTCTATCCATCTCCCTTTTCAGATTCTCTAACCTACCACAACGATTCAAACTTCTAACAGTCCACGCTCCGACTCGCAGAATGTCAGTATCCATCTTCCTGATGATCTCCCCCTCTCGTGTAGTCCCCACCCGGAGATCCGAATGGGGGACTAGTTTACCTCCGGAATATTTTACCCGGAAGGAAGCCATCATCAGTACATCATTCATACAGAGAGAGCTGCATGTCATCGGGAATTAGTTACGGCTGTAATTTCCCGTTGCTTTCAGCCGTGTAGCAGTATCAACACAGCTAAGCCATGTTGAGTATTATTACAAGGCCGTATCAGTCAATCATCTAGACTGCCGCCCTTGCAACTACCGAAAGGCTCCTACCCCCCTTTCGATAAACCATTCGTTAGTCTGGTCTCTCAACAGATACCCATCCGATATGGTTGCACCTGCGGCTCGACTATCTGCATCATTGGGACACGCAAGCCTCCCCACCGCGGCAAGGTCACATGGTTCGCAGAGGAGGACACATAAGCATTACGTTCCATATAATGTCTATCACCTGTTACTACACCATGAAGACATTTCTTCCCAAGTTAATCTAATTTTGTATTTCTAACACTATGAACTAAAAAGAAAGAGAATTATCTCATTTCAGTAGGTCAACAGAAATATGAACTGAAATAGAACAATTGATTTAAAGGTTTCATACGGTCGAGCAGGAAGACTTTGATTCCAATCCATAAGAATTACAGATACAGAGATTATGTCCTGAATATTTTCGGAACTACCCTCAATCTGCAACTTTGTATATAGTGTAATATACTGTGAATATTGTTTTTCTCGTTAGATGCATCTAATAATTCTAATTTTATAATTCTTATCTAATGATAATGATTTAGTAATTCTAATTCAATAATCCTAATTTAACAATATCCAATTGAACAATTTTATCTTTTTATTTATTTTAAGGATCTTGTGCTAAATTTAATTCTTCACCCAATCTATCTTTCGAGCATTCAATTATTAATTATTTAATGTACTACTGATTCAATACTCTCATCAACGAGTATTTTAATTTGAACGACAATTTTATTCATTGGACATTACTAATGTCAAACGTACTAATTATTTAAGTACTTGTGGTGAACATCATCTAACAGTTTTGCCCGATACCGGCATTTGTTAAATTATTTTCTGACCAGAAAGAAAGATATTATAGGTCAATTGCTTGCGATAGAGGAGTTTTAAGATGGCAAATAGGCAAAGCATCAGATATTCTGAGAGGAGGTCAGGTATTTCAAGAGTTAAAACCTAATCCCGTCGAGAATGAAACTTATATTTAGATGGAGCCTACAATTTTTCGATTATCACTCAAAGGTGAAAGATATGATGTTTATATTATGGAATAAGTTGAGTATATAATAAAATGTGGTATTTTAAAGCATGAATCCTTCTATTAATTTCTTTTTGGGATAGTGACTTAGACTTAAGTACTTATTTCAGGTTAACTTGGTAAGCCATAAGGAATTCTAGTCAGTAGCGTGTAGGAGACGTCCTTCGACGTAGATTAGAGGTTCCTTAAACATAATTTGACGTGCTTTCCTTGTCATTCGGAACTCATAGCAGATGTGTATAATAATCTAATAATCACGAATTAAGTTAGCCTGGATCTTGTGTGTCCTCTCCTGGCCGCAGGGACGGCGCAATATTAAACATTTAACATCAGTTCCTATGTTACATGTCTCTTTGTTCGCGGGGTTCCTTATTGGAGTTTCGTCATGTTTATTATTCCTAGTAAATAGTTTCAATAGTTTCTGAGGTCGACTGCTTCGGATTCCCGTCTTGACCTCCGAAAATTAAACCGCCTTATGATCAATCTTTGGGGCCAAAATTCTTCCTCTTGCGTCTTGGCGTAATGATGAAATGGTATTCCCACCTTGAATGCTTTACTTCTCCCTATTGGTTTCAATTGTTCGCATTCGATTTTATCGTTTATACCATTTCTTTGAAGGAAGCTCGTGACTGTCTCTGCTGTTGTGGTTTCATGTAATCTACCTACGTATAGCCATGCTTTACGTTCTACTGCTTTTAATTCTGCATTTGCTCCTTGTTTCTTGCCTACTACTATTTTGCTACAGTTCCTTCTTCTACGACCCTTTGTAGACCAAGCTCCTTGTCCTCCATCCGCATCTGCCTCTTCTGGGTAGATATCACTATTCTGTGCTTCGATGAGACTAAAATTAGGATCAAATACCTCGTTTGAGTGCTGACAATGAGATGTAGTGTAGATGTGTACCAATCTTAATATCCTTGCAATCGTCACGACCGACTGGATCCCTAGCTGTACACTCTTCGAATTCGAACACGAGGGTTGCGTTCACAAAATATCGCGGAGTAACTAGTAAGGTAAACTCTGAGTAACGGTATTATTCGTGAACGCTTTGGAGTGAATACAGAGTAACAGAATATTTCTGATCAATTAAGGAAGATAATTTGTTTCACCATAACCTCGTTTGCGAGGAATTTAATGAATAATTTTCAAGTGAGTTTATTAATACCAGTATGCTGTACGAGTTGTTACTATTTTGCTAACCGAAATGCGACCTAAAACAGTATCCGTTATTCTTTATCTTGCAGGAAGGATCTGATGATGATGACAACGAATACCAATATATCTGCTCTGCCTTGGTGCACGATAAGCCAATTAGAATTACTCGATATGTAGAATATGTTATCAACAGCTACGATGAAATCGAATTTAAACAATATTTTCGATTGCCGAGATCGGGATTCGAACATCTTCTAAGAGTCATTGGTCCTAAACTTTCGAAATCCAAAATCGCGGAACGAGGAAGACCATTGCAAGATCCACTAAAGCAACTTCTGGCTGTAATTTGGATCTTAGCAACACCTGATTCGTACACATTTGTTGGGGAAAATTTTGACATGGCCAAGTCAACTATTTCCGTCTGTTTTGTGAGAGTTATAAATGTATTGTGTAGTATTTCTCATAGTATAATTAAATGGCATCAGGGTAGTGTAGTGTATTTAAAAAATACAGTGAGTGCGCTAGTAACAACAGCGTGACGACACAGAGATTTATACTCTCTGGAGAGAACAGCAGTTCTTCTCATTGGAACTTTCATTGTAATGAGTAGTTATGCCATGCTGTGCAACAAATTGATTTCCTGATAAAATAATGTTAAGTACTGGATAAGTATATTTAGTAGTGTGTTCAGAACATAACAGTTGGCGACGAGGTGAAAGTATAAATAAGTTTTGCTAATATCCTGCACAGTACTATCAATCGACCACCGAAAATATTTACCGCTGTTTTGACACAATTACGTTACACTCAGAAGAATGGATTCAGAACAATTTGCTAAACTATTAGATGCATTCAACCGACAACAACAAACCCTGGTTACTCAGTTTATAACAACATTCCAAAGAGAATCAGGAAGAGAAATCTCGCATTCAGGTAACTGTTCAAGCATACAACCACTTGAAAATTTTGATTCTAGGAAGGAAAAAATTGCATGCTATATGGAGAGGTTTGAGAATTACGTAGCAATGAAAAATATCACAGATGATGAAGAGAAAGCATAGTTACTATGCGTCTCTATAGGTTCTGTGCATTACAACAGTCTATCTGCATTTCTAGGCCCAGAAAAATCGATCAGAACTCAGTCATTTACAGATCTGGTTAACCTGTTCAGCCAAATGCTTGTTCCCAAGAAAAGTGCCGTTATTTCTCAGCATTATTTTTTAAATGTATATTAGAAAGAGGGACAGTCTATCGCCGATTTTGTCGCAACTTTTCAACGTAATTTAGCTGAGTGCGAATTCACAGTCAAATGCCAATGTCAACGTACCTTCAATTGCGGATGTATTTCTAAGAGCCCAGTTCATAAGAGGTTTACGAGACAATTGGTTACGCGAACAGTTACTGTAATCTAATATCACCACTTTTGATGAAATCCTAGCTAAGGCAACATTATTGGAAACGTCTAGAATCGAAAGTAGGGAATTTACCAGACAAGCCTTTTCATCGGCATCTGAATTCCACAACAGCGATACGTATAAGGTTACTACTGGTTCAGATCACCGATCTCGACGGGATCACAGTTTTCGTTATCGTTCTCCGAGCCCCAGTTATAGCAAGAGTAACCATTCGTTGAGCCCTGACCATCATTGCAACACATGTTCACCGAATCAAAGTATCCGATATGGTGAACGTTCTCTCTCTAGTGGAAGAATTAGACCTGATTTCAGAAGATTAGGAATTGATAACCTCTGTTTCCGATGTGCTAAGCCGAATCATCGTGTATCAGAATGCCCAGTTAGTAGGTATGATATTAGATGTGAATCTTGTGGAAGAGAAGGTCTTCTCGCCAAGGTATGTATCACCAGCCTAATGCAAAATTGCAAATCAAAAGCAGATAGCTCCAGCTCAACTAAATCAATTTCAGTTATCCCATGTGATGCCCAGGATCATTCATACGGTGTGAGTAAAGCAGAACCTACTTTCTCTCTGTCACATGAAGAATTATTTGAAGTTACTCCCGACTCTGATAAATATATAGTTACTGTATCACTAAACAATAAGACACAGTGTTTTGAAGTTGACTCTGGTGCATGTTTTACTCTGCTTCCTGAGATGCATTTAATGAATTGGATCTAGGTTTACCCTTACGACAATATGGAATTGTCTTTCGTTCATATTCAGGCAATATTACCACATCTGTGGGAAAGGTTACAGTCTCAGCTGTATATAAAGGCAAGGAAATCCAAGATGATATATATATTGTCCCTAAGGGCTACTCGGCATTACTTGCAAGATTGTGGATTAGGAGACTTGGTATTGAATTAAAGGAAATACACTGACTGACAGAGCAAATGCAACACCAAGAAGGAGTGGTTCGAAAGGGATGAAAGTTGGGGAAAAACAGAGACGGCACGGACGAATAATTGATGTTTATTTCAAACCGATATGCAGGTTACACAATGCGCACGGCATCGACTCAGTAGGATGTAGGACCACCGCGAGCGGCGATGCACGCAGAAACACGTCGAGGTACAGAGTCAATAAGAGTGCTGATGGTGTCCTGAGGGATGGTTCTCCATTCTCTGTCAACCATTTGCCACAGTTGGTCGTCCGTACGAGGCTGGGGCAGAGTTTGCAAACGGCGTCCAATGAGATCCCACACGTGTTCGATTGGTGAGAGATCCGGAGAGTACGCTGGCCACGGAAGCATCTGTACACCTCGTAGAGCCTGTTGGGAGATGCGAGCAGTGTGTGGGCGGGCATTATCCTGCTGAAACAGAGCATTGGGCAGCCCCTGAAGGTACGGGAGTGCCACCGGCCGCAGCACATGCTGCACGTAGCGGTGGGCATTTAACGTGCCTTGAATACGCACTAGAGGTGACGTGGAATCATACGCAATAGCGCCCCAAACCATGATGCCGCGTTGTCTAGCGGTAGGGCGCTCCACAGTTACTGCCGGATTTGACCTTTCTCCACGCCGACGCCACACTCGTCTGCGGTGACTATCACTGACAGAACAGAAGCGTGACTCATCGGAGAACACGACGTTCCGCCATTCCCTCATCCAAGTCGCTCTAGCCCGGCACCATGCCAGGCGTGCACGTCTATGCTGTGGAGTCAATGGTAGTCTTCTGAGCGGATGCCGGGAGTGCAGGCCTCCTTCAACCAATCGACGGGAAATTGTTCTGGTCGATATTGGAACAGCCAGGGTGTCTTGCACATGCTGAAGAATGGCGGTTGACGTGGCGTGTGGGGCTGCCACCGCTTGGCGGCGGATGCGCCGATCCTTGCGTGCTGACGTCACTCGGGCTGCGCCTGGACCCCTCGCACGTGCCACATGTCCCAGCGCCAACCATCTTCGCCACAGGCGCTGCACCGTGGACACATCCCTATGGGTATCGGCTGCTATTTGACGAAGCGACCAACCTGCCCTTCTCAGCCCGATCACCATACCCCTCGTAAAGTCGTCTGTCTGCTGGAAATGCCTCCGTTGACGGCGGCCTGGCATTCTTAGCTATACACGTGTCCTGTGGCACACGACAACACGTTCTACAATGACTGTCGGCTGAGAAATCACGGTACGAAGTGGGCCATTCGCCAACGCCGTGTCCCATTTATCGTTCGCTACGTGCGCAGCACAGCGGCGCATTTCACATCATGAGCATAACTCAGTGACGTCAGTCTACCCTGCAATTGGCATAAAGTTCTGACCACTCCTTCTTGGTGTTGCATTTGCTCTGTCAGTCAGTGTAGATGCTAGCAAAGAAACTCCACTCATGTCATATCCAGTTAACGCTATTCTTTCAGTTGATGACATAATTAATGAATTTCCTGATGTTTTTGAAGAGAGAATTTGGCGTGTTCCGAAATATGAAGTAAAGTTACAGTTACGTGAAGGAGCTAGACCAGTATTTACACGAGAACGGGATGTTCCCTATGCACTTCGTGAACTAGTTGAAAGAGAGCTGGACTCACTAGAAGCAACTGGGGTCATATCTCCTGTATCATCAAGTGATTGGGGGTCACCGTTGGTAGTCATTCCCAAGCCAGATGGAGGAGTTAGGTTATGTGTTGATTACAAATGTGGTGTAAATGAGAAACTTGTTGCTGCAAATTACCTCATAAGGCGAATTGATAATGTGTTGAACAGCCTACGTGATTCCAAATATTTTTGTAAATTGGACTTGTTCAAAGCATTTCTACACTTGGCAGTAGATTATGAAAGTGCTACAATGCAGACTATATCTACACATCGTGGAACATATAGGATGAATCGTCTAAGTTTCGGAATTAAAAGAGCGCCATCCGAATTTAACCGAATCATTTCACAAATCCTCAGAGGACTTCCAAAAACAGAAGCCTATTTTGATGACTTAATCGTACATGGATCAACTCTGGAGGAGTGCACACACAATTTGCGGTTATGTCTGAAGAGATTATCTGATTTTGATCTGCATATCAACCGAGCTAAGTGTTCTTTCTTTGAAGAGAGAATTGAATATTTGGGCCATGTTATCCAGCATAATACCATTAGTAAGTCCCCAGAAAAAGTTAGAGCTGTTAATGACATGCCTCATCCTACAAACGTTGATGAACTACGCAGATTTTTGGGACTAATCACATACTACTCTGGGTTTATACCAGATTTCTCCACCATGTTATATCCATTACGGCACCTACTCCGCAATGGCCATCGTTACATATGGACTTCGGAATGTGAAACCACATTCCTCAAGTTAAAAGCAGAGTTGTGTAGCGATAGGGTCTTAACGCCCTATGATCCAAAATTACCAATAGTTCTGACGTCAGATGCAAGTCCAACAGGTGTTGCCGCTGTCCTTAGCCATCTAATTGATGGAGAAGAAAGGCCGATTGGGTATGCATCACGATCACTGACTGTATCAGAAAAGAACTATAGCCAACTAGACAGGGAGGCTTTGGCAATTATGTTTGCTGTCAACCACTTTTACGCCTATGTTTTTGGCAGGCACTTCACACTAGTGACTGACAATGAACCTCTAACTCGTATTTTTCAGCAAAACAAAGCTCTACCACAGATGACATCTGCTCGTCTACTACGATATGCTACGTTCTTGTCCGGATTCGATTACACAGTTCAATTTTAGAAGTTTGCAGAGAACCAAAATGTTTACTGTTTATCGCGGGCTTCCCTACAGCAAGTCCATTCTTCAACAGATATCTCTATTGGAGATGAAGTTAACCGGTTATTTACGCACTTAATTTTTTAAATTTCAAGCGAACGAATCACATTTCGCACCAACCATCCAGGATGAAACACGTAAAAACCATGAACTGAGTAAACTTTTTTTGATTTACAGAATGAACGGATGGTTTCAGAATATACTCTGAATGAGGGTGTGCTGTTTAGACAAGATAGAGTTCTTATCCCTTCCAGACAAAAGATCAGGTTTTAAATGAACTTCACGAAACTCATTTGGGCATCATGAAGATGAAACAACTGGCCCGTCGCTTCGTCCATTGGCCTGGAATTGATTGAGACATTGAACGCCTAGTAAAAGGATGTCAAACATGTGCATTGACAAGAGCAAATCCACCAAAATCACCAGTGCATCCATGGGACGAACCAAAAGAGAACTGGGAAAGAGTGCATATTGATTATGCAGGACCTTTTGAGAACTGCAACTTTCTGATTTGTGTGGACGCCAAATCAAAATGGGCAGAAGTGCAAATTTTACGAGACACACCAACAAGTACCTCCACAAGCGCGTTGCTAAACTGTATATTTGCTTCTCATGGATTTCCACCAAGTATTTTCTCAGATAATGCATCCATTTTTCAAAGCGATGAATTTCGCACCTATTGTTCAACAAATGGAATTTTTCAAAAATTCATTGCACCTGGTCACCCAGCCACTAATGGCTTAGCAGAACGACAGGTTCAAATATTGAAGAATCGTCTCCGTTCTGCATCAGATGATAATGTCCCAATATACGAGAAAATACAAAATATTCTGTTTCGATACCGTGCTACACCTCTTGCATGTGGAAAGTCACCAGCAGAGCTATACCTGAACCGAAAAATGAGGATTCGCCTTGATGCCTTCTTCCCTATCCGACCTCAACTTTCATTATCCGCAGCCAAACCAGGACGATCGTTTCAAGTGGGGGAGAGAGTCCAGGTGCGCTTCTTCTGCAATAACAAGTACACTTGGAAATTTGGAAAGGTTGTAAAGAAGTATGGTCAGCGACACTACCTAGTTATTTTGGATGAATCAGGAAGGACACTGAAACGTCATATTAACCAAATGAATGGTACACTGGTTCAACCTAAATCACTTACATTTGAACCAGCCCAGTCATACGCCGTACCTAGAGCTCCAGATTGCCATGTCTCGATTAATTCTGATTTAACAGTATCATCACGCCAATATCCAGCTCTTCCAGTAGAAAATCCATCAACCCCCGATATGGCAGTGACCCCACGACAGAATCCCAATGTTCCAACAAATGTACGTGTCCGTAGATCATCAAGACATACTCGACGGCCTGTGCGGTTTTGTGATTTTGTTTTGTGAACCAACTCAGCCCGACTGTTCTGTGAGAAATGAAGTACCTTTTCAAAATTCCATAGATTATCTGTTCTCCCTCTTTTTTAATTCGTCTATATTCCTTATCTGATAAGTTCACAGCTTCGAAGTTTTTATTTAAAATTCAGTGTATAACACATATCTAAGTGGGGGAGACTATAGTGTATTTAAAAAATACAGTGAGTGCGCTAGTAACAACAGCGTAACGACACAGAGATTTATACTCTCTGGAGAGAAAAGCAGTTCTTCTCAATGGAACTTTCATTGCAATGAATATTTATGCCATGCTGTGCAACAAATGGATTTCCTCATAAAATAATAATAAGTACTGGATAAGTATATTTAGTAGTGTGTTCAGAACAGGTAGTGAGATTCAGGAATCATATGAATATCACCCAAAAATTATCAAACATACCTAATGTCATAGGAGTTATTAATGGCTTATACATTCCAGTTAAAGCCCCAAAGAAAGATCCTGAAGTTTTTGTGAATAGGAAATGTTTTCACGCAGGAACACTTACAAGGAATATGTGTCTCAAGTTTGAAGTTCATCGACTGTTTCGTGGGATACCCGAGCTCAGTCAGTAATGTACGAATTCTTCGCAATTCGGACATTTACGCAAATATTGTGTCGAATAATAATCAATTTTTCTTCAAATGGCGAATTCTTATTGGGTGACAAAGCACATCCTGTATTAAATTGGCTCATTCCACCGTATATTGATAGAGGTAACGTCAATAGAACTGGACAAAATTTCAACCTGACACTTTCCACAACTAGGCAAGGATAGAAAGAACAGTCAACCTTCTGAAAGGTAGATTCAGGAGGTTAAAATATTTGGACATGAATAGGACAGATTTAATTCCTGCAACAGTTCTAGCCGCTTGCGTCTTGCACAACATCTGTATTGACCACGACTCTTTGGTAGAAGAGTACATACGTGAAGAACAGGAACGAAATGATGAGATTGAAATTGAAGATGTTGACCGTTGTCTTCAGTATGTACGAGATGGGAATGAAAAGAGACGAGATTTAGCCCAGCAGCTTTATTTTAATTGAGGAATTTCATTTGGTAAGATATTTCAACTCTAGTTCGACAACTACAATTTTTAGATTACTTCCTTCTCTACTTATTAACGGACATGAACTTCAATTAATAAATGACGCCAAATAAACACACACAAGAAACATGAATAACTAAGAAAATAATTTGTTGTAAATTAACTTTTTTCCAAAAATTAAAATATTAAAGCTTTTCGATTAATTTGTCCATTTTTTTCACTGAAAACCCGTATGGTATCTTCCTGCACCTCGATTAATTCCTTGTGCCTTCTTTCATTTTCATTCTCCCTTTAGGCATTTAATTGTGAAAAATGTAAAAGCACTGAATCTAATTTCGCCTTCTTTTTTGGGAGGCTGTTTGGACGCCTTATTGAGTATTGGATAGTCAGTATTATCCATATTTTCATCGCCGCTGGAATCTAACACTTCGACATTTTTATCAGCAGACAAATTAATGTTAGCACCCCTGCTTGAAGAAGCCAATTCCACAGGAACGACAGTGTGTTTCATCCGAAATAACTCGTGGAAATGATCAAAATAATCGAATTTAAATTTTGAATCTCCAGACTGCATGGATTTCATATTGTCCACTTTAGCATGGTACCTCTTCATAAAGTTTTAAAATTTAAATTCACACTCTTTTGGTGAGAAATTAAATTCTTCTGACATTAACTGAGTGGCAATTTTACTCCACACGACATCATTTCGCACAGCAGAGGATGCGAGCGATTCAGTCTTATTACTGTATCCATCTAACAGTAATAAAACCACATTGTGTGACCAACAACTATGATCTTTAAGGTCTTCAGTTACTTCAGCCGAATTCTCATTCAGAAGGACATCTAAAATAAACAAAGTTACATATACATTCAGCCAGCCCCGTGGTGTAGGGCTAGCGTGCCTGCCACTTACCCGAAGGCCTCGGACTCGATTCCCGGCCAGGTCAGGACCTAAGGGCTGGTTCGAGGTCCACTCAGCCTACGCGATTAGAATTGAGGAGCTATCTGACGGTGAGATAGAGGCCCCGGTCTAGAAAGCCAAGAATAACGGCCGAGAGGATACGCCGTGGTGGCCATACGACACCTCGTAATCTGCAGGCCTTCGGGCTGAGCAGCTGTTGCTTTGTAGGCCAAAGTCCTTCAATGGCTGTAGTGCCATGGTGAACATATACATTTATAAAATAAACCTTACGAATTTGAGGTTAATAAATCAGCTGGTCATTCATGAGTATTCTTATGAAAATGCAATCATGTTATTTCCACCGATTATGAAATTGGTACATACTTTCCCTGTTTTGGACGCAAATATTTCCTTCTTCATTCAGTACATAACGTCCTTCTTTGTCAACAACTAGATAATAATTGGAAGTGGAATTCATTTCCATGTCAGTATTCGTACTTGTGTTTTAAAATTTAAAGTTTTTCACCGCCACCAATGAATGCATCACTGCGCATGTCGAGTTAAATCTACCTACCTATTTACGCAGACTAAAAGGAGTATACTCCGAGTTAACTCGAATTGATTTTCTGAACACCTTGTAGAGTTAACTCTTTGCTTTTGTGAACGGATAGAGTTTACTCGGAGTTGGACAGTAGTATTTTGTGAACGCAAACGTGGGCGAATGATACGGAAAAAGAAGAGGAAGAAGAAGAAGAAGAAGAAGGCCCGATACCCCATCAAACCTGTTCAAACTGTCAGGCGACCCCACACATCAACTATGCGGAGCGCGGACGGACCTGTCGTCGTATTAGACTACTACTAGGTACACTCAGTATATTTATGTGTGTGTTTGTGTGTGTGGGGTGGTGAACACAACGTTCTCTGTGAACGGAAAGAGCATTTGTTTAAGTCTTTCTGACAGTATGAGCAACGGATTGGTGAAAGCAGTTTTATGGTAAGTTATTTATTTCGTTAATAAGTACCATTGCATTTTACATTTTGTCCGCTCTTCAGAAATGCGTTTCTGTATGACTTTGTCGTGTTTTGCAGGCTTTATGTTGTTAATCAATACTTTCAAGTGCCGATAGTTAACATGTTTTTCGTATTCTACGAGTTATTATTTTCTTAGTAATAATTAATTATACATTATTATAAAGGACAAATTTTATATTACTTCAGATAGAGCAGACAATGGCCGGTAGAAAAAGGTCATGGACTTGGGACTACTTTGAAGAATTTCCAGACAAACGAGTAAAATGCACGCGATATTATAAAATATTAAAAAAACTATAGTAACAATACATCGACTATGATAAGACACTTAAAAAATCATAATCTCCGTCCGTAATCGAATGACACCATTCCAAATGAGGGGAGACACCTTCACATAAAACGACATCGACATATGCAGGTAAAATATCCTTAATAGGCTCCATTTTGTTTTCATGAATATCACAGTGGACGTCCACTCGCATTAGAAAGGTGAAAGGCCGATCTGCTAGTGTAAGTCCCGCACCCACTACTACATCGTCCCTCTGGACGCCATTCGATTGTGAAGTCCAGCAGCACAACGACAAACATACTGGTACTGCAACTTCCGATGCAATTATAGAGTTTCCGAAGTATATGGGCGAGGTACTTCTGCCGCGTTCCGCGAACCCTCTGGACTATTGGCAGAAGAATGAAGGAAGGTACCCAAGTCTGGCGCTACTGGCAAAAAGTATCTCAGCGTGGCTACGTCTGTACCAGGAGAGATAATATTTTCGAAGACAGGACTGATGCTAAACAAACAAAGGAATAGACTCTCTGGGAGTATGGTAGACAAAACATTTTTTCTGAACACGAATGATGTGTAACATTATTGCCTTATTTTCACTAATTTTCTTATATTATAGTTCAACTTACTGTTACCCTGGATGCTTCTATGTCTTTTCTTTCATCCTGGAAGCTCAGCTTCACACTCGAACAGACCTTTTGGCAGAACTTGGAGCTATGGTGTTCTACATCCAGTCTATCACCCACCTGGCTGTGCGGTTATATGCATAAGCAGATAACATACGAAATAGAAATTCGAAGTGTTTAAACAATAATAATAATAATAATAATAATAATAATAATAATAATAATAATAATAATAATAATAATAATAAATTATTCCCCCCGCCCACCATCCCTGATGCGCCTCTGACTTCTGGCCAGGATGTAATAGTGTCGAGGATACTAACAAGATTATGTTCCCGCAAACGGTACAAATTACTCGCATATGTACAAATACTGTTGCCGCTACGTTGTACGAAGAACTTGTTGTGACGCGTCGTCTTTGTACTGTACGTTCAAATGATGTTCTGGAGGCAGTTTGTATATTTTGGGGAGGAATTTGCAACGAATCGTCGCACATACACAGATTTTGGCTGTCTCTAAATTGCAGATACAGTTTGAAGGGATTATTTTTATTTATTTATTGACTTGTGGCGTGGCTCAGGCTATGAAGCCTGCTGTTATGCCAAACCATCTCATATGTACTACATTGTACAAACTACAGAGTATTAGGATTTCTAGTTACATATAATTAATTATAACATTAAACTTAAATAATAGTTATAAACAAAAGGAAAATTTCTGAGAGTTACTTTTTTTAAAAAAACATTAAATACTAATTTCTTAAGTCTATGTACCATTTATAACATGTTTTTTTAAATACATATCTACTATGTATGCCTCTAATTACAGCCGGAAGGGAATTCCAAGAGCGTATGGTTTCAGGTATGAATGAGTTGCCGTACCCGGTCATGCGGTAAATTGGGAAGCTCAGCAGGGAAGAGGTTTCTGACCTTGTAGGTATGCTGTTGGGAGATGACAAGTATTTAAGATCCATTCTCAGATAACTTGGTGTGTCTGTACGGAGAATGTTGTGAACAAGCGAAACAGAGTGAAGGTTTCTTCTCTCCGCCAAATATAACCACGACAGCTGTTCAAGACAAGGTGATATATGGCAATACCTGGGCATATTTAATACAAAACGGATGCATGTATTATAAGCCCGCTGAAGTTTAGTGTTAAGTGTGGTGTTTGGGTTGTTGTATATTACGTCACCATAATCGAAGATGGGTAGAATTAAGCTTTGAATAAGTAATTTTCTCGTATTTAGAGGGAGGAGATCCCGTAAACGTTTAAGAGAGTGCAAAGAAAAAAATACTCGTTGGCATATTTTCGTCGTGTGCTCCGTCCAGTTTAAGTACTTGTCAAAAATGAGGCCAAGGTTTTTTACTGTTTCGTTTATTTGTATTGGTGTTGCGTGGAATAGGATTGGGGGAATCTTAACACTTTTCAGTTTGGTATGATTACTTTTGGATCCAATTATGATTGCTTGCGATTTGAATGGATTGACTTTAAGAGAATTATTTTTAGTCCAGTCTTTTATATTTTCCAGGTCATCGTTTAGTTTGTCAATGTCTAGTTGGATGTCTTTCGGGTTTGTTTGTATATAAAGTTGAATATCGTCTGCGAAGAAATGGTATTTACACGTTTTTATATGTTCTGGTAGGTCATTTAAGTACAGTGAAAATAGCAGTGGCGCTAGAACACTGCCCTGAACTACGCCAACTTCAGTTTGTTGCCAGTGTGACACTTTCGTACCTGCTGAAACGCACTGCTGCCGCCCAATTAAATAAGAGTGCAGCCACGTCAGTGCGCTTGAAGAAAATTTTTGTGCTTGTAGTTTAGCTAATAATATTTCTCTGTCTACACAGTCAAATGCTTTACTTAGGTCTAAAAGTACAAGGATAGTCATTTGTCCGTTGTCCATGCCTGCTTGAATGTCATTTGTAACTTTTAGTAGTGCTGTGGTTGTGCTGTGGTTAGGTCTAAATCCTGACTGGTATTTGTCGAGTAAATTGTGTTTGTTAATGTAATTTGTTATCTGCTTGTGAACGACCTTTTCTAATATTTTACTAAGACAAGGAAGTATGCAAATTGGTCGAAAGTCTTCGGGTTTTGTTGGATTATCGATTTTTCTTATCGGTCGAATTATGGCACTTTTCCATATATTGGGAAAGATTCCTGTCATGAGTGAGGTATTTATTATGTGTGTAATTGTTGGGAGAACAATTTCAGTGAGTCTTTTAATTAATGTCAAATTTATTCCGTCACATCCTGTAGCCTCTGACTTTATTTCATGAATTGCGTCTCTGGCGTCATTAAGAGTAGATATAGAAGGCCATGAACAACGATCTTACTTGATATCATATGTGGTGTTTAATAATGCTGATCACGAAAATTATGACTTCCGTAATGCCATTTAATCAAAATTAGGGTGCAAGAATATGTTCTACGTAAGTAGTAGTGTTGTCTGTCTTGTGCGATCTTCCTGTTAAGAGATTCTTCATTTAATTGTGAAGTTAAATTAGTGCCAAGGTCAACAGCCATCTTTATTTTATTGCTTGGCATTGATTACACATTGTTCTTCTCGAGGCAGACTAACTTAAACGTTACCAAATCTTGGAAGTTATAACGCACTACCATCTGGCGGAATTCGCATTAGTTACATCTGACATCATCATATGGAGTGGGTATATCTACCCGTTTGTATATTCTACGTACCTCGTATACATTATATTTTCAATGTTTTTCTTTTCAATATTAGCACGTCCAATCTATCTTATATTCTCAAAATTATCATTGATCCAGCGCTAAGAATACTTACAGCTCCGATATCTACCTTAATAACTGTATGAAAAACAAAATAATATTCATCTCTTGCCACGTTCAAATAAATATAATGAATTAAATTGCCCAACGTTGATTCACAGTCTGGTGACGAAATTCCACGTTCTATCTGTAATAAATGTTGTAAGTCTACGTTAGGAGTAAATATTCACATAGGAAAAGCTCACCCTGAGAAAAGGAGAAATAAACTCTCAACACAATATGCTAATACCGGTAACATGAATGTTGAGGAAAGCTTACTGTTGACAGAAGACACCCCAGTGGTCGCTGATCATGAAAATGAAAATATTAATCCTATGAAAAATTGGGAGGATAGGATTTCAAACATTATGCAAAACGGTGATGCTAATCAGCTGGAATCTTTTACTTCTGAGGTTATGCAGTTCTTTGCTGATCAGGTAAATGAATTACCTGACCCTCAACATCCTGCTGTTAGATTTTACAAAAGTAGAAAATTACAAAATAATCGTAAATATGACCATAAAACCTCTAGTAACCCACAGCGGTGGTCTAAAAGGCAACGAGAGAAAACAGAGAGCGTTATGCCTACGAGGTAGCCCAATATCATTTCTATAATCAGAGGCGGAAAATTGCTCGCAAAATTTTGAACAAAACTAATAAGGCCCATTCTTGTAAAATCGCAATAACTACGATTTCGGATCATTTTGAAAAGACTTTTGGTACCGAAAATAACAATTCTCCTCTTTTTATTATGGAAAAAAGCAATGACTTACCTGCTGATATTAATATTTCAGTAGATGATGTCCATAAAGCATTATACAACATTAAAGTTGACACCTCACCAGGCCCAGATCATATTACAGTTCGTGTATTAAGGCACCTCAAGGCTACAAAATTTCTGACGTTACTCATCAACACGATGCTTCATTTTTCCTACGTACCTACAAAACTCAAAATGGCCAGAACAATTTTAATACATAAGGGTGGAGACATAAATGATATTAAAGAATGGAGACCTATAACCATATATTCGGTGATTAGGAGAATAACTGAACGAGTACTAGATATGAGACTGCGTTCATATGTCACACTAAGTCCTCACCAGCGTGGCTTCGTGCCATTACCTGGAACTCATGTCAACGCTTCCCTCGTGAATGGTTGCCTCCAAGATGCGAAACGCAACAAAAAGGATTGTTGCATCATTTTTTTAGATGTCACAAAAGCATTTGACTCTATCGGACATGAACATATCAAACGATCTCTTCGACAATCTGAAATTCCTCCTAACTTATGTAGATTAATTAAAGCATTTCTTACAAAGAACACAATTTAAGTAGAAGCTGATAATAAGAAATCAAAACCCATCGAAATTAAGTGTGGCGTAGCTCAAGGGTCCCCTATCTCACCACTGCTGTTCAATTTAGCAATCAATACTGTAATACAAAATCTCACCGACCATGACATATGCCAACGTTATGGCTATACTTTATCTGATGATCTACCGCCGTTATCCTCATTTGCTTTCGCAGATGACCTAGTCATACTCAGCAAAACTGAAAATGATGCTACTACCGTGTTAAATTTAGCTGAAAGCAGCTTTGCAGAAATTGGTTTACATATCCATCCTCATAAAAGCAAGTCTATAATCCTGAAGAAAGGAAAATTAACTGAAGGAAACGTCACTACACTTGAGGGATCAACAATCCCATCGATAAAAACACACAATGAACGAATCAAGTATTTAGGAATTGACTTCAACAGTGAAATTTCTCTTGACAAACATAAACTAATAAGCACAATAACTTCTGACTTAAATAATCTGGTAAAAACAAAGCTTCTAAAACCAGAGCAAAAGATCAAGATTATTAACGAGTTTGTTTGGCCGGGTTTGATCTATCCTCTACAATGTGCCCCTCTGACACAACTATCAAACACTTTTCTTAAAGATCTGGACAAAATTATAAGAAGTTCCGTAAAAGAAATAATGATGCTGCCAGATGATACTCCAAATTCGATGCTGTATAGTGCAAGGAAGGTCAGAGGGATGGGATTAATTTGCGCAGAATGGGAAGCCAATATACAGCATTACAATATATGTAATCGCTTACTCCATGTTCAGGACGTACATCTACCATACGTAAGGAAGTTACCTGAAGAACAAGATATGGCACTCCACAGACTTGACATAAAAAAAGAAAGTCTTCCTTCAAAGACTGACGGAAGAAAACTACGTGAAATTATGAGAAATCGATTCTTTCAGTCGTGGTGCCAGCTACCACGTAAAGGAAAAGGAGTAGTGTTATATTCAGACTGCCCGAAAGCAAACTCCTGGATGACTCGTAAATCACCTCTGTCCTCTTCTGAATACATAAACGCAGTGAAGATGACATGCAACCTCACCGCAGTCAGGTCGGTTCCCGGTAGGTCATTCAACACAACTCGTTGCCGCCAAAATGGCTGCAACGAGACAGAAACCCTTGGACATGTGTTGGGATTCTGTCGGAGTACTGAGCTAATGCGCAACCATCGCCACCATCGTGTAAGAACGTCGATTGCTCGAGGCTTGAGACAGCGTGGATGGGAGGTGCACGAGGAGGTTCACTGCATCTCTACTGATGACTCTAATCGGAGGGCGGACATCGTAGCCATCAACAGAGAGGACATGAAAGCGATGGTCTTAGATCCCACCATTCGCTTTGAAAGAGACTTTAATCAGGCTCGGGATGTGGACCTAGAAAAGCAAGCTATTTATGTTCCGTGCTTGCCTTACCTTTCATCTAAGTATAAAATACCTATTGATCGGTGGATTGTCACAGGCCTGCTTTTCGGAGCAAGAGGCACCCTCCCTAGTCAGACATCGAACTTCCTACAAAATTTGAAAGTTCCATTCTGCGAGTTAGAAAAAATAGTAATACAGATACTGAGGGACTCGCTGCAAATCATTCATTTCCACCTATACCTGAGAACGTGAGTTACATTCCTCCCTCACTAACCGTGGAAAAAAGAAGATAACAGCATTAACGTTTAAATGTTCATCTTTTGATATTTTTAAACCATTGAAATTGAAAATGTATTCCGGATCCAAATGGTCACCCTCATTGGAGGACGGATGATTTATTTCTTTAATAAATCTCTCCCTCTGTGAAAAATAAAATTCTTCTCCATCGTGTTTTGTTTTCGTATGTAGTCTGTCGATTGTTTCCCTTTTAGTTCGTTCGTCTGTATGTGAATTTTGTGAGCAGAAAAATTGATTTAATTCGTCTAATGGCAAGTCAGTGTTGTTTTCGTCGGTTTTACTTTTTGTCAAACCAATGTTCCGAAGAATTTTCCAAACATTGCCAGAACTGTTATTTTTTAGGATTTCATGTGTGTGGCGTATCTTAGCATTCCTGATGGTCTGAGTTGTTGTGTTACGCAATTTTTTGTACTTTTCGAAATTTTCTGCGGTTGGATTTTTTCTATAATATTTGTAAGCTGCATTTCTTTCCTCCATTTTTAACCTTATGTCTTGCGTCAGCCAAGGTGATGGTTTTCGTTTCACTCGTGCAGTCCGTATGGGGGCGTGTTTGTCATACAGTCCTAAAAGTAGTTTGTTAAACAAGGTTATTTTATCGTTAATGTCTTGTACGAGTTGTATGTTGTGCCACGGTGTTTTGAGTGCGTCCTCAATGAACGCCTCTTCGTTTAGGCTTTTGAAGTCTCGATAGGAATTTAATTTAGGCTCATACTTGGGACATTTCAGTGAGTAAGTTGCGTAAATAAAGTCATGTTGGGAAAGTCCGGGAGCTGGCTGTTTTCCGTAAGTCTGTATTCTATCAGTATTGTTTGTAATAATTAAATCCAGTAGTGTATGGGAAGTAGCTGTGTGGTGTGTAGGATTTAGGGGAAGGATCGTCATATTGAGTGAGGTAAGCATGCTTTTGAGTTGTCTAGATTCAGCAGAGTCACATTTTATCATGTCAGAATTAAAGTCGCCCATTAAAATAGCATGCTCATACCTGGGTAATAGGTCCTGTAGTGCTTCCTCCAGGTCTTCGATATATCTCGTCTTCGGTGCACGATACACAACACCCAGTAAACACTTAACACTGCGAATTTGTAATTCAATAAATCGGAACTCCGGCCCGTTGTGAAATTCACTTGGTGTTTTGAGTAATTCTTTGAATTTCATATCTATGCGCAGATATATCCCTACGCCTCCCCCACCTTTTCCTACTCTATCGTTTCTTATCAGCGCATAACCCTCCATATTTACTAGTGAAGACGGCATACTTGGTTTCAACCACGACTCTGATATTAATATGGCATGGAAGTTGTTGTTAGAGAATATGTCTGAGAATTCAGTGAAATGGGAAAGAAGGCTCTGTGTGTTCACGTGGCCCACCTGCGGAGAGCTTGGAGGTACAGGAGGAATGTTGCTGGGGCAGCCAGCAGTGGTTTGGGAAGGGGTGGTTGTAGTTTGACCGGTCTGCGTTTGGACAGGGGAGGTTTGCAGGCTGTAATTAGAGACATTTGTTTCCTTTAACCTAAGAAAAGCCAACTTGACAGTTTCTAAATGCTAACTGAACTAGTTTCCTGGAATTTAGTTAAGCCTAATCTAAGTTATCAATTAAATTTAACATATATTTACAAATCTAGGTATTTTCCTATTCAATTACAGTTATCGCCTAGTTTTAGCTTAGGCTCATGATTAACTAATGTTGTTTAGTTCTTGACGATTTGTGACCCGAATTTTCCTGTCACCTCGTTTCACTATCACTGTCCCGTCCTTCGACCACGTATTTTTTACGCCGTACTTTGAAATTTGAAATGGGATTATAAGCTCAAAATATACAGAAGTGCACAGCAAACACAGGACGAGGTAGTGTTGCCCATCTCAGTAATCTAACACAGCCTTCTTGAGGTTTCTGGCTGATAACAAGCAGGCCGCTATGTCGCCGCGTCCCCAAAAGCTCGAGCAAAGCTCGAACCTTTTCGAACTATGATGTCATTTTTTCGAGCAGCTCGAGCCGGGCTCAAGCACATCCCTACTGGCACAGTTCACTTGGATAATGGTAGGTATCTCTCTTGCAGATATTGTAGTGGAAACCATGGACCGAAAAGCGAGTTATGGTGTGCCTCAGTTCACAGTTAGCCGTTATCCATTCCCTGTTGATCATCGCGTCTGTGGAGAAGAAAATCTAGCCATATATCATCCCTTTTGTTCTGAAGTTCCTGTAGTAGGCTCTGGTATGCTCCTGACGTGGGCAATGATAATTAAAGCCTTAGATCTTTAATATAGACGGGTTCTCTAACGAGCAGGTGAACCAAGCTTGATGGGGTAAACTTAGAAATTCTCAATACCTTTTTCAGAAATCTAGCTTTTACATTTACAATTTATTTGATGTCTTACTTTTACAGTTGGTCCCAGATTAGCGTCAGGTCTTTCGCTTAAATAATTTCCACGCGGTTTTCAATGAAATTTGTTCAAGGCAGATGTGGCAATTGCCACATGAAGTAATTAATACCTATACCTATAAAGTAGTTAATACCTATTGTAAAAGCTTAATTTTGTGTGTTTGTGATCCATTTAGTGCTATTTATATAGTGGTGTTTAGTGCTTGTTGGTGGAAATTGAGAGTAGTGAAATTTATTTAAATTTTATAACAAGTAATTCAGTTGGTCTTCAGTAAATTACGTTTTCTAGGTTATAAAGGCTGGTTAGGTGTACCTTGTTTCGAATATAGGTTTAGGAAAAAATTCAGGTAATGACATTAAATTTTAAAAATATTTGTAAATATCTGTAGGTTCGTTGGAAAAATACTTACAAAGGCAGGTTATCATCAGGAATAGTACCGTAACTTCCGTAGCAACTTTCCCGGTATTTCGTATAGATATCCGTTCAAACTATCGATAAGGTAATAATTTACTAAATTAAAAATCACGACACGCCTGTAAACTTCGATTTAAAAAGAAGTTAAAGAGATTACACAGTAATTTCACTGGATAATTACGACACGTCACAGTTTTTGGATTGTTGACGATTGCTGACACCGACGAGATCAAAGAGTACGGGCTACATGCACAGGGTAGTTGTGTAAACAAACACAAAATAAGCTGATTACCTTATTCCGATAATTTGTAGCCTAAGGTCCCGGCATACTTTGTACCATCCTTCATACATGGATTAAAAGTTAATAATTAAATTCCTATAGGGCCTATCGTAATAATATTGCAGTTCAAGCCCCCGATGTAGTTTTGACAGAAATTATTGTAGATAACCTCTCATTTTTCGACGTTTAAGGACACTTACATTCTCCGTCCCACATAGTAGGGAAAATAATAGTAATCCACCAGCAGTAAAATTCATATAACCACATTTCAGTTTAGAATTATAGTGCAGGTACGGTATATTTAGATGGTACAGTATCTTACCTGCTATATTCGTGTGTATCTTTGTGTGTGTATCTATTAGATCATAGAACTAATAATAATCTGTCCTATCATTTTCTTGCTAGTTGCGTTAGGTCACACCGACACAGATAGTTCTTATTGCGACGATGGGATAGGAAAGGGCTAGGAGTTGGAAGGAAGCGGCCGTGGCTTTATTTAAGGTACAGCCCCAGCATTTGCCTGGTGTGAAATGGGAAACCACAGAAAACCATCTTCAGGGCTGCCGACAGTGGGATTCGAACCCACTATCTTCCGGTTGCAAGCTCACAGCCGCGTGCCTCTAACCGCACGGCCAACTCACCCGGTCCTAGCATTTAGCTTTGTTGGTAATCTTTGAGTACAGTAGTTCGTGCAAATTTCAAACTTGCAATTTCAATTTCTCTTGTGTTTTGTAGTGACATTCGGTACCGGTTTTGTAATCAGGATACGTCTGAACGTAGTTTAAAATTATTGTAAAGTACTGTACAGTAGTATACGAGTATTGTCTTATTAGACATTCGCATGCTTATTTTATTATTGTAAAATTTTGTAAAATTATTGTGAAATTATTGTGTAGTATAGTAGAGGTATCTGTACAAACTCTCTTACTAAAATTCTGCTGTTGTAATTAGGAGAGGCTTACTGCAGTATAGATATGTGTAATTTTTGTATATTCCTTTCGGTATTCATTAATTAACTGTAGTTCTTATCTGTTAGGGTGATGTAGGATAAAAATAGCGTACGTCTAAGTAGTATTATAGTGTAGTAGTATATTAATTACCTAATTGCCGTGCGATTTTTGAGTACTATCCTGGACAATATTTCTTTTCGTTAACTTTTTGCACAAAGCAGGTTATTTTACTTTTCCTTTTCTTTCCATTTTGTCCTAAAGAATGGATAACGAGTGCAAGTGTAGGAACTGTGGGTGTGGTGAGGCATTGAGGGGTATGAGTGAGGATTAGGAGAGTTTGAGGGAGATAATTATGGTTCTCACAGAAGACAGAAATAAAGTTAGGCCTCCCTCAAACAATGTACAGGTTACAGCAGGTGCCCAAGAGGGATGGGAAGGGGAGGGGGACTGTAGAAGACAGGTGGTCTAATGTTCTAAGGGGAAGGAGATAGCAGGCTAAGAGCTCCATTCAGGATCAGAATTCAGGACAGGTGTCTCTGAGAAATCGGTACGAGCCACTCCAGGTATAGCAAGAGAGGGAAGATGAGATGTGGGGAAGTAGGAGGAAGTGGAAAAGGTAGAAAAGGAAAATGTAGAGTAGAGAATAGGAAAAGACAGGTGGAACTGAGTCATGGGAGGAAGAAAAGGGAGGAGGAGGTAACTTCTGCAGCTATCAGGAAAGATAGGGCTGACCAGGGGGTGAGGGTTCAAAGGAGTTGGGTAGGGTTGAGGCTCTGGTCATGGGGGATTCCATCGTTAGACACGTAGGGAAATTGTGTGGAAGAAACGGAACCAGGGTAGAGTGTTATCCAGGAATTAGGTTGAGGCGGATGCTGAGAAATGTAGAAGAGAAGGAGAAGGTTGGTACCAACAACGTAAGGCAAGCTAATATAGTACCAATATATTTGGGGATGTGTCGGATCTGGTAAATGCAGCACGGGTGAAGTTTAAGAAAGCGGAGATTGTTATCAGTGGAATACTGTGTAGGAGGGATACTGACTGGAGGGTGATTGGGGATTTGAATGAGACTATGGAGTGGGTATGTGGGAAACTGGGAGTGAAATTTCTGGACCCTAATGCGTGGATAGGAAATAGGGATCTGCGCTCAGATGGCCTTCACTTAAACCGCAGTGTTACGTATACTTAGGAAATTTGTTTAGAAGGGTAATAGGGAGGTAACATTCGGGGAAACGGGGTTTTCTAGGGAGCGGTGATGAGGGTACAGAGATCTGGAAGTCAAGTAGGGATGACATAAAAATGTTAGTGTTGAACTGTAGAAGTATTGTAAAGAAAGGAATAGAATTGAGTAATTTAATAGATACATATGTACCAGATATTGTTATAGGAGTTGAATCATGGCTGAGAAATGGAATAATGGATGCAGAAATTTTCGCATGGAACTGGAGTGTGTATCGTAGAGATAGGACAGGGATGGTGGGAGGGGAAGTATTCATTCTAGTGAAAGAAGAATTTGTAAGCTACGAAAAAGTTGAAGATGGGAAACATGAAATTCTAGGTGTAAGGCTCATTTCTAAAGATAATAGGCAACTTGATGTCTTTGGAGGTACAGACCAAGAAAGGGTAGCGCAGACATGGATTCAGAATTATTTCATAAGATAATCAGCTATGTGGGAAACGACATGGAAAGGAATGTGTTTGTAGCAGGGGATATTGATTTACCAAATGTCAATGGGGAAGGAAATGCAAACGACAGAAAGCATGGCGAAGAAATGACAAACAAGCTAATATGGGAAGGACAGCTGATTCAGAAAGTGACGGAACCAACTAGAGGGAAAATATCCTGGTCTCGGTGCTGATAAAACCAGATGAGCTCTACAGAAAAACTGAAGTAGTATATGGAGTTAGTGATCGCGAAGCTGTTTCGTCGTAGTTAAAAATAAATGTGATAGAAAAGAAGCTTTTAAAAGTAGGACTATTAGGCAGTACCAGATGACTGATAAAGCAGGCATGAGGCAGTTTTTAAAAAGTAATTATGATCGGTGGGAAACGGAAAAAAGAATGTAAACAGACTCTGGGAGTAGTATAATTGGACAGTTCGGTGGCCACCACCTCCTCCGGGCTCCCAGGGCTCCCTCCACAACCCGCGGGAAATTTGAATTTTGGCGGGAAATTTGAATTTTGGCGCGAGATTTGAATTTGTAAACAAAGCCACGTGCTTTTTGACAGCTGTCATCGACAACAACGCATCGCTAACCTCACTGCTGCCATCTTGATGGGCCTAAACCTCAGTAGTGCCAACTTAACCTAACTAGCGCGAGGTAAACAAAGCCACGTGTTTTTTGACAGCCACGTGCTTTTTGACAGACAACAACGCATCGCTAACCTCAGTACTGCCATCTTGACGGGCCTAAACCTCAGTAGTACCAACTTAACCTAACTAGCGTGTGGTAAACAAAGCCACGTGCTTTTTGACAGCCACATGCTTTTTTGACAGCTGTCATCCGCCATCTTTAAACCACAGAGCACTGTGCTGCCCTCTTTATCGTAGTAGATGTAAATTCGTCACCTGTCATCGGCAGTGCTGCCATCTTGGCGGGCCTAAACCTTAGTGCTACCAACTTAACCTCATAGCCTGAGATAAACAAATCCACGTGCTTTTCTGACAGCTGTCATCCGCCATCTTTAATTCATAGAGCACAGTGCTGCCCTCTTTAGCTACTTACCTGTGAAATGTGGTGGCGGTAAATTCCACGTGCTTTACAAACCTATATGCTTTTCTGACAGCTGTCATCCGCCATCTTTAATCCAGAGAGAACAGTGCTGCTATCTTTAGTTGAAATGTGGTGGCGGCAAATTCTACGTGCTCTTGTTTGGAAACAAATCAACATGCTTTTTTGACAGCTGTAAACCGCCATCTTTAATCACCGTGCTGCCCTCTTTAGGTACTTACCTTTGAAATGTGGTTGCGGTAAAATCCACGTGCTTTACAAACCTATATGCTTTTCTGACAGCTGTCATCCGCCATCTTTAATCCGGAGAGAACAGTGCTGCAATCTTTAGTTGAAATGTGGTGGCGGCAAATTCCACGTGCTCTTGTTTGGAAACAAATCAACATGCTTTTTTGACAGCTGTCAACCGTCATCTTTAATCAACAGAGCACCGTGCCGCACTCTAGCGTCAGCTGTCATCCGCCCAGCAATTCTCTTTCTATATAATAATTTCGTGTGGCTATTTCTAGCTAAGTGCAGTCTAAAAAAATAAATCCTAGTCTTGTTACACCAGGAAGTGTAACTGGCTAAATCCCGGTCTTTCAGCGTCAGGAAGGGCAACCGGCCATACCGTGAAACAATAGTGTATGATGTAAGAGGCTAGATACTGCTTTTTAAAATCTAAGAAGAGCATCTAGATGTAAAACCCCGATTCTCGTGTTAGAAAGGGCAACTAGTTGTAAAACAGATTCTTAATCCCAGTTCTTTGACGTCAGGAAGGGCAACCGGTCGAAAACAATAGTGTATGATGTAAGAGGCTAGATACTGCCAGTTTTGCGTCAGGAAGTGCAACTAGTCTTAAAACAAATTCTTGCGAATTAAAATCTTAGTTTTGCGTCAGGAAGGGCATCCGGCTGTAAAACAATAGTTCGTGATACAGCGATTTAAAATCTAAGAAGTGCATCTAGCTGTAAAACCCCGATTCTCATGTTAAAAAGAGCATCTAGTTGTAAAACAGATTCTTACTCCGAGTTCTTTGACGTCAGGAAGGGCAACCGGTCGAAAACAATAGTGTATGATGTAAGAGGCTAGATACTGCCAGTTTCGCGTCAGGAAGGACAACTAGTCTTAAAACAAATTCTTGCGATTTAAAATCTTAGTTTTGCGTCAGGAAGGGCATCCTGCTGTAAAACAATAGTTCGTGATACAGCGATTTAAAATCTTAGTTCCAGCACTAAGAAGAGCATCTAGCTGTAAATCCCCGATTCTCGTGTTAGAAAGGGTAACTAGTTGTAAAACAGATTCTTAATTCCAGTTCTTTGACGTCAGGAAGGGCAACCGGTCGAAAACAATAGTGTATGATGTAAGAGGCTAGATACTGCCAGTTTTGCGTCAGGAAGGGCAACTAGTCTTAAAACAAATTCTTGCGATTTAAAATCTTAGTTTTGCGTCAGGAAGGGCATCCGGCTGTAAAACAATAGTTCATGATTCAGCGATTTAAAATCTAAGAAGTGAATCTAGCTGTAAAACCCCGATTTTCGTGTTAGAAAGGGCAAGTAGTTGTAAAACAGATTCTTAATCCGAGTTCTTTGACGTCAGGAAGGGCAACCGGTCGAAAACAATAGTGTATGATGTAAGAGGCTAGATACTGCCAGTTTTGCGTCAGGAAGGGCAACTAGTCTTAAAACAAATTCTTGCGATTTAAAATCTGTAAAACATATTTTTATTCCCAAGAGAATCGAACCCGAGACTGCCGGGTGAGAGGCAAGCACACTAAACCAAACTGTAGGCTATGGGTTACATTTTTTTGTTCTACAGTCTTTGAAGTTGTATCGGCGCAGTCAAGCAGATGTGTGTGTAAACATTATGCTAGAGGTGTGTACTTACGTTACGCTGTCTTACATCACAATTCACTGTACATATTGTAGGGAGAGGTACGCTGAGAGCGTAGTACGGCAAGTTTAAACTTGTACATACAAGAATTGCATCGAGAAGTACGCAAACATCACTAGGGTAAAATGATTCGAGATAAAACTTGTACATACAAGATGTAAATAAATAATGTAGAATTAGCATATTCTTTTATTTTAGATTAGGTATTACCTTCCTCCCGCTCCTTATTTGCAAGATAGAGTTTTTGTTTATTACTCAAAGAAGAAAAGCAAGAAAGAAGGTGTTGAGCAGATTCGTAAGTATGTTATTGTCTAGCTCATGTTGAGAAGAGAATCCTTTTTCTTTTTCTAAACAGTGTTTGATTGCAATACAGTGTTCAACAACATCGAACTATAAACGGTAGTATGTGTTCAAGTCTAAACTTGCAATACTCTTGCTTTTGCAATGCACGTTCGATAGAGATGTAGCTTGATAGAGGTAGAAGAGCAGTTAGTAAGTATGTTGAGAAGATATTTTGTTTTTCTTTCTAAACAGTGCTCGATTCTAGTTATACAATGCAGTGTTCAACAACATCGAACACTAGTATGCAGTTCAAGTTGTAATAAGTTTTGAACAGTAGTATGTGTGTGTTCAAGTCTAAACATGCATCACTGAGGGTATGCGAGCGGATGACAGCTAACGAAATTGCCCCGCATGAGGGCAGCACGGTGCTCCGTTCATTAAAGATGGCGGATGACAGCTAACGAAATTGCCGGGTTGTTTCCAAACAAGAGCGCGTACAATTTACCACCACCACATTTCAAAGGTAAGTAGATAAAGAGGGCAGCACGGTGATTAAAGATGGTGGATGACAGCTGTCAAAAAAGCATGTTGATTTGTTTCCAAACAAGAGCACGTGGAATTTGCCGCCACCACATTTCAACTAAAGATTGCAGCACTGTTCTCTCCGGATTAAATATGGCGGATGACAGCTGTCAGAAAAGCATATAGGTTTGTAAAGCACGTGGAATTTACCGCCACCACATTTCAAAGGTAAGTAGCTAAAGAGGGCAGCACGGTGCTCAAAGATGGCTGCTGTCAAAAAGCATTTTTCAAATTATCCGCCACCACATTTCAAAGGTAAGTAGTTAAAGAGGGCAGCACTGTGCTCTATGGATTAAAGATGGCGGATGACAGCTGTCAGAAAAGCACGTGGATTTGTTTATCTCACGCTAGTGAGGTTAAGTTGGTAGCACTAAGGTTTAGGCCCGCCAAGATGGCAGCACTGCCGATGACAGGTGACGAATTTACATCTACTACGATAAAGAGGGCAGCACAGTGCTCTGTGGTTTAAAGATGGCGGATGACAGCTGTCAAAAAAGCATGTGGCTGTCAAAAAGCACGTGGCTTTGTTTACCACACGCTAGTTAGGTTAAGTTGGTACTACTGAGGTTTAGGCCCGTCAAGATGGCAGTACTGAGGTTAGCGATGCGTTGTTGTCTGTCAAAAAGCACGTGGCTGTCAAAAACACGTGGCTTTGTTTACCTCGCGCTAGTTAGGTTAAGTTGGCACTACTGAGGTTTAGGCCCGTCAAGATGGCAGCAGTGAGGTTAGCGATGCGTTGTTGTCGATGACAGCTGTCAAAAAGCACGTGGCTTTGTTTACAAATTCAAATCTCGTGCCAAAATTCAAATTTCCCGCCAAAATTCAAATTTCCCGCGGGTGGTGGAGGGAGCCGGGAGGATGTGGTGGCCGCCGAACTGTCCAATCATACTACTTCTGGGTTGGGTTTAAAGAAATTGTTGAGGAATGTCAAAACAGGTTTGTATCTTTAAAGGCGGTAAGGAATGATAAAGACCCACCTTATTATAATAGAGAAACAAAGAGACTAAGAAGGAGGTGCAGATTGGAAGGAAATAGATTTAGAAGTGGCTGTGGAAGGAAGGAGAAATTGAACGAACTTACTAGGAAACTGAATCTAGCCAGGAAGACAGATAAGGATAACACGATGGCAAGCATGACGGGCAGTCATACACATTTTAGTGAAAAATGGAAGGGTATGAATAGGAACTTTAAGGCAGAAACAGGTTCCAAGAAGGACATTCCAGGAATAATTAATGAACAAGGAGAGTGTGTAAGCGAGGATCTTCAAAAAGCAGAAGTGTTCAGTCAGAAGTATGTAAATATTATTGGTTACAAGGAAAATGTCCAGATAGAAGAGGTGACAAATGCTGAAGAAATATTACAATTTACATATGATAACAATGATATTTACAAGAAGATACAAAAGTTGAAAACTAGAAAAGCGGCTGGAATTGATAAGATTTCTGGGGATATAGTAAAGACAATGGGGCGGGATATAGTACTATATCTGAAGTACTTATTTCATTGTTGTTTGCATGAAGGAGCTATAATAAATGAATGAAGAGTTGCTATAGTAGCCCCTGTGTATAAAGGAAAGGGCGATAGACATAAAGCTGAAAATTGCAGGCCTATAAGTTTGACATGCTTTGCATGTAATCTTTGGGAAGGCATTCTTTCTGATTATGTTAGACATGTTTGCGAAATTAATTACTATTTCGATAGAAGGCAATTCGGTTTTAGGAAAGGTTATTCCACTGAAGCTCAACTTGTAGGATTCCAGCAAGATATAGCAGATATTTTGGATTCTGGAGGTCAAAAGGACTATATCGCGATTGACCCGTCTAAAGCATTTCATAGGGTGGATCATGGGAGACTATTGGCAAAAATGAGTGCAATTGGACTAGACAAAAGAGTGACTGAATGGGCTGCTATATTTCTAGGAAATAGATCTCAGAGAATTAGAGTAGTCGAAGCTTTGTCTGACCCTGTCAAATTAAAGGAGGGAATTCCTCAAGGCAGTATTATTGGATATTTAACTTATGTTTTCTTATATATATAAATGATTTGACTAAAGGAGTGGTATCAGAGGTAAGGCTTTTTGCGGATCATGATATTCTGTACAGAGCTGTTGTTCTTCTTCAAAATATCTTGCAAAGGAGCAACCGTGGTTGTGTACGTAGGACAATGGTCCGCCTAGAAACTGCAGATTCCCAAAGTTTGCCTGACGTGCTTAACCCTTAGTGATTTTTGGAAATTCTGGATAGCTTTGATTTTGAGAGGGTTTGGGGAAACACCCTCTGAATCGATTATGTGTCCCAAGAACAAAATGTTTCGTGGCAAAATTTTGACTTATCGAGGTTAATTTTGAAGTTATTTCGATCTAGTTCATCTAATGCGAGGTGTAAATGCTCTAAATGTTCTTCTAACCTTGACGTCGCCATCAGGATGTCGTCTATATATCGGACCGTTATCTCTTTGACCGTTTCGCTCGAGTTTCGGTCGAACGCCCTCATCAAGACCAAGCCAGCATTGTAAATCCCAAATGAGAACTGATTGTAACACATATGTCTGTTGGTCGAACCTAAATCCGATAAGAATTTTTGATTCATCCGACAGCTCTACATGATGATATGATGTTTTTAAATCTACGCTGGGGAAGAGTTGCTTGTGTTTGAATTCTTTTTTATGTCTTTAATGTTGGGTGCCTTGTCGTATTCTGGCGCCATCATTTCATTGATGACCCTCGCATCTAAACATACCCTAAACAATCCGTTTGATTTCACCACGATGACAAATGGATTTAGAAATGGTGTCGGAACCGTTGAAATTAAATCATTGTCTTCTATTTCTTTGATAATGCTTCGAACCATTGTACGTTACTTCTCTGGGATATGATACGGTTCTTTTCTAAATGGTTCCCAACTATCAATGATGAGATTATATTTGAAGTTAAGAATTTTCCCGGGCTGTGATCCGAAAAGCGTTTGATGTTTATCCAGAATGTCCTCTGATTTAGATCGGCCTTCCTCCGTAATATTGCCTTCTTGAATTTTGGTCTCTACTACATCCTCAAATTTCTGTTCCTCTTCTTCATCCTCTTTTTCCAAATTAGCAACCGTCCTCCCGAATCTACATCTTATTTCCTGTATCTCCTTCAGTTCCCAATTCGGGAATATCTCCGCATCTTCCTCGCCGTTACGGTGAAATTGAGTGGCCCAAATCCTCTCTTCACTCGCAACCTCTCGCACGTCATTTAATTGGATGTCCTCGTGACTCATGTTGATTTGAAACTTGACTTGATTTCTATACATGTCAGTTATAGCTTTACACTCTCTCAATAGATCTGCTCCAGAATAATGTTGTATTCTCCTTTCTCTAGCATCAAAAATTTGTGTGACAAAATAGCGTTACCCATTTCCAAATCTAGATATACTTGAGTGTCACACACCGTAGTGCGATCAGGTATGATACACCTCACTTTTAATTTAGATACAGGAAATACTGGAATCTGAAATTTCGACTGGACCTCTCGAACGAATGCCTTAGTTACTACGCTTACGCTGGCGTCAGTATCCACTAAGCAGAGTCCGCGTAGACCATTGACTCTTATGTATATTACCGGAAGTTCTTTAATAATTGTCGTATTTCGCGTAACTGGCTCCTCAAACAAGTCAATTTGTTGGACTACCAATGCGTCTATGATTACTGTCGTCCAATCTGACTCCTTTGGATGGTTGATAACGGCGTGAATTTCCACCTCATCACTATTTTGTTTACAGCTCCGCCTCCCGCGAACTACTCAGCCGCTTGAGGATTTAAGTTACCCCCGTGATTCTGTGTGCGTTGAGCTTGGATTTGGAGGCTCTTGGCTCCTCTACACTCCCCTGACGTGACCATCTCTTGGATGGGCCTCTGCCATTTGTCCGTGCCGGCGGGTTGATTCTTCAGCTGTACAATGGATCGCCGAGGCTCAGCTTGTCGCTCTCGCGCCGAATCATCTTGATTTCTCGATCTGGACCACGAATGTCCATTCTCATCCTTCCATCGGGAATATGACCTCCGAAATCGGTTGAATCGGTTGAATCTGGGTCCAGTCTGCCTTTCCGGACGTCTTCGATACTCGTATTTTCGAGAGATCCATGCTTCACGATATTGCTCCCGAGGCCTGTCCCACGCTGTAGGATTCCTTTGGTCCTTGCGCTTTGGAGAAATATTTTCTCGAAGGTCTTCGGTGCTCGTCCTTTCGTTCCTACGTATTGGTTTCCTTTCATCTCGATCTACATTCATCATGTGTATCGCCTCATCATGACGTCGCGAATGTCCCCCATACGTTGTCTGATCTAACTGTCGTAGGCCGTCTTCACATTCGCTGATATGAGGATCTTTTGCACTCCGGTCGGCAGTTAATTCCATATAGCGGAAATAAACTCTAATTCGCACGGCGGGCTATCCAATTCCTTCATCCTTAACAACTGATTGATAAAATATTCACAAAACCTCGTTTGCCGCGTGGCAGAGTACCGTCTCGAGCACAGTTCTAAGCGCATATCTTGTTGTGTTGCGATCTCCCAGTATTATTCGAGGAATCGACGCCTAAACTCTTCGTAACAGTCGAAACACTCTTGAAAGCCTTAAATCAAATTAGGGGTTGATCGGTGCAATAACATTCAACTACCCTAAGGCGCTTGTCTAAAGTTATGTGATGATCAGTGAAGTATTGATCACCTTCAGAGAGAAAGCCCTTCGGAGTCATATGAGCACTGGACCCGAACTTCCTCGGTTCGTCGTTAGCCATCTTTACAAAATTATAAATTGGCATCCCACACATATCATACGGAGTCGAACTACGACCTAGCGGATGACGATTCTGGTTGTCTTCTCCTGTTTGTGTTGATTCCACCATTACTTCATGCTCTGTACCGGTAGACGATAGGTCATGTTCACGTTCTCCCTGCTTCTTCCGCATTGACGTCAGTACTGCCTCTTCCTTGATATCACTTAATTTGAGGTTATCCACCCCCTTTATATCCTATGGTCTAAGGAAATCCATTTCTTCTCTAAGTTCCTTTATCGGTTCCTCACGTAGGTCATTCTTTATGCTAGCGATATAGGCCTTCTGACTCCCTATGTCAGTTTTCTTAGCTAATTCTTGTAATTGACAACGGATTTTCCGCTGTTCTCTTCCTACGTCCGAACAAACATCTTCCTTTAGTCGGTCTAGCCGTCTGTCCATTAACGCATATACCTCTTCGAATGTAACTTCATTATCCTACGCGGCCTTTGCCATTCGTCCCTCGATATCCTCGACTTCACTGAAAGTTGTTTTACTTGTCCCTGTAATGTTTCAAGATCCTTTGTAATTATTCCGTTTTGACTCCCAGGTCCTCAATTCTGACCTCGTGGATAGTCATCTTGCCTTTGATTTCCTCTACTTGTTTATTCCAACGAGCTTCGGATTGTCCTAGTTTTGTACTCATGGTTTCTAATTTTTCCGTTACGGTATTGATACGAGCGTTATATTCTACGGCCTGGGCCTTAAAAAACGGTTCCTGGTCGTCTATACGTTTAGTGCGACGCCTTACCAGTTCAGTTCGACGATTAAAACACTCGCCTATTTTATTGAACTGCTCCTTAATGTCTCTGTCCGCGTGATCGACACGTACCTCCATTTGATTAAAGCGTTCTTTACTCTCTGCGTTTGCCTGATCAAAACGTTCCTTAATGTCTGCGTTGGCCTGATCCTGCCTATCGAAACGTTCATCCCTTTGATTAAAGCGTTGTCTCATTAAATTTTCCATCATCTCCCTCAATGCTTCCAGATACATCACGACACTATTTTGAAAATCTGTACACCACACAAACTCCAAACCATGACTTAAAAATTCCTATTTTATTTAGGCGTGTTTTAAATGCATAACCAATCTACCGCGAAACAAGCTTCAAAACAGTTGTATCACGCCTCCTAACAATTATTAGTGATTCTCTATAATGTAAGAGGAATACACTAATATTATTAAATGAGAAGATTTTTGTTCCCAATCTTTACTAAGAATTTTATTAAACAGATAGAACCACGCTACAATGCCATATTATTACACAAAAAAGTAAAACGATAGCAAAAGAAATCATTTGTGTAAAGTATGCCTCAAAGTCTTTGTCAGATCATACACTGTTTTGGTCATCGCTTGGCATATTTTAAATCACCTTATTAGCGAATGTAATACTATATACACTTTACACAAACGTAGGTTTTATTTATCACTGAGCAATGCTACTCGATATAACTATTCATTGAATGGATTTACCATAACGTCTGAATGACACTACCTTATTAGGCCATAATATTATTTGGCCGCCATTGTTATGGAATTTAAACAGATAATTTAGAACATTTTTCCACCCACGGAATCACATCGCCGCATATCGAACACCTGGTCTACTTAACCACATCAATTACATATTATACTGGACACATACACCTATTTCTGGGTTTACCTGACCCTGTTATATATGAAGCGAATCAGCACAATGTTGGTTTCCTACCCATCACCATAAACACTTAAGAACAACGTAAATACATCAATACATTATACAAAGAAATAATAAACACATTGGCAAATAATACATCTTGAAGATATGGCCTAGTCAAGCCATATGGTGTCAGCTCAAATCCATCGTCCAGACGCGGGTCGAACCCACGTTCAACAGCTTCCAATATGAAAAATCTGAAACTCCGACCACGAGGTAATTTAATGAATAAAAATGGGGAGGAATACGTCCTTCACAAAGTCATAAAAAATTCTCAACGCTAGTCACAATATATCATTAGCATCGGATTGTTAATGCAGTGGTGAGTGAAGGGGACTTACTAGGGCGAATGTTCTGAGGGCTCTTAAAGACGACTCGGTCTGCGCACGAGACCAGACAAATCCCTTATATCATAAATCTGTCCCTCTTGTTGTGGTCAGTGTTCTGCCTTGCGGCCAAAATGACGCACTATTTTCGTTCTTTCTGTCTGTCTGTCTTTCTTTCTTTCTTTCTTTCTTTCTTTTTTCTTCTCATTTTGCTCGTTTCCAAGTACACAGTTATTCAAGGGCCACCAATTCTTATTTCTTAATATTCCGGCCATATACAGCCTAATTCAATACATCGCGATAACTATCATTATTGCAATTCTTTTTCATTCTGTCATCTCGAACATTTCACAAGTCTCGTCTTTCCCAATGACACGCTCCTGCATCTCAAATCCACCTTATTCATTTATATAGAAGACTCTATTCCCACAGGTCATTTAACTAATACCATCTCACTCGCGCATCTATATAATTCATAAATTACACCTCGGACTTGAACATCTTCAATTATCATATTCTTAATTATTATGAGATTTATAAAAATACATGCATTACCGTGCGAAGCGAATACATAATCTATATTCAAATTATTATGAAGATCCATACCAGTTAGTACAATTAGGAAGAACTTATAAATTCAGCTGAGTACAGTTCTCCCTTGAAATATATGCTACACACGCAGTTGAATTTTATGGAATCTTTGTACTAATTCATGCAAATAAGCCGCTCAAATATTAGTGATTATCCTTAAATCACAGAAGAAATCCTAATTAAATTAATAAGATATTTTTCCCAGTAACACGTGTATTGTGTCCTCTAAATTAATACTGTTAATTACATAAAATAAACAAGACTGGTATTTACAATTATATCAATATGCGAACGTGCAGATCTCATGCTTTGTATATTTAAAGAAATGTACTTATCGATACTGTGTGTGGTTTGCTGTCATCTCGACGGCACACCTTGGATTTTTAGACCTCCATTACGACAGCTTCACTAGTAAATAATCCTAGGTTCCTCTTCTTCGTGGTGCCGTCCATGTCTCGAACTGTGGTCTTCTACTGTTGGAATATCTCGACGTTCTCTGAAGAGATGAATGCTGGCACCAGGCGCGACTCTAGTTGATTCCAATCCTGGGTTCGGCGATCACTCATGAACATACAGGCAAGATGGAAAATTGGTAACGATGTTTATGCGTTTTCAAGTAACCTACTGCTGATTAGATCCACTTTTGATTCAAATGGACTAACCCGAATAGCGGTAAGTTTGTATAAATCGCTATTTATTTCCCCTTTTATCACGCAGCCTGTCTAATAGTTACTGTTATTTACCATGAGAGTCAATGGTGTATACAAACGTTTTCCTATCACGAACACCATTATTGTAATTTACTGGGCGTCATTCAATGTTTAAATGCCTTAAAATCGACCACTATTAATTACTGAATGAAATCGGCTGTCTCACTAATTCTAAGCAACCTTATGCGTTTGTCCGTTCTTTGATAATTGCACCATGAGCCGTCATTGAAGTCACAAATATCTAAAGGAATAAATGTTGAAATAACACCTCTATTAACCCCTACCGTATTTTGTCTCGTACCACACGGCTTATTTCGCGATATTCATACCGCACTGATGTATGTTTCTTCGACACAGCACTTCACACTCTGTTATCCATTTTGCATAGTTCATCACTGACACGTAAGTACTACGGCCGCACAAATTACAATGGTTTCCCGCATCTAGGTCTGGGTTCCATTTACAGTATTTTGGCTGAGTGGTCGGAGAGGTGGTAAACCACGCCCCTAATCGAAATTCCGCGCCGCTAAACGTAATCTTCCAGCGACGTGAGGGTAATCAAATTATGGTTCTTGACCCCTTTTTTATACTGATCTAGTCTCGTGTCTATCCGATCAGCGGGTCGTTCACAATCTCAAAAGTGTACTTTTCATAAATTCACGCATCATGGATTATCTCGTGAAATTCCCACCTTTTTCCTCACGTTGCCAAATCTTAGCACTTTGCATCAGTCTACGCACTCCTATATGACTTGCGTCATTACCGATCCACTATTAAAGTATTGCAATTATGTGCATCAACAATTTGCATAAATACGCGGGTTCGAATGAGTCCTCACTTTCCATAGGTTAACTCAAAAAGTATTCTTATTCTTATTATTAAAAATCGTGTATTGGCACCATTGATTGCGATGTTGAATCAGTAAGGATTTTTATTTCTTGGAGCTTAACACACCTTAATTCACCCCACTTTCTGACAAAATGCACCATTAAGCGTAGCGTCCCTTCTTCTTCTTTCTCGCTCCGAGTGAGAGGACCTTTTCAAGGTTCCCCGGTAATACGCTATCCTTCCCACGGTACAGCACAGAGATCTGATCCTTTCGAGCTTGCGTACCGCAACTCGTGTCCCGGTTTGGGGCATAAATTGCTAATTACGACACTATATGTCGCAGAATGTTCCAGAAAACTGCATAGATAGTTGCCTTGGCTTCCTACCATGCCTATGGCGTGGTGATGAACGGTTACAATACGTACAATTCACAATGAAAATAAGAGCTTATAGTTTAAAACTTATGAAATATCACATACATACAATCTCATTCATTGCCAGGATACATACCAAAAACCAAACAAACAGTTGCGCATTGGCGCTTACACTGACACACACGAGACAGTTGCGCATTGGCGCTCACACTGCCACACACGAGACAGTTGCGCATTAACGATTGCACTGACACACACGAGACAGTTGCGCATTGGCGCTCACACTGACATACATGACACAGTTGGACACTGGCAGTTACACTACATACTCACTGGCACTGCACCACTCTGAAAGTCCCAACACTGCGTCGCAGTCGTCTGGGTGTATCGACGATAGCTGGTGACGTGTTCCACGTAGACATCACTTGACCACCGGATCGTGTCTGTTATGACCATATACGAATTACATTTTTAATTAAGCATGAACACATTGCTTAAAAATAATTGAATTGAAATTGTCTCATGATTCATCTGAATAATCAACCTCAACAGATGGGGGGCGACTAAGAATAAAACAGTCTATATAAATGCTGTGGTCGACATGCGCGCATTCTACTAGGATATAACAGTCTCTCACTCTTATTTTGAAAAAGAAAATTTGGTGATCATTTAAGTAACATAGTCCTTAAGGTACTTCGGCGGACGGCGTTTCCTATCTGGTCGGCAGGTTAGGTTTAGGGGTGAAGATCCGTTTTCTTCTGCCTCAAGTCCTTGATATCTCCCAGAGATTGTTTCATTCATCCTGTCAGTGAAGATGAAAGGCTGTTTATATTCAGGATGTTCTTCTTGTTGACTTGGGGCTAGTTTCTGATCAGTGAATGTTCCCGTCTTCTTCGGAACATCCGTCCTAAGTATTTGGTTAATATGTCTTTTGAGGCTATAACCATCGTCTAGCTGAATCTGGTAATGTAAATGACCAAACTTTTCAATGACTACTCCATACTTCTATGATATTTATTCCCTTCATAGAATTTCACTTGGACTCTGTCTCTCACGCTTAGATTGCGATGTCCATGAGTCTCCTCTTCATTTCTTTCCTGTTTGATTGGTCGAATAACGTCTAGTTTGATCCGTAATGGTCTGTTCAGGTACAATTCATCTGGTGATTTTCCACAATCTAGAGGGGTGGCATGATTTTTCAGAAGGATCTCTTGCACTTTTCTGGATATAGATAAGGGCTCATTCGACATTGCTTTTAGTCGACGTTTTAGCGTTTGGACGTTTCGTTCTGCTATTCCGTCAGTTGCCGGATGTCCAGGAGCTATATTTTTTTGGAATATACCATGTTCCCTACAGAAGGATTTGAATAGATCACTTATAAATATTGTAGCGTTATCAGAGACTAGCGCTATTGGGAATCCATGAAATGAAAATATTTATCTTAATAGCTCAATTGTCTTAGCAGATGTCGGAGCTTCACGAATTACTTTGGTTTCTGCCCACGTGGATTTTGCAACAACAATTAGAAGGAAGTAGAAACCTTGAAATGGACCACATAATCCATGTGGTCGCGACTTCAGTTTTCTATAGGGACGTCCCACTGGTGAATCGGTGCCTTCGCTGGAGAGGATCGAATGTCAGCACAGGCCTGACAAGATTTTACCATTTTCTCAATATACTTATCGATATTCTTCCAGTAGCAATATTGCCTTGCTAATTGTTCCATTTTATAATCCCTATGTGTGTGCTATGTACTTCCTTCAGGACTAATGGCTGGAGCTTTGAATGAATGACGACTCTTTGACCTTTGAATAAGATTCCACCATCTATTTTGAATTCATTGTCTATAGACTCAGACGACATGACCTCTGGTTTGATTTTTGATAACAATTTATCGCTTTCTCTTGAAATTCGAATACTGTCAGAATTTAATTCCATGGTTGCTATTTCAGCGATAGTTGAATAACAGAGTTTATGAACTTCTTCATTGAACACTATATCTTTTGAAATGTGTGACCTATTGATCGCTGCACTTGACAAGCCGTCAACGTTGGTATGTTCTGAACCTTTCTTATACTCAACTTCATAGTCAAAACCCGAAAGGAAAGATGCATATCTTAGCAATCTAGCATAAGTCATAGCTGGTAATCATGAATTCTGATGGAAGATTCTGGTGAGTGGTCTATTGTCTGTTATCAACTTAAACGTACGTCCAAATAGATACATATAAAGATGGTTGACGGCGAACATAATCGCTAGAGCTTCACGATCCAGCTGGCTGTAGTTATGCTCGGCTGAAGACAATGACCTTGAATCAAATGCAATAGGCCTTTCAACATCGTCAACAATGTGTGACAGGACTCCAGCAATACCTGTTGGACTTGCGTCACAAGCTAGAACCAGTGGTCGATCTGCATTATAAGGTGTCAGTACTCGATCACTTGCAATCTCCTCCTTTAATCTAGCAAATGCTGATTCAAATGAACTAGTCCAATGCAACTTCTTATTCTTGCGGAGACGCTGCCTCAAAGGGTAGGTTATAGTCGAAGTATTTGGAATTAATCTTGAATAATATGTTATCATTCCAAGAAATCTTCGTACATCGTCTGTATTGACGGGACGAGGCATTTCAAGTATTGCTTTAAATTTTGCTGGTGACTTCATGATTTTGTTATATTCAATAACATGGCCCAGATATTCGATGTTGGTTTCAAAGAAAGCAAACTTCCTTTAATATAAATGTAAGTCGAAGTTTTTGAGCTTTTGAAGGAAGGCAAATATGTTTTTTTGACATTCTGATTTTGTAAAGCCATGGGTAATAAGGTCATCAAATTATGAATGAGTTTTTGATAGTCCAGATAAAACTTGATCTATGATTCTATTAAATTCGGACGGAGCTGTTTTTATCCCAAAGTAAAGACGATGCATGCGATATGTACCTCGATGTGTTGATATGGTATGGATCTTGCTGCTCTTTTCATCAACCTGAAGATATTGAAATACTTTATATATGCCCAGGCATTAAAAGGACCTCGAGTTTCTCAAGCTATTTAGGATGTCATCCACTTTCCGAATTGAGTAGTTTGCTGCTACTAATTTGTCATTAACTATCTTGTAACCAACGCAAAGTCGAACTCCGCCATCGGACTTTGGAATTACTACTAGTGGCAAAACCCAATCAATGTGATTGATTTTTGAGATTATCCCACCTGCTTCTAAACCATCCTCGAATAACTCTTGGTGATGCCCAAGCAGTGGGGATTTCCCGCGTTGGCACTGGCCCCGGGGCCGAGGTAGCCCAACACCAAGGCCTTCAGCTTAACGGTGTAGCCAGTGTCGCGTAGAACTTTAGTAGTAGGCTCGTACTTGGCAACCTTGGAGTCATGAGCCGTCTGCAATGACAGATAGTTGTCTTCAAACGGAATGGTGACGTCGACGATGGCTACGGTGTTGGTCCTTTTGTTCACGACGACGAGGTCTGGCCGCAGAGTCCTGATGTTCTGAGGAATTTTGTTTGCCGCCTCAGTCCAACAACTCCTAGATATAAGGCCTCACAAACGTTCTGGGAATATACTGTGACGTCAGGATCGGGAGGCAAGCTTGAACCTTTTGAGTAATAACACAGCAATGTGTTTGGCCATGTAACGCTGAAATTAGAAGAGTTTTACTTCGTTTAATGGTGGCAGTTGCTAATACCGGTGTACGTAATTGTACTGATGTGTTGCGTAGTTAACTGTAAGGAGAACTTCGACAGTGATAACGAAGTGCATGCATTAAGTTTCTGAAATACGAGGTTGTGCGACAGATATGTTTACGTGTAATTCCAAGACAAGACCACATATTTATTAATAACTCAATGGTGATTAACTATTATTAATACATTCTCACAAAATCATAATGAGCATAGGCCTATAACGTATTTAACTACACGCGACAGCTAGTGATATGTAGGCATATTTACTCCTCAATGATATAATGTTATGTTAGCTCACAATTATGGGATACATTATTTCAACGGTATTATTATTATTATTATTATTATTATTATTATTATTATTATTATTATTATTATTATTATTATTATTATTATTATTATTATTATTATTATTATACACATTAAAACATACCACCTACAAGAGCTGCTGGTGTAGGCCGATTCACCCTGGAAATGCACGAATTTCGCTCACGCTGATACATTATTTTACAGGTATGCAACAAACATTTAAAGTCGGTGATATGGGAAGTAACTGGTACTGATCCTCAGGAAAAACTTTTAACTACTCCTCTTCCAAGACCATGACTCTCTGGTTTTCCGTGGTTTCCCATTTTCACACCAATCAAATGCTGGGGCTGTACCTTAATTAAGGCCACGGCCGCTTCCTTCCAACTCCTAGGCCTTTCCTATCCCATCGTCGCCATAAGACCTATCTATGTCGGTGCGACGTAAAGCCCATAGCAAAAAAAAGACCATGACTCTCAGAGACTGCAGTGCCCTATATCTTTCCCAACTGCCCATCATATTTATCGTCACATTCTGGAAGGTGAAGAGAAGAACCAGGCAAAAAAGGGAATAGAAAGAGGAGCAGTAAACAGAGCCATTGAAGATAGTACATATCTCATACACAGAATTTCAATCCTTAATCTTACACAGTTGAAAAGTACAATATATATGTTGTTACCTGATGGTTGGTGTACTGTGATAAAGTGAACGTAAGTGATTTCTGTGTACGTCGATACATCAAGGCTACCATACTGCATAGCATAAGCAATCATCTAATAGGACGTGGCCTTTATTCTAAACGGGTTTTATTAATAAAATACTTCTAATGTATATGTGGACAAAATTACTAATACAAATGCGGTATATTCTTTAGTTACATTACATCATAGCTGAATTACAAGGAATGAGCGTAACAATGTGTAGAAAGATTCAAGAAATAAGTTAATTCTACTCCTTGTTGATGAATTGAACACCGAGGATGATATCCCCACAGTTAATTTAATAGTCACAGTTAAAACATTTCTTAGTTTATAAAGGAGTATGTGTATGATTTTCTTGTTATTTGTTCAACCTTCTGTCTGATATCTCCTCATGTTTACAAATTCAAGGGCGACCACGTGGTGAAGGGATATAATGCCTGCCTCTTACCCGGAGGCCCGGGTTCGATTCCCAGCCAAGTCAGGGTTTTTACCTAGATTTGAGTGCTGGTTCGAGGTCGACTCAGCCTACGTCATTACTTTTGCGAGCTATCTGACGGTGAGATAGCGACTCCGGTCTAGAAAGCCAAGAATAACGGCTGAGAGGATTCGTCCTGCCGAACACAAGACACCTCGTATTCTGCAGGCCTTCGGGCTAAGCAGAGCCAAGGCCAAGACCTTCAGGGCAGTTGTGCCGTGCGATTTTTACAAATTTATGAGACATAGCAATTTAACGTTGCCACATGTCAATACTTTTAAAAGAGTAGGCTCCAGTCTGCATGGTAGTCCAATATTAGGACAGAAACTTACTTCTAGAATACATAAAACATAAAGTTCAAGGTTTCGAACAGAATGACAAATTGGTAACATCGATGGTAGGTGAAATTCTCATCAAACCATACATGAACTTCAAGGGAAGAAACATGGTAGGCTCATGTGCAAATACTGCCAGTGATGCTACATCAGCTTTTATGTTAGTCCTATGCTAATATTATCCGTGCTAGTTTTTTTCAAGATCATGTAATGCCTATTTAAACTGAAATAGGTTTTTAACATCCTGTTGTGCTGTTAGCAATTCTGCCTAAGTAAGTTAACATTGCAAAATGCTGTCGTGTTTTACAATTGTTTGCTGTTTATCTTTAATGGCAGAGTCACTAATATACGGTAATAACGACAGTATTATTCAATATCCTTTAAAATTTAAACGCTATATGTTAGTAAATAAATTATTCCATTGGCAAAAGATTTAAATCTTGTCTGTGTTTAACCATTTTCCGCGTTTCGCCGCATTGCCATCGCCTCCTTAGCGTGACGTCACCACGCTGTTGTTAGGCCTTATTATCTAGGTGTTGCTAAGTCCCAATCAGTTCATCAAAGGGACTTGCGGCAAACGCCAGACCTGTCAGGCACCCCCTTGACGAGTCTATCGAGAACCGCGTCACACTTTGTTATTAGGCAAGAGGCCGATGCCGAAATCCAAGAAGAAAAATTTAAAGCTGCCCTGACGGGGAAGATGGGAACCGAAATGTGTTGGGATCCAGCCGGTCGTGGGTTGGACTCGTAGACGCTACTCAACTGAGCGATATGTACAGTTGCTAGCTTGCCGTAAGGCACGAAGGTCGTGTAGTAGTGAAATCGTGTGCGGCGTGTCATTTGCTGGTGTGCTTTAGTGTGTATAGTGAGTGCAAAGTGAGCGACGGCCGCCTCCAGTGGGGGGCATCTGCCCCTCACAGGTGATCAGTTAATAGTCAATAAAGAAATTGAAGTGCATATGTACGATGAATGCATTGATAGTTCTTCTTTAGAATCTTCTAATCGAACGCAAACCCAATTATCTACGAGTAATCAACAAGGGCAAAATCCACCGAACTAGGAAATTTCATCCGATCAACAAAATACTCAACTCAGTGTTGTAGCCTAGTCTACAAATGTGCCAGAGTACTATAATAAGTTCCATTACGGTCCCTATATAGTGTTTATGGAATCATCCACTGATAAAACTATAGGTCAATTACACCCTATGGCTTTAGGACGACGTTTCTATGAAAACGACTTAAATGTAAAATCCCTACAACGCAAGGGAAGAAACCGTATTCAATTAACCTTTCACACGGCAGCACAAGCAAATGCCTTCTTACGAAACCCGGTGCTTGAGACTCTTAAAGTCAAAGCCTTTATCCCCTCTTCGAATGTCCTACGTGTAGGACTTATACGAGGTGTTGATAAAAACCTATCAGATTACGAAATACTCCGTCAACTTGAATCATCAGTGCCTATTAAAACTATACAACGTCTCAATCGAAAAGTCGTTCAAATCGACACAACCGAATATTTACCTACAGGATCCATCAAAGTTATTTTTAGCGCACAGACTCTACCTCAACAAAAGAGCATTATACAAAGTTTATTTAGATGTCGAGCCATTTATTTTTACGCCTATCAGATGCCGAAAATGTCAGAGGTATGGGCATACCGAAAAACAGTGTAAAGCACAAACCCATAGATGTGGCAAATGTTCCTAAAAGCACGCCGCTAATCAATGTACTGAACAGTTCATAAAATGTGTATATTGTAAACGGGAGCATTTGACAGGATCCCCCAATTGTCCGGAACACAAATACCAAGTAAAATTGAAAAAATCATGAGCATAGAACATATTTCATTTGCAGAAGCGAAAGCCAAAATAGCACTCCCTGTATATTACCCGGAACAAAACCTTGACCATTTTCCTCTATTATCCGGAGATCATACCCCTTCTCCTCCTGAAAACCCCAGGAAAAGGAAACTCGCGCAGGTTATTATGCATTCTCCTCCTCCTTCTCCTGTCCCAGGATATGATAAAAGGGGTTATATGTCCATAATCCGCAATGAAAATATTCCTGTAGAACGGCTCGCTTCTCAACCAACTATAACATCACTAACTCGACAGTTCAAACTTTTACATCAACCACAGAAAATATGTATAATAGAGATATGTCGGTCCCACGGGCCCAATTGCTCCACAGTGTGAAGGACCATCTTGAAAAAGAAATTCAACGAATATTAGTCTTATTAGTACAATCTTTGGGCAATGAGCCCCAACTGACTCAAGTAGTTTATAAATTACGTGATCACATAGCAAACATTCTAGACATGTATGATCAACATCCTACAATGGAATGTTAGGAGTGTAATTAAAAAACATGAATTACAACTACTTATACAGGAAACCCTGGCCCATATTTTTATGCTTCAAGAAACTTGGTTCACATCACACTCCCATTTCACCCTCCCGGGATATAATATTTTAAGACAAGATGGCCCCGGATCCCCAAACTTATGTTGTAGCCATCATCTATAATAATATTCATTTAGTTAATATATACTGCCTCCCAGATATTTATATCTCGACACTTCAAAGGTCCCATTTTTTCACAATTCGATTCCTTCTCTAATTTAATTGTGTTTGGTGACTTAAATTGCCACCATACAGAACGAGGAAGTATATTTGATACACCAAAGGGTTCATATTTCCTTTGTGCTTCTCACCAGCATAATTTTACGATACTTAATGATGGTTCTTCTAGCGAATCTGCCCTATCGGCTCTCCCCCCAGTGCCGTAGACTTAACTTGATGTCGTACAGCTTTGGCCCCAAATATTACTTGGCACACTTTATCAGATACTCACATGAGCGACCATTTTCCAATTATCATTACTTATGGTATTAGTAAACCTCAAATCTCGATACGATTAATTGAACGAGCAGTAACATACGCTCCTTTAAAAATTTTAATAATGATACATACATTGAGTAGCTCAATTATTCATTTACACATGTACACGGTTGTAATCCTACATTTTCAACTCTTCTTACAATCCTGAATAATTATTTAAATACTTATCACCCTATTCAAACCAATAATCTTATCTTCTTTCCAGCCCTTTCAGGCTATACATTGGTGGGATAAGGAATGTCACGACCTCATTGAACACCGCAAGATTTTATTTAAAAGTTATCGTCAATCTATGACGCAAGCAAATTATTTAAAAATAAAGCGACATATCGCTAGAACTAAACTTATTTTAATACTAAAAATGATAAATGCCTGGAACATATTCATATCATCATTAATTTCTCATATCCCAGCAACCCATTTGTGGAATGCTGTACGAATGATTGCAAGAGCCTTTCAACATCAATCACAGCATCATTTTCCGCGACCCGTTCTCTGTTCCTTTCTCCATTCCTTCACACCTTATTATACGGTACCTCAATTCATTTCGCCCCGCCAAAAAAAGAAAAAAATTGCGAGTGCTGTTTTTTTGTTTTTGTGAAAAGTATTATTAATATAGACAGCTAAGAGTGAAATCTCAAGTGTCAAGTATTGAGCAGTACGTGAGTCTAATTAAAGCGCCCCAAAATTAATGATCCTTGGACTGAGGGATAATGACTGACACTACTCTTATTTTGTCACTGGTTACTCCAGATATATACATAGACGTAAAATGATGGAACTAGGTGAATGACGGGACCGTGAAACTAGTTATTAAAAGTTACAAGAGAGCCTAACTCTGATCACAGAGATGAACTAAAATCGACTTCGGAGGTAAATTATTCGGCAAATACAGTGCGTAGTGATACAAAAAATTGCATAACAACAGAACAGGTAAGAAGTGCTGTGTATATGAAATTACTCACAGGCTAAAGAGGTGCTAAGTAGAACAGTGGTAGTAAGAAAGAGACTGTGCACTTGATTGTGCAAGGAGATCTCAAGATGTCGCTCACCACAGAGGTTACTACCGTAGAGGACAAATGTAACACTTGCTCCAAAACAGTAACTAGTAAGGACGAAGCAATTGAATGTGAGAGTTGCCAACATTGGCAGCACTTTCATTGTTCAGAACTAACCAAAGGAGAATATGACATCGCAAAACGGAAGAATTGCAAACTAACATGGCTGTGCATAGAATGTAAATCAAAGATCAACATTTTTGACATCGAAAGGAGTGTGTTGAAAAAGATATCAGAACATCTGCAAAAGTTGCTAAATGATCTAAAAATTAATATCACAAATTAAATAGGGAAGGAAATTCACAATGCGATATGAAAAGAATTTGAAACATTCAGTAGATATTCAGTTACAAATTATAAAAAATCAACCCTGAATGTGCCCAAAAAGGTTGACTCGGTAGATATTGATATGCTACCTGACACAAACTCAAGAGAGATGACGTCATGTAAAGAACCTGAAGGAATGAAGCTACATGAAGCAACGCGCACGACCGATCGTAACCTTAATCAATCAATACTGATCTGAATTTAGGGCAGTCGCCCAGGTGGCAGATTCCCTATCTGTTGCTTTCCTAGCCTTTTCCGAAATGATTTCAAAGAAATTGGAAATTTATTGGATTTATTAAATGATCTAAAAATTAATATCACAAATGAAATAGGGAAGGAAATTCACAATGCGATAGGAAAACTTAAGTTATTCCAATCCCTAACTCCCCTTCCTATAAATGAATATTTGCCCCAGTTTGTCCTCTTGAATTCCAACTTTATCTTCATACTGTGATCTTTCCTACTTTTATAAACGCCATTCAAACTTATTCGTCTACTAATGTCATTCCACACCATCTCTCCGCTGACAGCTCGGAACATACCACTTAGTCGAGCAGCTCTTCTTCTTTCTCTCAATTCTTCCCAGCCCAAACATTGCAACATTTTTGTAACGCTACTCTTTTGTCGGAAATCACTCAGAACAAATCGAGCTGCTTTTCTTTGGATTTTTTCCAGTTCTTGAATCAGGTAATCCTGGTGAGGGTCCCATACACTGGAACCATACTCTAGTTGGGGTCTTACCAGAGACTTATATGCCCTCTCCTTTACATCCTTACTACAACCCCTAAACACCCTCATAACCATGTGCAGAGATCGGTACCCTTTATTTACAATCCCATTTATGTGATTACCCCAATGAAGATCTTTCCTTATATTAACACCTAGATACTTACAATGATCCCCAAAAGGAACTTTCACCCCATCAACGCAGTAATTAAAACTGAGAGGACTTTTCCTATTTGTGAAACTCACAACCTGACTTTTAACCCCGTTTATCAACATACCATTGCCTGCTGTCCATCTCACAATATTTTCGAGGTCACGTTGCAGTTGCTCACAATCTTGTAACTTATTTATCACTCTATAGAGAATAACATCATCCGCAAAAACCCTTACCTCCGATTCCACTCCTTTACTCATATCATTTATATATATATATATATATATATATAAGAAAACATAAAGGTCCGATAACACTGCCCTGAGGAACTCCCCTCTCAACTATTACAGGGTTAGACAAAACTTCACCTACTCTAACTCTCTGAGATCTATTTTCTAGAAATATAGCAACCCATTCAGTCACTCTTTTGTCTAGTCCAATTGCACTCATTTTTGCCAGTAGTCTCCCATGATCCACCCTATCAAATGCTTCAGACAGGTCAATCGCGATACAGTCCATTTGACCTCCAGAATCCAAGATATCTGCTATATCTTGCTGGAATCCTACAAGTTGAGCTTCAGTGGAATAACCTGAACTGCCTTCTATCGAACCAGTTATTAATTTCACAAACATGTCTAAATAATCAGAAAGAATGACTTCCCAAAGCTTACATACAATGCATGTCAAACTTACTGGCCTGTAATTTTCAGCTTTATGTCTATCACCCTTTCCTTTATACACAGGGGCTACTATAGCAACTCTCCATTCATCTGGTATAGTTCCTCCGACCAAACATTAATCAAATAAGTACTTCAGATATGGTACTATATCCCAACCCATTGTCTTTAGTATATCCCCAGAAATCTGATCAATTCCAGTCGCTTTTCTAGTTTTCAACTTTTGTATCTTATTGTAAATGTCATTGTTATCATATGTAAATTTTATTACTTCTTTGGCCTTAGTCTCCTCCTCTATCTCGACATTATCCTTGAAACCAACAATCTTTACATACTGCTGACTGAATACTTCTGCCTTTTGAAGATCTTCACATACACACTCCCCTTGTTCATTAATTATTCCTGGAATGTCCTTCTTGGAACCTGTTTCTGCCTTAAAATACCTATACATACCCTTCCATTTTTCACTAACATTTGTATGACTGCCAATTATGCTTGCCATCATGTTATCCTTAGCTGCCTTCTTTGCTAGATTCAATTTTCTAGTAAGTTCCTTCAATTTCTCCTTACTTCCACAGCCATTTCTAACTCTATTTCTTTCCAGTCTGCTCCTCCTTCTTAGTCTCTTTATTTCTCTATTATAATAAGGTGGTTCTTTACCATTCCAGGTACAAACCTGTTTTCGCATTCCTCAGCAATTTCTTCAAACCCATCCCAGAGTCACAGAGGGTCTTGGAATTAACAAATGATTCTACCCAAAGGGTCCGGGGAAATGTAAGTGGTAGAGAAGAACTTGCTCATTGCAGTAAGGATATTGCACCATTAATAGGATCTGAACAACAGTCTTCTGATAACGCAGAATGGGTCGAAGTCGTCAAAAATAGACGGAGATCTTACACAACATCAATAAGAACTCCAACTTTTGGAAACAAAGCGGAACGATTTAGAAAAGGAGAAAGATAAGAAGAACATGGAACTTCGTGCGGCTCCCCGAAGAGCATGGCTCTACATAGGCCGATTGGATCAAAACACTTCAGTAGAGATGATAAAGAACCACTTGAAGAACTTGAAAGTAGAGGAGGTAATAGAATGTGAACAACTCCAAACAAAAGGAACATTTAAATCATACAAAGTGGTTATCCCTCTCAACGATCTTGGAAAAGTCATCGATCCGGAACTCTGGCCAGAATACGCCGTAGTGAGAAGATATCGTCTTTTTCGACAACAGGGAAAAGAAGAAAAATATAACACTCAGTTTCCTCCTTTGGAATGTGGAAGGGCTGAAAAACACTTTGACTTTAGCTACGGGAAATCTCATCGACAATCAAGACATTATTATCATGACTGAAACATTCGCGACCACCGAAATCAACATACCCGGATTCTACTCAGAGCAAGTACTCGCCATACAAGGGCAACGAGGCAGACCCATGAGCGGTATTGCCTGCTTCTTTAGACCCGTTGTTGGAAAGTTGTCATGCACCTATAGAGATAAGAACATTATCATAATGAAATCTAACAAATTATCGGTACCGTAATAGGATTATACGTCGATCCTTCCTCAGCAATGGAAGATGTATTATATATTCTTATGACTGCTCTATCGAAGGTGAATCAAGAAATAATACAATCATTGCTAGAGACTTAAACTGCAGGATAGACAACAATGAATATCGAGGACTGGAATTGATCCAAACGTTGGAGGAAGAAGGATTCACCCTTGTCAACAACAAATCTGACAAGACGTACTTTGCCCACAATGGAAGCAGTACAATTGATGTTTTATTCTTCAAAGGTGCTGGACTTAAATTAATTGATTACAAGGTATGCTACTCATCTCCAGAGCCAGTATTAAAGAAGCACTGTCCGGTATCAGCGATCTTTGATTTGGATGTTCTTTCGCACCCATACAATGCACCAATCGTTACGAAGCCTACAGCTCGAAAACTTAATGAGAGTGTCCTCCTGCAAAGCACTGATAATATCATAAACTTAAAGAACAAAATAATGAAAAACGAATTGGACGCTGCAGCTTCTTTTTTAGAAGACACCTTCAAATCTGCCTTTATCACAACAACTCCACGAAAATCCAAACAGTGGTTCAATCAGACCTGCTATTTGGAAAGAAAGCAAGTCCTCAAGGCACTTCATGTGGCGAAAACAACACTGAAAACAGAAGACCTAATTAACTACAGTCAGCTCAGACGTAAATACAAAGAACTACTGAAGACTTCTAGAAACAAGTATACTGAACTTGAGGCATTGAAGATGGCTGACGAAGCCAAGAAGACCCATTATTAGCATTAAAACCGCGTAAAGTTCCAACAGCTGGTAAAATAGATATGAAGACCTAGGAGAAGCACTTCTTACTCATCCTAAATCAACAAAGATCCTTAACAGCCTATTCAAGAAAGAACGTTGAAGCAGACAGGGGAGGCATCACCCTATTCTCACAAAAAGAAGTCTCTGACACTATACTCAAACTAAAAGATGGAAAAGCACTGGGCCCGGACGGCATTTTCAGTGAACACATTAAAGCTTCAGCAAATGTATTACTTCCATCCATAACGAATCTTATGAACCTCTGCTTGTTACTAGAAGACATCCCAAAAGCGTGGAAAACCTCCACATTGAAGGTTATATACAAAGGAAAGGGTGACTTGCTTGATCCAAATTCCTACAGAGGGATTGCTCTGGAGAATAATTTGTTAAAGATACTCACCAAGTTAATAACCACCCGACTGACGGAAAAAATTGAAACCAAACTTCCTGAAGAGCAATTTGGATTTAGAAGAGGAAGAAGCACTCTGCACGCAATAAGAAATCTACTGGACGATATAGGTAACACCTTACGACTACCAAGGGGTAAATTTCACACAGTGTTCATAGATTTCTCCAAGGCTTTCGATAATCTTAAAAGAAACATTATATCGACGAAGCTTGATTCGCTTGTTGAGGACAAGGCTCTCACCATTCTGATCCATAACATGTTGATAAATAATACTGTGATCATTTCAGACGATATAACTTCATCGAGGGAAATCACGCAGACAAATGGCGTTCTACAGGGCGACCCTCTCTGCCCTTTATTGTTTAATGTAGCTATCTATGATGTGGTTCAAGCGATAAAAGAGGTGTCAAACGAAGTAACCGTGTATTTATATGCTGATGATATGGTTCTAGTATCACACGATGTTAAAGAGCTACAAAAAGCACTGGAAGCACTGGAGAAGTGGACAGACACAAATGAATTGCAAGTAAACATTGAAAAGACTGTCTACATGATTTTCAGGAAGGGCGGACGAACATCCTCAAGTGACAAAGTGACGTATAAAGCAGAAACACTAAACGACGTGAACAGTTTTAAATATCTGGGCTTGACGATGCAGACGACAGTAAACTCCTTTAGACTTCATATTAGACTACGTGCTGCGGCAGCTATGAAAGCAATATTTGACATCAAGAATTTAAATAGATTATCTCTTAAGACGGCCATGACCTTGTTCGACGCAAAAATAATCCCTATTTTAACATATGGACTGGAAATCATTTGGGATAAGCTAACAAAGAATGACCTACACACCCTAGAAAAAGTCAAAGCCCGATTCTTAAAGACAACTCTCTGTGTGCCCAGATTTACTAGATCAAGACTGGTTTATGAACTCGCAAAGGAGCTTTTTTTAATTGAAGATTTGAGATTCAAGCTTGCTCTACCTTATACAGTCCAATGGAAGAAACTCTCGGATGAAAGAGTGGCCAAAAGGAATGATATTTGTCCTAAATTCTACTCGACTGAAGCAATGACGGACAGAACATGGACCAATACAAACCAGGATCTCCGACACTTTACCAATTCTATGGAAATTCATGGATACGACTATAAACTCTGCAAAACTAGAATCTTTCATGAACCGGACGGTAGCTGCGTGTGGGCACTGTGTAATTTAACTTGTATTCGTTACCATGTCGTGGAATGCTCTAAGAGAAATAGGCCTATAATAGACTTATGTTTAAATGACATGTAATTGCTTTGTATACACAAATTGTGTGCTCTATTAAAAAAAAATTAATGTTAGTGACAAGAATGTCGCAGGTCTCAATGTGGATGATGTCATTTTATTTGAGCTAAATACGGTAGTGACGTAATGCACCTTTCGTTTGGTTTGTCGGCATCAAGGGGGGCAGGGCAGAGCTGTGGGAATGATCTGTAGCCAGGGAATGTGAAATCAGGATACGAAACTGGTGCGAGAAGAAAGGCATGAGCACTTGATGAGCTCGCAATGACACATTCTGGATTGTGTGAACTGTGAATTGTTAGTCCATTTGTCTTATACGATCCTTGGGACGTTATATCAAAAGGAATGAGTTGTATTCAGCGACTGTCATAATTGCCAGCAGGTTACGCGTACATGATAGTGTTAAGACACCTTCAGTGAATATTAACTTGTGTCTTCCGTACGGAAGTTATTTTGCTGACATTTCGGTTTAGTACACTGTCTTCATTAGTAATTGCGACTTTTGACATACTTTCTGTTTCTTGCCCTGGATTTCTTGTAACTGCCTTCCTGACACATGCGATTATTTAACTAAAATGGGTTTAAAGAAGTTTCAGATTGTTTTTGATAATCCGTGGGCTACATATTATAGTGGTCAGCCAGTTACAGGAAAAGTTATTATATCTGTGGACACTCCCAAAAAAATTCGTGGTTAGTATTGAGGAATGTTCATTCTTTTGCCATAACCCTCTTTATAAATATTGCATTTTGAAAGCCTAAGTATAAAACATATTATGTTCTGCAAAGTTAATAGCTGCTTGCGAATTTAGAACAGTTTCTAATTTGAGTTTCAGTGGTTGTGGATTTCTCTAGTGATTTCTTTTTATGTTTTCAGCACTTGTAATCCACATCAAAGGTGAAGCCCAAGTGAAGTGGGATGAAACACGAGCCAAAAAAAATGCTGAAGGAGCCACCGTGAATGAAACCACTGTCCATTCAGGATCAGAACAATATTTTGAAAACAAATTCAACTTGCTGGGAGGAAGTGGTGAGTTAATATTGCGTGAACTTCGATGGATGTTTGAGATAGTTGAATTTAGCCCTGTAACAGAGGGAAAAATACTTGCACAATATTCCATTCCACAAGTTAAAATTAAAATTGGTTTTTACGGTGGTCAAATATATGCTTGGTGTTGTTTGCCAAGAACTCTCTCTCTCTCTGTTAATATCCTTAAACCAAATAATCACGCCTCTGTCAATTAGGTGTGACCTCACCATCTCAATCCGTTACCAATGATCTTCATTTAGGGCAGATGCCCAGGTGGCAGATTCCTTATCAGTTGCTTACGTAGTATTTTTCTTTACCGGGCGAGTTGGCCGTGCGGTTAGGGGCACGCTGCTGTGAGCTTGCATTCGGGAGATAGTGTGTTTGAACCCCACTGTTGGCAGTCCTGAAGATGATTTTCCATGGTTTCCCATTTTCACACCAGGCACATGCTGGGGCTGTACCTTAATTAAGGCTACGGCTGCTTCCTTCCCACTCCTAGGCCTTTCCTATCTCATTGTCGCCGTAAGACTTACCTGTGTTGGTGCGATGTAAAGCAAGTTGTAAAAGAAAAAAATTCTTAAATAATTTAAAATAATTTGGAAATTTAATTCACATCTCCCTTGGTAAATTATTCCAATCCCCAACTTCTCTTCCTATAAATGAATATTTGCCCCAATTTGTCCTATTGAATTTCAAATTTATCTACTCATGTCATTCCACACCATCTCTCCACTGACAGCTCGGAACATACTGCTTATTTGAGCAGCTAGTCTCCTTTCTCCCAAGTCTTCCCAGCCCAAAGTTTGCATGATTTTTGTAACACTACTCCTTTGAGTTTATTATTTTAAGGCAAGATAAAATAGTGATGTTAAAGTCCTAGGAATGCGTGGTAGATTATACAGCCGCTGAGCAAGAGAACATATGGGGTTCTCGAAACATGTGGGCTATGGTATTTAGCCAACAGTAAAAGATTGTAGTAAGTATTGACTAGGTGGACTCTTAAGTTATTGCTGATAAATTACACTACTCTTTTGCCAGAAATCACCCAGAACAAATCTTGCTGCTTTCTGTGGATTTTTTTTCAGTTCTCGAATCAGGTAATTCGATAAGGATCCAATACATTGGAACCATACTCTACTTGTGATCTTACCAGAAACTTCAGAGCCCTGTCATTGACATCCGTACTAAAACTTCTAAATAACCTCGTAACCACATGAAGAGACCGTAACCTTTATTTATTTGCAATCCAGTTTATGATTACCCCACTGAAGAGCTTTCCTTATATTAACACTTACGTAATTACAGTCATCTCCATGAGGTACTTTCACCCCCTCAGTCTCAGTAATTAAAAATGAGAGAACATTTTCTCTCTGTGAATCCCGTAACCGCCAGGCTAAGTGGTTCAGACTGTTGACGCACTGGCCTTCTGACTCCAACTTGGCAGGTTGGATCCTAGCTCAGTCCGGTGGTATTTGAAGATGCTCAGATACGTTAGCCTTGTGTCAATAGATTTACTGGCACGTGAAAGAATTCCTGCAGGACTGAATTCTGGCACTTTGGCATCTCCGTAAACCATAAAAGTAGTTAATGGGATGTAAAGCCAATAGCAGTCTTATTATTATTACTACTACATATTCTTCTTCTTTGTCATTTAGGCCTACTGAGGATCACGGGTCTTGTATCTATTCATCGGTAAAGTTGTTTCTTTCTTCTTCTGTCAGTACTCCTTCATTTGCTGACTATGAACCAGCTTCCTCTCCTCTGTCCACTTAGTTCCTGTAGTCTTCTTGTAAGGGACGTTGGGAAAACTCCCTGTCGGATGGCTTGATGGAACAGTAGTTGGTCATGAGTTTGTCTCGGTGGGATATAGTTGCTCCATATCCGACTTAACTGATGTGATCCATTTGTTCTTAGAAGCTGTGTCTATTCCTATTACTATGAATATCCTGTTGGTGAGTCTTTCGGAATCCAGACGAGCTAAGTGTCCATAAAAGGTCAGGCGCCTTTTCCTTATAGACGTGAAGATGTCCGCCTCGCATTCGTACAGTTCATCATTATGGCAGATTCTGTAAATGCCTCCTTCCTCTCTGATTGGTTTTAATATCCTCAGGATCTTCCTTTCTTTTAACTCCAGCTTTCTGGAGTGCCATTACAAGGCACTCAGAAGCATATAGAACAGATGGTTTGACAACCAAGTTGTAGTGTCTGAGTTTGAGGTTCTTGGAGAGGGACTTAGATGAATAGATACTAAGACAGGAGAGATAACCCCTTTCACACTGGTACATCTGGCATCTATGGCTATGTTCTTGCACTGATTCGCAGAGATCCATAACTGCATGTACTTTTTGTACGGTAGTGTCTGTGAGAGGAATTGTAGAAGGGGCCTCCCTGATATTGGTTATAAATTCAGTCTTCTGGATGTTTATCTTCAAACCAGCCTTAACCGCTACACTATAAAGACTCTGTAAGTTGTAGGTAGCCTCCTCTATATTGTTTGCCAGTAGAATGAGGTCATCGGCAAAGGCTAGGCATGGGACATTGAGGTGATCTCTCTTGTACCCAAGCTTCAGTCCAGCTCCTGGTGGTAGCATCGTTCTCCATTCCCTAATGATCTTTTCCAGGACACAGTTGTGAAGAGAATGCAGGAGAGACCATCACCCTGTCTTACTCCTGTTCTTATTGGAGCTTTCTGATGGTTCACCTCTGAACCTAACCTTGGACGTCGTGTTCCTCAGAGTGGCTTGAACTAATCGCAGGGTCTTCCCATCTAGACCAAATTCCCATAGTATGGAGAAAAGGGTGTTTCTGTCCACAGAGTCATAAGCTTTCTGAAAATCTACTAGGACCACCACCCAGGGATGTCCACCTCGGCTTTTGTAATTAAGAAATGTCTTAAGGTTGTGTATCTGTTCTGGACAAGATCTAGTCTTACGGAAACCAGCTTGGTATTCACCTAATTGTGAGTCTAGCTGTGCGGTGACTATTGAGCCGGTCTACAGAGATGATCTTGTAGTTCATTTGTAACAAGGAAATACCTCCTTTGGGTAGGGACTCTGTTATCCATATGTCCTTTATGATTTGATAGATGCTCCGCAAGGACTGCTCATCTGCATTTTTCCACATCTCTGCAACTATGCAGTCTTCACCCGAAGCCTTGTTCTTGAGACTACTGATGATGTCCATTATTTCTTCTCTCGTAGGTGGTTGAGAATCAGGGTTCCTGTGTGAAGGCTCATGGAAAATAAGCTTTTCTTTAGGTTCCTCTGTGTTTAGTAGCTTCTGGAAATAATCTGCAAGAGTTTTGGTGCAGTCTTTATTGTTCAGTTGAAGTTTTCCATCTGGCCCGTGGAGGATGAGGGTAGGAGTTGTGTACTGGGTTGTTTGCTTCTTAAGTCCTTTGTACAGTTCTATTGAGTTGTTTCTCTGAAAATTATTTTCAGCCTGTTGCATTGGGCTCCTGAGGTAATTTTTTATTTTGGCTCTGCATATGGTGTTAGCTATAGCTTTTCTTTGCATGTGGAAGGCTTCACAATTGGCTTCGGTTTTATGTTGGTTCCACCTAGTCCAGGCTTTACGCCTTTCTTCTGTAACCTCATCACACGTTGTACTCCACCATGGGTGTTTGCCTTTGGTTGATGAGGCAGGGATAGTTTCCTGAGCAGCATTCAGCAAGGCCTACTGTAAGGCAGGCAATCCTTCTTTCTCTCTATTCTTCCTGAGGGTATCCTGAAAATCACAATCCTCATCGTGCAGTCGCAGAGTGTTGAACAGTGTTATCTTATGACTACTTTGGAGATTTGGTGTTTTCCTAAAGGGTTGCATATTAATCTTGACAAGTGAAAGGTAGTGATCAGAGTCTATGTTGGCTCTTCGTAATACCTTGACGTTCTGTATGTCCATATGATGTTGTCGTGCTACAGCAACAGGGTCTAACTGGAATTCACCAAGCATAGGATTTGGACTTCTCCAGGTTTTGGCCTTTCTAGATAGACATTTGAAGGCTGTTGATTTTAGGACCAACTTGTACTTGTCACACAGTTCAATGAGACATTCACTATTTCTGTGTGTTCTCTTATGGGCTGGATAATGACCTGCTATCTTTCGGTACTTGCACTCCTTACCGACATTTGCGTTGAAGTCTCCCATGAGTATGATGGAATGGTGGGGAAGGATCTTATCTAGAGTTTCTTCTAAGGTGGCCCAGCATTGTTCTAAGTTTTCCAGATTTGTCCGGTTTGTGTCATTTGTGGGTGTGTGGAAATTTACGATTGTGTATGCTCTATTATGAGACCTGAAGGATAACAAGGAGGTCCTTCCATTAAGTGGAGTTCATTTGGTCAACCATCTTGTGGTGTACCGCAAACCCAGTACCAAATTGTGGGAGTGTCTTGATAACGCTTTCACCAGGTTTCCCCTTGTAGATTCTGTACACTCTGGACTCTATTGTATCCTCATTGGTAAACTGTTTCTTGTAGTACTGCTATCATAACCTTGTACTTTTCCAGCACGTCAAGCGTTTGAGCTTACCTACCTTCAGTAGGGAATTAATGTTTACTGTAGCAAAGTACTCAGTGTTTCTCTTTGGTTGTCCTTTAACAGAATTAGATAGAAGTGGGAAGCATGAAGGTGCTGGTTCCCCAAAATCAGATGACCTGCTTGCCCCAGACTGTGTGGAGGTGGATTGTTTACCACCTGGGGTACATTTCTGAATATTTGTTGTCTCGATGTTTCGAGTATTATGAGAGTCATAATTGTGATTACGTAAAAGGTAACAGGTTTTAACTATAAAGGTTGTAAGCTTTGAAGCCACCAGCACTGATCGGCTTACCGATCCAGTTTCCCGCTGGGATTGGTTACCCAACCTTCCACTGGGTTGCTCGGTTTAACAGGGACACCTCTTGTAGGTTACAGTTGCAGGTGACAAGCAACGTATTATTATTATTATTATTATTATTATTATTATTATTATTATTATTATTATTATTAAACTTGCAGCCTGACTTTTCACCCTATTTACCATCGTACCATTGCCTGCTGTCCATCTTACAACATTGTCAAGCTCCTTAGTACAGTCGGTCACAATCCTGTGATTTTATTACTCTATGCAGTATAACATCATCCAAAAGAAGCCTTATCTCTGATTTCAGTCTTTTACCTATATCATTTATATGTGTAGTGTGTTACAATAAGGTACTGCCAAATTTCAAGGACACATTCTTCACATGTAGGCTAGAAGAAGAAAACATCTTATATGGACATGAGTCTGGAAACTTTTTATTTCCATGTTAGAACTCATTTTCTACAACTCTACATAGCCCATTAATCATAGGAAACACACAGGAACAGAATATACCAGCATGCCTCATTAAACTATTTCCGTTAGCATTGATACATGGTTCAGCCCGCTATCAGTTTCTGGTAGTTAAAGATTATGGAATCCATGTGGCACCTTGAAACCACCCAGCTGCTTGTTGCAGAGGATTGGATTTATTGTATTAATCTCCTGGCATCCGAGGTCGTTCTGTAGTTGATAGATGCAGTCTAATCAGAAGGTGATCCTAGTCCATTGTTGATTTTTCTGCTTACATATATGTGCAGGAACTATTAAAATTTTTGTTTCTATGAATATGTGTGGAAAGACAGCCATGATCAGTACTGTTACATGATCGTATGACAGTCAGCCCTATTGAAGCCCACTGTCCACGCTTCCTTTCACATGTGTAAATTTACTTTATTTTTAACTATGATGTCAATGTTGACTGTTTTGTATTATATTAAAAAACAAAAGGGTAGCAGAAAAACACTAGTTACTGCATCAAACAGTGTGTTGTTGTATAATTGAAGTCTATTTCATTACAAATATTGGTCCTCTGGTCCGTGATTAATTGAATCAGCTGGCAATATTCAAGGTACGACTAAATTATTTAATTGGAATATGTAAAATAAATGCATGACTCTGCCATTTGCTGTAGGTAACGATTCACCACCTTCTAGAAACAGATCGCTTTGCATGCCCAGAAGCATGGCCTACTTGCTACGCTGCATTCCCTATAGGAGCTGATAAGAAATAGGTTATAAAGATAATAGCAGAAACTCTCTCAAAAGTGCATAGCTTTCAGATGAGACAGCGCCACTAGCACTATCTAGCGGCTCGCAGTGTAAAAACAAACAGCTGTCGAATGCTCCTTGTGGCTGCTATGACATAATACCTGAACCAGAGATTCCAAAATTTCACCTGTAGCCTGTAGCTTTTCAAGTAGGCTACAAAATGTTTGATCTGGGGTTATAACATTTTATTAGTCACGAAATAAGGCATGGAAAGTAACATCCATTTTAGGCCTACAGCTAGACCAAAACTACTGAATTTTTCATGTGATAGCCTACTGTCTACAATTTTCTCATCTCATGAAGAGTGACAGCTTATAAAAATTTAAAAAATAACTTAGCCTACTGTACACATGCTGTTTTCCACAAATTAAAGTTTAGATGGTTCATGGTGTGGGTTACTGTAGTTACGTCCTAGTTCGTGAACCATGGCTGAGTGGCCTAGTAAGTGGTCCTGAGAGTTGCTGCTGAATGGGAGTGGGCATCTCGGACATATTCTGAGTCATGGCCTTACTTGTGCTCAGGCGGTTAGAGCTGTACAATCCACCAGTGGTCCCTAACCCGTTAGAGGAGAGATCCTCTCTTGGACTATGTGTAAGTAGGGTAGCATCCAGCTTCATGAATTTACCGAGCTTAGAACATTTTAAGCAAGCCTCGGACCCATGGGAGTAATGGAGTCCCACTCCCATTTGATAGACGAGGGACTCCTTGGAAACAACTTGGTGAACGAAATGGAATTCGATGGGGAGCTATCAATATTAATGGGGCTTATGGAAGAAAGAAAGTAGAACTGGCTGATTCAGCAAAGAGGCTGCATCTGGATGTGCTAGGAGTAAGTGATATTCGGGTAAGGGGAAATAATGAAGAGCTAGGAGATTTTGAAGTGTACTTGACGAGCGTTGAAAAGGGAAGGGAAGAGTCTGGGGTAGGGCTGTTCAGCAGGAATACCATTGCACGCAACATAGTTTCTATTAGGCACGTAAATGAGCGAATGATGTGGGTAGATTTGTCAGTTGGAGGAATTAGGACGAGAATTGCCTCAGTGTATTTACCATGTGAGGATGCAAATGAGGATGAAGTTAACAAGTTTCATGAAGCATGGAGTGACATCGTAGTCAGGGTCAACAGTAATGATAGGATAGTGCTAATGGATGATTTCAGTGTGAGAGTTGAAGTAGAACTGCAGGATACGAAAGGGTGATTGGTAAATCTGGGGAAGATATGGAAGCTAAAGTAATAGGAATGGGAAGCATCTGCTGGACTTATGTGCTAATATGGGTTTAGTAGTTATGAATACATTCAAGCATAAGGCTATTCACCGCTACACCTGGGAGGGTAGGAGTACCAGATCCACAAGACTATATCTTAACCGACTTTGAATTCAGGAAATCTGTTAGGAATGTACAGGTTTTTCGGGGATTTTTCGCTGAAACGGACCACTCTCTGATCTGTAGTGAACTAAATATCTCTAGGCCAGGATACAGAAAGTGAAATCTGTCTGCAAAACAAATAAAGGTGGAAAATCTCCAGGACGAGGAAATTAGACAGAAGTACATGGATATAATTAGGGAGAAGTTCCGAACAGTGGACAGTAAGCAGATTCAGGATATAGAAAAAGAATGGGTGGCATACAGGGATGCTGTAGTAGCAACAACAGTGGAATGTTGAGGAACAACTGTGTGTAAAGATGGGGAAAAGTGAACATCTTGGTGGAATGATGAAGCGAGGGCATCTTGCAAACGTGAAAAGAAGGCTAATCAGAAATGGCTCCAAACAAGGGCTGATGCAGACAGGGAATTGTACATAGATGAAAGAAACGGAGCGAAACAAATAGTTGTTGAATCCAAAAAGTCATGGGAAGATTTTATGAAACGGCTTATAGAGTAGTAAGATTAACATGGAATGTTGTTAAGGTACCTTCAGATTGGACAAAATCAGTAATTATTATTATTAAATGAAAAGCGCACAATGTGCAAAAACAGTTTTTGTACAGATGGTCAACTATGCTAATGCCATTCTTATTATTGAGGTTGTCCTCATTTTGCAGTTTTGTGCATGGTATCTTTCACAATGATCATTGCACAGGTTACATATACAGTCTTCGTTCGGCTGGTGGAAGTTGGTTTGGCAGAATCTGTGGTGAAATCCATGAGTGGCGTAACGTGTAATTACGTGCCATAGCTCGTAATTTGCTTGCTTCCATTCTTCCGTCATTATAGCATACATGGAATAAAGTCGGACCAAATAGCATTCCTTTTCTCATTTAAAATTTGGCGTGCATTCTCGTAGGGCTTGATGTTTGGTAGACAAAACTGTGTTTTGATATCGTCAATGAAGTAGTCCTCCTTGGTTAGAACATACGTTAACCTTGAAGGGGCTGACTTCCCAATGCCTAGTATTCTCTTGAGATATCGGGCCTTGACTTTTTCTATTGTCATCAGGTCGCTGAGTGTGAGTTTTTCCCAGGTGATGCTAATCCCATAGGTTGCTATTGGTGATATGGCTGTCCTGAACAGTAGCATTGCTGTACCCAATGATATTTGTTGAGGTTGTTGAATGTTGTAGATGGCTTTTATTGCTGCGGCAGCTCTTTCTTTGACGTGGATATTGTAGGATGTTAGAGTAGTTTGGAGGATGACTCCAAGGTACTTGAATTTCGGCACTACTTACAGAGGTTTGTTGTGCAGGGTTATTGTATTTTTAGGTGCATCTTTTCCTCCTTTCCTAAAGGTCATTTGTTTAGTTTTGTTGTGGTTTATTTGCAAACCGTTTCTTTCTGCCCATGATGTGAGCCTATTGAGGACCTCTTGGAGCTCTTCTATGTTTTCTGAGCCTATTGCCATATCATCTGCGTAAAGTATAAGCAATGCTGAGGTATCTGTGATTATTTCTGTGATGTCTGCTGTCATGATGTTGAATAAAATTGGGCTGATTGGGTCACCTTGTAGGACTCCGTTTGTTTGGGTTACGTTTTTGGATAGGGTTATGTTGTCTGATATTTGGACATAGTTATATTTGAGGATATTCGAGATTATGATTGCTATCGGATGTGTAGCTCCTATTAGGTAATTGAGTTTCCGGATGAGTGTTGCTCTATCAACAAAGTCAAAAGCCTTACGATAGTCTACGAAGACTACAAAATATTTCTTTCCTGGATGCCTCAATGTATCTTGGACCTGTTCTATTAGATATTTTACGGCATGTAGTGTGCTTCTCCCCTTTCGGAAGCCGAATTGATTTTCTGGTATCTGGGAGTCTTATTTCTTCTGAAAGCCTGATTGTTAAGATTTTCATGAAGATTTTGAATGATGTATTTTCGAGGGCTATACCTCGATATGAATCAGGATTGTCAGTTTTTCCTTTCTTAAATATCATTTTGATTGTTGTCAATCTCCAGTAATTGCACGTATGTATAAGCAAAGGGAACAGGAAGGATTGCAAGAACTATCGAGGTATCTCATTGAGTAGTATACCAGGCAAAGTATTCACTGGCATCTTGGAAGGGAGGGTGCGATCAGTCATTGAGAGGAAGTTGGATGAAAACCAGTGTGGTTTCAGACCACAGAGGGGCTGTCAGGATCAGATTTTCATTTATGCGTCAGGTAATTGAAAAATGTTACGAGAGGAACAGGCAGTTGTGTTTATGTTTTGTATATCTAGAGAAAGCATATGACAGGGTATTGAGGAAAAAGATGTTTGCCATACTGGAGGACTATGGAATTAAGGGTAGATTGTTAAAATCAATCAAAGGCATTTATGTTGACAATTGGGCTGCAGTGAGAATTGATGGTCGAATGAGTTCTTGGTTCATGGTACTTACATGGTACTTGCTTTCACATTTGTTGTTTGTAGTTTACATGGATCATCTACGGAAAGATATAAAGTGGCAGGGAGGGATTCAGTTAGGTGGAAATGTAGTAAGTAGTCTGGCCCATGCTGACGACTTGTTCATAATGGCAGATTGTGCCGAGAGCCTGCAGTCTGATATCTTGGAACTTGAAAATAGGTGCAATGAGTAGGTATGATATGAAATTTAGCCTTTCAAAGACTAAATTGATGACAGTAGGTAAGAAATTCAACATAATTGTATGTCAGATTGGTGATACAAAGCTGGAACAGGTAGATAATTTCAAGTATTTAGGATGTGTGTTCTCATGGGATGGTAATATAGTAACTGACATTGAATCAAGGTGCAGTAAAGCTAATGCAGTGAGCTTACAGTTGTGATCAACAGTATTGTTGTCAGCTCCTGGACGAAACTATCTTTGCATCGGTCTGTTTTCAGACTAACTTTGCTTTACGAGAGCTGGGTGGACTCGGGATATCTTATTCATAAGTAACAGAAGTAATAGACATGAAGATAGCAAGAATGATTGCTGGTACAAATAGGTGGGAACAACGACAGGAGGGTGCACAGAATGAAGAGATAAAGGCTAAGTTAGGAATGAAGTCGATGGATGAAACTGTATGCATAAACCAGTTTTGGTGGTGGGGTCGTGAGGCAAATGGAGGAGGATAGGTTACCTAGGAGAATAATGGACTCTGTTATAGAGGGTGTGAGAAGTAGAGGGAGACCAAGAAAACTATGGTTGGACTCAAACGATTTACAGATAAGAGGTATAGAACTAAATGTGGCCGCAGCACTAGTTGCAAATAGAGGATTGTGGCAACATATAGTAAATTCACAGAGGCTTGCAGACTGAACGCTGAAAGGCATAACGGTCTATAATTATGATATATGTATATTTTTCAGGTATTTCTGTTACCATATGTTTTCTTTTTCAGGTAATTTAGACATTTATTTATTCAAAATTAGTGTCAGCAGTCTGAAGAACCTAGATTATGACAAAAATTAAAAATGATCCAGAGAAAGCATATGGCAAAGTTCTCAAGGGGAAATATCGCTGTACTGGGAGATAGTGGGATTAAGGGTACATTATGACAAAAATTAAAAATGATCTAGAGAAAGCATATGGCAAAGTTCTCAAGGGGAAATGTCGTTTTACTGGGAGATAGTGGGATTAAGGGTGGATTATTATCTAAGCAATCAAAGGCATTATGTTGACAATTGGGTTGCAGTGAGAATTGATGATATGAGTTCTTGGTTCAAGGTACTGACAGGGGTTAGACAATGCTGTAATACAAATACAAGAAATGCAATACAAGTGAATTGTATTGACAAGTCGGAACCTGAACACAATTAACTGTAAGAATTAAGTCGATACGGACCATTTGTGGTCATCATGGTCAAGTTAATAGATATTGATTATGTCAGCCAGGCAAGAAAATTGATTAATAAATTTAAGAACATGAAGGTTAAAATCCTTAGTATTTCAAAAGACCTTATTTTTCTTTAAAAAAAGTCTTAAAGAGAACGTCATGCCTAAACATTTGAAATCTATTCAGATGAGAGGTAGACTGCAACATCACGAGGTGAGATGAATTGTATTGACAAGGCGGAACCTGGACACAATTCACTGTAATAATTAAGTCAATTAATTTGAAATAACAAATAACGTAGTTCAACCTATTCAATACAAATAAATAAGAAATGTAGTGTTACATTTTTATTTAATTTTAAGCGGAAATGGTACCGGTTTCGACCCCAATCTGGGTCAAGGTCAGCCGAATAAAATGCAAAAACAATGCATAGGTAAATAAATTAAAGAATGAGTTGTTGTTGTTTGAGTCATCAGTTTATAGACTGGTTTGATGCAGCTTCCATGCCACCCTATCCTGTGCTAACCTCTTCATTTCTACGTAACTATTGCATCCTACATCTGCTATAATCTGCTTGTCATATTCATACCTTGGTCTACCCCTACCGTTCTTACCACCTACACTTCCTTCAAAAATCAACTGAACAAGTCCTGGGTGTCTTAAGATGTGTCCTATCATTCTATCTCTTCTTCTCGTCAAATTTAGCCAAATCGATCTCCTCTCACCAATTTGATTCAGTATCTCTTCATTCGTGATTCGATCTATCCATCTCACCTTCAGCATTCTTCTGTAACACCACATTTCAAATGCTTCTGTTCTCTTTCTGAGCTAGTTATTGTCCATGTTTCACTTCCATACAATGCCACGCTCCACACGAAAGTCTTCAAAAACATCTTTCTAATTCCAATATCAATATTTGAAGTGAGCAAATTTATTTTCCTAAGAAAGCTCTTCCTTGCTTGTGCTAGTCTGCATTTTATGTCCTCCTTACTTCTGCCATCGTTAGTTATTTTACTACCCAAGTAACAATATTCATCTACTTCCTTTAAGACTTCATTTCCTAATCTAATATTTCCTGCATCACCTGCCTTCGTTCGACTGCACTCCATTACTTTTGTTTTGGACTTATTTATTTTCATCTTGTACTCCTTACCCAAGACTTCATCCATACCATTCAGCAACTTCTCAAGATCTTCTGCAGTCTCAGATAAAACAATATCATTGGCAAATCTCAATGTTTTGATTTCCTCTCCTTGGACTGTGATTCCCTTTCCAAATTTCTCTTTGATTTCCTTTACTGCCTGTTCTTTGTAAACATTGAAAAGGAGAGGGGACAAACTGCATCCTTGCCTCACTCCTTTCTGGATTGCTGCTTCTTTTTGAAAGCCCTCGATTCTTATCACTGCAGACTGATTTTTATACAGATTGTAGATAATTCTTCGTTCTCGGTATCTGATCCCTATCATCTTCAGAATCATAAATATCTTGGTCCAATCAACATTATCGAATGCCTTTTCTAGATCTACGAATGCCAAGTATGTGGGCTTGTCCTTCTTGATTCGATCCTCTAAGATCAGACGTAAAGTCAAGATTGCTTCACGTGTCCCTACATTTCTTCTGAAGCCAAATTGATCTTCTCCCAACTCTGCTTCAACTTCTTTTTCCATTCTTCTGTAAATAATACGTGTTAAAATTTTGCAGGCATGAGATACTAAACTAATGGTGCGGTAGTTTTTACACCTGTCAGCACCGGCTTTCTTGGGAATAGGTATAACAACATTCTTCGAAAATTGGATGGGACCTCTCCTGTCTCATACATCTTGCACACTAAATGAAACAACCTTGCCATGCTGGTTTCTCTTAAGGCCGTCAGTAATTCAGAGGGAATGTCATCAATTCCAGGTGCCTTGTTCCTATTGAGGTCACTCACAGCTCTGTCAAACTCTGACCTCAAAATTGGGTCTCCCATTTCATCAGCATCAACAGCCGCTTCATGTTCCAGAACCAAATTATCTACATCTTTACCGTGATACAACTGTTGGATATGCTCCTGCCATCTTTCAGCTTTGTCTTCTTTCCCTAGAAGTGGCTTTCCATCTGAGCTCTTAATATTCATACACCTAGATTTCCTTTCTCCAAAGGTTTTCTTGATTTTCCTGTATGCAGCATCTACCTTTCCCAGGACCATACAGCCTTCGACATCCTTGCACTTCTCCTTCAGCCATTCTTACTTAGCTACCTTGCACTTTCTATCCACTTGATTCTTTAATCGCCTGTATTCTTTTCTGCCCTCTTCATTTCTAGCATTCTTGTATTTTCGTCGTTCATCAATCAGGTCTAGTATCTCCTAAGTTATCCACTGATTCTTAGTTGATCTTTTCTTCCTTAGTTGAGTGAGCCAGCATGCATATATTATCAGGCGCGAAGTCACAACACAATTTAATAAATGTGAAGTCCCAAAATTGTGTAGACATTTTGAGACAGTGCTGAACTTTGCGTGTTGTGCTACTATTCAGAAGATTGTGCCTTACTTCATATAAGTGACTGACCTTCTACTTCCTCTATATTTTACGATTTAAAATCACACGGTGCCAATTCCCATTATCTTATTTTGCCTCTTCAACTGTTTTTGTGAAAGACTCATTCTTTAATTTCTTATTTACCTATGCATTGTTTTTGCATTTTATTCAGCTGATGATGACCCAGATTGGGGTTGAAACCGGTACCGGTTCCGCTTATAATTAAACAGAAATGTAACACTACATTTCTTATTTATTTGTATTCAATAGGTTGAACTACGTTATTTGTTATTTCAATTTAATTGTGATACAGTTCAATACGGAACATCTTGAAATTTTTATCTTTAAATAATTAAGTCATTATGGTCTAATAGATAATGCTGTAATCTTTCACATTTTTTGTTCATAGTTTACATTGATTATCTATGAAGGGTGTTAATTGGCAGGGAGAGATTTACTTAGATGGAAATGTAGTAAGCAATTTTACCTATACCAATGACTTGGTCTTAATGACATGCTAAAAGCCTACAATCTGATATCTTGGAACTTGAAAGTTGATGCATGAGTATGATATGAAAATTAGTCTTTCCAACACTAGTGATGTCAGTAGGAAAGAAATCTAAGAGAATTGAAAGTCGGGTTGGAAATACAAAACTGGAACAAGTAAATCATTTCAAGTATTTAGGATGTACATTTTCCCAGGATGGTAGTAAAGGAAGTGAGATTGAATCAAGGTGCAGAGAAGCTGATGCATTGAGCTCGCAGTTGTGATCAACAGTATTCTGTAAGAAAGAAGTCAGCTCTTGGACGAAACTATCTTTAGACCAGTCTGTTTTCAGACAAACTTTGCTGTATGGGAGTGAAAGCTGGGTGGACTCATGGTATCTTATTCAGAAGTAACTGGCATAGAAGTAACACAAATGTTTGCTGGTACAAACAGGTGGGAGTAGTGGTAGGAGGGTACTCAGAATGAGGAGATAAAATCTAAGTTAGGAATGTACTCAATTGATGGAGCTGTTGGTATAAACCGGCTTCAGTGGTGGGGTCATTTGAGGCGAATGGAGGAGGATTGGTTACCTGGGAGAGTAGTAGACTTGATCATGGAAGAGAAGTAGAGGGAGACCAAGATGATGGTTAGAGACGGTTTCTAATGATTTAAAGACAATTCGTTTGGAGCGAAATGAGGCCACATAGCTAGTTACAAATAGAGGATTGTGGAGGCATTTTAAAACGGTTGGCTTAGGACAGGAGCAGATGGAGACAGCCATGTTGTTGGAATAGTCAGAACACATGATGATGATGATGATGATGATGATCAATAAATTCACAGAGGCTTGTAGACTGAATGTTGAAAGACATACGAGTCTGTAATGAATGTATGTATGTATGTATGTATGTATGTATGTATGTATGTATGTATGTATGTATGCATGCAGGTTATGTATCAGAAGATCATACAATTCTGTTTAGAAGGTCTGAAACAATGAAATACTTTCTTTGGAAAATGAAGTATTGGAAAAGAAGGTATTTTAAACAAGCAGGGTCTTTTAACAAATATGGTCTCGTACCACCAAATGGATTACTTGTTATCTTAAACTTTTATATTTGAATAACTAGCTCTACTTTATTAGTTTCTTTAACTGTTCATATCATTGCCAAATATATTGTTGAAAATAGTTCCTAGTAACAAAAGTTAATCAGTTCAGTAAAATGTAGCATTTAAAACATTTAATGTATTATTTGCAGACGTCGCAATTTGAAGTATGTGCCACTGAATTCAATCGGAGAACTACCACAGACCTCCGAAGGTTAGCCGAAACAACTGCTCTGCTCCATTCCTACCATCCCCAGCACTAATCACATTACCATTGTGCCAAGGAAATATAACCAAAAAAAAAAAAAAAAAGAAGAAGAAAAACCACTGAATTGCAAACTTAATTCAGTGTATAATGCACACTCCAATTTATCAGCATGCAAATTTTGAAAGAAAAAAATGTGTGTGAGACCAGAATATAATCATGATGATGATAATAACTTTGTCTCTAGATGTGACTATGTTTTTATTTACTGTTCTGGAGGTATATTTGTAATTGTATATTTTATTTCAGGAAATGAAGTTTTCATTCAGCCTGGAGAGCAGACGTATCCATTTAGCACATTTTTACCACCAAATTTACCATCTTCATTTGAAGGCGAATTTGGTTATGTTCGATATACGGTCAAAGCCATACTAGATCGGCCATGGAAGTTTGATCAGGATACCAAAGCAGCTTTTACAGTCATCTCACCAGTGGACTTGAATACTCATGAGACTGCAAAGGTAAGTGATGTATGCTTACTTTTGGAGAAAATGTTTTTATTTTTGTATTTATTTATTTATTATGCCTTTGTAGGTGGCAAAGTTATGGCTCTTGGCCCTCTCTTACACTTAACCACTGTAGTAATACGTCATTCGGAGCAGAGTTTAAGACTGCTTAATAATATATATAAATAATAATCTACACAGTAATACATTACACTTTTCTAACTCTCAGTCATTCACTCGTGGATTCATACAAATTATTCAGCTGCATTCAGCAGGTAGCCTCGGCAAGTAGTCTTAAATTTAAGAAATGAGGTGGTTTTCTGACACCGCCAGGCAGGGAATTCCAAAGTTTAGAACCTGCCACAACAAAAGAATTGTTATACATAGAGGATTGGTGAACAGGAATAGAAAGGGAGGAACCAGAGTTGGAATTACTGCTGTGAAAGAAGGATAAATACTTAAGCTGGGATGAAATGTATAGTGGTCTGACTTCAGAGAGCAGTCGGTATATCTGTAGTAAGAGATTTGTTCATCAGGTTTTAGCCATGAAATAGTGAGATAGTATGGGGTGACCACGAACCTACTACGCTGGCGTAGCAGGGGGAGAGGTGATACTCCCACGTGGCACGTCCCAGGTGGCGGATAGGGGGGTCCTAACCAGCGGACTTTAGGGAAATAAAATAGCTCTCGCGGGCCAAACACACTACCCCTTGCGGGTGGGGGACGCACATGTAGAATACACCCGCGGTATCCCCTGCCTGTCGTAAGAGGCGACTAAAAGGGGCCCAAGGGGTTCTCAACTTGGGAGTGTAGATTAGCGACCACGGGGCCCTTAGCTGCGTCTTGGCATTGCTTCCACTTACTTGTGCCAGGCTCCTCACTTTCGTCTATCCTATCTGACCTCCCTTGGTCAACTCTTGTTCTTTTCCGACCCCGACGGTATTAGAGCATTCGAGGCCTAGGGAGTCTTTCATTTTCACGCCCGTCGTGGCCCTTACCTTTCTTCATCCGTTACTTCATTTTTCGAAATGACGGATCCCTTCTTTCTTCTTTGTTCTCTCTCTTTACCCCCTGTGGGTGGGGGACGCACATGTAGAATACACCCGCGGTATCCCCTGCCTGTCGTGAGAGGCGACTAAAAGGGGCGACCGAGGGATGATTGAATTAGAACCATGAAACTACTGTTGATTCGTACCATCATGCGGGGAACACCATGGGTTGCCTGTACTTGCGAATAGTACCACTATATTTGGTACGAAATAGGTTTATGATTAGTAGCAGTAAAGAGGCTGGCCGGGTGGGTTTTCAGTACCCGTGCGTCGTACCCATGAGAGCAACACCGCAGGTCTGGGCGTAGCCTGTGAGTTGTACCACTATATGAGCCGCACCGTGGGTCTGCGTTGCCTGTGATTAGTATTCCCTATGTGAGGAACACCACAAGGCCCGTGGGACCGGCACCCGTGACTACTACCCCTAGGTGAGCAAACTCATCGGTTTGCGTTGGCTATGAGTGGCGCCATTGTGTGTGAAACACCATAGGTCTGCGTTCCCTGTACAAAGTACAATACTTGAGAGTAGTACCATCTTGTGTGGAACACCGTGAGTCTTCGCTACTTTTGATTAGTACCCCAACATGATAAATACCATGGTTCTGCTTTACTCGCGACATGCACCATTCTGTGGGGCCTTAGTCGAGGATTTTGCTCCCCTATCGACATCAAGCATCATTGTGCTTTATGAGTGGTCCCTTGGTCAGTAATACTATTATTTACGATCTTTTTCGAGTTTGATCCACAGTTTCTGTTTCTGTTTGTTTTTTGTAGGGTTGTAACTACTGCAATTTATTGAAATACTGAACAGATAAACGTTGACTCAAATAAGTGTAAATAACAAGGATAATGGGCGCCACCTGCAAAACAATTGCAGGAATATTTAATTATGTAGAGCAACGAGCCACTCCCTCTCCCAAGGCGACGGTCATCAGGCTGACGAGGCTCCAGACTTGCTTTGTAACCTTACCTGTTGCTATATAACCCCTGAAATTAAATTTGGGTAACATGCCAGGTTCAGCCTCACTCCACTGACAAAAGACTCACTTAAAGTTTGATTCTATGACTTTACTCCCAGAATAAGAACTAATATGTGACAAACACCAACAAAATAAACACTTATGCAACCCACTTAGTGCTTGCTGTTTACATAGAGCTAATATACACAATACTACCCAACAAAATCATCTCTTCACTAGATTTACTCGTTTGCCGTCTACAAAGGCAAATTACACATCATTAAAATCATCACTAAAAATCGAACATCATTATACTTTTAACATACCTCCAGGTAAGAGCCCCACTGCACTCCACTGTTACCGTGAATCCTAATCTGGTAGAGAAAAGTACGACGACTATTTCTCTACACATGGATGCAACCTTCTTTACTAACAGCATCCCTAACCTTATTTACACTTCTTCGTCGTCTTGAATTCTTTACAATTGCTGGCTGGACAGAAAGCGTTACATGTCCGGAGGCAAGCAAACAGCAAAATTCTCCACCAACTGAAGCTGCATACTCGGGTGACAAGTTCCAAACAAATACTTTCTTTTACAGAAAGTCCACTGCAAAGCCGGTAAGTTGTTGAGATTATACCATGATCGCTCCGTAACAGATACTCACGTACAATAGCAGATCGTATAGCAAACTGCGCAAATACGTCGCTCCCGCAGACCAGTACAAATGAGAAACACACAGTATCAGCATCAGAGTCAGAAACACAATCAGAATCAGAATCAGAGTCAGAATGACTCGCCGCACACGCGTACCCACTTATATGTGCTTGCTACACGTGGTAATCGCGTCCTGAAAAGTTTAGTGGTAGCAACGCTCACACCGGCACTTCTTCCCGCGTCACTCTGTCAACACAAACCTCGCTCAAAACAAAGCCCTCGCATTGGCTATCGAGTATATGATGTGACATAGACCGTCCACTCATGTATGTCCACATTGATTCACTCCAATTCTTCAACCGATACAACCTGCCGTACCCCGTGTTTTCAAGCCACCTGTTGCAACACATCCAACTGACTTCAACCGTCCTTCCCGATATAGTCGCAGTTTTCCCAGTTGCACAATCCTTACGGCTAGGCCATATTTACAGACTCTTACCCAAACGGAAATTTATACAAAATATAATGATGAACATATGCAATATTCCCTAACTATACATTCTTCTTATAATATTACGTTTTTACATGGTAAATAAACAAAATTACATGATTTTAACCTAACAAACTATATACGAAAATTTCCTAACCTAAAAACTCGGGGATCGTACATACGTACGGTTACAATACCTCCCCTTGATTTGTGAAGATTATATACAATACATCTGAGCAAATCACAGTCTTTTCAGTACAGCAGCCTACACAGCCTGTCAAAGTCACTCAGGATTTAAAGAATATTCACATATTCTTCTTAACATACACAAAACATCTGAACTTACAATACTTCACCTTACATACCTCTTAAGATTGTGAATATTGTGTGTACCAATCATGTCACCTTTGTTATTCAACAGGTGATAAGCACATTTGCCAACTTTCTTACCTACTGTGTAAGGTCCCTGATACAATTGAAAAAACTTATGAATTTCTTTGTTGTCTGCAGATGAAATGTGTGGAACCTTTAGTAAGGGCCGATGACCTTCGATGTTAGGCCCCTTTAAACAACAAGCAACAAGAACCTTTAGTAACACCTCCTCCCCTACTTCAAAACTATCTCCATGATGCCTCCCCTGCTGCATCATTCTCCTATCAGCTGACTTCCTTAAATTCTGCCTCGCTAAATCAATCACCTTTGAAGATACCACTTCTGCTGAGGGTAGATCTACCCTGGTTGCCAATCTCACACAAAAACTCTCTTCCCATTCTTTCACACACAACTTACACAGACTTACATTCGGAACACATATACATTTCACAATCCAAACATCCCTCCTGTTCTGAAAACACACCACAATCGCACCTCTTTCATCAATACTCTTCCACACTTCAATGAAATCATTCGTACGATCTTCAGCATCAGATATTCCACTCAACATACGTTTGAATCGACCTCCTGTTCTCTCATACACATTGTCACTCTCAATTTCTTTGAACTTTCTCCAAATACCAAAAAGCTTTCCAACACAATTACTCCTCATAAAATCTTCAAACCCTGAATCCCCATAATATTCACAACCACTCTTATGATTCTCATTATGCACAAAATGTGACCTAACCTCCACTTCACAAAGAATTTCACCCACAGCATCGACAGTTTTCCTCCACTCATCCTTATCGGACATACCAGCTTCAGTCACCTCAAACTCATTCACACAACCCTTCTCATACTTTCCTTCACTCACACTCTCTCTCTTCCTGAAATCACTACTATCACTGAACTCGAGATCCCGACCATTACTACTAAATTCTCCCACTTTCATATCTTTCATCGCTGTTCCCACTCGCACATCATTCATGCCATCAACACTGTTGCTCTTGACCCTCTTAACGGAAGTTTCATTAATCTCAAAATCATCACTACTCAGACACATTATCGACGTAACATTAATCTCCTCAATTACACCATCCTCTACAACATGATATGTCTTCCTCAAAGACTCCTCCTCCACAAAATAATCTTCATCACCTTTACAACTAACTTCCTTTTCAATTTCTGCAACTTCCCAAAGAGCATCAATTACCACAGTGTTATCACCATCAATTTTAGCACATAGTAGGTCCTCCGACAAATCCTCCTCCTTTTCTTCACACCCCTTACCCCCAAAATCCCTGAAATCATCACCTTCCCTCCCTACATTATCAATTCCTTTCTCCACACTACTACCCCAATCATTAGCTGCCGTGCAGTGGTTATCAATTAAATTACTTACCTCCTCCCCTACATTACTAATTTTATCACTTAATTCCTTCCCCTGATTACTAATTTGACTACTTAAATTATTCCCTTGATCAATCAATTTGGCCAACTGCTCCAATACTAACTTCATAAACTCATTATTACCCCCCATGCTACTTTGATTTTGATCACTACCTTCCCCTTCACCCCCCATTACAATTCCATACACTTTTTCCATAGACATATTATCACTCTGAAAACTACTTTCATCAAACTTTGTGTGCTTGTGCCACAACTGCTCTCCTCATCATTAACTGACATACTTCCTTTATGCACTTTTCTCCTTCTCAAAATCATTACACTCCTATTACTCTTACTATTATTCATATTCCACTGATAAAACATAGAACTCAAAACCTGACAACACCGATACATAACTCCTAACACAAGCTCACTAAAACACTGGACCAAATGTGCCTACCAAGGTCATATAGCAAGTCTGGATATCATTCTGCCTCACGTTGGCGGCGCCAATTGTAACTACTGCAATTTATTGAAATACTGAACAGATAAACGTTGACTCAAATAAGTGTAAATAACAAGGATAATGGGCGCCACCTGCAAAACAATTGCAGGAATATTTAATTATGTAGAGCAACGAGCCACTCCCTCTCCCAAGGCGACGGTCATCAGGCTGACGAGGCTCCAGACTTGCTTTGTAACCTTACCTGTTGCTATATAACCCCTGAAATTAAATTTGGGTAACATGCCAGGTTCAGCCTCACTCCACTGACAAAAGACTCACTTAAAGTTTGATTCTATGACTTTACTCCCAGAATAAGAACTAATATGTGACAAACACCAACAAAATAAACACTTATGCAACCCACTTAGTGCTTGCTGTTTACATAGAGCTAATATGCACAATACTACCCAACAAAATCATCTCTTCACTAGATTTACTCGTTTGCCGTCTACAAAGGCAAATTACACATCATTAAAATCATCACTAAAAATCGAACATCATTATACTTTTAACATACCTCCAGGTAAGAGCCCCACTGCACTCCACTGTTACCGTGAATCCTAATCTGGTAGAGAAAAGTACGACGACTATTTCTCTACACATGGATGCAACCTTCTTTACTAACAGCATCCCTAACCTTATTTACACTTCTTCGTAGTCTTGAATTCTTTACAATTGCTGGCTGGACAGAAAGCGTTACATGTCCGGAGGCAAGCAAACAGCAAAATTCTCCACCAACTGAAGCTGCATACTCAGGTGACAAGTTCCAAACAAACACTTTCTTTTACAGAAAGTCCACTGCAAAGCCGGTAAGTTGTTGAGATTATACCATGATCGCTCCGTAACAGATACTCACGTACAATAGCAGATCGTATAGCAAACTGCGCAAATACGTCGCTCCCGCAGACCAGTACAAATGAGAAACACACAGTATCAGCATCAGAGTCAGAAACACAATCAGAATCAGAATCAGAGTCAGAATGACTCGCCGCACACGCGTACCCACTTATATGTGCTTGCTACACGTGGTAATCGCGTCCTGAAAAGTTTAGTGGTAGCAACGCTCACACCGGCACTTCTTCCCGCGTCACTCTGTCAACACAAACCTCGCTCAAAACAAAGCCCTCGCATTGGCTATCGAGTATATGATGTGACATAGACCGTCCACTCATGTATGTCCACATTGATTCACTCCAATTCTTCAACCGATACAACCTGCCGTACCCTGTGTTTTCAAGCCACCTGTTGCAACACATCCAACTGACTTAAACCGTACTTCCCGATATAGTCGCAGTTTTCCCAGTTGCACAATCCTTACGGCTAGGCCATATTTACAGACTCTTACCCAAACGGAAATTTATACAAAATATAATGATGAACATATGCAGTATTCCCTAACTATACATTCTTCTTATAATATTACGTTTTTACATGGTAAATAAACAAAATTACATGATTTTAACCTAACAAACTATATACGAAAATTTCCTAACCTAAAAACTCGGGGATCGTACATACGTACGGTTACAGGGTTCATGTCCATCCATTCATTCTTCATGACATTTTTTATTTTATTTTGGTCAGTGGATTAATTTGAACCTTTTGTTATTTCATTTCGTACCATTAGGGGCCGATGACCTTGATGTTAGGCCCCTTTAAACAACAAGCATCATCATCATCATCATCAGAATGGGGTGATATGTGTATCATAACTCAGACTGTAAATAAATCTAAGAACAGTTAAGCGCTCGCTGAAGTTTCGAAGTCTGCTCTTTTTTTTGCGTATACAGGAATGGCGTCTCAATAGTCAAGGATGGGAAGCGCTAGTGTTTGTATGAGTTTGATTCTCACATTATAAGGCAAAATAATGTTGTTTCTTTTAACTGAATGAAGTATCAAAAATATTTGTTTACAAACACTTTTAATTTATTCTGACCAATTTAAAGTTTCTGCCATCCAGTATAACTGGAGGAATACTGCCCTGCCCTGCCCTGCCGTGCGGGGAGCCAGTGAGAGGTTTTATCAAGGGTTATAATCCGTTGCATGCAATTTTTGAGGTACAAAACTTAATGAAATCTGTGCTACGGCAGCTGTTTGAAATCTTACCTTATAAAAGATGCTATAAGTGTTGTCCTTCCTGGATTATACAGGCATTGTATCTGGTAACCTCATTCTGGCTGACACAAGTGAGTTCTGCCGCTGTAATGTTTCTGATTTCATTTGTAATGTTTTCTCTCAGTTCCTCCAGTGTCTGAGGATTTGTTCAGTACACTTCTTCTTTTAGTATAGCCCACAAGGAAAAAATCACACACTGTTAGAGCTGGAGAACAAGGGGGAAATAAACTGGCACTGATCACTCTGTCTGTAAACACCTCCGAGATTTTAAGAAGGGAATCTTCTGCTGTATGAGCAGGGGCTGAATCTTGTTGAAACCACTCACTCTATTATTCTTCTTCCATTAACTGATGGAAGAATGACGTCAAAATGTCTTCTTCATACCTCAATGCATTTACTGTTGTCTTGAAAAAATAGGCCCAATTATTCATCTTGCACTAACAGCACAACAAACACCAATCTTCCTATCATAATGCGGGACTTCATAAACACCATTAGAATTTTCTGCACACCTATAGCGAACTTTTACATATGAAAATACAGTGTTGCAGAGATAACTATCTCACCATGTTTACAGCAAATGCTTGCCAGGTTGAACACGTGCAGGTTGCTTGCAAGATCAAGAACCATGCGCGCACCTCCCATACTGTAGCTGCCGTAGTGCAGAGTACAAACACTGTGCGTTCGGTCTGGGTTTATATGGGAGACCCTGTATTGTGATCCACCATATCAAATGCTTTTTTAATTCCACGAACATAGTCATTGACCGCTTTCCTTCATCTAATGATTTATACAAGTGAACTGTTAGAGAATGAATAGCATCTTCAGTGCTTATTCCTGACCTAAATCGTAACTGGTTTGGTGACAGGGTAATATCTTTTCCAAAAAAAAAAAATGTAATAGTCTGGCTTTTGTATATTTCTCTAATAATTTTGAAAAGTGTGAAGTTACAGATACTGGCCGGTAATTTTGCACATCTTCCTTGCTTCCCGATTTATGAATAGGAGTTACTTTTGTGTTTTTAAAACAGTCTGGGAATACTCCATTCATTCGTGACATTGAAAATATGTGCTAAAGGTTTCATTATAAATGGCTTTACCTCTTGTATATTGTTCTACCTGATATCTAGAGCCCGGAAGTTCAGGCATTTATTTTTGCTAAAATTGGCAGGCAAATAAACACTTAACATTTAGAATATAGACAGTAAAAATAATTGAAATAGGTGTTTATAACGACAAACATGGGCACTATAATAATAAAGATGCTCTAATGTAAGCTACATAACACACATCTGCATCATATTTTAGTACTTAATGTTACATCTCCTTGTGGGTGGTGATGACAGAATGTTTACGGTATCCCCTGTCTGTCATAAGAGGCGACTATAAGTGGGACCAGGGCCTCTCAACTTGGGGTGTGTGGGTTGGTAACCACTATTCCTCTAGCTGAGTCTGGCGTTGCTTCCACTTACTTGTGTCAGTTTCCTCGCTCTTAGCTTTCCTGTCTGACCTCCCTTGGTCAACTCTTGTTCTTGGAACCCTGACGGTATTAGATTTGCAAGGCCTAGAGAGTCTTTCATTTTCACGCTCTTTGTGGTCCTTCCCTTTCTTTTGCCGATAACTTCATTTTCCGAAGTATCGAACCTCTTCCATTTTCCTTCTGATTAGTGTTAGTAAAGGATGGTTACCAAGTTGTTCTTCCTCTCAAAACAGTAATCACCACTACCACTTAATTTTACGCAGCGAGGACGGGACCTTGAGATTTGTGTAATATGAAAATATTGTTTACGTAAATGTTATTTTTTTATCTATTAATTTAGAAGGAAGTTTTTCCTTATTAATAATACAGTATATGAAATAATGTATTTATTTTCAGTGATTAATTTTAATACATAAATAACAGCAGAAAATATCCACAGCAACTTAAATAAGGCAAAAAAGGCATTAAAGTATCAAATAGGCAATGAAAGCTAAAATAGGCAAAGATAAAGGCAAAAGAAAAACTGGTACTACCGTTCCCAAACGTACGGGCCTAACTTCCGGGCTCTACTGATATGTCCATATGCAAATCCATTGTTTAAATCTGAAATAAGTTAACTTATTTCACTTTCTGATACTGGTTGCTGGAATAAAGATTTCTTGTTAGAGAGAACTAAATTAATGTTAAGGTGTGTGTTAGCCATAATTTCTATGGAACTGGCTAACTTCGCCCCAATTTCAGTAAAATAATCTGCAAATGAATCTGCTATACTGATTGTGTCTGTTATGAGGGAGTTTCCTATTTTTATTTGTTTCAGTTTCTTTGCAATTTTGTTTTCATTATCATATTCATCACCATCCTTTTGCCCTTATACAGCTCCTGCTGGATCGGGGCATTTATAGCACTTCTCCACCTTTCTCTCTCCTTCCACTATTCCTCCTTCATCATTTTGTCTCAATCGAGGTTTCTTCACCTTCTTGCCTCCTCTTTATTGAATTGATCCACCCTGTTCTAAGTTCACTTGCTCTCTTTCCCTCATCTCCATCATCTGTTTAGGTATTCTTTTCTTCTCCATCCTCTTCACATGTCCAAAACATCTTAGTTTACTCCTATCAATTCTCTCATTTGGGTTTTCCATTCTGACCTCCTTTCTCACATCTTCATTTCTCAATCTGTCTTTCCTATTGTACTTCTTAGGTATTTCATTTCTCTGGCTTGAATTCTATTCTCCTTTTAACGTTAAGAATTTCATATTTAGGTTCCGTATTGAAACAAGATTTACATCAAAGAAAGGACAATAAGTTCCACCTTTTCAATACTATATATTGTGTGAAAGTTTTACATTACAGTTAAAACATCACAACTTTTGTACATTCGGTACCGGTTTCGACAGATTCCCTGTCATCATCAGCCGAGAATAATTAAACAAAGACAAATATAGATCATGATTCTTATGGTGTGATTTTTAATCCACCATTGTAATCACACCATAAGAATCATGATCTATACTTGTCTTTGTTTAATTATTCTCGGCTGATGATGACAGGGAATCTGTCGAAACCGGTACCGAATGTACAAAAGTTGTGATGTTTTAACTGTAATGTAAAACTTTCACACAATATATAGTATTGAAAAGGTGGAACTTATTGTCCTTTCTTTGATGTAAATTCTATTCTCCTCCTTGTCATTGTCCAGGTCACAGCCGCATAGGTCAATATGGGTGTATAATACATTTTGTACATTTTCTCTTTTCACTTTGTTGGTAAATGTAACTTAAAAGCTTTTCAGTCTGTCAAGCACACAAGTTCAATATAAATATTACACTATAGCATACCTGTAAAAACACAGTGTTAAGTTACATTTAACTGAATTTACACTGGAAAGCGTGGCTTCATTTTTAACAAACTTCTTTGGTACTTCCTTATTCCGGACAAGATTTCTTACACTCTTGTAGAATGTATTACCGTGTTGCACCCTTTTGCTAATCTCCATGTCCAGCCTTGTTTTCTGCATGAATTCACTCCCTAGCTATTTGAAACTTAACAATTTCAAGGCTTTGACCACAAATTTTACAATGCCTTTCCCTCGTCTTTCTCCTCTTGATATCACCATGGTCTTGCTTTTCTCGTTGCTGATTTTCATACCATACTTTTCAATTTTCTTGTTTAGTACGCTGTTTTACTTCTTTGCTGTTTGCTCCCCAGACCACAATATCGTTTGCAAGTAGTAATAACTTCATTTCCTTATTCCTGTATGCTTCCTTTTTCTCTTTTACAATTTTGTCCATAACCATTAGAAACAAAAGAGGTGACAACACACTCCCCTGTCTTAGTCCAGTTTTATTTTTAAACCATTCTGTCTTTCCAAACGGAGTCTGTACGATGCTGACACAATTTTTATACATTGCTTGCACCATTTCTACAGTTTCTGTATCCAGTCTCTTTTTGACCATGGTTTCCCACACCTTCTCCCTGGGAACACTATTGTATGTCTTTGTTAGATCTCGAATTGCATATTGTGCTCTTCATGTACTCTTGTTGTTGTTGTTGTTGTTGTTGTTGTTTTAAGTTTACTTTGTCACTTGTAATGTTAAGCTAGTAGTAAGCTCAACCTATAGTATTGTAAGCCATAGTGTTAAGCATTGGAAATACTTAAGTTGTGTGTGTATTTGTATATGATGCTGGATTTAGAATATTAAACTAGTAGCATTTCTTGTAATATTTTCTTTCCATGGGATTGCTTGTTATACTCTTGTTGCTTTTGTAGTAGTAGTTGTTGTTGTTGTTGTTGTTGTTGTTGTTGTTTAATTATGTTTTAACTTTACTTTATTATCGTACTACTGTGATCATTGCCACCGGAATATTTGCCAATTGCGATGTAATAATAATAATAATAATAATAATAATAATAATGAATGTCATGACCAGATCCTTTCCATATTCCCAACTCTCTTCCATTATTTGCCTCATGCTGAAGATTGGGTCTACTGTACATCTTCCACTTCTAAAGCCATACTGTTCCTCTTGCAACTCTTTCTTCTCATTCTCCTCTCTAAAATTCTTTCCAGTATGTATGCCACTTGTGATAAGAGTGTGATTCCTCTATAGTTATCACACACTTTTTTGTTCCCCTTCTTAAAGACTGGTATTATTATTTTTTCCCAGTCTTCTGGGATGTGTTTCTGTTTGCATATGCACTTTAACAATCTGTACAACCATTGTAGTCCAACAGGTCCAGCAGCCTTTTTCATTTCCTCACTAATTTCATCCATCCCTATTGTCTTTCCTATTTTCATTTTATGGACTATTAATTCAACCTCTCATGGTTATATCATCTACTGTTGAGTCATCACACCATAATACTACAGTCTCCTCTGCACAATTTCTCACATTCAGTAGTTTATCAAAATACTCCTTCCATCTTCTCTTTATTTTTTCTGGATATGTTATCAACTCTCCACATTCCTTTTTCATCAGCTTTGTATAAACTCTTTCTTTCCTATTACTTTGTATAATTCCATACAGCATTCTTTTACTGCCAGCTCCATCTGTTTCCATCCTTTGTGTAAATTTTTCCCAACTTCTCTTATTTTCTTCTCTTACCAATTTCTTACATTTCCTTTTATTATCAAGATTGCTTTCTTCTTTTTTTTTTATCTCTATTCAATTCTTGCCATGCTTTCAGCTTTTGTTCCACTGCTTCTCTCATCTTCTCATTCCACCATGGTGTTTCCTTTTCTTTCACCCTCACTAATGTTCTACCACAAGCACACACTGCCCCACTTACAAATGCCCTTTTGAAGTTGGACCATTCATCTTCCACATTTCTTACTTCAGTAAGTGTAATTAGTTGTTCCCATCTCTTCAGAAATTCTCCTATATATTCGTATCTTTTAATTTCCACACTTTTATTTTACTATTTCTTATCTCCTGTAATTTTTCCTTTTTTTCCCACTCATTTTTGCTATCACAACTCTATGATCTCCATCGAATGCATTTCCTGGTAAAGCTGTTACATCCATAAACTATCTGCTATTTGTCCTTTCCACCAGAAAGTAATCAGTTACTGATTTTTATTTTTTTGTCACCCCAGCTATATCTTGTAATTTTCCTGCTGTTTTACTTTTGAAACCATGTGTTGCTCACAATCATCCGTTCCTCTCACAAAACTCACAAGTTTCCTTCCTACTATGTTATTAATAACTTTCCATGTATCACCTAAGCTTGAGCTGTTTTAATTTTTTTTGGAATAAAGTATTTCTTTTGCTGTTCTAACTTGTTAATCCAATTTCTGTAATGCTTGTATCTATTAATAAGGTCTGTATCAGGAATTTGATTGTGGACAGTTAGTTGCTTTGTGAGAGGCTGATGTAAATGATCTCTTATACTTATGGATGTGAGAATTCCCCTCATTATTCATTGAGTGAGTTTCTTAAATGTGGATTGAGTTTTGATTTGTCAGCACAACTGGATTTGTGCTATCATGCATGGTAGCTTGCTTTACATATATATATATATTACTACATCATCTGCAAATGCTTTTAAGTCTTGTTGCTCTATTACCTTGATGTCTTCTTGGTTATTTTGCTTGTTTTTAATTACTCTGTAAAGAAGTTTCTTGTTTCCTCTGCTGTCTTCTTCCAACTTTTCCACAGACTCATTCCATTTTTTCTCTTTCTCTTCTCTTACTATCCTCTTAGCTGTAAGTTATTTTTGCCCTGTAGCATTCCTGTAGTTTAGTAATTTCTTGGCCACCTGGATTTGTTAGGTACCATGAGCAAGAAGCAGTGTGGCGTGCTAAACGGGCTTTAAAGGGTACTCAGCTGTTAATAACAGAGTCTCGTACTCAAACAAGGAAGGAGATGCTTCACAAAGCCAGGAAATGTGTGGGCAGGCGAGCTTGGTCGCAAGATGGATGTATCATTTTAATGGACAGTGGCAGCAAAAAGTATCTTGTAAATACACCTGCTGAACTAGATTCTGTTCTATAAAGGCTTGGTGCAGAGATGAACTGATTAATCCACAATGGCTGTATTATACCGTAGTAATTTTAGGATAGGTTTATATTATAGAGAGAGAGGGAGAGAGAGAGAGTGTGAGTGTGAGTCGCGCGCGCTCGCGCCTTTTGCCTTGAGGAGGTAATTTGACTGATGATGCCCTCAGTGAAGGGCGAAACATGTCTCAAGCGGAATTAATAATAAATTCCTAAATGTAAAATTTATGTGTATTGAATAGGTGACAAAATAAACCATTTAGCATCCTACATTCAGTATCTTCAATACGGACAACAATGATTTTTATCACTTGCTATGTCACACGTGTCTGTAACAGGTTCTATGCCTCACTCCATCCTCTGAAATACCACCATAACATTTTACTGTTAAATATGAAAGTTAGGCTTATAAAAACATTAGTTCTCCCTTTATTCTGCTATTGTGATGCTGTATTCATAGATGCAACGAAAGAACAAATTAGAAAAATAGAAAGCACCATGAATTCCTGCACCAGATTCATATTTTCGTTATGCTACAACACTCATGTCACACCTTATTACAAGCAACTTTCCCTCTTGAAATTTGAAGAACTCAGAAATGTTCATGGAAGAACTCAGAAATCTTCATGTAGCCCTGTTGGTGTACAGATCACTGAGAGAACTCTCCTGTACCTTTCCTCTTTTCACCAGCATAGTACACGCTCTGTTACTACACTTGCCATTCCCTTTAGCAGGTCAGCTGCCTATAATCACTCATTTATTGCGACGGGAAGTAGATTATGGAACTCTGTTCCAAATAACATCCGAAGTAATAACTCACTAGAGTCTTTAAAGTCTTCCTACAGAAGGTATCTCTTAGATGTATAAGCCCACGGTGTGAATCTTGATGAGTGAATGGTGTTGTATGGATCTGTGTATAATTTAGTTAATTTTTCTTTAAATTAATTTAAACTTATTTATCATTAAATTTCATTTAGTAGTTTGAAAAATGGTATGTTCATATTGGTATAATTATGATGTATTTATTTTTGAATTTATGATACAAATTAGTTTCTTTTAAAATATTTAATATTCTCTACGGTTTTTATGTACAATGACATGGTTAAGTGTAAGAGAGGACCAAGAGTCCTCACTTCGCCACTATTAAAGACAAATAAATAAATAAATAAATAAATAAATATTAAAAACTCATAGGCATGAATTATGATATGAGTTACTTTAAAAATACCAATTTCTTGTTTAAAAGATTTTTGTCACCATATGTACACGAAAGATAAGAAACACTTTACATCTGTAAAAGGCAAAATGTTGAAGTAGTGTAGATTCAGTGAGGCTTGGACAGAAGTGTAGAGATTACAGCTTGCCATAAATAAAATCCTGTTGTTTACATTAAAGGATAAGTCATGATGTCCTGTGCCTTATTAAATAAAGTTGTATGGCATTAAACCAGAGTGGTAGCTTCTTCCCTTTTTGTAGTTGTGTGAGAGTGTACTGATTATCTGTGAAAGATAAGAATAAGATGTGAGTGATACTAATATATTGAAGGAATGTCTTTGAATCATGTGAGAGTATCTATATGTGTATTTACTGCTATTGTAGTCCTGATGTTGTGTATGGTTTGGGAGCATGTTGTGTACTGCTCTGTGTTCGTCTCGGGCTAACGCCGGTTGCTGTAAGGGAAGGGATGGAGGGGGAGTGGCTGTTGAGGGGTTAGGGGTGATGCTGGGCATGTCTTCCAGTGGTTCTCTGGCATGTGTCAGGTTTTGTTTATTGATTCTTTTGAGATAAGCATTTTTTAACGAAGGAATGACTATATGGAAAATTCTAAATTCCCTTGGAAGGAATTAGATATTTTTTACCAATAGAGCATGTCAAAAACATATCAGATGTAAGGCTTTTCAGGCGTTTGCTCTATTAACCAGCGTTTTGTCTTAGGTCTGACACTAGAGTCATCAGAGTGGGATTGCTAGGCGGGCAATAATTCCACTGTGGAGATTTATCTCCTGTATGCAGTTATCAGACTGTGCCTCTTATAAGGGCTTCTGATAAGTTCACCTGCATACACCCCAGCATCAGTGGGTAGGATAAGAAATTAGGAGACCTTATTTTTGGGATTAACTTCGTACCATATTGACTAACATATACAAAGGTCTATGTTCAAACATGTATTACCAATGTCTCTCTTTGTAGAGTATGTGGCACAGCTTAATTTAACTTACGTAATACTGGAGCCTACTGTGTTATTGCTTGTGTTCATTTGATAAGTAAGGAATCATTTTCTTCAAATCACTTTTCTTTTAAACTGTGAGGCGATTTTTGCACTCCAGTGGTTTTAGTTCCATAGTAAATAGGTCTCCTTCCTTTCTTTATAATGTTGCATGTTGTCCAGGCGGCAATGTCAGAAAAAGTTGTTTTCACATGTACAAGGGCAGGATTCTCCTTCGTGACTAATCCAAGAAACCTGGGATATATTCAGTTTTGCTGTGTTCACATAGCTATCTGTAGCTTTGTGAAAATCCTCGAAACCAAGTTTTGTATTGTCATTTTGATTGGATTGTCATTTTGTCTGCAATCTGTCAGCACATAGTTCATTATGAATAAGGTCTTTGATACATGTGATTTTACTAACAAGCTGAGAAGAGAATTTGTGGTTTTCTCTAAACATGTACTTGTGTTTGTATATAAGTGTGTGTATAAGTAAATGATAGTTTAAATAATAAAATATTCTGAATTGACTAGGCGGAACCTGGACACAATTAATTGTTATAATTAAGTCATAACGGACCATTAGTAGCCATCGTGGTCAAGTTAATAGATATCTTGATAGCTGCAGTCGCTTAAGTGCGGCCAGAATCCAGTATTCGGGAGATAGTGGTTTCGAATCCACTGTCGGCAGTCCTGAAGATGGTTTTCCGGGTTTTCCCATTTTCACACCAGGCCAATGCTGGGGTTGTACCTTAATTAAGGCCACAGCCGCTTCCTTCCCACTCCTAGTCCTTTCCTATCCCATCATCGCCATAAGACCTATCTGTGTCGGTGCGACGTAAAGCAAGTTGTAAATCCTTGAAATCATTCTCTTCCATATTTATAACAATATAAGGATGTTTTGGTCTACTAGATGTTTTTAATGTTTCTAGGTCATGTGGCACAAACATCTTACTGACACATTTCCTCTTCTCAATCATAGCAAAGTCACAGTCGCAAGGAAGAAACAAATGACCACTAATAAGAAACCTGTGACTGATTTCATCGAAGCGTCCTTTTGCTACCAGATGCAGAAGAGGAACAAACATCATCTTATTTTTGTTTTTGCCGATGCAGTTATCAGTCCAAATTGCCAGCTTTCTCTTTTTAGAGAGAAGGAAAATAACTTCTAGCATTGCAGAAACAATTTCACTGCCACCACGCCCACTAATACTCTCATTCCAAAGACCCATGCATCTTCAAGGTCTCCTTTACACTTTCATATTACCTGTGAAGAATTATACAAATTATTAGTATTATTACTAGTAGTAGTAGTAGTAGTAGTTGTAGTTATTTGATTGCAAGATTGAGAATACATGTGCTTTCGGAGGTTGATTTCTGGCACATCTTTCTGTCAATAGTTTTTGTAGGATTGCCTACTGTTTCTTAGTCTCTTCCTTTCCTTGGAAACATCTTCAGAGCCCCTCTTCCTCCTAGAACGTTTACATCACCACTGAAAGACATTTTATGCTACACGCGGTAAACACGCTACCATCAGCAGGTGAGAACAAGTGACACTTGGACCCTTATTAACTAAATGTACCGCTGGAGCTACAGCTTCTGCCATCTTCAGAGGACATTAAAAACTACAAGAAAAGCGTTGAAGCTATAAACCCCTTATACAAGTATTCTGCACGGTACATAGACCTCTTTAAACCACCTAACTCACATTTGCTTACTTTGGCACTTAGACCCTTCTAATGTATAGATGATTTTGAGATAGGGATATTTGTCACAATGGAGGCCATTCTTTTCAGTGTCAAATTGGTTAATATAACCTTTAAGTTTTTAAAAAGTTTTTTTCCAACGGGCGAGTTGGCTGTGCGGTTAGCGTTGCGCAGCTGTGAGCTTGCATCCGGGAGATAGTGGGTTCGAACCCTACTGTCGGCAGCCCTGAAGATGGTTTACCATGGTTTCCCATTTTCATACCAGGCAAATGCTGGGGCTGTACCTTAAGGCCATGGGCACTTCCTTCTCACTCCTAGGTCTTTCCTATCCCATCGTCTCCATAAGACCTATCTGTGTCGGTGCGACATAAAGCAAATAGAAAAAAAAAAATTCCAGTCTGTCGAACATGAAGTACGAAATTAATGTATGATATTGCTAGAGTATAGAATAATACATTTAATTATTAATAGAATTCAGTGTTTCTACAAGAACATTCTCAGATACTATCAGATCACTTTTATAACTTGCGTATATATGTACAAAATTGTTTACGTTACATAGACTTGTGAAAACTAAGTGAATGCTTAAAATCTTTGCACCTTAATATATTTCAAAATGTTTTCTGAACTTACTGTAGCCCGGCTACTGTGCGTCCATTTCTTCCAGCTGTGCAGTACAGTAACCTAGGATAAATTCAGAAGAAAAGAGTAAAATTTATTAAGGTGTTTAAACAAGGATTTTTAGTAGTTGTGCAGTTTCCTACACTTGTTCTTATCACCTATTCATAATCATTGACAAGCTTACACTATATAAACAATTTTGTACATATATACACATGTTATAAAAGTGGTTTGATAGCATCTCAGGATGTTCCTGTTGTATGAAATGTGTAATTCTTTTGTTAATTAAATGATGTTTTATGGGTATGCGATAGGGATTTTATCAGTTTTATAATTCGTGTTCAAAAGAATGGAAAAGAACTTCAATATTATGTAGGCATTTTACACAAAGGAACACCATCTTATATTTGAACCAATACATCTTATTTTATCCTTGCGGAACTAAAATATTTTCTCTGAAGTCCTTTTCTGCTATTTCTTCTTAAATATCCATTCTACTGTTATACTGTATTATTTTTTTATGTTTCTCCTCTTTCAAGAACTGCTCTCTTGTCTGTCTGTCCAGCTTGTTCATGTATTCCCATATATATTTCAAGATTACACCCACCCCATTTCTGTCCTCTGTTGTAAAACCTCCAGATACTTAGTTTTCAATATCTTTTTTTTTCCCCCTTAAGAACCCTGTGAAGATGGAGAAGGAGAAGTTCTTCTGCTGTTTGTGCTGTAAGTCTGGGCCAGCAACTCTTGTACTGTCCCTGCCAGTTGGAGGTTACGTGCCTGGACAAGCCATTCCAGTTACAGTTGAAATGGACAATACCAGCAATGTTGAAGTTACTTTGGTAAAGTGTATCCTTCGTAAGGTATGTATCTTTTGTAGAAATAGTATTCAATCAAATTGTGAACATCTGTGATCATAAAAGGTTTTAAAATATGAGCAAAGCCATGGTTGATCAAAATTGCTTTTTGTATAGACTAATCCAAATGCAATTAGAAAATACATTCTAGAACTAGAATATACATCATCATCATCATCTATGTTCCAGAATCATGTGAAGACACAAATGAAACAAAGGTGTTTTCTTTTTTTGATTTGTTTAAATAAGTGATTTGTGTATAACTTTAGACTATATGCCATACATTTAAAGCATACGGCCGAACAACGGGACAAGAGCGCTACTGAGCAAATCTGAAGGAGGGAAATAGTAAATAGCTGAAAACACTTCAGCTCATTCTGCACCCACCTAGAACGAACTGTGCACTGTGTCGTCGTTCCACTCTAATTCACGCAACGAGAAAGACTACTAATTATGATAGAAGAGGCCTCAATCTCAATGTACCACTGAAAATTCCTACTTTGTTCAAGTTGGCACTTGTCCCTTTGTTCGGCTGCACACTTAGTTTGTTCTCTGCATACTTAACCCTTTACTGGTGATGTTACTTTTTCTTGTCATGTATCTTGTGGGGTGGAGTTTGTTATACACCAGTGGAAACTGGTCTTAGTGGAGAAACTCAAAGTAATAAATTATTCTTTATAATAAATTTATTGTTTAATACTCGTAACTAACACAAAAAAGCATAAGAATAATTACAGTGATGATAAACATAATTTCAAATGTAGAGATTTTAAAAATGGCAGTAAAGTTCTGTTCATGAATGTAGTGTACTTCATAGTGGTATTTTACAATCAGAGTATCTGATGATTTCTCCCCTGATTCATCCTGTCTGTCAGATATGTATTCATCTGTTTCACTGTCATGATTATACTGATAATCTGATGCAACTGTATCACCTCCATTGCCACTATAATCGCTCTCTTCAGCATGGACAATATCATTTACCAGGAAGAAGAAGAAAAATGAATGGCGAAGGGAGTCAGGTGTAGGGACTGTGGTTGTGAGTAAGCAGTAAGGAGTATGAGGGGAAAAGATAGCAAGTTTGAGGGAGATATAATAATTAGGCTTTTAACGGAGGTCAGGAATGATGTCTCCCTGATTCATTGTACAGGATACGATAGGTACGCAAGAGGGAGAGGAAGGAAGGGGAGAAGTTATTGAAGACAGGTGGGCTAATGCTTTAAGGGGAAGGAAAATGAGGGCTTAAGAGTTCTCATCAGGGAGTGAATTCAGGAGAAGTTTTGGTGAGGAATCTGTATGAGCCACTGCAGGCAGAACAGCAGATATACTGTAGATATGTATTTACCAGAGGTTGTAGTAGGAGATGAATCATGGTCGAGAAGTGATTTTATGGATGTGGAAATTTTCCCACAGAACTGCTGTGTTTTTGTAGAGACAGCATAGGAATGGTAGGAGGGGAGTGTTCATACTGGTGAAAGAAGAATATTGTAAGCTGTGAAAAAGTTCAATATGAGAAACATGAAATTCTCAATGTAAGACTCATCTCTAAATATATTAGCCAAATTGATTTTTTTTGTAGGTGTAGAGATCTGGAAAGGGAGGCACTGATACTGATGCAAATTATTTGATAAGTTATACAAACTATGCTGGGAACAACACAGAAAGGAACATAATTGTATCAGATGATCTCCAGGGAAGGTTATTCGAATGACAAAAAGTATGACCAACAAGTGGTAAATAAGTTAATTTGGCAAGTACATTTGAATCGGAAAGTGCCGGAACCATATAGAGGGAAAATATTCTTGATGTGGTGCTGATAAAACCTGATGAGCTTTGTTGAGAAACTGAAGTGATAGATATGAATCATTATGATGCTGTTTTATTCGTAGTAAAAGATAAATTTGATAAAAAGGGAGGTTGTAAAAATAGGAGTGTTAGACAGTAACTTATGGTTGCCAAGAGAGGCCTGCGGGACTTTCTAAAATAGTAATTGTCATCATTGGAACATGCTAAATAAAAATGTATACAGCCTAGGGGATTGGTTCAAAGCAATTGTTGCAAATCTCCGTGTATCAGAGAAAACGATCAAAAGCATTGGCAGTGGTGAAACAGTTAAATGTTTGGGAGTAGATTTTCCTTAGTCGATCACGGTAAATTGTAATAAAGTTATTAATAACCTAAAAGAAAAACTGGAGAAATTAATTGCCACTCGTTACTTCTGAAAGCTGATAAAAATTAACCACATTTGGCCAACACTTGTGTATTCATTACAGAATGCCCCGCTCGATAAATTGCCAAAAGGATTCCTTAAGGATGTAGACCACTTGTTAAAGAGCGCTCTCAAAGAGTTCTATCACTTCCTATTGATGTTCTGGATGCCATGATTTATTCACCTACAAAATAAAGCCCAGTGGGAAGCATTTATTCAACATCTTAACATGGTAAACATTCTGGAAAAATCTAACATTGTATATGCACTCTGTGGGAGAAATACTGAGAAAGAAAAAGCCAACTGCTTCCGTAATTTGAACATTGCTGTGGGAAAAACAACAAAAAGAAACAAATAGCAAAGCTATTCATGAGGTATATTTTTGGGCTTATGCCGTGTAATTAATTATAAAACACACTCAATGCGTTTCGAAAGGAACCTTGCCTTTCTTCATCAGGAGACAACAGAGAAATGAAACGTCGCATAACAGGTTGCTAGGAGAAAGCAACAAGGAACTTGAAATGGTGCCCTAAGATGTAAACGGGACGCCATTTTAGCCCCAGCTAGAGACAACGAATGGCAACAGTAAAGCATTACTTTCTAATGGTTCTGATAATAGGTAGCCATGATTCACTGAGTTTGTAGCCTGAATCACGGTTGAAATTATCTGGGTGATTACGTATTTCAACCGCCTCCCTGATAATTCTTGGGCGATATTGTTTTATTTGGGCAAGAACACCCACTTCTTGGAACGAGACATCATGACCAGGTGTTACGGCATGATCAGCAACAGCTGATTTATCAGGTTGGTTGAGTCTGATACATCTGGTATGTTCTTTGATGTAAGTACATACCGTTCTCGAAGTCTGCCCAATATAAACCTTGCCACAAGTACAGGGAACTCTGTAGATAACAGGTTGTTGCAATATGGGCAAACTATCCTTAGTTGGTCGCAGGAGTTGCCTAATCTTAATTGATGTTCCAAAAACAGTACGTACATGGTACCTACATAAGATTTTAGCAATACGATCCGTCGTGTTATGTATGTAAGGTAGGTAAGCAGTTCCTTATACATCTTTTTCCTTAACAGACGTCCGATTATGCATCGCTTTCAGAACCGTTGATCAAAGCTCTGCTGTAACCGTTGCTCTCAAAGGTGGTTCTCACGGTGTTAATTTCCTCTTGTAGAGCTGACACTTCACAAATTCTCCTGGCCCTGGTAGTCAGAGTTGTAAGGATACCATGTTTCTGGGCAGGGTGATGGTGAGAATCTGTGTGGAGATACCTATTGGTGTGTGTAGGCTTACGATAAATGCTGTGTCCTAAAGATCCATCCTCTTTCTTGGTGACGAGAACATCTAAAAATGGTATTTTGCCGTCAGGTTCCATTTCCATGGTGAAACAAATGGAAGGGTGCTGGCGATTACGGTGATCCAGAAAGTGACCAAGATTGTCTTCACCTTCCGTCCATACGACGAACGTATCATCCACATATCACCACAAGATCTTCGGTTTGCAAGGTGCCGACGACAAAGCTTTATCTTCAAAGTTTTCCATGAAGAAATTAGCCACAACAGGAGAGAGAGGACTTCCCATGGCCACACCATCTGTCTGTTCATAATATTTCCCATTCCATAGAAAGTAGGAGGAGGTCATGCAGTGGTAGAAAAGCCTTGCGATCTCTTCAGTGAAAATATCATTAATGAGAGACATAACACCATCAACAGGTACTTTCGTAAACAGACACACCACGTCGAGACTCGCCAAGATATCGCCTGGCTGAAGTGATATAGTTTTTAACTTCTCAGTGAAATGTGAGGAATCCTTAATATAGGAAGGGGTGTTACCTAGGTGTGGTTGAAGTAGACTACCTAAATATTTAGAAAGGACATATGCCGGGGAACCAATCGTACTAACTATATGCCTAAGAGGAACACCTTCCTTATGTATTTTAGGAAGCCCATAGAATCTCGGAGGAATAACATCCCCTGGAAGGAGACTCTTCGCTGTATCTTCTGGAATAGAAGATTGCTTGACCAATTTGAGCGTCGCATTTGAGTAGCGAGTTGTGGGATCAGGACTGTTAATCCTGTATACAGGATCAGCTAACAAAGACAAGATCTTGTTGTCATAATCATCCTTATCGATCACCACTGTCGCGTTACCCTTGTCAGCGGGGAGAATGATTATACCAGAATTGTCTCTTAGATCTACCTCACCTACCTTACATACATACCATGATGGATAGTATTGCTAAAATCTTATGTAGGTACCATGTACGAACTGTTTTTGGAACATCAATTAAGATTAGGCAACTCCTGTGACGAACTAAGGATAGTTTGCCTAAATTGCAACAACCTGGTATCTACAGAGTTCCCTGTACTTCTGACAAGGTTTATATTGGGCAGACTTCGAAAACGGTATGTACTTACATCAAAGAACATACCAGGTATATCAGACTCAACCAACCTGATAAATCAGCTGTTGCTTATCATGCCTTAACACTTGATCATGATGTCTTGTTCCAAGAAGTGGATGTTCTTGCCCGTATAAAGCAATATCGCCCAAGAATTATCAGGGAGGCGGTTGAAATATGTAAACACCCAGATAATTTCAACCGCGATACAGGCTACAACCTCAGTGAATCATGGCTACCTATTATCAGAACCATTAGAGAGTAATGCTTTACTGTTGCCATTCATTGTCTCTAGCTGGGGCTAAAATGGCGTCCCGTTTACATCTTACGGCACCATTTCAAGTTCCTTGTTGCTTTCTCCTAGCAACCTGTTACGCGATGTTTCATTTCTCTGTTGTCTCCTGATGAAGAAATGCAAGGTTCCTTTCGAAATGCATTGAGTGTGTTTTATAATTAATTACACGGCATAAGCCCAAAAATATACCTCATGAATAGTTACACGGGCCGTGAAAGTCTAAATGATAAATAGCAAAGCTATCAGAGAAAGGCTAAAAAATGAGGAGTTCAGAAAATGGTGCTCCCTTTCTTAAAAAAAGATAAAGGAATTGCCCTCTTCACACAGCACCCTCAAAGAAATAAGTGGTTTTCAGAAAAGGTAGGCCTTCAACATCAGAGTGGACTGAAAGCATCAAAATGATGGCAGATGCGGTTCCAGTAAAAACTTGTATGGTAGAAGTCACAATTATACATAGATTGAGATTTCCCACCTGTAGAAAATGTCGTTTTGGTTGTCTGTCTGTTAGGTCATCAGCCCAGAGGCTGGTTGGATTCTCAAATAGCACCACCAAAGGTTATGCGGTTGTAAGGAAACCGCAAAAACCAATGGCAGCACCAAAATGAGGCGTACTAGGCAAGACGAGGAGTGAGGTAGTTTGCCATTGCTTTCCTCACTGGGTCAGAAAGTGCTATTACAGCATGACTGACCCTATGAGCAACACCTTTCACAACACTCAGATGCACTAGTCATGCTCTGAATGTCATTACTGAGCACCGCCCATACCCCATCAGCTTCCATATTGTCACAGCCATGGATGAGACTGGGACTTCGGTGGAAGCTACACTTTACTCTGGCCTGTGCCAAGAGATGGATACAAAAGTACTGTATCCATCAAGAAATTGCAGCAGGCAAATCGTTTTGGTTATTGTGCATTAATTCCTCCGGGAAGACATATTTATGTCATTGTGGTGGTGAGCATGTAATTTACTCAATTGAAATTATATTCTAACTTTTTGGCCTGTTCTGTAATTCAAATTCTGAATTATTATGGTTGTTATTGGTATTCACCTATTATTGCTGCCCTATTCGGGTTATTTAAGGTCGCCTTAAGGGCTGCAATTGAAATGGGTAATTAGGTGGGAAATCTCAATCTGTAATTGTAACTGTTGTGCCATTAATACAGGCCTGTAATGAAATTAACTCATGGTAGAAGTCGAGAGAAACCACTGCAGGTGTGCTTACGGTGATATTGAAACTTTTGGACATGTTCTTGGCTACTGTCCATTCGGCTCATTGATGAGGAATACTCGCCATCACACAATTCGTGGCCTTATTGCAAAAGCCTTTCGTGACAATGGGTGGGAAGTATATAAAGAAGTGAACTGCATAGCTGAAAATGGTAGTACGAGAGGAGTAAATATATTCCAGCCATTGATAAACAGAAAGATCGCTCTGTAATATTGGACCTAACAGTACGTCTAGAATCAGGTGAACAACAGCCGAACGATGTGCACTCTGGGAAACAATCAAAGTTCCAGTATCCAATTACATCATGGAGAGCAATTGTGTGAACTCCGTTACCGTTCACAGATTGTTAGTAGGTGATGGCCGAGCTGTGAAAATGGTTTTCCTTCAAGGAAAGTCACCTAGCCACGAATGCCGAGGCGGCCGTGCATGGGTCCGTTCTTGTTTTAAGAAACCATTTATGTTACAAAACATAGAAATCGTGCAATACTGTGTCTTATGGCAAATCTGTTACGTGTCAGTTTCCAAAATAAAGGATGATGTCATAACTTTCAATGGCATGAGTACAATAGTTTAGTGAATTATCTTAATTAGTTATTATTTTATGCATGTTTTTCTGTGACAGGTACACTCAGACTACTGGCACGCTAATTCAGTTAGATTCCACAGTCAACAGTATGGCCATTTATTGAGAGTTGAATGGGTTAAGGAGGAGGTGCAGTTAGAAAGAAATAGGAATGGTTGTACTTTTGGGAGTGGTGACCTTGTCGTAACAGTAGAGGAATTCCTCAAGAATTCCTCAACGCAGTATTATCGGACCTTTATGTTTTTCTTATATATAAATGATATGAGTAAAGGAGTATTATGTATAAAATTTTGACCAAATGAAATAATGGATCATTTTGTATTGTATTGAACAGGTGGACTTATAATATTGTAATAATATTTGAGACATAAGTGGTATGTTCCGAGCTGTCAGCGGAGAGATGGCGTGGAATGACATTAGTAGACGAATAAGTTTGAGTGGCGTTTATAAAAGTAGGAAAGATCACAATATGAAGATGAAGTTGGAATTCAAGAGGACAAATTGGGGCAAATACAGTATTCATTTATAGGAAGGGGAGTTAGGGATTGGAATAACTTACCAAGGGAGACGTTCAATAAATTTCCAATTTCTTTGAAATCATTTAAGAAAAGGCTAGGAAAACAACATATAGGGAATCTGCCACCTGGGCGACTGCCCTAAATGCAGATCAGTATTTGATTGATTGATTGATTGATTGATTGATTGATTGATTGATTGATTGATTGATAGCCTAAAATGATGGATAGTATACCATCAACACTCCGACCTGGTAAAATCTGGACAAGGGGAAATGAAAATGATTATTATTATGATGATGATGATGATGAGTTAAGAATGGTTGTGGATGTAAAGAGAGATTGAAGGAACCTACTACATACATACATATCCCATGTCGTTCCATCTTAACACTATGAGCCCGGCGAGTCAAGATAGCGTCCCTCCCCTGTGCCCGCGTGATTTAAACTGTCAGAATAAATCACAGTTTTGTCAGTTTTTGCAGTATAAATAAACAAATTTATATACATATTCTAGAAAGAGGACTATCATATGAAATCAATTCAAAAATGCGTACGTTCAGCATTGGAAATAATATCAGGCTACAATATTGGTACATTCTGTTATCCTTGTTCACGTACTTGAATTTCTAATTCAGTCAGAAAAGTTCAATAGTGTAATGGTCATAGCACCCGCCATGTCAACTGGCAGTGGGCCCGGCCTGGCACCGTATAGACCCACCCCTTATGCTTCAACTGCGCCAATCACTAGCAGCGCTTAAAGCTAGGCAAGCCCCACTCGCTTCCGCTCGCGGTCCTGTAGCAGAGGAGTATGGAAATGACTCCACGATTAATCTGGAGTGTGTCTCAAGTGTTATTACAATATTATAGGTCCACCTGTTCAATACAATACAATATGATCCACTATTTCATATGGTCAAATGTTTTTTATACATAATACATAAAAGTCAAAGGTACATGTTTCACCCTCCTTAGGGGCATCATCAGCCTATATCAATCTTAAAAAATAATAATAATACATATACTTATACATTATAGGTTAAAATGTTGAAAATGGTTTCGTAAAACATTATACAATAACATCTAAAACAATGATAATGCACCAAAGTATGTTAAAAGAGTGAAATTAACAGTTTGAAGATTAAAACGTGATTAAACATGAGATTTTGAGAGTCTAAAACTAAAATGGATCCATATTTTTATAATATCATTAAGACTGTGAAAGCCTTGAGTATAAAAACAATCATCAAAGGGGGGATGTTTCTTCAATTCCCAAGTTGAATCCAAGGTGGTAAAATCACTTTCAGTTATTTAAAACGGAAGTGTGAATGTAATAAACAAGTTTAAAATGTATATGATTGGGGTATTATGTATAAAAAACATTTGACCATATGAAATAGTGGATCATATTGTATTGTATTGAACAGGTGGACCTATAATATTGTAATAACACTTGAGACATACGTCAACTTCAATACGGAACCAAAATGAGAATAGTCACTTGTAATCTGGAGTGTTCCATCTCGCGATGTTCCTGGATCCATCCAGCATCCGGACGATTCTAGAAGAGCCAGCACAGGTATATAAGAGAGGAACGACCTGCTTGGAGTTAGTGAGAGTTCGACTGAGTTAGAAGTTGGTGTGGTTCAGTCGTGAGCGACTGCCAGTGTAATGAAGTATGTGAACTGCCGTGATTATCGGACTAGTGTGCTACAGTGCGGACTGTCGGTGAAGGAGAGAACGTGTAGCCGTGCAACGCAGGACCTTGTGTGTGAGTGTAAAACTGTGTACTGTGAGAACAAGTGAGAAACGAAGGGAGAAAGCGCGCGAACTGCATAAGTCTGTGTTAATGAGCAAAAGTTGTATGTAGTCTTGTGTAGTTTAGTGCGTATCTAATAAATCTTAGTATCGAAGCTACCAGTGTAGTGTTAATTGATCATACTACCCCGCCAACCATACAACTGGTGTCAGAATCGGGATCGACTGGTAGCAGTAATTTCATAACTAGGAATTTCTAGTGAATCGTAAAATGGATAGTGAACAGTTTCAGGCTCTCCTCAGTAAGTTCACCGAACTCTCATCCAAACAGGATGAAATAAAGAGCGAACTGAAACTGGAATTAAATGAACTTAAGGGTGGACAAGGTAAATTAGAACACAAAATGCGCTCCCTCAAAAGAAAATTAAAGAGTGATATTATGCTGGACGTACAGGAACTGGTTGGAAAACAGATCAAAGAAATACCACAGGTTGTGGAGTCAGGGGTTCGAGACCTGAAAGAAGAAGTAAGTGCCCTGCGTACGAGAGTGACAGCCATGGAGACTCGTGCTAGGGCCACCTGCAGCGACAGCGGCACCAGCGCCGGGAAAGTAAAACCCCCGCGCTTCGACAGGACAACATCTTGGTGGACCTTCCGGGCCCAATTCGAGACCGTGTGCAGGCATAATGGTTGGACATTGGAGGAAAGGGCCGTGTACCTAATTGCCGGACTGCAAGGACCAGCAGTGGAAGTACTACACAGCCTTCAGCCAGGTGCCACTTATGAGATCGTTAGAGCGCTCGATAGCCGATACGGTGACCACCAGCTGGCAGCCACCTACAGAGTCCAGCTAAGGAAGAGGACCCAGCGCGCTAATGAGACGCTGCAAGAATTCGCACAAGATGTGGAGCAGCTAGCCTACAAGGCTCTGGATGGGCTGCCTCTGGACCACATTCAGTGGGAGGCAGCCTATACATTCATTGATGGGCTCCGCGACACTGAGATCCGCCAGAAGCTGATGCTCAGCGGGGAGCATGACCTCAAAGTCCCTGACATTAGCCCTGAGGGTGGAGGCAGTGAAGGGAACAGCGTCACCGTCACCAAGAATACGAGCCGTGAAAAGCGGGGATGTGCTGGAGACCCGCACCGTTACGTGAGACCGACGCACGCCGCTGCTGAGACGCCGACACACCAACGAGATCACCTGTTGGAATTGCAGCGAGCGTGGCCACCTGCGGAGGAACTGCCGTGTGGAGGCGGCCCCTGATCAGGGAAACGAGTAAGGGCCGACAAGGAGAGGGGCTCGTCGGCACCGTCACTACCGTCCTCTCGTTTCACGCTAAATGTGGTCAGCGAGCAGAGCGATGACAGCTTGCTCGCCGACGGGTGGCTCGGAGACAGGCCTTGCCCAGTCACGATAGACACGGGGGCGGCATTGACCATCGCCAGGCTGGACATCGCTGAGGGTCAGCCAGAGAGGGAACCCCACCGCCCTTATCTGCTGCGAACAGCCTCAGGAGACACCATCCCTGTCTTGAAGGAGGCGCTTCTTCAGCTGACGCTGGGACGACGACGCCTTTGGGCCTGGGCCTTTGTTGCTGCCATCACGGATGAGGTCATCCTGGGCCTAGACGCGCTACGGAAATACGAGACGACTGTCAACGTGGGATGACGTGTATTGTGGCTCGGCAAACAAGAGGTAATGCTGCGACACCCAGGGACGCAACCTCGAGTAGCGCGGTTAACGTTGGCCAGCGACAAAGTGATACCAGCCAACTGTGAGGTGATGGTTATGGCACAGTTAGAGGAACCCGTACAAGGGGACAGCATGCTCGTGGAACCCGGTTCGCTGACCACTGATCAAGGACTCTACCTGGCCAGGACGCTTGTTCCGGCACGAAGCTGCGTGTCGGTACGAATATTGAATTCGACGTCACGGGAGCAGAGGGTACCCAGCGGGACCGAGCTTGGGACTTGTGAACCAGTCACTTGCGTCATGCCAGTGGACGACAAAGACGCACAGACCCTGGAAGGAGGCGAAGGATTGGATAAGCTTGGGAAGATTATATCCGACGCCCGGAAACATTTAGAGGCGAGACAGCTCAGGAGGTTAAGGAACTAATCCATGAGTTTCAGGACATTTTCACTGCTACCAGAAGTGGCTATGGAAAGACGGACAGAGTGTACCATAGCATTAACACTGGCGACGCCGCTCCAGTCTGACAGCCACCTCGTAGAGTACCCCTGGCGAAGAAGGTGGAAATCGACCAGATGCTAGATGACATGAAGCAGCGGGGGGTCATCGAGGAGTTGAACAGCCCGTGGTCATCGCCAGTCGTCCTAGTGAAGAAAAAGAACGGTGAACTCCGTTTCTGCGTTGATTACCGGAAGTTGAACGACATCACGAAGGAGGACTGTTTCCCGTTACTGCGGATAGATGACACCCTGGACACATTATCTGGAGCCCAGTGGTTTTCGACTTTGGACCTGAAGTCTGGATACTGGCAAGCAGCGCTTCATCCGGAAGACAAGGAGAAGACGGCATTCTCAACCGGCCAAGGGCTCTACCAGTTCACCGTGATGCCCTTCGGCCTCTGCAATGAGCCGGCAACTTTCGAGCAACAGATGGAGGCCATGCTGAGAGGGCTAACTCACGATGCTTGCCTCGTGTACCTGGACGACATAATTATTGTGGGACTCACATTCAAAGAGCACGTGGAGAACCTGCGGAAAGTGTTTGAGAGGCTACATGGGGCTCACCCAAATTCAAATTTCGGAAAATGCCAGCTGTTCCAGGAGGAGGCCAGCTACCTGGGCCACATCGTGTCATCGGAGGGAGTAGCCACGAATCCGGAGAAGTCAGAAGCTGTAAGGGACTGGCCAGTGCTGAAGGACAAGCAAGAACTAAGGAGTTTTCTCGGCCTTTGCACGTATTACCGCAGATTTATAGTTGGCTACGCAGACATCTCAAAGCCTCGTACACGGCTCACCGAGGAGAGGAGGTCTTTCCAATGGTCAAGCAAGGCGGAGGCTGCGTTCCGGAAGCTGAAGGAGTCGCTGTGTACTGCACCCATCCTCGGATATCCCAAGCCTGGGGAGAAGTTCATCATCGATACCGACGCCAGCGACGTGGGAATTGGTGGGTTACTGTCACAAGCGCAAGACGGCCAGGAGAAGGTGATCGCCTATTTCAGCAAGATGTTGTCAAAAGCTGAGAGAAGTTACTGAGTGACGCATTGGGAATTGCTTGGCCATTGTGAAGACCTTGGAGCACTTCCACAAGTATCTGTATGGGCAGCCTTTCCGCCTGCGCACCGACCACTCCACATTGACCTGGCTCCTAAGCTTCAGAAACCTGGAAGGTCAGACAGCTCGCTGGGTGCAACGCCTTCAGGAGTAAGACTTCACCACCGAGCACCGACAAGGAAAGAAGCACTGCAACGCCGACGCTCTATTGAGAAGACCGTGCCCTGCGAACTGTACACACTGCCAGAAAGTGGCGAGACAGGCAGGCATCGTGGACGTCCGGACTGTGAGGGCCACCGCCGCTGAAGGATGGGATCAAGACGCCCTCAGGAGGGTGCAGCTGAAGGACGACGACATCGGGCTGATCTTACGAGAAGCAGAGTCGGGGCAGAGGCCGGAATGGAAAGACATCGCCGAACGCAGTCCAACCTATAAGGCGTATTGGGCCCAGTGGTCGTCTCTCATGGTTAGTGATGGGGTACTTACCCGCACGTGGGAATCAACCGACGGAAAGAAGCACATTGCACAGCTGATAATCCCCAGGAGCATGAGAAAAGAGGTGCTGACAGAGTTGCATGCGGGCGCTACTGCCGGCCACTTGGGAGTGAATAAGACACTAGATTGTGCGCGACAGCGTTACTACTGGGTGCACTTGAACGATGTTGAGAGGATGTGCCAGCTGTGTGACACATGCACGGTGAGCCGGGGTCCACGTACCAGGAATAGGGGCCAAATGATGCAGTTCAATGTTGGAGCACCATTCGAAAGGATTGCCATTGATGTCGCTGGACCATTCCCCGAATCTGACGCCGAGAACCGTTATCTACTCCTGGCTATGGACTACTTCACAAAGTGGCCAGAGGTCTACGCCATCCCGAACCAAGAGGCATCGACAGTGGCCGACGTCTTGGTCAAGAACTTCTTCTGTCGATTCGGTGTCCCGAGGAAACTTCATAGTGACCAAGGCAGAAACTTTGAGTCCAGGTTGATGCAAGAGGTTCTGCAATGCTTAGGAGTGTGGAAGACACGTACGACGTCTCTCCACCCTCAGTCAGATGGTATGGTGGAGCGTTTTGTGAAAACCGTCAAAGAGCACCTCAGGAAGGTGGTTTTGGCGCACCAGAAGGACTGGGACGAGAGGGTCCCCTTCTTCTTGATGACCTCTCGAGCATCCACCCATGAGACGACGGGCAGGACACCTGCCAACATGGTCTTCGGAAGGGAGCTCCGCCTGCCATGTGATTTAATGTTTGGGTCTGCACCAGACCAGCAGCAACCAGCGACAGACTATGCATGGGAGTTGGTGGATCGGCTCAACGGCATCCACGATTATGCCCGACATCATCTAAGGGTAACCAGCGACAGGATGAAAGCCCACTACGACATGCTCCCGAACTCGGCGGATTTCCAAGAAGGTGACAGTGTGTGGCTGTACCGTTCGGTGCGGACGAAAGGGAAGTCACAGAAACTGCAGCCACAATGGGAAGGCCCATGTACAATCGTCACCAGGATCAATGACGTCGTCTACCGAATCCGGCGGCCTCTCCGAGGGAAGTTGATGGTTGTTCACCTGGATCGCTTGGCACCGTATCGTGGAGCAGCTCGGGACGAGCAGCCTTGAGGAGGGGGCAGTGTACTGGTCATAGCGTCCGCCATGTCAACTGGCAGTGGGCCCGCCCCGCCCCGCCTCGCCCCGCCTCGCCCCGCCTCGCCCCGCCCCGCCTCGCCCCGGCCCGGCACCGTATAGACCCACCCCTTATGCTTCAACTGCGCCAATCACTAGCAGTGCTTGAGGCTAGGCAAGCCCCACTTACTTCCGCTCGCGGTCCTGTAGCAGAGGAGTATGGAAATGACTCCATGATTAATCTGGAGTGTTCCATCTGTTCCTGGATCCATCCAGCATCCGGACGATTCTAGAAGAGCCAGGTAGGTATATAAGAGAGGAACGACCTGCCTGGAGTTAGTGAGAGTTAGACTGAGTTAGAAGTTGGTGTGGTTCAGTTGTGAGCGACTGGCAGTGTAGTGAAGTATGTGAACTGCCGTGATTATCGGACTAGTATGCTACAGTGTGGACTGTCGGCGAAGGAGAGAACATGTAGCCATGCGACGCGGGACCTTGTGTGTGAGTGTAAAACTGTGTAGTGTGAGAACAAGTGAGAAACGAAGGGAGAGAGAGCGCGCGAACTGCATAAGTCTGTGTTATGAGCAAAAGTTGTGTGTAGTCTTGTGTATTTTAGTGCATATCTAATAAATCTTAGTATTGAAGCTACCAGTGTAGTGTTAATTGATCATACTACCCCGCCAACTCGTTACAATAGTTTTCCGTCACTGAACAACAGAATTACACATTGTTATTCCCAATACTTAGGTTTGGTATGGTAACACTCAAAACATTCTCCTATGCAAAGACCTACATCATATTTACGGCAATATACGGTCGTCATTTTCTTCACAGCACTGTCGGTGTTGTGTTTGGAATCGTTGTAGCAAACCTTGAACGTACGCTGCGAGCGTCCTTCCTTTTTCACGTCCACTGCAGTATTATTCTGTGTGGAAAATAATCTCTACCTACTAGCCTTCCTGCAGATTGATGCTCGTGATTCTTCAATAATTTCAGTAGCAACACTACTCACCAAATCATTTGCCAAACGTTCACAAAATTTCGATAGGTGAAGAAAAATCGGGCCTGTTCACAGGAGCAATATCTTTTTTCCATTGTGTTCGCGTGCTTCTCACTTCCCTTCGTCTTTTTGCGACTGGTTCTTCTGGTGATGAATCTCATGATTCATGTTATTTTTCATAATCATTTTCATGCAGATCTGAATCCGAATCGTTTACAAATTCCATAATAATCTGTTCACTTATCCGTGGGCTGTATGCAAGCGTAGGATTTCCTTTACTTGTACTAGGTCCGGAATCCATATCTTGATATACAGTATCAATCAACTACTTGAGAGATGATTGCAGACTGCTGACTCACTACACTTTCATTCTAAATCTGTGAAGTCATATACCGGTAATCCATCATTAGAACACGTGCTCATAAATGTGAGCTTATCAAACCAGAGCATGGGAGGAGTAAGTATGTCAACAATTAGATAAGATCTAGCTGAGCGCACATGGCTACGAAACTTTGTCCCAAGGTTGCACCACCAATCACTATCGATCGATAACACCAACTATCAATAGTATAGGAAATCGACAACACGTTAAAACAAAAACTAATTCGGTAACATGAATAGCTTTCTAGTGACCGAATTTCGAATTTCATGGTAGTAGTATTACTAACAGCGGCACTCAGGAACGCGCCGTGTGGTAGTAATATTACTACCGCCGGGCGCATAGTGTTAAGCGATGGGTTGGCGAACGAGGCTTCTCCACCAATTGCGGTCTCTGAACTTCTTTCCATCTTTGATGCTTTCCAATGTATGTCCTCACTGTTGAATGTCAATCTTCACCATGTCCTTGTACCTGAGTCTTGGTCTCCCTCTTAATCTTTTGTCTTCAAGTTTTAGATCATACATTTGTTTCGGTAATATGTTATCTCCCATGCATCGCATATGTCCATACAATCTCAGTCGCTGTGCTGTTATTCTGTCCTGCGGTCTTACAACTTGAGCCTGCTTGCGGATTTCCTCATTACGTTCTCTGTCCCTCTGTGTTTTACCGATCATGATATGGACAAATCTCATTTCTGCTGCTGGATTCTACTAACATCTTTATTTTTCATGGTCCATGTTTTGCAACCATAGGTCAGGATTGGTATGTAATAGGTTTCATATATGACTCTCTTACATTTTGTTGGTATTTTCTTGTTCCATATTATGTCTTTAACTATTTTGTAAAAGTTGCTACCTGCCTGAATTACGTCGGAAATTTCCTTGTGTATAGAACCAGTATCAGAGATAAACACTTCCAAGATATTTGAATTGATGGTTCATCTGTAGCTGTTTCCCCTCCATTTCAGTATGTCCCATTGGTTGACCGTATCTCTTCATGACCATAACCTCACTTTTCTCTTGGCTGAAGATGAGTCCATATTCTTTAGCAGCTTCTGTTCAGGAGTTTATTTGTCCTTGAAGGTCTTCTTTAGAGTCTCCCCACAAGCATATATCATCCGCAAACAAGATAACTTTCATTTTCTTACCTCCAATGGTTTGGTGAACTTTTCTCTGAATCTCGTTCATCACAGTGATGAAAAGAAGAGGAGACAAAACACCACCCTGTCTTAACCCAGATTTTATATCAAAGGTTTCAGTCATTCCTACAGATGTTTTGACTTTACTTCGGGTATCTTCATACAAATTCTTGATCCTGTGTATCATGTCATCCTGTATTCCAATTTTCTTCAGTGTTTCCCACACCTTCTCTCTATTCACTGCATCAAATGCTTTCTTGATATCCAGAAAGGCTAACCACAAATCTCGTTTGTGTTCGTAGTATTTTTCCATTAACTGATGGACTGTAAAGATTAAATCAGTTGTTGATCTCCCCTTCCTGAATCCATACTGTTCTTCGAAGAGGTTCTCTTCAATAAGAGGTCTGATTTTATGCTCTATAATTCTTTCATAAAGTTTACCAACTTGAGATGTTAAAGTGATGCCTCTATAGTTGAAACATTTCTATCTCCTGAAAATTGGAATTATGATGCCTGTTTTCCACTCGACTGGTATGCCCCCTTCTTTCCAGATCTTATACGAAAGAGTCTGTAGATCCAATGTTTTCCAGAAATGCCCATAGCCTTGATCATTTCTCCATTAATTTCATCAGCACCAGCTGAATTTCCAGTTTTGATGTATTTCCAGGCATATTCTACATCACTACATCACCTACTACGAAAGTGAATTTAGTAAAAAAAGTCAGCTTAAACATACTAGCATTGGAAAGGAACAAATAGGTATCAAATGAAGTCAGAGAGAGAGAGAGAGAGGGGGGGGGGGGGCAGGGAGGGGTGACGAAAACAGTTACAGATCAGTGTGGGAAGAGGGAACACAGAGGAGACAAGAACGAACATAAAAACCCAAAAGGACAATATCCAAATCTTCACAAACTGCCGTCTTCGAATAGATAGTCTCTGCTCATCGGTCCCAACTCTTCACTCATTAAGTGTTGATGCCCACCCACCTGATAAAGCTAGGAAGTAGAAATGAGCTCGTCGGGGGCTGAGACAAGGTGTTTGTAAAAGAAAGAACTGGGACAGATGAGGAGACAGACTATCTATTTAAAGATGGCATTTTGTGTTTTTATGTTTGTTTGCCCTCCCTCTCTCTCATTCTTACACACACACACACACACACACACACACACACACACACACACACACACACACACACTGGCAAACATAGTTGGCAGTGGACATTCCATTTATGAACAAGGGGAGTGAGGACTTGCAATATCTAGAGGTATTCAGTTAGCGGCACAGTACCGTATATGAAGATAGTTGGATATAAAGATAATGCCCAGGTAGAGGAGAGGACTATGGTGATAAAGATGTTTACAAAAAGATACGAAAGTTGAAAAAGCTGGAAAAGTGCCTGAAATTGAAAGGATTTCTGGGGATGGGGATTTCTGTGTTAGAATAAAATATTTATTTGATCTCTGTTCATACGAAGAAGCTATATCAAATCAATGGACAGTTGTTATAGTAGCCCCAGTGTACAAAGCAAAGGGTGATAAACGTAAAGTGGATAATTACAAGCCAGTCAGCTTGGCATGTGTTGCATGTAAAGTCTGGGAAAGTGTTCATTCTGTTTGTTAGACACATTTGCACAATTACTGTTTTGATAGAACGTAATACATACAATCTCTGATGTCCGAATCACTTTAAATCAAAATACTGTATAAGCAGAACGACCGAAGTAAAGAAACATCTTGTGTTATGTCATGTACTGACAAAGGGGATTAATGGAATATGTGGACTCTGACCTCGAATACCTCATTCCCTTGTCTATTGCCAACTTAGTTTGTTTTGGCTCTTTGTTTAGTTCACTTGTTTGCTATGTTAATGTTGTGACAAATGGTATGAGTAACGAAATGTGTGGACTTTGAACTTGACTGCCCCCTTCCCTTCTCTTTGTGATGTGAAAAATATTGTAACCACAAAGACGCACACAGGAGATGCTGTCAATTGTGTACACTGTTTTGTTTACAAACTAGCATGTGCCCGCGGCTTTGCCCGCGTTTAGTAATTCAACCGTTAGATGTTTCTAAACTCTTTATTTAGAGCAAATTAAAGCATTATATTTATTAACTCACATCTTTTTGACGTAAAATGCATGAAATACATTATTTTATTTTTATTATATTGTTACTTTCAATGCTTAAGATACCGGGTTGATGGATGGTACAAATAATATTAAAACCATGTAAAAGACCATGTTGTATAATACAAAATATATTGTTTCCTTAGAGCTTCGGAATAAAATATAATAATGCCCTTCCATTTGGAGATAATGTGTATACTGTATTGTGTTGGCCTTTCGAACTCTTGAACAATCCACGTACAGTTGACAATGGTAAAAGCACTGTTTTCGAAGATGGAGTCCTACAACTTTAAGCGATTGTCCTATGTCAAAATTTCAGATCACTGTGTGTCGTAGATTTGACTAAGTTTCGCATACATACACACGAACACTTCTGAATATTACAGGCTGACGGCTCCTCGTGTCGCGGGCCGAAAATAGCTTCCTACTCAATGGACTTTCAGTCCGAGGAATACTACTTCGCCCGCGGCATACTCGGTCATAATGCTGGCTTCAATAATATTCGTCGTCAGTTTGAGACATCTTCATTGCAGAGGGAAGGATTCATATTCCAGAGAAGGATAACCGGTGCCACAATCGTCCACCCCAAGATGTTTGAGGGTACTCCAGGTAACTCCAAATTGTTCAAAATCTCTGTCGTGTTGTTGACAGCCTCATCTGTTTGGCATGTCGTGTCGATAGCCTTTTCAATTTATAGGAAACCGGATAATTCTTGTGAGTGTTGCTTGTTGATGACATTGACAGTTTCATGTTTTGGTGCAAGAAATGCTTTCAGACACAGCCATGCATCTTAGATGAAAACCTGTGCCCACCTATGACAAATATTTTAGATCTTTGTTTACCATGGATTTGGCTGCGCATCGCACACAGGAACACAGACAGACAAATAGACAGACATCATGGATTGAAGGAAAATGGCTTCCTATTCCACGGACTTACAAATGGCATCCTGATTGATATATGTATTATTCCTTGTTTATTATTATAGTCTATCTTGTGTCATTTATGTTTCCTCTAAATGTATAAGTGTCCAACCCTTGTCCCGTTTCTCTACGTGGTTTGGGTATGAAGTGAGATGAATCTTCGTAGCTAATTTTACGACCGGATGTCTTTCATGACGTCAACCTAATCAGATGAGTTAATGCGATGAAATGAATGACATTATATATGATAGTAAGAATGAAGAGGATGAAACCCGGTGCCGGCATGTAGCCCACTCCTCTCGAATAGCTCAAGACTTTACGTCCTGATCCGACGGATGAATCACCATCAACACCGTCATATGACCTCGCACCATATAAGACCAAAAATGGCTTCCTACGTCCTGGACGTAAAATGGCTCCTTCTCTACCTATCTTATGTACGTTGCCTAGCGACAGCAACTCTATGCATTTAATCTTGGTGACAGCACGTTGGATTGTCATATCCCAAAGCACGTTTACCGATGGTTTTTCATTCATAACTCGCCAACGAAACGAAAATGAAAATTCCGGCTTCGAAGTGCATTCGGACCCCTTTCCATCTATGTATGTTCAAAATTTCAGATCTGTGCATGCTGTAGATTTTGCTGGGCATCGCACACAGACAAACACTTCCTTTTATAATTATAGATTACACACACACACACACACACACACACACACACACACACATACACTAATAAATTGCCGTCTTGAACAAAACGCTGCTACGAAGAAGAAGATTGCCACAATAGCATGTCAGCATACCACCAGCGCAACAAAATCACAACATGAATTCACACACTCGATTAACGACTTGCACTACAAGTCAGTTTCTGTGAAATACTTTCCAGCCTTGTCAATACATTTTATTATAATTATCTACCGTACATGTTTCGAGAGCTACTACTCTCTTCTTCAGCGGTGCCAAAACATCAAATTAAATCCTTGGACTTGATACATTTGTATAATACAGTCATCAACAAAACAAATTATACATAAATCTTGAAATCGTTAAAATATATCTTTGTGCCTAAACGGTTCACTTACACTTAATATTATTTAGTAAAAACTTTTAAAATAGAATAATTTTCAAATCGTAAAATAAATAAAACCTATTAAGTTAGTCACTGTATAATACAAAAATTTAAAATCTACTCTGCTCTTGAAACTTCTCCTTTCCGTAAGTCCTAATTTACACCTAAAAAGTAAAATAAAAATATTTCTATGTGTCTAAACTGTTCATTTACACTTACTATGCCACTTTTAAAAATAGAATAATTTCCAATTCATAAAATGAATAAAACCTACGTTAGTCACTATATGCTAAGATTTAACATACTTTCTGCTCTGTTCTTGAAATTTCTCCTTTCCGTAAGTCCTTATTTACACTGCTATAGTTCTGAGACATTTCATATAAATCGTAATTTCTCCTTTTACTCCCGTCCGACTATGCGAGCCATTTTTAACAGTCAAGTTCTTCAGTTTCAGCTGATACCAAATTTATCAAAATTAAAACATTACACTTGTCTGAACCAAACATGAAGGTCATTGGCAGCAAGCAGAGGAGCAAGGACATGTTTGTTTGATTCAGACAAGTGTAATGTTGTTTTAGTTTTGACAAATTTGGTACCAGCTGAAAAATGTTGAACTTGATGGTTAAAAATGGCTTGCAAGGTCGGGCGGGACTGAAAGGAGAAATTCCGATTTATATGAAAGGTAAAAATACAAATATTGATTTGCTTTCCACCTACTCAATACAATAAAAAGTTTTTATCATTAGGATTTTATCCTTGACATAATATTAAGGCTAGTACACACCTAGTGACAAAGTCGTGGGACATTGTATGGGGACAGTTGTGAGACACTGTCCCTAGACTGTTGCGATACAATGTCCTGCGTCCACATCTATAGAGCCAGTTGCACCACAGGAATCGGCGCGAAATGGCGCAAGAAATTGATTGATGTGCTTTTAATATTGTGAATCCTTTTCTCCATCTCGTGAATGGACATAGTGAACTTTTCAGCCAGAGACTCCATTGCTTCCCTCTTTTTGTCTCTGTGTTTATACTCGGTAGACGTAACATCCCAAAGACAAGGGAGGGTGTGTAAATTCTCAAAGATTTTTAGAGTAGTTTCCATCGCAAAACAACAGAACACGAAACACAACACCAACACGTGGCGGCTATCTGCACACTGGCATCGGCGTGCCCCGGGACTTTGTCTCACGACACGTCCAGATTACATCATGTTGCGCAACATTTGTATCATGTATCCCATTTCGAATGGGAGACCTGAGACATGCAACTTTTGTATCGCGACAGTCCCAAACACGGAAAAAATGTCGCAGGACATCCCTGGAACTTGTCGCGATACACGTGTTCCGCAATTTTGTCGCTTGGTGTGTACTAGCCTTTACAGTTGGGACATGTTTCACTCGTCTACCGAGCATTCTCAGCCATTAAAATGTCTCAAGGTTAAGTTATGATTTTGATGTATTTTCAATTAATCGTACTTAATTATAGTCTTAACACTAATTAGGTAAAACATTTTGTTTAATTGCAGTTATGATATACAATGTATGAACTGGCAGTTAGTTGTGGTTAAAATAACAGTGCCAATGTTAGGGTAAATGACTTGATTCATTAACAGTGATATCTAAGACTCAATGATAACATGACACAGTGAGATTCTGGCTGAAAGGTTTCATGCGTTTCATCTTTCGTTCTAACGGTGAGTGAACAACTGAGTGTATTGTGACATAGTAGTCCAGAGTCTTGGTTAAAAATTACAGAATCGTCTCAAACTTAAAACTTCTGAAGTTTTTGTCTTTATATATGTGTTAATTTAATTGGTATTGCACGTTAATCCTCATGTGGCTTTGATACGTTGGTCATTAATTAATATTGACCGTTGAATCTGTCTTGTTCTTCGTTTTCCAACCATTAACTTAAAATGACTAGTTGACATTGTAGAGTTAGAAGCTGTTAAGGGCTACAGTCGAAAAGGACATTTGGCTATATAAATCTTAAGGGGCCCATAGACATACAATATTATTGTGTAAAGTGGATTGTACAATATGTTGTTAGCTGCCCACAGACGTACAATATTATTGCACAACAATTGGGTTTGTGCAGTAAATAGAATCGTGTGGAGATAATATTGATGGTTGTGCAATATATTGTGCAAACCTGTCATAGACGTACATTATGCGTGGCAATATATTATAATCAATCCATGCCGGTATTTTGTTAGGTGAACACTCTTTTCTGCATCACGAAGCCACTTCACTTCCTTCGGAAGTTTGTACGCAGAGAACTAATTTTTTAAATAACTTCTTGCTTGTTGGCGTTCAGGATTTTTTCGCGATATTACTCAATAAGCACCTCGTTCTGTTCACCTTTTTTTAACGCATTACTGTACTCTTTGCTCTTAACCTTCCATAGAGCTGGAAGGCCATGGTACACTTCAATAAACTCCAAAATAAACATTTTCAGCTCCTGTTTGTCTGCCATCACGATACGTTCTCCCCCACTTGTTGATACCTACTGGTGGGAGGACGGCATATTGCACAATATTGCCAACACACGGCACAGTATTTTGCGATTTGCACAATATATTTAAAAATTTTTGATTTCGCACAATGTATTGCACAAACTTTCAATATTAAATACACACTATCAATTATATTGCACAAACCTGATATTGCGCAATAATATTGCAGCTCTATGGGCCCCTTTAGGCGTTGATAAAATTGCTTCTGCTATGTCTGTGTGTATTGGTGTATCTGTAACAAGAGGAAAATTACGTGAAAATGTTGTGTGTTGATTTGTTTTTAATGTCGTGTTGGATGGTCATCACTTACCCCTTTGACTATTGCTGAGAAAGTTTAGCGGTGTTTACTGCAATATGGTGACCGTTGGTTGCCGCACCTCTACTCCTTGTGTTGTAAGTGTGGGGAAGCTGTGGTGGTGTTGAAGTGGGAGATGTGTCTATTTTCGTAATAAATTCGTAAAAAAATTTCATAGTAAAACAATAAAACCTTTTTATTTTATTGAATAGGTGGAAAGCAAATCAATATTTGTATTATTTTATAACGAATTTCAATACGGAACTAAAAATGAGAGTTTTTACAAGTTATATGAAAGATCCTAGAACTATAGCAGTGTAAATAAGGACTTAAGGAAAGGAGAAACTTCACGAACAGAGCAGAAAGTATTTTAAATTTTAGCATATAGTGACTGACTTAACAGGTTTTATTCATATTATGAATTGGAAATTATTCTATTTTTAAAAGTGTGTACTAAATGACATAGTAAGTATAAATGAACAGTTTAGACACATAGAAATATTTTTATTTTACTTTTTAGGTGTAAATTAGGACTTAAAAAGAGAAGTTTTAAGAGCAGAGCAGATTTAAATTTTTTGTGTTATATAGTGACTAACCTAATAGGTTTTATTCTTTTTATGATTTGATAATTATTCTATTTTTAAAGTTTTTACTAAATGACATATTAAGTATAAGTGAACAGTTTAGACACAGATATATTTTAACGATTTCAAGATTTATGTATAATTTGTTTTGTTGATGACTGTATTATACAAATGTATCAAGTCCAAGGATTTAATTTGATGTTTTGGCACCGCTGAAGAAGAGAGTAGTAGCTCTCGAAACATGTACGGTAGATAATTATAATAAAATGTAAAGTATTGACAAGGCGGGAAAGTGTTTCATAGAAACTGAATGTAAGTTAATACGGACAAGATTGAACCAACACGGTTAAAATAAGTCTCTCTAAGCAACTCGATTCCAACTCCCAAGGCTGCCTCTTTATATACATTGCCTGGCTAGGCTTGTAGAAAAGTATGACACAACATGTTTTCTCGTAATTTCTAGTCTCCAATAATCTATTTACAAATGGATCGAATGTTCTGTAACTCTCTAGTAACAAAGATCCCTTGTTCTGGACTATTACCATGTGTTGCACAACATTTCACTGGATTTATACATCATATTTACAGGTAATAATAAATTGCAGTATATTCTATCAAGTCTTCTTACATTAAATAAACTCTTGTTAATATGCATAAGTTACAGCAGACTTGTCATAACATAACCTCACATGTTTTGTTATGGCCACGATTTATACCAAATAAAGTCTGTACATAACTACGTAAATAATAATAATAATAATAAACATAAACGACTTCATAACCACATCTCACTAATAATAATAATAATAATCAAGCTCGATATTTTCATTATTTACCCATGGGTTAGAGAATTGTTTCCAAGTTATACTAGTCCATTACACTTGCATAAAAAATAAAAGCCTTTTGACGTTCTGCTAATGAAACAGTGGCATGAGATAGCAGCTAGAAAATGATGTGAAAATGAAAAAACCAAAATAGAAGACTTAAAAAACAGTACATACTGTATAGTTAAAGTATATGCACTATGGATAGAGTTCATGGTTTATAGCATTTAAAAATCAGAGATTTAGCGTTTTGTAGCATCTATAATTCTCAAATTTAGCATAATGGTTAAAAATAGGCATAGGTTGTGAAATTGCTAATACAACAGTTCAGAGTAAAATCATACTGTTTAATCACACATTGCTTGTCATTCAGTTTTGAATACACTGTGGAGAATAAGACAAACATCAACATAAGACTGCAAGAAGTATTAACACACACACGAATATACATATTTGTTTACTGAGCTCGATAGCTGCAGTCGCTTAAGTGCAGCCAGTATCCAGTATTCGAGAGATAGTAGGTTCGAACCCCACTGTCGGCAGCCCTGAAGATGGTTTTCTGTGGTTTCCCATTTTCACACCAGGCAAATGCTGTACCTTAATTAAGGCCACGGCCGCTTCCTTCCCACTCCTAGCCCTTTCCTGTCCCATCATTGCCATAAGACCTATCTGTGTCGGTGCAACTTAAAGCAACTAGCAAAAAAAAAAAAAAAAAAAAAAAAAAGAAAATGCATATTTACAAACACAATTTCAAAGTGAAAAATACTATTCTGAACGTATTTATTTATCACAGTACTATAGACCTAAAAGGAAGAGGAATTTCAATGATGACTGAAGTACAACATGCCAATTGTTTGTCCTCCTTTATTCGAGACCACCTAGCAGTTACAATCATGTTGTACTTGCTTTAAAAAAAAAAAAAACCCTCTCTACATCGGCACTGTTCGTAGGGGCCCAAATGCATTGCAGTGCTGCCGAGGCAAAGGAAGGAAACTTTAACGTGTCATCAACATTTGTAGTGTGTCAGTGTTTTTTTTCCATTTTAATGTTCTGCAGCATCTGTTGGTGATATGCCTCACAGCCCTCGACAAACTGATCAACAGTGACACTTCTAAAATATGGCAACTTATGCTTCAAAGACACAAGCGATTTGGGTTCCAGAGCACTGTTTTGTCCTCTAACTGCAGGATTAAATAAATTGCACATTTCGTTGGAAAACACATTAGTATTACTGACGCTCATGTGCTTCGAGAGCTTATTTATGCATTTAAGCATACACTGCTTAAATTGCACTTTAATTTCCTGTCTACGTATTGTTTGCCAAATAAACTTGTTCTGTAGTTGGTGTGGTCGTCCTGAATAGAACAGCAAAGACACGTCTGTCTCGGTTGTCCGATGTCTCGTCTGCGATTAATGCAATGGTCTTCCCGTCCAATGCAGCATTCACCTCTGCCCTTGCTGAATCTCCGCAACATGGAACATAATCTCTACTAAGGATACTACCTTGAGGGAGATCTAATCCTGGGACGTACCTATGGGGCCAATAAAATTTTGTTAAACATGCTAATAATAATAATAATAATAATAATAATAATAATAATAATAATAATAATAATAATAATAATAAAGTTTAGAGGTAAGGACAAATACTTAAACATTTGGTGTAGTGCTGGCCTAGCGAATCACTGAACAAGTTTTGAAGCTTTTCCCTATAAAACTTCCATTTATGTATATCAAAACAAGCTACTATTTTATATCCTAGGTGATCTAATAAAATGTAACATTTTAAAATAACATCCATCCATGTTTGTTTGGTTTTTTTTGGTCGAAAATTAGAATAACCTAAACTTAAATTCCATGTGGAGTCGTCATATTAGGAAACGTTCATCTGTTGTATGTGATTTATGGTCGATAATTTAGGAGACTTAACCTAAAAATCAACAAGGTCGTATAGCAATTGTAATGCATCAAAACAAGCATCCTCGTGGTTCTTTTTCGGGGGACAATGGGGTATATAGGCTAGTTTATGAATAGTTCATAGTAAGGTAGGCTATATTACTCAAGATGGTGTAAATGTATTTTAAACACAAACATAAATAACGTCCAAAAATATATCTGAGATCAGCACTTACTTTTCAAGGTATTCTTGAAAAGCAGGATTGTCCAGTTTGTGGATGGGGATATTACTCTGCAGGCACATCTTCACAGTATCCCCAATAAACATTTGTTTCTCGCTTTTTGCCCTTTCTGTCTTTCTATCCATTTCTGCTATTGTGGCTTGTTGCCATGCTGTTCACATGCTGATTGTGGGGAAAAACTCTCCTTTAGTTTCTGCTTTTGCATTGTTTACACAAAACAACCTTCTTTTTCCATTCTAGTCTTTCATTGCCAAGTCAGCACATCAATATATTTGTAACTCTTGGGACGCTGTTTGATCGTCACTTTGCTTCTACCCAACACTACCAGACAATAAATCGCTACCGTACTTTAAAAGAGAACTACTACTCAACACCTATGTCAAGAATAACCGTCTATGAACAATGGTCAATGTAAAGTGAATGAACACGTGCTTGAAAGTGTATTAAGCTGTTTGATTGGTTGTTCTTTGCACTGCTCTTTGGCCGTTAAAAGATATTCCACACATTGAAAGATTTAAGATGCTGTAATAATTCTTCCCCCTATAATTAACGACATATACCTTATTTTTAAGTCAAATGCATCATTGTTAAAAAGATATATGTTTATTTTGCATAAAACCGAGAATTTCACATCTATTTTGCATAAATTGTATAATTTTGCATTTTATCGCTGATTCAAAATCGCTAAAAAACACTAGTAAGGGTGATAGAAGATGAAAGCACATACACTGACAAAGTTTCAACATATTTTGCAATTATCGCAAATGCTAAAAAACACAAATTCTAACTATGGAACATTGGCTTTTTTTCTAAATATGCACAGTAGTCTAGGTTCATTAAAATAACATTGGATATATATTGTCTTCATTTACTTTCACCTAAAACTTCAAAATACGTTTCTTGACTTCTAAAAATTAAAGTTTAATTATTATCCAAAATTTTGGTTATCTGAAACTACCTTCCCCTCTTTATTCTGCCTAACAGAGGTTTTACTGTAAGAGTTTTCCAGTGAGGCTCAACTTGTAGGATTCCAGAAAGTAATGGATTCAGGAGGTCAAATGGACTGCATCACTATTGACCTATCCGAGGCTTTTCATGCAAAAATTCTGACAAAAATGAGGACTGTTGGACTAGACAAAAGAGTGGTTGAAGGTGGCAAATTTCTAGAAAATTTAAATTGGAGAATTAGGGTAGGTGAAGCTTTATGTGATTCTGTAACGATTTGGAGGGCGGGTCCCGCAAGGCAGTATTTTGGACCTTTATGATTTCTTATACATATAAATTATATGAATAAAGAACTGGGGTCACAGGTAAGGCTTTTTGCTTATTATGTTATATACTACTGTATAGAGTAGTAATTAAGTTACAGGATTGTGAGCGACTGCAAAGATCTCAACAATGTTGCGAGATGGACAGCAGACAATGGTATGATGGGAAAGTCTGGTAGTAAGTTTCATGAAGAGGGAAGGTAGTCTGTTTTAATTACTGTATTGATGGAGTGAATGTACCTCATGGGGATCACCATAAGTACCTAGGTTTTAATATAAGGAAAGACCTTCATTGGGGTAACCTCATTATCGAGATTGTAAATAAAGGTTGCATATCTCCTCTGCGAACCATGTGACCTTGCCACGGTGGGGAGGCTTGCATGTCCCAATGATGCAGATAGCCGAGCCGCAGGTGCAACCATATCGGATGGGTATCTGTTGAGAGACCAGACTAACGAATGGTTCATCGAAAGGGGAGTAGCAGCCTTTCAATAGTTGCAAGGGCGGCAGTCTAGATGATTGACTGATACGGCCTTGTAATAATACTCAGCATGGCTTAGCTGTGTTGATACTGCTACACGGCTGAAAGCGACGGGAAACTACAGCCGTAACTAAATCCCGTGGACATGCAGCTCTCTCTGTATGAATGATGTACTGATGATGGCTTCCTCCCGAGTAAAATATTCCGGAGGTAAACTAGTCCCCCATTCGTATCTCCAGGTGGGGACTACATGAGAGGGGGCGATCATCAGGAAGATGGATACTGACATTCTGTGAGTTGGAGCGTGGAATGTTAGAAGTTTGAATCGTTGTGGTAGGTTAGATAATCTGAAAAGGGAGATGGATAGGCTAAAGTTAGATGTAGTTGGTGTAAGTGAAGTATGTTGGCAGGAAGAACAAGATTTTTGGTCACAAAATCAAACAGGGGAAATGCAGGAGTTAGTTTAATAATGAATAAGAAAATAGGGCAGCGGGTAAGCTACTACGACCAGCATAGTGAAAGAATTGTCGTCAAGATAGACACCAAACCAATGCCCACCACAATAGTGCAGGTCTATATGCCTACTAGTTCAGCGGATGATGAAGAAATCAAAAGAATATATGAGGAGATAAGATTTAATACAATATGTAAAAGGTGACGAGAATCTAATTGTGATGGGAGACTAGAATGCAGTGGTAGGCCAAGGAAGAGAAGGTAGTACAGTAGGAGAATTTGGATTGGGACAAAGGAACGAAAGAGGAAGTCGGCTGGTTGAATTCTGCACTGATCATAATTTAGTCCTTGCCAATACTTACGACGGCTGTACACGTGGACGAGACCTGGAGACACTGGAAAGTATCAAATAGACTTTATTATGATTAGGCAGAGATTCAGAAACCAGGTGTTGGATTGCAAAACTTTCCCAGGAGCAGACGTGGACTCTGACCACAACTTGTTGGTCATGAAATGCCATCTGAAGTTGAAGAAATTGAAGAAAGGAAAGAATGCAAAAAGATGGGATCTAGACAAGTTGAAAGAAAAGAGTGTGAGGGATTGTTTCAAGGAACATGTTGCACAAGGACTAAATGAAAAGGCTGAAGGAAACACTATAGAGGAAGAGTGGAGTGTCATGAAAAATGAAGTCTGTAGGGCTGCTGAAGAAATGTTAGGAAGGAAGAAAAGATCAACTAAGAATCAGTGGATAACTCAGGAGATACTAGACCTGATTGATGAACGACGAAAATACAAGAATGCTAGAAATGAAGAGGGCAGAAAAGAATACAGGCGATTAAAGAATCAAGTGGATAGAAAGTGCAAGGTAGCTAAGTAAGAATGGCTGAAGGAGAAGTGCAAGGATGTCGAAGGCTGTATGGTCCTGGGAAAGGTAGATGCTGCATACAGGAAAATCAAGAAAACCTTTGGAGAAAGGAAATCTAGGTGTATGAATATTAAGAGCTCAGATGGAAAGCCACTTCTAGGGAAAGAAGACAAAGCTGAAAGATGGCAGGAGCATATCCAACAGTTGTATCACGGTAAAGATGTAGATAATTTGGTTCTGGAACATGAAGCGGCTGTTGATGCTGATGAAATGGGAGACCCAATTTTGAGGTCAGAGTTTGACAGAGCTGTGAGTGACCTCAATAGGAACAAGGCACCTGGAATTGATGACATTCCCTCTGAATTACTGACGGCCTTAAGAGAAACCAGCATGGCAAGGTTGTTTCATTTAGTGTGCAAGATGTATGAGACAGGAGAGGTCCCATCCAGTTTTCGAAGAATGTTGTTATACCTATTCCCAAGAAAGCCGGTGCTGACAGGTGTAAAAACTACCGCACCATTAGTTTAGTATCTCATGCCTGCAAAATTTTAACACGTATTATTTACAGAAGAATGGAAAAAGAAGTTGAAGCAGAGTTGGGAGAAGATCAATTTGGCTTCAGAAGAAATTTAGGAACACGTGAAGCAATCTTGACTTTACGTCTGATCTTAGAGGATCGAATCAAGAAGGACAAGCCCACGTACATGGCATTCGTAGATCTTGAAAAGGCATTTGATAATGTTGATTGGACCAAGCTATTTATGATTCTGAAGATGATAGGGGTCAGATACAGAGAACGAAGAATTATCTACAATCTGAATAAAAATCAGTCTGCAGTGATAAGAATCGAGGGCTTTGAAAAAGAAGCAGCAATCCAGAAAGGAGTGAGGCAAGGCTGCAGTTTGTCCCCTCTTCTTTTCAATGTTTAAATAGAACAGGCAGTAAAGGAAATCAAAGAGAAATTTGGAAAGGGAATCACAGTCCAAGGAGAGGAAATCAAAACCTTGAGATTTGCCAATGATATTGTTATTTTATCTGAGACGGCAGAAGATCTTGAGAAGTTGCTGAATGGTATGGATGAAGTCGTGGTTAAGGAGTACAAGATAAAAATAAATAAGTCCAAAACAAAAGTAATGGAGTGCAGTCGAACGAAGGCAGGTGATGTAGGAAATATTAGATTAGGAAATGAAGTCTTAACCCTGGAACCGGCAATCGTCGCGATCGCGACTCATTTCCCTGTTACTCAACTGGCAGTCGCTATCGAGATGCATTACGCTACCACTAAGTAATTTCGAGATAGCGCCTTGACACTCAACATCTTTATGACAAATCTTGCATCATGTTGAAGAGGAAACTCTACTCTATAAATACACCACAATTCTGAAGTAGTTTAGTGTGACCGAGTGTGCGGTATAAACGTGGAAAAACGAGAACGCTTTGCAGACTTTCATTCTGTTGTGCTTGATGTGGTTGTTCGATGTGCATTAGCTTTCGTGGCGCAAATGAGTGAATTGTCAGGGAAGTAGTGAAATTCGTAGTTCTTTGATCTGGACGGCGAAGGTGATAGTGACGTACTTTTAGAAGGAATTGACGATGATATTGACAATAATTCGTCAGGTAGTGGCAAGTTATATGAGCCTAGGCTAAGTGATTTCGACACTGTTATTGACGATGATGTGGAACACAATGAACCAGCCACTGATGATAATAATGATAATGACGGTAATGCAGTTGACAAAACAGAACCGAAGTTGACAAGAGTTTATCCTCCAGAGCCAGAAATAAAAGTGGAAGATAAGTTCAAGGTTCGAATCGCAGGTATATGAAATTGTCCTCCGAGGAGCAGTCCTCCTCTAACATATTTCTATTTGTTTTTCTCCAATGCTATCCGGAAACTTTTAGTGACTGAAACTAATAAATACATACACGCAGGAAATTATACGAAATAAAACGAATTCCGGAAACATGGGTCCGTATTCACGTGTGCAAAGATGGGTTGACGTTACAGTATAAGAAATGAAAAGAAAAAAATTCTCTAGTTATAAATATGGGTCTGAACCCTAATAACAACATTGAAAAATAGTGGAACACTTCAAAATTGCAAATAACTTATTTCCATTTTTCTAAAGCCGTGTAACTCAAACGTTTCGACTGGAAAGTAATATTCTATAGCCTGTTGGTAAAAGATGGGCCTACATACTCTATAGTTTGAACACCGACAATCCCCTTGTACAGGAGGAATTTATGGTTAGTATTGTCGAAGGTCTTGTAGATGAAGAAACTCTTCAAAACATTCCACCTGGACCTTCAGGAAAAAAAAGTATATCAGCTGGTACGCCTCCCAGGAAAGAAACTGCGGTTGTGCCCTGTCTGTTCGACTGCAGAAAAAAAGTCACGCACCCACTTCTTGTGCCCAGGATGTAATTGTAATGCCCATAAACAATACTACCATAAATTAGAACATTTTTGGAGGCCTATGAAAGCAGGAAGAAAGATGAGCCACTTCGAAGGTAACGAGGATGAATCTGACTATGTAGACTCACGTCTTGGTGCGATGTGCCTGTGTTACTTCAGTTCTATTTTACTTTACAATGCTTCAATGTAGTGAAACCTTTTGCACATATTTTTAATCAGCATAAAATTGTGCAAATTTTGTATATAGTAAAACTGTCATATAATGTTACTTTTTACGTACACGTTGCCCAGAACTTTCGGATTATTTTGGAATATTTAGCGTGTGTTGGATACTTCGTCTATACTGCTTCAGGATACTAAATTGGTAAGTTTAATTTCCTACTATAGTATTCTTCGACCTTTTCTGAATAAAATGACTTGTTATACGTAAAAATAAATTGAAAAACAACATTTTTATGAATTTTTTAAACGTTGCTTGCAAAACTCGCCTAAATGCTTGCCGCTTGAAGGTAAACTGCTTGCCGGTTCCAGGGTTAAAGGAAGTAGATGAATATTGTTACTTGGGTAGTAAAATAATTAACAATGGCAGAAGTAAGGAGGACATAAAATGCAGATTAGCACAAGCAAGGAAGAGCTTTCTTAAGAAAAGAAATTTGCTCACTTCAAACATTGATATTGGAATTAGAAAGATGTTTTTGAAACTTCCATGTAGAGCGTGGCATTGTATGGAAGTGAAACATGGACGATAACTAGCTCAGAAAGAAAGAGAATAGAAGCTTTTGAAATGTGGTGTTACAGAAGAATGCTGAAGGTGAGATGGATAGATCGAATCACGAATGAAGAGATACTGAATCGAATTGGTGAGAGATCGATTTGGCTAATTTTGACGAGAAGAAGAGATAGAATGATAGGGCACATCTTAAGACACCCAGGACTTGTTCAGTTGGTTTTTGAAGGAAGTTTAGGTGGTAAGAACGGTAGGGGTAGACCAAGGTATGAACATGACAAGCAGATTAGAGCAGATGTAGGATGCAGTAGTTACGTAGAAATGAAAAGGTTAGCACAGGATAGGGTGGCATGGAGAGCTGCATCAAACCAGTCTATGGACTGATGACTCAAACACATCTTTTCATATGGTTATAAAGATATGTACATTTTGTAGTATGGATGTAAAGAAGACACGTTAAGTCTTTGGTAGGGTTACAAACTTTGGGCTGGGGAAGACTTGAGAGTAAGGAGACAAGCTGTATGAGTAAGTGGTACGTTCTGAGTTGTTGGTGGAGAGATGACATGGAATGATGTTAGTAGACGAATAAGTTTGAGTGCAGCTTTATAGATAGGAAAGATCATAATATGAAGATAAATTCAACAGGACAAATTGGGGCAAATATTTATGGGAAGAGGAATTAGAGATTAGAAAAAATTATCAAGGAAAATATATTTTTAAAATTCTAGTTCTTAAGTCGTTTAAAAAAGATTAGCTATTGATAGGGAATCTGCCACCTGGGTGACAGCCCTAAATGTAAATCAATGACAATTGATGATTTACCCAGTCCCCGAACCTAAGACCATTCAAAGATGTTTTTTGATGATATTGCTAAGAGGTAAAGAATAGTTCTATGATACAAAAGCTCTCAGATTAAAATATCATTCCCATACAATGTGCAAAATACATCAAACTGCAGAGGCATAGAAATAAATCAATCGTCATTCTCTGCCCTTGTATCTTCTATTTTTGAACTTTCTGAAAAAGTTTCTGGTGGTGTTCTTTCTGAAGTTGTTCTCAATCTCATTCAGTTCCTGCTTAATCCTGTGTGTCCTGGTCCATCTTATTGTTCTGGCAGCTGCCTTCCTCTCTTCTTATATAGGACTAAAAAGAACTCTCCAAGACAGAACTCCGTGTTTGCAGCAACATGAGCATAAATCAAGTATTCAGTTTTCATCCCTCTTTATTACTGGCAGTGTTTCAGCTGCTTGGTATGCAATATGCATAGCATGTAATTTCTTTAGCCTTCATTGATATAACTTACATTTGTTCATAGTATATTCCGTACATGAAATAGAAAACATCCCAAGTTTTTTGTACCTTCATGCTGATTTCCATAATTATGTAATTTTGATTTGTTCATTAATTCACTTTATAAATATGTGCAGTTTTCTTTTCTCCCTGATTTGTATTGCTCCTTTTCCTTCTTCTTCTTCTTCTCTTACCATAATCGATTTCATTTTAAAAATTATGTTACAGGTGGTAACATTTCGAGCAACCTTGCCTGCTGCAGTTAAGAAGGATAAGATCACCATTGCTGAGCATAGCTTTGGTGCTGTAGCAGCAGGTGGTTCCCAAACTTGGACAGAGCATCTGGTTATCCCACCATTACCTCCATCAAATCTTCAGAACTGCAACATAATAGATCTGGAGTATGATTTGAAGGTTAGTTTGAAGAAGAATATAGTATGAACTTTGAAAGTTCTTATTGTTGATAGATACGTACTGTGAAATCTAAATTTTACACTTTTGATACTAGTATGAGTTATAATAATAATAAATTTTATTGTGCACAATGTGCAAAATTTGCATATTACATCAACTAAATTACAATTCAAGGAGAACTTTGTTCAGAGCAAAATTGATTCAGAGAGATTGTTCTCTTCTTGCACTTCATTACGTGATATGTATCACACTGTTCATTGCACAATACACACATACACACTCCTGGCTGGCCCGGTGGTAGGATTTCTTGGCACAGATACGGGGGTGAAAGCCGTGTATTGCAAAACGTGTCACCAAATGTCTCAACTCATATTTCTCTTTCATCCAATCCTTATTCATCAGTGTGTCTGTACTTTCCTCGATCGAGTCCCTTTTCTCTTGTAGTTCTCATAACAGTTCCTCGTATGCCGGAGTTTGCTGTAAAGGCATTTGTAGTCTTAAATCCTCTATCAAGATGGTTTCCCGGGCTAACACATATACGTACCGGGATCGGGTGAATTTAGATACCCCTAGGACCCTCTTAAGGTATCTCGGTTTCATACTTTCCAGTTCTCGTACCTGTTTACGTGATAGGTACTCCCATATTACTTCTAATCCGTATGTGAGCGTTGGTAGCACTTTGACTTGGGAAAGTATCATGGTCGTCTCTAGTGACATTCTTTGCGGATGTTTGATTTCACGTATGCTTCTAAGTGCAGCAGCTAGTCTCTTCTTTATGTGTACTGAGAAGGTCGAAGGAAGTACGAGTTATAGACCACTCTGTGCATTTTCAATCAGATTCATAATAATTCAGTCCTTGAACAAACATCTCCATAGATAAACAATTCAGCATACAAAAAACAAATATAATTCCTTTGTATATTGACTGTCCTGATGAAAATGTTCAACACACCCAGTTGGAGACTGGTGATGTGTGTTCAAGTCCCAAGAGCAATCATCTTTTCAGCTCTTTTATCTTCGAATGCTCTTCTATATTGCTATGTTATATGACAAGTGTACATTGTGTGTTCAGCATGACAGAGTTTGCAGCTGTTGATCTCCGTTTACTAGTCTTATCATGTACAACAATCCATTCAGTTTTAAGATTTTAAATATTATGTATTAAGACCATGTTTGTCAAAAATACAATGTGTGCATTCTTCTTCCACTCTTATGACCGCGTAGGATATATTTTTTAAAATCCATTAGACTGCATATGATCACTTTATTATAATCTGTTAACTTCATTTTCCGTATTGATGATTCCAATGATCACAAATATAAAGATACAAACTTTTCACCTAATCAGTACTTTTATTTACTATGAGGTACTTAAAATACACAGTTCAAAAAAATTAAGGGAACATGCTTTGTAACATCTGGTATGTGAACGTTGTGGTAGATGGGTTTCCAATGGTTGTACAGCATACCTCGAGACCTTAGCTACTCAGGGTATGTTAAATCGAAGTTATACTCCTGTCAATGTATTATCCCATAAGCAGTCCACCCTAGAGAAAATGTTTGATTTGTTCATGAGTAAATCAAAATCACATTATGCTCCTTCAATAAGATCTAAAGACTCGGTACTTCTGAAAACCCCATCGCTCAATTTCATCCACCACTCATCAATTTATCCAACACATTACTAGATGCTGATGAAATCTCAATTCTTTCCAAAGGCCCGAAACACAACTGGCCTAATTCTAATGTACCTAATATTGCTTCAAAACTCATTACTGAAACAGAGGCCGCCATCAACAAAATGCCACAGGACTTACAAGCTGAACTAAGGTTGGACGCTAAAAGACAATTAAGATTTTTATTTCTCCCGAACTCAAAAAAACCAATGTACAATTTGCAGAAAGAAAAAAACATTACTAAAGCTGACAAGGGGAATACTACCGTCATTATGGAAAAATCTGACTACATTTTAAAAACTAATTTTACAGATGATACATTTTTGGTGATCAACAAAGAACCAAACCAAACCCCATGGCACTACAGTCCTTGAAGGGCCTTGGCCTACTATGCGACTGCTGCTCAGCCCGAAGGCCTGCAGATTACGAGGTGTCGTGTGCTCAGCACGACGAATCCTCTTGGCCGTTATTCTTGGCTTTCTAGACCGGGGCCGCTATCTCACCGTCGGTTAGCTTCTCAATTCTAATCACGTAGGCTGAGTGTACCTCGAACCAGCCCTCAGATCCAGGTAAAAATCTCTGACCTGGCCGGGAATTGAACCCGGGGCCTCCGGGTAAGAGGCAGGCACGCTACCCCTACACCACGGGGCCGGCTGATCAACAAAGACCGTACCCAATTTATTCTGCGGCAACTGAAACAAACACTGAAAAACACATCTTTCCTTTTAACTGAAAGAGAAAAACAAAAACTTATCAGCATGAATCCAGGCTTACCGACCATGAAGGCACTGCCAAAAATCCATAAGACCGGTGTCCCCATATGCCCCATTGTAAATTACAGGCCAAGCCCCTTATATAAGCTGTCCCATTTTATACAACAATTCCTTTAAAAAAATTACATATTCCTTTTGAACAATTCCATTAAGAATACACTTAAGTTGATTAAGAAACTAGACAGTTTCAAACTCCAACCTTACCACACTTTACACTCATTTGACATTGTTAATGTGTATCCTAGTATAAAAACCGAGAAGCTTTTTGTCGATTATCAATGAGAATTTAAATTCCAATACTCTTTTAAGTAAACTAGAAATATCTGATTTTATGTCTATTCTAAAATTGTTGATTGACAATAACTATTTCATCTTTGATAATGTAATTTATAAACAGAACTGTTTGGCTATTGGGTCACTGGCCTCTGGTATTTTGGCTGAAATATACCTGGATTTCTTGGAACACACGGCAATTGATAATGATGTGAGATTCAACAATATTCAGATGTGGGCCAGATATTTGGATGACACATTTATCATCTTAGATGAACGCTCCACCGATGCGCTAATGACGCTAATCGTAATTCTCAGTAACATCGATCCTAACTTTAACTTTACATTAGAATCAGAAATTAATGGCTCCATCAAATTTTTTAGATTTAACAATCACCAGACTTTCCTCTTCTGTCTTATATAGAATTCCCATGGAGGGAATTAGATATTTTTCCACCAATAGAGCATGGGAATTTAGAATTTCCATTTGGAATTGCTAGGCGGGCATTAATTCCATTGCGGAGTTTTATCTCCCGTATGCAGTTATCAGACTGTGCCTCATAAATAGGCTTCTGATAAGTTCACCTGCATACACCCCAGCATCAGTGGATAGGGTCTGACACATCTCACTCTGACGAGTCTAGTGTCAGACCTAAGACGAAATGCTGGTTAATAGAGCAAACGCCTGAAAAGCCATACATCTAATTTTTAATCTGATTTTTAATTAAACAAGACTCAATGCATCCTCAGACTCAAAAAAGCACCACTTACAACAGCTTAGTGGACCGTGCATTTAAAGTCCCCATGTCTGAAACGGATCTGAGTAGGGAATTGAAATACCACTAGTGCGATTGCTAAGTTCAATGATTATAACAACACTTTTATTTAACACATTATCAATAAATTTAAGCATCGCTCAAAATCAAATTTAATAAAGGTTAAATCAAAACCAAAATTGTTTTAGACTTTCACTTTTGATAAAACCATATATAATGTCACCAACATATTTAAGAAGCATAATGTTAACATCTCTTTCAGAACTAACAATAAAAATTCAGACGTTCTACACAATTCCAGCATGATTAATAGCTCTAACCCTTTCTCAAAATCAGGTGTATACAGATTTCGATGCAATGACTGTAGCGGCTCATATATTGGGCAAACTGGCTGTAGCATAAAAATTAGGTACACGGAACATACAAACGCAATTTAGGTATAATAGATTTTCCGCGGTTGGCCAGCATATTCACAACGCTAAGCACAAATTTTACGGAATAGACCAGGATATTGAGATCCTTGACACGCTTAGCAAGGGCCCTCTTTTAGATACTACCTAATGCTGCTACATTCACTTAGACCAATTTTTAAATTCAAACCTTAATTTAAATGAGATATCTGAGAAAACGAAGATCCTGTTTGATGTTCTCATTGCAGTGTTTAATTTGTTCAAAATTCCGGAAAATAGCTCAGTCTTTCAGATAGGACGTAACTCTATGATGCGATATCCCCTCCTACCTCCAAAACCCCCTGATCCCGCCCTGTTTATCGCCCCTCCCCCTCCTCCTACCTAACATACTCCTCCCTTCCCCATTCCGTCCCAGCCGGTCCACGTCTCCCTTGTCAGTTCCTCTTCAACTCAACTCCGCAGTACATACAACCAGCCAACCAGAAGGCGAGTCTCTTCATAAAGCTTTAATTTCTTGCCCCATTTCCACCATCCGAGTTAATTTGATTTTATCTTTCATACTACAGGCCCGCATTGGATCGAGAATAGTTTAACTTCTTCAACATACAGTTCCGGTCACAAGATCCACTCACTTCAGAAAAATACAACACAACATCTTATTTACGAAGATGGTTTTTATATGTATTATCTACTGACTTAGTATTATTTTTACGCTCACAGAAGAACATCATCCACTTCTTTCAACGTATTTAACATTACTGCATCGCACTTAGCATACATTTCTCTACATACATTGATGCCAATGCTGTACAAAGCACCCAAATCTAAAAATTTTAAGACCATCAAAGACTTTTAACTTATTTCTACGAGGCTTCTCAGCCTCAGTTTTTCATTTTATTCATGACTAACTTGTACTAATTACATATTCAAACCTGGACTTTTAGCATAAATATGCTTTATATTTTAACTTGTTATAGATAGTTTTAGTTATGAGGGTCAATTTTATGCATTTTAATTTTAATATGTATCTTTGTATAATGATCCTATTTGGCTGATAATGACGTCCTTGGATGTCGAAACCGGTACCATTTAATAAATGATGTCGTAATTTTAATCAACAACATATCTTGTATTGAAAAGGTGGATCTTGTACAATTTAACTTATTGTTTTGTAAAGTGAATAGCGGTGTGTCGTTGTGAGGTACACAGACTACTGCGGTCATTTGAGCACACTGTACGTAAACCAGCACATCCCATGAAACATCTTAACAAAGTTCAAGTTGCAAGGGCCCTCACTTTGATCCAGGAAGGATGGACTTTTCGTCGTGTTACTGTGGATCTCGGTGTCTCTCCGTCAGTTATTCAACACTTGTGGAATCGCTACAATGAGACAGGTCAGTTCACAAGGAGGGTTGGACAAGGTCGTAGTCACATGACAACCTCACAGGATGACCGATATCTGACCATCTGTGCGTTGCGGCATCGTTCAGCAACTGCCAGAGAACTGCAACAAGACCTCAGGAGGGTCACTGGTCACGGTGTCTGACCAGACAGTAAGGAACAGGTTAAGGGAAGTGTCCTTAAGACCCAGGCATCCTGTTTGAGTGCCCCATTTAACGCAGCAACATCGTGCAGCTCGCCTTTTGTTTGCCCATACCCACGTCAGCTGGCAACTTCGCCAATGGAGACCTGTGTTGTTCACAGACGAGTCCAGATTCCCCCTGACAGAGCGTGATGGATGTCAATGTGTGTGGAGACACCGTGGTGAACAGTACATGCCAAATGTTGTCCAGGAAGGCGACTGATTCAGACAAGGTTCTGTGATGGTGAGGGGTGGCATCAGTATTGATGGCGGTATGGATCTTGTCGTCGTCCTTGGTAATCTTACCGTTGCAGGGTACATCGAGCTGATACTGCTACAACATGTGTTGATTGCTGCATACAGTGTTGGCCCTGAATTCGTACTCATGCACGACAATGCCAGAGTTCATGTAGCGCGCATCACCAGAGCTGTCTTGCGAGAACTGTATTTTCAAGAGATGGAATGGCCAGCAGTGAGTCCCGACCTTAATACCTTCGAGCACATGTGGGATAGGTTTGACAGAAGTGTTCGTGGGCGTCCTGTTCCACCACAGACTCTCCAAGACCTCGAACAGACTCTCATTGAAGAATGGGACCTGATACTGCAATGTGACCTCCATCGACTTATACGGAGCATGCCACATAGGTGCCAAGCTGTGATAAATGCTCATGGAGGACGTACACCATACTGAAGCTCTCCAACTGTGATAAAAATCCACCCTGGAGGACTGTTAACACTTTGTTTTTGCCCCTATTTGGACATTTTCCTTTGTGTTCTGAAAATGAACGCGAATCCATCGACATTCTTTTGTATACTTCAACAGTAAAGAATCAAGGTTTAGTTGGTAATATACCTGGGTGTGAGATATTGTTTTGTGGAGCATGGCATACGTTTTTTGAACTGTGTATTTCACTTTAGTCCTTTATCCAAGTCTCTTTGAAGGGAGTTTTTAGGGCCTTGCAGTCCTCCCAGTACTTTTTTCAGATGTTCCAATCTTCGTGTCCATTAAGCATGGACATTTGCTCCATTTTATATCTGGACGGTCCAGTCTGCTACATTAATAGAGTAGACCATATAGTCAGCAACTCTGCGCCGAAAGTTGGATGACGAGAAATAACTCCAATCCCCTAAGAGGACCAATGACTTTGAGCGGTTGAGTTCTCTTAGGTGGGATGATGGCCCTCAGTGTAGGAAATGACACTGGAACCCATCAAGCAGCGTCTGTCCCCGGGTTAGTGGCGGATGCAGAAGGCGCCTGTACTACACATTAGGACAGGCCTCATCACTGCTGGAAGCTGCTCTGAAATCCTTTTAGGAGTGGCAAACCCATTGTAATAAAAGCCTAAAATGACAGCAAAAATGCTTAGGAAGGCCCCTGCATGCGATGGACATTTCTTCTCAGGTACTAGGAGAGCTGAGAGAAGTCGGCGACCTGTATCACAATACAGTAGAAGTCCGCTATTGCGAGTATGGCATGTAACGAGAACCCCATTCTAACAACAGTTTGTTGTCTGTCCTTTGAAAATTCTTATATTAAACTGTGTATTATTGTTTGGTTACAGCAAGAACCCCATCACTGACTCATCCATTACACGAGCGATTAAGCGCGCACAATTTTTTCTGTTACCGATATATATGCACTCCAGTGATTATATTGCATTACAAACTATCTACTTCATGTACGTATCGATATGACAATCTCAGAATCAAATAATTATTTGACCCCCTAATCGATACCTTTCTTTGCCTGTGGTCATCATAAGCTACATTCACTTATGCTTAGGTATAAAAAAGGGGAAAGTATAGACAGTGTATGTTCTCGTATCAGCCCTGATCTCTTCTCATGGAAAACTTTTGACTTTGTCTAATGGGGAAGGATGATTGTGGTGTGGTGGGGGGAGGGGGGGAGGGGGGGAGGGTTAGAGAGGTGGGGAGGAATGCTTAAAACGTAATTAAAACTTGTCCTTAACTAAAATATTGTTCAAAAATTCTTCTTAAAAAGATAAAACATCTTTTAAGTTTTTTTTTTTAAGCTTCTGCTCGGAAGCATATTTGAAAAAACACTAACTTTTTAGAAACTAATTACTTAAGATGTAATAAAAGTATAATTAAAAGTATAATTAAAACATATCCTTAACTAAAAATACTGTTTAAACATTTGTCAGCTTCCAATTGATTTAAGGACAGGTTTTAATTACATTTTAATCATTCCCCTCCACCTCATGCTCTGTCGGACAGGTAAGTGATAAGCATATTGACAAAGACGGAAGAGTGAGAGGGATGGCTGAGTATGACTGACTGGCTAGGAATGCGGCCTTGGGGCGGGGGTTTGCGAGTTAGGTATTTCTGTTACAACAGCTAGCCTCAACCGTTCTGCAGGTAGAAAGAAATGTAGCTTCTTGTATTGTCACGTTCATAAAGCACTGTAACAGCAATTGGTGGAGTCCCAATATTTAATGTAGGCACGTCCACGGAATACCCAAACTTTATTTTGTGTATGTACCGTAGATCTTTTTGACATCAGAAATGAATTACATAAAATCAACTTCATGGTCCGTATCGCACTTTAACAGATTCACATACATACATACATACATACATACATACATACATACATTATCATTATAGACTGTTACACCTTTCAGCGTTCAGTCTGCAAACCTCTGAGAATTTACTAAACGTCCCAACAATCCTCAATTTGCAACTAGTGTTGAGGCCTCATTTAGTTCTGTACTTCTTATCTTTAAATCGTTAGAAACCGAGCCTAACAATCGTCGTCTTAGTCTCCCTCTACTTATCTTACCGTCCATAGCAGAGTCCTTTATTCTCCTAGGTAACCTATCCTCCTCCATTCGCCTCACATGACCCCACCACCGAAGCCGGTTTATGCGTACAGCTTCCATCGAGTTCGTTCCTAAATTAGCCTTTATCTCCTCATTCCGAGTACCCTCCTGCCATTGTTCCCACATGTTTGTATAAGCAATCATTCTTGCTACTTTCATGTCTGTTACTTCTAACGTATGAATAAGATATCCTGAGTCCACCAAGCTTTCATTCCTATAAAGCAAAGTTGGTCTGAAAACAGACCGATGTAAAGATAGTTTTGTCTGGGAGCTGACTTCCTTCTTACAGAATACTGCTGATCGCAACTGCGAGCTCACTGCATTAGCTTTACTACACCTAGATTCAATCTCACTATATTACCATCCTGGGAAAACACACAACCTAAATACTTGAAATTATCGACTTGTTCTAGTTTTGTATCACCAATCTGACATTCAATTCTGTTGAATTTCTTACCTACTGACATCAGTTTAGTCTTCGAGAGGCTAATTTTCATACCATACTCATTGCACCTATTTTCAAGTTCCAAGATATTAGACTGCAGGCTTTCGGCACAGTCTGCCATAAAGACCAAGTCGTCAGCGTAGGCCAAACTGCTTGCTACATTTCCACCTAACTGAATTCCTCCTGTCATTTTATACCTTTCAGCAGATGATCCATGTAAACTACGAACAGCAAAGGTGAAAGATTACAGCCTTGTCTAACCCCTGTAAGTTCCCTGAACCAAGAACTCATTCTACCATCAATTCTCACTGAAGCCCAATTGTCAACATAAATGCCTTTGATTGATTTTAATAATCTACCTTTAATTCCACAGTCCCCCAGTAGAGTGAACATCTCTTCCCTCGGTACCCTGTCATGCTTTCTCAAGATATACGAAACATAAACACAACTGCCTATTCCTCTCGTAGCATTTTTCAAGTACCTGGCTCATACAGAAAATCTGATCCTGACAACCTCTCTGTGGTCTGAAACCACACTGGTTTTCATCCAACTTCCTCTCAACGACTGATCGCACCCTCCTTTCCAAGATGCCAGTGAATACCTTGCCTGGTATACTAATCAATGAGATACCTCAATAGTTGTTGCAATCCTTCCTGTTCCCTTGCTTATAGATAGGTGCAATTACTGCTTTTGTCCAATCTGAAGGTACCTTACCAACAATCCACGCTAATTTTACTACTCTATGAAGCCATTTCATCCCTGCCTTCCCACTATACTTCACCATTTGAGGTCTTATTTCATCTATTCCTGCTGCCTTATGACAATAGAGTTTATTTACAATCCTTTCCACTTCTTCAAGCATAATTTCACCAACATCATTTTCCTCCTCCCCATGAGTTTGGCTGTTTGCAACACCACCAGGATGATTTCTTCTTACATTGGGAAGATGTTCAAAATATTCCCTCCACCTCTCCAGTGATTCCCTGGGATCTATTATGAGTTCACCTGAATTACTCAAAACACTGTTCATTTCCTTTTTCCCTCCCTTCCTAAGATTCTTTATTACTGTCCAGAAAAGTTTCCCTGCTGCTTGACCTAGCCTTTCCAGGTTATTACCAAAATCTTCCCACGACTTCTTTTTGGATTCAACAACTATTTGTTTCTCTCTGTTTCTTTTATCTACGTACAAATCTCTGTCTGCCTCGGACCTTGTTTGGAGCCATTTCCGATAAGCCTTTTTACGTTTACAAGCTGCTCTCACTTCATCATTCCACCAAGAAGTTCGCCTTTTCCCATCTTTACACACAGTTGTTCCTAGGCATTCCCTTGCTGTTTCTACTACAGCATCCCTGTATGCCACCCATTCACTTTCTATATTCTGAACCTGCTTACTGTCTACTGTTCGAAACTTCTCACTAATCATCTCCATGTACTTATCCATGTACTTCTGTCTAATTTCCTCGTCCTGGAGATTTTCTATCCTTATTCGTTTGCAGACAGATTTCACTTTACCCTAGGCCTAGAGATACTTAGTTCACTACAGATCAGATAGTGGTCTGTATCATCGAAAAATCTGTGAAAAACTCGTACATTCCTAAGAGATTTCCTGAATTCAAAGTCTGTTAAGATATAGTCTATTGTGGATCTGCTACCCGTAGCCTCCCATGTGTAGCGGTGAATAGCCTTGTGCTTGAAGAATGTATTTGTAACAGCTAAACTCATACTAGCACAGAAGTCCAGCAAACGCTTCCCATTCCCATTAGCTTCCATATCTTCCCCACATTTACCAATCACCCTTTCGTATCCTTCAGTTCTATTCCCAACTCTCGCATTGAAATCTCCCATTAGCACTATTCTATCCTTGCTGTTGACCCTGACCACAATGTCACTCAATGCTTCATAAAGCTTGTCAACTTCATTCTCATCTGCACCCTCACATGGTGAATACATGGAGACAATTCTAGTCCTAATTCCTCCAACTGACAAATCTACCCACATCATTCGCTCATTTACATGCCTAAGAGAAACTATGTTCCGTGCAATGGTATTCCTGATAAAGAGTCCTATCCCAGACTCGGCCCTTCCCTTTCTAACACCCGTGAAGTACACTTTATAATCTCCTATCTCTTCCTCATTATCTCCCCTTACCCGAATATCACTTACTCCTACCACATCCAGATGCATCCTCTTTGCTAACTCAGCCAGTTCTACTTTCTTCCATAAGCCCCATTAATATTGATAGCTCCCCATCGAATTCCATTTAGTTCGCCAAGTTGTTTCCAAGGAGTCCCTCGCCTGTCAAATGGGAGTGGGACTCCATTACTCCCATAGGTCCGAGGCTTGCTTAAAATGTTCTGACCTCGGTAAATTGATGAAGCAGGATGCTACCCTACTTGCACATAGTCCAAGTGAGGATCTCTCCTCTAACGGGTTATGGACCACCGGTGAATTGTATAGTCCTAGCCGCCTGAGCACAAGGGGGGCCATGACTCAAACTCAGAATATGTCTGAGATGCCCACTCCCGTTCCATAGCAACTGGCATCCCGACTCTCAGGACCACTTACTAGGCCACTCAGCCGTTGCCCATGGTTCACGAACTAGGACGTGACTACAGTAACCCACAAACATGAACCATTAACAGATTCACCCAACTAAGTATTTTTTATTTTCCACCTTGTCGATACATTTGTTGCTTATGGCAACTTATTTGTTAAAAGTGGTACATGTTTCGTATATTATTAACATCTTCAGCCACGTAACACTGTTTGGATAAAAAATTCATATATAGACAAAGTATCAATGCTTTGAGAGAAAGTGTCATGAAAATAGCACATGAAGATTAAATGACAACATTAAAAAATATATATTCATGATAAAATATATAAATTCTTATTACTATTGATGACATGCTTGCAAAAACGGTCTAACCCTCAAAATTAAAGAAGTGAGTTAGGTGCTGCTGTCTATTGAGCAACATGAATAGTAACTATTCCTACATACGCTAATATCAGGAGGGATCATTTAGAGGGATACAGTAGGTGAAAATTTGAGTGTTTAACCTGAGGGCCTTTGTCAGAATGCAAAAATGGGCTAACCCCTATAGAGCAGAAATTAAATAAGTGTACGCAACATTGCAGGCTTAGCACTAACATTGTGGTGTAGTGTGGTGGTGAACCAATGATTGAAACAACTAATTTGCTGAAAGCGGCTAACATTATGAACATTACATAAGAATTTTAATTTAAAAAAATTATTACTGAGAATACAATGTGTCTGATTATATATGAAAATGTACGTACTCCAGAATGTTCATTGTATCAATGTTGGTGACCCTGGCTACTGCTTGTAAACAACAAACACGGAGGACACAGAGAGTGAATTTGCCGAGCTGTACTTCCAGCCAAAATTAAGGATATTTTAGACTTGTTGGATTACATACCCCCTCTGTATCATGCATACTACAGAAATCTTCCTTCCAATGCATGTAGTCCCGTTCAAGAAGAAGACGACGATCCACTTTTTGATATTCCTGATTATGATTAAGTTATGGTACAGGATTAAGTACCTGAAGGCCAACCTCATTATTGCATTTGTTGATATGTATTATTTGTTTGTAACAACACCGGGCGAGTTGGCCGTGCGCGTAGAGGCGTGCGGTTGTGAGCTTGCATCCGGGAGATAGTAGGTTCGAATCCCACTATCGGCAGCCCTGAAAATGGTTTTCCGTGGTTTCCCATTTTCACACCAGGCAAATACTGGGGCTGTACCTTAATTAAGGCCACGGCTGCTTCCTTCCAACTCCTAGGCCTTTCCTATCCCATCGTCGCCATAAGACCTATCTGTGTCGGTGCGACGTAAAGCCCCTAGCAAAAAAAAAAAAAATTGTTTGTAACAACACTTTCCTTATCTATATTATATAATTTATTGCCAGAATTATTTGTATTTCCCTTCCATTTATCACAAAGTCAGGTAGGTATGTTACAAAACTAACACATGTACATTGAGTATACAACTTCCCTTAAGTTCATTTAGCTACTACATCGCCAGTCTGCAATAAAACAACTTAAAATTGCTATGAAAAGATTTTGCTGAATGTATACTTTGATTTGATGTGCAATACACCAGGTAAAATTAATGCAGTATATTTTTTTTGTTCCGTTTGCAAAACTTAAATTTTCTCCTTTCAAGCAAAGTGAGGGTTAGACCGTTTATGCGAGCATGTCTTCAATTGAAAGCGGTTGTCAAGGAAACATTTGTACAATAGTCCATAGAGAATATGTCCTGATGAATATTCATGGACAAGTGTACAAGTGTTTCCTTGACAACCGCTTTCAATTGTAATAAGAATTTATATATTTTCTCAGGAGTATTTTGTTTTTAATGTTGCCATTTAATCTTCTTATGCTATCAAAACATTAATACTTTTGTCTATATACGAATTTTTCAACTAAACAGTGTTACGTGGCTGAAGATGTTAATAATATACGAAACATGTACCACTTTTAACCAATAAGTTGCCATAAGCAACAAATGTATCAACAAAGTGGAAAATAGAAAATACTTAGTTGTGAGTCAGAAATTAATGAGAGTTACGTGCAGGGATTTTTTCCTGCAGTTTCAAGTGTTCAAGATAGGGTGCCAAATATACTGCAACCATACCACACACGCCATTGCCCCATAGAACCATGCGACAGCATCATTGTCCCCATAATTTCGGGCTACCGCCATATAACACCATATGCCAAGGCGTTCGATGGTATAGGACCTTTTAAGTCTAGAGTCAACAATCTGATCTAGAAAACGAAGAAAAATAAACTTCCAAGTGATGGGTGAACAAAAGCTCTTTTGACCCTGCAATGATCAACTGCACTTCTCCGTTCCAAAGAATCAAACCAACGGCCTCCCGGGCCCATGGTGCGTTTGCGGCATAAGATCTAAATATAACACTAAACTAACTTAAAGGCGTAAAGGAACGGAGGAAAATTTAGGATGCATTCTTTTTCTGGCAAAATGACAAGCAAAGAAAGTTTAAAATCCTATTTATTATTCCTTGATAAAATCACGATTAATTGAAATCAACCCTGAATAATTCTACAGTAATAAAATAAAGTATATAATGTCCGATGTACTAAATACAAATTTGGAGATGTCACTCCTTTCATTGAGAATTTTTAATAATTCATATTTGACCATTTTATCAGTTGAAATACTGTAGTTAATCGTTCCATTCCTTTTTGACATGACAGTCAGTACACCTATATCATTATTAATTTGAATCCTTGTTAAGAACAGAAAAATCCTTGTAAATGCGATGGTTCTCATTACAAGCTTTCTTCAATATTAGAAGAAACACATTATCAATGTTGAAATTGGAGACAACTTGGAGTGGTCGCCTAACTAATTAATTATACTATTAATTGAATAAACAAAAGAATAAGCTAACACTAGTGGGCAAAATTACAACCATCAAAATAAAATTAGACAAATGTCGGGTCCAGAAATCGAACCCACATTGCAATGAATCCGATGACAAATAACGAGACAGAACCTGTTTTTGGAATTCAAACAAAAACATTAAACACATCTCAAAGAGCATTTTCAAAAATTATGTACACTTATTTTAAAACAAAAGTATTAGCAATTTACACATGCAACTGGTTATACAACACACCAAAAAAAAACTTGTGTGTGACAAAAATTCCATGGTTTGCCTTGGACATCGAACCTGTGGTTGCCAGGATGCCACCGACAAACGGGTCTCTAAAAACTCCCTATCGCAATTATTCATAAGGTCAACGAATCATGCATTACTGGCGTTCCAGTTATTTAATTTCCTTACAGAAATAAACATGAACGAGTTAAAAAGAAATCCTTTAAATGTAATCAGGTTTATGCGAAACCCCTAAGCCTTCAGTCTTGTTGGACAGGCTTGAACAATACTATTGGCAGTGACCCTTCTAACAAGGGATTGCTAACACACCCTTTCTAAAAATCATAAATCACACAATGCAGAACCACACCTAATAATGGGTGGCCAGAGCTCATTCCTTGTCAACAAACTCAAGGCGAGACGAACCGTCTCCCTGAAAATACATCATGGTAAATAATATCATTTCAACTGATATCCTCTTATATTCCATAGCTCCACTGGCTTATATTAATTCTCTGCCTGCTTACAATTCTTTAATTTAGTATCAAGCCACTATTCATCTTTCCAGTTTCACATCTATAGACTCAGAATATCCAGGTTCGCATCCATCCGACTACATAGAAAATTTCAGCCTGTGTTTTCCTACAGTTTGAACTCGGACAAAAATCAAATATGGATTTAAATGTATCCATAATTTTATTTTAATATTAAAGAAAAGCATATACTTGTTGACATAAAAGGAAAACATTAACACTGAGAGGGCATTCATTCGTGTTCAGGCTTGTCACAACATACACAAATAATTAATACAGCCATCTACCTATTCTCTTCATGCAAAATTACATTAAAACAAGAGTGCCTTCCTACCCCCATGATTATTATGCCAATACTGGTATTTTGAAGACACTATCGCCATGTATTACCAAAATAAGTTGAATATTCCATAAATCAAAAATAAACATTATGGTTTGAAATCATCAATAATACAAATCTATATTTTGCCCTCCTAATCTAAAGCACTCTCAACCTTTCTGATATTTCATAGTTAAATCACGCACTGTCGTAGGTACGACATCGTAACTGACATAAAACCTTCAATTATTGTGTTTAATATATTCTAATTATAGTTTAATTAATGCTAAATTATATTTTATTAAGTGTTAAACACGACTAGTATATGGTTTCTCTGTAAATATGTAGTATAAAACTGCATAACCTCAAATACGTATTGTTTAACCTCAAAATCTATATGGACGAAAGTTGTAGAAAATTCCATAATGTTCATATATTAGACTTATTTGGTATATCTGAAGGGTTCTGGAAACTTACAGTAAGGTTTTATTATCCAGATACATGTAGAGACATTATGAATGTTGTAGATATTTCCATGTACATTTTTAAATATCGAAAGAACATTCGAGTACCCATTCGACTAGCTGGTCGATCAATGTTTCGAGTGTGTTCCATTAAAGTGTTGTAAGAACTCTTCCAGAAGTCGATCATTACTTATCGTCATGTTGAGAAATCCATGGTTCGGGCCTAGGGAAGGCCCTTATCGTCGTTTAGCCTCCATGTGCCGACGTGGATCACAGGTTCGAATCCTCTTTTAGTCCTACTGAGCACGTTCATAATCCCAGGGTCCTCTTCTTTACTGTAACAAGTCTAATGACGTTGAAATAAGTTGCATTCACACCACGTATTTGCAAAATGTATATTAGGACTCCCGAATACAGGTAAGGCCAGAACACCAGCGGACCGTATGTCTGCCTTCAATCTTTCGTGTCAAGTGAATGTTTTCTCAACATGGCTGCTCTTTATATAATTTCAGCCCTACACGAACAATAGACGCCAGTCAGTCCCCACCACATTTTTACGTATCAGTGGTTCTACGGGTTGTGTGACATTGGCAATGCGCTCAAACGTGTGACTCAGACTTTTAAGTAATCTAGTTATGTGCGGAAAACGCATCGATCGGCGGTTGATTTAAAATTTATTATCAAAATGATGCCTTTACGGGAATCCCCATTCGGAGTCTGCGTACTTAGTTGGCGTGGGTACGCTACTAGTGCTTATATAATCCTATGGTGGCGTAATTTTCCACACGTTAAAATTTTATAAATAACTCAAATTTTGGCAGAGGTCTATTATGAAAAGATATGACATGCCGAGGTTTCCCTTACTAATTATTATGCATATCTCGAAATCCTACAATACAAATCAATCTTGCACATTGGCATTGCCGTGTTTCGGCCATTTTTAGTGGGCAAAGTTATCAGTATAGATTTTCTTTCTTGTCATTTTTCATAGCTCGCTCTCTTTCTGGGGATTCTTCCAGCTATGATGGACTCGTGTTTACACCACCAAAGTTAAAATTGAAATAATTGATAAAGAGATTCAACCTATTCAATACAAAAGAATAAGAAATGTAGTGAATTACATTCCCATTTAATAATTGGTAGAAATGGTACCGGTTTCGAACCTAGTCCAGGTCATCATCAGCCGAGGATCAGTAGAAGAGGCGATATAAAAAATTAAATGGGGGTAGACATTGTAAAACTTAGAAGAAGTAAAATGCAAATCACTCAAAAGAAAACAGTGCGCAATTCTTTGAGCTGTAGCATAGCACACGCAGCACTTTAAATTTACACCACCAAGTCGGAGGTGGTGTGCAAATTGATGCAACCTAATACAACTTTACTGTAATATGGACAAGGGAGCTTGACAAAAGTTTTCACCGCCTAAATTAATTATGAAATAAATATGTAATGACTGATACGGTCACAATACACCGTGGCTAGTTACGTGTGATCAAATACGGTATGTGTTAACAAGAAAGCTCACCCAGGATCCCTTGGAACGGCATTTTGGAATTAATACCAATATACCGTAGTTGGTTCATTATTGGACATTATAAATTTTCCAGCTAACTCATTCCTGTTTGACAGCGTTTTGCCGCAGTGTGCTAAGTTCAGCTCATAAGTTGGTAAATAGCACACCTGTCAAGACGCATGGCTAGTGCATACTGTGGAGGCCACTGCGTAGGCTACAGACTCTGTCCCAGCGCAAGATCAGGATCAAGATGAAGTGAAGGAAATTGCGAACCTAAAGGGGATATGATCTTGACTGAAACAATTGGTGGAAAATTCCATTAAGCAAAAAATTGATAACCAAGAGTTCTTGATCTTGCGCTGGGACACTCAACACTCATCGAACACTCAAATCTTTTGTTCTTGTACAGATTTGAGTGTTCGATGACTTTTTTGACTCATTATGCTGAAGAAGGTGATGACATGTTGAGTCAAATCGTAATGGGAGATGAAACATGGGTTTCGCATATCACGCCCGAATCAAAGCAACAGAGCATGGAATGGAGAGACACACATTCGCCTGTAAAGGTGAAGGCCAAACAGACTCTGTCCCAACGCAAGATCAAGAACACATGGTTATCGGAGTAGGCGGCAAGTGTCTATGAAGAGGGTATTCAAAACTTAGTTGTAAGGTATGATAAGTGTTTAAACTTGGCGGCTATGTTGAAAAATAGAGCAGAGTATGTAGAATCTCCAAATAAATGTAGTGTTTGAAATCGTCTTTCATTGTGTAGTTATTTTCAAACAGACTTAAAAAACACGCCTCGTATATTGGTATTATAAACTTACTCATTTGGGATAAATATTTCAGGCTCCCATTGGGAATCTACATCTATATCACTTCAGAATTATGCATTCTTTCGGTTCAGATGATCATCCATTGACAATAGATTTCCTTCACTTGCGTCTACTTCATGTCTGCGTCCCAATAAAGCAGGCTTTAGATGTTGGAGGAAATTGCAAACCTAAAGGGGATCTGATCTTGACTGAAACAATTGGTGGAAACTTCCATTAAGCAAAAAATTGTCATTCAAGAAGACGTAAATATGGAAGACTGGAAAAGCTCTGTACCTGAATTTGATAGCACAGTTCGAAACTCTTTGATTGAGAAGTGTTTAGTGTACCATTTGGCTGGGTACATTGTTAATCACTCTTCTAAATTTATTAAGTGTTCGCCCTGTGCCCATTCTCTATGTGAGAATATTCAAAGTAAATTTTTAGTTCTCACCAAAAGAAAGACTATGGTTCAAGCAACAATGAAATGTTTTTAACATGTCCTTCAAAAAATGTATGTGACATTCTTTTCCAAGCCGAGGAAGTAATGAATGAAAAACTGAACTCAAAATTGACGTGGGGGCGAAATATTTTCTGATTGTATCGATTCCATAGAAAAAGTTTCAGTTGATCCTTCTGGAGCTGGCTGTTGTCTTCAACATATTATGGATATAATCTCCAGACTTCTTTATCATTATCTGAAGTGCCAATTTTTCTTCAGAATAAAGGAAATCCAGTGAGATTTACAAACCTTGAACATTCGCCAAATTTTCACGCAAGCTTTCGATAGTCCAGTAACCGACAAATTGAGTTGATAAGTAGAGTATTACCTTAAATAGTTCATGGGATTTTGTTTTAATATGCTGGGAGTTATGTGCTATTTATCTGTATATGTGCACTCCAGTAACCTGTGCTTTCCGCAACGTGATGAAGGCTGTAGCTGTTATTTTTCAAAAGACAGTGTACAGTAGAACCTCGATTATAAGTTTCCATCTTACCGGATTATTCGTTCAAATTATGTTACCCTGCGAGCATCCTAATTAAATCACTTTGTAAAAGTCCTGCATTATCCACTCCTCAAAGAAACGATTTCCTGGATCAACCATCCAGAAATTTGTCCCATCAATGCTAAATCCTCGAACAAGCGTTCTTCAAGAAACTCTTATCTCAAGAAATGACGGCTACGCCATACTTACGGATCTTGGTGTCAACGTCCTGTCACTGCGATAATTAGAGCAAGTACTATACTGGAAAAGCGATCAGCGGTGTATTTGCATAAGGGACCACTTTAGCATCGTTTCCGGGTGGTATCGTATACGGAATCCTTGGAAAACATTAAGCAAAGTGGCCGCAACAATTGGAAGGAGACAGAGCATTTCGACAGCTCTACTTGAAGACGGAGTGAGTTTCGTCAAATGTTCATAATTGTAAAACGTCTTACTTCCTTCAGGCTAGCAACCCATCGGAAGAACATTTGATTGCTTTCAAGTCTTGCAAAAAGAAAAATGCAAGACCATAACGGGACACATGGCCCAATACTTGGAAGGAAGATCAAATCAATCAAAATCAAATCAAAATCTCTTTATTTGCAAATGAGGTGTCTACCTCGGTGGCAAATGGTACACTAAAATACATTATTGTCAAGCACTAAATATTAAATTAACAAGAGAAGAAAATTTTTCCTATAATACAATATTATACAATTTACACTAACAATGTTTTCTATTAAACACACAGCTCATCCTTAATAAATTTATATTGTTTACAAAATTCTAATTATAATATCTCCTGTACTACTTGCAAATATAGTCAACTGATATACAGTATGTGGAATTGCTTCAAATGATACTATAAAACTGGTATAACATTAATATTTACATTGCATTTATTTATTTACTATTTTTTTTACCCGTTCTGGATCCTAAGTAGCATAACGACCTGCTGCGTCTTAACCAGAGCCCCTTTTGCCACCACTTTTCAGAGTTCCTGAAGGGCCTTCACAGCTACCGTAGCGGTCCCAGGGCCCTCGAAGTCCCCACTGTACTTCACCCCTACAGGCAGTCCCCTACTTTGGCTGTCCAAACTCCTTAGACCAGGGGATGGAATTAATTTATTCACACACATTTTTTTATTTACAATAACCTGCACTGGTCGAATGCCCTCTATCACTTCATTTATTTTCTCTGTTGCTGTTTATTCTCTTCTTGAATATCTGTACAGATTTTGGAAAAGGATCAAACACTACCCCTGGTAAACTGTTCCACTCCTTCACACCCTTCCCAATGAATGAAAATTTACCCCAATCGCTTCTGCTAAAATTCCTTCTAATTTTATATTTGTGGTCAGTCCTGCCGATATAATTATTTTCCAACTGAAGCCTCTCACGGATATCTCCCCATGCTTCTTCTCCTGTATAGGCTCTATATAATCCTGTAAGTCTAGTTTTCTCCCTTCTCTTACTTAAAGTTTCCCACCCAAGTTCCTTTAACATTTCTGATACACTACTCTTTCTCCTGAAATCCCCTGTTACAAATCTTGCTGCTTTCCTCTGCACACTATCTATTTCTTTTATTAGGTATTCTTGGTGAGGATCCCAAACACTGTTTGCATATTCCAATAATGGACGAACCATACTCAAGTAACTTTTTTCTTTTAATTCTTTGTTGCATCCTTTAAGTAGCCTCATTATGACATGTAATGATCTGTATGCTTTCCCAACAATGTCATCAATATGACCCTTCCAGTGCAAATTACTTTCAAATCTCACACCTAAGTATTTGCACTTGCCATCTTTTGGGATAACTACCTCATCCAAAGTATATTCAAATTCAGTTTTAAAGCTCCTGTTTGTAAAAGTTGTAACAGTTGATTTGCCTCCATTAACCCTCATATTATTTTCTTCAACCCATTGTTGGATACTTTCAAGGTCCCTTTGTAATTCTGAACAATCCTCAATGTTGTTTATTTCTCTATAAACAATTATGTCATCTGCATACAATCTTATTTTTGATGTTATATTGTTCCCTAAATCATTTGCATATATTAAGAAAAGTAACGGAACGATTATACTACCCTGTGCAATTCCCTTCCAAACTTTCTCTTCCTGAGATACATTATTTCCTACTTTGACTTTCTGAACCCTTGAATTTAGAAATGCTTTTATCCAACGTGTAACCCTTACGTCCAATCCTATTCCCTCCAATTTCTTTAATAATATTCCATGTTCCACTCTATCAAAGGCTTTGGAAAGATCTATGGCTATGCAATCTAACTGACCTCCTGAATCCAACTGATCTGATATGTCCTGCTGAAATCCCACCAGTTGTGCCTCACAAGAAAATTTCTTTCTAAATCCATACTGGCTCCTCATGAACCAATTTTTATCATCACATATCCCTCTGATGTACTTCGATATTAAACTCTCCAGAATTTTACAAACTATACTGGTCAGGCTGATTGGTCTGTAGTTCTCTGGTTTCCTTTTATCACCCTTTCCTTTATAAATTGGTATTATTATAGATTCCTTCCATTTCTTTGGTATTACACTATTATTTATGACATAGTCAAAGAGAAATTTTAAATAAGGCACTATGTACCACCCCATTGTCTTTAATACCTCCCCAGTAATTTGATCACTTCCTGCAGCTTTTCCTTGCTGAAGCAGTTGGATTTCTTTGAAAATATCTTCGTTTGTGAATGAGAAGCTTCTTGTTTCCCTCTGTCTCTCTCTCTCTCTATCTTCTGTTTCGGTTTCCAACTCTTGACAATCATCTACTGAATCTCTAAATTCCCTACTAAATAGGTTTGCTTTCTCAGTATGTGTTAAATAGTGTTCACCCCCTTCTCCCACCATCGTAGGAATTTGGACTCCTTTTCCTTTTTGATTCCTGATATATGAATACAGCTTTTTCCATTTCCCTTTGTGGTCATTACCCTCTTGAAGTATGCCATTCATATAATTCTCGTTTGCTTCCTTTTTCACTCTATTCAGTTCCCTCATTAGCTGTTTTCTAGTTTCTCTACTCTCCCTACCCTCTTTGATTTTTCTGTTTACTATTCTACATTTTCTATTTAATTTTCTTATTTCCCTTGTATAATAAACAGGGTCTGAGGTCGTTTTACCCTTCTTAACAGGTACAAATCTCTTCTCTCCTTCCCAAATAATTCCTTTAAATTTAGCCCAAAGTGTATCCACGTTACTCCCTTCACTTATCCAACAACTGAATTGTGATTTAAGGTAAGTCCCAAATTCATCAACTTTAGTTTTTCTGTACAATTTCTTGTCTTGTGTAACCCTCTTATTAAGCCTTTTTGGTACGAGTCCTACATTCATTATTACAGCCTTATGGTCTCCTATTCCTTCAATTACCTCAGTTTTATCAACAATTTCCCATGGTTTAACCAAGAATACATCTAGTAAGTTATTGAGACAAGTCTGTTCTTGTACTACTTGTGTAAATCCTCCCTCCCAAATTAACTTATTTGCCAGTTTCTGTTCATGGGCTTCACTTGCAGCTCCTTTCCATTCAACTTCAGGCAAATTTAGATCTCCCCCAATTATTACCATATCATTATTATTGTTTTTATGAGTATAATCTATTATTTTTTCAAAGATTTCCATGTCTCTTTCCTCTCTTCCAGGCCTGTATGTTCCTATAATTCCCACCTCCTTCATATTATCACAAACTAATTTTATCCCTAATATTTCATCCCTTTCATCGGTAAACCATTCATGTGAACAGTAAGTTTCCTTCACCAGAATAAACACCCCCCCTCCCTTTTTCTCCCCTCGGTCTCTACGATAGACTGTGTACCCTTCTGGAAATACTTCTCTATTACCCACCCCTTCTTTCAACCACGATGACTGTGATGATGTTGATAATTGAATGTAATGCATTCGGGAACTTTTGAGAATCAATACTTACATTCAAAACCATATCCTCATGTTCAACATATCCTTTAAAAGCCAATGTAGGCCTAATTTGTGCGTTGCAAGATTTCCAGAAACTACAAGCAGTATACTAGCACTTTTCACGGAGCGGAGGCTGTGGGCGCTTTCAATTGGTGCCTCCGGAGAACCTCCGATTGAATGACAGGCGTGTAGTTTAAACTTGGTACAGGAGAAATGGATGAACATTTGTACAGGAAATTATAAATTGTTGCTATTATTGAGCAAAATTTGCCCCTCCGTTAAGTTAATACTTGAATTATTTGGCAGTATTACAGATACCAAGCTGATAGCTACGTAACCCAAACCGAGCGGCCCTGTGCGGGTGAGTGTACGTCCGATGAAACAGTTTCTATAAACGGTTTGGCTCCTGTCCTCATCGCTACTAGACGGAACTATATTCTCTTGCTCTGGTCCCAACCATCGGCAGTCCTGAGAATGGTTTTCCGTGGTTTTCCATTCTCCTACACTAAGACGAATGCCGGAACATTTCGCAGTATAAGCAACAGCTGCCAACCCCCTCACCTTCACCGGATAAAATCTCCTTGGTCTGAGAGACGGCGTTACAGTGTAGGAGACCCGCCGCCCCCAACAAGGGCGGAATGAAAATTTGGGTTGTAGTAGCCATAGTAGATCGTTGAATCATATGTTCAGCCCATACTGTTGCAAACAGCTGAAAGTTTCTAGTGCCCTTAACAGAGCGAAGGTGCATTTTCACTCGGAGCTTCTGATTCAGTTGTGCCATGTTTTACAGTTCAACACTTATAAAACTTCAATAAGTTTGTAACTAATCATCCTATATTTTCGGTCACATCTTTTGCATTTTTGACATATACCTAGAAATTAAAAGCGAATCTATATGTAAATTGAACCTACTGTATTCTGGCACCAATGTAATTGGAATATTTCCATAATAATAATAAACTCAGGGTGTCATAGAAGTTTTTTCTGAGAAACAATTGAACCTATGAAGATATGTTTGTTGTGGGTATCTACAGGGCTTGTATCTAAATTATTTTATGAATTATATGTCAGTGATAATTAATTTTTTTGATACATACATACATACATACATACATACATACATACATACATACATTCATTATCATTATAGACTGTTATGCCTTTCAGCGTTCAGTCTGCAAGCCTCTGTGAATTTACTAAACGTCGCCACAATTCTCGATTTGCAACTAGTGTTGTGGCCTCATTTAGTTCTATACCTCTAATCTTTAAATTGTCAGAAAGAGTCTAACCATCGTCGTCTTGGTCTCCCTCTACTTCTCTTTCCTTCCATAACAGAGTCCATTATTCTCCTAAATAACCTATCCTCCTTCATTCGCCTCACATGACCCCACCACCGAAGCCGGTTTATGCGTACAGCTTCATCCATCGAGTTCATTCCTGAATTAAACTTTATTTCCTCATTCCGAGTACCCTCCTGCCATTGTTCCCACATGTTTGTACCTGCAATCATTCTCACTACTTTCATGTCCTTTACTTCTAACTTTCTAACTTATGAATAAGATATCCTGAGTCCATCTAGCTTTAGCTCCGGTAAAGCAAACTTGGTCTGAAAACAGCCCGATGTAAAGATTGCTCCGTTAAGGGCACTAGAAACTGAAGTGCATTTTCACTCGGAGCTTCTGATTCAGTTGTGCCATGTTTTACTTCCTTCTTACAGAATACTGTTGATCGCAACTGCGAGCTCACTGCGTTAGCTTTACGACACTTTGATTCAATCTCGCCTTACTATATTACCATCCTGGGAGAACACACAACCTAAATACTTGAAATTATCGACCTGTTCTAGCTTTGTATCACCAATCTGACATTCAGTTCTGTTGAAATTCTTCCCTACTGACATCAATTTAGTCTTCGAGGGGCTAATTTTCATACCATATTCATTGCACTTATTTTCAAGTTCCAAGATATTAGCCTGCAGGCTTTTGGCACAATCTGCCATTAAGACCAAGTCGTCAGCGTAGGCCAGACTGCTTATTACATTTCCACCTAACTGAATCCCTCCCTGCCATTTTATACCTTTCAGCAGATAATCCATGTAAACTACGAACAGCAAAGGTGAAAGATTACAGACTTGTCTAACGCCTGTAAGTTCCCTGAACCAGGAACTCATTCTGCCATCAATTCTCACTGAAGCCCAATTGTCAACATAAATGCCTTTGATTGATTTTAATAATCTACCCTTAATTCCATATTCCCCCAGTATAGCAAACATCTTTACCCTTGGTACCCTGTCATATGCTTTTTCTAGATCTGCGAAACATAAACATAACTGCCTCTTCCTCTTGTAGCATTTTTCAATTACCTGGCGCATACTGAAAATCTGATCCTGACAGCCCCTCTATGGTCTGAAAATACACTGGTTTTCATCCATCTTCCTCTCAACGGCTGAACGCACCCGCCCTTCGAAGATGCCAGTGAATACTTTGCCTGGTATACTAATGAATGAGATACCTCGATAGTTGTTGCAATCCTTCCTGTTTCCTTGCTTATAGATAGATGCAATTACTGCTTTTGCCCAATCTGAAGGTACCGTACCAACACTCCATGCTAATTTTACTACTCTATGAAGCCATTTCATCCCTGCATTCCCACTATACTTCACCATTTCAGATCTAATTTCACCTATTCCTGCTGCTTTATGACAATAGAGTTTATTTACCATCCTTTCCACTTCCTCAAGTGTAATTTCACCAGCATCATTTTCCTCCTCCCCATGAAAACACCACCAGGATGATTTCCTTTTACATTGAGAAGATGTTCAAAATATTCCCTCCACCTCTCCAGTGATTCCCTGGTGTCTATTATGAGTTCACCTAAATTATTCCAAACACTGTTCATTTCCTTTTCCCCTCCCTTCTTTATTCTGTATTACTGGCCAGAAAGGTTTCCCTGCTGCTTGACCCAGCCTTTCCAAGTTATTACCAAAATCTTCCCACGACTTCTTTTTGGATTTAACAACTATTTGTTTCGCTCTGTTTCCTTCATCTACGTACAAATCCCTGTCTGCTCGGCCCTTGTTTGGAGCCATTTCTTTAAGCCTTCTTTTTACGTTTACAAGCTGCTCTCACTTCATCATTCCACCAAGATGTTCGCCTTTTCCCATCTTTACACACAGTTATTCTTAGGCATTCCCTTGCTGTTTCTACTACAGCATCCCTGTATGCCACCCATTCACTTTCTATAACCTGAACCTGCTTACTGTCTACTGTTCAAGACTTCTCACTAATCATATCAATGTACTTGTCTAATTTTCTCGTCCTGGAGATTTTCTAGCCGTAATTTTCTGGCTTAATAGAGTAGTAAGATTAGCATGGAGTGTTGGTAAGGTACCTTCAGATTGGACAAAAGCAGTAATTGCACTTATCTGTAAGCAAGGGAACAGGAAGATTTGCAGCAACTATCGAGGTATCTCACTGATCAGAACTGAAGGATACAAAAGGGTGATTGCTGACTCAGCCAGTTCTACTTTCTTTCTTCCATAAGCCCCATTAATATTGATAGCTCCCCATCGAATTCCATTTAGTTCGCCAAGTTGTTTCCAAGGAGTCTCTCGCCTGTCAAATGGGAGTGGGACTCCATCAATCCCATGGGTCCGAGGCTTGCTTAAAATGTTCTGAGCTCGGTAAATTCATGAAGCAGGATGCTACCGTACTTGCACATAGTCCAAATGAGGATCTCTCCTCTAATGGGTTATGGACCACCGGTGAATTGTATAGTCCTAGCCGCCTAAGCACAAGGAGGGCCATGACTCGGAATATGTCCGAGATGCCCACTCTATTCCATAGCAACTGGTATCCAGACTCTCAGGAACATTTACTAGGCCACTCAGCCGTTGCCCATGGTTCACGAACTAGGATGTGACTACAGTAAAATGCGAGGATATATTCATTCTTCTGAATGACTATATGATCTTTATTAAGGGGTATTATATGGAATACTAGTGATGTATGTATGTATGTATGTTTAGTCCTCAGCCCGAAGGCTGGTTGGATCCTCAACAGCTCCGCCATCAGCTGTCATAAATGTCCTAGGCATCACTGAAGAGGAGTACTAGGGAAATGAGGGAGTGAGGTAGTTTCCCCGTTACTTTCCTCACCGAGCCAGAAGTTGCTATTACATATCAGTCTGCCAAGCCCACTGAAATGCATGCACCAACTGACCCTATGAGCAACATTTTCACATCATTCATAGCAGGGACTGGCTGCATAAGGAATGGCATTACTAGCATCACTCATACCTCAGTCACTTTCATCTTGTCAAAGCCAAGGATAAAGCTGAGACAGATCAATGAAAGTAACAATATTGCTCTAGCCCGTACCAGAAGACATAGTGCACTGTAAACACTACGTCCTGCCAGCAAAGGTAGTGATATAGGTCAATTTCTGTGTATGTAGGCAACACGTTTTGTAGGTTGCCTACATAATGGGCGTAAGTTTGAAATTATAGCCGAATACATCTGTACAGTTGGAACTAGTGCTGCGAACAGGAGGCGGCCCTCTGGTTAACCTCCGAAGCTCCGTAACTGCTTTGCCTCCATCGGTAGTACTGGAGATAACCGGAGGAGCACTGTAATCGTGTTATCTGATTTAATCAATAGGGGTGCCACCTCCTCTTCACGGCGCTACAGTATACCCTATACCGTTGACCAAATTACAATGGAAGATTTTAAAAAAAAAGGGATTTCACCATCATGTAAGGTGCATTTATATTTAATGTGCTTTATTTTCTTAGGTATGAGAATTAACAACTACTTGTGGTCGATATTTTTTTGGCATTGTTAGGTTTTTCGAAGTGTTTGACTGATCAAAGTTGCTGAACTGAAAGAAGTTTCAGGGGAAACTGACAAAGTTTCCCCAGTAAGACAGAACATAAAGTTTTGAAATTTTGTAACTCACGTGCCAGTAAATAAGGTTTGAAGCCGGCCCCGCGGTCTAACTTGTCTACCTCTCACCCAGAGGGCCCGCATTCGATTCCCGGCCATTTCAATCCTTTTTTAGATATGAGGGCTGGTTCCAGGCCAACTCAGCTATGATTACCTTTAATTAAGGAGCTATCGAATGGTGAGATGGTGACCCCGGTCTAGAGAACCAGGAATAATAGCCAAGAGGTTTCGTCACACTGACCATGCATCGCCTCGTAATCTGCAAGTCACCGGGCGAGTTGGCCGTGCGCGTAGAGGCGCGCGGCTGTGAGCTTGCATGCAGGAGATAGTAGGTTCGAATCCCACTATCGGCAGCCCTGAAGAGGTTTTCCGTGGTTTCCCATTTTCACACCAGGCAAATGCTGGGGCTGTACCTTAATTAAGGCCACGGCCGCTTCCTTCTAACTCCTAGGCCTTTCCTATCCCATCGTCACCATAAGACCTATCTGTGTCGGTGCTACGTAAAGCCCCTAGAAAAAAAAAAAAATCTGCAAGTCTTCGGGCTGAGCAGTGGTCGATTGTTAGGCGATGGCCCATTGGGGCTTAAGTTTGCTTTTGGTTTGGTTTAGGAGTGTTTGTAAGATTATAATTATACATATTTCATTTTCGTGATGTTTAGCCAAATTGTTGATAGTTTATTCATTTCCGGATTTTCAGTTTTCCCGGGCTGTATGTTTTTTATTTTTTATTTTTACCGTGGTCCCTCCAAAAACGGAGAATTGAGGTTCCACTCTATTTATTTATCAGTTACAGAGTAATACGTTCCCTCTGGCATCATTCCTAAGACCAGCTGATCGGTACTGTGGAACTTGCCCACTCTAGTGCTGCCCGGCGGGCACGCTTGAACTCGAGGAGTCCTCACACTTGTTCTTATATTCGTCATGGTTCGAGTTATCCACGTTTCTTTCTCATTTAAGTTGTGCGTAATGATTTCTTCAAGATAGAATTACTGTATTTGCTCGCATATAACTCGCCACCGTGTATATCTCGCACCTCATTTTTAATATTTGAAATTGCAGGGGAAATCATCCCCGCACATAACTCACATTAATTTCTGACGTCATTAAGACAAATGGTACATACATGAAATAAAGTTAGGGTAATCCGTGGACGGGCCTACATGAAATATCGGGACTGTACCAATTGCTGTTACGGTACGAGGGTGAGTCAATCAATAAGCCACAAAACTGAATTGAGGCAAAAATAATCAAAGTAACTTTCTGACATTTATTTTACTTTTCCACGTATTCACCCTGTACATTCAAGCACTTATCCCATCTCTTTACAAGTCCTTGAAAGCAGCAAAGAAGTCTTTTGGTTGCTGTCGCAGCCAACGTGTAACCTCATAGATTACGGCATCACCTGTATCAAAATGATGGCCACCCAAATCGTCGCACGCCGGTCATTACGGATGAGTTGATCCACACGCTGCAGTGTGGTTGCAGTTGACACCTCCGCAGGACTGTCTACAGAAGAAGTGCATCACAAAATGCATCCCATCTATGGTGAAAACTGTTTCTCACGGAAAGCTGTTTTCAATTGGATCCAGAAGTTTAACCATGGAAGGAAAAGCATAGGAGATGAGGAGCATCCTGGTCATCCTGCGGAGGTGTCAACTGCAACGACATTGCAGTGTGTGAATAAATTCGTCCGGAATGACCGGTGTGTGACGATTGATTTTCATCTGATTGGGCCCCTAAAAAATCATTGTAGGTGACAGTACAAAAAGAAACTGCATTTCTTTCTACCTGTAGAACGGTTGAGCCTATCTGTAGTAACAAAAATACCTAACCCACAAACCCCCACCCCAAGGCCGTATTCCTAGCCAGTCAGTCACACTCAGCCATCCCTTTCACTCTTTCGCCTTTGTCAGTATGCTTATCACTACCTGTCTAGCAGAGCTGATCACATGAACTAGGAGTGTTTCCCTGTCTAGGTAGTCAAGTTATCACGGTATTAGGTATCGTCCATCTGTTGTCTTGTCGACAAGTACCAATATTCTCTCTTCACTTTTTATTCTTGTTTCTCAGTCAATTTTTCTTGTGTAGGTCAATCTTTAATTTATGGAGAAACGTGGGAGTTATACAGTTGGGTTTAAACTCAGTGATAAAAATATGCTGAAGAACATAGTAACAGAGCTGCTGGTCGAGAATTCACTGTGAGTGAGTTTAATGTTTGCTACTGGCGCAAACAGAAGGCTGCGCTAGAAACCACTAACCAAACACTTAAGGCATTCAGATGGCCGAAAACTGGTAAGTTTCCTGAACTGGAGGATGAGTTGCTTCATTACGTTACAGAGTTGTGAAATGATGGCTTTAGTATCCCGCACAAGATACTACTTTCAAAGCGCGCGGACTAGCGATTAAAGGAGGAATCAGCTGTTCGGATGTGAAAGTGAGCTGGGGTTGGAACTGTAGATTCATAACATGAAAGGGATTGTGTCTGCGAAGGCGAACATCTCTCTGCCAGAGAATGCCAAGTGATTTCAGCAACAAAGTCATAGATTTTCATTGCAATGTGATAGCATTGTGGAAGAAAAACAATTACCTCTTTTCTCAAATTGGCAATGCAGATCAAACACCAGTAAACTTCCACATGCCATGCAACACCACCATCAACAAGAAGGGAGAATCTAGTGTGCATGTACGTACAACTGGGTGTGAAAAACAGCGTTGCACGGTCGTGCTAGCAATAACCGCAGACGGAAGAAAATTGCCACTGTACGTTATTTTCAAAAGGAAAACAGTGCCTAAAGCGAAGTTTCCTAAAGGCATATTCATGTACGTGTTCAAGAGAGAGGATGAATGGATACAGTTCTTGTCCAGGACTGGGTTCTGTACCGTGTGGGAAGCTCAGCCAGGGGCACTGCTTCGACGCCCAACAATGCTAGTGTGGGACAGTTTCCGCAGACACTTGGTGGATGACACAGAAATATCTTCAGGAAATGAAAACTGATCTCGTAATTCCTAGTGAATTGCATACAATTTACAAAATATACATTTAATGTTAACCTAGTCAATACTTACAATACCACATTTTGTGGTTAAATATTTATAAATGATAGAAAGGTTGTGAACATGTTTCGCCCTTCTTAATGGGCATCATCAGCACAATGGATAACCTTAAAACAAATAATTACAACTAAGAACGTGTACAATTATTGGTCATATAAAATTAGAATGAGATGTTATGATGTTAAAAGTTATTTTCGATATCATGATTAGAAAGTTTGACGCTAATGTTACAAACACAAGTTAAAGCTATTGTAGTACATTTTTACAATATTGTCTAAAAAATATATATCGGCATTCGTCTGGAATTGAAATGGATCCTCTTCTTTTAATTTTTGGTGAAAGTCAATGTTATTGTTGTGTTCACCAAGCAGATTTGAAGAAAAAGATATTGTAGAAATTAGGTCAGAAATGAACAATTGGTGTTATTTCTTGAGTTAAATTGGTTAAAACACTTTCAGGTGAGAATACGTTGAAAATTTATCCGATGTACAAGTTGGAATGGTTAACGCTATAACAGTAGCTTTCCAGATTGTTGTGTAAAACTCAATGGTTAGAACTGCAAATAAATATAAAAACGTATTTAATGTGTATGTATAAATAATGTATGTGATTGTACCGTATTATGGGTTATGTAAAAATGGATACTTACTTGAATGCCGTGAAGTATCTATCTTGTTCTGTTATTAGCGTTAGTCTGACTGGCGTTCCTGCTACGCGTATTGTATGGGTGTGGCGGAGGGAGGGGAGTGGGTTGAGGGAGGGAAGAATTGGGTGGAGTAATATGTATTGGTATTGGTACGGGAGGGGGATTATTTGGAGGGGGAATTGTAGGTTTAGTATTCAGGGCGATAAGTGGAGTTGTTGAATTGACAACTTTTAATGTATGCAGAATTTTCTTTTGATTTGGAATAGCTGTTTTCAATAACTTAGATATTGATGTGTATGAAGAACTCTTAATTTCCGTGTCGTCATTAAGGTTGCGATCTTTATTAAATGTTTTGTCCAGATAAATATAAATATTTTCTAATTCATTTAGTAGTTTTCCCTTGTTAGTATTCCTTATTATTGTCAGATCTTTTTCTATTGAGGTAAAATGGTGGCCCGTTTCCTTCATGTGTGTACTCATAGCGGAATATTTATGTTTGTCGGCATTGAAATGTTCCACATATCTTGTAATAAAACTTCGTCCAGTCTGGCCAACGTATGAATGACCACATTGCGAACATGTCAACCTGTATACCCCTGAACCTGAATATTTGCTGTTATTATTATTATTTATTTTATTATAATTGAAAAATATGTTCTGTGTAGTATTGGTTGTTCTGTAAGCTACGTTTATATTATACTTGTTGAAGGTATTAGTAATTTGGTGGATAGTTGGGTATTATATGTGAAAACGACATGTTTATTTCTGTTAGGCCTATCTGGTTTGAGGTTAGTGGATAGCTTGTTTTTGATCTTACATATCAGACGGTTTATCATTTCAATCTTATATCCATTGGTTAATGCAATATTTCTTATACAATTTAATTCAGTTCTCAAATTTATGGGAGATAAGGGGATTTTTAAGGCTCGATATATCAGGCTGTATGATCCAGGATGTAATGAAGATTTATTTATTGTAATTGACGAGTGTGTGGGTTTTCTGTAAATTTGATATTCAAAGGAGTTGTTAGATCGGGTAACTTTTATATCCAAAAAATTTAAAGAGCCTCCATCTACATCTTCTTTTGTAAAATTTATGTTGGGGTTGATCTTGTTTAATTTATCCAATATTTCATTACTGCTGGGGACATTCTTGTCAATTATGACAAATGTGTCATCCACAAACCTTAACCATAAACTAATTCCTTTTATGTTGGTTTTAATTTTTGTGTGCTCAATCGTATCCATATAGATATCGGCTAGGATACCCGAAATAGGGTCTCCCATTGCCAAGCCATTCTGTTTGTAAATTCTACCATTAAACGTGAAATAGTTATTATCTAATGTAAATTTTAATATAGTCATAAATTCTTCGATCTCCATTTTGCTGAGGTTACTGTATTTACTGATATTGTTATATATAATAATAGTGTCTTTAATCGGAATATTTGAAAACATGTTAACTACGTCGAAAGAGCGTATTATATGATGCGACTGTAAGTTGAATTCGTTAAGGGTCTCGCAAAAATCAATTGAATTCTTTAATGGTTGCTTGTTATTAAATGTATAGTGTCTTTTGAGGAAGCTATGAATGTATTTAGAAATTTTGTAGTTTGGGCTGTTACGACAGTTAATAATGGGACGTATTGGGATATCTTTCTTATGTATTTTGGGGAGGACTCTAGCTTTAGGGAGGCTGGGATTCATCTTTGTGAGACTTTGTTGTTCCTGGTCATTAAAAAGAAATGTTAATTTTTTTAGCAATGATTTTATGTTTCGTTGTATTCTTGCTATCGGGTCTTTGTTTACTATTGTGTAGTTGTTATCATTAAGAAAATCTTCTGTTTTTTGGATATATGCATGTCTATCTATTAGAACTATTGAGCCTCCTCTATCAGCTTTGGTTACAATGATGTTATTATCTATTTTTGTCTTCATGTTACGTATTAATGTATGTTGTTCAAGGTCAAAATTAGTGTTCAGGTTTTCTGCTAACCTTGGAAGTTTTTTCTTTATATCAGTTCTTAAATCGTTTTGTACATCACAAGGTAATTTGGAAATGTTACTTTCTATTTCGGCTATGTTATTTATAATATAGACTTCTTTATTTTTGTTAGGCCAATTATGTTTGGGATAAGAGATAAATCTCTTCATTCGAAAATTGTGTATTTGTCAAATTTGTTACTATAGGTGTGACAGAATGCATTGGATTTGTCTTCTGTTTGTATTTAGCTTAGAATGTTGAGTTTGGGTTGTTTTTAGTTGCACAAGTTTTTTGTCGAGTGTTGTCTGTTTTTTTGTCTATTAGCTGCATTAGTTTGTTGTTTACATACTGCTGGAATGACTTCCATTCTAATGGGACTAATTCTTGGGATACTATTAAATGCGTTTTATATAGTTGAAAGTTCAAATGGGCTTTCTTTTGGTATCTTATTTTAATTTCATTCCTTAACCAAATGTCATTTACTCTGTTTTGTACCTTGTGTGCGGTTGTACTGTTCAAATTCTTCCTTTGCGTCGATCTTAAAAATTTTGGGATCAATTTCAATTTCAGGCAGTTTTTAAAAAAAGCTATATCCTTACTCAGCTTACATATTTTTGTTTTAAGATTAAGAAATTTGTTCATTTGGTATTTTGCCTGGTTGGCTACTATATTACAAGTCATTAATCTCATTTTTGGTCCATATTGACAATAGTGATTACATACAATTTACAAAATATACATTTAATGTTAACCTAGTCCATACTTACAATACCACATTTTGTGGTTAAATATTTATAAATGATAGAAAGGTTGTGAACATGTTTCGCCCTTCTTAATGGGCCTCATCAGCACAATGGATAACCTTAAAACAAATAATTACAACTAAGAACGTGTACAATTATTGGTCATATAAAATTAGAATGAGATGTTATGATGTTAAAAGTTATTTTCGATATCATGATAGAAAGTTTGACGTGAATGTTACAAACACAGAATGATGCACGCGAGAATAGCTCGGAGACTGAAGGCAGTGACAGTTAAGAGGGTAAGTATGCCAGTTCTCTTGTTTCAATAGCCTAATGCAAATTTTACAGTTTTTCGGGAATACGATTTTTTGCACACAAATCCCTGTGTATATTATGCACTGAAAATGTTCACACTTACTTTTTGTCAAAATAGTGCTAGTTATAGGCGAGCATATATGGTATGTTCAATTTTTTTTTATTTCTGAAAACTTTATTTATGCTCAGGAGTTTCATGGGCATTATCTTGGTTATCTCAAGGGATATATATAATCCAATTTTTAGGGCAACTTTTTGGATACTGGTGAATCTGGGTAAAATTACCTCTTATCTCAAATTGGCAATGCAGATCAAACCCCAATAAACTTCAACATGCTATGCAACACCACCATCAACAAGAAGGGGGAATCTTGCGTGCATGTACGTACAACTGGGTATGAAAAACAGGCTTGTTCAAGGGCTAAGAGAGCTAAATTGACTGCAAATCCCGGAAAGTTTGTTCTTATTAAAGGTATAATATACACATAACATAAGTCAATAATACAGAAATGGGTAGGTCTGCAAACAGTACCAAGATGAAGCCAAGAATAACATTTGAATAATAATATACTTCTGTTAGGTTATATTAATCAAATACAGTAGAGATTAATATGCGACACTGAGCGAGATATCGAGGGACAGCTACTGGAGCTCACTCTAGCAGATAGACCTGAACAGTACTGATTCTCTCATAACAGCACGTGTATTTTTGTGTGAAGTTTTTGGTGTTATTTATGCGTTTTCAGTGAGTTGACATAAATAAATAGTAGTGTGTGTCATTCCTTGATATCTCCTCTCAACATGAGGGGAAAGGTATGTGCTGTGTTTGGCTGCAGTAATTACGAAGTAGAGAGAAATGTGCGGTTGTTCTTCAGGTTCCTCGTGACAAGAACATGTAAGTAATATTGTGTTTGCATATATATTCTTCCAGTGACAGAGATTTTTATAGAACTTCATAATCTTCTGACCTGCTCGACCCATATTTTAACTCGCTTGAGTAATATGCATATTTTATTGTATAGTGCAGCAGTTAACCTTCAATACTGATGTGTTGTAGTAGGTGTGATCTGTGAGTTTTGAAATATCACAGAAGTGATTTGGATAAGGTGTACAAGAAAGAAGGGACGTTACGCTTATATAAGAATTATAAGATCTGTTTAGATCATTTCCAGGCCAGCAACTTTAAAAATCCTCGACTATACAGCCAAGGGTATGTTACATTTTTACTCTAATTGTACGTAAATATTCCTCAAAGCATCACTATCGACAACATTTTCATACTTTTCTTTCTTTTATCCCTCTTCTCAGATTAAAGCCGGGATTTTATAGAGTATCTGTCTGTTAGTAGGCTTCATGTTAAGAGGAAAATTGTCCAGCTATTAAATGTTAACTCACTCGGCTGAGTGGCTCAGACGGTTAAGGCGCTGGCCTTCTGACCCCAACTTGGCAGGTTCAATCCTGGCTCAGTCCGGTGGTATTTGAAGGTGCTCAAATACATCAGCCTCGTGTCGGTAGATTTATTGGCACGTAAAAGAACTCCTGCAGGACTAAATTCCAGCACTTCGTCGTCTCCGAAAACCGTAAAAGAGTAGTTAGTGGGACGTAAAACAAATAACATTATTATTATTATTATTATTATTATTATTATTATTATTATTATTATTATTATTATTATTATTATTATTATTATTAAATGTTAATTCATTGCATCATATGTGTAAGGAATATCTTTCTGTTAGTAGGCTTCATGTTAAGAGGAAAATTGTCCAGCTATTAAATGCTAATTCATTGCATCATATGTGTAAGGAACGTGCCGGTATTGTTATTGACAAGTTTCTTAATGTGATGATACAATGTTTTTAAATGAGAAAAAAGACAAATCCAACCGTAAGAGTTCAGGCAGGAATGCTAAAGCTAAAAAAAGTAATGCATAAATGAAAGATAAAGTCATTTCACAGCAGCCCATTTCATATCTTGTTTACGTGTATAATTTCAGTCTTTGAATAATAACCTTTTAAATAATTCTTCATTCAGTTATCCAGAATTGCTTTAGCAACTTCGAAGTTAATATCTCGATAACACTTTCTTTCTAGACGTAATTTATTTATCCATTTCCGTATATACATTTCCATTGATATTTGAATTTAGCGCGATTTGTTCAGGTCAAGTCACTAGGAGTGCCACCGTCAAATTTTAACAAGGCGAAATCCGTAAGTGTCGTGTATTATCTCTACTGTATTTGTATTAATCATGAAAGTAAAAATGTAGTTAAATTATGCCTGATTGATATTATGTCAAACCACAGAAAATCAAAATACTTACTCCCCCCCACTTCAACAACTCGTGTTAGGCTTAGTGCTTCAAATCTTCTAGCTCCTTGTCTTGCTAAATTTTCAGTTCCTTTACCTGTCAATGGTAGCATCTTGAAGTGAGCTTTGTAGAGCAGATGCCTATGCTTTCCTTATTTGGAGGCATTCTTGCTTCTTGGACATCTCAATGAAAATGTAAATATGAATGGGACAAAATAAGAGCCCAACAGTACTGTTTCCTGCAAGTCAATTTTCAATTTTATTATTTTTTTTGCTATTGGCTTTACGTCTCACTGACGGATAGGAAAGGCCTAGGAGTGGGAAGGAAGCGGCCATGGCCTTAATTAAGGTACAGCCCCAGCATTTGCCTGGTGTGAAAATGGGAAACCACGGAAAACCATCTTCAGGGCTGCCGACAGCGGGATTCGAATCCACTATCTCTCGGATGCAAGCTCACAGCTGCACGCTCCTAACCGTATGACCAACTTGCCCGGTTTTTTCAATCTTACTCAAACTAGGTTATTACCATATTTTATTGCACAAAGAAATGTCTTCAGGAAATGAAAACTGACCTCTATTTTTGACAAAAAATACAGGCAAAAACTTTGAATGTGTAAATTATTTCAAGGAATTTAGATACAGTATTTAAAAATTACATACATGCATATATATCATTATAGACCGTTATACCTTTCAGAATTCAGTCTGCAAGCCTCTGTGAATTTACTAAACGTCACCACAATACTCTATTTGAAACTAGTGCTGTGGCCTCATTTAGTTTTATACCTCTTATAGTTAAATCGTTAGACACCGAGTCTAACCATAGTCGTCTTGGTCTCTCTTTACTTCTCTTGCCCTCCATTACAGAGTCCATTATCTTCGTAGGTAACCTATCCTCCTCCATATGCCTCAGATGACCCCACCACCAAAGTTGGTTTATGCGAACAGCTTCATCCATTGAGTTCATTCCTAACTTAGCCTTTATCTCCTCATTCTGAGTACCCTCCTGCCATTGTTCCCACATCTTTGTACCTGCAATCATTCTCACTACTTTCATGTCCGTTACTTCTAACTTTCTAACTTATAAGATATCCTGAGTCCACCCAGCTTTTGCTCCCGTAAAGCAAGGTTGGTCTGAAAACAAACTGATGTAGAGATAGTTTTGTCCAGGAGCTGACTTCCTTCTTACAGAACATTGTTCATTGAAACTGCGAGCTCACAAATAATAATAATAATAATAATAATAATAATAATAATAATAATAATAATAATAATAATCGTATGGCCTCAGCTACCGTGTGCAGACATTTCGATTTGACACCATCTAGCTGTCTGCTCGTCAATTTCGATGTTCCGTTTTACTCTAGGCCCACTAGATGACAGACAGAGTAAACCGGATCTCTCTTGGGCGCCTATGGCTGAGATTTAACGAATTTTGTCGGGTAAATACCAAATGTATCACCAGAGATCTTTTACATGCCGGCATCGCACGACATGGAGTATCGAATGGACTTTTTTCCGCCCTTCAAAAATCTGACTACCTCTGCCGGGTTTGAACCCGCTATCTTGGGATCCGGAGGCCGACACTCTACCACGGATCCATAGAGGCATTAGCTTTACTACACCTTGATTCAATCTGACTTACTATATTACCATCCTAGGAAAATGCACAACCCAAATACTTAAAATTTCTACCTGTTCCAGCTTTGTATCACCAATCTAACATTCAGTTCTGTAGAATTTCTTACCTACTGAGATCAATTTAGTTTTCGAAAGGTTAATTTTCATACCATACTCATTGCACCTATTTTCAGGCTCCAAGATATTACATAGACTGCAGGTATTCGTCACAATCTGCCATTAAGACCAAGTCGTCAGCATAGGCCAAACTGCTTACTACATGTCCACCCAACTGCATCCCTCCCTGCCATTTTATACCTTTCAGCAGATGATCCATGTAAACTACGAACAGCATAGGTGAAATATTACAGCCTTGTCTAACCCCTGTAAGTACTCTCTGAACCAAGAACTCATTCTACCATCAATTCTCACTGCAGCCTAATTGTCAACATAAATGTCTTTGATTGATTTTAATAATCTACCCTTAATTCCATAGTCCCCCCAGTATGGCAAATCTTTTCCCTCGGTACCCTGTCGTATGTTTTCTCTAGATCTACGAAACATAAACACAACTGTCTATTCCTCTCGTAACTTATTTCACTTACGTGGCCCATACTGAAAATCTGATCCTGACAGCCCCTCTATGGTCTGAAAATACACTGGTTTTCATCCAACTTCCTCTCAACCACTGATCGCACCCTCCCTTCCAAGATGCCAGTGAGTACTTTGCCTGGTATACTAATCAGTGAGATACCTCGATAGTTGCTGCAAATCTTCCTGTTCCCTTGCTTACAGATAAGTGCAATTACTGCTTTTGTCCAATCTGAAGGTACGTTACCAACACTCCATGCTAATCTTGTTACTCTATTAAGCCAGTTCATCCCTGCGTTCCCACTATACTTCACCATTTCAGGTCTAATTTCATCTATTCCTGCTGCTTTATGACAATGAAGTTTATGTACTTACCTTTCCAGTTCCTCAAGTGTAATTTCACCAACATCATTTTCCTCCTCCCTGTGAGGTCTGTTGTTCGTGACACCACCAGGAAGATTTCTTTTTACGTTGAGAAGATTTTTCAAAATATTCCCTCCATCTGTACAGTGATTTCCTGGGATCTATTTTGAGTTCACCTGAATTACCCAAAACACTGTTCATTACCTTTTTGCCTCCCTTTCTAAGCTTCTTTATTACTGTCCAGAAAGGTTTCCCTGCTGCTTGACCCAGCCTTTCCAGGTTATTACCAAAATCTTCCCATGATTTATTTTTGGATTCAACAACAGTGTTTTATGCTCTGTCTCTTTCATCTACATACAGTTTCCTGTCTGCATCAGCCCTTGTTTGGAGCCATTTCTGATAAGCCTTCTTTTTACGTTTACAAGCTGCTTTCACTACTTCATTCCACCAAGATGTTTGCATCTTTACGCACAGTTATTCCTAGGCATTCCCTTGCTGTTTCTACTACAGCATCCCTGTATGCCACCCATTCTCTTTCAATATCCTGAACCTGCTTACTGTCCACTGTTTAAAACTCCTTACTAATCATATCCATGTACTTCTCTCTAAATTCCTAGGCCTAGAGATACTTAGTTCACTACAGAACAGATGGTGGTCTGTATCATCGAAAAATCCCCGAAAAACCCGTACATTCCTAACAGACTTCTCCGAATTCCCGATGAACAGCCCAACCTTGCACTCTGCTCTTCCCTTTTTAACACCTGTCAAGTACACTTTATCGTCTCATATCTCTTTTTCACTATCTCCCCTTACCCAAATAGCATTTACTCCTAGCACATCCAGATGCATCCTCTTTGCTGACTCAGCCAGTTCTACTTTCTTCCTTCCATAAGCCCCATTGATATTGATAACTGGCCATCGAATTCCACTTTGTTTGCCAAGTTGTTTCCAAGGAGTCCCTCGCCTGTCAAATGGGAGTGGGACTCTGTTACTCCCATAGGTCCGAGACTTGCTTAAAATATTCGGAACTCGGTACATTCATGAAGCAGGATGCTACCCTACTTACACATTGTCCAAGTGAAGATCCCTCCTCTAACAGGTTAGGGACCAGCGGTGGATTGTATAGTCCTAGCCGCCCGAGCACAAGGAGGGCCATGACTCAGAATATGTCAGAGATGCCCACTCCCATTCTGTAGCAACTGGTATTCCGACTCTCAGGACCACTTGCTGGGCCACTCAGCCATTGCCGATGGTTCATGAACTCGGACGTGACTACAGTAACCCACACCATGAACCATTTAAAACATTATTTACAATTTATTTATATTTAATACATCAAATATAATATACACATAATTGGTTCAACTCATTTGTGGTTATCGTCATTTGGCATAAATTTATGGCGTGCATTTATTTCTGAAAACTAAATAGGGTACATCAGGTAATTTGGACTCGTGGGCTTGAAATGCCAATACTGGAAAATATTTTTCCTGTTACGAGCTGACAATATGACCCGAAGTGAAATAAATATGAACTAATAAAACTGCAATTCATGTAAGTACATAATAATAACATGCTGTCAAGAAGGAATATTCATACCTTTTGTAGGCTACAGTCTTCTAGTTCCTACTAGCACTGCAGGAAGAATTGCTGCTACTGCTATCACTGCTCACATCTCTCTATAAGAAGTCATCTTCACTCCTGTCTAATGAATCGATATTCCTGTTTGTTTATTTTTTTAGCTCTTTTCAGTCACCTTCAAAGAAATCATGTCCCAAGCACACAATATCCACTCACAAAGGAGTTCCACAGGTGTTTTCCGAATCGTGCCTGTTGGAGTAAGTTCGTGCACACTTTCCGCCATCCAGCACCGATAGAGTTTTCGCACATTGTCCTTCAATGATTTATTTATCGAAATGTCCATGGGTTTAAAGTACCAATGTCGGTCCACCAGGAATCACTGCCAAAACGGTTTTCATGGTTTCCAATTATTTCTTAGTGTCTTTCGTCAGGTGGCCATGGAAACTGTCCAACACGAGAAGGGCCAAGCATCGAAGGAGGGACCCTGCTCAATTTCCCCACACCATTCATCTTGTACGAGTGACTTGTCCATCCACCCTCTTTTCTTGAATACAAATGTGGATCCCTCACGGAAATTTTACTTGAGGCATTGTTTTTCATTTTAGAACAATGTAAGGTGCAAGCTTCCTGCCATCAGCTGTTACAGCAAGCATTGCAGTACATCGTTGTTTTACGCTTCCAGTAGTGTATATTAAGTTTTTAGACTTTGTGGCATATCGAAACTGATTGGCGTCTGATCTGCGTTTCCTATTTGGGAGAGCAAATATTCCTTCACTTTATGCTTCTCGATCATAAAGATAAGAAAATCAATTACTTTTTGGTTGAGATCATTGGGAATTTTTTGGCATAATGTTGTTCTTCATCAGAGGGAAAGTCCATTTCTCTTTATAAAATTAATCCATTAGCCTTGGCTAACCTTACATTAAAATCCAAGACACAGATTCCATGTGCAGCAGCTATTTCTCATCCTTTAAAATAGGTCTACAGCATTTTGTGAGAAATGGCATATCCATTCTTGCTCAAAGATATGAGCTTCATTGATGTTACCGTATTGAACTGAGATCACAGAGATGAGATATCTACTGGGTTCCACCTATTCAATACTAATTACGTGTTGATGTTGCTAATAACTTTTATTCAACTTGGGACCGGTTTCGACACATAAAATGTCATCAGCCATAAAATGAATCACAAATATATAAGCAATGATATAATCAAAACTATTGTGGATACATATTGAAATATGATCATTAAAAGTCTTTAACCGTCCATTCACACCATATGTTAAGATAAATCACCATAACAGAAGAGCAACGGCATAATAATTAAATCTGGCGCAGTGACACATTGAAGTATGTATATAGTCTCTCACTAATCAAAGAATAAAATAAAGTTCTTCAATATGTAATATTTTTGGATCCGTTTAATAGAAGGCTCCGACAGGCTTCCAAAGTAAAGAGTTATCTAAAACATTCACACATGCTATATGTCAGAGCATCGAGAACATATTTGAATCACTTTGTATGTTCTTTACTTTGGAAGCCTGTCGGAGCCTTCTATTAAACGGATGCACAACAACTACACATTGAAGAACCTTCTTTTATTCTTTGATTAGTGAGAGACTATATGCATACTTCAATGTGTCACTGTGCCAGATTTAATTATTATGCTGTTGCTCTTCTGTTATGGCGATTTATCTTAACACATGGTGTGAATGGACAATTAAAGATTTTTAATGATCATATTTCAATATGTATCCACAATAGTTTTGATTATTATGTCGTTGCTTATATATTTGTGATTCATTTTATGGCTGATGAGGACATTTTATGTGTCGAAATCGGTCCCAAGTTGAATAAACGTTATTAGCAACATCAACACGTAATTAGTATTGAATAGGTGGAACCTAATAGATATCTCATCTCTGTGATATCCATTCTCGCGTAATGAAATCACATATTTACCGAGCTCGATAGCGACGTAAAGCAACTTGCAAACAAAAAACAAAACCAAAAAAATCACATATTTAAGCAAATCCTCTTCTACTTGCAAAATCTTGCCACTTTTTGGTCCGCAAAATGCTTTGTGAAACTTGGTCGCTTGAAGTGCACTTTTCTGTTTCCACCAGTAGCACACGTTGCATTCTGACACTGAATACTTGCGCCCCACTGCCCTATTCCCATATATTTTGGCGTAACTGATCACTGCGAGTTTATATGATGCAGTATTACTCGAGTACTTGCTCATTGTGGATTAACAAACAATTTTGAAATCGCAGAAAATGCATGTACCATACCTGAAACACTCGTAAAATATGTTTTTACCAGACTGGAATAGTGTGTCACTAGTCACTTCTGCACTGATTCACTCACTGAACTATTTAATTTTATTTATTTATTCATTCGTTCATTTCTTTCTTTCTTTCTTTCTTTCTTTCTTTCTTTCTTTCTTTCTTTCTTTCTTTCTTTCTTTCTTTCGTAAAGGGCACCTGAGCCATGGCTCATATAGGTGCAATATATATGTGATATACATGTAGCAGAATCAGAATCTTAAGTACACTGATGTTTTACATGAGAATAAATGAAAAGCGAGTTAAACTCATTATAGAGATATGATACATTTTAATGTATGGTTACATAGAAAAGATAACTCGCATGTTCATAGCATCTTATGTAAATATTTTACAAGTTTCTGCTTAAACACAGAAAATGAAGCAGCCTGTGGAATATGTTCATGAAGTGAGTTATACACATGTGCTGAGTAGTACCATACAGATTTGTTGCCATATTTAGTTGAGTTAATTAATTGAATGTGAATTTTATTGATACCCCTTGTATTGTATGAATGTATGTCAGAATTTGTCACACATAAAGTATTGGAGTGAACCAGATTATTTATCAATTTATAGACCATCACAGCTGAACCTTTCTGATGTAAAGCCTCAAGTAGATGAACATTACAAAGTTTGTATAGATAAGCTGTTGGTGTCAATGTAGGTAGCTTAAAAAGTATTTTTAATGCTCTCTTGTGTAGAATTTCAACAGTCTGAAATAGCTCTTTAATGCAACATGCCCAGATATGCACCATATAAAGTATATGACTTTGAATAAGAGCGTGATAAATATTCTTTAGTAGAGTGTTAGTAAGTTTGTATTTAAGTCTATTAAGAACGCCAATTGGTGGTGTAATTTTATTACAAATCGCCTGAACCTGATCACTCCAAGAGAGGAATTCAAGAATTAATCCTAGGAACTTTGTTGCCCTAACTCTAGGTATTTTGCAGTCATAAATTTTGAGTATAATTTCCAGAGAAAGCCTGCATGCTGATAGATGATATAATATGTTTTAGTCAGATTAATAGTTAGACGATTTGCAAGAAGCAAATTCTGAAGTAAAGTAATATCGGACTGCAGTGGTACTTCCTACCGGCTGATAACAGCATGTTGCGAAGTATTTGGAATGCCTGGTTTTGAAATAGGTAGGTTGCTGCTTGAGTAGTTGACATCTTTATTGTGAAACTCATTCGGAACTGCGTAATGGATGATCGAAGAAGTGGGTGCGTCAAATATGGGAGAATTTCTTTTTCTCCACTTTGGACCCCAAAATATTGGGGTGCATAAGTTACCCAAGAGCGTTAATTATACAAGAAAATATGGTAAATACATTAGTTGAACGTGCCACGATTCTCTTTACCTGTTATTATCGTAACAGATTTACAATCCTTATGAAAAGAAAAATTCATTGTGAAGTGCACCAGTAGTGGCTTTCACAATACGACAGTATAAAAGTTGGCAATTGCTTTTCATCATACTACTCATGACAGATAATGCCTATGGGTGAATTGAAAAATGCCTACAAGATGTCATATCAACAAGCAGGTTCCCTTCATTGTATGGTTGGCGATACCGAGTGCAACCTAACAGTCAGAAAATAACTACAGTATAAATCACTAGCCTCAGAGACCAAAGTTACGTGGCATGGTCTATGCGTAGTGCAATTTGTCACCAGAGATTTTTAGATTTTTAGAGAATGTTAGTAAACATCGGACTAATGTTGTTTTGCCAGTAAATGGTGTCTCAACCCCTATTGCTTGCTTTAGCACCAGTAACTCATTTTCGTAAAAATGTGGACTCATACGGTTTTACAAATGACCTATTCACATAGATAGCATCCCTTCTAATTGAAGACAACAGTATGTGAAGTTTGTCCTTGTCCTTTTGTGCATTTACGAATATGCCTATCCTTGTCTTTTTTGGTTACTCTCACTTTGTGGATTGTCATTGTTTTATCCTTCATAGCTTTCTGTCTGCAATTTAGATACTGAGATTTTATAATATTTTGAGTCCCAAGGGGAGAAAAAACAGTAATGCAACTTGTTTTTCTCCTTTTCCCAGGTTGAAGCAAAAGTATCAGGCGTACTTCGGAATTTTGAAGTTAAAACTCCTATTATTCTTGGAACAATTCCCTTGCTTTCATATCAGCCTCCTATCCCAGTTGCTAAGCCAGCAGAAATGAATGGTGGTGATGGAAAAGATCCTAATGCTTCAGTTATACCTGGTGGTCCCTCTCCCCAGTGGGGACCACCAGCTGGTCAGGGAGATCCTGCAGCTTATCCTCAGCAGCCTCCACAATGGGGAGCAAATGTACCCCCAGTAACACCACAGGGACCATGGGTCCCACCAGGTGGAGATCCTAATGCTCCACCAGGAGGGCAGGCTGATCCAAGTGCATCACCAGCTGGATATCCACAGCAGCCACCAGCAGCTGGATATCCACAGCAGCCACCAGCAGCTGGATATCCACAGCAGCCACCAGCAGCAGGATATCCACAGCAGCCACCAGCAGCGGGATATCCACAGCAGCCGCTGGCAGCGGGATATCCACAGCAACCTGGCGTGCCTGGTGCTCCATCCCCTGGACAGCCAGCAGCACCACAGTGGGGACCTGGTCCACCAGTTACTTCTCCTCAGCAGCCCTCGGCACCATCTGCATTATATCCAACTCTCCGTAAGTAGAAATACTGTATACCATGAATGCCATCTTAACCGGCCTACTCATGACTGGATCCTTGTTTGGATAACGAAATGGCCAGCTAAACTGACAAAATTAAAGTGAAGGGCCTGTCCAGCAATATATAGTACTGTACTTTAATTTGTTTTAAACAATATTTCAAACCATATTAGGCTTATAAAGTGACTAAAAACAGCATTCGCTGTTGTAAGCAAAATCAATATGAAAAAAGTTACCTTGCATGCGAGCAGGGCAGGGTGGGATGCAGCATGGCGCTTGCGACCGTGGGGAAACTGGTAGCAACATTTTTCACTGGGTTGACTGGTTAATCTGAAACTGGTTATGAGAGCATCTACTGTACAAAGAAATTATTGCGTGGGCCAATTAGAAGCATTATTAAATCTTAGAAGGAAAGCACTAATGGGAAGAAACATTTTTTCAAGTAATGGTAAGATTTGAAAGATGTGTATGGTAACCTGTCATTTTAATTTTATTAGCATTTTAGTCACCTCTCCCATTTTAAAGCAAATGTCTATGCAGTCTCTCTGCTTACTTAAAAATTTCATATTGGCAGCAGTTATCACTCTTTCATTTATTTTTCATGCCGTGAAAGACAGGGTTTGAGCTTAGGTGAGCTTGTAGGAAATGTCAGATTGGTTGGAAGGTTGGATCGTTCCCGAGCAGTAGGAACATATAGGTTGGGAAGTTTCAACTAAGGTGCAGAGAAAGAGGAAGTCGCTGAAGTGGATTCCCACGAAGATAATGTATTCTGATACGTAGAGCTAATTACAGTATGTACACTATGTACAAAGATAAGACTTTATGTTGGCAAGTCTTGAGCGAGAAGCTGTCCACTGGTCTAGTCTTCTATTCCGACGTGAGAAGACTTATTATTATTGGTTGCGTAATCTTTCTGTCGACCGACAGAGATTCTACTAGCAACTTGTCCGTGAGATGAGTGATAGAAGCCCTGAATCGTGACTTCCCTGTCCTTTTATAGCCTCCGGGGCCACACCCCATGTTCTGGAAGCTTGTGGAAACCGGCGTATGTATGTGACTACCTCACTTTCTCTAATTCTGGCCAATCAGAGGCCTGTATCCAAGAGACCTTTCTAGTGCCTTCTTACTGCGTCTATAGAGTTGAACCATGCCCCTGTCAACATGACTCACGTCCTGTATGACAAACTTCTCTGTTGCTCAAGATTTCCTAACATGCAAGAAATATGATTTCCACTCTTAACTATTCAATATAATTATTTTACAAACCTTATTTTACTAGGTATGGCTATAGGTATGCCTATACCTGACTTCTAGCCTCTATTACAGGCTGATTCCTATACATCAGGTACAGCTAATCCTGCTACGTTCCCTGCGTTCGATCCTCGGAGGGAATAGCAGTCCTGGGTTCAAGTCTCTGGGGGGACACGACACCTCCCTCCCCTGGGGAGAAATGAATGCAAACATTCCTTGCATTCATTTTGTTACATACAAGTTATAATAATCACAATTTATAACCTCTTGGAGCTTACACTCCTATTAGTGACTACGCTGTGCCAATGTCTCATTCGTTAACACCCGTGACTCCGGTGTTTCTATTAATTCTAACTCTGACTGCAAGCCAGGCTCACTGGGGCCCTTCCAATGGCCCTGGGTTGCCGAAAATGGACGGTAATGTTTTCGTCCGACATCTTTGCCTTACTGTTGGCAGTAATCACATTTTGATATATACATAGATTGGGGCAGCATTCCTTGTAGTCCTCAATGCACTTGGATTTGTATTTACAGCTTTTACAACAGCCACAATAACAACATATTATTACTATCATTAGTACTAAAACACTCCAGTTAAATTTGATACACACTTACGTATCTTAATGCCATATTATGTTTGAGTTCAGTCTCTTGCTGTTGCACTAAACGTTCAACATCACTGACCTTTTTACTGGTCCATTTTAGGTCATCTACGTGATTCAACAAATTACCTACACTTACCTTGTTTAATTCAGGGATTTCACTGAGTTTTACACTACAGGAACTCGATTCACAACAATCCTATCCAAGTGCAATTTCAGGTATAATGTCCTTCTTCATGGTGGAATTTATATTCCCTGAACTTTGTATCTTACTATCTACAGAATATACAGTACACAAATCCATGAAACTTATTTACCTAGACCATATAATTTTACATCACTAGTAGAATTTTTACAAATGCAGGTCACTTGGGTTTCATTTGGGGAGATATAAATGTATTTATTATCATTGACAGGGATCCAAGTGAGCTCAAAAATTGGCAATACCCCATTTTCACAGTCTTCAGGAAGGTAATTCACACCTGTTAATAAACTGATTATACAAGGTCTCTTGGTAATTACATTTCTTAGTGGAAAATTATATTTACCTAACCTTTGATTGCCTTCTATTAATTTGCACTGTTGCATTTGTTCTTTACTTATTTGTGCGTACGTTTGCTTCTCCTTGTCTAGGATTACATATTCCTTTTCTTCCTGTAGCTATATAAAGTGGTTGGGGTTGTTCTTTATTTTTGTAGGGAAAGGAACACATTTATACAGGGAATACTTAATTCCGTTTATCAGTGGAAGCTTTAAAATATATACCAAAGAGTCTTTTGTTAGGTAAAAGCTCACTCCTGAAATTTGGTACGTGAGGTACCCATAACTCTCTCTTATCTCTATTGGCAGGTAATAACCCTTGGGAAATTCCCCTTGTACCTTCTTATAAGCTTTTAATATATCATCAGGATTAAGAATCCGTACTTGCACTAGTCCTAACCGAGCCTTTATAATACTATCTAAAATTATCTGATAGTGCTCATGCAGCTGAAGTAACACACCTTGTAATTCAGTCAGGTGTTTATTTAACAATATCTGCAATTCCGAATGTCGGAAAGCCTCTGAAAATTGCTTAAGTTGCTCACAATTTCCATTGAATTTATCTCATTCACGGCAATATCATTCAGTTTGTTAATAACATTAACATGTCAAATAGTGTCTTGGTTATGGTATCTACTACATGGATTAATTCACTTTTATCCCGCCTGCCTTTCATGTCTGATATATATCCCTTTGAAAAAACCCTATTGTATCCCTTATCCCAAAATGAGGAAAGCAACGGAAGCTATCCCATTCTTCTTTCTCTAGCGCGCCTCTTCAATGGCATTTAGGCCGTCTACAGTAGTTACGGTGGACCTTTCGAGGATCCAATCAGCCTTCGGGCTGAATACTCAATACATCTACACGAACCCATCTATTACATGTGAATTCCTTCTTTGATATAGTGCACAACATTGTGTCCGTTTTAGGTCCTCATGGGCTACAATATACAATTCAGATAACCGATTTAATTGTACTAATCATTGTCGCGTACAGTTCTGTTTCTCTCTTCTCTCCGAAGTACACGCCTGTGGGCTTGCTGTATGGGTTATCTCTAAGTCTAAGGGTGCTGCCTTATCAACATCAAAGTCGCTGTCTCCGACCGCTTACTGGACATCATGCAAGCTTGGCCGTGCTGGCCCGCAAGTCAACACATCATCTCTCTTATCTACCAGCACTGACAAAATAGGTGGAGGGCTTCTACTTTATTACAGAAATGACCTGAAATGTAAGATAATTTCCACTTCTGACCCAAGACTTACACTACGACCAGAATTTATGTTTGTAGAATTAGACTGCCATAAAAAGATATTAATAGGGATTGTATACAAGCCACCTAAAATAAGACAGACTGATGATTTTGAAGAGGCATTAGCAAATCTTATCTCGGCATATGATGACATTATAATCATGGGTGATTTTAACACTGACCTTTTAAAGCAGACTAGTGAAGCGAATAACCTACTAAATTTATTTCTCGCCACAAACATGACTGTTCTACCCCTCAACGCTACTAATCACGTTCATTACTCTGACCGCACAAGTCATACCTTAATTGACCTTCTTGTGACAAATCAACCTCAGAAAGTAATTAAACACGGACAGATCCCTGCTCCTGGCATCTCTTCGCATGACCTATTGTACATGTGTTACTCCACGCGAATACCTAAGTACAAACCACGCTACATTACAATACGAGACTTACGACATATGGACCGGAATAAACTGCGCCACGATGCATATAACTTGCCTTGGGACAGTATACGTAATTTTCAGAACATAAACTCTAAAGTAAACAAATTCAATTCAATGGTACTGGAAATATTTGATAAGCACGCACCAAAGAAACAGGTAAGAATCACTCGCCATTCATCCGGGTGGCTAACGGCCGAGATAAGATCTGCTATGGCCAGTCGTGACAAACTGTACAGACAATACAAACTGACGCATGACACAGATGATTTTGAGCGGTACAGGATTCTGAGAAACAGAACAAAGCAACTAATTAGGAACTCTAAATATAAATACTTTCAGGAACTGATGAACACTAACAGCCCGAGACAAAAATGGAGTAAATTACGTACGTTAGGTATAGGTAAAACCGTAGAACAACATGTACCAAGCATATCACTAGAGGCTTTAAATGATTATTTCGCACGGCCAAGAATAGCCTCTACCTCCTTCCCTAAAAGTTCACTACCCTTGTTTCAACAGCATTCTGTGCATGAGCAATTCTCTTTTAGAAATATCACTTCGAATGAAGTTAAAGGTGTGATATACTCTATCACATCTAATGCCACAGGTAATGATGACATTCCTATATCGCTGATTAAAGATATCCTGGGAGCTGTTCTGCCAATACTAACACATATATTTAACTACTGCCTGACAAACGGAGTGTTCCCAGATGTTTGGAAAGATGCACTAATTAGACCCATCCCGAAGAGCTCCAAGTTAGATTCTCCTTCAGATTATCGTCCAGTATCCATCCTACCACCCCTATCCAAGGTACTTGAACGCCTAGTTCACACACAAGCTACTGAATACCTTACCAAGCATTCCCTCCTCAATCCCTTCCAATCCGGCTTCAGGAAAGGATATAGCACTGCGACAGCTTTACTACGAGTGACAGATGATATTAGACGTGCAATGGACCAACGGGAAGTGACTGTACTGACATTATTAGACCTCAGTAGTGCCTTTGACACTGTCAACCCTCAGTTACTACTGCACAAACTTCGAGAACTAAATTTTAATAGTGTGTCGCTTCGGTTCTTTTCCTCTTACCTTGAAAATCGCCGGCAACGTGTGACAGTAGGAAATATGACTTCAGGGTGGCAAAGTAAGACCCTCGGTGTCCCTCAGGGGTCGGTCCTGGGACCACTGTTATTTATCATCCAAATTAATGATATATCGAAAGCTCTTAAATTCTGCAAAATGCAAGTGTACGCAGATGATGTACAAATTTACTGTCATTCAAAACCGAGTGATATAGATACTGCAATTACTAAAATAAATTCCGACCTAAAACATCTTAGTGACTATGCAAATGAAAACAGTTTACTAATAAACCCGAATAAAACTCAAGTTATTATTATTGGTACCAGTAAAAACCTATATTCCCTTAAGCAACGGGACATCTCTCCAATAACTTTAAACAATGAAATCATACCCTACTCTACTTCAGTGACTAACTTAGGAATTATTATGACTGAGACCCTAAATTGGACTCAACAGGTGATAAGCACATGTAATAAAGTACACAAATGCTTATATCCTCTGAAGCGATTCTGCAATGCATTCTCGGTTCGACTTAAAGTACAACTAATTCACTCTCTTATACTACCTATACTTGACTATTGTGACACTGTGTTGACTGAAATTACCTGCGACAGTAACAAGAAACTCGACCGGAGCCTCAACAGCTGCGTAAGATATATATTTAATCTGCGATATGATGCTCACATATCACCATATTATAAGGAATTGTCGTGGCTTCGAGTGCACCAGCGCCGTGAATTTCACATGTTATCACTTCTGCACAAAATACTTTCCACTAATACTCCCAACTATCTTTCTTCGCCTTTTTCTTACCTCTCTTCATATCATGACCACAATACGAGATCTGGCTCCTCTCTTACCATACCTGTAAACCGTACTGCTGCTTACAACCGCTCCTTTATAATCTCTGCGTCCAGGGCATGGAATTTGCTACCTGCGAACATTAGGGACAATCCCTCTCATCGAAAGTTTAAAGTGGCGTGCCGCGAGTATTTGTTGAGTAGATCCTGCTGACTTGCTGGATAATTGTTGAGTGAATGAAAGAATGAATGGGATGAATGAACGGATTATTGCAGTGGATTTTACTTTGTGTATTTTAAAATTAAGGATTCTTTTGTTGTCATTTTTAATATTATTACTATTGTTTTTGCTATAAATATTATTTGTTTTATTTGTATTTGTAAGTACTGTGTAAGTTATGTACATGTATACTCGTCTAGTGGTTAAGTGTAAGAGAGGGCCTTGAGCCCTAACTTCGCCACCAATAAAGGCATTATCTATCTATCTATCTATCTATCAGCAAGCTGATTTCATATTGTCTTATGCTTGGTTTGTCTTACATTTGAGTTAGATAATGATAACACTTAGGTGTTAACACAACAGGCTATCACTGAATGACTTTCGAGTTTTCCTTGCTCTTTTACTGACCGCACGGTGGGTTGCAGTGCCGTGGGTCTCGGGTTTGGTTCTATCTTATGAGTGTGGTATTAACTCATTTTTCCTTTATTAATCTCACGGCAGCCTTTGGTGACATGAGTCCTGAGTTCGCAAGAGCCTTTTCCTATGCAATCTTGAATGCTGATTATGGCTCTTCTTACCTGGCTTATCCATAAGCACTCAGGTAACTACCCGTCTTACGGGGCCTTTTTAAGGGGTGAATCCCGGCTAAGGGTGGCTCACCTTCTGCCTTCAACATCCTCTGATAGGAGACATAGCGTTTCCGGCCTAAGGTAACGGCTATGTAATTTGAAGGTCAGAATTTTTATCTTGAGGGTAATGTTCTCAGTTATCCATTGTGCGCAGAGTGGCACAGAGTTGCGTGGTGGAGGGTTCTGTTCTTGTTAGAGATTGCACAGTTCCTAATCCATCATGATAATGCCTCTTTGGGAAATTTCTAGTATTTTCTAATACTTTGTGCTACACGTGGTTGTCTATCTCGCCATTGATCAGGCTTACCTTTTTAAATTCATAACAACAATAAGGACCAGGTTGTAGTTTACAACCTCCTTTTTGGTTGATTCTGCGCCTGCAGAAATCATACCTCCTTGGGTAGTCACCGGCCCGATGATGGCATACCCCAGGTGGAATCCTTCCTACGGGATTCACACCTCCCATAGGGCGCCCGCATCCATGCTATGAGGACTAAATGCAAGGCCGCTCCCTATGAGGATCCATTTGTCACCTTCTACAACAGACTGGATCAGTCGTGGTGCTATGCTTGTGTATGACGTTGCTTATGTTAACCCCCGGCACCACACGGGGATTTTTCCGTGTACCTTACTACAGGACTCATTCTATTCTCTCCCTTGCGAGAGAATCACTGTGTACTTGACCGTATTATTTAATTCCTTAACATTGATTACCGACTCTGTGACTGTACCTATTCACAAATTCCTACCTTTTCATAATGGTAATTTTATGCAGCTTCCTCTCTATCATGCCCGTTCAATAGGACACTATGTTGCGTATTGGCAATGTTCCTATTAACTCTGAACTAAATTTTAAGCTTTCTGCTTTCTTTACATGAGTGAGCCTTGTGCTCAGCTCAGGACCTCGTGGGTCAAGTTTGGCGAGGGTTGACATCTAGACTCACAGCCTCGCCACTGTGGTCTTTCTGACAGGTACTGAGGATCGTGCACTGTTTGACATCCTGTACCAATAACCTTGGCTCTAAGATTTCTAGGTTAAATTTCTAACACCGGTATCCCTAATTTGGCACGTGGCTTGACTGGGTATTTCATACTAACCCTATCAGCAGCCATCGAAAGTTCACAATGCCGTTGGGGTAAAGGGAGTGTGTTTACCGCGGCCGAAATCAGAGCCAGATAACAAATATTTATGCCCTTTCTAATTAATATATAACTTTAGTCTGTTCTTGTGGACCATAGTTCGTTTTCCCCGCTTATTCAACTCAAGCGTGCAGTTCACACCATTTACCTTTATGACCTTGTAGGGGCCTTGATATGGTGGAGATAATTTTGACTTGCTACGCCCTCGTCTTAGAGCGTCATTATGGAGTAACACTAGGTCTCCTTCCTTAAAAGAAACTTCGTTCTGTGATTCATCGTACCTACACTTCTCTTGCTCTTTACTCTTAATTAGAGTCTTTCTGGCTATTTCATGACTCTTCTGGAGTAGCTGAGTTAATTCTTCTACCACATTCTGATACTCATTGTAAGTTGGCTCAGGTTTTCTCTGTAGTACGCCTGGAATATTGGCCTTTCTTCCGAATATCAATTCAAGCGGTGTATATCCAGTGCTAGTATGTTTGGTAGTGTTATACACAAACATAGCCATTGGGAGATACTTATTCCAGTCATTCTGAGAGCTACACACACAATGTCTCAGAAATTCACCTAGCACTCTGTGACCTTTCTAGGCTTCCGTTCGATTGTGGGCGGAAAGCGGCTGTGTGTACCTTCTTAATTCGTAAGGTTCAACACAGTTTCTTAAACACGTCTGCCATGAAATTCGCACCTTGATCGGTTAAGATCTTTCCTGGTATTCCAAAGACATTGATTACGCTATTTATCAGGGTTCTGGCTACTGTTTCTGTGGTCTGATCTGGCATTGCACTAACGACCAGGTACTTCGATAACTGATCCTGACAGGTGAGCATATATCGATTTCTGGCCTCTGTTAAGTCTAGAGGGCCTCCGATACCTAATGAGACCTTATCAAACACCGTGGCTGGTGTATCTGTGATCACCATTGGGGCCTTCACTTCTGGTCCGGTAATCTTGTTCCTTTGGCGAGAAGGACATGAACGAATATAGTTTTCTATGTCCTTGTGCATTCCATCCCATTGGATGTGGTCTCTCACCCTAGCATACGTCCTGGCAATGCTTTGGTGACCTCCGACCAGCGAAGCATGCGCTTCTTCAATTATGTCCTGTTTTCCCTGCTCTGTTAGCTCGGACTTCGAATTGCTTGTAGCAGGCGTCTCTACTTCACTCTCAGGCTCTGTCACCTCTACCGAAGCGTCCTTGGATTCAGAGCTGAGTCTGTCCGTCTGCTCACCTTCCTCGTTCGACCTCGTGTTACTTGTAACTCGTGTTAGGAGTCGATGTCCTTTCATTACTTCGTTCCCCTCTGCCTGCCGTATCCGGCTCTTGGCCTTCAGAGCTAACTATTCTCACTTCCTGTTCAGAGGTAGCAGGAATTCTGCTTAGACCATCCGTGTTGCAATTATGCTTGCCCTCTTTGTACACGATATCAAAATCGTATTCAGCTAGCTTAAGTCTAAATTTCAGTAACCGAGAAGATGGATCTCATACACTAAAAACCCACTTTAATGGCTTATGGTCGGTCACCACTGTGAAATGACGTCCAAACAAATAAGGGCGGAAATATTTCACACCGAATGCAATGGCCAATGCTTCCCTTTCTGTGGTGCTGTAGTTCCTTTCTGCCTTCTTTAATGTCCTGCTGGCGTACGCTACTGGCAAATCCTTGCCTACCTGCCCTGAGACAGTATAGCACCTAACGCTTCCCCACTTGTGTTTGTGATTAGAATTAATGGCCTTTCAAAGTCAGGGTACTGTAACACTGGTTTTTCAATGAGTTTCTGCTTCAGCACTTGAAACGCATGTTCCTGCTGTTCTGTCCACACGTATGGCACATCCTTTAGGTGTTCGTACAATGGCTTCGCTATCTTACTGTAATTAAGTACGAACCTACGGTAATAACCTGACAATCCTAAAAATCCCTTCAATTGTTTTGTGGTAGTGGGTTGTGGAAAATCCCTCACTGCTTGGGTTTTCCTCTCATCTGGTCGGACTCCGTCCTTCGTAATGACGTGACCTAAGAAGGTGACTTCGGTTCGTAAGAACTCGCACTTGTCCGGTCCTAATTTCAAGTTGGCTTCTCTTAGCCGTTGCAATACGTCTCGTAGCTTCTGGTTATGGTCCTCTATCAAGCTACTATGAATGACATCATCTAAATAACAAAGGCATTTTATCCTTTCTAGCCGTGTTAATATGGTTTTCATTAACCACGTAAATGTTGCGGGCCTGTCTTTCAAACCCATGGGCATTCTTAAATACTCGTAATGTCTTCCTAGTGCAGAGAATGCGGTCTTTTCTCTGTCTTCTGGCTTCAACATGACCTGATGATAGCCATGCGCCAGATCCATGGTGAAGTGTCGGGCCTTTCCTAGGGCATCTAATATTTCTGTAATTAATGGAAGTGGGTACGCTGTACCGATTGTAACCCGGTTGAGCTCATGGAAATCAACTACTAAACGAAACTTTTGCTTCCCAGAGGCGTCCATTTTCTTGGGGATCAGAAGAATGGGCGAGGACCATGGAGAAGTGGAAGGAGCTATAATTTGATCATTTAACATCTTGTCAATTTGTCTACCTATCTCCTCTTTCTGGGCTTCGGGCAATCTATATTGCCGTAGATGAATGGGAGGTTGATCCGCAGGTGTCGGAATGTGACGTTGCAGCACATCCGTGTGCGTTAGCTTATCACCTTCCAAGTAAAATACATCTTGGTAGGCGGTACAGATCGCACATATCTCTTCGCGATCTTTGGGTGCTAAGTGGTCTAAACGCAACTGCTCTCGCAGTCTTTGAACCCTGGACTTGGTGACGGGGGACCTGATATCCGCTTGTTCACAACTGACATTATTATTATTATTGCCATTCTCTGAGTGCTCTTGCATTCCGCTGCTTGTTCTAGATAAGGCGGCTCGCTCGACCTTATTTACTACAGTGGGTGATTCAGCTGTCTCTTTCCCTACAGCTTGAAGTCCTACCACTGGACTTAGTAATTTCCAAGTCTTATCAGTAGTGTTCAACATACTGACAATAGCCGTGTAATCTTCCGACTTGGTCAAGCACTCTGCCAAGTTAACGCCCGGTCTTACTTCTTGCTTTTCAATAAGGCCTTCAGTATTATTCTTATCTACTTCGATAGCCACTATCTTTTCGGTTTGGGGTTCCAAAGTGACCCATACAGCTTCTCGTGCACCAAAGGGATATTTCTTTCCTGCTATTAGCGCATACCCATCCTGGTAATTTAATATACTATTATGCAGGATATTCATTCCAATGATCCCTTCTTGTTTCAAATTGAAATCATTGCCTACAAGGTGGAACTCTAGGATTTTTCCTCCTATCGGGATTCGAATTTCCCCTTTCGTGAATACTACGTCTCCACTGATGCCTCTCAGCTGGAGAGTCTCCTTTCGATTCATGAAAACGTCCTTAGGTGCACATTTTTCTTTGAGGAGAGATACGTCACAACTTGTGTCTATTAAAAACCTATCAGGGTCTCTCCGACCGGCTAAATCTATCAAGATTGAGCCTTCTGTCTTGGATAATTCTGTTGCGGCGGGACTTGATACCTTCAGGGTTTTCACTGCTGTGCCTTGCTCGTGACCCCTTGTTAGTTTAACGTGTCCCGGGTATTGAACCAACAGTCTTCGCTATCGTGAGACCATCGCTTACATGTCTTACACCGTGTTTTAGGACTACATGTCTTGTCTTGGTTGTTTTGTGTTACATCAGCCTGGACTACTCTCTGGCCCTTTCGTTAAAGGCTAACTTGAGCCTCTCGGCTTCGCTTGGTGGTACATTGCCACCGTAAATGGCCTTGCCTCCCACAGGCATAACACCACTTATTACATTGGTCCTTATTACATTGTGGACACACGGGCCTCTTATGACCCACTTCATTGCATTCGTAACATCGTATGATGGGCTCAGTTCACCCCTTATGATTTCCTGCTCTCTGCGCATGCTGGGATTGTACCTTGGATGGTGCTTTTGTGGACCTGACTATTTTTACTTCTCCGGTAGTAGGTTTCTCTTGGTCTCTTAATTTCTTTCTACATTCTTGCTCCTTATGGCCTAGCTTTTTGCAACATGTGCACTTAGGAGCCGGTGTGTCAGACTTGGTTCTTGGCCGTTTTGCGATATGGCCTTCTTGCTTACAGTTGAAGCAAGTCACCAGTACGTTTTGGGATTTACCTTGCTTATTTCCCGTTGTCTGACGTCGCCCTGAGTTGCCCTTTGTGCTGCCCTTGGTAGGCACTACCTGCCAACCTTCTTTATGAGGGGTTCTAGCCGGCTGTGGCTTGTATAGGACTTCACGCTCTTCCTGAGAGAGCAGTAATGCCTCTTCCTTCCTGGCTGTACTTACAGCCTCTTTGAATGTTCTAGGATCTCGCTCCTGCACCTTGTGCTGAATTTCTCCTATTTCGGAGCCCTTGAGTGAACCCGGCAGTGGCTATCTTAACTACCAGTCGGCGCTGATATTCACGGCCTTCTATCGGTTCTTCCTCTAAAATCGCGTTCCTGAACATAACCACGATTTCTTCAACCTCGTGAGCCCATTCTGTCACGGTATCCCTAGTCCCCTGCTTGGACTGGAATAACTTGCATAGATACAGTTCAGATGTCCCTTGTTTGCCATAATATTCCCATATGGCATTCTTTGCATTCCTCCAATTTACATTATCCCCCCGTGATAGCAACTTCTCGCAAGCTGGACCCGTTATCTTTCTTAGAATGTACTTAAAGAATAATGCCTTCTCATTGGGCCGTACCATGCAGTGTGCGGCTTCTACGTTCGCAATGAATTCGCGGAGGCGTTCCGGCTTACTGCCGTCAAATTCATGACCTATTAATTTATGGCCTTCTGCTGCCGATATAAACAATCGTTCCTCTGCATGCACACTACTCGTATCCGATCCTGCGTCACTAACATTATCTACCAAATTACCCATTGCACTTGACTCTGCCATTATAGAAAGAGAAAGTTACAAGCACTCACCCTTTGATCGGTGCTGAAGATGGGCTGGATCCTCGGTCTCCTGTTGTTGTCTGCTACCGCGCACTGGGCTGGCTCAGTAGGCTGCTCTCGTGCTGCTGGCACCTCTCGCTGGAACGGGAATCCTGGCCGGTACTTCTTTCTTGAGCTAAGCCTCTTCTGCGGGACTTCAAAAATGAATCATCTCCTTCTCTGCTGAGGTTGTCTGCTTCCCACCCCACATCTGACACCAAAATTTTTGTCTTCTGTCGTGACAGACAGGGTTTGAGCTTAGGTGAGCTTGTAGGAAATGTCAGATTGGTTGGAAGGTTGGATTGTTCCCGAGCGGTAGGAACGTATAGGTTGGGAAGTTTCAACTAAGGTGCAGAAGGAGGAAGTCGCTGAAGTGGATTCCCATGAAGATAATGTATTCTGATACGTAGAGCTAATTACAGTATGTACACTATGTACAAAGATGAGAAGACTTTATGTTGGCAAGTCTTGAGCGAGAAGCTGTCTACTAGTCTAGTCTTCTAAGTCCAACATGAGAAGAATTATTATTATTATTGGTTGCGTAATCGTTCTGTCGACCGACAGAGATTCTACTAGCAACTTGTCCGTGACATGAATGATAGAAGCCCTGAATCGTGACTTCCCTGTCCTTTTATAGCCTCCGGGGCCACAGCCCATGTTCTGGAAGCTTGTGGAAACTGGCGTATGTGACTACTGTGACTACCTAACTTTCCGTAATTCTGGCCAGTCGGAGGCCTGTATCCTAGAGACTTTTTAGTGCCTTCTTATTGCGTCTATAGAGTTGAACCATGCCCCTGTCAACATGATTCACGTCCTGTATGACAAACTTCTCCGTTGCTCAAGATTTCCTAACATGCAAGAAATATGATTTCCACTATTAACTATTCAATATAATTATTTTACAAACCTTATTTTACTAGGTATGGCTATAGGTATGCCTATACCTGACTTCTAGCCTCTATTACAGGCTGATTCCTATACGTCAGGTACAACTATTCCTCCTACATTCCCTGGGTTCGATCCTTGGAGGGAATAGCAGTCCTGGGTTCAAGTCTCTGGGGGGACACGACATTCATACTGCCATCAATGCTTTAGCCTAAAACTGAATTTGCCTATGGAGATAATTTCAATAATTAAGTTGAAGCAACACTATTAAAACATGATTGAAGAAGTTGGTTTTGGACACATTCTAAGATTCACAATAACTTACACGAGGTATCATACAAAAGAAAGCAACCTCCAAGATAGTAAACGAGTATGTGCTTGTCATCCATATCTTTCATTTCAGGAAAACAGAGAAATTTATTTGCTGGATTTAATCATAAATGTATACGCTAGTAATAGGGACACATCGGCTGTGCAGTTAGGGGCGCGTAGCTGTGAGCTTGTATGCGGGAGATAGTGGGTTTGAACCCACTGTCTGCAACCCTGAAGATGGTTTTCCGTGGTTACCCATTTTCACTCCAGGCAAATTAAGGCCACGGCTGCTTCCTTCCCACTCCTAGGCCTTTCCTATACCGCCGTCGCCATAAGACCTATCTTTGTCAGTGTGACAAAGGAAATTTAACCCATTCACTGCCAAACCCGTATGCATACGTTATTAAACACCGTGCCTCATTCGTCAATCCCGTATATATACTTTCTGGTGCAGTGTGTACTTCACCGATCTCACAAATGAACGCGATATAGTGTTATGCTTTGAGATTCCATGAAAATGCTCAAATAAGTTCTGTACAGCAGATATACCACTCCATTTCACGTGTTTTGAAAGCGGTCTGGTGTTATTTCAGCTTCGTTGGAGTGGTACATCTTTCCCTCTAACTTGTAACCATCATCGCGTCTTGAAGTATACATTCATCTCTTGCTGGCAAAGAAATTGAATATTTCCTCATAAACAGTGATTCTGGAGAGCTATATTTTGATAATGAAGATGGAGAATATCTAAGTGGCGATATTGAATTACAAGAAAATGCTAGACAAAGTAGTAATGATGAATATCGTGCAGAATTGTCACCCCTTCCTCAGACAAATTATTTTTTCCCCAAATGTAAATGATTTTGATAATACCAGTTCTTAGATCAACAATTTTATATTATATTTCAATAATAGTATCACCGAGCGGAGTAGCCATGCGTATTAACATGCTACGGCTATAGAGTCGAGCTCTCACTCGGCAAGCGAGTAGGTTCGAACCCCACTATCAGCTGTCCTGAGGATGTTTTTTGTGATTTCTCTTTTGCACTCCCAAGCAAATGTCGGGACAGTTCCTATTCATAAACCACAGCCGATTCCTTCCACTTCCTTACCCAGTTTCATTCACCATCATTAATTTCATATTCATTATCTTCTCAACTGACGTTTGCGTCAGGAAGGGCATCCGGCCGTAAAAATATGGTGTAAAATATAATCTTACTTCATCCCCGACCCCGTACTGGGCTGCTAAGGGGACGATATGCATTCCATTAACAGTATCAGTAAATATGTATCTGTAAACGTGCTTCTTCCTTAAAAAACCCCGGCCCAGAGGGTTCGCCTGGTCATCAAAACTCAGCAGTGAAAAGGTTAAAAAAGGTAAGAGGGACTTCCTTTATTTAGCGTGTTTTCAACAAAATTATAATTGTTAGCCAAAATTATACATTACATTGTTTTATTACTGCTTTGTCCATTGTTGCAACCTTCAACTGAGGGAAGTTTTATAAAATAAATAAATAAATAAATAAATAAATAAATAAATAAATAAATAAATAAATAAATAAATAAGATGGGTTCACAGGTGAAAGTGTCACAAGTGGATGGGGATTGATATAATGAATTACAGGTGAAAATGTTTTTGAGGTTTATTGGGTATCCAAAAGCATCTATGGGGCTCTTGCATACCTTAACACTAATCAAGGGGAAAGTGAAAAAAATGTCTAGCCCTTTGAAGAATTAAGGCATCAGCAAAAGAAAAGGAGGGGCCATGAAGGGAGTGTAGGCTTTGCAAACATAATACTGTTGGGATCATAATAGAACAAGAGTTGACCAAGGAAGGTCGGATAGGAAAGATGTGATGCGCTTAGCACGAGCGAGTGGAAGCAAGGCAAAACTCAGCTAGGGTCCCCATGGTTGCACACTCAACCTCCTTCAGTCACCTCTTATGCGGGTGATACCTTGGATGTATTCTACTACCCCCACCCACAGGAGGTGATTTTATTGAGACCAGGTAGGTAAATGGTTATGAAGTGGCTGAATTTGGTTGCTCCCTTCTTCTTAAACTATCTCCTTGTCTGCTCTATGTACACATGCACACAGTGCTTTGTTGACGTGAGACAATCCTATGGCCAAACACTAAATTTAATTTAAAACTAAGTGTAAGTTCACTGCAGAACCCATAAGATTATTTACCTACAGCTACCACCTGCAGCACTCACATTGGTGTAATTACTTCCAGCGAAGGTTTGCCAACTGCACAACCCCGAAACCATAGTTGTGGGATGAGGTATATATGTCAACTTTGCCATTGTTTTCTTTACAGCTTTTCTTTATTGGTCTGCATATATCCTGGCTTGTGACAAAAAAGAACCTTTGGTCTAACACATCAAAGTGATTTAGCAAAGAACCTCTTGATGGAAGTGCACCCCTACATAGTGGGGACTCAGTTTCCTGTCAGCCATTGGCTCACATTCTTCAGGATTTTTATTGTGCAGTGGCTGATAACAAAATCTATGGGTATTGATATGTTGGAGTGACGATGTACTGCATGATATTTCAGCCAATGAGAGTGGTTGAAGCTGAGAAAAAGTATGTTAAATGACATGTAATTCATTATATTAGGCTATAAAAGTAAATATTTTTCTAGGGGTGGGTTGATCGGGTCTCCGGCATTCATAACAAACACTTCTCTCCTCTACAAGCAATCCAAGGTGAGATTAGCATCATTTACCTTCATTATAATGTTATTAACCTTGCAGGGGCATCAATGAACTTATACCAAAAATAATATTCAATTTGGGCAAAAATTTGGAAATTGTAGGTGGCAGTGGAAGAGTGAAGTAAGCATGCATCACAACTCACACAAATTGAAGAACACTTTCTGTATGCTGTATAAACAGCGTATTTGCTTGTCTCTGATGTTCTGTTCTCCAGTGATATATGCCAGCCACTAGAATTTCCTCGTGGGTAGGGGCAGTAGAATACATCTATGGTACCCCCTGCGGGTGGGGGACGCACATGTAGAATACAGCCGCGGTATCCCCTGCCTGTTGTAAGAGGCGATTAACAGGGGCCCAAGGGGCTGTCAACTTGGGAGTGTGGATTGGCGACCACAGGGCCCGTATTGAGTCTTGGCATTGCTTCCACTTACTTGTGCCAGGCTCCTCACTTTCGTCTATCCTGTCCGACCTCCCTTGGTCAACTCTTGTTCTTTTCAGACCCCGATGGTATTAGAGCATTCGAGACCTAGGGAGTCTTTCATTTTCACGCCCTTCGTGGCCCTTGCCTTTCTTCGTCTGTTACTTCATCTTTCGAAGTGATGGATCTCTTCTTTCTTCTTCTTTTCTCTCTCTCTTTACCCCCTGTGGGTGGGGGACGCACACGAATAATACACCCATGGTATCCCCTGCCTGTCGTGAGAGGCGACTAAAAGGAGCGACCAAGGGATGATTGAATTAGAACCATGAAACTACTTTTGATTCGTACCATCATGTGGGGAACACCATGGGTTGCCTGTACTTGCAAGTAGTACCACTATATTAGGTACGAAATCGGTTTGTGATTAGTAGCAGTAAAGAGGCTGGTCTGTGGGTTTCCAGTACCCGTGCGTCGTACCCATGTGAGCAACACCGCGGGTCTGGGTGTTGCCTGTGAGTTGTACCACTATATGAGGGACACCGTGGGTCTGTGTTGCCTGTGATTAGTACCCACTATGTGAGGAACACCACGGGAATACCGGCACCCGTGACTAGTACACATAGGTGAGGAGCCTCATCGGTTTGTGTTGGCTATGAGTGGCGCCATTGTGTGAGAAACACCATAGGTCTGCCTTACCTGTACGGAGTACAATACTTGTGAGTAGTACCATCTTGTGTGGAACACCGTGAGTCTTTGCTACTTTTGATTAGTACCCCAACATGACAAATACCATGGTTCTACTTTACTCGCAACATGTACCATTCTGAGGGGCCTTAGACATGGATTTTGGACCCCTTTAGACATCAAGCATTTTCAATTCAGGATTGTGCTTTATAAGTGGTCCCTTGGTCCGTCATACTATTTTTTTTTAAGTCGAATCCACTGTTTCTTGTTTGCTTGTATTTCTTTTTTTGGGTTCATGTCCATCTATTCATTCTTCATGACACTTTTTTATTTTATTTTGGTCAGTGGATGATTTTGAACTTTTTGTTGTCATTTCATTTCGTACCATTAGGGGCCGATGACCTTGATGTTAGGCCCCTTTAAACTACAAGCACCGTCATCATACATCTATGGTATCTCTAGCCTGTCATGAGAGGCTACAAGAAGGGACCCCTAGTGGCTCTCAACTTCGGAGCATGAATTGGTGACCATGCGGCCCCTAGCTCATTTTCACATTTCTTTCACGTACTTGTGTCAGGCCCCTTGCTTTTATCTTTCCCATCCTATCTCCCTTCGTTGTCTCTAGTCTTCTTTCGACCCGAATGGTATTTTTTTGCTAGGGGCTTTAAGTCGCGCCAACACAGATAGGTCTTATGGCGACGATGGGATAGGAAAGGCCTAGGAGTTGGAAGGAAGCGGCCGTGGCCTTAATTAATTTACAGCCCCAGCATTTGCCTGGTGTGAAAATGGGAAACCACAGAAAACCATTTTCAGGGCTGCCGATAGTGGGATTCAAACCTACTATCTCCCGGATGCAAGCTCACAGCCGCGCGCCTCTACGCACACGGACAACTCGCCCGGTCCGAATGGTATTAGGTTTGCAAGACCTGTCTTTCATTTTCATGACCGTGGTGGCCATTCGCTTTCTGTTATCAGTACCTTCATTCAAAGGGTTGGACCTTTTCTTGTCCTCTGATTACTATTAAGAGGATGTTTGCCCAGTTGTACTTCCTCTTAAAATGATCACCACCATCACCACCACCATAAGTTAATTAGTTGTTCTTTACTCTTCATTCTTAGTCCTACAATAATTCCAGATTGGCAACCACTAGATCAGTGTAATGGTCATTTTTATTTTGTAACGAGCGGTCAGTTGCATTCGGCCTTGAATGACATAAACTTTAAATTAATATCATCTTTACTATGGAGCGAGTTACTATAAGTGAAGGCAGCAGGCGCAGAAGATACATTCTGTCACTACATATTGTAACATTGTGGCACGGGTGACTTAGTGATAGAGCGTGGTCAGTATTTCATAGCATAAATAAAATGAACTGTGGGAACTGCCTTAACTTATCCTTGTTAACATATTTTTACTTACTGTATTCCATTTGCTTCTGCTAAATTCTTGTGCTGTGGGAAACCTCTATACAGCCACAGCCTACCAGTATATTGACTTCATGGAAATGGACAAGTATCGTCACCATGGCCTAGATTTTGATGAGCTAATAAATACTCCTAAGATAATAATTATAATGTTCCACCTATTCAATACACTTATTAAAAAATGACTTTACATTTATTTCACATTTTTAGCAGGAAATATTTAAGTTTTTTTGAAACATCTTCAGCTGGTTAATATTTAAAATCGACAAAAATACATTCTAAAAATGATATATACATGAATTATGTGAAAATGAAATTATACAATAAAAACAGCGTGGTGATTTAAGAATCCACTTGTTAGGTATCAAAATGTTAAATGCACAATCCATTGGAATGTTGGTCTTTGTGGTGTGATATTTACGATCCTCTTCTTGTGGTTCTTAATGCGCACTATGTATGAATAAAAATGGAGCTGTCTTGTTGCAGTCTTATTTTAAACTCTGTTTGACCAATGTACAATTTAAAATTGTGGGAACTTCTCAAGTATATTGTTAAGTGTTTGACATAGAAAGAAGCTTGTATACATTGTTGAATATGGAACGATCTTTTGTAATATTTTGTTTGCGGGAGTCTGGAAAGAAAAGAGAAGAGGTTTTATGAAGAGTGAATGCAAAAGTAGGGGGTTAAACTGTCAGAAAATGCTGAATGTAAGTACTTACTCCAACGTCCCTTGTCTAAACGGTGTACCTGCGAACAAGACGTTGATAAAAGAATTGGGGCTGCTCAAGCAGCATTCGGACAGTTAATGCACAGAGTCTTCATGAATAACGACCTAAAACTGCATACCAATCTCATGGTGTACAAAGCTGTTGTCTTTTCCACACTGCTGTATGGCTGTGAAATTTGGACACACTATCGCCATGATATCAAAAAACTTGAGCGCTTCCACCAACAGAAAATGAGATTCATCTTGCATATTAAGTGGGAGAACTATGTGACCAACACGGTAGTTCTCGACAAAGCGCAGCTAAATAGCATTGAGGCAACAATCATTGCTTATCAACTGAGATGGTTAGGCCATGTTCACCGCATGGGTGATACCATGTTTCCCCTCCAAATTATTTATGGTGAACTTTGCTCCAGCAGTAACCTCATGGAGCCCCTTAAGTGTTTTAAGGACCAGCTAAAACACATCATGAAGACAAGTGGTGTAGATATACAGACATGGGAAGAATGTGCTGTGGACCATTCACTGTGACAGAACACTACATCCACCGCCGTCAACTTGTTTGAAAGAGAACGCCGTAGACATCAAGAGGCCAAGCGACAAGCAAGAAAACTCCGTCAATTACAACCCCGCCCTCCTCCATCCATTCAGTGTAACTTGTGTGGATGCCAGGATTGGTCTGTTTAATCATCGCAAACACACCCGTAAACTGAGTTGAAGTGGTCATTGTATGCAGGGAAGTTATATATACTCGAATCGCGTTACAATCGACGACGACTCCAACGTCCTTTGTTCCCTCGAGTGGCCTGAGTCCTGCGTATGCTCATGTGTCTTGTTGATTTTTGACTGATCTCTTACAGGTAATGAGTGTGGTCTGCTGGTGTTGGAAAGAGGGGAGGGGAGGAGAAGGTGCAGTAGGTATGAGGGAGAAACAGTCGCCTGTCCATGACATGTAGTGAATTTTCTGTTATTAGCATTAAATTCATTCATTAAAGAGAATGTTGAACATAATAAATGTTGAAAAATGATGTATATAATGACCTAAAAATCCTCCAAAAAAATGACTTGGAAAGAATGAGAAAATGGCCTGAAAATATGAAGGAAAATGTATAGTTACCCAAAATAGTATGTATGTTATCCAAATTACCTTCAACTTGTAATGAAGTGAATACAATTAGTATCTTCAAATATTAATAATAATAGATACAGAGAAATCTGAGAGAATCATATTTGTCCTTTTTTAAATACAATTGTTGCAATCAGAACAACAGAGAATCTACATGTCATTCAGTGATAGTCTGGGTACCATGTGTTTGCCACCACCCATATGTTGCTGAATGGTAAATCTTTTATCTACTGACCTGTTCACTTGTGTATTTTTCAGAAAGGTATCTGACCATATGTAAAACTTGCCGAATCGTGAAATATTTTCCTTAAGTGGATAGCTAAGTTTTATCTTTGAATCACGCACAAATAAATAAAACTATGTGTAAAACGAAATTAACCAGCACATATATGTATGTTAGTACTCGGGCACTTCAACAACCTGACTTAAACGTGAATTTGTCCCTACTACATTGATAATACCTCCCACTCTCAAGAGTTTAGTTAAGAGTTGTAGATTATTATTTTACAGTTTTTGAACTGAGTATGGTGTTTTAAGTATTTTTGTTTATTGAAAGCTTGGGTTTTATTCAGGTATGTTGATTACCCAATGTAAATGCTTGAGAATGACTAAATAATACTGTAATGCTGACAAAGAAATGTGACTTAAATACTAGAATTGAATGTAATGAATTACTAAAAATGACAAAATAATGGGGTAAGATAAAAAAACAACCTAAAAGTAAAAAATGACTTAATAAACACATTTCTGTAATCAGGGAGCCATGATTTATATACAGGGTTATTCAAAATGACTGTCAGGGTTTAAAAAAATCATAATACACAGTGCAATTGACGTAGGAATACGAATCTTGCTTTATTGTGTACTGCAACTCGTATAAAGTTTTTTTTTTTTTTTACATCACAAATGCTCAGTATGTGCATCTCTTGTCACTCTACACACATCTACTCGATAGTCCATCTCTTCCCACACACGCCCCAACATGTCAGCGGTGATGTATACTATTATTATTAACAAATACATTGCAATTGAGAAATATCCCAGTGGCAATAGTCGCTTACAGTAGTGTGATAATAAAGTAAAAACATACAATTACCAGACAACAACAACAACGAGTACCACAAGCAATTCCATCGAAAGAAAATATTACAAGAAACGCTACTAGTTTAACATTCTAAATCCAGCATCATCATATACAAAATTCACACACAACTGTATTTCCACTGCTTAACATTATGGCTTACAGTACTATAAGTTGAGCTTACTACTAGCTTAACATTTTTATTGATAATAAAGTAAAGTTAAAACCTAACTACCCAACAAAAACACAACAGCAAGAGTACAACAGCAATCCCATGAAAAAAAAAATAAGTCAAGAAATTAGTTTAACATTCTAAATCCAGTGCGACTGGCTTCGGCAGCCGGCACATTTCCTATCTTCACCGCCAGATTGGGGCTTCGTTCATTCCATTCCTGACCCGGTCGAATGACTGGAAACAGGCTGTGAATTTTCATTCTAAATCCAGCATCATCATATACAATTTCACACACAACTTAAGTATTTCCAGTGCTCAACACTACAGCTTACAATACTATAGGTTGAGCTTACTACTAGCTTAGCATTACAAGTGATAATAAAGTAAAGTTAAAACATAAACAACAAGAGTACAACAAGCAATTCAATGGAAAGAAAGAAAGAAAGAAAGGAAGGAAGGAAGGAAGGCAGCTCAGATGCGTTCCTCCATTCTCAGAAGGAACAAACAATCGTTAACGAATCCCCACAGGAAGAAATCACATGGTGTTAAATCTGGTGAACGTGGTGGCCAGGATAAGAGCATCTGATCACAATTCATTCCGCGTCTTATCCATCATTGTGATAGTTCTTGTTTTAAAAATGCTATGACCTCCCTGTGGAAATGAGATGGTGTACGTAATCATTACTGCCGTCACTCAGCTGGGGTAACAGCCGTTCTGTCAGCATGTCCAGGTAAGTCAGCCCTGACACTGTCTGTTCATTGAAGAAGAATGGACCATAGATCTTTGTCTTCAAAACAGCACAGAACACATTCACCTTTGGGGAGTCGCGCACATGTTCCACATAATGGTGTTTTGTTGCTCCCCATATTCAACCGTTTTGTTTATTCACCTTTCCACCCACATGGAAGGTTGCTTCGTTGCTGAAAATTAATCTGTAATGAAAACCATCATCTTCTTCAAAATGTTCTTGCAGTGCGATGTAAAAAATTTGAACTTAGGACTTTGTCATTACTTGTTAAAACTTGACGCAGCTGTAAGCAATGTGGCTTTATCTTCAGGCGCCTTTGTAACACACACCATGTGGTTTGAGGTACATTCAATTCCCTGCTGCCTCTTGTAGTCATTTTCTTAGGGCTACGGAGATGAGCGCTCCAGATCCAATTTACTCCCGCTTCTGCCTTTCCCTTTACACAAACAACAATCTGCAAATAGAATTGTCGAAGGGAGGGTCCTCCCCATATTTCTTTCAGAAATGGTGCTGGACTATGGTAACAGACCAATATTGATGATATTCAAGAGTACAAAACGCTTTCTCCTTACTGCTGACTGCCACTTTGTGAACGCTGCTGTAGTTGCCATCTAATGGTAACTGATGTCACTATAGGCAATGCAGAACAAAACTTTAAGAGTTTGTCTAACCATTGCAGCAACAATAATAGTATGTTTTTCATTGTTTCTAAAAAGTCACAAAACCCTAAAAATCATTTTGAATAACCCTGTATAAGTCAGCAATGTGTATGATGCACCAGTTAATAGATGACAGTAGTGATGGGTAACGCTCTCGCTCGAGACTCTCGAGACCGATCCTCCTGTAGTGCAAGCTGTGTGATGTACCAGTAACTACGACTGTAAACTTGATAGTATATCATAGGCAGTCATTGCGTGAAATAACGTTCTCATATGAAAACGTGTGAGCCAATACATTTTGTCAAAAGCCTGGAAAAGTACTGCATATTCAACCATGAACCCCTTAATACCATTAACGAAAGTGAAAACAGAAAATGTCAGTATCTTAAACTGGTCACGACTTATTTGGGGTGGACATCTTAGCTGAATAACCATGCATAATTTGTGAATAACTGTAGATAGGATGTACACCTACTTGGATACTAGAGGCGTGCATTATTCGAACTTGAGACGGGGAAGATGTTCTTTGCTACACATGCAACCCCCATTACACATGAGTGGGTGATGGGCACCGCTCTCAAGACTGATTCTCGTGTGCTGCGAGCTGTGCGACGTCCCAGTAACTACAAGTGTAAGCTTGATAGTTATCATCAGCGGTTCTCATATGGAAACTTGTGTGAAGATAAATTTTGCAAAAGCCTAGGAAAGCACTGCATCTTTAAATATGAGCTCCTTAATACCATTGAAATGAAATGGCGTATGGCTTTTAGTGCCGGGAGTGTCCGAGGACATGTTCGACTCGCCAAGCGCAGGTCTTTTGATTTGACACCCGTAGGCAACTTGCACATCATAATGAGGATGAAATGATGATGAAGACGACACATACACCCAGCCCCATGCCAGCAAAATTAACCAATGATGGTTAAAATTCCCGAACCTGCCGGGAATCGAACCCAGAACCCCTGTGATCAAGGGCCAGCACGCTTACCATTTAGCCATGGAGCCATTAACGAAAGTGAATACAGAATGCCAGTATCTTAAACTGTTCACGAGTTACATCAGGTGGACTTTTTAGCTGAATAACCCATATAATTTGTTAATAACTGTTATTAGGATGTAAACCAACCTGAATGCCTCACAATCGTTGTTGGCAGGGCAGCTTCTTGTGATTCAGACCGGGCCGGAGGTGTTCTGTGATGATTCCTCTTCATTGATATTATGCGTTTGTTAGTGCCGGATCATCCCAGAAGTATTTCTGCCGATGCATTTTACTTCTTTTGAATAAGCAACACAATGAGCTGTGCTATGTGATATCTCTTAAAAATAACCGACATCCGCGACTTAGGTTGCGTTTCGGATATCGTCTTAAAGTTGTCGCGTACAACTAGATACAATTTCACTTTGCACCGTCATATATTGATGTACCTAATTATGACGCGAATACTCTATAACATTGTAAGGAATTATTTCCTTCGTCACCAAAATATCGGTAAACACAAGCAGTGGTCATATATTATTAAATTTGGGGTCTGATAACGATGTACACCTACCTGTCGAAGGAATTGGAGCAAATGGAAGCATTTTAGATTACACATTCCACTCATGCATAATGGTGGTTGCATATGCAGCAAGGCGCATCTTGCCTCATCTCAAGTTCAAATAATGCACGCCTCTAGTATCCAGGCACGTGTACCTACAGTAGCCGTCAGGTTCTGTACTTAAACCACTCATCCATGAACCTACCAGTGCATACAATGCCAGAATGCGTATCCTTTATAATTATGTTATACTGCGTCAAAATAGACCACGGTAGAAATGAACGCCCTAGTCTCTTGTTGACACGTATTTACGAAATTGAGAAGGCCGGTGGTTGGCTATTCGCATACTTGGTACAAACAACATTCAGCTCCGACAACCTGTAGGCCTATCAAATTATTATAATTAATGAACCACCTTTCCAATACACAAAATCCTTATATTTAGGATGAAACCATTTAATCACAAATTGAACATGTTTCACTTAACTTTGTGAGCATCATCAGCAATAGTTAAATCATTGGTGGGTCAGGGCCCTGATCCTGGTGTATATCACAAAAGAATGTCTAATATACATTGATAAAAATATATAAATTTAACACTTTAAAAATAATCAATAAGATTATTTATGTCTATTAAAACAAAAAAATGTTTAATCATTCAGATTGTTTAAAATGTAAAACGGAATGGATGGCTTAAATGTTAAAAATAGTATATGGTAATTAGATGTTCTTAAAAATCGTTGTCCGACATATCTACGCTCGATTATATTAGACTGTTTATGATAAAATCAGTTTTTCATGTCAGGGTGAGTTCTTATTATAGACTATGTTGCTGTTTTTTAAGAATAAACATGATGAGAAACGCTAAAATCGCACATGATGGTTGAAGTTACCGTCAAACCTAAGTAAATAACCAAGGGACCAGTTCACACACGGGATACATTCGATCAATTTCATATAATAGATCAGCATTTTTTCCGTTAGAAGAACAATTTTAACATATTACTGCATAAAATAATGGCAGAAATTACAACGCAAGGAGTCCCATAAAGGCTAAATTACGCCGATCTAGACGACATTTTATCACCAGTGATATAATAGATCAGCATTTTTCCGTTAGAAGAACAATTTCAACATATTACTGCATAAAATAATGGCAGAAATTACAACGCAAGGAGTCCCATAAAGGCTAAATTACGCCGATCTAGACGACATTTTATCACCAGTGAACTCGTTTTTCAACCATCATGTGCGATAAAGATAAAATGCCAGTTATTTATTTACCTTGTCTGTAATTCCTTTTTGTCTTCTTATCCTTGCAGCTTTTCCATCATTTGCTGAAAGCAGTGTTGGTGGATCGAAGAATATCCAAGATGCTGGTGACAGCCAGTTTACACAAGGGAATTTGCAGTTTACACCAAAATACCCTGTCTATAACTTCCAACCAGTTCCTCAGCCTCAGCAGTAGATGCAGTGATTCATCGGAAAATTCTACGTGGTGCTTAAAGAGATAAATGGTATAAGCTTTATATTTTGTGTGAGAGTACACATTCAAGTTGTATCCATTGCACAATATTGTTAAATTTTCATGAGACTGTTAATGAGCAGCATTTATCAGAGTGTTTTAGTAGTCCCTTAAATATGTTTTGGAGGTTGTATCGTTTATGAAATACCAATTGTGATGTGTTGAATGAACAGTGGTCTGAAATAGTGCTCTGTTTCAAGCTTTACCATGGTAGCACTAGATCAGTTGATTCAGGCAACATATTGAAATATTTTTCTTCATGTTTCAGCTTAAGTTTTGGAAATATCAATATTTAGTCATTTATTTCCACATCATATCGTACTCTTATATTTACTGTTTATAAACAAATAGGAAGTCTGGCCTATGGCTGAGTGATCAGCATCGTGGCCTCAGTACCACGGGTTTGATTCCCGGCTGTATTGAGGGATTTTAATCTTAAATGGTTAATTCTCTAGGCTTGAGAGCTGGGTGCATGTGCTGTCCCCAACATTCTTGCAAAAAAAAACCCCACACTATCCTCCACAATACTAACTTGCAGTTTCCTATACACAGCAGATGCTGCCCACCCTCTTCGAAGGGTTTACTTTACAAGGGTTGTATTAGGGTAGTGTAAATGCCTTTATTTTTTCCTCCGATCTACAGCATTGAAGCCTTATTGATCTACTAAGGAGAAAAATTATAATGCCCAACCTAGGCAGCTTAATCTAACATACACATATAATAATTCCTGTAAAATAAACATATCTGACACCAAAGCAAGGGAAAAAAAAGCCATATTGATATAAATAATAATAATAATCAAATGGCAACAAGGCAGAATGGTCTGTTGTCCCTAGTATAAGACAGTATGGCAGTATGGCAATGAAAAGCTAAACTGGTAACATATTGCTATGTAGAGTACAATGTTGTGTCAGATTTGCATCTGCACTTTAAACAAGACAGTATGGCAATGAGAAGCTAAACTGGTAACATATTGCTATGTAGATTACAATGTTGTGTTAGATTTGAATCTGCACTTTAAACAGCATATTCTTTCTTGAACACTGACCTCTCTGGTTTTCTATTTAAGTTGCAAACCTGGCTTCGTATTTCCTCTACTGTCATGCCGGTGTGCAATTTTTCACCTTACGTTTCGTTACTGTTGACCACTATTTGAACTCTATTGTCTCACTATATTTATTATCTTCAGAATCCAGACAAATCACCACCTTAACTGAAATCATATTAGCTTTATCCTTAACACCTATCCAATTTACAATCACTCTCTTCCTCATTCACTGCACACTTTACTGCCTACGAATTTAACTATTTAATCACTCTTGTCATAGTTACGAATAACACACAAACTCCGCTATTCTCATGTGTACACCAATTTACTTTGTACTGCAAATTGCCTTTTTTACTTCTTGTCACTATGCCTTCGTCCAATTTGTTCTTCTTACCCCATATCTCCCTTAGGCTCAAACTTCTCCCTCTCGCCAGGGTACCTCTGGCTTCTTCTTCCTGCATCCCAGCCGTATTTTCACTTCCTTTGTGTGCTCTTGTCACATCTTGTGTTTCCGCCCCCACAATCACTTCCTGTATCTTCCTTTCTTCTCTCCCACAGGCCTTCATCCTCAGCTTCTTAATTAATGCCCTGGTCTCGCTGGTTTCCTTCCTTATTTCCCTCCTCATCTCGGCTGTTACCTCTCTGGCTCCTTCTTCGATCGATTTGTAAATAGCATTCATGTCTTCTTCTGTCAAGTTAATTTCTTCTTGCTGCGAGCTTGGGTACAGTGTCTTGTTTTCTTTCGTTCTTTCTTTATCTCCAGGTCCGTCTTCACCCACTTTACTGTCTGTCTTGCCTTTTTTCCACTCTCATCCCCACTACCTCTTCGTCCTTCCTATTCTCTTCCATTTCCTGTAATTTCTTCGCTGTCCACACTCTGGTCCATAGTCCATTGGATACTACTAGTTGTTGACCCTTAATGTAGGCTCTTAACCCTTGTATTTTAGCCCTGAATAAATGTTTTTTCAGTGTGTTTATATTCTTTACCCCTTCTCTTCCCATGTCTCTTTTAATCCAAATTTTTGTGCTACGTATATTATCTACGTCTCTTATCACTACTTCCGCCATCAGGGTAGAAAACAACTTCAGTTTTATCGGCCTATCACCCCATTTTTTACCTATCCTTTCCACATCATCAATATCAACTTCACTAAAGTTAATTTTCATCATTTTCTGAATAACTTCCACAACTTTGTAGGTTGTCAGCACTTTGTCTTCCCCTTTGTCTTCCGGCACTCCATATATAAATAAGCATTTCTTCCTGCGTTCTCGGTTGCTGTCTTCAATTTCTGCTTTCAGTTTCACCATCTCTTCCTCCATCTCCTTTATTTTTGCCTTTAGTGATATCATTTCTCTCTTGCTGTTTTCCACTTTGTTCATTGTCTCGTCTGTTTTTCCCTGTATCCAACACCTCATATGTTCAAATTCCTTCATTTGTTCTTTTATCATATTTTTAATCTGCTCAAATGGACACACTTCCACCACTTCTTTCACCACTCTTCTTATGACCTCCACGTCTTCCCAGTTCATGTTGCCACTGGGAGTCGGGCCGGGGTTCACCTCCTCACCTCCTATGGCTAACAGTACCATAATCACCGCTGCCACCAGTATCATCTCGCCCATCATTCTTGTTTCCACTTTACCTCCTTTATTTCTAACTGTTTCCTTTTTCCATCTCCCCTTCCATCTTCCAATAGTTGCATGATATTGATCTACACCAATCATCTTCCTCTGCCCTCCCGTCTTACTTTTCCACTCACCGGTCACACTCCACACCGGCTGTACCGGCACCTCACTCAGCACGTCTGTCACCGAACGCTGGCTAGGTTAGACTGGTATTAGGGTAGTGATAACCACATGAAATTATTAATAATAACAATAATAATAATAATAATAATAATAATGGGCCAATGACCTAGATGTTAGGCCCCTTTAAACAACCAGCATCATAATAATATGTCCAACTCCATGGCTGAATGGTTAGTATGCTGGCCTTTGGTCAAAGGAGTCCCAGAAAGTTGAGTTTTATTTAAATTAGACTATTAAATAAGAGAGAGAGGAAGAAACAAATCTATCCATAACTTTATCAAATTTTAAATTTTCCTCTAGCATTCTTTTCCCTGGCATTTGGAGTTCTGTAATTCTTCACATCCAGACTGGATGAGAAGTGCAGATGTACATTCCTGTTCTGTCATCATGATTATTGTATTGAAACTCAGCTTTTCTTTAAAATTTTTAAAAAATCCCTTTCCATAGTAAAATTTCATCACTTCAGTGTTTCTTAAAACTTACAGTAGATGAAGGGACATTAGCACATGACATTCTGTTGACTATTTACTTTTGTATTCTATAGCTGATACGTTCATCTGAACCCATCTTCCACCCTCCTAGCTGCTCATATGAATGCCAACTTTGGGATTGTTAGCTGAACTTGATGTTCCTCTTTGGTCTCTTGTTTACTCTTGTTCTTTTCTAGCTCCATCTCATTTGGTTTGTAAGGACATTTTCCTACTTTTCATGCACCTCCCCTCACACTATCTTTTTCTACTTACATGTTCAAATTCCTTTGAGTAGTCAGCAGCCATTCTGTTTGTTTATTAATGAGAGTGATTACTTGTATTACTAAACTTCTGCTTTGGGTGGCGAGGAGGACATCATTTACCATAAATTCTTTGCTGCTTTGCTACAGGAATACAGGAAAGAATATAGTGTGTATGTCCAACCCTTGTCCCGTTTTCCTATGGGGTCAGGTATAAAGCAAGATGAATCTTTATTGTGAATTTTTATGACCAGATGTCCTTCAGGAACAAATACAGTGTCATTGCTATTGCACCTGTCCCGGGCTCTACAGGGCATCATTTAAGTAACTCAATTTCACAAGTAAATAATTGAATGGTATTCTTTGGATGAGAAACTTTGGAAATCACTTCCCGGGTGTCGAAGTCCCATCTTCCCTACTTTCACTGTTTCAACGGCTAAGCTCAAGAACATATGGGTCAGTGGTCTGTTCACTAAAAATGGGGACTAAAAATAAATATATTGAGAATAGGGTGTTCTATGATATGAGAGGAATACTCTAACTACTGAAAGGAGGAGATTTTTGTTCCCGATAAAACATAAAGATTTAATTATCTGATAGTCACGTGGTAAATAACATACATGAGATAATGCCATATGGTTACATGAAAATGAAATCAATTATTGGATGAAGATCTTTATGTCCTATCAGTCTGTATTATATCTGACTCGCATTACACTTCTAACACATATTATAAACATGCATCTTAGGAATTTACATATCTCTGAATAAGGGCGTCCCCTTTCTGTACTGGCGAGACCCGCTGGTATCTCTTACACTAAGGTATAATTAACACACGATTAATTATATGTATATTTTAGGTGGCAATTCTCGCAAAATGACACACTTATTAGGTGTCTATCATGGTTGTGAGGTTTTTAATAAAATTCGGTTAAGCACATTCCTATATTCACGAATATCATATCACCGTAATTTGCATATTAGATTGACATGATTATCTTAATAAATTCACAATACCGCCTTAAGCATGTTTATCCGGGATGTCCTATCCTAACACATCACATGGCGGACCGAACAACGTCGGCTCCCTGTAAGACGTCCCAAACACAATAATACGTACAAGAACATATGTATAAGAAATAATGAACCATCGCCTGAAATTACAACATAAGTAAACCTCAGGCAGTAGCCTGCCCCGTCAGCTCTGAGATCAATTTCACTTCACATACAAATATATATAGAAGAATTATGACCCTTCCAGGCCTGCTGACAACGATCTATGGTTGTCACTGTTACATGGGAGTTGAACCCATGCATCGTTAAATTTCAGGGTACATGCCAGAAATCCCTAGATCCGATTTAATAAAAGAAAATATGGGTGGAGTCACTTCATCTGTACAATGTTGGTTGCAAGATACAAGTTGCATATGAGATTTAATACAGTGTTCGGGAGAGCAAGCTTATCGTATGAATGTTACAAGTCTTTGACAGCCGGCAAACCATGTCCGGGCTGCTCCTTTCTCTCTCACTAGGGTCATAAGTAAACCTCAGGCAGTAGCCTGCCCCGTCAGCTCTGAGATCAATTTCACTTTTATTTTCAAACCCTGTGCGGTATTCCGATTCATACTCATGCGGCCTAGTCCTGGCACTTCATTATTATTATTATTATTATTATTATTATTATTATTATTATTATTATTCATCTCACCTCATACCCGACCCCGTAGAGAAACGGAACAAGGGTCGGACAAACAAACACTTTCAAATATTCTTCCATCTAGTTTTATTTAGCTGTCTAACTTATAGATATTAGGTATGCCTATTGTTCCTACATAAGATCTAAATTTAATTAGCAAATTTCACTCAGAACATGACTGGAAATAAACAGATCTGATTCTTTTTTAGGACTCAATTTATTGTTACAGCTTCTTATTTTTATAATGATGTACATAAGTTTACATTGTTTTTTAAAAATATTTATATATCTGTTTTACACAATTACAATTATCTTAAATTATGAATAGTCACAAAAAATGTGACCTGTGTTACAGACACACGGATGTGTTCTTTCTTTGTTGTAAAAGATGCATTGTAACTGGCAAATGTGCTTAAGTACTGATTACCCTGGTGCTGTTATAAGTGAGGAAATATTTCCAGACTAATCTCTAAGTATTAAACCTCTATTTTCTGCTTTAAAGGATTGGAGTTCACATTTTGTGAAGAAGACAAGTGTAGAATTGTTCCTCCTGTAAGTTGCTTGTATAATATTAAAGTATAATATTAAATTTTTTATCACCTATGTAAAACAAACTCAGATAAGCACAAGGTAGAAACAAAACTCACCTAGTGCTGAGAAGTTGGACTGTTTATGCACTACAGTTACCGGTATGTAATTCTAAAATGTCTTTTTCTTCAGTTTTGAGTTGTACCCATATACCTGGATTCAGTATTAAAGTCAATTTTTTGGTATAATGTGCCTAATTATGGTAACTGAAATGAAAATAATTCAGGAAGCCATGTATGCTACTGCTTATTTATGAAGTCTACTCTTTAGCTACTGCACACTTCCACTGATAGTGTCAATCTGCCAATTATTTCTAAACGAGTAATTCATTACGAATCCTTTGATTCATTGTTCAAGGTCAAGTCAATAAGTTCTCGGACTGATTTCATAAATAGTTATTGTATATCATGCACATTCCCCATCACCTTCAGATTGATAGCCAACGTCCATTGAGGATATGGCACTTCGAGGAGGAGGAGAAATCTCCTTCACAGTAACCCTCTTTTGAGGCTAGATATTGATTCCAGCAGTGATTGGAATCATTTTAGGATGCCATATTTTTCATAGCATGTTCATCTTGGAATGTTATTGTTTTAATTTCCTCCATTGTCTAAAATCTTTGCCTCTACAGCTGCATTTTCAGTTTGGGAGAAGGGAGAAGTTGCAGGGTACAAGGTTAAGTGAATAGGGAGAATGAGGCATCACAGTAATGTTGTTCTTGGCCAAAAACTGTCAAGTCAGGAGAGCAGATGAGTGGGTATATTATCGTGGTGAATGATCCATATGTTTTGCCACTGATCGGGTTGCATCCTCCTCACATCCTCCCGTAGATAGTCTGTTGTACTTTGTGATCATTTCTGTCATGGAAGAGGGCACTGAGTAACCAGGGTGCACATCATCAATCGATCTTCTGCCTCCCTTAAAACAGGAAAACCATTCAAATTTAGATGTTTTGTGGGGCTGGCTATGGGATATTTCCAAAGCAGTCTTCAGCATGTCATAACATTCTGAAGCTGTTTTTCAGTGCTTGGAGCAGAATGTACGGTATTGCAAACTCACTGGTCACATTAATCTTCCATTTCAGTATTAACAGACTGCACGTAGTTACAAACGCAGATGTAACATCACTCCTGATTCGCAGAACAAGCTGGTTTTCAGCACACTGACTTGACTCGCTCATCATAGCTCCAAATGAGTGCAGGAAGTACAGTCCAGGAAATAAATGACTAGACCTCATATGAGCTTTTAGTTGTACAGTTGGATATAAAAATGATCATGTTTGGGCTTCATTGGGTATCTTAAATGGAATTGTATCTAAGGTATCGTCAAGATAAGTTTCAGTTTTAAGATAATGATCTGGTTTTAGCATTGTTTCCAGTCTGGTTTAGTGTTCTCCCATTATTTACATACATAACTTTTAATATACCTTATATAGAACTTTATTATACAGACATCCAAGGGACCTTATAAACTGCATCATAAACGAGTGTCATCCTGAGATTTATGCTATCAGTCAAAGTAGAACAAAACATGATTAGGCTTACTTTAGATTGTACAGTCACTCAAAGAATAAGCGCATGGTATTGTATAATTTGTTAAGAAGGAAGCCATTCTATCCAGTGTCGACTTAGTTAATCCCATTCGTGACTCTCCATCAAACTAGTAAACCTACTTGAACTAATTTGTCCCTTTACATAAAATTGCAAATACCCAATGGAGTAACTATATAAACAAAATAATATAACCCAAAGAAAATACTATCCTAACATTTGTCTACTGGAAAGTTTTTTGCCTCAGTTTACGGGCAGACTAGCAGGTAAACTGCGCTCAGCGTATCCTAAATTCTAACATTTATTTACAATATCTACAAAGTTGCCTAAGTGCTGATGCATAGAATCCATATTAGTTAGGGATTACTTATGTCATTATGGAGGGTTGAACTGCTAGAAATCCAGTGTCAGGTATTAGCAGGTCATCTCTGGAGACTTGGGTCCCATAGACAGATGACTCCTGACTCCTGCTGCTCCTGCTGCTGGTGTAGTAATCCTTGTGGAATGCTGCACGCAGTCACAGATATAGGATATTAACATTTCAGAACATCATAGAAATCCGCGCATTGGTCTAAAGTGGTATCTCCCCTTTACTATCGGGGTTCTTAACTGCCAGTTCTTTGTCACACACGGCTCAGTGTATATTTTAATCACACTCGTGTATCTATCTACTCCCAAGTTCAAAATACCCACAAAGAGAATATTTCATGCCACGACTCCTGAAAGAATGACCTTTACAGTTTCTAATATTCACAGAGGAAAATCTTCTCGTGTCAGGCGATGTGCGTGTAGCACTAAGACTCTTGAAAGAGTGAACTTTACAGTTTATGATATTCACAAAAGACAACTGTCTCGCACTGGACAACGAGCATGTAGCACCACGACTCTTGAAAGAATGGCTTGGAGGTGGATATAGGCCTAGCAAATATTAGGGAAGGTCCAAGATGGCTGGCCGCGCACCTGTGTCAGGGTGGTGACAGCTCATTCTGTTGATACTGGAAATATCGGTGAGGCAGTAGTCCTACAGGTTGTTAGCATGATTTGATAAGTTTCTATCGAATGCAGAAGTAGAATCAGTCATACCCTTTTCCATAATCAGCCCGTGTCCTTCCTGTGTTCCAGCTGAACTCTCTGATTACACATCTTTTTTGCAAGCTGTTTTACTTTGCATCGACACAGATAGGTCTTATGGCGACGATGGGTTAGGAGTGGGAAGGAAGGAAACGCCCGTGGCCTTAATTAAGGTGCAGCCCCAGCATTTGCCTGGTGTGAAAATGGGAAACCACGGAAAACCATCTTCAGGGCTGTCGACAGTGGGGTTCGAACCCACTATCTCCCAAATACTGGCCGCACTTAAAAGATTACACATCTGATCGTCAGATGGTAGGGTGGAGCTTCCTTTGTGAGCTAAGGTTTCTACTGCGTAATTTACATATCATCATAAATATACAAAATCAGTAATATCTGATACATGTCTTCCATTCAGTTTTTCTTATAAATTATACAGATGCATTGTATGACTATTGTATCTCTAATTAATATTCAGATCTATGGGTTAATTTAATTTTTGCATTGAAAACGGGTCTGGTAGGCCTGGAAATCTTTGCTTGAGATGTTAGTCCATTGCAGTAAAGCCCTTGATTTCAAGTCACTTAGTCCGTATTCGACTTTGACATCTTCAATTGGTCTCACACGAACTCAGGCTAGCTCACTTTGCATTTGCATTGCTTCTTGCTTTGCGTGTCCCTCTATGTATTGGCGCGTGCTCTGCACAAAGACTTAATACACTATTCAGATATGAAATTCATCTGCATGAGTCGCTGGTCCGAGCCTCTGGTTGGGCACTCTACATGGGAGGTGATAACGTAATTAAATTAATTTGTTAATTAAGTCTGATAAAATATTAAATGTGAGGAACATACAATATCATGCGCTCATTCATTTTTTGAGTAATTATACATATTTACCTATAAGACTGACATTAAAGTGCATGTTATATACAAGGTAGGCATAATATATTCGTGGTATCAAGCAAGGCTGAAAAACACTTTCCTTTTGAGGAACGTGTTAGTACCACAGAATACTCAACGCTATAGATGAGGTGTTGCTATAACAAAGTTCTTCTGTATCTTATTAATTTACTTCTGGAAACAAGGCAGAGTACAAGCAACATAAAGGTGGAAGAGGAAAAATTTAAAAGGGAGATTGACTTGCTAAAGGATATAGGACTGTTAGAAACCTAGGAGAATATAATTAGTGTTAGGTGATGAAATGAATATTATATAGTGCAATCGTATATCTGATGTATTCCTATTGGATTCTGGCCTCTGCAAGTCACTCTTGCCTTCTACTTTTTCCTTTCTAGCTTGAAATATTCACCTCAGGATGGGTATAAAATAATAATGTGCTTTCAGTCCTAAGTTATGGGAGCTTGGATAATGTCATATTCACTTAATGCTTTGTAATTCTTCCAGTTACTCAAGCTCTCTAACTTATAAGATGAAGTTATACTTGTGTGTTAACTTGTGAAATTTCTTCCTCTGTAATTAACTCTGTGTTAATAAAAATATATTTTATTGTAAGAAGAGAGAATTATTTAAAGATGTTCTGGTGGTAGATTAAACATCACGATCATTAACTGATGTGCATTTAGGGCAGTCGCCCAGGTGGCAGATTCCCTATCTGTTGTTTTCCTAGCCTTTTCTTAAATGATTGCAGAGAAATTGGAAATTTATTGAACATTTCCATAGCACATTTTATTACTAAAAGTGGATTCCTTCTTGCCCAAATTTTGATTGCTCTTGCAGCTCAATGTTGGGACGTGCTTAGATGTTACTTGTCCATGAACTAGACAATTGGGCAGCTTGTAACACAATCCCTGTCTTCCCTTCGTATAAACAAATATTTGCCCCAATTTGTCCTCTTGAATTCCAACTTCATCGTAATATCGTGATCTTTCCTACTTATAAAAACACCACTCAAACTTAATCATCTACTAATGTTATTCCACGCCATCTCTCCACTGACAGCTTGGAACATACCACTTAAGAATCAAAGATTTATTCAACCACCTAATTGATGCCTTTATTTGCCTTTGGCAATTTTATAAAATCATTAGTAGTACATGTTTTGACTGCTTTGCAATCATCAGCTACATTCACTTATACTTAGGTATCAAAAAGTGAAAGTATGCACAATAGAACTTCTTGTATCAGCCTTTACCTTTTCTCATGGGTAAACTTATGACTTTGTCTAAAGGGGAAGGATGATGGTGGAGAGGGGTTGGAGGGGTGGAGAGGAATGCTTAAAAAGTAATTAATGTTGTCCATAACTAAAATATTGTTAAAAAATGTTCTTCCAGTTAAGAAGATAAAAATGTCTTTTAAGTCTCTTTTTAGCTTCTGCTCAGAAGCGTGTTTGAAAAAGCACTAACTTTTTACAAACTAATTACTTAAGATGCAATTAAAATGTAATTAAAACTTATCCTTCACTAAAATACTATTAAAACATTTGTCAGCTTCCAATTGAGGAAATAAAATATTTTTTGTCTCTCTTTCTTGCTTGTGCTCAAAAATGTGTTTGGAAAAACACTGGTTAACTTGACCTTGTTGTAATTTTACTACTATTTTCTGCACAGATCAAGGACAGAGAACACTGGCACAGACCCACACCCAAGATAGCGGAAAGTAAAGGCGGAAATCCACAGGCAGGGATCGTGTTACAAGCTGCCCAATTGTCTAGTTCATGGACAAGTAACATCTAAGTACGTCCCAACATTGAGCTGCAAGAGCATTCAAAATTTGAGCAGGAAGGAATCCACTTTTAGTAATAAAATGTGCTATGATTGTTGCAAAAATGTGATTGAAATGTGTCTAGGAGTATTGTTTTCACCCACATAAGTTTTGATTTGATTGTAAACAATGTACTCTAGTCCTTTAGCTACTGTCAAAATTATGTTAATGGATCGGTAGTCACTGGCGTTTACTGGGGTATGAGCTTTGCTAATGGATGTACCAAGGCCATTTTCCACATCATGGGGTACACACCATACTGTAAGGAATAATTAATTGTAGATGTAGATTAGTGGGGGAAATTATAACGTCTAATATTTTCCTCAGCACTACTCTACAAATAGTATCAACTCCAGTTGCATTTGATTTTATTTTCCAGAGGGCCTCTCTAACTTGCCATGGTGAGATACCATTGAAATAAAACTTCTGTTTGGATACCCGATTGTTATAGTTCTCAACAATCAAATTTTGTTTTGAACTTTGATCCAGTGCGGTGTGTAGTGATGCGAAATAATCGTTCAGCTCTTCTAATGATATATCCAGATCTTCATTATTTTCGTGAATATTTACTCCAAAGTTTTTGACTGCCTTCCGTAAAAAGTTGGGTCGTGCGCTTTGTCCAATCAAACTAGGCCTATGTGCGTAGTTTAGTCGAGCGTTTATTTCTTGTTTTGTCCTATTACGAAATTTGTAGTAGTCATTAAATTTGTCTTCCATTGGGTCATGTTTGTATTTTCTGTTAACTGAGTCTCATTTTATCATTAAAAGTTTAATATCTTCATTTATCCATGGAGATTTCCCTTTCTTAGTTCTTATTATGCGTTACGGAAGCATGTCTGTCAATAATTTTTTTTTTGTTAGTGGCTTTACGTCGCACAGACACAGATAGGTCTTATGGCGATGATGGGATAGGAAAAGCCTAGGAGTTGGAAGGAAACGGCCGTGGCCTTAATTAAGGTATAGCCCCAGCGTTTGCCTGGTGTAAAAATGGGAAACCACAGAAAACCATCTTCAGGGCTGCCGATAGTGGGATTCGAACCCACTATCTCCTGGATGCAAGCTCACAGCCACGCGCCTCTAAATGCACAGCCAACTCACGCTGTATATCAATAATCTGTAACCCTAGATCATTAAAAGTGAGAACCATGTCATCAATATTAGTCATTTGTGTAATGTCATGCCAAGGTTTTGAATACGCGTTTGCCATTAACAACTCACTATCTACAATGTTGTAGTCACGTATGATAAAGTACTTGGGCTTTGCTTTAGGTACCTTTAGAGAGTAGGCCATGAAAGGGACATCATGAGCTGAAAATCTGGGGTCTGAGATCTGTCCGTGGTTCATTAATCTGACAGGGTTGTTTGACAGTATTAAATCGAGTAAAGTCTGAGAGGTTTTAGTATGAGTCGCTGAGAGAGGAAGAAGTGTCATATTACAGGCCTGGAACGTATGTAGTAGATGCTTTGTTTCCTCCGAGTTAGTATCTAAAAGATTCGTATTAAAGTCTCCCATAATGATCACATGCTCTTATGATGGTAATAATCTCACTAAGTCTGTTTCTAAGTCAGTCGAACGTCCTGCCTTTGGTGGTCTATATACAGCACACAACAAACACTTCGTACCCTGCGTAGTAATTTCAATAAACATGAATTCTGCTTTCCGCTCATACGGTTGAGTTGACTGACAGACGATTTTCGGTTTTAAATGGCTAAGCACATATGCACCTTAAACTACCACCTCCACCCCTATTTTTTCTATCATTTCTCAGAAGTCTGTACCCTGGTAGGTTGAAGTTATTTGAGTTATGTTTACTTTTGAGCCAAGTTTTGCTTGTTAAAATAACGTCCACCTGCAGTGTGTTGAAAGCCACTTTTAGCTCATCCAGCTTTGTTTGCAGAACAAGAGACTGAGCATTTAGGAGAACTACCTGCAGTACATCCTTCTTGTTGCCCCAGGCCAATCTAACAATATCTGCTGTTACCTGAGGGGCTGAGGCTGGAGATTCCGATGTGCTAGGGCGGGGGTAGAGGGCGGCATTGGAATGCAGAAAACTGTTACTATTGTCAGAGGGATGAACGACATCATTGGTAAACGTTGCCAACGTGCTTACAAAAAAGTTAAAGATTACCAGTAAAATTATGATTTGAGCTTTGCTGTGGTAAGCCAGAACCTGTAAAGAACTGATTAAATACAGAAAGCTAAGTTTAGTGTGGATTTTTCCGATAGCTTTTAATTCACATACAATGAGAAGACGACTTCCACCTAATCAATACTATTTAATTAAATTAAAACTACAGGACTGGTTTTGACCTTTCTAGGTCATCTTCAGCTTGTCACACAATCTTATATAACATATCATACAATCATAAAACATTACTAGATCTAACAAAGAATGTCATACGACGATAACATGTCAAATAATTCTCATGATTGGGGGCAATCGTCAAATTGGAATTTTTTTTTCTTTTTTTACAAGTTGCTTTACGTCGCACCGACACAGACAGGTCTTACAGCGACGATGGGACAGGAGGGGGTTAGAAATAGGAAGAAAGCGACCGTGGCCTTAATTAAGGTACAGGCCCAGCATTTGCCTGGTGTGAAAATGGGAAACCACGGAAAACCATTTTCAAGAATCGGAAACTTGGTATACACTGTCTTTTTTCAATAACATACATAAAAACACATTTTTAAAAGTTTGGATTGTTCATAGGCATGAGTTTTTCTGAAATTAGGTGCTAGCTTTGTAAAACATGTATGGCAACACAGAGCATGTGCATTGATCACAATTTGTTAGTCTTACGGAATGTTGGGCTTGTGGGTTGCACTTCCTTGTACCCTCTGTGGGTGGGGGATGCAGACAAAGAATACACCCGCGGTATCCCCTGCCTGTCATAAGAGGCAACTAAAAGGGGCAACCTAGGGATGATCAAATTAGGACCATGAAACTAATTGTGATTAGTACCACCATGTGGGGAACACCATGGGTCGATTTTACTTGTGCATTGTTAGGTACCAAATAGGTTTGTAATTAGTAGCACACATGAGCACTGTGCGGTCTGGCTTTTACAGTACCTGTGATTATAACCACTATATTAGTGACACCATGGTTCTGGCTTGCCTATGATTAGTACCCACTATATAAGGAACACCACGGGATAGTAAGAGTCCCTGTGGTTAGTACACTTATGTGATGAAAACCATAGGTTTGCGTTGCCTGTCAATGGCGCCGCAATGTGCGAAACACCATAGGTCTGTATTACATGTGCAAATTTCATTACCTGTGAGTAGTACCACAATGTGTGGAATACACAACTCTACGCTACTTATGTTTAGTACCGCACCATGACAAATACCATGGTTCTACTTTCCTACCAATAAGTACCATTATGAGGGGCCGATGACCTGGATTCTGGACCCCTTTAGACTGCAAGCATCATCGATTAGTATTGTGCTGTAGAAGCAGTCCCTTGGCCAGTAATACTATTGTTATGTCAGTTTCTGTGACTGAGGCATTGCGGGTCGGCTCCACAGATTGTTTTAACACTAGAACAGCGGAAGGGGTCAAAATGACACCCACCTTCAATTTTTCTTTAATAACGTGCGCACTCTTGTATCATTTCTCTTCAGATATCTTGACTTTTCATCGTTTTTCATCCAATTCACGGTGATATATCGCACCTAGCATAACATTTATATTTTCACTGATTTCTGATATGGCATACCTTGGACAGCGGGAGGGGTCATTTTGACACTTGTACAATATTCCTTCTTACTGCAGTTTGCATTCTCAGATAACAGTGTGTATCCAGCCATTATTATTAGTATCGCTGAGCTCTTACTGTCAGATAAGCCGGGCTGAGTGGCTCAGACGTTTGAGACGCTGGGCTTCTGACCCGAACTTGGCAGGTTCGATCCTGGCTCAGTCCGGTGGTATTTGAATGTGCTCAAATATGTCAGCCTTGTGTCTGTAGATTTACTGGCATGTAAAAGAACTACTGCGGGAAAAAATTTGGCACCTCGGCGTCTCCAAAAACCATAAAAGATAGATAGTGGGACGTAAAGCAAATAACATTATTATTGTCAGATGAGTGTTCCAGTTAGCGGGATTATCGTATTCATCTCATCATTTAGAAAGTGTTCTTCTTACAGGCATGTCGTGCTACAATCGTCTTTCTGCTGACAAGGTGTCTTGTAAGCTAGTAAATTCAGACGTTGAGTCTGAAGGTGAACTATCAATTCAGATGGTGATTTTTTGCTTGAGACAAGAAAGACAAGTGAGGACGAAGATCACAACGAGACAGATGATGAATTATCCGCAGGAGAAGTTGAAAATGCTAATCTATCTCCAAACTCGCCCCAAATGTCTCGGTCTCAGTTAGGTGTTTCATCAGTGAAGATGGTTGCCCGAGACGGAACCAAGTGGGAGGTCTTGAATTCTAACGCTTCATCTTGAAGGCGGGCTTCAGTGAACGTCCTGAGGGAGCGGGGAGGTCCCACAACATATTCTTACCGAGTTTATGGCTCTGCCATTAGTGCCTTTCGTCTCTTCTTTGATGAATCGATGCTTCGTCTAATGAAACGACACACAGAATCAAACGCTCAGAAAGAACTTCATGGACTGAACCGTGTCGCTCGAGGAGTTGGAGGCTATGATTGCCATCGTGTATACCCGCGGTGTCCTGTGTTCGAAAGGTGTCTGTGGATAAACCATGGTCGCATTCTTGTGGACAGCAATTCATGAAGGACACAATGTCAAGAGATAGATTTCGAGAGCTTCTCAGATTCATCCACTTCGACGAGAAATCAACCTGAGCTGAGCGCCTGCCAGCTAACAGGTTTGCTCTTGTCTCTGAAATCTGGGACAAATTTGTGGAAAATTGCCTTCACTGTTACCGCCCAAGTGAAAATATTACAGTCAAACAATTACTTCCCAGGAAAACCAGGTGCAGATTTACCCAATTTATGACAAACAAGCCCGAGTGGTCGACCAAATGTCCCGTAAGTATACCACGAAGGGTGCATGCAGGAGGTGGCCAATGGATGTCTTTTACAATATCCTAAACCTAACAGCTATCAATGCTTGGGTCATTTACAAGCAAGTAGGAAGATAAAGCGAAAGAAGTGCCAAGTTGGTCTGTGTAAAGGTAACAAGTCTAGCGATGCCTGCAGCAAGGCCCTCAAAGCAGTGTGCGGAAAGTGTGCACGAAAAATAGAAATATGTGTGTAAAATGTGTTTAGCGTGTTTTTAATTTGTCTAAAGAATTACTGAAAATGTATAATTGTTGCAATATGGATGACTGACTAAAAAAAGGTGTTCAGTTGGTTAATTTTGTGAAAACTCCTTAGAGAAACAGAAACATGGTGCAGTTGTTTGTGATTATTCATGTGTCCATCAGTAATATAAAAGGTCCATACACTAATGCAATGTGTAAAATAAAGTTGTGGAAACCCAGTAGAAGAAAAGATGTTTTACTGTGTTCTATTTTGAACGTTCCCAAGCGTTTCTTATGATGTGTCAAATGACCCCTTACCGCTGTTCTAGGAATGTCATATTCTCCGTCGTTCTAGTGTTAAATTCATATCCATTCATTCATTCTTCGTCCTCATTTTTTAAAAATTCTGGTCAGTGGAGGATTTTGGATTTTCATCATGTCATTGCATTTCCTCATTTCATACCATCAGGGGCCGATGACCTAGTTGTTAGGCCCCTTTAAACAACAAGCATCATCATCATCATCATCATCAGCACTTCCTTGTTTCCTAAACCTTCAGTTGTACACTGTGATAGAATCTTGTTGCCCAATATTGATTTGCCGTAATTTTTAAAAACTAATTAGCTCTGTCCTTGAAGTCTTGATAAATAAACAAAACGAATACATTCATTCTGCTCTTGGAGCACGATGAGTGGATGGCCCTGGTCTAGTTGAAGAAATAGCTTCTGCCAACTATGGCCACAAAATTCATACGGATACACGTTTCTGCCTTGAGAGAAAGAAAAGTAGAAGACATATATATTTATTTCTGCATGGGAAGAGTTACAATTGGAGAAGACTTTGTGACTGGAAAATTCCTGTCTATAGAGGAATAAGATGATAGAATTTCATGTAAACTGTTTACCCTAGCATTGGAAAATGAATTCAAGAGACTATTGTGGGATCAAAAGGGCATGAACATTAAGGGTACTTACCTGAATTACCTGTGTTTTGCCGATTGTATCGTGAATGCAGCATCAATTCCAGTTTCTCAGTACTGTTGCTCATTAGAACATAAGGAAGTATCCCAAGCTGCAAGTTTGAGGGTGAACCTCGGTAAAACAAAAATTATGAGCCCCAACAACATGCATGTCACCAATGACAATCAAGTACTTGAACGTCTGGAGGAGTACATATACCTGAGCCACAGCAGTAAACTAGGAAGAGACAGATAACAAAGATCACCAAACGAACCATCATGACTAGCGCATCTTCCAGCAGACTTGGCTACAACTTGCAAAATCCACAGGTGCCAGTGAACCTTAAGAGGAAAGCGTACAACGTGTATTCTACCAGTTGTGGCGTATGGGCTTGAAACTGTAGCCTTTGATGATATAGATGTTGATTTCCATAGAGAATCTGAAATATTTGTCCCGAATGAGTAAATTTATCCTCTTCAGTCCCGAGCCTGTTGATGCTTTCAATGCGTTATATTTTGCTCAAATAATTTTAAACAATTCACCATAGAAAATTAGTGTGTTTCACTAAGTTGTTTTATTCGTGTAGCATATATGCTGCATCAGGACTCAGAGTTGACTTTCCTACCATTATTACTTTTTTCCTTAAATTATTTTGTTTTGTTGTAAGTAGACAAAACCACATGTAGAGCATATGTTACATACGGACTGAGGAGGTTAAAATACTGTAACGTGTTGGTGGGGTAAATAAATGAATAATTGAGTACAGGACCTGGTGGTGTCCTATTTCTAAGATTTATTAACTTAGGACTACAATTACAGATACACACAAACAGACGATAGCCGAGATTACAAGTCACACAAGTACACGGTTACACACACGATTCGCGCTCTCTCTCTTAGTTTCTCATGTCCCATCTACAATGACACATACACACAGAGTCCCCGATTATTTATACTACACTCACTCAGTCACACTCGTTAGCGCTGTCACGGTACACAGCCTACACGTCAGTCTCGCAGGTCGGGATAGTATCCGCTGTTCACTCAATCCGTCGAACCCCGTTTGCAGTCTACACACGTCACACAGTGTTCCCTTCTTCGCCGCTCCAGAACACCCAAGGTCCTTCTCCAGCAGCCAGCCACAAGGGACGCGCGCACACACACGACGTCAGGGGAACAGGAACGAGTCCTCGGCTCCAACAGGCAGATAATTCATCAGGCTGCACTCTCCCAGGCCATCACTGACTGCGCTCCAGCGAACTCAATCTCGCTCTCACTCACTCTTACTCACTAACTCCGTCTAACTCTCACTGACTGACTGTCACTCCAAGTTACTCCTCTCCTTATATACCTGCTCTGGGCCTTCCAGAACAGTCTAGATGCTAGATGTATCCAGGAACCTCGCGAGATGGAAAACTCCAGATTAATAGTCAAGTAATTTCCGTCGTCCCATGCGGCGCGACCACGGATAGAAGAGAGAAGGGCCGGTCCAGCACTTAAATGTTGCTCGCGATTGGCGCGGTTGAGCGTAAGGGGGGTGGGGCGATGGGTGACGAGCTCGGCCCGCTGCCAGTTAGCATGGCGGGCGCTATAACCACTACAATACCAATTTAAATGGTCCGTTATTGGACATTATAAATTTTCCAGCTAACTCATTCCTGGTTGCCAGTGTTTCGCCCCAGTGTGCTAGGTTGGGCTCATCAGTTGGTACCTAGCACACCTACCAAGATGCTGGCTAGTGCATACCATGGAGGCCACTGCGTAGGCTACTTGGAGCCACCGGCAGTGCCAATGCACTATGAGAGACTTTGTCTCATTACCAAAAATTGATGCCTGCTTGGCCATCAGATGATATAGATGTTAATTCCCATAGGGAATCTGAAATATTTGTCCTGAATGAGTAAATTTATAATACCAATTTAAATGGTCCATTATTGGACCTAGCACACGGGGGCGAAATGCTGGCAACCAAGAATGAGTTCGCTGGAAAATTTATAACGTCCAATAACGGACCATTTAAATTGGTATTACTGTAGCCTTTACCATAAACAGCGCAAACTTTCTCAGAGTGATGAGCCTGAGAGAGTGAGTCCAAAATGAGGAAATTGGGAAGACGACTTGAGTTGCCAATATGATGAAGCAAGTGGGAAGACTGAAAATGTAGATAGGCCATACAGCAAGGAGCACCTCAAAATGGACCTGGGATTTGATAGTGGACACCACAGGAGTCGTCGTTTTGGCAGACCACTTACCAGATGGAGAGATAACTTCCTATACCACTGAGGAAACAAATCGATACTCACTGCCCAGATAAGATGCCTATGTTCAGGAGTGGACATCAACAGGAGGAGGAGGAGGAGGAGAAGAAGCTGGTGGCTTTTGAAGGAGTCTGAGTGTGACAGCTTGGTGTCAACTCCCAGCACATTAAAGAAATCTTGCAGGATGAAATTCCAGCTTCCCAATGACTCGTGAAGGGTTGCAAAGTAAATATTACACAGGTCAACGATGATTAAGTTGTCTCATATATTTCAAGTATTCTTTATTAACATGAACCTCCAGAATTTTAAAATCACCATGAAAACTTCCACATCTCTGCAAGAGGTGTGTCATTTTCTATACACATACACATTTTGGCCAACACACACATATAAGTGGATCAAGCAGGGTTACCTCCAGTACTTTGGATGCATTGCCAGGAGAACAGGCACCCTGGAGAAATTTATAGTGGAGGGAAAGGTTAATAGAAAGGAGACCATGAGGAAGACATCCAATCAGATAGGTGGGCCAGCTGCAGCCCCTAGTAGGGAAACTTTCCACGAGGCTATTCTTATAGTAATACTGCCAGACGGCCCTGTCAAGGTTAGAGGACTGAGGAGGAGATACAAAGGCGTATTATGACAGGGAGACACTTAGTCAAAACATGTAGTCTACTGAAACATATTTACACCAGTTCAGATTGTAGCGATTGTGTGAATTCTTACAAGGGGAGGTCATGATATCCGCATCACCAATTTTGTTCAAATTTTGTAGGTTGGCAGTACTAAATCACAAAAATACACTGGCAAAGTAATATCATGCAACTCTCAAAAATGTTCGAAAAAAGCAATTTTGAAAATGTCAAAAAAAGTTACGAGAGGTTTAGCATGCCAGGGGCCTATTCCACGAACGAACTTTGCAACTTTTCGCTTTGCACTTTGCACTTTTCAGTTCAGATTTTGTTCCACCATCGCTTTTCAGATTTAGCTTGCAAAGTGAAAAGTTAGAAATCATTTCACTTTTCAAGCCTGTTATGTTCCTCCATTGGTACAGAAATGCAAAGAAATGAAGTGAAAAGTTTTCATAAATCTTCCAAAGAGATGATTCCCTTTTCATATGTTAATTAACAAGTATGTACATTAGTTTCTCGGCGTAGAATTTGGTTTAGTGATATAAACACGTTACGACGTGAGCTTTTGTTAGCATCAAGCGAGGACAGTGATGAAGAATCCAATAATAGAACGTACAAAGACAGGATTAATATTCATAACCTCACTCCGACGTAATATCGCGAGTGATTTCGTATTATCCCAACAGAGGCTGACTATATTCTTGAGATGATCGGTCATTTATTGAAACATAAAGAAGTAAATTCCTTTCCGACAAAGAACAAATTCTTATGTTTACATTTTTTTAGTAAATGGTGCCCAGCTGTACTGTGTAACAGCAATGCATGGGACATCAGAATCAATTATTTGAAGAACTGTTACCAAAGTCGTAGATGTTGTAGTAAATGTAATATTTCCTAACCGTACGTTGGCCTGATAATCCACTTAATATAGCGACGGGATTTCTAATGAAGAGTGAATGTCTTTCTGTGTGTATATGTGTTGACGGTACTCTCGTTAACATTGATGTGTGTCATCATCTGAGAGGTTATCTTTAAAGTTGCCAAAAAAAAAAAGGATGTCACGTTTCTCCTTGACAACTTCCAGCACAGCCAGCTTCTTATAATAACCTTTCTTTCCCATGATAAAAACTTTAATGGCACCTACGACAATTATACCGCCAAGTTCGCCGCGAAAAGTAAAGCATTAAAATCAGAGTAAGGCCTATACAGTTTGCTCATGGAATAAACTCGATCGGATCACTAACGGAGTGCACTTGGGAGGTATAACTTCTAGAGTGCAGGTTGGTAACACTTCAGCATCTTGAAACATCTCGTCATAAATAGCGGGATTGGTCAAATATAGTAGAGATAATATGCGACACTTACGGATTTCGCCTTGCTAAAATGGGAGACAATTCGACGGTGGCGCTCCTAGTGACTTGACCTGAACAAATCGCGCTAAATTAAAATATCAATGGAAATGTATATACGGAAATGGATAGATAAATTACGTCTAGAAAGAAAGTCTTATTGAGATATTAACTTCGAAGTTGCAAAAGCAATTCTGGATAAATGAATGAAGAATTATTTAAAAGGTTATTACTCAAAGACTGAAATTAGACATATAAACAAGAAGTGAAATGCCTTGATCTTTCATTTATGCATTACTTTTTTAGTTTTAGCGTTCCTGCCTGAACTCTTACGGTTGGATTTGTCTTTTTTCTGATTTAAAAACATTGTATCATCACATTAAGATACTTGTCAATAAAAATATTGGCACATTCCTTACAGATATGATGCAATGAATTTAATAGCTGGACAATTTTCCTCTTAACATGAAGCCTACTAACAGAAAGATATTCCTTACATATATGATGCAATGAATTAACATTTAATAATAATAATAATAATAATAATAATAATAATAATAATAATATTTGTTTTACGTCCCACTAAATACTCTTTTACGGTTTTCGGAGACGCCGAGGTGCCGGAATTTAGTCCCGCAGGAATTTTTACGTGCCAATAATTCTACCGACACGAGGCTGACGTATTTGAGCACCTTCAAATACCACCGGACTGAGCCAGGATCGAAACTGCCAAGTTGGGGTCAGAAGGCCAGCGCCTTAACCGTCTGAGCCACTCAGCCCGGCGAATTAACATTTAATAGCTGGACAATTTTCCTCCTAACATGAAGCCTACTAACAGAAAGATAATCTATGAAATCCCGGCTTTAATCTGAGAAGAGGGATAAAGAAATAAAAGTATGAAAATGTTGTCGATAGTGATGCTTTAAGGAATATTTACGTACAATTAGAGCAAAAATGTAACATACCCTTGGCTGTATTGTCGAGGATTTCTAAAGTCGCTGGCCTGGAAATGATCTGAACAGACCTTATAATTCTTATATAAGCGTAACGTCCCTTCTTGTACACCTTATCCAAATCGTTTCTGTGACATTTCAAAACCCACAGATCACACCTACAACAACACATCGGTATTGAAGGATAACTGCTGCACTATAGAATAAAATATGCGTATTACATTTTATGCCAGTTAAAATATGGGTCGAGCAGGTCAGAAGATTATTATTATTATTATTATTATTATTATTATTATTATTATTATTATTATTATTATTATTAAGAAAAGAGCGCACAAACGTGCATGAAATTAGTATACACTGAACAAATAGATACAAAATACACTATTCTTTGCTGTATTCCTTTAGAGTCTTGTGTCTCTGTGTACAAATTGTAAAATGATAACGCTCACACACTTTGTTGCATAGTTTGCATAAGCAGCCTTCATCTGGGTCATGGAAGTATGTTTTCATGCACAATTTATGGTGAAATCCATGTACGGCTAGTCTAGTAATGGCACTACGCAAAACCTGGTTTGGTCCACTGCATCTTCGGTCTAGCATGGCTTCTGTCGTGAAAAATTCCGGCCATATTGCTTCTTGTTTTTCCTTTCTTTTCCTAAGGACTGCTTCTGCTTGTGGTGTAGATGGTAGCTGTAGGATGTACCTCATATCTTCTATGAAAAAGCGTTCTTTTGCCAGCATATACGCTAGTCTTGACGGCGCTGTTTTTGCTATCCCCAGTATTCTTTTCAGGAATCTGGCTTTTACTCTTTAGGGTTTCTAAGTCGGTCTTAGTAAGGTGGTCCCAAATGAGATGAATACCATAGGTGAGCGTAGGGAGAATTTTGCTGCGGAAGAGAAGCATTGCTGTTTCTAGTGAGATCATGGTGGGGTTTTCAATGTCGTAGATCCCTCGTATGGCTGCTGCCGTTCTTTCTCTTATGTGTATTCTGTAAGAGGTACCATTAGATTGAAGAGTGATGCCGAGGTATCGGAAATTACCTACTCTTTTCAAGGTCTGTCCTGAAAACGTGATTGCGTCTTGTGCCGCAACTCTTCCTCCTTTTCGAAATGTCATGTAAACAGTGTTGTCTTTATTTAGTTGTAGGTAATTTTCGTCAGCCCAGATCTGTAACTTGTCCATTGCTTCCTGGAGGACCTCCCTGTTTCTTGAGCCTAGTATCATATCAGCAGCATAGGCGTAGAGCACGACTGGAGAATTCTGTATTATCTTCGTTACATCTGCTGTGGCGATATTGAATAAGATTGGGCTTAATGGATCACCCTGGAGGGCCCCATTGGTTTGTGTGTTGGAGGACGAGGTTGATACAACGTCTTCAATTTCAACGAAATTGAATGCTAGCAAATTATTTATTGCAGTGACCAGAGGGTTGTTTTGTCCAATCATATGTTCTAGCTTCTTTATTAACTTGGCTCTGTTCAGGAAATCGAAGGCTTTCGTATAATCAATGAAGACAACGTGAAATTTTCCTCCTCTGTGCCTTAGTGCCTCATGTATGTCGTTTAGTAGATTTGCAATTGCGTGCAGGGTCCCTCTCCCTTTCCTGAATCCAAATTGCTCCTCCGGAATGTGGATTTCAATTTCCCTCTCAAGTCGCCGGGCGAGAATTCTTGTGTAAATCTTGAAGGAGTTGTTCTCTAACGCTATTCCTCTGTACGAGTTTTCATCATTGGCTTCTCCTTTTCCTTTATAGAGGATTTTCATTCGTGATTGCCTCCAGCTATCTGGAATAAATCCGCTTTCAAGACTTCTATTGAAGAGTTTTGTCTATACGGGACCTAGTATTTCCAGGGAGTCTTGTAGATTTTCAGTATATATCCCGTCTGGCCCTGCAGCCTTCCGCTTTTTCATGGTAAATACTATCTCTTTTACTTCTGTAAGGGTTATTGCAGATATTGTTGTATTGTTCTGTTTTCTGATGTCGAGAGCCCGGGTTCTGTTTCCTTTGTTGAGAATTGTTGTGAAGTGGGTTTTCCAAGATTCAATGGATATATGATTAGACTGATGTTGTACTTTTTCTTCAAGGCTATGTAGGGGTCTTTAAGAGCTTCCTTAGCTTGTATCTTTGCATGATCTTCCATATATGCTGATTTCTTGAGAGCTAACAGATGCTCATAGAGTTTTCTTTGACGAGCGAACATTTGAAGGTTTGATTTATTCGATTGTTGTCTGGCTTGGCGCAGTAGTTGAAGCGTTTTCCTTCGTTTTTCATAACACTCATTATCAAACCAAATTTTTGAGATCCGTTCTGTTTTGGGTATCATGGCGTTTTTAATGTAGTGGTTGATAATTTCTAGAGCAGAATCTGTTTGGTCTGCTTCAATGAGCTGTGATGCTAATTCTACCTTTGTTTGGTTTGCCTGTAGATTATCGATGTCTAGTTTCCTTGATCCTGTTTGTGTCAGTTTTACTTTGTCTTGGCAGTTCTTTCTTACTCTGAAAGTCGCATAGATTGGTAAATGTTTCTTGAGTACTGAGATGTTTTGTCGTTTTGCTATTTGGTGATCCATAAAGGTGATCCCTCTGCCCCGGAAGAAGATGAGATCGATAGTGCTAGTTCCATTCGGTGCAATGTATGTAACTTCCTCTTTTTTATTAATCAGATTGTATCCTTCAGCTGCTAAGATTTCCAAGAAGAGATCCGTCTTGCTGTTCGGTTTGTCGAGTCTGCAGTTCAGGTCGCCGGTAATTATAACATTTTCTTCCTTTGCTACATATGTTATTGCCCTAATGACTTGTTCCATCGCGTCATCCATAGCTTTTGCAGGGCTGATATAAATTCCTACGAAAGATATGTAGGCTGTTTTCACACCAATTGTATTTTCTTCAATATTGATTTCTTTGATCACTCCTATTTTATCATTATAGAAGCAGGATACGCCTCCTTCTGGTCTTCCCCGGCTCTTTTGGATTGCTAGTGCATGTTTGCTGTAGTAGTGAGGTATGTCTAAATTTTCTGTGATCATTGTTTCTGTGGTAATTATTACATCTAGTCCGTTCCATAGGTCATCAGGCGTTGTTTCGATTAGTTTCCGTAAGCCTTCTACGTTCCATAGCATGACGTTTATTTCAAGAAAGTTCGTGTTCTTAGTCTTTGCTGGTTCATCTTCTGCACTGATCGACAGTCAGAAGATTATGAAGTACTATAAAAATCTCTGTCACTGGAAGAATATATGTGCAAACACAATATTACTTGCATGTTCTTGTCACGAGGGAACTTGAAGAACGACCGCGCATTTTTCTCTACTTCGTAATTACTGCAGCCAAATACAGCACATACCTTTCCCCTCATGTTGAGAGGAGATATCAAGGAATGACACACACTATTATTTATTTATGTCAACTCACTGAAAACGCATAAATAACACTAAAAACTTCACACAAAAATACACGTGCTCTTATGAGAGAACCAGTACTGTTCAGGTCTATGCGCTAGAGTGAGCTCCAGTAGCTGTCCCTCGATATCTCGCTCAGTGTCGCGTAGCATCATCATCTTCTATTTAGAATTGTGTGGTTGGACCACTGCCTGCTCGATCTGTATCCGATTGCTGCTTATACTGCGTGCTCATTACAACATTTTAACATGGCACTAAATGAAACACTCCGTTTACAAATACCCACAGCAGGTGTTTATTATTGTTATGTTTCAGGAATGTGCATTCCCTTTACTGACCGCTGACTGTGTTTATGTGCGATCTGTGTTTTGTACAAATTAAGATCATAGTGTTCCTTGTTTTGAAAGTAATATGTGACAAATTCATCGGGAATATTTTACATTTAGTAATTATTCAATGACATTACTTCTGAAATTGGTTCGTCAGTGTCTTAACGAATATGTCAAACGGATATGTGTGTATAGAGCTATTTCATTAATTCACCACAAAATCAAACTCAGTTGCAATTATCAGCTATAACCTTAAATTAACACATGTTCGACTGTTAGTGCACATGCTGCGTAATATAAACACATTAAAACTCTGCAGGCACCCACATGATGTTACGTACCGGTATGCCATACATATGTAATTCCAACACAACTACTTAAGTTAAATTATATATTAACATGCTCAAATTCATGAATCTTATCAGCACTTCACCCCATCAGTCAGTTAACTGGACACCTTGAACATTTTCCGGGTATATTTTGCGGTCGTACAAGCTTGCATTTCTTTCTGTACTTCTTTTGTTCGGAAATAAAATCGGCATCGTATGTAATGAAAAATTAATTTAGGTACCAAGTCCTGAGCATGTTCAGTACAGCACCGAAGTCTATAAGAAACAATAAGGTAAACTATACAGGCATTCTTGAAATATTTCACCCCATATGCTTCTTGTACACTAATATTTCTCACAACAACTTCCTCTACATGAGAAAACATCAATAATAATTCACTCGATGGATAAATAAGATAGTTGGATGCGTTAAAATAGTATTCTAGACTTGTTAGGTCCTCCTCTGTATTGTTTTGCATAGAACCAATACATGCTGTACACCCTATCACTTCGCTTGCATGTTTAACAATATACCCACAGAACTGATGAATGACATTAATTTTTGAACTCCTGAAAGGAGTTATTTGTTCATCTTCCCAACTTGATAATGGTGGACCGAGCTAGTTGGCCATGCGGTTAGGGGCACGCGGCTGTGAGCTTGCATCCGGGAAATAGTGGGTTCGAATCCCACTGTCGGCAGCCCTGAAGATGGTTTTCCGTGGTTTCCCATTTTCCCACCAGGCAAATTCTGGGGCTGTACTTTAATTAAGGCCACGGCCGCTTCCTTCCAACTCCTAGGCCTTTCCTATCCTATCGTTGCTATAAGACCTATCTGTGTCGGTGCGACGTAAAGCAGCTAGCAAAGATAAAGAAAAAAGATATTTGTGGCTGGTCAAAGGTAAGCGTGCTGTAATTTTTTTCCTGAGCTGTACTTGTGATTTTGGCATTCTCGTTGACAACAACTTTTGCCATGGCTCTAATCTGACTGAAAAATTATGTTAAGGGTACTATCACTTTAAAAGTAGATGTTGACGTGGGATAGCCTTCGACCACTTTGAGAACAAAGTGGGATCTTTTGGGGGTGAAACAAAAATGACGCTTATCATTCGAATGTTTATTGTAACCCGAATTACAACCCAGGACATTGCAAGTTGTAGGCATATTCACATGCGGTAGTAAATTGAAGCATATGTCAAAGTATACGTCCTACTTCTCAAATGCATAATCTTTTTCACTTTTCAGTTCATGAAACTTATACAACTCATACAACTGGAGAATGTATAAAACTACAGAAAAAGACCACAAACTGTTTGGACACTTCCACAGTAAGCCGACGAAAAGCGCGCGTACTTGGCCCTTTTATCGACAGCAGCGCTGCAGGTGGCGGAGAACATGTACACCGTGTCTGTTAACATGTGATTCAGAGGGAGTCGTCACACTATTCATTTCTATTCTTCCTGTCTCTACTGTATTTGGATTGGTTTGTCCTTGGCTTGTTCTCTCCATGATTCCACAATCAAAAGAAACCTCTTTTCTCCAACACATCGCTTCAACATTTTAAGGTACTCTTTGTACAAGTGTGTCAACAGCTTTCCAGATTTTTAGCAGAAAATTACTACATTAGGGTATTTTTTTTAGAAACTCATCAATTGAATTTTGAACAACAGGTCCCAAAGAGCCTCTGGGCTCTTGCAAACAAACAAAAACGTGAGGGAACAACTCTCCTGACATTGCGAGAGTGTACTGGGCCATGTATGAATGACTCACCAAGAATACCTATAAAAGAAATAGATAGTCTGCAGAGGAAAGCATCAAGATTTGTAACAGGGGATTTCAGGAGAAAGAGTAGTGTATCAGAAATGTTAAAGGAACTCGGGTGGGAAACTATAAGTAAGAGAAGGGAGAAAACTAGACTTACAGGATTATACCGGGTGGTACAGCTGCCCCTATTTTTTCCCGAATATATGCAACCAGCTAGGACGTAAATGCCTCTTAGTCCCATCTTGCGCAACACCTTACAGCAATGTTATGTGCAGTTAACCCGATGTAGACTTCTCCGCACAATGGAAAAATGGTACAAGAGGCAGTAAGTGAGGTCCATCTCAAAAACACTGTACCATTTTATGTAGAGCGGTGTCCAATACTCTACTAATTTTTACGAAATGTTACTATACTGTACAAACCATAAACACGCCTATAGCTGTCGGTAGAGAATTGCGCACCTGATTGGTCCAAGAGGCCATTTTCTTTTGATAGAAAGGGCGGTCGTGGTATCATAGAAAACGTGATAGGGTAAGACCAATTACAGACATGTCAATGCACCACCATTTTGTACAGTCTCATCACATCGAAATTGATAGAAACGTGTTTTGCACTGTAGTTTATAATCTGTGGCACGCAAATGCTGTACAGCAGATGTGATAGCTTACGCCATGTAATTACTACCGTTAGAGCGATCAAAAAAGGCATAAAACGGGACCATAAGGCTGTAACTCATCAGTAATTTGTCGAAGCGGGAACTTCCGCTCTCCTCGTGAATACAGAGTTACAAGGATGGCGCTTGTACGTTGCAAATAGCTGCGCGGAATTACGTATGGAAGACGTACGTCGATAGCTTACTTGAAGCAGGAAGGGTTCCATTCTTGAGTCATGCATTTTTTAATGTCATTTCGTATTCGCCTAGGCATCGTTTACGAAGACCTTTCTGAAGTCTCCGATATTCTTCTACGGAAGTTATAATAAACAGGTATCATAAATATCGCCACATACGCACCGATTGTGAATACCACCTGAAACATAACGCTGGACTCATTCAACCAAGTAACGCGTAGAAAATGGTTGCAACTATCTGGGCGTAAGAGAGACGCGATTCTTTAGTTCACTGTGGTGTTTGCACATTCGAGTTCAGAACTTTTAACATCAACGATCAGTATCGAAGCGATAGCCTAGGTAATTCCATTAGTACAGAGCTACGAGACCAATTCTTTGTCGCCTGCAGTGGCTACATGGCACCAATCGCAGCGAGCATACGATATGTTAGCAGGCATTTAGAGTTCGAATCTAGTTACGAGCTTTTCAATTTTATTTTTATATTATACTTGTAAGGCCATTCGTAATAAATATTTAACGTTCTTACGTCCAAAAAGTAATTTGCCACCTTTACAAAGAAAGCATACATACGAAAGGAATAATAACATGCGACTTCTATATGGCAAACGACTACAGGGAATGAAGCGCAGTGCACGTGTTGTCAACATTCTGACCCACCCATTCAACCAAGCAACTGCGCACGTTCGACTGGAAGACCAACTAACAGCGGTCTACACTTCATACGTAGGGCACATGAAACAGCATATCGTAATCCTAGCAGCAACGTGTGAGCACGTACTGTATGGTTAGCACGAAAGCAAATATTATGTATTCACGGGATGATTATGTGAATATGGTACTACTTTATGGAGAAGCTAGGCAAAATGCACGGGAAGCCAGACGCTTGTATCAAGAACGATTTCCTGGACGAAGGCTGCCAACTGCAGATACATTTCGACGTGTTGAAAGACGGTTGCGTGCAACGGGGTCATTTCATACATTACCCCCCCGTTCGGGATGCTCCAGTGACGTCTGGAAATAACGACGAAGCTGTTCAAAATGCAATTGCATACAACCCGCACACAAGCTCACGGGCCATAGGAAATGAACTGAACATCAGTCATGTATCTGTACTGCGAATATTGCACCGCCATAAATTCCACCCTTTCCATCAACAGCTGCACCAGGAACTTCACGGAGATGACTTTCCAAAACGGATAGAATTTTCGCAATGGATATTACAAAGAGTTGAAGCTGATGCGAATTTCTTAATGGACATTCTCTTTAGTGATGAATCCAGATTTCACAACAACGGAACTGTTAATCGTCACAACTTCCATTACTGGAGCGTTGAAAATCCTCACTGGATCAGGGGAGCTCGATTTCAGGTACAATGGGGCGTCAACGGGTGGTGCGGGATACTAGGTGACAAGATAATTGGACCATATTTCTTCGAAGGAAACCTCACGGGACGACGCTATCTAGAGTTTCTTCGTGAGTACCTCCCACTCTTATTGGAGGATGTGCCCCTTATGACACGGTTACGGATGTGGTTCCAGCAGGATGGAGCTCCCCCACACTGGTCGTTGGCAGTACGGAACCACTTGCATAGGACATATCCTGGACGATGGATTGGACGAAGGGGTCCGGTCACATGGCCGGCTAGATCACCTGACCTTACTCCACTCGACTTTTTCCTCTGGGGTTATTTAAAGGAAAGAGTCTATGAGCAGGAGCCTGAGAGCCCGAATCATTTACGGCGGCTCAGCACGGAAGCCTGCAGGCAGATTCCACCACATATGTTGCAGCAAGCAAGAATGTCTCTCCTCCACCGTGCTCAGATGTGAATTAACGAAGCAGGTGGTCATTTTGAACATTTGCTTCATTAATCGAATGGCCATGCATAAGCCCATCGCACCGCTGTCGGTACAATCTCACTTTACTGCAAATAGCTCTTTTAAGAGCTCCTTAAAAAACAAACAGCTGAGTACCTGCAATATGAGAACTGATCATGTTTTAGATTTGTCGTCAACAACACGACTCTCACGAACATCAACAACGCAATAAAAATATTCGTCGTACACAGGACTCGAACCGCCTACTAACGAACACCGGTACTCTCCTCTAACTTTTAGCAAGCTCGGCTATCACGGGTTGCTGTTTAGCGCTGTTGTGTTGCTGCTACTTCTAGTCATTCACCAATAATATTCTCTGTACAGGACGTTTCTGCGACACGTAATTTTCACGATTCTTTACCATCAATCGGTATTTTATCATTAATACTGATTTGCTTGACACGAATAAACGAATTATGGAAAGCGTTGTAAGAGCAGACATTGTAGTGAATAGTCAAGGTCAATATTTTTAGGTTCGACTGTAATCTGCGGGTTGCATAAAACTGCGTGAATAGGGGCAGCTGTACCACCCGGTATAGAGCCTATACAGGAGAAGCAGCATGGGGAGATATCCGTGAGAGGCTTCAGTTGGAAAATAATTATATCGACAGGACGGACCACAAATATAAAATTAGAAGGAATTTTAGCAGAAGCGATTGGGGTAAATTTTCATTCATTGGGAAGGGTGTGAAGGAGCGGAACAGTTTACCAGGGGTAGTGTTTGATCCTTTTCCAAAATCTGTACAGATATTCAAGAAGAGAATAAACAGCAACATAGAAAATAAATGAAATGTTAGAGGGCATTCGACCAGTGCAGGTTAATATAAATAAAAAATGTGTGTGAATAAATTAATTCCATCCCCTGATCTAAGGAGTTGGACAGCCAAAGTAGGGGACTGCCTGTAGGGGTGAAGTACAGTGGGGACTTCGAGGGCCCTAGGACCGCTACGGTAGCTGTGAAGGCCCTTCAGGAACTCTGAAAAGTGATGGCAAAAGGGGCTCTGGTTAAGACGCAGCAGGTCGTTATGCTACTTTGGTTCCTGAATGGGTAAAGAAAAATAAAAGTAAATAAATGCAATGTTATACCAGTTGTACAGTATCATTTGAAGTAATTCAACATACTGTATATCGGTTGACTATATTTGTAAGTTGTATAGGAGATATTATAAGTAGAATTTTGTAAACAATATAAATTTATTAAGGATGAGCTGGGTGTTTAATAGAAAAAATTGTTAGCTTAAATTGTATAATATTGTATTATAGGAAAATTTTCTTCTCTTGTTAATTTAATATTTAGTGCTTGACAGTAATGTATTTTAGTGTACCATTTGCCACCGAGGTAGACACCTCATTTGCAAATAAAGAGATTTTGATTTGATTTTGACTTTGTTCATGATTTTTTTTTGGTTGACGAACGCAGCCTTCAGAACATGGATATCCAATGTTCTGTTAAATGTAGACTGATATTGACAGCCTCAAATAGAAATACGTAAATATAATTTTTTATGTATTTATACATAAAAGTTGCCTGTTTGATCCGTATTTATGACGCGTGTCCTGTCAAAACTTGGGATTAGTGCGCAAACCTGCATCTGAAAGTTCACTGCAGAAACCAAAACGTCTTCCATCTTTACGAAGTCATTTCTGGAAGTGTATCTGGTATCTTTTCTTTGGCAGATTTTGCATCTTTTTTCGAATTTCTTAACCCGTGAATTTGAAGCCTTTAATTCAAATCCTTCAAACTGAGCCGCCGCAGCTAGTGCCCACTCTTGCAAATTACGCGTCGCGACTTGTTTGTTCTCACGTGCCTCTTTAAAGCGATCGTAAGTCCATTCGTCGATGGTTTTACTTTTGTCCCTCGATGTTCCATCCTTTTTGACACCATCTTCTCATATTGCAAAATCCCGTATTCGCTTCAGCCCAGAGCAGCCTCTTTTGTGTAATGTATGCAAACTCCATTTAGGGTACACTCTAGCCATGTTTTCAACATTCACTTGTAATCGAGAGGAACATGTTCCAGAGGCTTCTCGTTTTTTATTCGGGCTCGTAGTCTTCGTCTTTATAATCACTCTTTTCTTCGAAAGCACCTTGGTCGTCACTGTCATCGCAGATGACTACTTCTTCATCATCCCATTACAAATTTGTTTTCTTCTTCTATTGTCAAAATAGATTTTAAAATTTTCTTTCCCAATAATTCGGCCTTTTCTGTAATCTCTACAGAGTCGCCGGGATCCAGTAAACGATTTATATAAAGAAGGTACTCAACGTAAGCCATGGCCATGTTATTTATTGCTTGCTCTCCTGGGAACTCATTTGCCAGTGCATAGCTTCACATTCACTTTCGTTCGAACATAATTCAACATGCGAGATCTCCATGCCGAACGAACTCATGATGAGCACGTCTGGTTAAATCGCACACAGCCGCTACACAACACAACGCGGTCAGACAGTGACTGACTGCTGTTCTCATTCACAACACGAGGAGAAAGGGGATCAGGAAATGTCAGAGAAAAAAGTGAGGTGATACGAGCATGATTCAGAACTCGCCACCTTCATAACTGAAGCGGAGAACTTTAACACTCGACCACTGTCCCACAGTCTTGCGTTTGATGGTACCTGGCATGCTAAACCTCTCGTAACTTTTTTTCACTGTTTCGAAAATATATTTTGAAACTTTTTAGAATTGCGCGCTACTACTTTGCCAGTGAGTTTTTGTGATGTAGTACTGCCAACTTACAAAGTTTGAACAAAATCGGTGATGCAGACATCGTGACTTCCCCCTTGTTAGTACAGGTATAAGGTGTTTGTTATGCCTCAGCCTGAAAGTTTCTGCAAATTAGCTAAGGGCCTCCACAATCTTTAATTTGCATCTAGCTCCCTGGCTTTGTTTAGGTGATCTGTTTCTTAATAATAATAATAAGAATAATAATTAATACTGTTTTTATGTCCCACTAACTACTTTTATGACTTTTGAAAATGCCAAGATCAAGTTATTATTTTCATTTTGACCATATTGAAATTAAATTATTAAATGTTAAACATTAATTTATTGAAACCACCTATTCAATACTGGTTGAGTCTTTATGACTATAACAATGTCATTACATTAAGTTTGAGTATGGTACATGTTTTGCCTGGCATTGCAGGCATCATCAGCCATTAATTCTATCTCCAAGTCAGAGCTCTGAGTGGATGCTATTTTAGGATTAATCATAGTCAATATTATTTATATAACAGTGCAAAGGAGTGTTCAAACCGTCCATGTTTTAAAGTTCTAATGTAACATTCTACTCTTGTTCACATTTAATGGAAATATATTGACTGTTAACTTTCATAATGTCGGTAATGAGAACGGCTTGATGCAATTGGGATTAAATCATATGTACATTTAATACAACTTATTGGAGATTAACATGTGCTAGAACTATCCTTAAAAACTATTTTTACACAATTTACATAATATATACAAACTTATGGTACATTTTGAAACTGAACTGGTCGAACTTGTCTTGAAGTTTCAATGGGATGTCTTATTCATATCCTGCCAAATGGAGAAAATGCTGATACTGGGATGGCATTGTAGTCTATTGAAGTCATAGCATTTAAATATTCTTTTTATATTTGTAGGTATTGGAACATGCTCGGCGTATATGTTTTTTGGGAGGTCTAAATATTCTATAGCTCAGCATCACTTCTTAGAAGAATGAGCATCAATATTTAGGTGCTTTATAGTACAACGGCAAGTATGCTGTTAGATAGTTTGATCAAGATTTGTTAGTGACGTATTAATGGACTCAATAATAAGATTAGCTTCACAAAAGAAGATGAAACTAACAACTGTTTAAATTTTCTAGATGTAACCATAAATAGAACCCATAATAAATTCAAATTCCTAATCTATAGAAAACCAACTTTTGTCCCTTTGACTATAAAAAAGAATCTATGCACCCGCATTCCCACAAATTAGCAACCTTCTACAGCTTAATCTATAGAGCGTTCAACATTCCTCTTTCCAACGACAATCGAAAAAAAGAACTACAGTATATTAAAGAACTAGCGAAACTTAACGGCTACAAACCAAACACAGTTAAAAAATTATAAACAAAATCAAATTAAAAACAGATACTAACCTAACCCCTGAAAGACCTAAAAAATAATTTTGCTGCCTTCTCCTACACAAATCCGGCTCTTTAACAAATCACTAAGCCAATCAAGAAACAGGACATCAATATTGCATTCAAAACCCGCAATACGAACAGAAATATATACTTTAACTCCCACACAGTAAATTCAACACACGACCGATACTCCAATTCAGGAGTTTATAGACTCAAATGCGCCCAATGCGAATTTTCTTATGTTGGGCAAACTGGACGCAGCTCTCATACAAGATATTTAGAACATTACAACGCATCTAAGCACAACAAACACTCCGCTATGAGTATCCATATGAAAGAAACGGGACATAACTTCACCACCATAGACCAGGACCTTTAAATCTTAAAGATCATCAATAAAGGTAGCCTAAAGAATGAATTTGAAAACACCTACATCCTTTTAGACCAACACTTCAATAAAAACAAAAATCTAAATGACACCCGGTCACGAAACAAATTCCTAATTTATTGCCATCTCTTAACATAAACGGTAATAATTTTTTTTTAATCTTCAACTATAAATCCAACAATAACCCAACTCACTCCCTGCCAACAATGACATATACCTACAATACGAGAAGCAGAGATAAAGCAACTGTTCTGACCACCTCACACAAGCAACACAACAGGACCTCTTCCTAACGTCTAAAGGGTAAGTTTCAAGAACATTAAATATACTAACTAATAAATCATCCTAATATAGCACTCACATACATTTTTGTTTTATTCCACAGACTTAAACACACCCACCGGCCACACACTACATCCAGGATCCAGTGAACTGCTCTTCAACCTTACACTGAATAACCTCAAAAAAGGTCCACAACAAAACAACATACAACAAGTTTATACGGTCATATATTAATCCGTCACTAACAAATCTTGATCAAACTCTCTAACAGCATACTTGCCGTTCTACTATAAAGCACCTAAATATTGATGCTCATTTTTCTAAGAAAGTGATGCTGAGCTATAAAATATTTAGACCTCCCCAAAAAACATATAAGCTGAACATGTTTCAATACCTACAAATATAAAAAGAATATTTAAATGCTATGACTTCAATAGACTACAATGCCACCCCAGTATTAGTATTTTCTCCATTTGACAGGATATATATTTTTTGCAAGTTGCTTTACGTCGCACCGACACAGATAGGTCTTACGGCGACGATGGACAGGAAAGGGCTAGGAGTTGGAAGGAAGCGGCCGTGGCCTTAATTAAGGTACAGCCCCAGCATTTGCCTGGTGTGAAAATGGGAAACCACGGAAAACCATCTTCAGGGCTGCTGAGAGTGGGATTCGAACCTACTATCTCCCGAATACTGGATACTGGCCGCAATTAAGCGACTGCAGCTATCGAGCTCGGTGACAGGATATGAATAAGATATTCCATTGAAACTTCAAGGCAAGTTCGACCAGTTCAGTTTCAAAATGTACCATAAGTTTGTATATATTTTGTAAATTGTGTAAAAATAGTTTTTAAGAATAGGTCTAGCACATGTTAATCTCCAATAAGTTGTATTAAATGTACAGATGATTTAATCCCAATTGCATCAAGCCGTTCTCATTACCGACATTATGAAAGTTAACAGTCAATATATTTCCATTAAATGTGAACAAGAGTAGAATGTCACATTAGAACTTTAAAATATGGACGGCTTGATCACTGCTTTGCACTGTTATACATGTAATATTGACTATGATTAATCCTAAAATAGCATCCACTCAGAGCTCTGACTTGGAGATAGAATTAATGGCTGATGATGCCTGCAATACTAGGCGTAACATGTACCATACTCAAGCTTAATACAATGACATTGTTATAGTCATAAGACTCAACCAGTATTGAATAGGTGGTTTCAATAAATTAATGTTTAACATTTAATAATGCCAAGATCTGATAAATGTGTTCTTTTATGGCTGGTAAGACTACCAAAGTAAAGCCAGCGTATTTGAACACCTTCAAATATCACTAAAATGAACTGGGGTCGAAACCACGACCTTGCCCTCCGAGTCTTTCAGCCTGACGGTTTATTATTATTATTATTATTATTATTATTATTATTATTATTATTATTATTATTATTATTATAGATATTTTTAAAAGAATGTCGTACTGTTTCAACTGGAATAATATATATTTTATTTATTGAATGTTTCCGCACTGATGAATCACTGCGATACATGGCTGAGAAGAACAGCTCTGAAGAAACCCAAATAGTCTCTCCTGATTCTGCTCCAGTTTTCAAAAATTCTTAAAAGAATTTATAATGAAGTTTCCACCTATTCTATACTTAATAATAATAATAATAATAATAATAATAATAATAATAATAATAATAATAATAATAATAATAATAATAATAATAATAAGTTCAAGAAATTTTGAATATTGTTAGTATAAATATGAAACCAATTATGAAATTCATAAGTTGCTTGTATACTGAGAGTCAACTCAAGACCTTAGCGGTCCCTTTGATGTTAGTTAGATTTCTGGTCGGTGAAAAGGCTTCCGCAGCGGCAAATAGTTCCCTACTAGGTTTGTTACTTGTTTCTGAAGTCAGAAGCTTCCTTCAGTTTGTTTATATATTCTTGTGAACTGACTTGACGAATAAAAATGTTTTGTCCTGTATGAACACGGAAAGTATATCACAGGTTGTATGTTATTTGGGTTCGTTACCAACTCTTATATTTCATACGTAGATGGCTATGAATAGTTATTGTTCTCAGTGGTATATGTAGCAAAATAATAACAATTTAATATGATATTGATATCTTATTGCACTGTATACTTAGTAAGCTTTGTCCGAGTTCATTCCATTGCTGATAAGTTCGCATAATATGTGCGACGTTCAAGATGGATCCAAGAAAACTGTTAGCAATACTGGCTGCAATGCAACAGCATGTTCAGTATTCATAATGGCTGCCAGCTGTGAGCAACACGTGTGTGATGCTGTGGCGCTTGAATCCCCTGTGAAATACTTTAAAGCTAACAAACGTGGAGAAAAATTAAGTAGGAAATCTAAACAAATTGTTTTAAACGTTTACAGTAGCCTACGAGATTAGAATCCGCTGTGGACTGTGGAATACGTGGTGAATAACACCGCGCAGCTGACCGGCGTTTCTGTGTACAGTGTTTACGCCGCTCGCGTGGAATTTAAACTCCACGGAAAATCCAAGTCTCCAGCGCAAGGTCGATATGTCAGCTCAGCACTCGCCGTAAATAAAACAGGAAAGGCCTTAACACAGTATGGGAATAGGATCCTTGGCGTATTCAATAATAATAATAATAATAATAATAATAATAATAATAATAATAATAATAATAATAATAATAATAATAATAATAATAATTTGTACTTTGCTTTATATTCGTAACCGCCCTCTACCTGCAGAAATGTTGTCATGAGGCAATCATGAGTTCGTTTTTACCTTCCGAATGACGAAACTACGATTCGTATTTACAACATTCCTGGAAACATTGTATTTTGCAATCCCACTCACAGGTGTTTTATTCAGCTTTTTGAACTATGAGAAACTGCCACTGACAGTCGTTGCTCGGGAGCGGAATCGTATACTTATGCTGTAAGTCCCCATGTGCCTCACACAAATTGCATTATGAAATAAAAATAAACCTTGCTTCTCTTGCCTCGGTATTCGTCAGTAATCTGTAGGTTTTACTTGGTCAATAAAGGAATAAATAGATATGGTACGTTATCAAAGTACAGCTATGTGAAAGGATGTGATTTCGTTTGGTGCTTCACTATTTCGGAATGAAGTACTTGTCAGACAGACGCACGGCGTTAATAATAAGCTGGTTGTGGCGGAGATGGAGAACGGAAGGGGGACCAGGGGACGTGCTCACGTGCGGAAGGATACTTTTCCTAAGCTCTTGAGTTGAATTTCAGTATACTCCAGTGGTAAAGCAGCATCCAGATATTTAAGTGATTTGTCAGATTTTGGCATTTCAGAAATCATAAAAGTAGTTAGTGGGACAGTATTATTATTATTATTATTAAGAAGCAGATCACCTAAACAAAGCCACGGAGCAATTCCTTCTTGGTCTGCCTGTGATGACTGCTACTTCTGTTCGGGTGATATGGTAGGCTGTAATTGAAAGAACAGCAAGAATGTAATTTTTAACAGATGTGAATGCTGTAATCCATTCTGTTCAACGTGGAACAGATATTCCAATTAATCTAGATATCATCCCATCATCTGAATCTGAAAATAGTGGCCGTGATACCATCCACAAAGGTACCAACGTTCATGTATTTACCAGATATTGTAATAGGAGTTGAATCATGGCTGAGAAGTGATATATGGATGAGGAAATTTTCTCACGGAACTGGAGTGTTTATAATACCAATGTAGTTGGTCCATTATTGGTTGGGATGAGTTAGCTGGAAAATTTATAATGTTGAATAACGGACCAACTATATTGGTATTATAAATTAACTCATTCGGGACAAATATTTCAGGTTCCCTATGGCAATCAACATCTATATCAACTGGAGTGTTTATCATAGATAGGATAGGAATGGTAGGAGGGGGAGTATGTATACTGGTGAAAGAAGAATTTCTAAGCTAAAAAAATGTTACAGATGAGAAAGATGAAATTCTAGGTGTAAGGTTCGTCTCTAAAAATAATAGGTAACCTGAGGTTATTATACAGTCTGAGTCAGTACAGATACTTTAAGATGAAACCTTGACTGAAAAAATTGCAGGGCGTAATTCTTAATGAAGGAAGTCTTAGAGCAAACTGTGATCGGAATGATCCCAAGTATTAGATGAAAGGTTACCTCGAAGGGATGACACTGACACTCATGCGGAATTATTTGATAAGATAAATCAATCAGATATGTGGAGAAGGGCACAGAGAAGAATGTTATTGTGGTGGGTCTTACCAAATCTTAACTAGGAGGGTAATATGAATGTCAGAAAATATGACCACCAACAAATGGTGAATAAGTTAATCTGGGAAGTATATTTCGATCAGAAAATGATGGAACCAATTTGAGGGGAAAATTTCAAACATGGTTCTGATAAAACCAGATGAGCTCTAGAGAAACTGAAGTGATAGATGGTACAAAGTGATCATGAAGCTGTTTCTGTTACAGTTAAAAATAAAGAATGTTGTAAAAGTAGGACTTGTTAGGCATGAGAGAGTTTTCAAAAAAAATTGTGATACATGGAAAACTGTAAAAAGTAAATATATAAACAGCCTATGGGATGGGTTTAAAGCAGTAGCTGAAGAGTGTGAAAACAGATATACACCCTTAAAGGTGGTAAGGAATGCGAAAGAACCACTATATTATAACAGACAAATAAAGAAATTAAGATGGCAATGCAGGTTGGAAAGAAATAGAGGGTTGTCCAAAAAGTTGTTACCACTTACATTGTAGATGAGATATGGCCACCCAACTTACTTTGGAAGAGAGAAGGAAGGTAGCAGCTTGGATAGAAATGTTTGGGATGCCTTCAATAGTACGAAAAACATTTAAGAAATGGTTTGAGAAGGATCCTCCAAGCCATCTAACTATCCGTCGACTGCATGAGAAATTTGTACGCACCGGTTCTGTGACCAATGACTGTTAAAGAAAGAGTGGATATCCAAGGAGTATTCGAATGGAAGACAACATCATAAATGTTCAAGGCACATTGATTAGGAACCCAGGAAGTCAGGTATGAGATTAGCATTGGAAACCGACATCGTGCAGACAAGTATCTTAAGAATACTCCACCTCAATCTGGGAGTGAAGCCATGCCACATTCATATCATACAGGCCCTTTCTGACACTGACAAAAGTGCTAGTGTACAAGCTGCAGATGTGTTATTAGAGATGATGCACACAGACCCTAATGTTGTGTTCTTTATGTTGGATGAAGCCACATTTCATGTCAGCGGCAACGTGAATAAGCATAATTGCGTCATTTGGAGTACAGACAATCTCCATGCAGTAAGAGAGCACTCTCGATCCTCGGGGACAACTGAAAGTACTTGGGCGATAATGCAGGCTGTAACAATATGGTACGGCCAAACTTTGAACGCACATTCATCACACATTGAAGAAGAAAGTATGTTCTATGGACATGGGTCTGGAAAAGCATAATTTCCATATTAAAATTCATTTTATACAACTCTACATAATACATTAATCATGGAAAATACTTGGAAATAGAACGTACTAGCATACCCCACAAAACTCTTTCTTACACGAAATGTTCAAAATGCATTCCGTTAGTATCGATACATGCATCAACCCACCGCATCAGCATATGAGGAATTCAATATGACAGCTGTTATAATTCATTATAGTTGCCAAAGTTTGTACCAAAAACCATGTTTTTTCTCTCTTTGCACAAGTCTATACTTTTACAACAGTATTGTTTCTGAAGAATATTTTAGATTGGAAAACTCCATATGAGTATCGAATGAACTTTTGACATACAGTACCTTTCTTCAGTTTTAAAATGAGTTAAATACTTTTATTTTATTTCCTATTAAAATTAAAAAGGTGTAAATTGTAAGAAAACAAAAAATATATAGCATTTATTGCTAAAACTTGCACATAGTCAATATGAATAATTTTGGTTAAGATTTCTTAATTAAATACATACACTATTCTCTAATGATAGTTTGGATTTTATTTACAAGAAATGCTTTCATACTTCTAACAACAGTAAAATCTCCATTAACCAAAACGACCAGGTGCTGTTTTTAAAGTACAATATTTGTTCCATTTTTGTAAGAAAATGTTTTCTTTTCCAAGAGAATAAAAAGAGCAAGGTCAACGATGATGATTCACTGAGGTTGTGGCCTTGAATTACTACAAACTAATGTCTAATCATGTTTATGGTCAACGTTTGCTAGGCTCTTAACGATTCATTTTAACATTCTTGAAGTGAATCTGTTAGAATTTGCATTGTCATTGACTGTACTGTATTTACAAGTGCATCCTGTATTATTTCTCTACTTAAAATCATATCCACGATGTGGAAGTGAATAGTGATAACCCTTGAAGAAAAATTCTAGGAATTTTTTTACTGAGAAATTTTGTGAACAGTAATGGTGGAATACCGCATTGGTATCTCTACTGTATCGGATTGGATTAACATGAACACTAAACTTGAACAATTTTCAAAGATCCCTAAAGAAGACTTCACAGTCACAAAGTGATAAAGTGAACGAGGCTGCATTTTTCTAGTTTACTCAACAACATGAAAACGGAGTGGCCTTATTTTTATTTAGTCTATATATATATAAAATAAGAGTTTTGTCTGTACATTGCTCAGAATTGGAAAAGAATGGCATTTCTTTATCGGTCATGTCCACAGTAACAAGGAAATGCACTTTTTTGTTTTCCGTAATTTCTGTCTGTCTGTCTGTCTGTCTGTCTGTACACGCATCACTAGAAAACGGCTAAAGAGAATTTAATAAAAATCGGTATGTGAAGTCGGGAAATACTGTAAGTCGCTACAGTCTAAGCCATAAATAATTTTATTCACGCTAATAGAAATGGTAGTTTAGGGGAAGGCTTAAACTTTAATTTTCAAATATTTATGTTATTAGTGTCCTATCTTAATAAAAATTGGTATGCAAAGACGGAGAATAAGTCGCTACAATCTCGGTTATAAATAATTTTATTTACGCTGAGTGAAATGGTAGTTTAGGGGAAGGCCTGAAATGTAATTCTTAAATATTTACGTCATTAGTGGTCCTATCTCATTGAAAACTGGTATACAAAGTCGGAGAATTGTCCACTACAATCTAGGCTGTACATCGTTTTATTCGCACTCAATTAAATGGTAGTTTAGGGAAGGCCTAAAATGTAATTCTCAAATATTTGTGTTATTAGTGGTCCTATTGATAAATACTACATAACCAAAGTTATACAGAATGAAATGTCCGACCATTTATGTCTTATACATTTTTACCGTACCGGCTATGATAACACAGATATTCATGAATTTGTATTTGGGTTGTTAAGTCCATATCGACGCCGAGCCACGAAAATGGGGTAATAGAATTTCATAAAAATCGGTATATAGAGTCGGGAAATAAGAAACTATAGTCTAAGCTATAAACAATTTTATTCACCCTGGATGAAATTGTAGTTTACCGGGCGAGTTGGCTGTGCGGTTAGAGGCGCACGACTGTGAGCTTGCATCCGGAAGATAGTGGGTTCGAATCCCACTGTCGGCAGCCATGAAGATGATTTTACGTGGCTTCCCATTTTCACACCAGGCAAATGCTGGGGCTGTACCTTAATTAAGGCCACGGCCGCTTCCTTCCAACTCCTAGGTCTTTCCTATCCCATCGCCGCCATAAGACTTCTCTGTGTCGGTGTGACGTAAAGCCACTAGCAAAATAAAACAAGTAATTGTATTTTAGGGGAAGACGCCTAAAATTTAAATACCTATGTCTTTGGTCCTATCGAAAAGTACTACATAACAAAAGTTACAGAGAATACAATTTCCGATCATTTATGTTTTATTTAGTTTTACCGTACCGACTATGATGAGTGGTATTTCAGATTCGGAAGAAAACTAAATGTGAAGGCCTACAATATCGAAAGCGCATAACATTGATCAACAATAACATTACATTGACCATTGTTTGTTGTGATGTTATTTGTTTCTAATGCTGCCTCTCAACTCCGATAGATGGGATTACTGCTGCGTACCGAGTATAACAGCCTGACTGAATATTGGGGGAAAATAGCCGGGGAGTTAGAAGACGTTCTTCTTTAGCATGCCAGTCCTCTGGTCCATACATTTTCTGATACAACTGGTACGTAACACACTGGTTCTTCATAGTATTCCAGTTATTCGATCCCTACTCTGACGCGCTGTTTTGAATGAGCAGTGTGCATACTTAAGGCGGAGGCTGACTTAGTAGTAGTAGTAGTAGTATGGCCTGGTCTAGAATAACAATTTAGGCACATTCCAAATTATAGCACCACAATCTATATATATAAAATAAGAGTTTTGTCTGTACATTGCTTTCAATTTAAAAAGGACGGTATTTCTGTATCAGTCGTGTCCACAGTAACAAAGAAATGCACTTCCTACTTTTCCGTAATTTCCGTCTGTCTGTCTGTCTGTCTGTCTGTCTGTCTGTCTGTCTGTCTGTCTGTCTGTCTGTCTGTCTGTCTGTCTGTCTGTCTGTCTGTGTACATGCATCACGAGGAAACGGCCGAAGAGAATTTAATGGAAATCGGTATACAACGTCGGGTAATAAATCGCTACAATCTCAGCCATAAATAATTTTATTCACGCTGACTGAAATGGTAGCTTAGGGGAAGGCCTAAAATTTAATTCTCAAATATTTGTTATTAATAGTCGTATCTTAACAAAAATCGGTAGGGGAAGACGAGAAATAAGTCGCTATAATCTAGGCGGTAATTAATTGTATTCACGCTGAGAAAAATTATAGTTTTGGGGAAGGCCTACAATGGAATTCTCAAATATTTATGTTATTAGAGGCCCTATCTTAATTAAAATCGGTATGCGAAGTCGAAGAATAAGTTTCTATAATCTATGCCATAAATAATTTTATTCATGCTGAGTGAAATGGTAGTTTAGGGGTAGGCCTAAAATGTAATTCGCAAATAATTATGTTAGTAGTGGTCGTATCGATAAAGTTATGTAGTGTTATATTTCCGATCATTTATGTATTATACATTGTTACCATAGCGGCTATGATTAGAGATATTCATGAATTTTGATTTTTCTTACTAAGTCTTTATCAGCGCCGAGTCACGAGAAAATGGGTAAACAGGATTTAATGAAAATCGGTATGTACAATCGGAGAATAAGGGATTACAGTCTACGCTATAAATAATTTTATAAGACGCCCTAATATCACAGAGTCGAAAGAAAACTAGATGTGAAGGCCTACAATATAGAAAGCTCATAAAATTGATCAACAATAACTTTACATTGAGCATTGCTTGTTGTGATGTGCTTTGTTTTCTGTTGCCACTCATCTCCGAAGGATAGGGTTACTGCTGCGTACTGCCTTACGTCACACCGACACAGTTAGGTCTCATGCCGACGATGGGATTGGAAAAGGCTATGAATGTGAAGGAAGCAGCCTTGGCAGCATTTGCCAGGTGTGAAAATGGGAATCCACGGATTAACATCTTCAGGGCTGCCGAGGGGGTTTCGAATCCACTATCTCCCGCATGCAAGCTCACAGCTGCGCGCCCCTAACCACACGGCTAACTCGCCCAGTCGTACGAGTGTAACAGTCTGCCTAAATATTGGCGAGAAGTATCTGTGGAATTAGGTAACTTTCTTCTTTAGCATGCCATTCCTCTGTTTCATAAATTTCCCGATACTACTGTCACGTAACACACTGGTTCATCATAGCATTCGAGCTATTCAGTCCCTACTCTGAGGCACTGATTGGAATGAGAAGTGTGCATATTTAATGGAATATTGGCAGAGGAGTGTTTACGGCTGCTTGGGGCCTGGTCATTCCAGCTCTGGAACTTTGGACTGTTAGATCGGCACCGTAGTACTGTTCATTAAAAGTGAGAAAATGTGTAGTTTTTCATTTAATCGAGAATTTTATATGATAACATTGCTTTTAAACGATACATTCCTACTGACGTTTTTGTATTGACCTATGTTGACTTCAGTTAGGAAAACAACAAAGTCAGTATTTCTGAGCATCCCGTAGCGAAGCACGGGTACATCAGCTTAGTACTGGTATTATAATTTAAGTGCAGTCAACTGAAACAATTATTTCAATGGAAACTACTACACAAGTCATTTTCTACTGCTGGGCTGAGTGGCTCAAACTGTTGAGGCGCTGGCCTTCTGACCCCAACTTGGAAGCTTCGATCCTGGCTGAGTCCGGTGGTATTTGAAGGTGCTCAGATACATCAGTCTCGTGTCAGTAGATTTACATAAAAGAACTCCCGGGGGACTAAATTCCAGCACCATTGTGACTCCAGAAACTGTAAAAGTAGTCAGTGGGACATAAAGCCAATAATTTTTTTACATAGTGTACACCCCCACTGGAGCTCTTTAATCAGTCATATACATTAAACTCTAATAGTATTAAACAGAGTTAGCTTTTCAGCTTCTTCTTCTTCCGCTCCCAAAACTTCTTCATCCTGTCGGACCTGGCTGCACTTTGGTCATTAGTCATGGTGTACTTCCTTCGTTCAAATGTTATGAGTTTAAATCGCAAGTGTTTATTCCTTAGAATTCTCCTCTCTGCCTTCAATTTGGAACATTATTATTATTATTATTATTATTATTATTATTATTATTATTATTATTATTGTTATTATTATTATTATGTTAACATTTTCTACCCTTTGACACCAAAAGTCAACAATGGCTGGGGTCGATGACCTAAATGTTAGGCTCCTTTAAACAAGAAGCATCATCAGTATTGACTTACTATCCAAAATAGTATGACCCCATTTTATTTTGGTTAATGGAGGTTTTACTGTTCTTACAAGATTATTTTATATAACAGAAAGTAAATTCCTCAACTCAATCAAGACTTGAACCTGCATACATCTGTTTGCTAATCAGGTAAGATACCAACATGTGACAAATACAAGTAATTTGTACAGTAGAAGGTGAGAACACGAAGAGGAACAATGACCGATCAGTGTGGGAAGAGGGAGGAACAGAAGGTGAAGACAGGAATGAAGCTCAGAAGTGTCAATGGGCTCATCAGGGGCCGATAAGAAATGTGATGTAGAACTGGGACTGATGAGGACGGAGCCCATCTATTTGGACATGAGAGTATATGAAGTTGTGGAGATTATATTTCTATTTTCAGGTAGCTGTAGCTTGCTTTTCCCACACTGACCTGTCATTGAGCTTAATTTATACGTTTTCCTTTTAATGTTCACTTCATTCTATACAGGTGTCCCCAGAAGACACAGACAAGAAGCAGCCCCTGTCCGGAAATGCATGGTTTGGGTGCTGGAGAGCGTCGAAGTCTGAGAATGATTGCGACAATTTATTCCAATTTGGTGTCTTAATACCATCAGTGTAATGCGGATGGACGACCTAATAACATTCCTGCGCATACGCTACGTTCCTCCACACAGTCGTTGGTGCACATCCTATTGTGTTAATTGTATACTGTAGTCTGCCATTGCAGTAATGTTAACAGCAGTGCGACATGTACCAGTACGCAGCTGTGGACATGACCGGCATGGTGCTTGCATACGGCAAAGCGATTGTAATGGTAGAGCTGCTGCAAGATTGTATGCGGAACGTTTTTTCCAAACAGACGTACCCCACATCATTCCACGTTCGCGGCAATCGAGAGACGATTCGGAGAAGCCGGACAGTTCCACGTAGGTACTTGCTGCCTGAGGTGTGTCCACTGTGTAGTAAAGTAGTAGCACTTTGTGCTTGTAACTTGAGAATACATACTATCCCCATTCTAATGTTTGTCCTATGTCAGGTGCCAAAACGTGACATAGGTTGTCCATGCTCGACTCAAACACTACAGTTTGAGGAGGACATGCTGAAAAAGTTCGAAGAGGACCAATTCACCAGTACTCGACAAGTGGGAGAGGCGCTGTACACAGGTAAAAGTGCCGTGTGACGTGTTTTTCATGAACAGCAGCTCCAACCATATCACCTGCAGAATGTCCAGGCTTTATGGGAGGAGAACTACCCATGACGAGTACAGTTTGCAGAGTGGTATTTACAACAGTGCATACTCCAGCCACAATTCCTGAGCTTGGTGCTATTCACGGATGAATGCACTTTTACTAGAGACAGCGTATTAAACTTGCACAACATGCGTGTTTGGGCAGACGAAAATCCGCGTGCAGAGGATTCAAAATCACCAACACAGGTTTGATATTAACATCTGGACTGGGATAATTGGTGACCACATCACTGGGCCATATCCACTACCAAACAGACTGACAGGACAGATCTACCTTACATTTATTTGAAATGTTTTGCCAACCCTATTGGATGAAGCGTCACTAAATGTTCATCAGGTAATGTGGCTGCAACACAACGGAGCTCTAGCACACTTCTATGTAAATGTGTGGGATCACCTCAGTGTTGCTTATCCAAATCAATGTATTGGTAGAGATGAACCAGTTCAATTGTCAGCACGGTCGCCAGAATTGTCACCTCTCAACTAATTTCTGTGGGAGCAATATGAAGAGAATGGGGTATGACACTCCTGTAATATGAGCAGAGGACCTTATTGCTAGAGTCCACGGAGCGATTAAAATTCTTCAAAGACAACCACACGTATTGGGTCATGTGCATGAGGCTCAGCACCACCAAAGAAGCTCTGCAATAACGTAGGAGGTACACAGTTTGAACCCCGTTTGTAATGAGCCCAATGTGCTACTCATGTTGGGTATATTGACGACATATGGAACGTACGATGATAAAGATAAAACGGACAAACTATTGCACCCGTCCACCTCCCGAGTCCCAGACTAGCATTTATCTCAGGGGTGTCGGTTCATTATTTAAGTCATCAAATATAAATATAGCGGCATAAATGAACACGGGAATGAACGGAGCAATTAAAATTAAAATGGGGAAGGCTCGATTGTAAACTTGAATTTAAGGACTCCATGATAGGACTAGGAAGTGACTGTTAACTTTAAAAAGGGCATCAACTAACTACAATAAAAAGATTATGAGAATGGTTTCCTTTGAAATAATTTGCCAGAAAAAGCAGTTTATTACGCCATCCGACGTACGAAACTTTGATACATTTGGCAACGATATTTAAGTTTTCCACACATGTTACATAAACAAATCACTTGCTATACCGCAAGTGGTATCAATATCGTGCTGGGTTGCTTCTGAAATAAAATGACATTTTGAGGTATAATTTACGGATCGATTCCATTTGAATCGAACCGTTGTTCAAGTATATAGCTTCCTTCGATCGGGAGCCCGAGCATAACCCATGTTACGGTCGGCTTCTCGATTTAACTAAGATGATGTACTCCGGCTATATACATTTTTCCGAGACCGGTACTCGGACTGGATAATGTTTCTCGTGAATTACGAAAAATGGATTACACGGACAGTTCCTATCTTACGATGTCCAGCTGATGCCATACCACAGAATTAGCATTTATATTTTATTTACATATGATCTGAAATGTTACAAAGTAGCCTCAGTAGACTACTGCCACATATGAGATAACGAGAAGCGGTTGGAAATACCGTGGCAATGACCCCCCTCGCATCGCGGGCGAAGTAAGCAAACGCACCAAGTATTACTGTAACTCGTCCCGTGCGGACACCGTACTATAACGAGGTCACAAATGAATAATATTAATATTTATCACTCTTATTATTCAAACATACGAGTAGAGGGATGTTGTCACCAATTAATTAATTAACTATCGTCAGAAATATTCATTTATCCATGAAATTATCATCCTCGAAATTATTATTATTATTATTATTATTATTATTATTATTATTATTATTATTATTATTATTATTATTATTATTATTATTATACTCAACGGTTCCTGGCACTGTTACGTTTGATTAATATCGTCATTATTATGCGGGATGCAAACACAAATGGTTATTAATGTTATTATTATTATATCCCTCTTGTGGTTATTATTATTATTATTATTATTATTATTATTATTATTATTATTATTATTATTATTATTATTATTAAATAGGACATCATTTAGAAAGAAGGTTGCGGGATTGAGGGATGCGTCTGAAGAGCAACATGCGAAGCCACGGAACATCTCGGTGGAAGAACGAGCAAGAAGAAGTCAAAGACTCAAGAATCTTTGGCGAGAGTGTAAAGAGAAGGGTATCAGTCTGCGTGACAGAAGGAAGATTGTGTAAACGTGGCCCACAGGTGGCCGTATCGATTAATAATAATAATAATAATAATAATAATAATAATAATAATAATAATAATAATAATAATAATAATAATAATAATAATAATAATAATAATAATAATAATAATTAAATAGGTGACTCCAGATTTTATTATTATTATTCACGTCACTCAAGAGGTTATTATTATTTATGAACCGGTCACTTCCGCCAAAATATATTAAGATATCGGTCGCAATTACAAATATTTCACTGATCAACCAACGTCATCATTACTGTTATTATTATGACAATTATTATTAAGCTGACCGCGATGATTTAACATCGTCCTTACATTATTATTATTATTATTATTATTATTATTATTATTATTATTATTATTATTATTATTATTATTATCGGTTGCATATTATCATTTAGATTCCCGTTTAACATCTTTATCAACGCTCAATTAATTAAAGCGGTCCAATCATTTATCTGCAATATTTATTATTATTATTATCACGACATCATGATTGTCATCGCTCGTCATTACAATGATTATAATATACGATCATTTATGTGGACTCTGAACTCTCATTATCCTTAAATCCGTAGTATCTCGACGAATAGCGGTGCAGTCTATTTATTTCGTACATGCTGTCACGGGTTCGAATTCTACCCGCTACGTAACTCAGTATTTCTCTGTGACACTGCCCGTACATTTTACACTCATTTCAATATCCTAAGTGTCTCTCGTACGGAATTTATATCCCTTTCTATCTCAATATTCCTTGATTCATTTATTTCTCACAGAATTATCAACTGACTTATTTATTTACTTCTGACATCATACGACCTTTTATTATCTGACTGCAGATTCTTTAACATTTTTCTATCTCATTTTGATTTACGCCTTAGTTCATTCTCCACAAATAATCGTAACATATGGAAATTATATTTACCAAAATTTGACAATCATGGTTTCGTAATATTAGTCCTACGTGTTCCGGCTAATGAATTGCAACTTTAAGACACGACATTTATACGTAAAAATATATTGGACCGTAATTTAAACCACACGTTCATTAACATGTACGGATTATTAGCACCGATCTTAATTTTCAATATTATTAATTTATCAAGTTAAATTACCACACACTTTAATTCCGAATTAAAAACGACATCCCGTCATTAAATGATTTCCGACAAACACAACACCTGATCACTTAAATTTATTATTACGCATTGATCACTAAAAATTTCCAATATCTCATGAATTATTATTATTTCCAAATTATATTAAAAAAATTCTTCTAAAAAAGTAGTTTTATTTTTATTTATTTTATTATTAATTTAAAAAAATTAATTTCGCTTGTTACACGGTAGTCCACTCTTAATATGTTTAACGCATAACCCCTTTTACAATTTCGATTTATTCTGGCACTAATCAACTCCAGATACGATTTACTTGGAATATTATTATTGTAATCGCTTCTCACAAATTTTAACAACTTCACTTTGAAACTGTGAACATACTAATCAACAACAAAACACAACTGGTATGACGAAGCTGGACTTTCCTTCAATGTCATTACATCGCTCGTTAAAATGACAAACAGAAAAGCACATATCGGGTCTATTTAACTATAATATCCAAAATAAAATGTAAAGAAAATTATTCTTGACTACAAAGAAATTATGAATGCATGCATGACTTAACGTACTACCCTATATCTACAAAATTTACATCTACAACAAACTGAATACAGAAAAAGACCCGATTATTTACATTGTTATTATTTACTACTGTCCGTGCTACAAATTTAGGATGGGGTCGTTAAGCGACTCATCTTGTTACAGAAGGTAACCAAGTCTAATCAAATTATTCCCATTTTTCCCATCACGATAACATTTCCCAAATATTATTTACAGTTTAGTACTCATCTTAGTTATCGGTATTCCATTACAGCTTTGCAGATGAGAGGCACCTTTCGGCCCCTCTGCATTTTACTCCTCCATTCTTGATGGCGTAGTTCCACAAAAGATTTCCTGGCACATTACCATTTTACACTAATACCTTAATTATCACCAAAACTTCACCATTGACAACGTTAACATTGAATACTTTAACTTTTATACAACAAATTAATATCCTAGACCCAAAAATTTAATATTTACACTATTTTAATCTTCGTTCAGTTACCGCACAATGGACCTGGACACGTACGACGAGGTGTCAACTTTTACGCCCATTCGCGATTTATGTCGTCCGACGCGATACGCCCGTTTCATACGGCACTCTTAAAGTGTTCATGATAGCGGTTCGATATTGCAAAGTACAGGCTACTATTCCCTTAAAGTACTGTTCGTCACACAGTCTGTTATTTACGTACTTATTGTGGTACAATTTATATTACTCTCTTGCAGTGCAATTAATTTACTTCACTGTTATTTATAACTGACAAACACTGTTCTACGTTAACTATTTCCAGTTCATGTTGCTTGAGCGCGATCACATTTTACAAACACTGGCGGATACTCGCGCCATTAAATGTTGAGTTACTGTATGCCCGTAAAATTCGAAGTTAGCTGCGACCGACGGTTCACCTCCAGAGATTCATTTCAAGTGTGTGTTGGCGAGGATCCCTTGTCCCGTATATATGGATGAAGCTTTCCCTCGCGGATTCATTGACGTCATACCCCTGAGGGAGGTGTTGGATTTTTAATATCGGTACTTGCACTCCGAATTGGACGTTAACATTTACATCAAATTAATCCACTCCGCTAGCATATCTGCTGGATTAAATATGAACTCCTGGTGATCACAGATTTAGGAGATACGGGTGGATTTAGCTCCTCACATTTCGCGCCTTCGGAAGCGTCCCTTACAACGTGGTCTTTGTCCAGCCAATGAGATTCAAGCTGTCTGGTTTCCAAGAAATCCAGCCTTCAATTTATTTAATTTGCCAATAATTATTATTTTTCCATGCGTGACATCTAATAAATTCATTACATCGATCCGTGTACTCACAATAATTCATTACTGATTAATTTTGAAGTTACGAGAATATCTCATCCATCATTCCTTAAGATGGTATCCCTGAGTCTTACATCAAATTTTTACGATTGGCCGGCAAGCGGTCACGTGATTTAAATCTCCACCTGCCCGAACCTAGAATGTACTCGCAGCCGCTGTACCTTTCCATGACGTCACGGAATTTCCGTCCTGCCAAAAATATCCCAATGCATTACTCACGTAGCGAGCTTCCTTTGTATCACCTATCCCTTTCTCTTTCTGACCAAGACTTATTTGTAGACTTGTATTTCCTTGTTCGCCAACTAATGAGATCCCCTGCTGTGAAGTAGCTAAATGTTGGTGTGTCGAGCTAATCCGTCAGGCTCCAGTCTGTCGTCCTTCCTTCGCTCCTATTTCGACATTACATATATGAAATGTTTTCAACTACACTTCTGTATTTCAATAAATGTACCATATATTATTTTATCAATCAAATCATGATTGACTTTGGGCCTAAGTCACTCGGGTTCACTATATTGGTATTATAAATTTACTCATTTGGAACAAATATTTCAGGTTCCCTATGGGAATCAACATCTTTATCATCTGATGGCCAGGCAGGCATCAATTTTTGAAAATGAGACAAAGTCTCTCATAGTGCATTGGCACTGGCGGTGGCTCCAAATAGCCTACGCAGTGGCCTCCACGGTATGCACTAGCCATGCGTCTTGGTGGGTGTGCTATTTACCAACTGATGAGCCCAACTTAGCACATTGGGGTGAAACGCTGGCAACCAGGAATGAGTTAGCGGGAAAATTTATAATGTCCAATAACAGACCAACTATATTGGTATTATGTGGAACGTACACCGATTTCACACTTTGATGCGCTACAGCATCCAAGCTGTGCATTTCTAAATATGGGTTCCTTTTGAAAACCAATTAGTTTGACTTCCCGCACAACATACTAAACGCTGTTGGTGTTTTATTTGGGACACCTGTATGTAACTTTTTCATTTTTAGTGCAATTGAACTGTTTTTTACTCTTGGTTGTAATTGGCTAGATAAAAAACAGCTTTTCTACAGAGAAAATGTTACAAGCCTGGATTGGTAAAGACATTTTTTGAGACGAAACCTTGAGTGAAAATCGTCACAGGGAGTAATTCTTAATGAGAAGGAAGTCTTAGATCAAACTGTGATCAGAACGAACCCAAGTACTATATGAAAGTTCTATATTATACAGTTGATAGTATCAATAGAAGGCATGTATTTTCTAACGAACACAACTTCAAGAGATGTACCTACGACAAACTTTATATGGATGCATTTTCCTTATTCCTATTCATTCTTGAATTTCAACAGTTAATAAAAGGTTTTGCTTCTTATTTTGTACTTTGAAAATATTCTTCCAAATTTTCTCAGGAAAATAACTTCAGTGATTTGCTTATACAACTGCAGAAAGATATAACAGACATTTTAGATAAATGAACTGTATCGCTATTCGCAAATTCACAACATTTGATAAGGTAGATTATGGGAGACTACTGACGAAAGAGAACTAGGTGTTATAATAGAATGTAAACTAACCTTCTCCGGTCATATTCCGTCTACGAAATCCCGTACAATGCGTACCCTAGGCATTCTTTACAGGTTCACTGAAATTAATGATATTAACGCCTTAAAATCATACTATGTCTCATTTGTTCTTCCCATTATTGACTTTTGTTACCCTATTTGGTCCTCATCTGCTATCACTTAACACATCTCAACTAAATAGTATTTTTAACTTTTTTACTTTCACTGTTAATACTCGCAATCCTGTTTTTAAGAACAAAATTAAATCTGACATTATGAACTACCTGGGTATACTTGACCTGAGAAGCCGTTTACAATTCTCCAATCTATGTTACCTTCACAAAATAATCAATGGCTATACCAAATATAATAATCTTCCGGCATACTTCCCAATACACGTTCCTCCCTACCCTACACGCAACTGGCGCACTCATGTGTCCCCTCCGTGCCTAACCTTACAACAACGCCCTATATTCCACCGTCTCCCTACTCTTGGTAACTCACTACCCGATATCGATATATTCACACATTTCACATCGTTCAAACAAAAAATTAAAAGATTATTTTTGAAGTCCTCTCCAGGTCTCTATTTTCATCCGTCCCTCCAACACTTGACCTTTCCTTTTCCTAATTTCTGTAACCGACACTTGCTAGTTATCGTTATCATTGTTGTTACATTGTTACTGTTAAAATTGTTAATTTATTGTTGTTACTTAATATTGTTGTTTATACCTTTGTTATCTTTTATACATATTTAAACGTATTATCAGTGCAAAATGGCCCTCCATAGGCTGTATCTAATAAATAAATAAATAAATAAATAAATAAATAAATAAATAAATAAATAAATAAATAAATAAATAAATAAATAAATAAATAAATAAATAAATAAATAAATAAATAAATATAAATAAAAAGTAAAATAAATAAATAAATAAATAAATAAATAAATAAATAAATAAATAAATAAAAATAAATAAATAACTGAGTCTAACATTGGTGTATTGGTCTCTCTCTACCTCTCTTACCGTCGACAAGTGAGTCGATTATTCTCCTAGGTAACCTATCCTCCTCCATTCGCCTCACAAGACCCCACCACCAAAGCCGGTTTTTATGCATACAGATTCATTCATCGAGTTCATTCCTACCTTATCCTTTATATCCTTATTCCGAGCACCCTCTTGCCATTGTTCCCACCTGTTAATACCAGCAATCATTCTCACCACTTTCCTGTCTGTTATTTCTAACTTATGAATAAAATATCCTGAGTCCACCCAGCTTTCGCTCACGTAAAGCAAAGTTGGTCTGAAAACAGACCGATGTAAAGATGGTTTTGTCTGGGAGGTGACTTCCTTCTTACAGAATACTGTCGATCGCAACTGCGAGCTCACTGCATTAGCTTTACTGCATCTTGATTCAATGTCACTTTATTACCATCCTGGGAGAATATACATCCTAAGTACTTCAAATTATGTACCTGTTCCAGCTTTTTATCCCCAATTTGACATTCATTTCTCTTGGATTTCTTACCTGACATCAATTTAGTCTTGGAAAGGCTAATTTTCACACCGTACTCTTTTCAAGATGGCGTCAGGGAAGGATGTAAGTGAAGATACCTCCCGGTTCTCTTGCGAAATAATCGGGAATAAGTGTGGTGTAAACAAGAAACGAGTGAAGAATGGTATCCAGTGTAAAAGGCGTTTAATTTGGTACCATTTTGAGTGTATATGTAGTGCTGGGTTTGCTAAAAATGAAGATACTTGGACCTGTGTGAGCTGTGGCGAGAGCAATTTGAATAGCGGGAACAAACCTAGGCCTACAACGGTCAACGAATCGCTGGCGCCTCATTCCTTGGAGGATGGAGGTAATGATAATGTACTTGTAATTCTCTCCTTATTGCAACAGGACTTACAAGCATTAAAAGCGGAGAATGAGATTTTAAATAAGGCACGTATACTGAAATCGAAAGTACCGGTACCAGTAAACACTCAGTACACAGGTGGCTCCGTGAATTCAAGCGCGTGGTGTCAAGTTGCTTCAGATTCTAGGAGGAAAAGTGTACAGTTAAATAAGGACAACTTTGTAATTGACACTGTTACGTATCCTTTAGATAGATCAGTTTAAACACAATTTCAGTCGAAAGGAGGGGAGAATTTCCCTCAATCATAAGGTAGAGAACAATATTTAAGTGACAGGCCAAGCAGGCAGAAGGAAGCGTGCACGAGGCAATACGCAATTCGTTACAAATACAGCGCGCAGAACACAAAGCAGGCCTTTTCCTAGAGGTGTTCCGTGGCAGGAGCATTAGAATTAAAGTGAAAGGGACTTCAAATAAATAATAAAACTCAAGGGAGCAGGTTTTAAGAAAGCAAGACGTATATTACAACGACATCAAGAGAAAAGACTTACAGACCTGGTACATAGTAGTAGTAGTAGTAGTAGTAGTAGAAGTAGTAGAAATTTCAGAAGGTAAAGTTAAAAATGGCTATATGTACAGGTACATTTATTGTAGCACACAGATGACTAGATCCAAATTATCACAATGATACCAACATCGTAACAAGCACGTGCCTCGAATATATTTTAGAAAAAGGGTCCCTATTAATTTGTACTCAAAAGGAATGATACATTCCGTAAGCATTGGGATTCCAAGATGCAATAACGCATTTATTATAATATTTTATTATATTAATCCCCCGAACCGAATTCATTTAACTTCAAAGAACAAGATTGGCACCATTTTAAACAATTGAATGGAAAGAACACCCATCAGATTTGCAGACCACGATTAACCATTTAGTACCATTACAATTTCTCATTAGAAAAAGAAGAATAGGAAGTGATAAAGGAAAAATACGAGAAGAAAGAGAGCAAAGGAAAGGATAAGAAAAAACAGTAACACAGGTAAAAGTATGATAGAACAGGCAGGGATCATGCTGCGAATACCCAGTTCGAAATAAGGTTCATTTAAACACATGAGTAAAGTTCCAAGTCACTTGTTAGTCTGCAAACCATAACTCCCTCATCACCGTTGTTAACCTTCACAGAAGTGAGGGCAGTGCTCCATATCGCAGTTAAGTCCAAAAGAGACCAAAGTTCAAAGTTAATCGTCGTAGCAAAATCTATCAGGAGCAAGAAAGATGTTAACATAAAACATAATAAAATATGAGTCTGCTCACCCAGCCAGAAGAAGAAAGTTCCACGCAGGTTTAAAAACCAGAACGGACCAGCCGCCCGAATGGTATAAACTCCCACTGCTTACAGCAAAATGAAACACACACCTGATCACCGATCAAGACGAAGCGGCGAGTTAATATAGGCCGGAGAGGGCAGGCGTGGAATGTACTGGAAATAGATGACGTCAGGGGGGGGGCGGAGAGGTGGAGCGAGCACAACAGTCGTAAGGCAGACAAGGCAGCAGATGGACGGAAAACGTAGCAGTTCAATGTCTATAGGAGCGAAGAAATATGCACAAGGTAAGAAAAAAAAACATATATGTCGGGAGCACGTAACATCACCAAAAATAGATTTTCAGCCCTGAGGGAAGTAAGCGATACGTAAGGAGTTACCCGTATGGGAAGCAGTCAAACGTATAGCGCAAAATCCGTTACGGTACTAGAAGCGGCAAAGTTAGGCTTAAAATCCCACACAGTGCACCGGCGAAAGTGTCGAACATTCTTATATTTGGTGATAGCCAGGCGAGGGGAATTGCGGAGAAAATGAACAATGAAGATATTGCAGCATCGGACGTCATGTATCCTGGGGCCCAATCAAGAAGGTATTGGAGAACAAGGAAAAGGCAACAAGAAATCTCGGAAGTCGTGATGCAGTAGTGATCATCGGCGGGACGAACGACGTAGCTCACAACGACGCTAAGACTGTCGTTTCTCAACTTAAATGTACACTAGGTAAGCTGACTTAGACTAACATCTTTGTAGTGAACGTGCCCCACAGGCATGATTTGATTAGAGACTCGCGTGTGATCAATGAAGTGGACAAAGTTAATACAGATATGGTTAAAATTTGTAAACATTTTCGTAATACACAGGTAATTGATAGCAGCAAGTTTGAGAGACACTGTTACACAAAGCATGGCCTTTATCTAAACAATTTAGGTAAACGAAAGATAGCATATATTGTTCTAGATTTTATTAATCTTAAGATATGTACTGTAAAAGAGGCAACTCCCTTGATTTATAATAGTGATCAGGAAAACTATTACCTAGAAAGAGCCATCTGTACTTCAAGCTGATAATGAAACTCAGGAAAGTAAAGAATTTCAAGTTACCCAATTGCAACAGTCAAGTTTTAGGGAGGAAGGGGGTCTGAGAATGCTATTGGTAAACTGTCAGAGTGTAGTAAATAAAAATTAAAATTCGGTACATTGACGGAATCTGATGAGACTGATGTGGTGATAGGAGTGGAATCGTGGTTGAGAGAAGGGATAGGTAATAGAGAAGTATTTCCAGAAGGGTACACAGTCTATCGTAGAGACCGAGGAGATAAAAAGGGACTGGGGGTGTGTATTCTGGTGAAGGAAACTTGTTGTTCATATGAATAGTTTACCGATGAAAGGGATGAAATATTAGGGATAAAATTAGTTTGTGATAATATGAGGAAGGTGGGAATTACAGGAACACACAGGGCTGGAAGATAGGAAAGAAACATAGAAATATTTGAGAAAACAATAGATTATACTCATAAAAACAATAATAATGATATGGTAATAATTGGGGGAGATCTAAACTTGCCTGATGTTGAATGGATTGGAGCTGCAAGAGAAGTCCATGAACAGAAACTGGCAAATAAGTTAATTTGGGAGGGAGGATTTACACAAGTGGTACAAGAACCGACTCGTCTCAATAACTTACTAGATGTATTCTCGGTTAAACCATGGGAAATTGTTGATAAAACTGAGGTAATTGAAGGAATAGGAGACCATAAGGCTGTAATAATGGATGTAGGACCCGTACCAAAGAGGCTTAATAAGAGGGTAACACAAGAAAAAACATTGTATAGAAAAACTAAAGTTGATGAATTTGGAACTTATCTTAATCACAATTCAGTTGTTGGATAAGTGAAGGGAGTAATGTGGATGCACTTTGGGCTAAATTTAAAGGAATCATTTGGGAAGGAGAAAAGAGATTTGTACCTGTTAAGAAGGGTAAAATGACCTCAGACCCTGTTTATTATACAAGGGAAATAAGAAAATTAAAGAGAAAATGTAGAAGAGTAAACAAGAAAATCAAAGAGGTAGGGAGGGTAGAGAAACTAGAAAACAGCTAATGAGGAAACTGAATAGAGTGAAAAAGGAAGCAAAAGAGAATTATATGAATGGCATACTTCAAGAGGGCAATGACCACAAAGCGAAATGGAAAAAGCTGTATTCATATATCAGGAATCAAAAAGGAAAAGGAATCCAATTCCTACAATGGTGGGAGAAGGGGGTGAACACTATTTAACAGATACCGAGAAAGCAAATCTATTTAGTAGGGAATACAGAGATTCAGTAGATGATTGTCAGGAATTGGAAACCGAAACAGAAGATAGAGAGAGAGACAGAGGGAAACAAGAAGCTTCTCATTCACAAATGAAGATATTTTCAGAGAAATTACTGGGGAGGTGTTAAAGACAATGGGGTGGTACATAGTGCCTTATTTAAAATTTCTCTTTGACTATGTCATAAATAATAGTGTAATACCAAAGGAATGGAAGGAATCGATAATAATATCAATTTATAAAGGAAAGTGTGATAAAAGGAAACCAGAGAACTACAGACCAATCAGCCTGAGCAGCATAGTTTGTAAAATACTGGAGAGTTTAATATCAAAGTACATCAAAGGGATATGTGATGATAAAAATTGGTTCATGAGGAGCCAGTATGGATTTAGAAAGTAATTTTCTTGTGGGGCACAACTGGTGGGATTTCAGAAGGACATATCAGATCAATTGGATTCAGGAGGCCAGTTAGGTTGCATAGCCATAGATCTTTCCAAAGCCTTTGATAGAGTGGAACATGGAATATTATTAAAGGAAATGGAGGGAATAGGATTTTACGTACGGGTTATACGTTGGATAAAATCATTTCTAAATTCAAGGGTTCAGAAAGTCAAAGAAGGAAATAATGTATCACAGGAAGAGAAAGTTTGGAAGAGAATTGCACAGGGTAGTATAATCGGTCCGTTACTTTTCTTAACATACGCAAATGATTTAGGGAACCATATAACAGCGAAAATAAGATTGTATGCAGATGACATAATTGTGTATAGGGAAATAAATAACATTGAGGATTGTTCAGAATTACAAAGGGACCTTGAAGGTACCCAAAAATGGGTTCAAGAATATAATGTGAAGATTAATGGAGGCAAATCAACTGTTACAACTTTTACAAATAGGAGCTTCAAAACTGAATTTGAATATTATGGCGATTATATTAAATTAAGCGATGTCTTGCCACTACATACTTGAAAAAGACTCGAGAAACATTATTCTGCAAGTTTCCGTTTTCTTGAACAGTCGCCGGGTTGTAATTAATGCTACTCTGTGTTTTCGCAATTGTTCTGTTGAGCGCCGCTACTATTGATCTCCTCCGAGTCCTGACTGTATAGTGGTACCACCTAGTTGGTGAGACAGTCACTTGCCAACGTATGGGCGTGCTATAATGAAGAGTGTACCATTTGTTTTGTTTGTTGTCGATCGTTGAAAAAGGAGCATCCTCCCTTGCTGTGCTGGTGAAATCTAACATATAATTTGTTTGAAGAAGAAGAAATGATGCTATTGATCGGCCCTGGTTGAACCTATTCGCCGTTCGGCGTTATGCCGAACAAGGAATATGTTTTATTTTTTGGTTTTAAAGGTTTCCTGAAAAATTGTAAGTACTCTACCAGTTCTTCTTAAGCTCAACGAGAAATGAAGTGATCGATTACACCTGAAGTCCATCTGTGGACGACCTTTTCTGGATGCGGGCTACTAAATTGTGTTTGTTGTGCTGGATTACTTCGGAAAATGAAATTATGTTAGGTTGAACGAACATTTCTAAATTTGTAAAATAATGCATTGGTTGAAATTTACGTATTGTATTGTGGCGTAAGAATTTGTGTAACTCCTTAACTGTAATGTCATGAAAATCTATTCTGCTATTAAGTGAAGAGGGTTTTAACCCAGTATTTTCTAAATCATGGTTTAATTTATCAAACTCCGTGCTCGGGGTAAATTGATGAGCCGTAAAATTTATTTCTTTGACTACCTCAGTCCTTGAGCAGCCATGTTGGTTTTTCGGGTGTCACGTGTTGTGTCTCCCATGGCCTCTCTTAGTAAACATGTTTGCGGGCGTGTACCGCTTCATTTTGACATTTGATGTATGATCTATTATTATTGTCTCTCAACATTTGAAGTGAGTCCTTTGTAAGAAAAAAGAATTTCGTATGGGTTATAGTGTGGGCGCGTGTGCCAAATGTGTCGGGTGGAGATGTTCTCTGCATACTGATATTTAATCTATATTATTTCTGAGAGTTTCCCGTTTTGAGATTGTTTGAATTTCCTCCGGAATTATTTTTATGAGACTCGTTCTCGTCGTATGTAAACTTGTCGACCGTTGGGTTGGGAAGGCTTTATTTGTATGGAGATAGGCATAAGAGACTGTTTTCGGCTCCGGAAGTTAAAAAGGGTGACCTAATTTTTACAGAATTGTAATACCAAAATACAAATCTCGTTTGGATATCTGGTGGATAATCTGTAACTCAAGAAATTAGGGCTTAATTTCATTTTTAGTGGGTGTAAAGAAAAGAGAATGATTTACTACTTCAATTGTACTGATCTTAGAGATTTAATTTGAGGTTAAGTGAATTCCTGATATTTTTTCTTTGGATCTTAGATTTGTGCGGAAACCTAATTCATTAATTTTTTAAATCTTATTAAAGTTATAATTTCCTCATATTCAGTGTTCTTATTTAAGTCAGTATATTTTAATTTTTGGTGATTCATCTGACCTCTTGGGTCTAGTACGCTCACAAGTTTTCGCGACCTTTGGACTATGAAGGTGAGTTTAGTTTTAATTTTGTAATTCTGCTTGTCCTTGGTCGTATAACAACTATCGCTTGAATGTCAGGAAATTACGCGATAGTGTTCTGGTAGCCGCTGCGTGGTTAATTTTACTACCGTCTTCTGGCTACCTTGTTTTGTTTTTCCTTCCTTAAATTCGTTGAGTGTTCGGTTGTCTTGATTTATATACTGACTCACATAAGAAAGATTTCTGTGTCTGAAGTGTAAGGGGAAAGTGAGAATTATTTAGAAGTCTAGTGTATTCCTTATCTGTTTCATGTCCAAAATGTCTGCCCGCTCTGTCTTACTGCCGCGCATGTTAAGGAAAAGTGAGCTGCTGTATGAGCTGGAAGTACGGGGTGTGGCGTCGTCGGGATCTATTCCGTGTGATGTTGCGTTATTTATGGATTCCCTGGACTGTCTGGTAAAGCCTGTAAATGTGAGCCGCGGTTTGAGTGAGTCAGTGCAAATTGTAAACGATAGTTTCTCAGAAATTAATATTGTAATTAACGAATTGAGAAATATGCAACCTTCAGCGTATCAAATAAAAAGATTAAAAGCAAGAACTAGTCACTACATCAACAGGGTTCAGGATTTAATATCATTGTCGCCCGAACGCGAATTGCTTGCACGGTGTACCTCATTGTTAACGTTGGGAGTTAATCTTTCTGTTGAATTGGATATAATGATGAGTGTTAGAAATGTCAATGAACTCTCCTTAATTGATGGATCTCGAAAAGATGAGAATGACAGTCAGGAATTTTATAACGATTCTGCTTGCCCCGAAATGTCGCGTAATGTGGTATCTCATTGCTGCGCTCTTGCTCCTGTTTTGGATGGCTTGTTAGCTAAACCTAATGCTACCCCTAATTATATCAAAAAATTATTCAAAAATGTAAAAATATTTTCGGTAAACTCCATTGACGAAACTATTAGATTTATGCGCTTTTTAGTGGAGTCGACGGAATCTGCCAATCTTTTCTCTATGGACTCCCTAGGTATCTTTAGGGTTCTATTCCCTTACTGCGAGGGAATACTAAAGAAGGACATTTCTAAGGCCATTAGTAATAATTAAAGTTTAACTGAATTTCATGAGCTGACTCTATCTAAATTTATCCCATCCCTTGCATTACAGAGTTTAATCCCTTAAGATTGTTTCAGGACTCAGTTTCTTCATGAAAGCTTGTTAGCATATGTTCTAGACCTGAATTTTTTTGCGAAGTTATTAAAGTTGTATCTGAAGATGAAATTGTAGCGAGGATTCTTAAGGGAATTGCTCCACAATACAGATCCTTCTTGTCGCTAACTAGGACTCCCACTACCTTTGCTGAGTTAGAGGAGGCGTGTTCCATCGCCGAAGATGTTAAGTACGGCGATGAATCACGCCATGTTAACTATCCACCCCCCTACCTTCTAGTAACTCTACGTTTTATCCCTCTCATACTCCTACCGAGTGTCTGGGTAAGAAATGTTGCGTCCGGGTCGAGGAACCACCTCAGGAACAAGCGCCCTTCCACTAGAGGTAGAAGTGGTGTAGTCCAGAATTAAGAGCGTCTATTGTTTTATTTGTGGTTCTAGACAACATGTGAAAAGACAGTGCCCTAATTTCAACAAAATAATTCTCGGTGACTAGTAAATGAAATGAATGAATTCAATGAAAGCATGCCTAAGCATAAGCAGTTAAGTGATGAGTTTCGTGTCCCTCAAGATTTGAGAATTTCAGGTAGGGTCATTCCGAAAACTTCTATGATTCAGGTAGAGGTTAATAACGAACCTGTATTGGGTCTAATTGATTCGAGGTGCATTGTCTCTCTTGTGAATGATGTCTGCTATCGGAAAATGAAAAGAGATTGTAAATTGCCCGAAATTTTAACTTCGAAACTTAATTGTGTAACTAACAATGGGAGTAAGTTGGAAGTTGTTGGTTCTACTGTGGTCAAAATTCGTATAGCTGAATTTACGTGGAAAATCACTTGCCTTGTAGCCTCTAATTTATCGCATCAAGTCATATTAGGTGCCAATTTTATAGTTAAGGTTGGAATGCTCCTGAATTTGCAAGATAGAATGTTTTCCTTTAAATTTTTCCCTAATCGAAAATTTTATTTCAATGATGTTAAGATGTTTCAGGGTATGGTAGCTTGAGTATTGGATGAGAATATTGAGGAGGGCGAGAATGACAAATTGGATCTTGATCATCTCTCGGACGAACAGGCTTCAAAATTTCGTGAGCTTTGTGCTCAATATCCTGAAGTTTTTACTGATCGACTTGGGTTAACTAATGTGTTCAAATATCATATCGATGTAACTGATAAAATTCCGGTGAGGTCTCCTCCTTATAGACTATCTCCCCCTAAGATGATAGAGTTGAAGAAATTGAACAGTTGGTCAAGGATGGAGTAATACGACCTTCTATTTCTGCGTACTCTGCCCCTATGTTCCTGGTTCCTAAGTCCTCTGGTGGTTACAAGCCTGTTGTTGATTATCCGGGACTGAATCGTAAGATCGTTCTACAGTCTGTTCCCTTGCTTCAATTACATACCTGTTTTTCTTGGTTCCATGGTGCTAATTTTTTTTCAACTTTTGACTTGAATCAAGCATATAACCAAGATGAAGATTCCATTCCTCTTACTGCTTTTGCTACCGACTGGAACCTGTATGAGTACACGAGAATTCCTTTCGTGCTGTCGACGGGGGCAGCTGTGTTAACTCGCTTGCTCGATGCTGTGTTTGGCGATGTAAAATTTAAGTTCGTGATTAATTATTTAGATGACCTGGTCGTGTATTCAACTAATTTTGAGAATCATCTCAAGCATATCAAATAGGTTGTTGAAAGATTAAAGAAAGCGTGAAATTCTCAAAAACTAATTTTGCTAAACCTCAAATTTCTTTCCTTGGGCATCTTTTATCGGCACAGGTCATCTCTGTAGATCAGGGTTGTACCCTGGCCATCCACGATTTTGAACCACCCAAAAATGTGAAGAGCGTGGCTAGGTTCATCGGGAGGACCAATTTTTTCGGAAATTTGTGCCTAATTATGCTGAAATCGCTGCCCCATTGAACTTATTACGGCGAAAAGATGTCAAGTTTGTGTGGGATCAACCTCAACAAGTTGCTTTCGACTCCCTAAAAATGGCCCTTAGCAATGCCCCGGTGCTTGCTATTCCTGACTTCAACAAATTTATCATCGAAGCTGACGCCTCTGGCAAGGCTATCGCTGGAGTCCTATTGCAAGATTCGGAAATGGCAAGAAGACCCAGTGCGTACGCATCCAGTGCACACTTTCCCCTGGAAAGTAAGTATGCTATTTATGAATTTGAGTGTTTAGCAGTTCTGTTCTCATTGGAAAAATTCCGTATGTACGTGGAACATGCAAATTTCGATTTGGAGACTGACAATGAGGCCCTTTCTTGGGTGCTTAGAAGTCCTAAACGAAATGGCAGATTGACTAGATGGGCATTAAGGATTTCCGCCTTCAATTTAAATGCTTGCCACATTCGTGGCACTGATAACGTAATTGCGGATGGGCTCAGTCGTATGTTTGATGGTTAAATAGACCCCCCTGAAAATTCTGGAGAAGTTACTCCTCGGTGCAGTTTGGTAGAAGTAAACCCTATTCTATATAACCTTCCTATGCTGTACCAAGACATTGCTCAATATCCAAAGGATGATCCTGATTTGAAAATAATTTTAGAGAAAATCATGTCCGGCCAAAATCTGAAGCCATACTCTTGTGAGAAAGGTGTTCTATTGTGTCAGTCCCGTCATGATAAAAGGTTAAACATTGTTGCTCCGAAAATTATAGTTCCTACCATCTTCCAGTATTATCAAGATAGCCCTCTCTGTGGACATTTGGGTGTATTTAAAACAAGGCAAAAAATTCGACAATTTTTCATATGGAAGAAGATGGACAGTGACATAAGATCTATGGTTAAATCGTGTAGAATTTGTGCAGTTAGTAAACCTAATTTAAATAACCGAATGCAATTGCTGTCTTCCTCCCAAGCATCTAGAGCTATGGAGCGATTGTTTATCGACCATATCGGAACCTTACCATGGCCTTCTCATGGGAATACTCATGCATTTGTGCGTATTGATGCTTTTACCCGGTTTTGTTGGATCTTCCCGAACAGATTTACAAATTCACAAACAACTATTAACTGTTTAAATTCCATTTTTGCTTCATTTGGTACACCTAATTCCTTAGTTTCAGATAATGCTAGTGGATTTACCAACCACACTTTTAAGAAATATTTATTTGACTTGTGCATTTCACATGTCACTACTACTCCCTATTACCCGAACCCCTCACATTCGGAGAGGATGAACAGGAATTTGAAAGCTGCACTAATTGCGTACCATCATTCTAACCAGACCAAGTGAGATACTTGTCTACATTAGCTGTCGTATGCCTTCAATGAACCCCATGATAAGACTCCTATGGAATTAATGTTTTGTTTTATTCCATTTTCACCTCTGTCAAACCTCCTTCACATTGAGGAGTTGTTACCGGATCTATCTACTCCTTGTAATGTCCGTAAGGTGTGAAATGGAGCCAAGGCAAAGTTAGCCGTGTCATACGAGAAGGTTCGGAAAAATTATGACAAGGGACGAAAACCCACCAAGCTGACGGTTGGAGATCAAGTTTTTGTTAAATGTTACCCCATAAGCAAGGCTATCAATAAATTTTCTTCCAAGTTGGCTCCGAGATTCCAAGGACCTTGTACCATCTTGCAGTTTTTGAGTCCAGTATCTATACTGGTAAGTGATCCTATTGCCAAAAGGATAAGAAGAGTTAACCTCTCTCAAGTCAAATCTGCTTGAATTTCTGTATAATTGTTGTATGGTATAGGTTAATTCTAAATTTGGCTTCTTGAGAGGGTAATTGCCCGGTTATCATTTCGATTAAACATGATCGTCTTTTAAATTGGAATATCACCAATGATATTGTTCATGTAAATAATGAACCTGTGGTGTGACGTATAGAATCTTGCTTGATGCATGTGTGTTGATGTTGGGAATGTTCTGTGTTTGGATTGAACTGCGTTAATCTTCCCAACCTTAGTAACTTAGGATTGAGTAAACAGCAAAGGTTATCTAGATGAATTATCATGGCGAGGTCATTATTCATGTAACTATGAAGTTGCTTATCTACCTTCAGTCTACATTTCAGTGAGCGAGTTAAGTTGTTCTGGTTGTACCATAATTACATTTTTGGGTGGGTAAATTTCTATTCATAACAAGTAGTTATTTCCATTGATCTATTTGTGTATGTGATCTATCTGACGAGTCTGTGAAAGGTGTGTTGTGCGCTGATTACCTTGGGACTAAGGATTCTTAACCTGAGGGGTAAAGGAGTCATCTCCTCTTAATTTCAGATGTGGTTTTTGATCCTTGCTGGGAATCATGTGTGTGATGATATCGTGGAAATGTTTCTGCAGTTGATTGTGATTACATAGTGATTTGATGGCATGTTTTATGGGTTGTAAAATTTTTGCTTTAACTTTTGGGGATTAAGACATGTTCTCTGGTATCATTTATGTAGAGTTATATAATGGTGTGGTTGTGAAGTTGGTCTTTATTTATTACTTAAGACATTTGGTGAGGCAATTCCTTGCCTTTATTCGTGTTACCTCTGTGTCGTTGTAGTCTGGGGTGTAATTTATTTATAGGTGTCTCCAACTAAACTTTTAGCTCCTTAATTGTTAGACGCAATTTTCTGGTTCCTAGTGTAATGTTTTGTTCCCATCCCTGTAATGTAAGGTCTTGTACCCGTCCTTGTGTTTGCTTGCATGACTCATTTTATGACATAATAATGAACCTGACTTAGCATGTTGTAATGTTTATAGCTGTTGACCTACCTATTCTTGGTATGGTATAAGGGAAGTTGACTTCCAAGAAATTATTTTCATCAAACCTGGGTGAGTTTTTGCCAGAGAAGTATGAGTTATTCTACCAATTCTAACTAGGTTCTGAAGGTTTCAACTTGCTATTGGTTTGGAGTCCTGTAGTGCTGTGTTTTCCAGCCTTCATAGTCCTGATGAGCATTTGTTATCTGATTCCTTACCTGCCATTAGTGAGTAAGAGTGGTGTATGATGTAGATTACTATTCCCTTATTTCCCTGGGAGTCACCTGGTTTGAGGTAAATTTCTTTACCTTTTCGCCTAATTGGGTGTCCATTATGGAAATACATTTTTGGGTATTTCTATGTATTTTGTTGAACTATTGATATCAGATCCTTGTATGCTCATGTGTACTATTCCTAAAGACTTCTATCCTTTTCCTCCCATGGTGTTTATGGTTATCTTATATCGAGTTATTGCCCTTTCTATCTTGGTGCTATGCTTGCTTGGTGTTATTTGATGAACCTGTTGTCGATGACAAACATAACGCGTATCCTCCATCTAATTGAGCTCAAACTCTCCAACCGTGTTCATCCTGTTTCTCCTTGCTTGGCATTTCGTTATTTTTAAAACCATGGATTTTGGGTGTTCTCTTATCCTTATTACTACTCTGTTATTATTCTGCCGGTATGGTAATTTCCTATCCTTCTTCTGCTTCTTCTGAGTTATGCATTGTGTACATATTGATGTGAACCAGTGCAGTTGTGAATAAATTGCATGACTTGGTTATGTATTTCACGGAATTTTAAATGACTCGCTGATTTGTAGTTCCGAGACTAAACTGTTCTAATTTGATTTTGATTTTAAACGTTGATTTCTTATGTTCTGAATCCGTAATGTTATTTACATATATGCCTTCTCAAGGTCTTTCCTGGGAATATTTACTCATTATTCTGGTGAATTTATATTTGACCTACTTAGTTACTAAGACCTATATGTTGCTGGGTGATTGATATTGATGGTGACTGATGCCTGTTGATGAAGAGATTAGTATGTAATATATGAATTTATTAATTTATGTTCGCCAATGCGCTGACTCATCGGTTTGGGTGTTTTCTGCTTTACCTGCAATTTTTTTCTCCTTCGATCGGAGTGTGAAACTATTATTTCTGAATCTGTTTAGTCATAAACAAGATAACTCCGCACCTGTAATTTTTTCTCCTTCGATCGGAGTGTGAAAGTATTATTTCTGAATCTGTTTAGTCATAAACAAGATAACTCCGCCTCTCTCTATGATTGTAGCCCCAAATTTTACTTGATAAGGGGAATTTTAAATATGTTTCAATATTGGGATTATCACCTGTTTTTCTTGTCGGGGTTAATCTTATGACAACTCCAAACCTTTCAGGTAAACAATTCAGGTAAACGAAAGATAGCAAATATTGTTCTAGATTTTATTAATCATAAGATATGTACTGTAAAAAAGGCAACTCACTTGAGTTATAATACTGACCAGGAAAAATAGTAGAAAGAGCCAGCTGTACTTCAAGCTGGCTCAGCCAACTAGAAAATGAAACTCAGGAAATTAAGGAATTTCAAGTTACCCAATTGCAACAGTCAATTTTTAGGGAGGAAGGGTAGTCTGCGATTGCTCTTGGTAAACTGTCAGAGTGTAGTAAATAAACAATTAAAATTCGGTACATTGATGGAATCTTATGAGACTGATGTGGTGATAGGAGTGGAATCGTGGTTGAGAGAAGGGGTGGGTAATAGAGAAGTATTTTCAGAAGGGTACACAGTCTATCGTAGAGACCGAGGAGATAAAAAGGGAGGGGGTGTTTATTCTGGTGAAGGAAACATATTGTTCACATGAATGGTTTACCGATGAAAGGGATGAAATATTATGGATAAAATTAATTTGTGATAATATGAAGGAGGTGGGAATTATAGGAACATACAGGGCTGGAAGAGAGGAAAGAAACATAGAAATATTTGAGAAAACAATAGATTATACTCATAAAAACAATAATAATGATGTGGTAATAATTGGGGGAGATCTAAACTTGCCTGAGGTTGAATGGAATGGAGCTACAAGTGAAGCCCATGAACAGAAACTGGCAAATAAGTTAATTTGGGAGGGAGGATTTACACAAGTAGTACAATAACCGACTCGTCTCAATAACTTACTAGATGTATTCTTGGTTAAACCGTGGGAAATTGTTGATAAAACTGAGGTAATTGAAGGAATAGGTGACCATAAGGCTGTAATAATGGATGTAGGACTGGTACCAAAAAGGCTTAATAAGAGGGTCACACAAGACAAGAAATTGTACAGAAAAACTAAAGTTGATGAATTTGGGACTTACCTTAAATAACAATTCAGTTGTTGGATAAGTGAAGGGAGTAACGTGGATACACTTTGGGCTAAATTCAAAGGAATCGTTTTGGAAGGAGAGAAGAGATTTGTACCTGTTAAGAAGGGTAAAATGACCTCAGACCCTGTTTATTATACAAGGGAAATAAGAAAATTAAAAAGAAAATGTAGAATAGTAAACAGGAAAATCAAAGAAGGTAGGGAGAGTAGAGAAAGTAGAAAACAGCTAATGAGGGAACTGAATAGAGTGAAAAAGGAAGCAAAAGAGAATTATATGAATGGCATTCTTCAAGAGGGTAATGACCACAAAGGGAAATGGAAAAATCTGTATTCATATATCAGGAATCAAAAAGGAAAAGTAATCCAATTCCTACAATGGTGGGAGAAGGGGGTGAACACTATTTAACAGATACTGAGAAAGCAAACCTCTTTAGTAGGGAATTTAGAGATTCAGTAGATGATTGTCAGGAATTGGAAACCGAAACAGGAATTACAGAGGGACAGACACAGAGGAAAACAAGAAACTTCTCGTTCACAAATGAAGATATTTTCAGAGAAATCCAACTGCTTCAGCAAGGAAAAGCAGCAGGAAGTGATCAGATTACTGGGGAGGTGATAAAGACAATGGGGTGGTACATAGTGCCTTATTCAAGATTTCTCTTTAACTATGTAATAACTAATAGTGTAATACCAAAGGAATGGAAGGAATCTATAATAATATCAATTTATAAAGGAAAGGGTGTTAAAAGGAAACCAGAGAACTACAGACCAATCAGCCTGACCAGTATAGTTTGTAAAATACTGGAGAGTTTAATATCAAAGTACATCAGAGGGATATGTGATGATAAAAATTGGTTCATGAGGAGCCAGTATGGATTCAGAAAGAAATTTTCTTGTGAGGCACAACTGGTGGGATTTCAGCAGGACATATCAGATCAATTGGATTCAGGAGGCCAGTTAGATTGCATAGCCATAGATCTTTCCAAAGCCTTTGATAGAGTGGAACATGGAATATTATTAAAGAAATTGGAGGGAATAGGATTGGACGTAAGGGTTACACGTTGGGTAACAACATTTCTAAATTCAAGGGTTCAGAAAGTCAAAGTAGGAATTAACATATCGCAGGAAGAGAAAGTTTGGAAGGGAATTGCACAGGGTAGTATAATCGGTCCATTACTTTTCTTAATATACGTAAATGATTTAGGGAACAATATAACATCAAAAATAAGATTGTATGCAGATGACATAATTGTTTATAGGGAAATAAATACCATTGAGGATTGTTCAGAATTACAAAGGGACCTTGAGAGTATCCAACAATGGGTTGAAGAGAATAACATGAAGGTTAATGGAGGCAAATCAACTGTTACAACATTTACAAACAGGAGTTTTAAAACTGAATTTGAATATACTTTGGATGGGGTAGTTATCCCAAAAGATGGCAAGTGCAAATACTTAGGTGTGAGATTTGAAAGTAATTTGCACTGGAAGGGTCATGTGGATGACATTGTTGGGAAAGCATACAGATCGTTACATGTCATAATGAGGCTACTTAAAGGATGCAACAAAGAATTAAAAGAGAAAAGTTACTTAAGTATGGTTCGTCCATTATTGAATATGCAAACAGTGTTTGGGATCCTCACCAAGAATACCTAATAAAAGAAATAGATAGTGTGCAGAGGAAAGCAGCAAGATTTGTAACAGGGGATTTCAGGAGAAAGAGTAATGTGTCAGAAATATTAAAGAAACTAGGGTGGGAAACTTTAATAAGAGAAGGGAGAAAACTAGACTTATAGCTTTATATAGAGCCTATACAGGAGAAGCATCATGGGGAGATATCCGTGAGAGGCTTCAGTTGGAAAATAATTATATCGGCGGGACTGACCACAAATATAAAATTAGAAGGAATTTTAGCAGAAGCGATTGGGGTAAATTTTCATTCATTGGGAAGGGTGTGAAGGAGGGGAACAGTTTACCAGGGGTAGTGTTTGATCCTTTTCCAAAATCTGTACAGATATTCAAGAAGAGAATAAACAGCAACAGAGAAAATAAATGAAGTGTTAGAGGGCATTCGACCAGTGCAGGTTACTGTAAATAAAAATGTGTGTGAACAAATTAATTCCATCCCCTGGTCATAGGAGTTTGGACAGCCAAAGTAGGGGACTGCCTGTAGGGGTGAAGTACAGTGGGGACTTCGAGGGCCCTGGGACCACTACGGTAGCTGTGAAGGCCCTTCAGGAACTCTGAAAAGTGGTGGCAAAAGGGGCTCTGCTTGGCCTTTATGATACTCCGGTTCCAGAACGGGTTAAAAAAGTAAATACGTAAATAAATGCAATGTAAATATTAATCTTATACCAGTTGTATAGTATCATTTGAAGTAATTCCACATACTGTATATCAGTTGACTATATTTGTAAGTAGTACAGGAGATATTATAAGTAGAATTTTGTAAACAATGTAAATTTATTAAGGATGAGCTGTGTGTTTAATAGAAAACATTGTTAGCGTAAATTGTATTGTAAATTGTATAATATTGTATTATAGGAAAATTTTCTTCTCTTGTTAATTTAATATTTAATGCTTGACAATAATGAATTTTAGTGTACCATTTGCCACCGAGGTAGACACCTCATTTGCAAATAAAGAGATTTTGATTTGATTTTGATTTGACTTCATTTCTCCTTGAGTTTAGGAAGAACTGGTAGAGTACTTACAATTTTTCAGGAAACCTTTAAAACCAAAAAATAAAACATATCCCTTGTTCGGCATAACGCCGAACGGTGAATAGGTTCAACCAGGGTCGATCAATAGCACCATTTCTTCTTCAAACTAATTATATTTTAGATTTCACCAGCACAGCAGGGCAGGACGCTCCTTTTTCAACGATCGACAACAACCAAAACAAATGCTACACTCTTCATTATAGCACGCCCATACGTTGACAAGTGACTGTCTCACCAACTAGGTGGCACCACTATACAGTCAGGCACTCGGAGGAGATCGATAGTAGCGGCGCGCAATAGAACAATTGCGAAAACACAGAGTAGCATTAATTACAAACCGGTGACAGTTCAAGAAAACGGAAACTGGCAGAATAATATTTCTCGAGTTTTTTTTTTCAAGTATGTAGTAGCAAGACATCGCTTAATTTAATATAATCGCCATAGTCTCCTCACCCACAAGTCCAACATAGGGTTGGGCGTTATAACAAAGAAGCGACGGAACTACCTTTTTTCTTCAATTCCAGCATATTATTATACTCTTACTTGAAGTTGGTAGAACCCATATTTGTTAGATCTCAAGATTCCATATGGTAGAGGAGAGTTTCCGACGGCGGTGAATCGGGTGGTATACATTAGAGTCCAACAATTCAACATTTAACCCGACTCGACCACATATCTTCAACACTGGTAATACCACGGAAAACGGAAAAAGTCATTCTTTTGGAGGAGTAATACACTAATAGTTAGTGTTTTATGCACTGAAAACTACACGAGGTTCAAAAAAAATCAAAATCTCTTTATATGCAAATGAGGTGTTTAGCTCGGTGGCAAATGGTACACTAAAATACATTATTGTCAAGCACTAAATATTAAATTAACAAGAGAATAAAATTTTCCTATAATACAACATTATATAATTTACGCTAACATTTTTTCTATTAAACACACAGCTCATCCTTAATAAATTTACATTGTTTACAAAATTCTACTTATAATATCTCCTGTACTACTTACAAATATAGTCATCTGATATACAGTATGTGGAATTACTTCAAATGATACTGTACAACTGGTATAAGATTAAAATTTACATTGCATTTATTTACTTTTTCTTTTCTTTACCCATTCTGGAACCTAAGTAGCATAACGACCTGCTGCGTCTTAACCAGAGCCCCTTTTACCACCACTTTTCAGAGTTCCTGGAGGGCCTTCACACAGTAGCGTAGCCAGGATTTCAGTTTGGGGGGGCCATTCATCCAGAATTTTATTTTGATAGGTGTCCAAACTTCCATAGTTTAGGTGGTGTAGAATACCGAAAATGGAAATTAGTGTCCTTGGATCCAAGTAAAAGTGGTGGATTCGTGCGGATTCCGGAAGCTAATAGTAATTTCCTTCTTCTTCTTATTCTTCTTCTTCTTCTTCCCCACTTTTCCCACATCTGTGGGGTCGCGGGTGCGAAATGTGTCGCACATGTGGATTTGGCCCTGTTTTACGGCCAGATGTCCTTCCCGACGCCAACCCTACATAGAGGGATGTAATCAGTGTTGTGTGTTTATTTGGTGGTTAGTAATGTAGTATGTTGTCTGAATATGAATATGTTGGGACAAACACCCAGTCCCAAGCCAGAAGAATTATTCAGATGCGATTAAAATCAAAGACCCAGCCGGGAATCGAATCCAGAACCGTCTAAACCGAAGGCCTTAACACTGATCATTCAGCCAATGAGTCGGACTCCGGAAGCTAATATTAATGTACATTATATATAAAATGCTCAATAAAAGAACTTTAGTTAAAACTTCCGGGGTGTCTGGACTCCTTGGACGACAACCCACCGGTCCCCCGGCTACCTCTGTTACTCCGATCCCAACATAACTGCAGCATTTCATATATTCCGCGTAGAAGTGAAATGAATGCAAGAATAAACACTTTGAGTAAGGATGCAATATTCTGGTTTAGAACAAATACGGTAATGTTATAATAATAATAATGGCCATGTGATAAGCAATAAAGAAGTAACATTTTATACAAATAATGCGGCAAAGATACACACACAAACACACGCGCGCGCGTCGAATACAGGTTTCTCGTCCTTCTTGGCCATGGCTAGATGATGAAGGCAAGAGGATGATGGTCCACCGTGACTCGTTATTTCGACATTATAAACAAACCCTAGATGACACAGACTTCGACTCTAACCGCATCTTAAGAAATCGCACAAAGTAGTTAATCAGAAATTTAAAAAATGCATATATTTTCGGATTTTAGCTAACAACTTAAATTCTAATCGCGTATGGGACCAACTTAGAGCTCTGGGAATAGGAAAACATCAACAGAGACAGACAAGTCCTGACATTCCACTTGACGAACTGAACGATTACTTTAGTAGAATAAATATTCAACCTATCCAAATTAACTGCACTGACTCACCGCCCTCCCCTCCAGCCAATCCGCCATTCACATTTCACAGTGTCACAGAAAATCAGGTTAAAAGGCTTTGTACTCGATTAAATCAAAGACTGCAGGTGTATATGATATTCCTATTACTTTTATACATAACATTATCGGTGCTATCTCGCCTATACTGACGCACATACTGAACTACCGTTTACTAAACGGAACTTTCCCTACTGTATGGAAAACAGCCAATATTATATCGGTACCTAAGAGTTTAGACCCACAATCACCCTCTGACTATCGTCGTATGTCCGTACTCCCTGCGCTTTCTAAAGAGTTTGAACGTTTAGTATACGAGGAAGTTCTGGAAAACCTAAATAAAAATTCTTTTGGACCCTTTTTGCAATCTGTATTTGAGAAGGGTCACAGTACCGCGACAGCACTTTTCAAGGTTACCGAAGACATTAGAAACGCTATGGACAAACGACTGCTCATTATACGTATCCTTCTTGACTTCAGCAGCGCCTTTGACACTGTACTAATTCCGACTATGATACAGAAAATGGAAATGCTAAATTTCGACCTGGCTGTGCTTAAGATTTTAGTTCTTATTTGAGTAACCGTCAACAGCGTGTAACAGTAAACGACAAGGCCTCTAAATGGAAAATGCAACTTAGTGTTGCCCCACAGGGCAGTATTCTACGGCCCCTAAGTTTCTGTATTGATATAAATGACATACCATCTGTGACAGGAAATAACACGCATGACCTTCCTTCTAATTTTATATTTGTGGTCAGTCCTGCCGATATAATTGATGATTGAATTAGAACCATGAAACTACTTTTGATTAGTACCATTATGTGGGGAACACCATGGGTAGTATCAGTATATTAGGTACGAAATAGGTTTGTGATTAGTAGCAGTAAAGAGGCTGGTCTGTGGGTTTCGAGTACCCGTGCGTTGTACCCATGTGAGCTACACCGCGTGTCTAGGCGTTGCCTGTGATTTGTACCACTATATGAGCGACACCGTGGGTCTGCGTTGCCTGTGATTAGTACCCACTATGTGAGGATGTTAGGCCCCTTAAAACGACAAGCATCATCATCATCACTTCCATTTAATTAATTCAGGTCTGGGTAATAATGATCAAAATTCTGTCAAATTATTTGGATTGTATCGGAATTGTAAATCAACCTGGAACACACACGCAAAAGTTATGTACAAAACTGGCTAGAGTGATATTTTTGCTTCGCAGACTTAAAGGATCAGTTAGTAATAGTCAGATGATGCGTGCATACTATGTCTTCTTTCATTCATACTTATCATATGGTACCATGTTATGGGGTAACTCAACAGGGGCTCAAGATGTGTTCAAGTGGCAAAAGAAGGCAATAAGATGTATTAACCCTTTCCCGCCCGCATTTTCACTCCGCTTATCCCCAGGTTTCAACCTATTATTTAGCAAAAACTGAAACAGACCGTATTGTTTCAGAAAAACTTAAAATACAGTTAAAACTATTGATCACAATGAATTCAAATTTTCAATAACATTAGAAAATATACCATCACATCCATTTCTCTGTTTATTGAGTCATAATGTGTTTTTCAACCCCCCCCCCCCTCCTCGTGATACTCGACACAGAGACAGTCTGCATTTGTCACATTCCCACGTTGTCTGAATCCCACAAAACCAATAATCATGTGATTTTGGAAGTGAAATGATGCCCATGTATATAAGATTTTATTTGATCTGCCCAAGTGTCTTCCCATTCTGTTTTTATCTTACCGGAATGCGACTGTTTGAAGGCTGCATTGTTATATGCGCAATAGGCTATGTCACTGAATAATTTTTCTCCTCCTCACATACGTAGAAAACAATCTCTTTCCCCTAATACTCTTTCCGAATTATGCGCAGGTTCAACATCATCCATTTAATCATTCGGAGTAAGGAAATGAAATAATTGTGTTACCTGAAAAGCCGTGGCATCGCTATCAGGTCCGATTTATCGATATTCGTTTTCATTCATATCACTGTTATCACTAAAATTATCTTCATTGATACATTATTCACTCATTAAAACTTCACATGCACCCCTACTCAAGGATTCTGTGTCACATTTTCGCCCATATTCAGCTCAGTTTCAATATACGCGATATTCAATCCCGCCATGTTTACGGACAAAACAGCTGACCCGCGCTCGCGGAAGTTCAAGACCGTTGCCTAGGCGACGTCAAGACAGATTATCGCTCTTCCTTTATTTCCTAAGACTTGTAGATTGCACTGCGTGTTCATGAATGCCTTATAAACACTTCACTGATGAGAAAAATAAAAAACTATCGCACAGATCGCAGACGAATGCAGATAATGCAGCCGGGCGCTTTCGGGCGCTAAGGACCGGAAGGCTAAATGAACAGTCGGGCGCTTTCGGGCGCTAAGGGCCGGAAAGGGTTAAAGGTAAGGTCACAACGGTGTCTTCTAGACCTCTGTTCCAAGAGCTTACAATTATGACTCTTCCCTCATCATACATTTATCACAGTATACTCAATACTAAAGAAAATCTCATCGACGTAACAACTCGCAGCAATGTACACTCATATGGCACAAGATAGGAACGATTTAGATTTACCACACATTCGGCTGAGGAAAACACAAGAAAACTATAAGTATAATGGCATTAAATTATTCAACAAACTACCTGCCCTAGTAAAGGATATGCCCCTATGTAATTTCCAAAGAACCCTTAAAAATTGGTTGATGTCCAGTAGATTCTACTCAGTATCTGAATTTGAAGAAAAAGTAACACTGTTTCAAAGGGGGTGATAAAGGCCAACGCCATCCTAACACGTTGGTAAATTAGTACCAGTAGTTACTTATCACTCTCTTGGAAGAATAGTGTTATGTTTATTTTAACTTTTGTATATATAGTTGTATTTATTTTCTGTGCTTAATGAGATATTTGTAATATTTTGTAACTATGCACCTATGACTCTGTCCATTGCAACTGCCAGTTGCCTAATGAAAATAAAAATTATTCTAGTCTGTTGTACACTGAACCAGTTTGTTTCATCCACTGTCCATCCTATGGTAACTAGATCAAACTTGATCATGTCCATCAATCAGGTTTTAGGTCTTCCTGCAGGTCTTTTTCCCTCCACCTGCCTTTCCAAATTTATTCTGGCTGTTCTTGTAGGCTCCATAATCATCACATGCCCGTACCACCGTAGGCTGAATGTGCCAATTCGGTCTAATAGGGATGTTTTTATTCCGGCTTCTTTCCTCACCTCTTCATTTCTTAATTTGTCCATCTTGGTCTTCTGGATGGTGGACCTAGGAAATTTCATCTCTGATGCTTACAGTCTTGATGAATCTCTTTTTGTAAGGGTGCACGATTCAATACCATAGGTCAATATTGGTATGAAATAATTGTTAAACATCATCAGTTTGGTCAGTTTTGGAATCATGTCATACCATAAAAGTGTTCTTACTTGTTAGTAGAATTCTGATCCCTTTTGCACTCTGTTTGTAATTTCCTTTCTGACCAAATTATCACTGGGGATTACACTTCCAAGGTAAGGAAAAATATCCACACACTCTAGCTGGTGGTCTCCTAGTTTTACACTTGCTGGACGCCCTTCACTGTTACGGCCATCTCCACTATCTTGGTCTCGCTGATGTTGAGGTTATATTCCTGGAACTGGGATTTCCATACGTTGAGTCGCATGCCTTCTCAATATCTATAAATTTCATCACTAAATACTTCCTGAAGACCCATCTTTTCTCCACCATGTTCCTCAATGCAAAAATTACATCAGAAGTTAATTTAAATCAATCCTGCTCTTCCTACATTTTCTTTCTTACTTTCCTCCTGAGTCTTCCCTCCTAATATCATCTTAACGATCTTTGCTACATGTGAAATGAAAGTGATTTCCCCATATTTGCTGCATTCTTTCTTATCACTAGGGCTCGGAATTTGAGGAAAAATCTGGAATGTCTAAAGACGAGGCCCAACATAATATATGTTCATTCTGGGTCATTGTAAGCCAGAAAATGTTGAGTTGTTTGTCCGTTTTTGCCTTTTCTGGAAATTTTTGTATTATCGGGCCTTTTTTGGCCCTTTCTTGAGTCTTAATGGCTTTTCTTGCAAATTCAACTTCTTTCGGCTACATGTTTACTGCCCATTCTCAATTCGAATCATCACTAATTCATCCATCACCACTTAAACATCTTTACTCTAGTAAATACATATACCTGAACCATATTTGAAAAGAGGGTAAATGAAATGAAGTAATGAAACTAGTGGTTGAAATAAATCAGGGGTATCAAATTATGTGCAGGATAAGTGAACTATTGAAAGGAGAAAATTTCTATTTGAGTATTTTTGAAGGGGAAGATCTCACTTGCTTCAAGTATAAACTTTTAACATCCACTGATGTGGAGAGAAGTTTCTGTCTGAAAAGAGATGACACTTTACACCTAAGAACCTGGAGATGACTATTGTGATATACTGCAAAGGCAACTCAGGTAAGGTTTCCAAATTCCAATTTCTATAACGCTAGTGTGATTAAGACAAATACCATTCCAGTTATATTCATTTCAATTTCTTTCTCCAGGATATCTATTGTGGGTTCGCTGAATTCAGTCTAGGTGGAATTTTTAAAATAAATTCTGCAAGTACATTTTTAATAAACAAGCAATTCCTTTTTTAAATTACGTTTTTCTAAAAGTATACAGTGTCTGAAAGAAGAAGTATTTCACTCATATATTTTTGCACTGTATGTTGCATACCACCAGAATTTTGCATTTAAAAATGATATTCCTTAATTAAATATGTAATTAAAACTAAAATTTGTTGTTACTACAAAGACGCACACACGAAATGCTGTCAATTGTGTACAGTATTATTTACAAATTATATACACACACAACCTAATAACTGTCCTCTTGAATAAAACTCTGTTAAGAAGAAAAAGAAGAAGAAGATTGCAATACTTGCATGTCAACCAACTACCAATCCAACAAAGTTCACATACTTGACTTCAAAAACTCGGCTAACGACTTCACTATAAGTCTCGTTAAACAACTCCACTCAACTACCAAGTCTGCCTCTTTATATAAGTTGCTTGGCCAGACTTCTAGAAGAATATGACAAAACATGTTTTCTTGCAATTTCGAGAGTCTCCAATAACCTTTTTACAATGATTGGATTTTTCTGTAACTCTGTAGTGCCAAAGATACGTTGTTCTGGACTATTGCCGTATGTTGCACAACATTGCAGTGGATTTATACATCATATATACAGGTAATAATAAATTATATACTATTAATTACGTGTCCTTACGTTAAATAAACTCATATTAATATTCATACAGCAGATGTTCCATGACATTACCTCACAAATAATTCAATCATGATAAAGTAATACCGTAATAATAATGTTATTTGCTTCACGTCACAATAACTACATTTACGGTTTTCGGAGATGCCGAGGTGCCGGAATTTTGTCACACAGGAATTCTTTTACGTGCCAGTAAATATACCGACTTGAGGCTGACGTATTTGAGCACCTTCAAATACCATCGCACTGAACCAGAATCGAACTTGCCAAGTTGGGATCAGAAAGCCAACGCCTCAACCGTCTGGACTCCCAAATAATGTCCGTACACAACTACGTAAATACTAATAGATGTAGACAACTTCGTAGCCACACCTCTCAAGTCATAATAATAATAATAATAATAATAATAATAATAATAATAATAATAATAATAATAATAATAATAATAATAATAATAATAATAATAGTAATAATAATAATAATAATAATAACAAAAATAATAATCCAGCTCAATATTTCCATTATTTACCCATGGGTTAGATAATTGTTTCCAAGTTATACTAGTACAATACATTTGCATCAAATTATGAATTAATATGGATCACATTTCTACGTCCTCTTTGCTACTATTGGGTCTTTTTATAGGTCTCTTTTAGGCAATTTATAGGTCTTCAACTTCTTGAATAATGGGATTATGCAGTCTTCTGGTACTTCCAGTTTCTTCCATATAGCACAAAATAATCTCTATATCCAGGGCTTTTTTTCTGGCGGAACGCACCGGAACGGCGTTCCGGAACCTCTTCGTGGATACAAATCTCAAAAAAATATTTAGACTTCAAATATGATTTTTTAAAGTAATTTTGAAAATATTATTTTTACTGTTCCCGTGCTAAATGACCTTAATTGAAAAGCAAATATATCATTTCGCCTTGTTATTTCGAGAATCGAAATCAATCAAAATCAAAAATATTCTTCCGGTTTGCGGGCAGCATGGATATACGGTATTCGTTCTTGTTCTTTATTTGCTCACTTTGTAGCTGTTTTATATAATATTCCCAGTTCTAGTTACACGTCACCTGGATTGCCCTCAATATAGAGTACTGTTGTTCGTTGATGTAGATAATTGCCTGTGTTTGTTGCATTATCAGCCGTATTTTTATTACTTCTTACGCGGTAATAGACATAACTTAAATCTGTCGACCACGAGGCGAGAATGAAAAAATTCAGAATATTTTTGTGTGCCTACCACCAAACGCAAAAATTGCCCGAGCAGTTCGGCAGTCCATCAAGCTGGAGTATCATCAAACTCAAGCGTAGAACTTGAAGCAACAGATGTTTCGACGAGTTCCATAACGGTCTGTAAAGTTCGAAGTTGAATTTCAAAGACCGTGACCAAGTGGTTGGACTGTAGAACAAAAGAACGATTTTGTAAAAAAAAAAAAAAAGGATTGGTTGTATTTTCATGACGGCAAGTTAGTTTGCTCTGTGTGCAAAAATATTGGAAGTTTAGGTGTAAAGAAGAACGTGGGTATGCGACTATAAAAAGAGTGGATAAACTCTGAAATTGTGTCTTATGGATAAATCGTAAACAGAAGCTAACATCTCTCAGGAAAAAGATTTTTGACCACAAAGATATTGCTGGACATAACATACATTATCATTATAGATTGTTATGCTTTTCAGTGTTCAGTCTGCAAGCCTCTGTGAATTTACTAAACGTCGCCACAATCCTCAATTCGCAACTAGTGTTGCGGCTTCATTTTGTTCTATACCTCTTATCTTTAAATCTTTAAAAACCGAGTCTAACCATCGTCGTCTTGGTCTACCTCTACTTCTCCTACCCTCCATAACAGCGTCCATTATTCTCCTAGGTAACTTATCCTCCTCAATTCACCCTACATGACCCCACCACCGAAGCCGGTTTATGCGTACAGCTTCATCCATCACGTTCATTCCTAAATTAGCATTTCTCGCTTCATTCCGAGTACCCTCCTGCCGTCGTTCCCACCTGTTTGTGCTAGCAATCATTCTTGCTACTTTCATGTCTGTTACTTCTAACTAATGAATAAGAAATCCTGAGTCCACCCAGCTTTCGCTCCCGTAAAGCAAAGTTGGTCCGAAAACAGACCGATGTAAAGATAGTTTCGTCTGGGAGCTCACTTCCTTCTTACAGATTACTGATGATCGCAACTGCGAGCTCACTGCATTAGCTTTAATACACCTTGCTACAATCTCACTTACTATATTACCATCCTGGGAGAACACACAACCTAATTACTTGACATTATCGACCTGTTCTAGATTTGTATCACCAATCTGACATTCAATTCTGTTGCATTTCTTACCTACTGACATCAATTTAGTCTTCGAGAGGCTAATTTTCATACCATACTCATTGCACCTATATCCAAGTTCCAAGATATTAGACTGCAGGCTTTCGGCACAATCTGCCATTAATACCAGTCGTGAGCGTAGGTCAGACTGCTTACTACACTTCCACCTAATTGAATCCTTCCCTGCCATTTTATACCTTTCAGCAGATGATCCATGTAAACTACGAACAGCAAAGGTGAAAGATTACGGTACAGCCTTGTCTAAGACCTGTAAGTACCCTGAGCCAAGAACTCATTCTACCATCAATTCTCACTGAAGCCCAATTGTCAACATAAATGCCTTTGATTGCTTTTAATAATCTACCTTTAATTCCATAGTCCCCCAGTATGGCGAACATCTTTTCCCTCGGTACCCTGTCATATGCTTTCTCGAGATCAACGAAGCAAAAACACAACTGCTTATTCTCCCGTAGCATTTTTCAATTACCTGGCGCATACTGTGAACCTCTCTGTGGTCTGAAACCACACTGGCTTTCATCCAACCTCCTCTCAAAGACTGAACGCACCCTCCCTTCCAAGATGCCAGTGAATACTTTGCCTGGTATACTAATCAATAAGATACCTCAATAGTTGTTGCAATCATTCCTGTTCCCTTGCTTATAGATAGCTTCAATTACTGCTTTTGTCCAATCTGAAGGCACCTTACCAACACTCCATGCTAATTTTACTCTAATTACTGCCGTGAACGTAGAGAATTGTGTATTGCATTTATTTTAGTCATCTTTGGCTTGTGGATGTGATGACTCTGACTTTGTTCTGTGTTTGCTGACCTGTGCTGGCTGTGGGGTAGGTGTTTGCAAAATTGCATGAATGAAGTATTTCATTTTTACCCTGTCTCACGGTGTGTATGGATTGGTGAACTGCTGGGCAGAGGTTTGTGTCATTCATCCACCTCGTCCTTAATATTATGTGTGTTATGGAGAAAGCATAGGCTACGATTGTGTATGGTTAACCTGTGTGCCTTTTACCTGCATTGTAGATCTATACGTGCGGCTGGTACTTGCCCTAGGCCTAACTGATGTCGTTCTCATGCGCCCTTTGCTTCTTTTAAAGTTTATTGAAATCTAACTGTTGAAAACTTATTTAACTAAGTTACTGTTTTTATGTGAGGTGTCAAGTATTAGCAACTTTTGAGTTATAATTATTTCTGAAATGGTTTAATTTGTGTATCCTTCGGTGGGAATTTGGGGTTCGGTCATGCTTACTGGTGGTGATATCTTAACTTGGTGTTTGGAATTATTTCTCCTGTGTGTTTTATTCTGGTAATCTGTGGCTGTCTTTGGTGTTGTGTTCGTGTCCCTGCTGGGCAATTGCTGGCCTATGCTGATTGTGAGACTGGTGTTCGCCTATGGCGTGAATATGTACTATTCTTACCCTGTCTCGCTATTGGTGTGCGCTGGTAAGTTGGTGAGCGTTCACTCGAGTTATTTCACCAAGGATTCTGTTTGTGTGGGATTACTGGGTAGGCATTCGTTGTTGTTGAATTCTGTTGGGCGGTAACAGTGTGGATGCCTTGTTGACCCTGTGTCTGAACCTATTCAGATCTTTACTAGTTCATCCGTGCTGGTTATTGGTTGCTGGTAGTTTTCTATTTCTGACGGATCCGGTGCCTTCTAATTAATGTAACCTGTTCCCTGGTTATGGTGTAGTCACCTAATGTGTGGTCTTCCTCGAGTTTTCAGCTCATGTATTTCCTGTCGTGCTTTTGAAACCTAACCTGTTGCCTCTGTGAAATTCTGCCTGTAAAACCTCTTGCGTTAGTTCTGGTTCTTGTGTGGATATTCTTAAGTGTCTAGTGGTTTTCTTGTGTAGGTGGGGTGGTACTCTGCCGTGGTCATTGTGTTCATGGAATTCCTATGTCGAGAAAATTTCTAACCTATTTCTATTTTATTGCATTCTATGTTGAGTTGTGGATTCGATCGGCCTCCCTACCATTTCTACTTGTTGGATTGCTGTAGAACAATTGTGGTCTGTAGCCTGAGGATGGAAAAGGCTCTTAACCTAATAGGATTGGGTGCAGATCGGTGTTGGGTGATGATATTGGTACCAAGTATTTGTTGTGGGCATGATGTCGGGGTGGGCATGATAGTTTCGCAGCATGTCGTTGAGGGTTGTAAGTGCCCTTTTTCCCTATTGGGGCTGGCGCATGCATGTTGGAGCTAGTCATGGTTATTTTATGGTTTCTGTGTTGTGTAGTTGAATTATTAAGACATGGCAGGTATGGACGGGTTGTGGTCTTTTAATTGTACCTTGTGTCTTCGTAGATTTGGGAAATACCCTTCGATGTGTGTCTATTGCTCTGATGGAATGATTTTAACTAGTGTTTTGTAACTTGTTGTTGTGGTCTTTTAATTGTACCTTGTGTCTTCGTAGATTTGGGAAATACCCTTCGATGTGTGTCTATTGCTCTGATGGAATGATTTTAACTTGTGTTATGTAACTTGTTGGTTTTGTGTGTTCTGGTTTCTTCGCTTTTGGTCTCACTGCATTACCTATTGATCTGATGTTATCTTGTGTTCTGTTGCTACATCTTGTAATGCTCAGTTAATGTTTACCTGTCTCTCTTTGACATTTTTTCTCTTCAGTGATCTTATTTGTCTCTCGACAAGGTTGTTAGTAATCTTGCCGTTCTATGGGATTATTAATCTGGTATGGGATGGATTATTAGTTCATAGGCGGTACCGAAGTCACCCAATTATTAAATTATGGGGTCTATGTGTTGAGTTCCTTTATTCTTCATTATCCTTGAGCCTTTCCTAACCACCTGCCATCTTTTCTGCCATTTATATTTTATTTACCTAGCATCCTGGCTGAATGGAGTAGGTCCTGTCTAGCGGTAATGCGACAGTGTGAATCTGTGGATGTCACTTATTTATAGTCCGGTTTATTTACCGAGGCCTTGTAAAGGCAACCGGTAGATTAGGTTGCGTAGGTCATTGCTCTAATTTCCTGATGGTCACTTGGTTTGAGGTGGATTTCATCACCTTTTCTTACTTAATCAGGTGTCCTGCGTGAAAGCATGTTGTTGTGAATTCAATGAAGTTGGAGGTTTTGTGACTTCGGATTGGTTTTCCCTCCTGAATTTCTTTAATCCATTTTCTATTCTGTTATTCCTATGGTGTTAACGAATGAACCGTTATGTGTTTATTATTATCCATCCCGATATTAATCTTGGCTTGGTATTGTTGTTGCTTGTTCGGTTGTAGATAACAAACATTTAGCGCACCTCACCATCTTATTGAATCAGAAGTCTCCTTCCGTACTGCCAACGTTATCTTGTCTCGAAGACTTTTACCTCTAACCCTAGGATATTTTCATTTTCCTAAACTTGCCGTAGGTGTGTGATATTCTTGAATTGAAGTTATGTTTCCTCTCAGTTCTCTTGTTCAATCTGGTAATGTTCTGTGATCCAGTAATTGTTGTAAATTTTACTTGATGTCTCTGATAAAGTTTGGGAAATTTTTGAACATGCATTCTTTGCTCACCGAGCTGCTATGTGGAGATGGTTACGTCTAATAATTTGAAATTAATTGTGCTTTCAGAAAGTCAGCAACTGTAATGTGTTGTGGTTAGGAAAGTGTACCTCTAGATATATGGAGCGTTATGTTATCTTCACTGTGATGTGGCTTGACCTAGTTGGTAAGTACATGAGATGTATGCCTTAAATTTGGGTGTTACAAGTTTAGTGTTCTGTGGTGGTTATATTATTTAACTTAGCGTTGTCGATTTTTGACATTGTGGTGATGATAACTTGTAAAGGGCTTCCGCTACGTGGAGTATCTGAACCTATCCATTGCGTTGCTGAGTGAATCGGGTGTCTAATAACCCTTTCCTTAAAACCTTGTAAGTGTGTACGCACTTAAATTGATCTTCATTATGTGTTCGCGGTATATTTGGGCGTTACTTGAACTTGTGTAGTTTACTCTCGTACTACTCTGTTGGCAAACCTATGTTCTTATCTAGTATGCTTTGGCCCAGGCTCAAACGATGTAACTTTAATATTTAAATGAAATTGGATCTTAGTATCTGTTGGAATGTATTCACCAATTTAGCCTATCTTTCTCTGTTTTCCTTCTTGTTCCTTCGCGGTCTTGTTTCCGGGGTTAAGCCTATTTTGATTTTGGAAATGAGACAAGAGGCTGCATTTCTTAAAACCCGGAACTAGTAAACTAATTCTTGATATGAAATGGTAATTATAAGGAAATGCCAATTTCTATGTTAATGTTGAATGTACAGCCGAGTGAAATCGTTAGGTAGTAATTTATTTTTGGAGGAAAGAACTACTATGGACACCTTCTGTATAGCCTTACATCAACTCTGTAGGAGAAATTACTTTCGGCACGTAATCATAACTGCGTATCCTATTACAAACAAATCCAAAAACTATTCGGAATCTGCTAAGAGGTAATTGGAATTAGTCTGTGTTCTGCCAACTCCTTTGACGGAACTGTGGTTGTGGTGGACCGTTTTCTAAAAGTATTTGTGGCCTGTAAACTATTGAAACTTGGTGCGTGAGAAGTTGAAAATATTGTGAAAAAGTTTGAACTCTGTGTTGACTATAAGTATTGGTGTTGAACATTACTTTAAAGAGGTACTAGACTGTATCTAGAACCTAATGTGAGGGTGCCTTACTGGATATTTCCTGTGTTGGACCTTGTACTTGTGGTCGTTTCAATTTGGACGGTGTTGAAGAACTTAGGTTAATTGTGACCACTGTACGGCGCTACGAATGTGAATAGCTGAGTTTCGGGAGGAGAGGCTGACATGTTTTTAAAACAATGACATTACCAAGTCACAACACAATTTAATAAATATGAAGTCCCAAGATTGTGTAGAAGTCGAAGACGTGTCGCTTGAGTGAGGCAAATTGCTAGCTCCTGAAGATCAGCGCAACATACTTAATGTCAAGCACTGTGCTTTCAAATGCCGACGGAACTCGTTGAATAGCTTGATGTTCATGTCTGTAATTATTTCGTTTGCGAAAATATATATATACATATATAATACAATTTAATATAATTGAAATATATAACTAGGATCTTGTAGATTCTTTAGAACAGTTGACGTAAAAAACAACAGTGAAGAGAAAAATGGTAAAAAGCGCAATACAGGAAATAAATGAAAAACGTACACGCACAGTGCGCTACTTGTTGAAGATAAGAATTCAAGTGGTAATTGAGGTAGTCCAAGGCACCGCAAGTCATGAGCTTAAAGTTGAATGTAAAGAACTAAAGTATATACAGTTTAATTCGGAAAGTCGGTTTCTTTTTCTCGATAGGAGAGGTGAAAAAAGATAGAATAAATAAAGGAAGAGGATTAGTAGATAAGAGAAAATTAAAAGGATTGGAAGTTAAAAGAAGATGGGAAAGATAAGATAGGAAAATAAAGTAGGGGTAGTTTAGGGTGGGTTAGGAGGGTGGAAGTAGAAAACGTGGGTAGGAACTTTGTAAGGCATGGAAAATTGAATTCGGTTTTTCAAATTTAGAATTTTTGAGAAGAAGAATTAGGAAGTCAAATAGGATATTGGGCTTTCAGAAATATCGTTTAAATTGAAATTAGGGTTGAAGTATTGGTCAAGGTGAATTAAACAATTTTCAGTAGTGTTTAGGAGAGGGCGTTTTTTAATGATTTTAAATATTTTTATGTCCTTTTCAATATTGTTGAAATTATGTTTGGAGTCTTGTATGTGTTGTCCTATAGCAGAGAATCTGTTGTATTTAATGGCGTTGATATGTTCGGAGTATCTGATGTTAAAGTACCGTCCAGTTTGTTCGATGTACGTGGAGCTGCAGTAGTTACATTTGAATCTGTATACTCCGGATTTAGAAAAAGCTTTAGATTTATTTACTGATTTAGAATTGTGTAATATATCAAGATTTCTGTTATCGGTTCTAAAAGAAATTTTCATGTTGTGTTTTTTAAGAACATTAGTTATTTTATAAGCATCTTGAGTGAAAGTAAAAGTGGAAAATGCAGTGGGTTTGGTTTTGTCGTTTGATCACCTAGTTTTGGGACGGTGTTTGAATTTGTTGCTGATACGGTTTATGAAAGAATTGTTAAAGCCATTAAATTTAGCGATAGTGCGGATAGTGCTCAATTCGTTATTGAAATCCTTTTTAGACATAGGGGTGTTGAAAGCACGAAAAATTAGGCTGTTATAAGTAGCACGTTTATGTGCTTGAGGGTGTGAAGAACCTTGACGTATTGTGGTTGCTATTTGGGTTAGTTTTCTGAAAATTTTGTAAATTAAAGAGGAAGGATGTCTAGTTACAGTTAAGTATAGAAAATTAAGAGTTTTGTTGTGTTCTGATTCAAGGGTGAATTTAATGTTAGAGTCAATGTTGTTAAGAAGAAGAAGTGTAGAGGCTGCGCTGGTTGATACTTCATTCAAGATTACTAATGTGTCATTAACATATCTGGCCCAAAAGAGGATATTAGAGAAATTATTATTATTATTATTATTATTATTATTATTATTATTATTATTATTATTATTATTAATTTTGTGTTTTCTAAGAAATCGAGGTATATTTCGGCTGCCTGAAGCTGGTTAGCCCGTACCTAAACCATCTTGTTGGTAAATGGTGTTATCAAAAATGAAAGAATTATTATTGAGAACCAATTTTGAAGTTGACATGAAGTCTTGAATTCCTAGTTTACTCATATTACTGAATTTTTTAAAGTTGTTGTTTATTATGGGGAATCATTTGGAAATTGGAATACTAGGATACATGTTTACGATAGCAAAAGAATGGAGAGAAAAATTTGGTTGAATATCGAAGTTCTTTAATTTGTCGATTAATTCTGAAGTGTTTTGATAGATTTGTTGGATAAAAATCCAGAATTTTTTTAGTAAATTTTTTTGGATGAATTTAGAAGTATTATATAAGGGATTGGGTCAGTAACTGACTTTTGGGCGGATGGGAATGTTAGTTTTATGAATTTTTTGAAGGGCTTTGGCAGTGGGTAGGCCTGGGTTAATGTTCATTAATTTCGATTTTCTTGATCTGTCAGGAAAAGGGAAGGGATTTTAAGGTTTGTTTGAGCAGGCGGTGGATTTTAGCGGTTGGGTCTTTTACTATAGAAAAAGAAGTGTTATTGAAGGAATCTTTAGTTTTAGCTATGTAGTCAGTTTTTTCCATTATGACAGTGGTGTTGCCTTTATCAGATTTGGTGATGAGTTTATTGCCATTGATTCTCTTTTTAAGATCTAAAATGTGTTGATTGTCATTAATTACATTATTTATATTATTATCATTTTGGGAAGTATTTTTGTTATTATTAATGAAGATTTTTCAAGTTTTCTTTTTACTTCATATCTGATTTCATCTTGTTCTTGTGTTGGCATTTTATTAATGGCAATTTCAGATTCAATTATTAAATTGGTGGTTGTATTCAGAGTATTGAGGTTTGGCCAATTGTTTTTGAGGCCCTTAGAAAGAAATACGTGTTCATCATCACTCAGGGTTGTTTTAGATAAACTGACAATGGGAGGATGGAATTGTTCCATGGTTTTGGAAGGTGTGTTAATGTTCTTAATATGATATTTATGTGAAGAAGAATTGTTCTTTAGAATGTTGTGTTTTACCCATAGTGTATGTTGCTTAATTGGAAATTCATGAAATAATTTATTATCAACCTGAGTTAAGGAGCGGTTCCATTGTGCACTTGGGAGAAGATTAGCAAATACTAGGCGTGTTTCATATAATCTGTTATTTACAAATGCATTTTTCTTGTATAAGAAACGGATTTCGTTTTTCAAAAAAAAATTGTTGGTTATTCTTTGGGTTTTAAACGTGTGAGAAGAATGGGTTTTTCTGACACAACTTTGAAGAAATTTAGGAGTAAGATTATAGGATATGCATTGTTTTAGGAAGTCGATACCTTTTCCTAATTTAGCAATCTTGATCTTAAACCCATGTAAGAGAAGGCTTTATGTTTAGCTTGCTTGGCTTGTGCATTTAAAGATAAAAATTTCATGATGTTCCGTATTGAACTGTATCACAATTAAATTGAAATAACAAATAACGTATTTCAACCTATTCAATACAAATAAATAAGAAATGTAGTGTTACAGTTCTATTTAATTATAAGTGGAAGCGTTACCTGTTTTGACCCTAATCTGGGTCACCATCAGCCGAATAAAATGCAAATCAATGCATAGGTAAATAAGAAATTTAAGCACGAGTCTTTCGCAATAACAGTTGAAGAGGCAAAATAAGATAATGGGGATTGGCACTGTGCGATTTTAAATCGTAAAATCTAGAAGAAGTAGAAGGTCAGTCACTTATATGAAGTAAGGGGCAATCTTATGAATAGTAGCACAACACACGCAAAGTTTGGCATTGTCTCAAAATGTTTACGAGAAGAGGTGAACAGTTAAGTGAGCCAGCATGCATATATTATCAGGCGCGAAGTCATAACACAATTTAATAAATATGAAGCCCCAAAATTGTGTAAAATTTGAAGACGTGTCGCTTGAGTGAAACAAATTGCTAGCTCCTGAGTATCAGCGCAACATACATAAAGTCCAGCACTGTGCTTTCAGGTGCCGACGGAACTCGGTGAATAGCTTGATGATCATGTCTGTAATTGTTTCGTTTGCGAAAATGTATATATAAAATACAATTTAATATAACTGAAGTATCTAACTAGGATCTTGTAGATTCTTTAGAACAGTTGACGTAAAAAACAACAGTGAATAGAAAAATGGTAAAAAGCGCAATACCGGAAACAAATAATAAACGTATATGCACAGTGCGCTACTTCTTGAAGATAAGAATTCAGGTCATAATTTAGGTAGTCCAAGCCAGCGCCAGGGAAGAGTTTAAATTTGAATGTAAAGACCCAAAATGCAGGTGGCACTATAGTATATACAATTTAATACGGAAAGTAGGTATTGTTTTCTTTCTCGAGAGGAGAGGTGAAAAGAAAAGATATAATAAGTTAATAAAGAAGAGGGTTAGTAGATAAGAGAAGATTAAAGGGATTGGAAGTTAAAAGAGGGTGGGAAAGGATAAGATAGGGAAATAAAAGATGGGTAGTTTAGGGTGGGTTATTGGAGGTAGAAGACGTGTGTAGGAACTTTGTAAGGCATGGAAAACTGAATTCGGGTTTTGAAATTTTGAATTTTTTGAGAAGAAGAATTAGGAATACAAATAGGATATTGGGTTTTCAGAAATGTCGTTTAAATTGAAATTAGGGTTGAAGTATTAGTCAAGGCGAATTAAACAATTTTTAGTAGTGTTTAGGAGGGGCGTTTGTTAATGATTTTAAGTATTTTCGTGCCTTTTTCAATATTGGTGAAATTATGTTTGGAGTCTTGTATGTGTTGTCCTATAGCAGAGAATCTGTTGTGTTTAATGGCGTTGATATGTTCGAAGTATTTGATGTTAAAGTTACGGCCAGTTTGTTCAATGTACGTGGAGCAGCAATTGTTACATTTGCATCGGTATACTCAGGATTTAGAAAAATCTTTAGATTTATTTACTGATTTAGAGTTTGAAATATATCAAGATTTCTGTTATTGGTTTTAAAATAAAATTTCATGTTGTGTTTTTAAGAACATTAATTATTTTATAAGCATCTTGAGTGAAAGTAAAATTGTAAAATGCAGTTGGTTTGGTTTTGTATTTTGATAACGTAATTTTAGGACGGTGTTTGAATTTGTTGATGATACGGTTTATGAAAGAGTTGTTAAAACCATTAAATTTAGCGATAGTAATGATGGTGTTCAATTCGTTATTGAAATATTTTTAGACATAGGGGTGTTGAAGACACAAAAAATAGGCTGTTATAAGTAGCACGTTTATGTGCTTGAGGGTGTGACAAATCTTGATGTATTGTGGTTGCTGTTTGGGTTAGTTTTCTGAAGATTTTGTAAGTTAAATGAGAAGGATGTCTAGTTATATTTAAGTCTAGAAAATTAAGAGTTTTTATGTTCTGATTCAAGGGTGAATTTAACCTTAAGAGTCAATGTTGTTAAGAAGAAGAAGAAGAAGTGTAGAGGCTGCGTTGGTTGATTCCTCATTTAAGATTAATAACGGGTCATCAACATATCTGGCCCAAAAGAGGATATTGGAGAAATTATTTTAATATTATTACTATTAATGTTATTATTATTATTATTATTATTATTATTATTATTATTATTATTATTATTATTATTATTATTATTATTATTATTGATTTTGTGTTTTCTAAAAAACGAGGTATATTTCGGCTAGAATGCCTGACGCGGGTGAGCCTATAGCTAAGCCATCTTGTTGGTAAATGTTGTTATCAAAGGTGAATTATTTTTGAGAAAGTATTTTATGATTGACACGAAGTCTTGAATTTCTAGTTTACTCAGATTACTGAATTTGTTGAAGTTGTTTTTTTTTGGGGGAGTAATTGGGAAATTGGAATACTAGGATACATATTTGCGATGTCAAAGGAATGGAGTGAAAAATTTGGTTGGATGCCAAAGTTCTTGAATTTGTCAGTTTGTCGATTAATTCAGAAGAGTTTTTGACAGATTTGTTGGATAAAAATCGATATTTTTTAGTAAAAATGCTTGGATGAATTTAGAAGTGTTATATAAGGGACTGGGTCTGTAATTGGTTATTTGGCGGATGGGAATGTTAGTTTTATGAATTTTCGGAAGGGCTTTGGCAGTGGGTAGGCCTGGGTTCATGTTTATTAATTTAGTGTTTCTTGATCTGTCAGGAGAAAGGAAATTTAAGGTTTGTTTGCGTAGGCTTTGAATTTTAGTGGTTGGGTCTTTTTTACTATAAGAAAAGGAGAGTTGTTGAAGAATTCTTTAGTTTAGGTATGTAGTCATTTTTTCCATTATGACAGTGGTGTTGCCTTTATCAGTTTTGGTAATGATGAGATCACCGTTATTGTTTTTCTTTTTAAGATCTAAAATGTGTTGATTGTCATTAATTACATTATTTATATTATTATCATTTTGGGGAAGTATTTTTGTTATTATTAATGAAGATTTTTCAAGGTTTTTTTTACTTCATATCTGACTTTATCTTTCTCTTCTGTTGGTATTTTATTAATGGCTATTTCGGATTCAATTATTAAATTTGTGGCTATATTCAGAGTATTGAGGTTGGGCCAATTGTGTTTGAGGCCTTCAGAAAGAAATACGTTTTCATCATCACTCAGAGTTGTTTTAGATAAATTCACAATGGGAGGATGAAATTGTTCCATGGTTTTGGAAGGTGTGTTAATGTTCTTAATATGATATTTATGTGAAGAAGAATTGTTCTTTAGAATGTTGAGTTATTCTCAAGTGTTTGTTGCTTAATTGACAATTCATGAAATAATTTATCAACTTGAGTTAAGGAGAGTTCCATTGTGCACTTGGGAGAAGATTAGCAATTTCTAGGCGTGATTCATATAATCTGTTATTTACAAATTATTTTTCTTGTATAAGAAACGGATTTCGTTTTCAACCAACTTTTGTTGGTTATTCTTTGCGTTTTCAACGTGTGAGGAGAAGAATGGGTTTTTCTGACACAAGTTTGAAGAAATTTAAGAGTGAGGTTATCGGAAATGCATTGTTTTTGGTAGTCGATACCTTTTCCTAATCTTGATCTTTATGCCCATGTAAGAGAAGGCTTTATTTTTAGCTTGTGCATTTAAAGATAAAAATGTCATGATGTTCCGTATTGAACTGTATCACAATTAAATTGAAATAACAAATAACGTATTTCAACCTATTCAATACAAATAAATAGGAAATGTAGTGTTACATTTCCATTTAATTATAAGCAGAAGTGATACCGGTTTTGACCTCAATCTGAGTCATCATCAGCCGAGTAAAATGCAAAAACAATGCATAGGTAAACAAGAAATTAAAGAATGAGTCTTTCGCAAAAACAGTTGAAGAGGCAAAATAAGATAATGGGGATTGGCACTGTGCGATTTTAAATCGTAAAATCTAGAAGAAGTAGAAGGTCAGTCACTTATATGAAGGAAGGCGCAGTCTTATGAATAGTAGCACAACATACGCAAAATTCGGCACTGTCTCAAAATGTTTATGAGAAAATGTGAACAGTTAAGTGAGCCAGCATGCATATATTATCAGGAGCGAAGTCACAACACAATTTAATAAATATGAAGTTCGAAAATTGTGTAGAAGTCGAAGACGAGTCTCTTGAGCGAAGCAAATTGCTAGCTACTGAAGATCAGCGCAACATACTTAATGTCCAGCACTGTGCTTTCAAATGCCGACGGAACTCGGTGAATAGCTTGATGATCATGTTTGTAATTGTTTCCGTTGCGAAAATGTGTGTATATGTATATATGTATAATACAATTTAATATACCGGTAACTGAAGTATGTAACTAGGATCTTGTAGATTCTTTAGAACAGTCGACGTAAAAACAATTGTGAAGAGGAAAATGGTAAAAAGCGCAAGAGCGGAAACAAGTGAAAAAAGTATATGTGCAGTGCGCTACTTCTTGAAGATAAGAATTCAGGTCGTAATTGAGGTAGTCCAAGGCAGCGCAAGGCATGAGTTTAAATTTGAATGTAAAGACCCAAAATGCAGGAGGCACTATTGTACATACAGTTTAATTCGAAAAGTAGGTTTTGTATTTTTTTCTCGAGAGGAGAGGTGAAAAGGAAAGATAGAATAAGTTAATAAAGGAAGAGCATTAGTAGATAAGAGAAGATTAAAAGGATTGAAAGTTAAAAGAGGATGAGATAGGGAAATAAAGGAGGGGTAGTTTATGTTGGGTTAGGAGGGTGGGTTATTTATTGGAGGTAGAAAGCGCGGGTAGGAACTTTGTATGGCATGGAAAATTAAATTCGGGTTTTCAGATTTAGAATTTTTGAGAAGACGTATTAGGAAATCAAATAGTATATTGGTTTTTCAGAAATATCGTTTAAATTGAAATTAGGGTTGAAGTATTGGTCAAGGTGAATCTGTTGTATTTAATGGCGTTGATATGTTCGGAGTATCGGATACTAAAGTTGCGGCCAGCTTGTCCGATGTACGAGGAGCTTCATTTGTTATATTTGAATCTGTATACTCCGGATTTGGAAAAAGCATCAGATTTATTTACTGATTTAGACTTGTGTAATATATCAAGATTTCTGTTATTGGTTTTAAAAGGCCCCGGGGCCTTACTATCCCAAATCTCTTGAGGCCGCTGCCAATCTACAGTTTAAGGGTTTTCCATTGCATAAGAAAAACAGAATTTATGATCCACCAATCTCTCCGAATGCTTTCTGTGAACAACATTAAAGAAATAAAAATGGCAGAACCGGTCAACCTTTTCATTGATTTAATTGAGTTAGATGACGTAACAGCAAACGGAATTTACAAAAGCTTGACGTCTTCTATAGGAGCACTAGAGTTCACAGAAGATTTTCTAAAGGAAAATATAGTTTCACTGACGTCTGATGGTGCCAAAGTAAAGTTCGGAGTACATGGAGGAGTTTCAAAAATGTTCAAAGACAGATTTCCTGCCATTGTTTTGTGGGACTGTGCTAGTTATAGACTGGAATTATCAGTACACTTCGTTGTGAAAGAGGTTTCTGGAATCAATAGATTTAAGAGTTTTATGGACAAATTATATGTTGTGTACCATGCCTCTCCAAAGAATGCAAGGCAGCTCCAGTCATGTGCAGCTACACTGGAGATGCAGATTTTAAATTTGGAAGATTTCTGTCCACAGGGTGGGTTGCATCCAGCTATAGAGCTGTTTTGGCTGTTTGGCAGCATTTTGAAGCACTGGTATCTCATTTTGAAAGAGGTAAATCAGAGGATGGTTGTGACAGAAAGGAAAAATGCACTTAGGCGGGTCTTTACAAGAAAATAACATCTGTAGAATTTATTTTGTATCTGGGATTAATTTGCGATGCTTTGCAAGAACTGTCTGAACTGAGCTTAGAACTGCAGGAGAGAAATGCTGATCTTTACAAAGCCCACAGCAAGATTGAGTGTCTTGTTGATATTTGTGAGAAGATGAGGTCTGCCCCAGGGCTTTACTATCGGAAAGCTCTTGAGGCAGCTGCAAATCTACAGATTAAGGTTGTTCCATTGCATAAGAAAAACAGAATTTATGATCCACCAATCTCACCGAATGCTTTCCGTGAACAACTTAAAACTTGTCTACAGAAAGGTTCATTTCCGAAGAAGACACTGAATTGTTAAGATGTACAAGTGTTCTGGATTTTAAGAATCGACCAGCAAACACAAGAGAAAATATTCTGTATGGAGAAGCAGAAATAGGCACACTGGAATAAAGATTCCAACTGAATGAAAGAGAAGCTACTTGAGCCTTCAGAGATCAACTGAAATTCAGAGAAGAAATGCCCCGGGTACTTCCTCGGGTTCGAGAACTCTCAACACAATAGCTATATCTTCAAGTGAGTGTGAAAGGAGATTTTCTCAGATGGACTTGATTGTGACTCCAGAAAGATCATCTTTGTCAGTGAAAACCATTACCTCATTACTATTTATAAGAATTGTTGGACCTCCTTTGACGGTATTTGATCCAACGAAGTATGTCAAAACTTGGTTGTTTCAAGGTCGTCATTCAGCCATGGATACAAAAAGCAAGACCAGAAAACGAACTGAGGAGGATGATGACATGTCAAAAATTTGGATATTGTTTTGAATTCAGTGTAAGTAGGTTTCGATGAAAATTACACGCTTTCTTAAATGTTCGGCAAATCCCATGTCTTCTTTCTTAATTTTCCTCCTGTGAGTTCCGGGATCTCTTTTACCAGAAAAAAGCCCTGTCTATATCCAATGTAACCCTACTGGTCCTCCTGCCTTTATCATCTCTGTAGCCACCTCATCCGCACTTTTCATCATTATAGCTCCTTCTATTTCCAACATTGTTATATCTTCATTTTGGTTTTCTTCCACCACTTCTTCTTCACGTTCCTTCCCTCCTCTAGTTCTTTGAATTTGATACTAAGTAATTTAGCAAAACACTCCTCACATAGCTGGAGAATATCCTCTCTTTTTGTCACAATTTGACCTGTAACCGTCCTTACAAATTTTTTATCTTTTCTCCTGTTTACTTTGCTTTTAACCAATCCATACAACACTTTCATACTTAATTAACATCCAACCGGAAGGTTTCTGTGAAGTTTTCCCAGCACTTCTGTTTATCTTCCTATACAATCTTCTGACATGCTTCCTTTGCTCTCTGTATTTCTGCCTCCTATCTAGCTCCTACATGCTCTTTTTTCACTGCATCCCTTACTTTGTTATTCCACCAGGGTGTCTCTTTTCCTTTCTTTTTTCCTGATATTCTACTGCATGTACCTTCTGCACACATTTCACCATTCCTGTTTGAACTTGGCCCATTCCTCTTCAACCTCTCCTTTAGAAATTTGTTTTCTCAGTTCTTCTTGGAACTTGGAACTTCTCTTGCTCTACCTTTTCCTTTAATTTCCATAGCTTTATTTTTCTTTCCCGGGTCTCTTTTAATTTCACTATTTTACCTAGTCTTAATTTGTCTACTACACTGTTATGCTCTCCTTCAAAATCTGCTTTTTCCAAGTTGCTTTACATCACACTGATACAGATAGGTCTTATGACGACGACGATGGGATAGGAAAAGGGAAAAGGGCAGGAGTGGGAAGGAAGCGACCATGGCCTTAACAATATGCACCCCCAGCGTTTTCCTGGTGTGAAAATGGGAAACCATGGAAAACTATCTTTAGGGCTGCCGACAGTGGGGATTGAACCCACTATCTACCAAATGCGCCCTAACCACGCGACCAAGTCGCTCTGTCAAAATCTTCTCTTGACATTGCTGTCACATCTTCCAATTGACTGCATTTCTCTCTCTCAACTAAAACCAGATCATTGTTTTTGTTCTCCTTTGTCCCCACAGGGCGTGTTGGTCGTGCGGTCAGGAGCGCGCGGCTGTGAGCTGGCATCCGGGAGATAGTGGGTTCGAACCCCACTCTCAGCAACCCTGAAGATGGTTTTCCGTGGTTTCCCATTTTCACACCAGGCAAATACTGGGGCTGTACCTTAATTAAGGCCACGGCCACTTCCTTCCCATTCCTAGACCATTCCTGTCCCCTCGTCGCCATAAGACTTATCTGTTTCGGTGCGACGTAAAGCAGATAGCAAACCTTTGTCCCCATCCATATCTAGTTATTTTTCAGCTGTTCTTCGTTTTGAACTATGTATTGTGTACTATTTATGCATTGCTCTGACAAAAATCTAATAGTAGCTCTCCTTCGGCATTTTTATTTCTGTAGGTGAAAGGACCAATTATTTCTTCTTTACCTAGCCCATCGGTTCATATGAGGCCTTTCATGCCTCCCATTATCATCACTTCTATATCTTCAGTGCACCTCTCCAGTTCTTCCAAGAACTCCTCTAGACTCTCTTCGACATTGTTTGCCTGAGGTGCATATACTTGGATAAAATCTTAAACTCCTTTCTCCAATACAAGTCTGATTTTCATGATTCTGTCATTTACCCGGTAGACGTACCTTCTCTATGCACTGTACTGTACCAGATCTTCCCGCACAATAAAACCTACTCCATTATTGCAGTTTGCACCTCCACTCCAAAACAACTGAAACCCCTTCCTCAATCTCTTCAGTCCCTTTCCTTTCCACTTGGTTTCACTCAATCCCAACAATGCAATATCCTTTTCCATGTATTCTATTAGTTCTTCTGCTTTGCTGTTAAGGGTTAAGATATTTTGCCAGTGGTTGCCCACTTTTCACATTTTCCCCAGAACGAGAACACTGGGAACAGCACGTCGCTTTTGGGGGACGCCCTAACCATTTCCGAGGCTTTGACTCGCTCTCAGTCACTAGATCTATGAAACATAAACATAACTGCCTATTCCTTTTGTGACATTTTTCAATTACCTGGCGCATACTGATAATCTGATACTGACAGCTCCTCTGTGGTTTGAAACCATACTGGCTTTTATCCAGCTTACTCTCAACCATTAATCACACCCTCCTTTCTAAAATCCCAGTGAACACCTTACCCGGTATACTGATCAGTGAGATACCTCGATAGTTGTTAAAATCCTTCCTGTTCCCTTGCTTACAGATAGGTACAATTACTGCTTTCACCCAATCAGAAGGTACTGTACTATCACTCCATGCTAATTTTATATTCTCTATTAAGCTATTTCATCCCTGCCTTCCCACTATACAGAATGTATCCGTGATGATGTTACAAACTCTCAGGGATGATTGTAGGACGGCAAATGGATCAATTTAAGAAAAGGAACTATATTCCGGAGTCAAAAGTTAAGCAAAATTCTACTCATTTAAGTCCATTTACCTGCACATGTTTCATAAGCTGATCCATTTACTACAAATGTTCAAAATAGAACCCCCCTGTGTCAATGCAGGCATGGCATCATCACACAAAGTTCTGTCGTACCCATTCAAATATCCCCGGTGTCGTTTGTACAGCGTTGCAGGCAGCAAGAATTCTTGCCAAGAGATCCTCTTCAGTCTTGACAGGTGTTTCATACACAAGACTTTTCACTGGCCCCACAAAAATCAAGTGGGTTGAGATCAGGTAAACGAGCGGGCCATGAAACAGGACCTTCTCTTCCTATCCCCTTTGCAGAGATTGTCTGATCCAGGTGTTCACGAACTCTGAGTCCAAAGGGAGATGTGACTCCATCATGTTGGAACCACATCCAATGACAAAGGGCAAGTGGGATGTGTTCCAGGAATGTGGGTAGTACATCTCTGAGCACCACTATGTACAATGCTGTATTTAGGCAGGGAGGAAGAAGAAACGGGCCTCTACGTAATCAATGACTATGCCCGCCCACACGTTGACTGAAAGTTTGTGCTGATGGCTCTTCACAACTGTAGCGTGAGAATTCTCATCGGCATAACCATGACTATCGTGATTATTTAGCATTCCGTCTCTGGTGAAACAGGCTTCATCTGTGAAAAACTCATATGCAGTAAAGTCATCGAAAGGTCATGCTGATGACATTGTTGGGAAAGCATACAGATCGTTACATGTCATAATGAGGTTACTTAGAGGATGCAACGAAGAATTAAAACAGAAAAGTTACTTAAGTATGTGTGTCCATTATTGAATATGCAGTGTGTGTTTGGGATCCTCACCAAGAATACCTAATAAAAGAAATAGATGGTATGCAGAGGATAGCAGCAAGATTTGTAACAGGGTATTTTTGAAGAAAAAGTAGTGTATCAGAACTGATAGAGAAACTTGGGTGGGAAGCTTTATGTAAGAGAAGGGAAGAAACAAGACTTACAGGATTATATAGAGCCTATACTGGAGAGGAAGCTTTGGGGGAAATCTGTGAGAGGCTTCAGTTGGAAAATAATTATATTGAGAGGGCCGACCGCAAATATAAAATTAGACGGGATTTTATCAGATATTTTTGGAGTAAATTTTCATTCATTGGGAAGGTGTGAAGGAGTGGAACAGTTTACCTGGGAAAGTATTTGATCCTTTTCCTAAATCTGTACAGATATGCAAGAAAAGAATAAACTGCAACAGAGGAAAGAAATGTTAGAGGGCATTCAAGATGTGTAAATTATTGTAAATAAAGAATTTTTGTGAATAAATTAATTCCATCCCCTTGTCTATGGAGACCGGACAGCTGCCTGTAGGGGTGAAGTACTGAACCCTTGAACTTACCATTCCATCGTTGGTCGGCCACGGCTGCTACAGTAGAACTATATAGAACTCTTAAATCATGGGTCGTTGCGGGAATAAATTCGGTCACGATCTTAACCAAACGATGGGGTTCAGAAGAGAGCCTAACTGCTTGAAATGAGGAGCAAATATGTGCTTACTAACTTTTATTAAAATTGAAATGACACGACAACATTGTTATTTTAATATAAATCCTTGAGAGAAAAAAAATTATAAATTATTTATTATTGAACGTTTCAAACGCAGTCACATTGCATAGCGTTGATTTATTTCTCACAATATCGAAGAGTTGCTTCGGAGAAATTAGTACATTAGTGGACAGCGAAACTGAAAAACTGAAAAAGGAAAGACCTGAAAACCGGGCACCTATTACTCCAAACGAGAACTGAGAATTAATCCACACGATCCGTGGAAAATCTGACTTTCAACAAGTAGAACGCCTGATTTCCTCTCAATTAAAGTTATCTACCAGTCGAATACCCTTTACGGATACGGAACACCCGCCGAATGGACCCTTAATCGAACCAAATTGACTATCAGTTGCTTTGGATAGGTTGCGAAATATTATGGGAAAGCATGGTGTTCACTACAAGTTAACAGCATCATTCACAATTGAAATAAAATTCCACCATGTATTTGTCATTCATGACACCCTTAAGTGATAAGGTAATCCCGATGCTAAATGTGCATCACCCAAACAGGTGTTCGGAAGGAACCTACAACATGATCCGCGAGGATCTTACATTACGTCGTTCTAAAGGAACAAAACTGCGAAATGCAGGAAACACTTATTCATCACGCATTTAGAAGAAATGCCAAACACTGAAGTTAATTAAAAAGTGGTAAATCACTTGAAAAGTATTATTATCAAACCGATTTTCAGGTTAGAAATGGTTATGTTACGCTAAATGAAATTACCAGTCCACATTGAAAAATATTACAACTTTAAGGAATTCTTTCCTTAAAAAAACAATGACTACCTTTACAGATACGTCTACTTATTGTCTGTCCCAACACACTACCTATAAAATGATTACTTAATCGAATTCAATTACGAATAAAATGAAAGTACGACAAAGATTGAAAATAAAATAATATCACTGGCTGACGAATCGAAACCGCATTCGCAACTCAAGTCTCACGCTAATACACTGAGTGTCAATATGCACACTATCAAAACGAAACGGACGTCAGAACGACAAAACAATTAAGCCCGTAAAATAAAATAACATATCGAAGTCATTAAAACTCAACACGCATGGAGAATTACAGCAAAAATATTTAATCTCCATCAGGTCGATATCCAATATTTGGGCAACCCTCATTCACCGATAGCGGCCCCGTTATCTCAAGGAACACCCTTCAGTTGTTGGAGCTACGCACTAGTTGGCCTCCTTATTGTCGATCTAACCCTCTTCATATTCCATATGTTACTGTAGAGGCTACCTTCGCCCAAGTCACTTCGCAAAACAAAAGAAACATCTAATCTGAGACTTGAGTATGTACAGCTGACATCCCAAACCTATCGTCGGGCTCACTTAAAATCTGTACATCCTAACACTAATCTCTATGTACACGATACCTTCCAAATTCTATCGTCGGGCGTGAACTAGGACATCTCATCATCAGTAACTCCAAGGATAACATGTGACGTCCTAAATCTATGGTCGAGCGTCAAAATGGATCGTACTACGTATCCCCTAGCATATCAGGCGAACTAACAATTTCAAACTAACTCTGACATTTCAATACACATGGGACCACGTCTCTTACTATTAAACGAATGCAAGTCGAAAAATGCAGTAAGTCTCCATCTCGTTACAATACGTGAACTCGAAAATAAATATACGTGACGAACAATTCTCCAACTCAAACACAATCTCAGCCTGTGCAATGAAGTTTTAGGGAAGCAATGATAACTCCGAACACACGTCTACCATTTAGTGGATGTATTCAAAATAATAATCATCACTACCGCATTTAGAAACTCTCAAATCGCCTACCGTCAATTCCAAATATTTATATCAATGACATATCCAGTGAAACGAAATTCAATACAACACCAACCATGTATTCGAATTGCTCTTTTATCCTTGAGGTCGCATTATCTTAATATTCATACGGGGTTTACGTAACTAGTCACTTGACTTTTACTACCAAGATTTTTAACCTTTTACTAGAGTCGTTTTCACTTGGGATCTTACTAGAAATCCACGATGCCTCACACAGTAGTCGTCTCAAATTTCGGATTGGTAGCGGAATACTCTACAGCCTGTCACAATACAGTCTGTTTCACAAATACTTCCTCGGCAAACATAGCCTGTCTCAAACTCATTCTCCTCGCCTTATCCCAGCGGTATTACTTAAAATCCAGGCTTCATTTCATCTTCAATATTCCTATCCCTCTCATCTCCACATATATAAATTCTTCGCTCTCAACCCTTTTTTCTTATATTTCCAAGACCCCTTTCATTTTTCAATCCTCTATTGAAAACAACAACCATTATGAAATACACCTCTTTATTTTACTATTACTACGACTTTCGGACCTCGAGAATCCAAGAACACACCGCGACTTTCCGTATCACTGATATACACGATGTCCCAAAATTTTTATACTTCCCATGAATAAATATAACTCTATCGAATTTCACTGAAATATTCTAAGTGCCTGCGATCCTTGTAAAATATACCGGTTAAATGCACTTTTAACATAGACAAATTTCTTTATCCCGCGGTAGACATTATTATTATTATTATTATTATTATTATTATTATTATTATTATTATTATTATTATCAACAAACATTTCTGAATTCAACTGATATTTGAAATTAAGATATTTGCTACGACTATTTTACAATTATAGCTTTCCTAAATTTACTCGCTTTGGACAATATCTCATAGAACATTAACACCAGATTTAAACGTCGCAGTTTTACGGTTTCTTGACGTGAAATTTACAAACTAAAATTTTCACACGCTGTCCAAAATTGTAACACTTTCGCCTGATAATTACAAATATCAACCCGACAATCATCTTGAAAAATTGTTGGGAAAGAACAAAAAAATCTAACTACAACATAATACAAATATAGACAGACCTGCAAAATGGCGCCATCCTCAGTATTCTGGCTACATTGTCGCCAGATGACCTCGTGCCTTTAGCCGTACATTTGCACAAATAACATCATCATTTCCAACATATCACTCTTACAAACACTGCCTTTTTTCACACGATATTAAATTACAACACGAATCACGCACTTTCCTCGTTATAATGTGTACCACGAACCTCCCTCGTTCTGCAGTCAACTGCTACTGTCTGCTTTCGTCCCAGAGTTGTCTCTCTCTGTCACCCACAAACACACCAGCTGTTCAACAGATAACGAAATCAAAACTACTCTGACTAGCTTCCCAATTCTCTTACCACTTTCAAACACACATAAGGTGATGCAGTAACATTTGCTGTGTACTTTAACAGACGCCTATACTTTCACAATTTGTCGACAATAATTCAGAAATTTTCTGTCATCTTCCCTTTCTAACCGACTGGGTGGACCTCAACCACGAACATGTACTAAGTCGTTTGTAGATCAATCTGGTACAATTTTCTGCTGACGACGGGTGTAAGCTACCGCCGCTTCAAAAACCAGATCGACACTGAAAAATATGCAATGGGGGGTTCCTCTTATAGTCTATAGGAGGGACGCTACACACACTACTAAGCTTGATTGCGTAATCTGCTAATTTCGCGTCCAATAGACCGATTTTTATGAGACTTGTCCCAGACTTCCGGACAGACTTGTAATTATTTTAGATGTTAATCTCATAATTTTACCACACTCACAACAGGTGAAATAAATTATTTCTGCCCGGACGTTTCGCTCGTTTTCTTCATCCCTTGACCTTGGCACGTGGAGCTAGTTCACTGATCTGACGCTGACTTGTACTTAGGCTTAACTGCATTTATAATTTACCCTGGGGGCTCTGTCTTCACGTAGGGTTTAAGAATAATTTAGATGATTTATTTCTTTATTTACTGTATTGCCAAAATCCCTCGTTACGCAGAATTGCGTGAATTTAAAGAATTATCGGGCACTCGAAGTCCACCGAGGTGTCACGGTATTTCACGAGCCTGCCGCGGGTGAGATCCTTCCCACGCGACATCGAGGCTCTTAGGAGCGCAACATGGCTGCCCTCAAAAATAAAAGTAGCTTGTTAATTTGAAATAAATATTGAGAAGGAAAAAAATATTTTCTCATCGTGGAATTATGGGTTCAGTACAGTGGGCACTTCGAGGGACCTGGGACCGCTACGTTAGCTGTGAAGGCCCTTCAGAAACCCTGAAAAACAGTGCCAAAATGGGTTCTGGTTAAGATGCAGCAGGTCGTTATGCACGTTACGTACCAAGATGGCGGGCAATAAGCAACTCGCTGTGTGTGGTTCGTGCATAAAATCAATTACTGCCGAGGGCGACTACATCATCTGTGACGGTAAGTGCCATAGAATACATCACAGAACGTGTGTTAAATTAAATAAACTGGAATTGAAGACACCAATTGAGGACAAATCAAAGAAGTGGTACTGCGGCAAGTGTGATAGTGTGAATGGTGATCTGGCCATAGGGCCGAGTGACCTCAAGCTTGGGGATATGGAATATGTAGTTAGGGACATCCACAAAAGGCTATGTAAACTAGTAGGAATCGAAGCCGAACAAGCGGAAATTATGAAGTCGGTAACTTTCTTTGCTGAGAGTTTCGACGATATTAAGCGCCAGCTGCACAAAATAACTGATGACTTTAAAAACGGTATGGTAGAAGTAGCGGCATTGAAGTCTAAGATTGCTGTCCTCGAAAGGGAGAGGACAAGAGCCGATGAAGAAATCTCTAAGCCTAGAGAGGGAAATCAAGACCTCCAACAGTACGTCCGGAGGAAAAATGTAGAAATCCATGAATTGCCTCAGCTTGGTGACGAGAATCCAGTCGCAGTTGTGAAAGCACTTGGCAATGCTCTCGGTGTCGAAGTGACCGACGGTGATATTGATGCGTGTCATCGTCTACCCCAAAAGAAGCAAAAACTCCCTCCTCCTCTCCTTGTAAAATTTTGTAGTCGGTTAAAAAAAGGATCAACTGCTCGCAGCAAGGAAGAACAAATCAACACTAAGCTCAAAAGATTTAGGTATCCAAGCAGCTAACCGAGCTGTATATATCAACGAACATCTGACATCGGGGAATAAATATCTCCACAAGATGGCCAGGGATCTACGGCAATATGAATATAAATATATTTGGACAAGGGACTGTAAAATCTACGTAAGGAGGACTGAAAACCATCGATCAGTGAGAATTAGGAGCATTGATGATGTTAGAAAGTTGCAGAGCGAATACACAAGTGTAATGGGACAGCCAAGATATCATACCAACACTCGTTAATGGCAGTATCTATGTGTTACAACAATTATTCCATTTTTCCAGTAGGCTGTTATGAAATTAAATACGATTGCATAAATAATTTTGTTTTGCAGAACATCAGTTCATATACAGTTGCTTCTCACCTGGACGGAAACAGCTCTACTGGTCCCTCAAAATCTTACAGTGCAGTTAGGTGCTTGTATCTAAGCAGCAGAAGTATCCGAAACAAGCTTGAGGAAATAGAAATTTTGTTGCACATTATAGGCCAGGTAGATACATATATTTTGTGTCAGAAACCTGGGTAAAAAGTGAGGAGGCGTAGTACTATAATATACCAAATTATAGAAGCATCTTTTCACAGAGAGACGGCAAAGCTGGAGGTGGCTTAAGTATTTACATTTCGCACTGTTGGAAAGTAAATGTGAAAATGAATTGTGAACTTGATCATAGCTTGATATGGGTTGGAATTTATAGGGATAAATTTAGTAATAGTAAATATAAAAGTATTGATTTAATTGCAGCATATAACCCAAATAGGAATAATGCCACACCATTTCTAGCATTCCTCGAAAATTTTCTAAGTAAAACAACTAACAATTTATGCCTATTTTGGGGTGACAAGAATATTGATATCTTAACTAGTGACCTACTAAAAAGAAAATACATGAACCTGCTTTCTTGCTATGATTTCAAGCAATGTAATAATGTATATCCACACGAATGTGTGATACCACAAGCACTTTAATAGATCATGTGTCTATAAATAATTCTGGTATATATTTGTATTTATCAAATGTTGGTAGCTATATAAGTGACCACAACATATTAATATTTGATATTCTGTTGCCAAATTCTAAATCTCCATCACAATCGTTTGAACTGAAAAGGCTGAAAGCAACTAATGTAGACCGAAAAGATGGTAGACCTGAAAGTAGTAATATCACTAAACATAACACAAAAGTCATAAACAACACTACTAGTAGGATTGACATAATATATAATTCCTTTATTGACCAACTACCGCTTAGTACACAAAGACAGAAAGCGCAAAGTCATCGAACACAAAGAACCGGTAGCTCGCCATGGATATCTTCTGAACTTCCCAGCATTATTAAGCGACGTGACATTTTAGATGCGAAACTTAAAAACCCACCCTAAAGAATAACATCAATCTCAGTCAGGAATATCGCAAGTGTAGAAACAATGTAACAAATTTAAAAAAGAGCTTAAAAACAAATATTACTCTGAAAAATTTAGAACTCATAACAAGAACCCAAAGGAAACGTGGAAAATAATCAATGAAAGCATACATAAAAGAAAAACAACAAAAGGCGATAATTGTACATTTCTAGAAATAGATAGCAAGAAAATCAGAGACAGTCAGGAAATGTGTGAATCATTAAAGTTATATTTTTCAAATATTGCTAAAACCGTGGCTTCTGCAATCGCTCCCCAGAGCACTTAAAAACTTGGGGTTCCTAGTTATATGAACTCATTTTACCTATATGCACCTGATGAAACAGAAGTAAGATCTATAATATCAAATCTAAAAAACAAGAGTAGCTGCCAACTTTCTAAAAGAATTCCAGGATTCATTAAGCGGGATACTAATGGAGATCATTAACGAATCCTTGGCATCCGGTACATTACCTAGTAGTTCCTGTCCTCAAGGGTGGGGATGTTAGGAATCCTAGTAACTATAGGCCTATCTGTATTCTCTCCATAATCTCCAAAATATTAGAAACTATTGTTAAAAAGAGACTCTTATGTTATGTAAATGAAAATACTCTGTAATCTGTTCTTGTACCTTTGCAACTTTCATGTTATGTAAATGTAAATAGTCAGAAATAATTATCTGTAATTCTGATATTGATGATGTACATATTTTATATCTTTTTTAAACAAAAATAATTTCTTTTACAATGCACATTATGGCTTTCGTGAGAAATCTAACACTGAAATAGCAACCGTAGATCTCTTAAATATGTTGCAAGAGTCAATAGATTTTATTAATGTTGCTGGTGGGTTGTTTATAGATCTAAAGAAGGCCTTTGATACAGTGGACCATGAAAGACTGTTAGCTAAATTTGAGAGAGGAGTTCGTGATGTTGCTTTGAAGTGGTTTGATAATTATCTGTCTGATAGAAATCAGTATGTAGTGCTGAATAACTGTAGGAGCTCAGCAATTAGGGTAACGCGTGGCGTTCCACAGGGGTTGGTATCAGGGCCGATACTCTTTCTAGTCTACATCAACATCATTGCAACTTGCCGTTTGAAAGGACGTATCACACTATATGCCGACGACACAAACATGTTCTATACTGGTTGCAATATAGACTCCATTGTTAAAGATATGCAGGAAGACCTCAATACTCTGTGCTTCTGGTTTCAAGCAAATAAATTAACAAGTAATGTGCAAAAGACTTATTATATGATAATGACAAAACAAGGTCAGAATGAAATCCCACACAGTAAAATATATATGCAGAATATTGAAATAAAACTAGTTAGTACTGGCAAATATCTTGGGTTGGTGATTGATAGGAACTTGAACTAGACAGACCATGTTGAATACATTACTAATAAGATCACACCTGTTGCAGGAATTTTAAAGAAACTTAGTTATCTTATCTCACAACATCTTCTAAAACAGATCTACTACTCTTTAGTTCATAGTCACCTACAATATTTGAATATACTCTGGATGCGCTGTCAGAAGTCTGACTTGAATGAGCTAATGGTAGTACAAAATAGAGCTGTTAGAAATACACTTAATATTCCCTACTTAACGCCAATAAAATATATATACCTAAGTGCTAAAATACCACTCCTAAGCATGAGTACAGAATTCAATACAGCTGTACTCATGTATAAAATAAAACATAAATTTATACAACACATCACTACATATACTCTGAATTCTGACAACCATCCATATAGTACTAGGCACGCAAATGACTTTGCCCTATACAATGTTCGTTCTTATAAATATGGTATAAACAGCTGGAAGTTCTCTGCGATCCAATTATTTAATAACATCCCTATGGAGGTAAAAACAATAGCACCAACTCTGGCAAAATTCAAACAAAGAGTCAAGCATTATTTTTGGGAAAGGTATAGTGCTGTTTAAATCAAAATATCAGTTGGCATTTAAGTCACTCTCCCAAACAATCTTGCAAACTCTCTGGAACTATTCTTGTACCTCTGCAACTTTTATGTAATGTAAATATAAATACTCTGTAATCAGTTCTTGTACCTCTGCAACTCTGTGTTATGTATATGTACTGTAAATACTCCGTAATGAATTCTTGTAAGTCTGCAACTTTTATGTTCTGTAATTGTAAATAATTTGAAATCTATTCTTGTACTTCTGCAACTCTTATGTTATGTAAATGAAAATACTCTGTAATCTGTTCTTGTACCTTTGCAACTTTCATGTTATGTAAATGTAAATAGTCAGAAATAATTATCTGTAATCCTGATATTGATGATGTACATATTTTATATATTGTCTGTGTTTATATGCTCAACCGTATACTATAATCTTACAATAGACAAATTATAATTTTAATATGTAAGTGCCCGTCAGTATGTAATGTCCTGTACAATTCCTATGTATGAGCCTGCAGGCTCGTTGGAATTAATTGGAATGAACGAATGAATGAATGAATGTATGATTTTAAAAAAAGCATTGTAGATTTAAATCTTATAGCAATTATATAGTATTTTTTGAAGTCATTCCACATACTGTATATGAGTTGATTATGTGTGTAAGTTACAGAAGATATTATTAGTTTGTAAATATTATAAATTTATTAAGTATGAGCTGTGTGTTTAATAGGAGAATTTTTAATGTAAATTGTATAATACTGTATTTTAGGGAAAGATTCTTTTATTTTTAATTTAAAATTTAGATGTTGAGATAAATTTGAGGAGACTGGACTTCGTTTCTCTATGATGTAGCAGTGGGCCTATATGTACACTGCTGCCAGAATTCTGCAAACTTGGAAATATTCGAGCATGTTGGTGCACATGGCACAGCACAGATTACCATAATCTTGGAAGCAGAGACAATGAAAGAGGAATACACAAGGAATTTACCCTCTCTTTTCCCACAGCCCAAGCTCGCTGAACTGTAAGCCAAGTGAAGTGTAGGTGCGCCGACAGTAAGTGTATTTTAGGCTACTGTACAGTACTTGAGAAGTGTCTACGGAGTGCGGCTGAGTGGTCGAAAAATGAAATATAAAAGGTTAACCGTCAGTGAAAAACTGAAAATTATAGAAAGACTGGAGAAAGGCAAGGCGTCATCAAAGTTAGCCTGCGAGTTTGGTGTGGGTAAAACAACAGTGAGAGACATCAAGAAGCAAAAGGAAACCCTCATAAACTTTTCTGCTAATTGTGATCGTTCAGGACTTAACAATATTAGATATGTTGAGCAGAGGCCCCTTGCTAGACACCACGGAGGTCTGCTATATAACTTTTGGATCAATATATCAACCCGAATCTGAATCAGAATGACATTTCCGAAAAGCCCAGAATCGTATTTGATGTCCTCCATTCATTAATAGTGTCAAACTTCCCCAAAACCGTTTGTTCTTTCAGATTTTACGTAACAAATTATTGCGCTATCCTTCCCTAACACGCCCGCCTGACTCGGCCCATCTTCCCCTCCCTCCTGATCCACCACTCTCCCTCCCTTAACACTGCTATGCTCCCAGTAAGCTCCAGCCTTCAGTTCCTTTTCGTTCTCTGCCTGCCCTCTTTTCCATCAACTTATTTTAATTCAAAAATGTTTCTTTCTCACACTTCAGGTCCCGCAATGGATCGAGAACTTTCTGGTTGCACAACTAAACTTCTGTCAATGCCGTTAATACGATCCACTTACTTTTTAATTTATTGTTTACCTTATGAAAACTGATGCTACAGACCACTACCAAGTTACATATTATCAACAGAGGAACAATATTTTACGTCAGCTTTTAGATGTCAACATTCATTTAGTGTTTATTCACGCCGTGCACAAGCCTTTTAGGAATTACACAGTGACAAATACATTTAAACCAATTGTTAATATTTTTTCACTTCTATTTTCGACCATCAAGTCCTTAACTTGTAAATTTTGTAAGAATGACTTTTAAGCACCATCACGTTGTATATTTCATCCAATTAATGTCATTTTTTTACTAACGGTCTATATTTTGTATTATACATATATATATATATATATATATATATATATATTTTGTATTATACATATATATATATATATATATATATATATATATATATATATATATATATATATATATATATATATAGTGGCTGATGATGGTGTCCAAAGACATCGAAACCGGTACCTAATAAAAATGTTGTGATCTTATATTAGCAATGTATTTTGTATTAATAATAATAATAATAATAATAATAATAATAATAATAATACTTTATTAATGGTAATACCATTTTACATAACAGTAGAGAAGAATAAACAAAACAAAACACACTAAAAAGAAAGTTCAATGGAGTATAAGTAGAAAAATATGTACAGATATATCCACAGGTTATATTACAAGTAAGCACAGGAAAGTAATAGTCAATTCTGACGATTATGTAAGTGATTTCTAAATTTTGACAGTGAGCAGTTAAATATATCAATATCCACTTTGTTTAGAGATCTTGACATTCGTTCAATTAGCTGATTGAATGCGTAGTTAGTTCTACGCCAATTTGTAGACAATGTATGCTTGAACCTTGTGCGTCTGTCTGGTACATTTACGTTAATTTTTGCAAGGAGTTTTGGACAATTCACCAAGGAATGAAGCAATTTAAAAATGAAGAGTGTATCCAATAATTCACAGCATTGTGACAGGCTATGCAGATTTAAGGACTGTTGTAGGGATGTATAATCAACATTATCATATGAGAATCCTTCTCTAAATGAATATAGACGAAGAAATTTATGTTGTACTGAATCTAATCTATGGATAGAGGTCTGATGAGAAGGGTTCCAAACAGGTGTACAGTATTCTAGTATTGGGCGTACCATAGACACATACAGCAATCGATAGGTAGCTAAGTTTGAAAATTTTCTAGAATATCTTAGTAATGCAACTCAATCCTTGAAAAGCTTTCTTACAAATACTTTCAATATGTTCATTAAACGATAGGTTATAACTGAATAAAACACCAAGGTCATTAACTTGTGAAATAGGAGTTAGAATGTTGTTATTACTAAATTTGTACTGAAATTATATTTTCTTCTTGTTTACAAAATGATAATATTTTACATTTCTCATGATTAATTTTCAACCCATTTTGAATAGAGTATTTTCCAGATGATGTAAATCTTCTTGAGGTTTTAAACAATCAAGTGGTCAATTAATTTGCATAATTTTTTGTATCGTCAGCAAACAAAAGCAATTCAGAAATCTTAAGTATATTTTTAATGTCGTTTATGTAGAGAGTAAAAAGTAAGAGTGCAAGGTGAGACCCTTGAGGAACTCCACGGGTAACAATAATAGGCGCAGGAAAATGATACCTTATTTTAACAATCTGCAGGCGATTTTTCAGATACGATTCAATCCATGAGAGGAGAGGCCCATTAATTCCATAGCCCGTTAGTTTTGCAGCAAGATATCGTGGTCGACAGTGTCAAAAGCTTTTGAGAAGTCTGTGTAAATGCAGTTCACCTGGGAGTGGTTCTCTATTGCATCCAAGAGGAACTGATAGAATAAAAGAAGATTGCTACAGGTTGACCGTTCTGAAAAGAATCCATGTTGTTCATCAATAATGATGTTTCTGAAGAGAGGTGTGATTTTGTCAAGAATTATTGAATCAAAAATTTTGGAAATTTGAGAAGAAATTAAAACAGGTCTATATTGTTTTATGTCAGTTTTATCACCATTTTCGAAAACTGGACTAACAAATCCTTTCTTCCATTCACTGGAAAAACGCCTTGGTTTAATGATAAGTTGAACAGATAAAAGAGTGCTTCACATAAAATAAATGAGCAGTACTTGAGCAGGTAAGTTGAAACACCATCAGGTCCTACAGTTTTCTTTAATTCCATAGATATCAGTTTGTTGTAAATTTCTACCTTACTAATGTTTATAACTGGTAGATTGATAGAGAAAGGATAATCATATGACATACTACTACTGTTCTGATAAGAAGAATAAACAGATGAAAAGTGGTTAGCGAAAAGATTGACAATATTTTCTCCAGTATCTGCTGTAACTTCATTAAGATGCATTGTTGAAGGAATATTATTACATGACCTTTTAGAACTTAGATATTGCCAGAATTTCTGTGGATTGGAAGTAATACTTCGTTCTCAGTTGGAGACATACATTGTATAGCAAGATTTAGATTCAGACTTGCATTCATTTCTTTTTGCTAGGGGCTTTACGTCGCACCGACACAGATAGGTCTTATGGCGACGATGGGATAGGAAAGGCCTAGGAGTTGGAAGGAAGCGGCCGTGGCCTTAATTAAGGTACAGCCCCAGCATTTGCCTGGTGTGAAAATGGGAAACCATGGAAAACCATTTTCAGGGCTGCCGATAGTGGGATTCGAACCTAGTATTTCCCGGATGCAAGCTCACAGCCGCGCGCCTCTACACGCACGGCCAACTCGCCCGGTCATTCATTTCTTAAATTCGAGAAATGCTGATAATCACTATTGAGACCTGATATTTTGTATCGCTTATGCGCTTTCTTCTTTTCAATAATCAGTGTCTTCAATTTATGATTAAACCACTTTTGGAATTTGGGAGTCTTATAATTCCGTATAGGGATGTAAAGTTCCATGCCATAATGTAGTACTGAATAGAAGGTTTCTACTGCTTTATCAATTGATACATTTTGAAACATCACATTCAAGCTGAACTGTGACAGATAATAATTTATTCCATTATAGTCACCATTTAAAAAATCAAAGTAAAAACTATCAGCAGGCAAGGAATTGTGCAGCTCATTTATTGGTAAAGAAATCTCTAATGCTGGGTGGGATCTATCGACGGGGACAATGCTTTCATTACTAGATTTTACTTCAATGGAACAGGAGTTACTGAAAATCAAATCAAGAAAGTGATTCAGAAAATTTGGGATAGCGTTAAACTGATTTAAACAGAGATAAGAAAAGGTGTCTATAACAAAACTGGACTGCGTAGTGTGGTTACCTTCTGACATAAGGCCAGAAGATGTTTCTTCATTTACTATCCAATTAAGATGTGGTAGATTGTAGTCACCAACAATGAGCAATAAGTGGTTGTCGAGATTTGACATAATTTTTTCAACAGCACTGCATGTTAGAAATATTTTTGGACAGGAGACTTTGGTGGAATGTATACAGCACCAATGATTAATTTTGTGGTGTTAAAGGTCAGGGACACAAACAACTGTTCAACTGTGTTAAAGCACGGTATCAGAGTAGGTTTAAACCTCTTGCTAATACAGATAATTACCCCCCCCCCACACGGGATGCCGTCAAACTCGTTAAAGAAGACCTATCACATCTGAAAATTAAATACGTTTCGAGTCCGAGTTCCACATCACTAAATTCATCATTTAAGTTTCTTCGGTTAATACCATGAAGTCATAGTCAGCTAAAAAAGGATAAATTTTAAGTTCAGTTAGTTTGCTTCGAAGTCCATTTACATTTTGATAGTGTCCTCTAAAGTGTTCAACTAACCTTTTTATTGGTGTCTTTGGTGCTATCTTAGTATTGTGTATATGACCTCTGTGAAATGATACCCCACTTATATTTTGTATTACATTCCTGATATAAGTTATACTTTCTAAATCATTTTCTGTATCACTTAAGTTTTTGCCATTAGGATTAGCATCCCCCTCATTTTCTTAATCAATCAATGAATACTGATCTGCATTTAGGGCAGTCGCCCAGGTGGCAGATTCCATATATGTTGTTTTCCTAGCCTTTTCCTAAATGATTTCAAAGAAATTGGAGATTTATTGAACATCTCGCATGGTTATTCCAATTCCTAACTCCCCTTCCTATAAAAGAATATTTGCCCCACTTTGTCCTCTCGAATTCCAACTTTAACTTCATATTGTAATCTTTCCTACTTTATAAACACCACTCAAACTTATTCGTCTACTAATGTAATTCTACCCCCATCTCCCCGCTGACACCTCGGAACATACCACTTAATCGAGCGGCTCTTCTTCCTTCTCCCAATTCTTCCCAGCCCAAACTTTGCAACATATTTGTAACGCTACACTCTTGTCGGGAATCACCCAGAACAAATCGAGCTGCTTTTCTTTGGATTTTTCCAGTTCTTGAATCAGGTAATCCTGGTGAGGGTCCCATATACTGGAACCATACTCGAGTTGGGGTCTTACCAGAGACTTATATGCCCTCTCCTTTACATCCTTACTACAACCCCTAAACACCCTCATAACCATGTGCAGAGATCTGTACCCTTTATTTACAATCCCATTTATGCGATTACCCCAATGAAGATCTTTCCTTATATCAACACCTAGATACTTACAATGATCCCCAAAAGGAACTTTCACCCCATCAACGCAGTAATTAAAACTGAGAGGACTTTTCCTAATTGTGAAACTCACAACCTGACTTTTAACCCCGTTTATCAACATACCATTGCGTGCTGTCCATTTTACAACATTTTCGAGGTCACGTTGCGGTTGCTCACAATCTTGTAACTTATTTATTACTCTATAAAGAATAACATCATCCACAAAAAGCCTTACCTCCGATTCCACTTGTTTACTCAATCATTTATATATATAAGAAAACATAAAGGTGCCTTGAGGAATTCCCCTCATAGTTATTACAGGGTCAGATAAAGCTTCACCTACTCTAATTCTCTGAGATCTATTTTCTAGAAAAATAGCAACCCATTCAGTCACTACTTTGTCTACTCCAATTGCACTCATTTTTGCCAGTAGTCTCCCATGATCCACCCTATCAAATGCTTTAGAAAGGTCAATCGCGATACAGCCCATTTGACCTCCAGAATCCAAGATATCTGCTATATCTTGCTGGAATCCTACAAGTTGAGCTTCAGTGAAATAACCTTTCCTAAAACCGAACTGCCTTCTATCGAACCAGTTATTAATTTCACAAACATGCCTAATACATTCAGAAAGAATGCTTTCCCAGAGCTTACATACAATGTATGTCAAACTTACTGGCCTGTAATTTTCAGCTTTATGTCTATCACCCTTTCCTTTATACACAGGGGCTACTATATCAACTCTCCATTCATCTGGTATGGCTCCTCCGTCCAAACAATAATCAAATAAGTACTTCAGATATGATACTATATCCCTACCATTTGTCTTTAGTATATCCCCAGAAATCTTATCAATTCCAGCCGCTTTTCTGGTTTTCAACTTTTGTATTTTATTGTAGATGTCATTGTTATCATATGTAAATTTTAATACTTCTTTAGCCTTAGTCTCCTGCTCTATCTGGACATTATCCCCTTAACCAACAATCTTTACATACTGCTGACTGAATACTTCTGCCTTTTGAAGATCCTCACAAACATACTCTCCTTGTTCATCAATTATTCCTGGAATGTCCTTCTTGGAACCTGTTTCTGCCTTAAAATACCTATACTGAACCCTTTGGTCCATATTGAGGGATACCTACCTTTCTTACCTATCAGCAAAGTTCATGAGATCTGTCTCTTGGGTCGTGTCGGGTTCTTCGTCACTTGCTGAGGTAAAGGTAGGGTTCAGTAATTCTAGTCTATCTACTGGAATGAAAGGTCTATTTAAAATATTCCTATTTATTCAGGAAAATTCTGAAGCAATCTGTCAATGGTATCATAGAAGTCAACTGTGTCCACTGGACACCACAATCATTTTTACATAATGGTCAGAACACTGGTGTGAGACTTTAACGTAACTGCCTGACGGGCATTCATACTAGAAACCACTGTGTTAATTATTAATCATTTAAGAAAGGAAAGTCTGGAAATCCTTAAATTCGGCTTCCATGTGAGACCACATGTACCATCATAGTGATTCGTTATGGTCCAGCCCTCGTAACACGAACTCTGGACTCCGGTTATAATTAAGGCCGTCCAATCGGTGTGTGCCACACAGTGGTTCTACGGCATGGACCCTTAATTGAATCGATGTGACCTGCGTCTATGTCATGGACCGACATCTAATCTTCTAAGTTACTTTAAAGTCATTGTGGATGATGACCGCAAGGAAATGATGCTACAATGGCATATGGCCCTAATCTAAGTCACTGAGGTTGATGACCCCCTGACCATCCAATTTTCTAGGCTGAAGGCTAAACACAATTAAGTTACATCGGTTGATGACCAAAGTTCCACTTTACTATCCCAGCACATTCACTGCTCAATCAATCAAAGTTCAATACTTACAACAATAGCAATGCTCACAAACTTTGTGGCAGTAAAATCCATTTCCTTCGGATATGTCCCTTTAATCGTTACTTTATTTTTTAATATTCCCCAGAAAACAAACTAAAATTTCCAGAATGCATCTCCAAGTTATTCGCTTGATTAAAGTTATTTCAAAATGCGGTTTCACTGAATTTAATAATTAAATAAATTAAAATTTTTAATAATGATGGTCTGTGGCTGGAGTCGTAAGCTTTCTTGAAATCTAGAAACGTTATTGAAAGGGGCTTGTTTCGTTTTCTGTAATATGCCATGACTGGCTTAAAAGTTGTTATTTGTTCAGAGCAGCTTCTCCAAGGTCTGAAGCCTCCCTGGTATTCACCTAACTCTTGATCAAGTTGTTGTTTAATCCGATTATATAGTATCTTAGAGAAAATCTTATACGTGCAGTCAAGGATGGAAATACCTCTATAGTTGTCTGGATTGCTTCTTTCACCTTTCTTATGAATTGGATTAATTATAGCTGTTGTCCATTGTTCTGGGAATTTTTCTGATATCCAAATCTTCTGTAATATCATATGGCGGGTTGTCTGAGTTGCATTGCTGGCATATTTCCACATTTCTGAAAAAACCTGGTCTTCTCCACATGCTTTGTAGTCCTTCGTTTCTTTAAACTCTGTTTCAACTTCTTTTGCTATAGGTGGGTTCATATTTTCAGGTTTAGTTTTTATCGGGGTAAGTGTATCAATTACTAAGAGCTTTTCAGGTTCATCACTGTTCAAGAGCTTGTTAAATTCTTCCGCCATGATTTCTGCATTTTCCTTATTGTTATGCGCTATTTTTTCATCTTTATTTTGCAACAATAATGTGGGGGGTTGTATTTTTGCAATTGTTTACCAAAGGCTTTGTAATAATCTCTAAATTGGTTTTGTAATACTTTTCCTCAATAGAGTTTATTAAATCTTTTTGATATTTTATCTTAATTCTTTTAATAGTTTGGGTGAATTCTTTTCTGACATTCTTATGTTTTGTGGTCTTGAAATTTCAACCAAGCTAATGTCTTTCTTCATATATTCTATCACAATCAGAGGTCCGCCAGGCATGTCTTTTCCGTGGATTTAATGGCGCTAGATCTTCTGCATTCTGTTTAAGATTTGGTATTAGGTCATATGAATTGTCTGTTAGTCTTGTAGTTCCTATTCTTTGCTGATACCGGGCATTCTGGATTAACTGATGAGGGTCGTATGTCCTTTTCTCTCCGACTCTATTTTGTCTTTTCCTTCTTAATGGAGTAAATTAATCTTGATTTTAATTAAGTAATGATCTGAACCAGTGTCCGTTCCCCTTAGAACTTTGACATTGTGGATTCCATGTGAAGGAATTTGTTCATATATACGTGGTCTCTTTTTGTCCAATCTGGATGTTTCCAAGTTTTAAGTTTGTGTGGTTTTCTTTTAAAATATGTAGATTTGGAGATTAGTCCATGGATTCTGCAAATTTCTTTGAGTCTTTGGCCATTTCTATTAGTATATTTATGAGGGAGCCCACTTTCCTACTACATATCGATACTACTTTTCCTTACCCATTGAGTGTGTAAATCCCCTATAAGGATCTTGATGTTATTCATATTTATTTAATTCATTGTCTGATCAAGGAGATCCCAGAAATTATTGACTTCTTGCAGAGTTTTTGTTAGGAAATTTTTTTCATTGGTAGGGGCTTGAGCATTTATAATGGTGTAAAGTTTGTTTGTGGTTTGTAAAGTTAGAATTGCAGTTCTCGGTGAGATGGCTTTAAAATCAATGACATAATCTATGATTTTCAAATTTACTATAAATTCTGTACCAAATTGGGGGAATGTTTCATGACCCTTTAGCCTGGAGCCCTACCACAAGAATATTTGGCCTATCTAATTTGTCTGTGAAGTTCTTGACCTTTCGAGTTTTCAGTAAGGAGTTTATATAGTGCGTCGCAATGTAGTTAATATGCTTATGTTTGATTCTATGTTTGTATATTTGGTTATATGTATGTATTTTGGAGCATTCATATTCATTCTTGCCTTTTAGGCGACTACTCACCAAATCTGATATAGTCTACTCCATCCATAAGGGAATAGATTATGGAATTCTTTTACTCAAAAACTTTTCCATATCTGACTATCAAGAGTTATCAACCTTAAGTGGAGCAAGCTCCGATTTACAACTACAGTTGTTAGCTACAGAGGTTATTTATTCAGCTGCCACTAACATGTGAAACAGACGCTGTTGGGGTACCACCTCTAACATGTGGAACCCGTGTGCCCTTTATTGCCTCAAGATGTTTATTTTCTGGCTGTAATTTTACGGCTTTAAGCCAACCCTCCTTTTTTTCCCGGACTTGGGATCGGCAACAGCAACTACTGAGCTACTCAATCCACCCAGCAAATACTGCAGGCAGAAAGTACCCTTTTTATTGTAATTTTTTCTTATTGTTTAAATCTTATTTTTATGTTTTTCAGTTTCTTTAAATTTTCTGTTTTGTTTTACAAATCATCCAGAGTTATTTCTAGTTCTTCCATATCCTCTCTACTTGCCTTAATCCATCCTACTTCTTGCTTCAGATTCCTGAGTTTCCCTATAATTTTTCTTGGTAATCTGATTTCCCTCCTCTGCGAACCATGTGACCTTGCCGCGGTGGGGAGGCTTGCGTGTCCCAATGATGCAGATAGCCGAGCCTCAGGTGCAACCATATCGGATGGGTATCTGTTGAGAGACCAGACTAACGAATGGTTCATCGAAAGGGGGGTAGCAGCCTTTCGGTAGTTGCAAGGGCGGCAGTCTAGATGATTGACTGATACGGCCTTGTAATAATACTCAACATGGCTTAGCTGTGTTGATACTGCTACACGGCTGAAAGCAACTGGAAACTACAGCCGTAACTACCTCCCGAGGATATGCAGCTCTCTCTGTATGAATGATGTACTGATGATGGCTTCCTCCCGGGTAAAATATTCCGGAGGTAAACTAGTCCCCCATTTGGATCTCCGGGTGGGGACTACACGAGAGGGGGCGATCGTCAGGAAGATGGATACTGACATTCTGCGAGTCGGAGCGTGGAATGTTAGAAGTTCGAATCGTTGTGGTAGGTTAGAGAATCTGAAAAGGGAGATGGATAGGCTAAAGTTAGATGTAGTTGGTATAAGTGAAGTACGTTGGCAGGAAGAACAGGATTTTTGGTCAGGTGACTACCGAATTATCAACACGAAATCAAACAGGGGAAATGCAGGAGTTGGTTTAATACTGAATAAGAAAATAGGGCAGCGGATAAGCTACTATGACCAGCATAGTGAAAGAATTATTGTCGTCAAGATAGACACCAAACCAATGCCCACCACAATAGTGCACGTCTATATGCCTACTAGTTCAGCGGATGATGAAGAAATTGAAAGAATATATGAGGAGATAGATTTAATACAATATGTAAAAGGTGACGAGAATCTAATTGTGATGGGAGACTGGAATGCAGTGGTAGGCCAAGAAAGAGAAGGTAGTACAGTAGGAGATATTGGATTGGGACAAAGGAATGAAAGAGGAAGTCGGCTGGTTGAATTCTGCACTGATCATAATTTAGTCCTTGCCAATACTTGGTTCAAACACCACAAACGACGGCTGTATACGTGGACGAGACCTGGAGACACTGGAAGGTATCAAATAGACTTCATTATGATTAGGCAGAGATTCAGAAACCAGGTGTTGAATTGCAAAACTTTCCCAGGAGCAGACGTGGACTCTGACCACAACTTGTTGGTCATGAAATGCCATCTGAAGTTGAAGAAATTGAAGAAAGGAAAAAATGCAAACAGATGGGATCTAGACAAGTTGAAAGAAAAGAGTGTGAGGGATTGTTTCAAGGAACATGTTGTACAAGGACTAAATGAAAAGGCTGAAGGAAACACAATAGAGGAAGTGTGGAAAGTCATGAAAAATGAAGTCAGTAGGGCTGCTGAAGAAATGTTAGGAAGGAAGAAAAGATGAACTAAGAATCAGTGGATAACTCAGGAGATACTAGACCTAATTGATGAACGACGAAAATACAAGAATGCTAGAAATGAAGAAGGCAGAAAAGAATACAGGTGATTAAAGAATCAAGTGGATAGAAAGTGCAAGATAGCTAAGGAAGAATGGCTGAAGGAGAAGTGCAAGGATGTCGAAGGCTGTATGGTCCTGGGAAAGGTGGATGCTGCATACATGAAAATCAAGGAGACCTTTGGAGAAAGGTAATATAGGTGCATGAATATTAAGAGCTCAGATGGAAAGCCACTTCTAGGGAAAGAAGACAAAGCAGAAAGATGGCAGGAGCATATCCAACAGTTGTATCAAGGTAAGGATGTAGATAATTTGGTTCTGGAACATGAAGAGGCTGTTGATGCTGATGAAATGGGAGACCCAATTTTGAGGTCAGAGTTTGACAGAGCTGTGAGTGACCTCAATAGGAACAAGGCACCTGGAATTGATGATATTCCCTCTGAATTACTGACTGCCTTAGGAGAAACTAGCATGGTAAGGTTATTTCATTTAGTGTGCAGGATGTATGAGACAGGAGAAGTCCCATCCGATTTTCGGCAGAATGTTGTTATACCTATTCCCAAGAAAGCCGGTGCTGACAGGTGTGAAAACTACCGCACCATTAGTTTAGTATCTCATGCCTGCAAATTTTTAACACGTATTATTTACAGAAGAATGGAAAAACAAGTCGAAGCTGAGTTGGGAGAAGATCAATTTGGCTTCAGAAGAAATGTAGGAACACGTGATGCAATCCTGACTTTAAGTCTGATCTTAGAGGATCGAATCAAGAAGGACAAGCCCACGTACATGGCATTCGTAGATCTAGAAAAGGCATTCGATAATGTTGATTGGAACAAGCTATTTATGATTCTGAAGATGGTAGGGATCAGATACCGAGAACGAAGAATTATCTACAACCTGTATAAAAATCAGTCTGCAGTGATAAGAATCGAGGGCTTTGAAAAAGAAGCAGCAATCCAGAAAGGAGTGAGGCAAGGCTGCAGTTTGTCCCCTCCCCTTTTCAATGTTTACATAGAACAGGCAGTAAAGGAAATCAAAGAGAAATTTGGAAAGGGACTCACAGTCCAAGGAGAGGAAATCAAAACCTTGAGGTTTGCCGATGATATTGTTATTTTATCTGAGACTGCAGAAGATCTCGAGAAGTTGCTGAATGGTATGGATGAAGTCTTGGGTAAGGACTACAAGATGAAAATAAATAAGTCAAAAACAAAAGTAATGGGGTGCAGTCGAACGAAGGCAGGTGATGTAGGAAATATTAGATTAGGAAACGAAGTCTTAAAGGAACATACATACATACATACATACATACATACATACATTATCATTATAGACTGTTATGCCTTTCAGCGTTCAGTCTGCAAGCCTCTGAAAATTTACTAAACGTCGCCACAATCCTCGATTTGTAACTAGTGTTGTGGCCTCATTTAGTTCTATACCTCTTATCTTTAAATCGTTAGAAACCGAGTCTAACCATCGTCGTCTTGGTCTCCCTCTACTTCTCTTACCCTCCATAACAGAGTCCATTATTCTCCTAGGTAACCTATCCTCCTCCATTCGCCTCACATGACCCCACCACCGAAGCCGGTTTATGCGTACAGCTTCATCCATCGAGTTCATTCCTAAATTAGCTTTTATCTCCTCATTCCGAGTACCCTCCTGCCATTGTTCCCACCTGTTTGTACCAGCAATCATTCTCGCTACTTTCATGTCTGTTACTTCTAACTTATGAATAAGATATCCTGAGTCCACCCAGCTTTCGCTCCCGTAAAGCAAAGTTGGTCTGAAAACAGACCGATGTAAAGATGGTTTCATCTGGGAGCTGACTTCCTTCTTACAGAATACTGCTGATCGCAACTGCGAGCTTACTGCTAGAGCTCTGCATTTGGAAGAAAACAACCGCTCGAGCATTGCCCACTTCGTGCCGCTGCTCGACGGCTGGGAAAAGCCCACGCTGCGATAAGGCTGTGGCCGTCTAATACACCATGTGGCCGGTCGTCCTTCACCTCTCGGGTGATCAGTGGAACTGTCGAGCACTGCCGGGTGCTCGAGCGTAATCATAATCCCGGTCGGTGACAGTAAAACCGCCGCGCGCTATACAGTGCGGAATGCATTAGACATCGTGTGTAAAACCAGTCGGTGACTGGGCTTTGAGCAGTGCAGACAGCGTTATGGATCAACCAAGTATAAGTCGTAAACGCTGCCTTCAAGAAACAGAGAAGTATTCTGGAGAGAATTAGGAGCGGCTCGTTAGTCCTGAAGAAGAAAGATATGTCGGAAGAGGTGGCGAAGAGTGAAGCTTGGAAATCTTTTGCACTTGTAGTGGATCTTATCACGCAGGCTTCTTCTGGGTTCGTGCAGTGTGCCACATGTTGTGATACTGTACTTTCGTACCAGCCAAGCAAAACAGGTATAATTTGGCGCTGCAAAAGTAACTGAGGATCAGTATTCCACCGAACACGTGCAGTACCAAGCAGCATAAAGAAAGTTGTGTTGATAAGTTGGTCGATATGAGTGGAATAGATTTGCTACCGTTAAATACTTGTAGTAAGATTGGCTTCAAGATTTATTCGCAGGAGCTCATCAATGTTGGCGCCACTTATGGCAAAGTCAATAATAGAAGATGTTCTTCCGCACCCTACCACTGTATCACGGCATATGAAAGAAAAGGCCGAAAAAATACGGGAGAAATGGTGCCTAAGCTAATATGTGCCACAAAGAACAAAATGTGCGCTTTGCGCTTTAGACGCTGATCTGTGGTCTGATAACTACAAGAAGAGAAATGTTTTGACTCTGACATCGCATTATGTTAACGATGAGTGGCAGCTAGAAACGCTTGTTTTGCTAACAACTGAGTTTGCGGACACACCTAAGACAGGAGAGAACATTCGGCACGAAATCGAAGAGCGGTTGCTTGAGTTAGCAATTAACAAGGATGATCTTACAAAATGTTACTTTGTCACCGACCAAAGAGCTAATATGAAGAAGGCACTTGAATCTTACGACCGTTTGCCTTGCTTTGATCACTGCCTGATGACTGCGCTTCATCACACATGTTAAGAGACGTTATTAGAAGATGAAGCTCCTGAAATCTTGTCGTGTCTGCTATCAGCAAGAGCTACAGTAGGCTATTTGAAGAGATCGGGTCACTCGGGGCGTCTGCAGCACTCTATGAAGCAAGAAACTGTAACGCGGTGGAACAGTATACTGTTAATGCTCAATTCCATCATAAGTTTAATTGACGATATTCGAGATCTATTAGAATCCCGCGGGCAATCGAAACTCTTAGAAACTTTCCATGAAGAGTGCATACGAGGAGTTATCGCTTTTCTAACCCCCTTTAAAGAAGCGAGTTTGGATTTGGAAAGTGTAACAAGGCTGGAACGTGTGCTGCCATGGTACACGCGTCTGTTACATCATTGTGAACCAGAAGAGAGTGACAACGAAGTAAGAAATATTTTTATAAGTTACGATCGTTTATAAACATGCTGAATTATCGGAATTTAATTATGTATATATTGTTTATCATTTTCAGTGCATGATGAAAATAAAAACGAGAGCAGCATATTTCAACAGAGAGAAGTGCAAATTGGAGGCTACCCATTACAAAGCCACGGTTCTATGGCCATCACGACGTCATTTGAAGAAAGTCACAGCAGAAGAAAAGCAGGTCGCGTATGCTGAAGTTCGACGATTGTGCTCGTAAATGTGCCTGTAAATGGTAAGGTCGAATCACTGAAAAAAAAAATAGTAAACGAAGTATTTTCTTGACACGGCATAAACCCAAAAGCCTATACAGTATCATGTCTTTAAGTACGGCCCTGGAAATCATTAATGACAACAAAACGAATGTTTGTTTGTCTAATCTTCCACCTTTCGTTAGATCAGCAATTATGCCGTCTAAAATGTTCAACCTAAATATTCCACAATGCGTTTTGATGTAATTTTTGCGATATATATAGGAATTCACTGGAAATATAGCCTTTAGTAACCAGTATCCTAACTTTTATACATATTTAAAGGTAACATGAATGCATTACGGATGTTTTGTTCATTTTTAGAGTCCATTCAAGCAAACAGTGACCAAGTTCTTCCCATGAAAAAGTCCAAGTCCAAAAGTTCGGTTGAGGACGACGAAGACGGACACACAAATACTACTAATGATCTCGACAGGTACCTTTCTCTCTCCAAATCCGACTGTAGCTGTGCCGAATGCCACAGTTTGAAGTGGTGGAAAACGCATGCGGAGTTATTTCCAAGGCTGTCGGTAGTAGTCAGAAGAGTTCTCTGCAATCCTGCCACTAGTGCTGCCAGCGAGAGAAATTTTAGCCAGGCCGGTCACCTGCTGTCCAGCAAAAGATCGTGCTTGGAATCAGACAAGGTGGATGATCTCTTATTGATCCATCACAATTTCGTAAGTATTCTGAACATACCACGTAATCACAAGAAAGGAAACATTCCTCAAACGCTATGAATGTATGATTCTACTTTCATTTACTTCACAGGAAGAAGTGCAAACCGCCAGCTCTAGTAGTAGCTCCAGGAACACAAATGAATCCTGTGCATCAGACAGCACCAATGACGAAAAACGAATTGTATAGTTATGATTCACATATAACTTTATTTACAGTACCACTTTCACTTTGTAAATTAACGCTTGTAAAAAGAAAATTGTTGAGTATTTGTTTAAAAACAATCCTGCATTTCTTCTTGATCCTGCATTTGATATTAGTACAGTGTATATGTGGCCGAGTCTGGAGATAGGCTACACATAGCCCACTATTACTGTGTCCCCGTTTATCTAGCAAACGGAACAAAATACTATATGAAGACATTACAGTTCATAACGTTACAATTATTAGATATATTATCACCTCAAGGACGAAAATCCAATAGTCTGCAACATATTAACACACTTCAAATGTAACATATACAATTGTAATATTTAGGTTATAGAACTGATAGTAAAAAACGAAAAACATTTGTAAAAGAAATAGGTGAGGATTAATGTAAAGTAGTGGCCTATGATCTCGAGTCCGGCGAAGCGCAGCTCGCTGGCTGGCTAGCACTGAGCCCGCCGGTTACTGGCGACCGACCGAGCGTTTGGCGCGCTCGGCCAGTCGCTGATGATCGGTAGCCCGCAACCGACTGCACAGGACGCTCGGCTGCATACTCCCGAGAGCCAGAGAGGCGAGCGGTACTCGCCGGTAAAAATCAGAGATAATGCAGACCTCTACTTACTGCATTAGCTTTACTACACCTTAATTCAATCTCACTTACTATATTACCATCCTGGGAGAACACACACCCTAAATACTTGAAATTATCAACCTGTTCTAGCTTTGTATCACCAATCTGACATTCAATTCTGTTGTATTTCTTACCTACTGACATCAATTTAGTCTTCGAGAGGCTAATTTTCATACCATACTCATTGCACCTATTTTCAAGTTCCAAGATATTAGACTGCAGGCTTTCGGCACAGTCTGCCATTAAAACCAAGTCGTCAGCATAGGCCAAACTGCTTACTACATTTCCACCTAACTGAATCCCTCCCTGCCATTTTATGTCTTAAAGGAAGTAGATGAATATTGTTACTTGGGTAGTAAAATAACTAACGATGGCAGAAGTAAGGAGGACATAAAATGCAGACTAGCACAAGCAAGGAAGAGCTTTCTTAAGAAAAGAAATTTGCTCACTTCAAACATTGACATCGGAATTAGAAAGATGTTTTTGAAGACTTTCGTGTGGAGCGTGGCATTGTATGGAAGTGAAACATGGACGATAACTAGCTCAGAAAGAAAGAGAATAGAAGCTTTTGAAATGTGGTGTTACAGAAGAATGCTGAAGGTGAGATGGATAGATCGAATCACGAATGAAGAGATACTGGATCGAATTGGTGAGAGGAGATCGATTTGGATAAATTTGACGAGAAGAAGAGATAGAATGATAGGACACATCTTAAGACACCCAGGACTTGTGCAGTTGGTTTTAGAAGAAAGTGTAGGTGGTAAGAACGGTAGGGGTAGTCCAAGGTATGAATATGACAAACAGATCAGAGCAGATGTAGGATGCAATAGTTACGTAGAAATGAAAAGGTTAGCACAGGATAGGGTGGCATGGGAGCTGCATCAAACCAGTCTATGGACTGATGACTCAAACACAATCTGATTTCTGGTGACTTTCCATATGGGCTCCAGTTCTCTGTACACCACTTTATTTGGCACTATCCACCATTGTCCATCATATTTATATTTTTTATTTCTGCACTTAAAGGCCCTACATGTTTCTTTGAGTTACTTTCGCTTGAGTTTCGCTTCTGTATGTCACCTCTGGTTGAACCACTGTTTTGTAATGTTGTAAGTTATTCTGATTGATAGACATTTTTTATTGTATGTAGACCATGTTGATTTTTGAGCTTTTATCATTTTATTAGTTCTTTATTCCCATGCAGGTTTCTCATCCAGATTGTATTTTATTATTTCTCCTAGGTATTTAAATTGATTGATTATTTTTTTATTTCCTGCAATTTACTGTTATGTGGTTTATTACTAGTAGATCTGATACCATTATCTCAATCTTTTTGAATTATATTGGAGTTCTGTTTCTTGTACTATATTATTTTGTAGACTTATTTGATTTCTGGCCCCTTGAAGGTTATTAGCTAGTAACACTAAGTCGTCTGCAATTCCCCAGCAATTTACTGGATCTTTGTTGGTTCCAATTTTTATGTTCTTAGGATATTCTTCGTACCATTCCCTCATCAATATTGGTTTTAATTATATTTATACATTTGCATTTTCACATGAAAGGGAACAAACTATCACACAATTTTTTAGAAGTTAAATTCACTTCTGACTACACAAGTAAGATCAAGTACGCTTATACTGACTTCTACACAATTTTTCCAACAATAAGTAGTTTAATATAGGACAGTTGGTAGAGTTCTTATAAAATTATAACATTTCCTGAATATTGCAGTGAATAAGTCAAGCTGTGGCATATAATGATGGCAGAAGGAGTATACAACATACAGATTGTGCATGTTATTTTTTTTTCTATGATGATGATGGCTTATGGTGAGAGTTACTGTAGTCACGTCCTAGTTCGTGAACCGTGGGCAACGGCTGAGTGGCCTAGTAAGTAGTCCTGAGAGTCGGGATACCAGTTGCTACGGAATGCGAGTGGGCATCTCGGACATATTCTGAGTCATGGCCCTCCTTGTGCTCAGGTGGCTAAAACTATACCACCCACTGTGGTCCCCAACCCGTTAGAGAAGAGATCCTCACTTGGACTATGTGTATGTAGGGTAGCACTTTACAAAGGGTAACATCGCGCTTCACGAATTTACCGAGCTCAGAACATTTTAAGCAAGCCTCAGACCTATGGGAGTAACAGAGTCCCACTCCTATTTGACAGATGAGGGACTCCTTGGAAACAGCTTAGTGAAAAAAATGGAATTGGATGGGGAGCTATCAATATTAATGGGGCTTATGGAAGAAAGAAAGTAGAACTGGCTGAGTCAGCAAAAAGGATGCATATGGATGTGCTAGGAGTAAGTGATATTCCTATAAGGGGAGATAACTAGGAAGAGATAGGGGATTATAAACTGTCAGGTGGGTTTGCTTGTAACGAGTGATAATAGTGATTAATATGCCAGTCACTTTCTGAATAAGGTGGCCAATCCTCCTCTATATAACAAGACAGCAGAGTCAATCACGTGCAGCGGGCCGTACTGTGGGGCAAACCCAGAAGGCAAAGTCATGGTAGGTACATGGACATTGGGATGAACAGGGAAAATAAAATATCCTGTTTCCTTATGGAAATAACCAAAGGGTAGAACATATGTATTTTCAAAACTGGTATCCAGAATTTTGTTATAGCAACAAGATAAAGGTAAAAATGTTACAGTTTTTTTTGAGTACTCAAAGAAGCAGAAATTTTGTACAAGATACAAGAGCAGCAACCTCATTCAGTGGGATTTCCAACTAATGTTTAAGCACAATAGTGATCCTGACTGGATTTTCCTCAAAACTTTTTATTATTATTATTATTATTATTATTATTATTATTATTATTATTATTATTATTATTATTATTATTATTATTATTATTATTATTATTAATTTTTTTCACGATAGGAAATAACATGCTTTGTGTCACACCAGAAAAGTGCACGAATAGATTAAAGATCAGAATCCCAAAGGAAGGTACATAATTTTGAGGGACAAACACTGATGATAATAATAATGCCTAGAGTACACATACGGGGTGAATAATATCTCAAAATTGTACAAAGATATCGAGGAACGTCAAATATGGATCCTCAGAATTCAAAAAATAGAGTAACAGTGCACATCGTCCGATTAAAAGAAGGGGCCAAAGTAAAATAAATATTCGTATACATAATAATTTTTTTTGAAACGACGACTAGATCAGCACCAATGTTGACGAGAAAAGGTAAAACGACAGAAGTTAAAAGGAATTGGGGATTTATGAGCCACAATCATAATTAGAATCTACTTAATCGCACAAAATCGATGTAAACATCATAACTAATTAATGACAGATCTGTAACAAACATTATCAATTTCAAGCTTTTGGTCCTTCACTTCTTTCTTTAAGGATCAAAAAATTAGGAAAAAAAGGTGGAAGGGGAAGGAGAAAGAATGGCCAACTCCGCGCACTCATAGTTCCATACAGTTCCCACAAAATAGACACAAGATTCCAATAATCTACGAGACACCCGTTATCAAATTTCAAATCATGTGTCCATAGCTGAAGATACTTCCGCAACTTTGAAAATGTTATAGAACTTTCAGGACTTGAAATAATTCAGAAATAGTAAGTCCATGTTTCAAAGAATATTGACTGAAATTGGAGTTTTGTATGCCAAATCGGAAGGGCAAGACCAATAGCTGAAATATTTAAAAGTTAGTCTGCATGTCCTTAGCTCACCCACCTCGTCGTAGAAAACCAGTTCGCAGAACAGCAGAAGTACAGACCAGCTGTACAAGGACAAATGAAGCCCTCCACACTAGAATCACCTCATATCCCCAACTCGCCACAAAAAAGATCAACGTGAGCTTATATAGACAGAGAGAAGCGAGCACAGAACATGCGAGAAGGCAGATGTAATACATGACGTGAGTGGAGGGAGGAGGAGGGCAACACCATGCCCAGTAAGCAAAGAGCCAGCTGAGCGAGTAGATGGACAGCTGATAAGAAGCGACACATAGCAGCAGGCAGCTCGTAGAATACAGCAGCACGGGATGATGAAACAAGTAAGGTAAGCAAAGGAAAGTAGAGTCTCAAGTCCCACGATGTAGCAGTGAGAGTATGTGCCAAAAGTGTACTTGATGGGTGTTAAAAGGGGTGGTGGTGGTGGTGATTTTTGTTTTAAGAGGAAGTACAACTAGGTAATCATCCTCTCTGAACAATTAAGTGGAAAAGAAATTTAAAATATAAAACAAAATTATTTATGCAACAAAGGATTTTGGAAACGCAGTACAGAATAAAACAAAAAAATTATTATAAAACTAGGCCGAAAGGATTACTAACGTATCAAAAGGGAACGTACGTTCCCTGAGTAACAGTACACTTGTAATTTACATACCCTTGATAAGTCCACTGTCGCACATAAAGCGGATGACGAGATCAGCAGTAGTCGCGTCATCGGCTAGTATGCGTTCGAGTGTTTCCTGCAGGCCGAGGCTCCGTCTTAGGCCAGAGAGATCGGCGCACTCTGTGAGGATGTGGGCCACGGTGAATTCGGCACCACAAGAACACACTGGGGGGTCTTCCCTCTTTAGGAGATAAGAGTGCGTGGATCGTAAATGACCTATCCTCAGCCTGCACAGTACTATGGCCTCTCTCCGTGAAGGTCGGAAAGAGGACCGCCACACGGTAGTTGTCTTCTTAATTGCTCTCAGCTTGTTGGGAGTTCGGATATCTAGCCACTCCGATTCCCAGAACGCCAAGATGGTTCGACGTAGCTGAGAACAAATATCCTTAGCAGGTACATTGACGGGTCTTGGAGGTAAAAGTGCAGCTTCCTTTGCTGCTTCATCCGCAAGTTCGTTTCCCGTAATCCCAACGTGGCTTGGAAGCCAAGCGAAAGTAATTCTGGTGCTAGCATTGCTTAACCTGGCTAGAAGGTCATGTATCTGCTGCACCAGTGGGTGTTGCGAGAAACAGGTTTCAATAGACTGCAGAGAGCTTAACGAATCGGTACACAACAGAAAGTGGCTTCTTTCGTCACTTAGTGCAAACTGCAGAGCCTCTAAGATGGCGTAAAGCTCTGCAGTATACACGCTACATACTTTAGGGAGCGAGATCTTCGTACTCATATCATCAACGACAAAAGAGCAACCAACATTATCTCCGATTTTAGAACCATCCGTGAAGATAAGTCTCGCGGCCGGATATTGGTGAACAAAGTCCTGGAAATACCTCCGATGAACGGAGGAATCCGTGTTCACCTTGGGTCCACGGAGCAGATCTAGACGTATATCCGGTCGCGGAACCAACCACGGAGGTACCTCGCTAAGAGTTCGTTCAAGACAACCACCGATATCAATATTCAAATCATGACACAAGCTATCAATCCGAAACCCAACCGGCCGTGTGGCATTCGGCCGGTCTTGGCACCGCTGGTGGTATTGGGTGCGATAGATGCATTGATAGCTTGGATGTAGCGGCATTTCACGAATTTTGGCAGCGTACGTTAGGAGTAACTGCTGCCTCCTTATCCGTAAAGGTGGAACTCCCGCTTCAGCGAGCAGGCTAGGAATGGGGCTAGTACGGAAAGCACCCGTTGCCAGCCTTACTCCACTATGGTGAATACTGTCTAAATGGCTCAGCGTAGATTTTGATGCTGAGCCATAAGCCGCACTTCCATAGTCAATTCGGGAGAGGACAGTCGCCGTGTAAAATCGTAGCAGTACCGCACGGTCAGCCCCCCATGAAGTGCCGCTGAGAAACTTAAGCATGTTAAGTCTCTTCATGCAGGCAACCTTTAACTGACGGATGTGGGGCTGCCACGTAAGTCTCTTATCAAAATGGAGACCCAGGAATTTGCAGGTGTCAACCACTGGTAAGACACTGTTTCGCAAGCGGAGCTCTGGTTCCGGATGCACAGGCCGACGTCGACAGAAGTGTACAACTGAGGTTTTCGCTGCTGAAAATCGAAAACCATGTTGCAGGGCCCATCTGTCTACTCGGTTAATAGCTTGCTGTAGCTGTCTCTCTGCAAACGCCACCCTTCCGGAGCTGTAATGTAGAGCTAAGTCGTCTACATACAGCGATGGAACGACTGCGGGCCCAGCAGCGGCAACTATGCCGTTGATGGCGATTGCGAACAGCGTGACACTCAGTACCGATCCCTGAGGTACTCCATTTTCCTGAACGTAATATTGAGAAAATGCATTCCCTACTCGGACTCGAAAGAGACGGAGGGACATGAAGTTCTCAATAAACGTTGGCAAATTTCCCCGAAATCCCCACTGGTGTAGAGTGGAGAGAATCCCATATCACCAGGTAGTATCGTAAGCTTTTTCCAGGTCAAAAAACACGGCGACTAGGTGTTCCTTCCGGAGAAAGGCCTCCTGAATGGCGCTCTCCAGTCTGACCAGATGATCAGTGGCAGACCGATGAGAGCGAAAACCACACTGGTAGTTAGACAAGAGGCCCTCCCTTTCCATGGCCCACACAAGACGCCGGTTAACCATCCTTTCAAATAGCTTACAGAGGCCATTTGTAAGGCATATTGGCCTATAACTATCCAGAAGTTTTGGATCTTTACCTGGCTTGGGAATTGGTATTACAATTCCCTCACGCCATTGAGATGGAAACACTCCCTCACTCCATATTCTGTTGAATAGGGTGAGGATATCCTTGAGACATCTGTCACTCAAATGCTTAAGCATTTGATTATGGATTTTGTCCGGTCCAGGAGCCGTATCTCTGCATAGCGCAAGTGCACTTCGCAACTCCCACTCCGTGAAGGCCACGTTGTAGGGATGCGAAGCACTAGAGGCAAAAGAGAGACGGTGGGCCTCTGCTTCGCGCTTAATTGGAAGAAATGCAGGGTCGTATCTCCTAGAGCTGGATGTATCTGCGAAATGTGACGCGATGTGGTCTGCAATGACTGAAGGAATCGTAACTATATCTCCATTAATGGAGATTCCGGGTACTGAGTTCACATTCTGTACTCCGACAATACGGCGGAGTTTTGTCCACACTTGTGATGACGGAGTATGTGCCGTGATGGATGACACATACTTTTCCCACGTAGCTTTCTTACTTTCTCGAATCAAAAAACGGGCCTTCGCGCGCAGACGCTTAAATGCGATATGATTGGCCATCGTAGGATTCCGACGATAATGCTTAAAAGCCCGTCGGCGATCACGTATGGCTGCTGCAATTTCGTCCGTCCACCATGGGACCTGCTTCCGGCGACGAATACCGGACGAGGAAGGAATTGTTTCCTCTGCAGCAGCCAAAATTCCAGTAGTAATGGAAGAGACGTGGTCGTCAACAGACTCCAGCATATCATCAGCCATCACTGCGCGTTTTGTAAATTCTGGCCAATTTGCCCGCCGAAGTAACCAGCGCTTGGGTACTTCGGACTGTCTTTGATTCAAGAGAGACAGAATTATCGGGAAGTGGTCACTATCACAGAGGTCGTCGTGAACTTGCCACCGTAGCAGGGGAACTAGCGCACGGCTACACAAAGTGACATCCAGGTGTGAGAATGTGCCTTGCGCGCTACTGAAATGTGTCGGTTCCCCTGTATTGAGCACACAAAGATCAAATAGGTTGATCATTCGCTCGAGCTTCCTCCCCCTAGAACAGGAAGACGGAGAACCCCATAGTGTGTTACGGGCGTTCACATCCCCCAGCATGAGGAAAGGAGGAGGCAACTGAGCGATCAAATCTTGTAGTGCATGCATATCAAGGTTATAATCCGGTGGAAAGTACACGTTGCAAACCGTTGTCATTACTGGCAACGGAGTGCGAACTGCAACTGCATCTAGCTGAGTACGGAGCGGTACTTCTTCGCTGAAGATGTCGGAGCGAACTAGGGTACAAACGCCCCCAGTTGCCGCGCCATCCACAGCTACTCTGTCTTTGGAATAAAGACGATATCCTCTCATAGTCGTGTCGTGTCCAGGTCTCAAACGAGATTCCTGTAGACAGACTATGGAGGCCGCATAGACGGATATCAGTTGACATAACTCAGCTAGGCGACAGTGGTAACTACTGCAGTTCCACTGCAATAGTGCCATTGTGTGGATTGGTAGTGTTGCGAAATTAGGACAATTGCTTGCCCTTCTTTTTGTCAACTACCTGCCATTTTCCACCGTTGTTGTCGGTATTGTCGTCACCATCCACGACAATGAGTGGTTCAGTCTCCATTGTCTCCTCAGAAGAAGGAGGCGCAGTGACTGGACCCTCCGCGGACGGTGATCTCATTGGTCTGGAACAGTGGGCCTTCTTTCTGGGAGAACTAGGTTCTCCAGAAAGTGATCGAACAAGAGGGCGTCGGGGCCTCTCGCTCTTGCCCACCGTTTCTCTCTTTTTGGGAGGAGAGCCGGCAGATGGCTTGCCGGATTTCTTCGGTGATCCTGTGGACTCCGACTGAGTTGGAGAAGGCTTCTTCTCCAATTTTTTAAGGGAGCTCTGTGGCTTCACCTTCTCCTCCTTTATGATCTGGGCATTGGAAGGAGGGGTGGACTTTCCAGCCCTATTTGGGGAAGTCTTTCCCCCCGCCCTGTTGGGGGAGGACTTCCCAGCCGAACGTTCCTGGGAAGGGCCCTTCCCAGGCAACGTCGACAGTAACGCTCTTTTCGGTGCTTCACATGGTGAAACTCCAGTTTCTTTACCTACTGAATTTTGTTGCTGGCTTTGACTTTTCAATGCATTTTCTGTACCGGTGTTCTGTACAAAACTCTGTGGAGTGATCCGTACGTTTGTGACCTTTTCCGCGAATGAGATGGAGAACTCCGGAGCAGCCATGGATTTGAACTTCCTCCGGGCGTCTGGATAAGATAGTTTATCCAGCGTTTTTATCTCCTGGATCTTCTTCTCCAGCTTGAATGTGGGGCACTCCTTGGAGATTGGAGCATGCGTACCCGGGCAGTTGACGCACACAGGTGGTGGTGTGCATTCAACCCCAGCATGCTCGCACTTCCCACACATTTTGCAGGTCGTCGAACCTGTACATCGCAATGAGGTGTGGCCAAACTTTTGACAGTTATAACACCTCATTGGTGCCGGAATGTACGGACGAACAGTCAGGCGATACATTGCTACCTTTATTCGTTCAGGTATGGTCTCAGCGTCGAAGGTAAGGATGAAAGCACCCGTATCGAGTAGCTTATCACCCACACGCCTCTTCAACCTCTTCACGTCGGTTACACCCCGACGTGCTAGGTACCGGATCATCGTATCATCGGAAGACTTAACCAAATCCCTGTGGAATATAACTCCCTTGCAAGAGTTAAGGGTTTGGTGCTTCTCGATTTTCACCTCTACCTTACCGAATAACTTGGCCTTAAGTAGCCGTCTGGACTGTTCAGCCGTAGATGTCTTGATAAGTACGGATCCATCTCGGAGCTTGCGCATCTCGTCGACTTCACCAGCAACAATTTCTTCGATGGAATTGCTTATCATAAAAGGACATTCGTCAAGGAAACTTTTACCATCGACCCTGGAAGCAACCAGGAATCGAGGAAGACGTTCGTCACTCATGTAGTCTACAGGAACTGGAGTATACCGCTTACGCTTCTTAGCAATATTTGACGCTGTTTTTTGAAGGGTGCCACCCTTTGTAAAAGAAGGAAGAGAAAGAGGTTCCGTCTTTTGTCCCACGAGTACTCACGGAAATATGAGGTCGACCTCCGGCAGAGCCAAGGAGATTTACCGGAGGCAAGGCTATATACTCCAGAGGGCGCCCGGTATCTGGAGGGGGTCGCTTGGAACTACTCTCCCAGTAGCCATGCATCACCTCGCCACGACCCGAAACTTGTGATTGGGGGAGGATAAACCTCCGTACTAACCTAATAATTTTTTTTAATTTATTTTTTATTTTATTTTCTTATTTTTTTTTGTAATGTCTAACCTAATCTACCCGAGGCAGAGAGGGTGGCCAGACAGGAAAAGGAATGAAATTAAAGATGGTGAGAATAGAAGGGTAGAAATTGTGATGAAGAATAAAGAGCACAGACACCTCTCAAGCAACTCGGGGGACACCTTGTTAGTCTGGCCCTACACCGAGGCCTATCCAGCATGGATAACCCTGAGCTGGCACAGCCCTCGGGATCAACAAGCACACAAGCCCCCACACCGACTTCAAGGTCATGGTGTCCCTAGAGGGGGTGTTAAAAGGGGAAGGGCAGAGTATGGGTAGGACTGTTCATCAGGAATACTATTGCACGCAACATAGTTTCTGTTAGGCACATAAATGAACAAATGATGTGGGTAGGATGGTTAGGATGATGATGGCGCTGACAGCTAGATGTGTGTAAGTGTGCTTCGCAATTCACCTGCCTAAATCATGAGAAAACCAGCAAGTCGTAATCACGCCTTAAAAACCCACCAGCCTGATTTTGAATTTTACAATTTTTTGTCCAGATTCTCTGCTCTTTGCTCCCATCACTCCTCTTTGAGTGGAGTTGCATTCTTCTGCAATTAATTCTGCTGGGGCCCATCACATGTTTAATCATCCTGCACACTAATAAAACAAATTCATGGTTTTACTCCATATAACAAGTAGCTTCTCTTTGTCAGTAACACACTTTTAATCAGAGTGACATTTTATTTGAACTATGTTTCAGGGATCTCTCTTCTTGACAAAGAACTCCAAAGACAAGTACTAGAGAATCATGAAGACCTGTTGTCTCAAGCAACGTGGATCGAGAAATTGGAAGGAGTTCTTTCTGTTATGCAAAGCCATGTTCAGGTGAGGTGTCATTTACTCTGTGGATGGTCCTTTGAATGAATGGTAAATATTGTATGCACAGTTAACCAGGTCATTATATATGAATCATTATGACTGTACAGGTCATTTAATTTAAGTGGGTATATTTTTGTATTGAATAGGTGGACAATATTCCATATGTAAATTCTTGCCAAGAAGTTTTTAACTAGATTAAGTCAATACGGAACCCAAATTAAATTTACCACATGTAATAGGTTTAAGCTAAGCCACTCTTGACATGGAGAACAGACACCTTTTGCAGTTGGAGATTAGATGCTGCATGATATGTTGTGGTGGTATTTCCTCTACCTATGGGACCATCACCCAAAGGGGGTCATCCCTCCAAAGTCACTGGTCCCCTTTGAGAGTCAAGTTAATTTGCTCCTGCTGGATACTCAGCAATGAGTCATTGGCTGTACAGTCTACTAGATTTTTATAGCAGGAATGTCCCAATCAGACTGAAAATAAGCTGAAGAATACAATTGGAAAGTGCTGTCTACCATAGTGAAAGAATAAAAATATAGGCCTACCAATAAAGGCTAAGGAAATAATGGACAAAGACTTATTTCATCTCTGTAACAACATATGGCTCAGAAACTTGGCATATAGAAAAACGTGATGCTGTATGTAGGCAATTGAAAGGTAGTTTTCGAGGAGCTTACTTCAGAAAACAAAGACAGACGGAATTAAAAATTAACACATATTGAAAGTAATTAAAAGTGGCGAAGTTGAATTATAATAGAGAGAGAGGAACAGGTAAGATAAGATGGTTTGGACACACCAAACAATGGAGAGATGACAAAACAGATTTTGGAACTATACCTGGAGGGAAAGAGAGGTCAAGGAAGATAAGAACAAGATGGATGGTTTTAGTGAAGAAAAGCCTTAGAAAATACAAACTAAACTGGACCACAGTATTGAAGGAAGAGTAGTGGAATGACTGAGAAAAGTGGAGGAACCGTATTAGCCCCAATCTGGCATGAACCAGATGATGTAATTGTCAGCTTTAATAACCTATCAACCCCTGTAATTCAGAGAATAATATAATGACAAAGGAGGATATGCACCATTTGTAGATTTGAGGTTCAGTCTGATAACAATTATCTGAAGTGTATGTTTCTTGTATTTTTCCACACGACGAGAAAGTTCTGAAAAGGTGGTCTAGTTCTGGGCTTATTTTCAAAATCTTAGATAAAAGCAATAACATTTTATTTCGATAATACTATACTACCACTTCTTTAACTTAGAGTTTTCCTACAGATGTGGAGTTCATTCTTTGGAACTATGATGTACTTTTAGTAGTTAAACAAATCATAGTTTTGGCATGACATGGGATACAGATACACAAATCACAAATCAATGAAATCACAAAAGAATGAGGAAGCAAACTTACCTTGGACAAGTGCCATTCGTGGTTCAAAATAAATAAGGCAACTTAGTCACAAATAAAATGGTCAAGCAGATCAGAGCTACTTAGAGAAAAAGAAAAATAGAGATGCCCTAAAATAAGAAGACCAATTTAAGGAGAAATGTCCGTTTTAATTAAATTAATTAATTATATGTAGAGTACAATCTGAGGGAATATAAATACATTAAACAAAAATTGAAATCAAATCTTGAAGAAAAATCTTCTCTTTAGGTAAAATTAACCTAGAATAAAATGATTGCTAATATGAAATCACAAGATTCTCTAGTCCCAAACCCAAAGAAATTGAAAATTAAAACCAGATCCAATAGGCATCGTGTAATAAAATTTGATGAAAAAGTCCAAATTTAGGTTAACAAATAGGTGAAGGAAATTCAATTAAATAGAAACATTAAATTAATTAGAGGTGTTATAAGTCATCAGTTAAACTACAATAAGCACGTTCGAAGTTAATCATGATCGCATCATCATTCACATTCATAAAATTCCCAAAAAACAAAATACCCGTAATAATAAACACGTTAAGACATACAGGGCAGTGCCCCCTTTTAAAACAAAGAGCTGAGGTCCAAGAAAACAAACATGGAAGAAAAGGCAAGATCTGGCATGCAGAAATGTTAAGCAACGTACGGCCGAAAGAAAAGAATAATAGATGTGATGAAGTAAATTTTCAATTCTTTAGGTTCAAAAACCCATACAAAATCATTATCTGAAGCAAGTTATTTCTCAGATAAATTAATTAAAACATAAGAAAATGAGAAAAGATATAACAGGAAAGTAGTCTCTAGACAAATAGTTCCAAAACACAGGGAGAATAATTTAAGTGTTCAGACTTCTGTTCGCATGCCGTGGGAAGTCCCGAGCGAGCGCCATATGGCTTCTGTCAACACTGACGAGATAAGAAGTGTTCACTGCCAGCGCGCAGCTGTTTAGCACTCTGTCCCTCAGTTCGCTAGAAACTATTGGACTTTTAAGGTGTGTTGTGAGGTTATCATCATGATGGTTAAATACACTATAGAGCAAAGAATATTTCTGGTCGAGTGTTATTTGCACAAGAAAAAGAAACCGGTTAAAAGGTGCCTTCGAAAATTCCGTAGACAATTTCCCGGTGCGACAGTACCATCAAAACTTTACATGCATCAGCTCGTTTACAAGTGGCGTAGTACTAGTTCCGTAAGCAATAAGAAAAAGAAGCAAAGGAGAACAGCTCTCACACGGGAGAGGTTAGAAGATAATTATACAGGCAAGACTCTAGGTCAGTCCACATAAGTCGCTTTGGAGAGTAGCTCAGGAAAGTGGTATTTCACCGTCTTCAGTACGTAATGCAACAAAATTGTTACATTTACGATCTTATCGGACTCATTCAGTCCATAACATACTGCCTACAGATTTCAATGCAAGTTGGAATTCAAGAGGACAAACTGGGGCAAATATTCATTTATAGGAAGGGGAGTTAGGGATTGGAATAACTTACCAAGGGAGATGTTCAATTCATTTCCAATTTCTTTGAAATCATTTCAGAAAAGGCTAGGAAAGCAACAGATAGGGAATCTGCCACCTGGGCGACTGCCCTAAATGCAGATCAGTATTGATTGATATTGATATTGATAAATGATTTAACACGTTGAGTGCCAGACCGAATTTAATAGGATTGCCGTCTAGTGCCGCGAGCTAATAACATCGAGTTACTCCCTGGTGCCAAAACGTTCACAGGCTTAACCAAGCAAATGATCGTTGAAATTATGATGTATTCATGATATATTACGTTAACTTATTATGTATATTAGGTAAAATAATGCGACCCCATATGGGGTTGTATTGGTCATTACGAACTGTACACGTACACGCGCCCCCATATGGGGTCGTACTTATACAGTAGTTACTGTCCCGACGCTCGGTCATACTTGCACTTTCCTTTGCAGGGACGCGTTATATGCTGTTGATTTTGATAGATATGTTAGCTTATTCATACTGGAGCCGTAAAAATGTACCATCCCCGATTTTAGGTCAGGAAATATTTGTAAATGACGATCTTCCGATTTTAGGTTAGGAAATTTTCGTATAAAATGTAGTTACATAATGTAGTGAAAATCATGTGAATTTCGTAAATAAGGATGTAACAGAACAATATTGTAAGAAGAATTAGTAGTTACGGAATATTGAATAAGTACCGTATATAATTTTGTATAACTTTTAATTTGAGTAAGATAACCTAGCAGTGATGATTGTGCAACATGGGAAACCAGTGAATATATCGTTGAATACAGTCATAATTGTTGCAACATCTAGCTTGGAAACCCGGAGTACAGTGAAGTTGTGTATGCTGAAGACTGTAATTCATCAATGTGGATGAACATGCGAGATCGCTATTTGCTCTATACTGGCTTCAAAATCACTGTAACTATATACTTCGTCTACATCAGCATTGTTCGACTTGTTCGATATATCGTCCAGACTATCTGCACTAAGTCTTTTACTGCTCGATTTTCTCGTAATGACTTAAAAAAAAGAAAAGGAAACTCTGAGCATTGCACACTTACATAAAAAATTCGTGCGCGGTATAGACAATCACTTTGTCACCCTACAAAGCACTCTTTTTGTATCCATAAGGGGTCGCGCCAAAACAGGAATTGAGGAATGGAAGGTGGACTACGCATGTACATAAATAGACGACCAGCAGATGGCACGAAGAGACTTTATACATCTTCGAAACACATACTTACTGCGTACCCAAATGGGTTCGCACCGTCCTCGATTTAGAGCGAACGTACGACCCCATATGGGGACGTGAAGTTCAAAAACTTGACTACTCTCACGTACCCATATGGGGTCGCATGGCACTCAACGTGTTAACGAAATGTTAAAGATCAGTAAATTTTATCTCCGTGGACTCTGGTTTCTTCACAAATTCCTACGCAGCTGTGATGTAAATTCAATATTGCGATGTTTATCTGGCTGGAAAAGAATTTGTTACATAATTCATGTCCAGCTATATATCTTGTCTCGTGATTGCACACTTTAAAATCTAATCTAGTCCTAACCATTATTAAAACTTGGATATCCTATGAACCTACGTACAAACCAAACAACTCGCCATATAATTACGATGTCATATCTCGTCATTACCATTTATGAATTTTGCACACCCCTCACAGACAAACCGATCATCACAGCCATCGCTCTATATTTTGGACAACCCTGAATTTGGTTACTCTGCTCCTTATACTCAAAGTTCGTGATTTCAAATGTTCATTACGTCCCCAATTACAGTATTTCACAATACTCAGATCATTACCGGCTATGAATTTCAACTAAATCCAGCATTTTAACGTTTTCCCTGGCCGAGAAATACAGTACAATCTCAACTCCACGCCTGTCCCGTTATCATAGTTGAGGTCTCTCACCCCCCAAGCTCGCTTGGCAGTTACATGAAACACCTGGTTTATTCACAGTTGGCTGGCTTCTCAAAATGCTCCCTTTAAACTATGCCGACATAATTAAACAAATACGATATTCTAACCAACAAAATGCACAGATTATGCTTCAAGATGCCCACACTAATTATACGCGTCGCCAATTGATACCTCTATGGATTTCTATGAATTTCTTTCCATTCTCAACATTATAAAATATTCCTCGAGCTATCATGTCCCGGCTTCAATGACAGGACTCTAACCTGATTCGCACATCTCATCTCAACTCATATAAAACATTCCTCGGGCTTCCGTGTCCCGGCTTCAATGACAGGTCCAACCTGATTCACAAATCTCATATCAACAGAACTAACCTCTGTTTCCCAGCTCCACAATTATCATCGACAAAGAACTGGAATAAAATCCTTACTAGAAATCTCGACGTCTAATATCGCACAATGCATTAATCATGAATAACTTCGCATAAATGATATCGTATTTAATAACTAAATTTTTACGAGAAATGACTGAAACATTCTACTAGATCATTTTATTGTCAGTCAGACACAGTTTAAAAATGGGCATAAAAAAACGTTTCTCTCCGTGACCAAACTCATCACCCTAGGTTCTCACCCGACAGCGCGCTTCCACTCGATTGAAAATGAGTAACCATGGATTATTATTATTAACGTCAAATTGCAGACAGAAAAATTTTACGTCGAATGAACATCTTAATTTGACATCACAAAATATAGGCAGTACACTTCACACGGATGACGATCTACATTGGACGTGATATCACTTCGGAACCCTATTCAATAACTTTTTACAACATTATACGGCACTCGCAAGACTTCAAAATTTTATCCAAGTGGAAAATAAAACAAATGACTCTTTTAGTCGTACTCTCACATTTACAAAACTTAGTAGGGGTGACCACTGCGTCGTATATCCCCATTCAAATACACTTTTAGAGATCACGAGACAAGATATAAGAGGTAGTAAGATGGAAAGTCACCTACCTCATGTCGTCACGCCAGTGTTCGTCATAGGGCTCACCTACGACCCTGGCACTTTATTTAGCCATTTTTACATTCATGGCTTCACAGTTTATTATTATTTTCTTCAGGTTTCGTGGAATAAAGCATAAAAAAAGAAAATACCCTTCACTTGTTTGTTGAGCGCACACGATGGACTATAATTGTTTCCGCACACGAATTACTTAATCACATTAGAATTTACTCAGTACTTTGACCGTCCTATCTGGTACAATTATTTCACTCAAGAAAGCTATCCCCTCATGGACTCAAGACCTAGCCACACTGGCTGAAATCTGCAGTTGAACTCAGTCTACTTTCGTTGTTTGATTTCGCAGAGCAGCTCAACAATTTTTCGTCCGCTTTGTATCACAGATGCCGGAGAAGGAGAATTCGTCATGGCGTGCCTTCGTATTTATAGCAGTTACCCCCTCTCTTCGGATCTCTCCCTTTGCCGCCAAGAAAATTTCTATAAATTTTCTGACTTACCTAAACTGTAATTTGAAGAGTTTTGAAAGTGACTACATGCTTGCTACATTTCTGGCGGTAGTGTTCATGGACATTTAAAACTTTTACGGGTTCAGTTTGTGAGATGATTGACCCCCTTTGATAGGCACTATATTTTTTTGTCTTGGCTTGGTCACGCCATGTACACGCGCTTTGAAATAGTTCACAAAATGACTTGAGATTCTTCCGCCGTTGACACGTGTGGCTGACGTCACGTACCCCAGAGCGTGGGACCGAAGGTAATCACCCCCTCGTCACGTGTCAAATCCATGCTATCAAGAATCCAACTTTTAAATGATTGTCGATTTTTGCATAATGTTCTTAGGGCACAAAGGTCATGGGTTCAATACATACCTTTCCATTTTTCACTAAAATTTGTATGACTGCCAATTATGCTTGCCATCATGTTATCCTTAGCTGCCTTCTTTGTTAGATTCAATTTTCTAGTAAGTTCCTTCAATTTCTCCTTACTTCCACAGCCATTTCTAACTCTGTTTCTTTCCTGTCTGCACCTCCTTAGTCTCTTTATTTCTTTATTATAATCAGGTGGGTCTTTACCATTCCTTACCACCCTTAAAGGCGCAAACCTGTTTTTGCATTCCTCAGCAATTTATTTAAACCCATCCCAGAGTCTGTTTACATTTTTATTTACCGTTTTCCACCTATCATAGTTACCTTTTAGAAACTGCCTCATGCCTGCTTTATCAGCCATATGGTACTGCCTAATAGTCCTACTTTTAAGACCTACCTTTCTATAACATTTACTTTTAACTACCACAAAACAGCTTCATGGTCACTAATACCATCTATTACTTCAGTTTCACTATAGAGCTCATCTGGTTTTATCAGCACCACATCCAGGATATTTTTACCTCTGGTTGGTTCCATCTATTTCTGAATCAGCTCTCCTGCCCATATTAACTCATTTGCCATTTGTTGGTCATGCTTCCTGTCGTTCGCATTTCCTTCCAAATTTACATGTGGTAAATTCAGATCTCCTAGTACAATGACATTTCTTTCCATGTCGTTTCCCACATAGCTGATTATCTTATCAAATAATTCTGAATCCGTGTCAGTGCTACCCTTTCCCGGTCTGTACACTCCAAATATATCATATATATTATCTTTAGAAATGAGCCTTACATCTAGAATTTCATGCGTCTCATCTTTAACTTTTTCGTAGCTTACAAATTCTTCTTTCACCAGAATGAATACTCCCCCTCCCACCATTCCTATCCTATCTCTACGATACACCCTCCAGTTCCGTGAGAAATTTTCTGCATCCATTAGATCATTTCTCAGCCATGATTCAACTCCTATTACAATATCTGGTAAATATATATCTATTAAATTACTTAATTCTATTCCTTTCTTTACAATACTTCTACAGTTCAACACTCAATTTTATGTCATCCCTACTTGATTTCCTGTTCCCTTATCACCGCTCCCTAGGCCACCCCGTTTCCCTGAATGTACCTCCCTATTACCCTTCCAAACAAATTTCCTAACTTACACGTACCACTGCGGTTTATGTGAAGGCCATCTGAGCGCAGATTCCTATCTCCTACCCACCCATTAGGATATAGAGATTTCACTCCGTCTCCCACATACCCACTCCATAGTCTCATTTAAATCCCCAATCACCCTCCAGTCAGTATCCCTCCTACACAGTATTCCACTAATAACAATCTCGGCTCTCTTAAACTTCACCCGTGCTGCATTTACCAGATCCCACATATCTCCACTATGTTGGTACTTATATCAGCTTGCCTTAAGTTGTTGGTACCAACGTGAAACACTACCACCTTCTCCTTCCCGTCCTCCCTCTCTTCTACTTTCCTCAACCTAATTCCTGGATAACATTCTACCCTGGTTCCCTTTCCTCCACACACTTTCCCCACGTGTCTAACGATGGAATCCCCCATGACCAGAGCCTCAACCCTACCCACCTCATTTGATCCCCTCCCCCCCCCTGGTCAGCCCTATCTTTCCTGATAGCTGCAGAAGCTACTTCCTCCTCCCTTTTTTCCTTACCATGACCCTGTTCCACCTGTCTATTGCTATCCTCTAGTCTACATTTCCCTTTCGTACCGTTTCCCTTCCTCCTACTACCACACATCTCAGCTACAGTTCCCTGTCCCTCATCTTCCCTCTGTTGTTCTACCTGGAGTGACTCGTACTGATTTCGCACAGACACCTGTCCTGAATTCTGATCCTGAATAGAGCCCTTAGCCTGCAATCTCCTTCCCCTTAGAACATTAGACCACCTGTCTCCTACTACTCCCCCTTTCCTTCCCCTCCCTCTTGTACACCTACTGTAACCTGTACATTGTTTGAGGGAGCCCTATCTTCCTTCCTGTGTTCTGTGAGAATCCTAATTCTATCCCTCAAACTCTCCAACTCTTCCCTCATACCCCTTAATGCCTCGCCACACCTACAGTTCATACACTCGTGCTCCTTAGCCATTCTTTACGGAAAAAATGAAACTAAAAAATAAAATAACTTCAAAAAATAAATGAACGGAGGGATATATTTTCTGGGATAGTACTCAAAGATCACACAACAATAATGTAATTAATATACGACTACACTACAATACTACTTAGTCGTACTCTATTTTTTATCCTACAACCCCTAACAGAATAAAAACTACTGTAAATACTGAATATCGAAAGAAATACACAAGAACTACACAATTCCAAACTGCAATTAAGCCTATCCTAATTACAACAACAGAATTTTATTAAGTGTTTCTACGTATACCTCTACTACACAAATATTTTACAGTAATAAAATAAGCACACTAAATTCTAATAGGATATTACTCGTACACTACTGTACAGTACACTACAGTAATTTTAAACTACTTTCAGACGTATCCTACTTACAATACCGGTACCGTGTGTCACTACTAAGCACAAACAGGAATGAAATTTGCAATAACTACTGTACTCAAAGATTACCAACAAAGCCAAATGCTCAGACAAATTATTATTAGTACTACGCTCTAATAGATACACAAGTTTCCTGAGAGCATTCTACTAGATATTCTATTGAAAAGTTTACCAAACTTACTATCTGCGCACTTTTTAGCGATAGATTTGTGCACGGGTTTGAGGAGTAGGGAGGGATCACTTCTGATTCCGTTAATACTGCCAAATTAATGGAAATGAAATCTGAATTGAATCGATAATGTGATCGATCGATATGAATATTCTAAAGCTTTGTTATCTTAAGCCAACAACTGTGTCACACACACCGTTATATAACATTTCTCGATGCGAATCTTATTCCTAGAGTGAATTCTATAGTTTAACTTTGCTGTGTAAATAACAGTACTAGTACGTAAAGTGTACGCCAGATGTCGCACAGCGATGCATAAGCGATTCATAGTTTGTATTTCAAAAGTTGCCAGTACGAATCTCGAAGATTGCCGAGGTCGACCGATTGAGCACTAGGGTGTTAATTTGTCGCTAAAAAGTGCGCGGATAGTAGAAGTTCCTTTTCTATTAAGGTGTAGCCCATCTTTTCTAAAATCACTACCTCTAAGCCAACTATTAGCATCGACAAAAATGACATCTCCATTACGGCATAACCAGTTAAGAATGGAGTTTACAGCATCTATATAGCGATAGTCAGTATCATGCCGATATAAAACGCCACTGAGACAAAGCTTTTCCGCTGGAATCCTTTTTATCGCATTAATAAGCATATCGGTTTCGGCCATTATGTCACTAGGTGTTGAGAAATTATGAAGGTCATTTGAGCCAATATGAACCATCAGGGCTTCCAGGATTTTCTTTAATAGGTACTGTCCCTGTTTACATGTTCTGTAAGTTGACCCACTGGCATGCCTGGATAGCAGTATGCAATTCCCTCTTCAACTTCGGGCCCAACATTTCTTATTATCGAGTCACCCCACTATTACTGTACGGGCTTGTTTGTTACCGGTCGCCGACGCGATTTTTTTAAAAATCTTTTCGACACTGCAGCTGAGTCATGTTCTATGTTTGCCTCATGATCTTTAGATTCTAACACTTGAAAACTGTTTTGTGTCACTAAATTATTATTTACATAATCTTTAAATGCAACATGTTTCCGGTTAGGCCTATCATTCTTCGATTTAACCTCTTTAAAATCATTTTCGTATTGTCTCGACACTTCAACATTATTTTGTTTAAAGTTCTTCAATTCCAGCAGAGCATTTCTTAGATCCGTTGGTAACATTTTAATTATTTCATCTTTGGATCTCTTATTGTAAACCTCAAATGCGAGGAGTCCAAAGTGAGGTTATCGGAAACGAGATCGTCTACCGGATCCGACACTTCGCTACCAAACGTATTCTTAAATACGCACTCATAAGAAGCATTCAGACTATTATAAGACTAGTATTTCTTCCGTGAATAGATCCATTGCACTTCATACACATTATTACCGAACATTTCACCACTCGGAGAAAAAACTAAAGCACTTTACCGCCATGTTAAAGAGAGCACTCCAGCAGTCCTGAAAACTATGGATTTGATATTGATATGTATATATGGTATATATATATGGATTTGTATTGATATAAGGTGGATAATTTGTACTCTCCTTTATTGTATGTTAGACAACTACCTGTCAGAAAAAGAGGCACTGTTATAAAAAAATCAACAAGATGATCTTGGCACATAAACTAACTATGAACACTTACAACAAGAAGAGGATCTTGACAAATGCAAAATGCAGACACTACCAGACAGTGATCCATCTGGAGGCTTCATATGCAGCTGAATGTTTGAACCTGATAAAAAGCAGGTTTGGTTGAGAAGTTGGAACTGGTAGAGAGAAAGATTCTGAGGAAGATACTGGGACCCCTAAAGAATAGAGGATGGATCATTAGTCTCTACAGTACTGTTTACCATATAAAAATAAGCTTGTAAACATTTTAAAAAATTGCATAGTTGTTACCCAAGATGTGCTGGCAGTGCAATTAACTCTGCAAAGTTGGGGTGATGTAAACTGCCCCCAAAGTGGTTGTTTACCTTTTTATATGTATGACATGCAAAAGCTTTCAGTTAGCTAAAAAAAAGGTGGATGTTAATTGCCTCCCATTTGCCTGGAACACTGAATCTTCAAATGCATCTCTTTGCCTGGGAAAAAATGAATTAATGTTTTGTGCAAAGTTATTTGCACACAAATTTTTTTTTTTAAACTTTGGACTTTGGCAAGAACAGATTACTCGACTTATTTTGTAAGGACCGTTTGCTTTCAATTCACGTCTATTTGATAATATTTTAACCACATTTTTAATTGTACAAGTAATTTGTGCAGATTACACAGGTAAGCCTATATTACTGAGTTTGAGTCTGCAAACAGGAAGAAAATGTGGTTACTGTGGTGTATTTATAAACAGGAAGTAAGTCCTCTCGGGAAAGAGGAGGCTATTTACCATCTCCGGTAAAGTTAAGGTATACAGTCATCATAACCAATAAGATTTTTAATTATTCACACATTTTTAGCACCATAACATTTGTAGTCTCCTAAAGAAACTACAGTATTATGATAAAATGTAGGTACGCATGGAACATTACAAGAATATTTCTCTCTAACGGTGAAGAGTAAGACCGTCATAATCATCTATGTGTTGCACCTACTACATGCAAAGACAGGTGCCCAGCAGTTATTTCACAAGCAGGGTGACTAAGGATCCAAGTTAAAATGAAGATGAGTACTTTTAAAGCATTATACTGTAACTATTTATTGTCATCTAGTTTGGTGGGAAAGTGCAAATCCCTTACTGCCAGCCAACTTTGAACTATTGCTTAAAGTTGAGAGGTCTTTTGGAGAATGGTCTGTACCTTTCTACGCACTAGGTTATCAAGAACTGCTTTCCTTTTACTATCAATCTCTTGTTCATACTGAATTTTTCTCAGTTCTTTCTTCTCTCGTATTTCTTCTGTAAATATGGCTGGAAACCTAAATGTAAACTGAAAATCATTGGTAAATACTAATCGATCAACAAGCCTCAAGCTTTCAGGAACCTCAGTGTCATAGTTTTTCATGAGCGGAATAACACTCCGTTCAGCATCAGTCTTGCCTTGCTCCAGCAAATAATTTCTTGCTAAATGGCAACTAAAATCATATTCATCAAAATTTTCTGTCACATAAAACACAATTTTTGTACTTCTTCTCAATAAATCTTCAAAGGTCTCGTTTATGTCGGCACCAAGAGAGACAGATTCCCATAAGACATGACCAACTAGATCAAACTCAGCACTGATTTTCTCCTTAATAGCCTTTGCAGGAAGAAAATCAATCTGAGGACATACTATACAAAAATCAAATTGTTCTAGATGCTCAAGAGGGACTTCATCATTTAACTCTATTTCTATCTCAGTTTCCATCCGTGAAACTGTATCGAGATCCTTAATTCCAGCAGCACTGATTAGATGATGGATAGTGCAACGAAGTTTATCATGTGGCCAAGTGTCATATTGCAGGTCACTGTCATTTTCAGCAGCAGCAGCAGCAGCAGCAGCAGCAGCAGCAGCAGTTAAGTACCAGCTTGAATTGGGATCATCCTTGCTGCCTTTTGATTTTTTCCACAGATACCTGCCAAGAATTCCAAGGCAATTGCCTTGTTCCGCCATTGTTATTCATATCATTACGAATCCACCTGAAAGAAGAAAACAAAGTCTCACTTCATTCACATTAGAACTTATTTTGTGGAGAAGTTGGAGGAGGTATTTCTCAACTAAAGATATACACTCATATAAACATAAAATGTTGCATTTCTCATGGTGTGTGGGTGTCTCTGGTAGCATACAAGTGTGAACATTCGCAATGCAACACATGCTGCACAATGACCACTATGTCTAAGATGACAAGAATTGGTAGCCCATAGAAAATTATTTGAAAAGGAACCTAAGAGGGCTGGTTTGTTATGTATTGTTACAGTACTCCCCCTTCCCCTCTCTTTGTTGACTTCAGCGTTCACTAGCTTCGTGTTTAGTTGTGTTTTGATTGACAGTGAGGTAACCGTTGTTCCCTAGTGCTTGTAATGTAAGTACAATACATTCAAATATCTATCATGGTCAGACTGACCATAATATGGGCCTGTTTTCACTGTAGAATACATTTTTTTATAAGGAAGTTCTAAATCACATTCTCAAATGGACCAATGGTAAAATGGAATGCATTAGGCAGAAATATTCAGACAATACCAAAGCTGAACTTCAAAATCTTAGATATGGCTTTTCTGGGTCTTTTGATATATTCAACTGCTTTTAAATTGAACCACGAAAATGCAAATTTTATCCTCGCAAGTGATGGTTCTGGCCACAAGATTTTCAGATGGGTTATTTCAAAGAACCATTTCCTGATGCTGCTGAATTGTTGAAGTTTTTGACTTTTCAACCAGCCAGAAAAAGCTGAAAGATGACAACTGGCTGCTATACCTTTTCTTTTTAAGAAAATTGTGGAAATTTCTTAGAAATATTCCAAAACTGGTACTTATGCAACTATGGATGAGAAGCTTGTTCCATTTCATGGCAGATAGGCATACACTGTCTATATGCCTAGAAAGCCTTGTAAGTACAGACTGAAAATATTAACCTTGTGCAACGCGAAAACCAGTTATTTCTCTAACGGGTATTAGTACGCTGGGAGAAACTCTGATGGTGAAACTTTGTGTGATGACAAAAAAGAACTCTTAAAACCAACCCAATCCATCTTGCGATTGTGTCAACCTATTTACAGCAGTAATTGTAACATCACAGCCGATAACTGGTTTAGTTCCATTGAATCTACTGAGGAGCTGACAAAGAGAGGACTTACATACATCGGAACTCTTAAAGAAAATCAGAGAGAAACTACACAAAAATTCCTTCCTAATAAAAGTGGGGCAGTTGGTTTGTCTTTGTACAGCTACATGAAGGACATCACCCTACTATCGCATGTCCCAAGAAAGAACAGAGCAGTTATTCTTGCATCATCCATGCACCAGAGTGCCGGTAAAGATTTTTTAAAAGTTGCTTTACGTCACACCGACGCACTATGGTGACAATGGGATAGGAAAGGACTAGGAGTGTAAAGGCATTTGCCTGGTGTGAAAATGGGAAACCACAGAAAACCATCTTCAGGGCTGCCGACAACACAGTTCGAAGCCACTATCTCCTTGAATGCAAGCTCTCAGCTGCGTGCCCCTAATTGTATGGAAAACTCGCTTGGTAGTAAAGATCTATCTTCTGGAAAAGAAGAAATGATGGCGTATTACAATGCAATTAAGGGAGGTGTGAATGAAATTGACAAAAAATGTTCTGTGTATACCTCCAGTCAATGGAGGTCAATGTGTGAATGTTTTACCGTCTGCTGGACATCAGTACAATAAACGTGTATGTTATATTCCAAAGAGCATCACATCAGCCTTCCTATACAATTAAAATTAATAAAATTATGTAATGGCTCCAGCTTTTCAATACATGTAAACTTAGTAATGTAAGGTTACAACACTAGTTAATCATAAACGGTACCGGTTTTGACCCAAATTCCGGGTCATCATCAGCCGATCACTTAAAAACGGGAAAAATCAGTAATGTGTAATTTTTTCACCAGATGTAAGTTCGAGTGGAGCAGTGTAACACACATGTGACTATGGCACTGTGTTTTAAAAGATTTTATAATCTTGAAGAGAAGAATAAATATCTTGAGGAAACAATCTCGTAATCATTACCAGATGTAAGTAGCTGTGGAGCAGTATAAAACCTATGAATGTAGCACTATTTTTTAAAAGTTTTTAAAACCTTAGAGAGAAGAAAAAAATAAATAGCTCGAGGATCAGTATTGTAACTGTATGCTTGATGTATGAAGATGCAGTTGAGTAGTCTTGTAATGTAGAACAGATGACATTAAAAAACAAATGTGAAGAGAAATAAGTAAAAAAGTGCAGTATTAGAACAAGTGACAATCGCAATTGATAAATGAAGGTTTCTTGAAGAAGAGTGCTCAGGTAGTTTTTGAGGTGGCGAAGAGAATAAATTAGAAGGTCATATTGATCTGAACCAAAAATGAAATTTTAAATTCCCAGTTCAATGCAGAAAGAGAAAGAAATTAGGAGGTTAATAGAAGCCAAAATAGGAGGGGATAGACTTTAAAAGGCAATGAAGTAAGTGGGTAAAATCTAGTATATAATATGCATTGTATAACATTATACAGGGTGAACAAAAAATGCTGCACGTGGAGGTCGGCATGCGGTTCCTCGTCGAAATCCACAACAAAAGTTTATCTAGTCCCACCGATAGGTTTAATAGAAATGAGAGTTAAAAAAACAAGGCACTAGCAATGCTGTAACAGCGTGCAGCATGGCCAAACACAGATCGCATGAACTCGGCGCTCTGCTGGAGCTGTCTCATTAGCTCAGTGAGACAGGGTAATGCCATAAATGCTGGTTGTGCAGACACGCCGATGTTAGAGTCGCGTTCGAGCCAATTTTTTTTTTCAGTTAATGTAACAAATTGTATCCAATGTACACCTCCACTATGCAATACACTATGTTCTGTCTTACCATTACAGTTACCTTTATTTAAACAGTCAAACATAACATGAACTTCTAACAGATGTAAATGACCACTTTGTTTCATCCATGGCACAAATAAAGCCAATACGTAGAACATAATAGTGGATACAGTAACATCGTCTCTATCCAATGCGGTACAAGGAAACACAATACAGTACAGTAGGTAGGCTACACTGGATTGCCGATTATGCTATGCACAATAATTCCATAGTGTACGTGTGACATCCATCTTCACAGAGCCGTTGTGCGGACACGCCGATGTTTGAGTCGCATTCGCACCAATTTGTATAGCATTATACAGGGCGAACAAAAAATGCTGCACATGGAGGTCGGCATGTGGTTCCTCGTCGAAATTCACGACAAAAGTTTATCTTGCAAAACCTAGTCCCACCAATAGGTTTAATAGAAATGCGAGTGCGGCATTTTTTGTTCACCCTGTATGATGCTATACAATACGTACTATATACTATACTTTACCTGCTTACTTCATTGCCTTTTAAAGTCTATCCCCTCCTATTTTGGCTTCTATTAACCTCCACGTACACTTACAAGCAACGTTCACTTCACAGCAGATGTTCAAAGCAACCACCTTGCATTTGCAAACACTGCACCACTCGCTGGAGCATACTTTGCCGGACCCTACGCAACACACCTGTATCCACCATTGCCGATGCAGCATACTCGCGAGCTATTAGGTCTTGTACACCCATGGGTGGAGTACTATAAACATGTTCCTTTAAGTGTCCCAACAAATAAAAATCTAGTGGATTAAGGTCCAGGGAACGTGGAGGCCAGAACATTGGACCTCCACGACCAATCCATTTCCCTGGAAATACTTCATTTAACCAGTTACGTTCAGTCATTCCAAAGCGTGGCGGTGCACCATCATGCTGAAACCATAGCTGTCGCCGAACACCAAGTGGAACGTTTTCTAAAGCGTCAGGCAAAGTATTGCCCAGAAACATACGATAGCGGGGTGCATTCAACTTGTCCGGCAATAGGTCAGGGCCTAAAAGCACTCCTCCCACGATTCCAGCCCACAGGTTTATACCAAAGCGCGCCTGAAAGCCACGTTCACAGGTGACACGCGGGTTGTGGTCAGACCAACAATGGCTGTTCTGATAGTTGAAAATACCTTCTCGAGTGAAGCTACATTCGTCACTCCATATCAGATTCTTTATAAAATGTTCGTTATCTTCAACTTGTTGCAAAAGCCATTCACACGACTGTACTCATTGAATGTGGTCTTCTGCCTGCTGGTGTTGAGTTAGCGTGTAATGATATGGTTGCAGTTTTTCGTCATGCAACACGTAACAACCAGGGTTTGAGATACCTGGAAATGCCTTGCAATATCATGGATACTTCGCCAAGGTGATTGGTGAACGGCTTCAAGAATGTCGTCCTCTGTTTGTGAAGTATGTCTAGTCCTTGGACGACCTCTGTCCACTACTTGTGGATAAAGATTACCGGTTTCCCGCAGGCGTTGCTCAAGGCGACACAAAACATTCTTATCAGGATGGCGCCTTTAAGGGTACCGTGCTGCATAATCACGAGTAACAGCAGAAGCTTGGTTATCGGATGCACCCAACATTAAAAGCAAATCAATGTATTCGCAGTTTGTGTACTCCATCAGGAAGCTGCCCTATATGCACTTGACAGGACCAGTTATAGTTGTGCACTGCATGGTTAGTTGACTCATGCATTTAGTTGAATGGATCACACTGTCGTGTGTTTGACTATTGTCATATGGCAACAGGATGTCATGCTTACAAATGCAGTTACACGACAGGAACCAGGGAACTGACGTCATACACATAAAAGAAAAAAAAATCTGACGTAGATTTGAGCCGTAGCTCCATGATGCATGTGGGTTTGATAACCCAGCTGTCTACTCAGTGAGCTGTGACGGCGGGTATGGTAGAGCGGGATGATGCATGTTTCTCTATTACATTACGATGTGCTGCAGGATGTGATAGTGTTGCCAGCTTCTCGTTTTCGACTTGTTTTCCAACAGCACCAGATCCGATTTGGCTATAGAAACTTTTGTCTTGCAATGGGATGAGGAATCGCATGCTGACCTTCAAGTGTGGCATTTTTTGTTCACCCTGTATATAGTAACGGGTTGAATTAGGAATGAATAATAGAACAGAAAGTGTGATGGAGAGTGGGATCTGCGCTCAGATGGCCTTCATTTAAACCGCAGTGGTACGTATAAGTTAGGAAATTTGTTTGGAAGGGTAATAGGGAGGTACATTCAGGGAAACGGGATGGCCTAGGGAGCAGTGATAAGGGAACAGGGAACTGGAAATCAAGTAGGGATGACATAAAATTGTTAGTGTTGAACTGTAGAAGTATTGTAAGGAAAGGAATAGAATTAAGTAATTTAATAGATATATATTCACCAGATATTGTAATAGGTGTTGAATCATGGCTGAGAAATGATATAATGGATGCAGAAATTTTCCCACGGCACTGGAGTGTGTATCGTAAAGATAGGATAGGAAGGGTGGGAGGCGGAGTGTTCATTCTGGTGAAAGAAGAATTTGTAAGCTACGAAAAAGTTGAAGATGAGACACATGAAATTCTAGGTGTAAGGCTCATTTCTAAAGATAATAGGCAACTTGATATATTTGGAGTGTACAGATCGGGAAAGGGTAGCACTGACGCGGATTCAGAATTATTTGATAGGATAGTCAGCTAAGTGGGAAACGACATGGAAAGAAATGTGATTGTAGCGGGAGATCTGAATTTGCCAGATGTCAATTGGGAAGGAAATGCGAACGACAGAAAGCATGACCAACAAATGGCAAATAAGTTAATATGGGAAGGACAGCTGATTCAGAATGTGATGGAACCAACCAGAGGGAAAAATATCCTGGATGTCGTGCTGATAAAACCAGATGAGCTCTATAGGGAAACTGAAGTAATAGATGGTATTAGTGATCATGAAGCTGTTTTTGTGGTAGTTAAAAATAAATGTGATAGAAAGGAAGGTCTTAAAAGTAGGACTGTTAGGCAGTACCACATGGCTGATAAAGCAGGCATGAGGCAGTTTCTAAAAAGTAGCTATGATCGGTGGAAAACGGTAAATATAAATGTAAACAGACTCTGGGATGGGTTTAAAGAAATTATTGAGGAATGCGAAAACAGGTTTGTACCATTAAGGGTGGTAAGGAATCGTAAAGACCCACCTTATTATAATAGAGAAGTAAAGAGACTAAGAAGGAGGTGCAGACTGGAAAGAAATAGAGTTAGAAATGGCGGTGGAAGTAAGGAGAAATTGAAGGAACTTACTAGAAAATTGAATCAAGCAAAGAAGGCAGCTAAGGATAATATGACGGCAAGCATAATTGGCAGTCATACGAATTTTAGTGAAAAATGGAAGGGTATGTATAGGTATTTTAAGGCAGAAACAGGTTCCAAGAAGGACATTCCAGGAATAATTAATGAACAAGGGGAGTGTGTATGTGAGGATCTTCAAAAGGCAGAAGTATTCAGTCAGCAGTATGTAAAGATTGTTGGTTACAAGGATAATGTCGAGATAGAGGAGGAGACTAAGGCCAAAGAAGAAATAAAATTTACATATGATAACAATGACATTTACAATAAGATACAAAAGTTAAAAACTAGAAAAGCGACTGGAATTAATCAGATTTCTGGGGATATACTAAAGACAATGGGTTGGGATATAGTACCATATCTGAAGTACTTATTTGATTATTGTTTGGTCGGAGGAGCTATACCAGATGAATGGAGAGTTGCTATAGTTGCCCCTGTGTATAAAGGAAAGGGTGATAGACATAAAGCTGAAAATTACAGGCCAGTAAGTTTGACATGCATTGTATGTAAGCTTTGGGAAGGCATTCTTTCTGATTATATTAGACATGTTTGTGAAATTAATAACTGGTTCGATAGAAGGCAATTCGGTTTTAGGAAAGGTTATTCCACTGAAGCTCAACTTGTAGGATTCCAGCAAGATATAGCAGATATCTTGGATTCAGGAGGTCAAATGGACTGTATCGCGATTGACCTGTCTAAAGCATTTGATAGGGTGGATCATGGGAGACTACTGGCAAAAATGAGTGCAATTGGACTAGACAAAAGAGTGACTGAATGGGTTGCTATATTTCTAGAAAATAGATCTCAGAGAATTAGAGTAGGTGAAGCTTTATCTGACCCTGTAATAATTAAGAGGGGAATTCCTCAAGGCAGTATTATCGGACCTTTATGTTTTCTTATATATATAAATGATATGAGTAAAGGAGTGGAATCGGAGGTAAGGCTTTTTGCGGATGATGTTATTCTCTATAGAGTGATAAATAAGTTACAAGATTGTGAGCAACTGCAACGTGACCTCGAAAATGTTGTGAGATGGACAGCAGGCAATGGTATGTTGATAAACGGGGTTAAAAGTCAGGTTGTGAGTTTTACAAGTAGGAAAAGTCCTCTCAGTTTTAATTACTGCGTTGATGGGGTGAAAGTTCCTTTTGGGGATCATTGTAAGTATCTAGGTGTTAATATAAGGAAAGATCTTCATTGGGGTAATCACATAAATGGGATTGTAAATAAAGGGTACAGATCTCTGCACATGGTTATGAGGGTGTTTAGGGGTTGTAGTAAGGATGTAAAGGAGAGGGCATATAAGTCTCTGGTAAGACCCCAACTAGAGTATGGTTCCAGTGTATGGGACCCTCACCAGGATTACCTGATTCAAGAACTGGAAAAAATCCAAAGAAAAGCAGCTCGATTTGTTCTGGGCGATTTCCGACAAAAGAGTAGCGTTACAAAAATGTTGCAATGTTTGGGTTGGGAAGAATTGAGAGAAAGAAGAAGAGCTGCTCGACTAAGTGGTATGTAATACCAATATAAATGGTCCGTTATTGGACATTATAAATTTTCCTGCTAACTCATTCTTGGTTGCCAGCGTTTCGCCCTGGTGTGCTAGGGTGGGCTCATCAGTTGGTACCTAGCACACCTACCAATACGCTGGCTAGTGCATACCGTGGAGGTCACTGCGTAGGCTAACTGGAGCCACCGGCAGTGCCAATGCACTAAGAGACTTTGTCTCATCACTAAAAATTGTTGCCTGCTTGGCCATCAGATAACGGACCATTTATATTGGTATTATAAATTTACTCATTCAGGACAAATATTTCAGATTCCCTATGGGAATCAACATCTATATCATAAGTGGTATGTTCCGGGCTGTCAGCGGAGAGATGGCGTGGAATGACATTAGTAGACGAATAAGTTTGAATGGCGTTTATAAAAGTAGGAAAGATCACAATATGAAGATAAAGTTGGAATTCAAGAGGACAAACTGGGGCAAATATTCATTTATAGGAAGGGGAGTTAGGGATTGGAATAACTTACCAAGAGGGATGTTCAATAAATTTCCAATTTCTTTGAAATCATTTAGGAAAAGGCTAGGAAAACAACAAATAGAGAATCTGCCACCTGGGCGACTGCCCTAAATGCAGATCAGTACTGATTGATTGATTGATTGATTGAAAGATGAAAAGAGGGAAGAGGGAAATAAGGGAGGAGTAGTAGGTTTAAGGCGGGGCAGGTGGGTGAGGTATTGGAGGTAAAAGACATGGGTAGGAACTGTGCAAGGCGTGAAAAATCGAGTTCGAGTTTAAAGATCTAACATTTTTAAAAATTATTATAAGAAAATCGAGAAGAATATTAGGTTTCTCAGAAATGTTGTTTAAATTGAAATTAGGGTTAAACTACTGGGCAAGGTGAATGAAACAATTTTCAGTTAAGGGGCCTTTTTTAATTATTTCAAGTATTTGCATGTCCTGTTCTATTTTGATGAAGTTATGTTTAGAGTCATGTATATGTTGTCCTACTGCAGAGAACTTGTTGTATTTTAAAGCTTGGAATATCTGATGGAAAAGTTACATCCGATTTGCCCAACAAACGAAGAGCTACAGTCGTTGCATTTGAATCTGTAGACCCTGGATTTTGAAAAATACATTAGATTTGTTTACCAAGTTAGAGTTTTGTAAGATATCTACATCTTTGTTATTGGTTCTGAAAGCTACTTTTACGTTGCGCTTGTTAAAAATATCGGTGACTTTATGAGTGTCTTTATTGAAGGTACAAGTGGAAAATGCGGAGGCTTTGATTTTTTCTTTTGTTAATGTGGTCTTGGGACGGTGCTTGAATTTGTTGATTATTCGGTCTATAAAAGAGTTGTTAAAACCGTTACATTTGGTGATAGTACACATGGTGTTTAATTCATTATTTAAGTCTTTCTTAGACATTGGAGTGTTAAAGGCATGACTAGGCTGTGCTTGTGGATGTGATGAGTCTTCGTAATCTATAATCTTCATTTCCGTATTGACGAATTGCACAATTAAAAATAGGAGAGGATTTCCACCAATCAATACTTATTTATTGCATATATTAAGCTACAGGACCAGTTTCAATCTCATATACAAGGTCATCTTCAGCTGAACCATACATACATATTTATATAATGAAGCTTTGATTAAGATTGTGTTGTTAAAGGAATGCTATATGATGATGATGTACATTTAGTCACATACAAATGGGGCAAGTATTAGCGTGAACTGGCGTATATGTCATTCTGTACAATATTGCAACTGTATGTCTAAAATATTATGTTGAAGGTCTTAAAATTAGTGTATAAAATATGTCTTTACTTAAACTAACATATATATGTACAAGATAAATACAATATATAAAAGCACTTCATGCATATGAACATTCGTTTTTGCTTGTTGGTCAATACATCGACTAACTTCCGTATTTAAGTCTTATTTACAGTTGTACACTTCAGCTGCTATTCTTGGAGTTTGTAAAATTGCATGGGTAAAAGATTTTGTCTTCATGTGTATATGTGGGATAAAACACTTTCAATTTTAAAAAAGTGCCAAATGTATGGATGAAATTCAACTAAAATATGTTCAGCTCTGCTGTGTGTGTTGCCTTTTATTGGAACCAATTCATGTTGTCCTGTGGCGTCCGTAAATTTGGATGACATTGGGTTCAAAGTAGTGGCTCCTTTCCCATTTGTAGCTGTGCAATGATGTTATGTTTATTGCTGTTGGTGTAGCTGAGTTGTGTTTGACGTGCGAGCTTGTAATGTACTGCTGATATATAATATTATAAAAGGTGAAAAAGTTATTGTTGATGACCAATTTTAAAATACTGATCAAGTCTTGAATTTCTAGTTTACTCAGATGACTGAATTTATTTATTCTCAATGATGGGGAATAATTTGGAGGTTTGTATACTGGGGTACATATTTACGATGTCAAATGAATGGAGAAAAAGATTTGGTTCGATGTCAAAGTTCTTCGGTTTTTCAATTAATTCTGAAGAGTTTCTGATAGATTTGTTGGATAAAAATGGGTAATTTTTAATAAATTTTTTTGGATGAATTTGGATATATTGTATAATGGACTGGGTCTGTACTTGTTTACTGGGCGAATTGGAATGATGGCTTTATGAATTTTGGGATCTGTGAAGAGAAAAAGAGGTGTTTTTTAAAGTTTGAGTAGACGTTGGATTTTTTGGGTGGAGTCTTTTTTTAACTATTGAAAAATAATAATTATTAAAGAAATCTTTAGTTTTTAGCGACATAGTCATCCATTAAGACCGTGGTATTGCCTTTATCAGATTTGGTGATGATAAGGTCAATGTCATTCATTTTTTTTTAAGATCAAAGATACATTTACGGTCAGAGATGAAATCCTTATCATTATTATTATTATTATTATTATTATTATTATTAATTGGGGGGAAGGGCATTTTTGTTATTAGTAAAAAATTTCCAAGTTTCCTTTTCATGTCACACCTTATTTCATCTTGTTCTGGCGGCATTTTACCGATGGCTATCTCGGATTCGATTACTAAATTGGTGACTATGTTGAGAGTGTTTAGATTAGGCCATTTGTGTTTGAGGCCTTTGGATAGAATCAAGTTTTCATCATCATTTACGACGGTTTTAGATAAATTAATAACAGGGGGATTGAATTGTTCAGTTCTTGTGTCAGGTACTTGATTCTTTTTGACAAGATTTTTATCTGGAGAGAAATTGTTTTTTAGGTTAAGCTTTTTCTCTAAAATCTGTTATTTTATTGATAATTCGTAAAATAATCTATCGTCAACTTGGATTTGGAAAAGGTTCCATTGTGCGCTTGGAAGTAGGTTAGCTATTTCGAGGTGATTTTCGATAATCGATTATTTAAAAAAGGATTTTATATAAAAAAAATGGATCTCATTTTTCAACCAAATTTTGTTGGTTATTTTTTGGGTTTTTAGGGAATGAGAAGAAGAATGATGTTTACTGACACTGCCTTGAAGAAATTTAGGAGTTAGATTGAATGTAATGCATTGTTTTAGAAAGTCAATGTCCCTTCCCAACTTAGCGATCTTAATTCTTAATCCCATATAATAGAAGGCTTTACATTTTGCTTGGTTAACAAGTTCATTGAAAGATAAGAATTTCATTATGGTCTGTATTGAACTGAGATCACAATTAAAATTAAGAAAATCATGTAATGGTTCCACCTTTTCAATACATGTAAACTTAGTAATGTAAGGTTACATCACTTAAAAGTGATCGGCTGATGATGACCTGGAATTTGGGTCGAAACCGGTACTATTTAAGATTAACTAGTGATGTAACCTTACATTACTAAGTTTACATGTAGTGAAAAGGTGGAACCGTTACATAATTTTATTAATTTTAATTGTGATCTCAGTTCAATACGGACCATAATGAAATTCCTAGCCTTCCAATAATCGGGGCAGCTTCTTGTAAGATTTGGCTCGCTGTCTCGTGCTGAAACACATGAAGAAGCAAGCTCAGAATGCAAGGCTCCCACAAGAGTTGCGGCTTACAATTCATCATGTTCTCGGATCTGATGCACTGCCAGAAGCTGAGGAAGCTGATGTGGGCCTTCAGGCTCGAAAACTTGCAGGATTAGTCCAGCACGTAAGAAGAGGAAGACTTTTCACTCTTTGTGTGTGTGTGTGTGTGTGCAAGAAGCCGATCTGCAAGCAGTGCAGTTCACAGATCTGCCAGTTCTGTCACAAAAACTTGCAAAATTCTTGAGTACAAACATTAATTTCAAGGTCTCCATTTTCTTGTGTCTTAATTTTTGTTCAAATCCTTCGTTTTTCTCAATGGCTGCTTTATTGAAAAAGGTACTGAGTAATACTGATGTTTTATTTTCACTATTATACAATTCAAGTGCCTTTTCAAAAGTTTGCTGCTGGTACTAAATAATGTGCCGAATAACTTGAGTACTACTGATAGAAAATTGAATGTGCTAATTTCTTTCTTTTTGTGTGTATTTGTTGAATACATCTTCCCTTTTAATAACTGAACCGTGATCTTTAGTAATATCAGAATTTAGATTGGTGCCTTCACAGCCCATAATTGTAGACATGATGATAAGCTATTGGGCTTCTGACATGACAAAAGCTTATCTTTTTTTTTTTTTTTTTGCTAGTTGTTTTACGTCACACTGACACACATAGGTCTTACGGCGACGATGGAACAGGAAAGGGCTAGTAGTGGGAAGGAAGCGACCGTGGCCTTAATTAAGGTACAGCCCCAGCATTTGCCTGGTGTGAAAATGGGAAACCACAGAAAACCATTTTCAGGGCACTCCATTACTTTTGTTTTGAACTTATTTATTTTCATCTTGTACTCCTTACCCAAGACTTCATCCATACCATTCAGCAACTTTTCGAGATCTTCTGCAGTCTCAGATAAAATAACAATATCATCGGCAAATCTCAAGGTTTTGATTTCCTCTCCTTGGACTGTGATTCCATTTCCAAATTTCTCTTTGATTTCCTTTACTGCCGGTTCTATGTAAACATTGAAAAGGAGAGGGGACAAACTGCAGCCTTGCCTCACTCCTTTCTGGATTGCTGCTTCTTTTTCAATGCCCTCGATTCTTATCACTGCAGACTGATTTTTATACAGATTGTAGATAATTCTTCGTTCTCGGTATCTGATCCCTATCATCTTCAGAATCATAAATATCTTGGTCCAATCAACATTATCGAATGCCTTTTCTAGATCTACGAATGCCATGTACGTGGGCTTGTCCTTCTTGATTCGATCCTCTAAGATCAGACGTAAAGTCAAGATTGCTTCACGTGTGCCTACATTTCTTCTGAAGCCAAATTGATCTTCTCCCAACTCAGCTTCTACTTGTTTTTCCATTCTTCTGTAAATAATAGTGTTAAAATTTTGCAGCCATGAGATAATAAACTAATGGTGCGGTAGTTTTCACACCTGTCAGCACCGGCTTTCTTGGGAATAGGTATAACAACATTCTTCCGAAAATCGGATGGGACTTCTCCTGTCTCATACATCTTGCACACTAAATGAAATAACCTTGCCATGCTGGTTTCTCCTAAGGCAGTCAGTAATTCAGAGGGAATGTCATCAATTCCAGGTGCCTTGTTCCTATTGAGGTCACTCACAGCTCAGTCAAACTCTGACCTCAAAATTGGGTCTCCCATTTCATCAGCATCAACAGCCTCTTCATGTTCCAGAACCAAATTATTTACATCTTTACCTTGATACAACTGGTGGATATGCTCCTGCCATCTTTCTGCTTTGTCTTCTTTCCCTAGAAGTGGCTTTCCATCTGAGCTCTTAATATTCATACACCTAGATTTCCTTTCTCCAAAGGTTTCCTTGATTTTACCTGTATGCAGCATCTACCTTACTCAGGACCATACAGCCTTCGACATCCTTGCACTTCTCCTTCAGCCATTCTTCCTTAGCTACCTTGCACTTTCTATCCACTTGATTCTTTAATCGCCTGTATTCTTTTCTGCCCTGTTCATTTCTAGCATTCTTGTAGTTTCGTCGTTCATCAATCAGGTCTAGTATCTCCTGAGTTATCCACTGATTCTTAGTTGATCTTTTCTTCCTTCCTAACATTTCTTCAGCAGCCCTACTGACTTCATTCTTCATGACTCTCCACTCTTCCTCTATAGTGTTTCCTTCAGCCTTTTCATTTAGTCCTTGTGCAACATGTTCCTTGAAACAATCCCTCACACTCTTTTCTTTCAACTTGTCTAGATCCCATCTTTTTGCATTCTTTCCTTTCTTCAATTTCTTCAACTTCAGATGGCATTTCATGACCAACAAGTTATGGTCAGAATCCATGTCTGCTCCTGGGAAAGTTTTGCAATCCAACACCTGGTTTCTGAATCTCTGCCTAATCATAATGAAGTCTATTTGATACCTTCCGGTGTCTCCAGGTCTCGTCCATGTATACAGCCGTCGTTTGTGGTGTTTGAACCAAGTATTGGCAAGGACTAAATTATGATCAGTGCAGAATTCAACCAGCCTCTTTCGTTCCTTTGTCCCAATCCAAATTCTCCCACTGTATTACCTTCTCTTCCTTGGTATGTTCCTTAATTTTCTCTGTTGCATTTGCGTCAAATAGTACTGCATGGGCATATAGTTTTTGTTCTGAGCACTTCAGTTATCAGAAAATAATAATAATAAATAATGTTATTTGCTTTACGTCCCACTAACTATTCTTTCATGGTTTTCGGAGACGCCGAGGTGCAAGAATTTTGTCCTGCAGGAGTTCTTTTACGTGCCAGTAAATCTACCGACACGAGGCTGACGTATTTGAGCACCTTCAAATATCACCGGACTGAGCCAGGATCGAACCTGCCAAGTTGGGGTCAGAAGGCCAGCGCCTCAACTGTCTGAGCCACTCAGCCTGGCTAGTTATCAGAAAATATCAGCAGGTCAGTGACTTTATTGTTAAGTGTAACTTACACTGTTTACAAAATGATGCATGAAACTTACAACTTCATTCTGACCCATTCCTCCAATACTTTCATCATACATATAAAAATAGTTTTTTTTTTAACTAACGACATGAATGAAGAAACTGTACTCCCACAGTTGATGACTATAAAAGACATCACTTGCAGAAACTTATGAAAATTCAAGATTTTGTTGGTATTCAAAACGTATTGTTTAACTACGATCATTCTTTTTCGCTAGTTTTGACTTTTCTTTTAGAATACTGTAAAATAACTCTGATTTTTGGAGATGCAGCTCTTTTTTTTTTTTTCTGTTTTAAGTTTTCTTTTATCCTCTTCGGACTCTGCAGACATTAATTTTTTTATATTATGGTCACACGTTTGATAAATATCCGTATGTGGTTTTCCAAATGATATTTTAAAATTAGACAAAATATCTGTAGTAAAAGCTGTACGATATTTTTGGTTTCATTGCTGAACCTGATTGAAACTTCAAATATTCCTCTGGCTCATGCTTTTGCAAATACAAAGAATACATCTTCTTCACAATCAGGTCTGCTGCCAAATAGTACATAGTACTTTTTTTACATTATCTGTATGACTGTAATGGGACTGCCCCCTGGGGAAATTTCTGATATGTTAGTCAACTTGAGCTATACAGGTCTCTGAAACAGTGTGTAGTAGATTCCCATACTCGCAAGTCAAGTGGGCTTGTTACATTCTTTGCTAAGTGTTTTGCAAGACGTTCAACTGTGCTTTTGTCAATCCCATGTAATCTGCAGAGTGCTGTTTTGCAAACTACATGTTCCACAGTTCCTTCTCACACCTAAGAAAAGAGAGAGAAATCTTAGAATATTATAACCCAAAGATCTCCTTATTACACCGTGTGAGAGTGGAGAATATTCTTTCTTATAGGTGATACCTTGTGTAAGAAAGTGTGCCCCCTAAGGATTCTTACACCAGATATTTGACATCATCGAAATATATTGCGTACTGTTTTTAATCCACACGAATACTTATCTTGTTGTCCTTTATCGCTTAGTTTGTTAAATGAAACTAGAAGTTCATTCTTCATGCCAGCAGGTAATGTCCTGAGACACTGTTTCCAACACATACACCATGGCCCTGTAGTATGGGTGGGAATGGATTTGCCTGCCACACCTTTGTTTCCCTTCATTTTTCGTACATTCCTAGCCCACTTCCTTGGATTGCGCTTTCTTTTCTATGCTCAGAAGGTACAAACTCACTTTCTGAAGCAGAAATGTCACTCACATCACTAATACCAGCCATATTAATGACAACTAACTGGTGGAGGAGGCTCCTGCTAGCGCTGTGGCAGTGGTGTACTACTAGCTATCACGCATGCTCGAGGAGCTGTCTGTATCTTCCACCAAATAAATGAAACAGGCAGCTCCTTTCACTCTCCAGCTGTGTGGCTGTTCAATCAATCAATCAATCAATCAATCAATCAATCAATCAATCAATCAATCAATCAATCAATCAATCAATCAATACTGATCTACATTTAGGGCAGTCACCCAGGTGGCAGCTTCCCTATCTGGTGTTTTCCTAGCCTTTTCCTAACTGATTTCAAAGAAATTGGAAATTTATTGAACATCTCCCTTGGTAAGCTATTCCAATCCCTAACTCCCCTTCCTATAAATGAATATTTGCCCCAGTTTGTCCTCTTTAATTCCAACTTTAACTTCATATTGCGATCTTTCCTACTTTTATAAACGCCACTCAAACTTATTCGTCTACTAATGTCATTCCACACCTTCTCTCCACTGACAACTTGGAACATACCACTTAGTCGAGCAGCTCTCCTTCTTTCTCTCAATTCTAACCAGCCCACACTTTGCAACATTTTTGTAACACTACTCTTTTGTCGGAAAACACCCAGAACAAATTGAGCTGCTTTTCTTTGGATTTTTTCCAGTTCTTAGATCAGGTAATCCTGGTGAGGGTCCCATACACTGGAACCATACTCTAGTTGGGGTCTTACCAGAGACTTATATGCCCTCTCCTTTACGTCCTTACTAAAACCCCTAAACACCCTCATAACCATGTGCAGAGATCTATATCCTTTATTTACAATCCCATTTATGTGATTGCCCCAATGAAGATCTTTCCTTATATTAACACGTAGATACTTACAACGATCCCTAAAAGGAACTTTCACCTGATCAACAAGTGACAGGAATTTTCCTATTTGTGAAACTCACAACCTGACTTTTAACCCCGTTTATCATCATACCATTGCCTGCTGTCCATCTCGCAACATTTTCGAGGTCACGTTGCAGTTGCTCACAATCTTGTAACTTATTTATTACTCTATAGAGAATAACATTATCCGCAAAAAGCCTTACCTCTGATTCCACTCCGTTACTCATATCATTATTATATATATAAGAAAACATAAAGGTCCGATAATACTGCCTTGAGGAATTCCCCTCTTAATTATTACAGGGTCAGATAAAGCTTCACCTACTCTAATTCTCTGAGATCTATTTTCTAGAAAAATAGCAACCCATTCAGTCACTCTTTTGTCTAGTCCAATTGCACTCATTTTTGCCAGTAGTCTCCCATGATCCACCCTATCAAATGCTTTGGACAGGTCAATCGTGATACAATCCATTTGACCTCCAGAATCCAAGATATCTGCTATATCTTGCTGGAATCCTACAAGTTGAGCTTCAGTGGAATAACCTTTCCTAAAACCGAACTGCCTTCTATCGAACCAGTTATTAATTTCACAAATATGTCTAATATAATCAGAAAGAATGCCTTCCCAAAGCTTACATACAATGCATGTCAAACTTACTGGCCTGTAATTTTCAGCTTTATGTCTATCACCCTTTCCTTTATACACAGGGGCTACTATAGCAACTCTCCATTCATCTGGTATAGCTCCTCCGACCAAACAATAATCAAATCAAATATCCAAACCCATTGTCTTTAGTATATCCCCAGAAATCTGATCAATTCCAGCCGCTTTTCTAGTTTTCAACTTTTGTATCTTATTGTAGATGTCATTGTTATCATATGTAAATTTTGATACTTCTTTAACCTTAGTCTACTCCTCTATCTGGACATTATCCTTGTAACCAACAATCTTTACATACTGCTGACTGAATACTTCTGCCTTTTGAAGATCCTCACATACACACTCCCCATGTTCATTAATTATTCCTCTAATGTCCTTCCTGGAACCTGTTTCTGCCTTAAAATACCTATACATACCCTTCCATTTTTCACTAAAATTTGTATGACTGCCAATTATGCTTGCCATCATGTTATGCTTAGCTGCCTTCTTTGTTAGATTCAATTTTCTAGTAAGTTCCTTCAATTTCTCCTAACTTCCACAGCCATTTCTAACTCTATTTCTTTCCAGTCTGCATCTCCTTCTTAGTCTCTTTATTTCTCTATTGTAATGAGGTGGGTCTTTACCATTCCTTACCTTCCTTAAAGGTACAAACCTGTTTTCGCATTCCTCAACAATTTCTTTAAACCCATCCCAGAGTCTGTTTACATTTTTTATTTACTGTTTTCCACCGATCATAGTTACTTTTTAGATACTGCCTCATGCCTGCTTTATCAGCCATATGGTACTGCCTAATAGTCCTACTTTTAAGGCCTTCCTTTCTATCACTTTTATTTTTAACTACGACAAAAACAGCTTCATGATCACTAATACCATCTAGTACTTCAGTTTCTCTATAGAGCTCATCTGGTTTTATCAGCACCACATCCAGGATATTTTTCCCTCTGGTAGGTTCCATCACTTTCTGAATCAGCTGCCCTTACCATACTAACTTATTTGCCATTTGTTGGTCATGCTTCCTGTTGTTCGCATTTCCTTCCCAATTGACATCATTCTGGTAAATTCAGATCTCCCGCTACAATCACATTTCTTTCCTTGTCGTTTCCTACATAGCTGATTATCTCATCAAATAATTCTGAATCCGTGTCAGTGCTACCCTTTCCCGGTCTGTACACATCAAATATGTCAAGTTGCCTATTATCTTTCGAAATGAGCCTTACACCTAGAATTTCATGTGTCTCATCTTTAACTTTTTTGTAGCTTACAAATTCTTCTTCCACCAGAATGATTACTCCCCCTCCCACCATTCCTATCCTATCTCTACGATACACACTCCAGTTAGGCATAGATATCAAGGATAATTTAAAACACACACTTGTAAACACACTCCAGTTCCGTGAGAAAATTTCTGCATCTATTATTTTATTTCTCAGCCATGATTCAACTCCTATAACAATATCTGGTACATATATATATCTATTAAATAACTCAATTCTATTCCTTTCTTTACAATACTTCTACAGTTCAACACTAACAATTTTATGTCATCCCTACTTGATTTCCAGTTCCCTGTTCCCTTATCACCGCTCTCTAGGCCACCCCATTTCCCGGAATGTACCTGCCTATTACCCTTCCAAACAAATTTCCTAACTTATACGTACCACTGCGGTTTAAGTGAAGGCCATCTGAGCGCAGATCCCTATCTCCTACCCACCCATTAGGATCTAGAAATTTCACTCCCCATTTAAATCCCCAATCACCAAAAGAAAGAGGATTTTTTTTTTTTTTTTTTTTTTTTCTGCCGGGATCAATGTGTAACTCAGTTCTGCCTAAAAGTGAAGCCACCTGGTTTTTACACCAAGCCCTTTAATTGTTAAAAATATATTTATTTCTGGCCTCCGAGACAGCAACATGTTATTCCTATCCCATGTTAGTTGATGGTTAAGTATATTTTTAATGTACATACAATAATTACAAAACTTTAAATAGAAATAGTATGGAAGAAAACATGTACACTAGGAACGTTAGAGATGTGGTACATGCTGGAATGGCGTTCGAGTCCTTTTGTGTAAAATACTTTTATTGCTACATGGACAGCTGAATAGGCAAGCATCACTGAGCTGGTGCACACCTAAGTGTTAACAGACAAATTCTGCCATTTTCTGACATGATGCTTCACATGTTATGAGTCTCATTATGATAGCCGTATTGAGTACAGAATGTAAACAGTTTCAAATTTATTAAAAACCACCAATCCAATACTTTACAATCTTTAAATTTAAGATACAAATACTACATAGATGTTAAAATTGGATATGTTTCGCTTAAGCTTTGTAAGCATCTTCAGCCACACTTAATCTAAAAGTACGTCAGGGCCCTGAACTAGGTTCCTCACTAAAGTATAATATATGCTTTAATACAAGATAAAACAGTCATAAAAATCTAGTCTGTGGAGAAAGCGATGCTTAAATGTAACTAACATTCAACAATAAACTTGTCATAGTATTATATGTACATGGAATAAATACTAGTGTTTGCCTAAAAAAGTACAAGCTGGTTATTTGTAGGAGACATAGTCAGAATGATCTGACATACAATTGAATTGTACAAATTATTTGATATTAATGAAGCGTGGATTAATTAAAATATCGAAAAATAAATCTTCGAACATTGTTGAATGAGAAATTGCAGTAGGGTTATTGATTCCAAGTGGTTGCATGATAAGGTCAAAAGGCGCTTGAAGCATCAGTATAGAAGTGTTGTGTCTCCTTCTAGAATAATCTTTGTAATACTGTAGATCGTAGTCGTGAGCTGTCTAACGTAGATTCATTATGACTATGTCTCGTTCTACAAATAACCAACTTGTACTTTTTTAGACAAACACTAGTATTCATTCCATGTACATATAATACTATGATGAGTTTATTGTTGAATTTTAGTTACATTTAAGCATCACTTTCTCCACAGACTAGATTTTTTATGACTGTTTTATCTTGTATTAAAAGCAGGGCCCTGACGTAGTTTTAGATTAAATGTGGCTGAAGATGCTTGCAAAGCTTAAGCGAAACATGTCCCATTTTAACATCTATGTAATATTTGTATCTTAAATTAAAGATTGTAAAGTATTGGATTGGTGGTTTTTAATAAATTTTTTTGAAACTTTTTACAAGATGCTTCACTACGTACAGCCTCAGATGGAGCATGTTCTAGCTCTCGTTAAGAATGGTGGTTTCAGTGCTTGTAAAGGAGAGGTTGAGAAATTTCAGCTTGCAGTGTCCAGATAAGAATAAAACAGTGGCAATGGACAGGGGCTACTGGTTGGTTTTAAGAGATGGCTTTTTTATTTCTGAAGAGGAAATCTTGTTGGTTGCTGCCTCATAGGACAATTTGTTTCTAAATGCATTCAACAATGTTTTCTTGCAATTTCTGTTTTTCCAAATGACTATTTGCAATGCTACTATTGTTCAGGCTTTCACTACTGAACTCAAGAATGGAGAACAGGTTCAAAAAACAGTATGAGCAGCTTCTAATGAAGGATGTATTGAATTATGGTAAATACAAGAATAGGTATTCTGATGGATTACAATATATTTTATTTTAAATAAATTTTATTTTGGATCCGTATTGACAATTATGTTATATAAGTTGAAAAACTAGTATATTGGTTATTTACAATTCAAAGTTGTAAAAGCATCATATTAAAATAGCAGAATGTTTTGATTGCATTAGGCCATCTTCAGCTGTCCAGAATTAACTTAAAATTAATATACTAAAAGTTACAAAACATCAATAAAATTCACACTAATAAGATATATGGTACTTATAAATTAAAATAAGTGCATGTTAAATAATCATCAGATGAAGTCACTAGATGGACAATGTAAAAATGTTTTAAGTACTTCATAATAGTACTGATACTTCATAATAAAGTGTTGATTAGGTGGAAAGTTCTAATCTTTATACCTATCACTAGATGTAATGTAATCAGGTCAAAACAGTTCTACATAAAATGACGATGTAATTAAAAGTTTCTTCTGTCCTTAAAATTTGTTTCATGCAAAAATGATGCAGTTGATTCAGTAAAACTGCTGTTCCACTTAATATAAAAACTTCTAAAATGTCACAAATTCACAAATGTATAACAAACTGATTTAACGCCAGCCAGACCATTGAGTGGAAATCAACCAGCATTTTAGAAGTTTTTATATTAGGTGGAACAACAATTTTACTGAATCAACCGTCATTATTTTTGCATGAAACAAATTTTAAGGACAGAAAAACCTTTTTACTTACATCATCGTCATTTTATGTAGAACTGTTCTGACTTGATCACACTACATCTAGCAACTTCATCTGATGATGATTCAACATGCACTTACTTTAATTTATAAATACACTTACTTTAATTTATAAATACTGTATATCATACGAGTGTGAATTTTATTCATGTTTTGTAACTTTTAGTATATTCATTTTAAGTTAATTATAGACAGTTGAAGATAGCCTAATGCAGCCGAAACATGTCCTGCTATTTTAATATGATGTTTTTACAACTTTGAATTGTAAATAAACTTATAGGTATTGACTACGTGGAACCAATATACTAGTTTTGCAACTTACATATTTTACATCAAAAGAAAACATCCTTTTGTCCCTACATGGAGTTTTATGGCATTTTCTTCAACTTACTTTCCAATCATAAAAAACTAAGTGTGTCTGAAGAGTTTTATCCCTACTGTACCTCACTCAAACCAAATCATGATAAGGAATGATAACCCATTGGAAATTATAAAGAAAATGAACCCAGGAGGGCTGGTTTGCTTTCAATAATATATTTATTTCTTTAAATATATTTATAATTTAAAAACAATAATAATTGCAAAACATTAAACAGATACAAATATTTACAGTAGGTACTCTTTGTTCAATTAAATGGGGAGAGAAGCACAACATTGTTCTACAATGACTCGGGACTTTCTAACCATTCTGTTAACTGTTCCAACACAGTCAACATTATTATAAACAACACATTCATTCATACAAGAATCAAAATCTTAAAACAAAACAGAACAAAATAAAATGTTAAATAAACTTTTCACAGTACAACAAAACTGATTATAAACCACCATAACAGATCTTGGCTCTTTGGTTAGTCAACTTGTAACATTACATTTTAATTAAATATTCTATACACTAAGTGCTATTAAGAAAATAACCTAACAATAAACAAACTTTACACTATCAGTTATACTGTAGATTTTTCTGTAGTTACAGAACACATTAGTGTTAGTAAAATTTGATACTTTATGTGTGTCTTAAATACAAGATCACAATGTTTTGAAGTTAAAACAAGAGTAAATTTGGGGAACCATTAGTAAATATTATTATTATAACATGAAAACATATATACATTGCACACGACTTTCTTTACTTGGGCACTGTGCTTTATCTTTTTTTTTTGTTACATGTTTCATAACATGTAGGCTAGATTTTCTAGCTCTCGTGAAATTCTTTGATTTAGTTTTGTTAATTACTTGTACTGCTGGTCCAGGATGTTTGTTTTGTTTTGTGAAATTAATTTTCCTAATTGTAATGAGATGTATGGTATATAAACACCTGTGTTACTTATTATCTCTCTCTGAAATCTGCACTGCTAAGTTGCTGAAGGCCTCTTTCAGAATGTCTACAACAGTTTTGCATAACCCTGACAACCATCAGGGTTATGTGATACTAGAAGATCATTATAATTTAAAGATAAAACAAGAGTAACTGGACAAACCCGTGGGGGTTTTCTTACCTGTTCCCCTATCGGGCGTGTCCCAGGTGGCAGATAGGGAGGCCCTCTGGACTTGTCTGGATGGTCTGAGGGGAAAAAAATACCAAAAACAGGTATTGCCAGAAAACATCTTGAGGCATTGTGATTGTTACTAGCCCAAGTCAAGGCTTGGAAGCGGAGGCCTCGCCCACACATGCTAGAGAGACATCTATGCTTCCTCCACATGGGTGATACGGTGGTTCAGGTGAAGTGGGGCTGGTGACTGAGGTGAAGGCTCACTGCAGGGTGCTTGAACCAACACATCACTTTGTTCTACGTAGTGTGGACGAGCCACGGGTTGGGAAAGGGGTGATCCCAACCTAGGGGGAAAGTCATGGCTGTGAACTCAGTCATGATAATGTCAAGTGGAGGCCACGTGAGTAGGCCTACTGAAGGGGGAACAAACCTGGTTAGGTTCGGGCCAGGGGCGGACCGCTGGATGGATGACTGAGTGGCGTAGTCTCTGCTACGGAGAGCCTGAGTTGCAGGAGGATAATGTCTGGCTGTATGCCTCATCACGGATGGTGAGAACGACGCTCAGGACCCTAGAAGGGGCAAAAACCCTATGACTGATTGAAATATGGATGCTCATACAGAACCAATTTCAAAAATTTCGACATCAAGGGAAGCCAAGGAAGCTCCAGTAGAGCAGATCCGGGAGCAAGCCCAAGATGAAAAAATGGAGACAGAAGTCCCAATTGGACAGGCTGCTGCCGACTCAAAACAAGAAATGGCAACAGAAGCTCCAGTAGAGCAGACAGACTGCTGTCAGAATCAAGCAGCACGATACTAAATTTCTAACACAAGGGTGGAGACTGCTGAATGCCACTTCAATCAATAAGACAGGTAGGACAGTCGCTTTAGCGCTTGATGAAAGAGACTTTGAAGAGCTCAAAAAGAGAAGCCTTAAGGCTAAGCTCAGACTTGGGCAGATTAAGTTTCAAGTCATCAGGGGAAAAACGAAACCCAATGTTGATAGAGATGGAGCTGAAGGTCCTTCAGGCCAATTTTCAGCATAAATAAACAGCTGTGGCCAATTTCGCCACGAAGTTCAAGTCCGAAGCTATTGACGTGGTCCTTATTCAAGAGCCATGGGTAGTCAAAGGCAGAGTAGCAGGACTGGCGGAATCTGGAGGTAAGCTGATGTATGATACATCGGAAATACCCAGAATATGTCTTCTAGTGAACAGGAAATTAAAATGTCTCATGTTGCAGGAACACTGTTTACGGGACTTAACCGTGGCCAAGATTAAACTTGGAAATTGGGAGGGATCCAGAGAAATAACCATGGGTTCTGCATACCTCCCATATGACTCAACTAATCTGCTGCCATCAGAAGAAGCTGAGAACCTAATTTGCAACGACGAAAGGTGAACACCTAGTCCTTGGAGCAGATGCAAATTCACTCCACACTGCATGGGACAGCACGAACTGCAATGCAAGAGGCGAGTCTTTACTAGAGTTTATTACTGGAACTAAGCACTACGCATATTGCAAACTTTATTAAAGACTGGAATGTGCTGGAGGAACCATCATTGGCAGACCACCAGCACATCCAATTTGCAATAGATGCAAGACTATGGGGGATTGAGATGTACAGAGACATGAAAAGAACTAACTGGGACAGATACAGAGAAGTTCTAGGGAAGGCTGTACAAAAAATTCCAACTAACATGAGAGGACAGAAAGAATTGGATGAGGCAGTGGAACTATTAGAAGAGGCCATTATAGACTCATTCCATGAAAACTGTCCTCTCAAAGAAAAGAAAAACACCAAAAAAGTAAGGTGGTGGAACAACAAACTAGTCAAAATGAAAAAATAGGTTAGGATGTTGTATAGAATATCATCTAGAAATGATATGTGGGACGTATATCATAGGAAACTCACCGAGTATAACCTAGAGATACGGAAAGCAAAAAAAAAATCTTGGAGACTGTTCTGTGAGAAAGTGGAATCACACACTGAAACAGCAAGGCTCCAGAAGGTTCTGAAAGCAAGCCATATAAATCAAGTGGGGACCCTGGAGAAACCAGATGGGTCATTTACTCAGGCAGAGAGGGACAAGCTGGAGATACTAATGATGTGTCACTTTCCTGAGGCTGAGGAGATGACAGAAGAAGAAATGGTTGGAACAGAGACCGGAGCTCGAAGAGCAGACTGGAACTGTGTCAACAGAATAATAAAACATAACCCTGTAAAATGGGCAATTGACACGTTTCATCCTATAAAGGCTTCGGGGCCAGATGAGATACTTCCGATACTCCTACAGGAAGGACGGGAGATACTCGTCAATTTCAGAGCTAGTCTAGCTTTAGGGTACGTGCCGAAATCTTGGTCTGAAGCTAAAGCAATATTCATACCTAAGCCTGGAAAGGCAAATTATGCCCAAGCCAAAGCATACAGACCATTATGTTTAACCTCCTCTGTGCTGAAAGCAATGGAGAAAATTCTGGATAAATATATCAGAAGAATGGTGCAACTGAACTCAACGTTACATGAAAATCAGTTTGCATATAGACCTGGCAGATCCACTGAAGTAGCACTCCACCAGTTGGTTTGCAAACTAGAGGAAAGTGTAGAATATAAAGAAATTGCACTAGTGGCATTTCTAGATATAGAAGGAGCCTTTAGCAATACAACCTATGACTATGATCAAAGCACTGGAAAAGAGCAAGGTGAGTAAAACCGTCATCAAATGGATTAAATTCATGTCAGACGGAAGGAAGATAAAAGCAACCCTGTTTGAAGAAATGCTGATGTTTAGGGCCACCCGAAGCTGTGCTCAGGGAAGAGTTCTTTCTCCTCTGCTGTGGAACCTCATCGTGAACAAAATCTTAGCTATGCTCAACGAACAAGGTTTTTATACACAAGGATACGCAGATGACCTAGTGATTGTGGTACAAGGTAAGGTGATGAGTGTTATCCAGGATCTCATGCAAAGATCACTTAACCTTGTGGAGAACTGGTGTCGGGAAGAACAACTATCAGTCAACCCGAACAAGATAACTCTGGTCCCTTTTACAAGGAGGAGGAAATTAGAGGGAAAGAGATCACTGAAGCTCTTTGGGCAAGATATATGGAAGAACAGGCACTGGACCTAGGTGTAGTGTTAGATAAAAATCGAACCTGGAATCCACATATAGAAAGGAACATAACCCGGGCCAAGAACTTGCTGTATGCATGTAAAAGAGCCGTCGGGAAGACAGCGGGCCTAAGACCATCAATGGTAATGTGGATATATACAATGATCATTAGACCATTGATGGCCTATGCTGCAATCATCTGATGGCAAAAAGTAAGCCAAGGAAAAGTCAGTAGTAGATTGGATAGCCTACAGAGAATGGCATATATAACCATAACTGGTGCTATGAGAACTACGCCAACAGAAGCCTTGAATACTTTACTAGACCTCCCATTACTATGCAATTTCGTAAAAGGACAGGCTAGAGTGAGTTCATATAGACTGGCACAATCAAAGTGCTGGAATGCACAAAGACCCAATCTAGGTCACTGTAAAATTAACAGAGGAAGTTCTACACATGCCTTCTAATCATATGATACCGAAGTACAACTTTGAAAAACCGTTTGAGATCCAGATATTTATTTAAAAAAAAAAAAAAGGAAGAAGACGGATATCAAAAAATGGAATACTGAAAAAGAAGATATAGTGTGGTGGACTGATGGCTCAAAGACGGGGGATGGCAAAGGAGGAGGCATCAACGGGGGAAGACCTGAGAGATCAATCCATGAGCCTGGGCAAACACACTATAGTCTTTCAAGCGGAAGTGATAGCTATCACAACATGTCTTGAAGAAAATCTGAAAATGAACTACAGGAATAAGAACATTTTCATTTTTATGGACAGCTAAGCGGCCTTTAAGGCACTAGAAGCAGTCTGAATAATATCCAGAATTGTCTGGTACTGCCATTCACTTCTCCTGAAGCTCTCAAAGTACAACACTGTCAAAATAATATGGGTACCAGGGCATGCAGGTAAAGAAGGAAATGAAAAGGCAGATAAACTGGCCAGGAAAGGGGCAGAAACACATTTTGTAGGCCCAGAACCTGTATGCGGGATTTCCTATGGACAAGCCCGACACTACTGTACGTAGGAAAATGGGTACAAAAGAAACAAAGGGAAAACTGGAAAAATACTCCACGATGCAGGCTTGCAAAGGAACTGATAAAAGGACCAAACAAGAAGAATACTTAAGAACTGTTGAAACTCAGCAGAGAAAATATATGATGGGTAGTAGGACTGTTGACAGGACACTGCCATCTGAAGAAACACCTATATAGAATTGGAGTAATAAGAGACAATATATGTAGGAAATGCAATGAAGCAGAGGAATCAGCTGAACACATATTTTTGAATGTGAGGCGCTAGGTAGAATCAGAATTTATTTATAATGGTCCATCTGCTCAATACAAGTTTAAACTATCCAGTGAAATCTAAATGGTACATATCGTCATATTAAAATTACTATGTTTCAACCCTTGCTGGGTCATCTTCAGCTAATAAATTATCAGTGAAGACAACTTAAAATTCATCAAGTATGTTATTAACACATTAAAAATCTATATAATTCCAACACTACACTGATTCTTGTGACTGCAATTTGAGAGAGCAGCTGAACCGATTGACATGGTAAAACATACTGATGTTCTTGCCCTGTAGATTTGCAGTGTCTCTTTAAAAGCATAAAAATGTCTTGCTGTATATTTTTAAATTATTAAAGGAAAATGTGGCAATCTGATTGGCCAAAGCACTTGCCAGTACTTCAAGGCTGCCTGAACCGTGAGAGCGTGGAGGCATGCGGCATGATAGAGGAGGTGGAAAAGGGTAAGCATGAATGTGCAGTCAGACGTCTTCCATTCTTTGTGTCATAATTTTAACACAGGCTGTGCAAAGTGAGTCGACCCTCCGTGTCATACTAATGTGCAAATTTTCAATTTTGATTTGGCCGACATGGTACTCATAATGAATTAGATGTTGATTCCCATAGGGAACCTGAAATATTTGTCCCGAATGAGTAAATTTATAAAACCAATATAAATGGTCCGTTATTGGACATTAATTCCTGGTCGACAGCGTTTCGCTCCAGTGTGCTAAGTTTGGCTCATCAGTTGGAAAACAGCACACCCACCAAGACGCATGGCTAGTGCATACCATGGAGGCCAATGTGTAGGCTACTTGGAGCCAACGGCAGTGCCACTGCACTATGAGAGACTTTGTCTCATTACCATAAATTGATGCCTGCCTGGCCATCAGATGACATATAGATTTATAGCAAAACATTCGCTTCTGCAAAAGATGTCATAATTTCCTCGAAAGTTGTCATTCTTAATAAATTTGAAAGTCATTCGTCTTATATCTGGTAGTTACAAGAGACTATCATCATTTTTTCAAAACTATACACCAGTGTCAACAGATGAATTCCTTGGAATGAATGGTTTACCTCCACATATTCTTATTCTACAGTAAAAATTGGAGCCATAGTTATGCTCCATAGTGTGTTTCCCAACAGCTCCTAAACGGAACCAGATTAGGGCCACGTTGTAAATAAGTATGTAAGAAACTTGTTTAGATTTGGAAATAATAAGTGGAGATAAAGCTGGACAGAGAGCTCTAATCCCTCAAACTGACTTAATGCTTAACAACATCTGATAAAACACTTCCACTTTTCTTTCAAGAAGCATCAATTTCCAATTCACTTAGCATTTTGTATACCGTTTGATAAACTTCAAGGGACATGAAAGTCCCCCTTTACCTCTGCTAGTTAAATGTTGCAATGTCAAGAGAGGGATATTTTAAAGTTGTAACAGTGCCAAAAATAAATAGTACAAGAAATTTACCAAGCTAGTGGCTGCATGGTTTGGGTCACGAAGCTATCAGCTTGCATTCAGGAGATAGTGGGTTCGAACCCCACGGCCGGCAGCCCTGAAGATGATTTTCAGTGGTTTCCCATTTTCACATCAGGCAAATGTTGGGGCTGTACCATAATTAAGGCCACGGTCGCTTCCTTCCCACTTCTAGCCGTTTCCTATACAATCATCGCTGTAAGACCTACCTGTGTCAGTGCGATATATATTTAAAAAAAGAAAACAAGCACAAGGAATGTCGTATATAAGGATATCTTAAAATAAATATTTAGCCCATTGACAGTCATGTCTTGATGGGTTTCAGCTAGTAATAAAAAAAAACCATGCAAATATGTAGCGTCATTCTTTGTCATGAGTATATCTTCTTAATCAAGTTGGTCAGTAATGCCAGTGCGAAAGTCTCATTATAATAGGCAGAACAAGTGCTAATTAAAAGGTCATTACAGGATAGAGGGAACTTCTCTTTTATCTCATGCAGTGAACCCTGATATCTGACAGTGCTTTCAATCATAAAACGTCAAGCTGGAACACTGAATATATTGTCTAGTTAATAGTAGTAGTAATACATTCACTCCCATAGCCGGTCAGGTTCGGATTAGGTTTCATGTGAGTAAAATACCGTATCTGACCTACTCTGATTTGAAATCATGCCAACTTTTTATGTTTTAATGTTCGTTAGATGACACAGTAGATCATTTTACCAGGAGACAGTGGGTAAACGAACAATTTACTACAGCTAGGGGTAATTTAACACATTGTGGGATGTGTGATCTACACAAACACATTATCAGTCATATTATTACACATCACAAGAATCTACTGGTCTTTTTTTGTGTTTCCAGGTTCTTTATATTGAGTTAGAAAACAACTTCTTCTTCTCTGAAGTGCGTGGTTGGAATTCAAGTGGCATTGAGTGATAAAACGAATAGTCAAGGCAAGTAAAAAACCATACTAGATCTTATGAAGGCATGTATACATTTTTAGGGTTTATAATACAGGAGTAATACTAAGTTAAAGTCATGTGTTAGACGTTACTTAGCAAGTCAGGGTGGCATTAAAAAAAAATTTTAAAAATCCCGTGACGGGCTCCACGATTAAATACCCATGGATAGAGCTGGGAGTGAATGTGATATTATTGTGACTTGATTGAGATAATAATAATAATAATAATAATCATCAATGTCCCCCACTCCAGTCACCTGGGTGTGGCTAACAAGCCTCCTCCACTCCTTTCTGTCCTTCCACTTTTCCTGCTCCATTACTTCTGCCACATCCAATCCAGCTTCTCTAATGTCCTTCCAAATCTGATCCATCCACCTTCTTCTCGGTCTTCCAACTGGTCTCTTTCCCTTAACTTCTCTTTCCAATCCCCTTCCTGCTACCTGTTCCTTTCCCATTCTTTTTACATGTCTGAACCATCTCAGTCTGGCTTTCTGTATGTTCTGTACTAACGGTTCTATATTTAACTCTTCTCTGATTTTAATATTTTGAATTCTATCTTTTCTTGTCTTTTTAACCGATGTTCTTAAAAATGTCATTTCTACTGCTTGGATCTTACTATCTTGTCTCTTATTAGTTACCAGCATTTGTAGTCCGTATGTTACAATTGGTATGAAATACTGCTTATATAACGTTAATTTTGTTCTCTTGGGTACTTTGTCATCCCATAAAAGCTCTCAGACTTGATGATAAAATGTTTTACCTTTACTTAGTCTGTTATTCATTTCAAGGTTGATTTCATTACTACCCAGATATGTAAACTGTTCTACATTCTCTAATCGTTCTCCGTCTATGTTCACTTTGCTTCTCTTTTTCCACAGTGCATGACTACAGTTTTTTTTTACTAACTACCATTCCAAATGTCCAGTCTCCTTTGTACATCCTTTTCTCCCTTTCCCCAAATCATCACATCATCTGCAAAATATCAAAGCATTCACTTCTCCACTACTGATACTACATATTTGCATGGTTTGCATGTTTTATGATTTCATCCATCAATATAATAAACAATAATGGCAACAGTGCCCTTCCTTGTTTGAGACCTTTTTTGTATAACATGTTTCAGAGTCACCACTCCCCACTTGTACACTGCTTTTACTCTCATGATACAACATTTTTATCTTGTTAATTAATGATTTTGGCACATTCCTTTTCAGTAGGCATTCCCATACCTGTTTTCTCTTAACTGTATCATAAACTTTTTCCAAATCCAAAAGTACGAAGATGATTTCCTTGTTCCTTTCCAGATGTTTTTCCATTATCGTTCGCACTGTAAATATCAAGTCTATTGTTAATCTATTCGGTCTAAAGCCATATTGTTTTTCCTCTAACTGTGTTTCTATTATATCTCTCAGTCTTTTGTCTATGACATTCTGCATTATTTTTAGCCCATGTGATAGAGTTATATCTCTATAATTTTCTCATTTCTTCGTATTCCCTTTTTTGAACAGTGGTACAATGCTTTCTTGTTGCCAATCTTCAGGTATCCTTTCATCCTTCCGTATGGCACTGCAGTCCAATGCTTCCTGCTGCCTTAATCATACCAACATTGAATTAGGTTTTTTTCCCCACTTGCTTTACCTTTGGTCATTGCCTTTCAAGTTCCAACCATGTTATCGGGTTCTCTTCTTTTTCTCCATCTATTATTTCCATTTTCTTATCTCCTTCTTCCTCTGAGCAGTCATCCTCATTATAAAGTTTTTCAAAATACTTTGCCATCACCTGAAGACCCTTTTCGTCATGTACTATGGATCCATCTTCTCTCTCTAATGCCTTGATTTTTCTTTTCAATTTTATTACTCTGTATAATCGTTTCTGATTTCCTCGATTATTTTGCTCAATTTTGTTGGTAAACTCTCCCCAACATTGATTGAGATATGTAGATAAAAGATAAGGAAACTGAATAGTATGCTAACAAAAAACTGACTAATGAAAAAAGAAAAAAAGTTGGGTGAGTTAATAAAGGCAAATTCTCACTCCCCCTCCTCCAATCTCATAAAGTGGACACTTGTCAGGTCGCGTTGATGTTTGAATGAGTACTGGCAGGCGACTGCCTGAAATGACAGTGAAGGGGAAGGGAGCGGCTTGCTTGATGCGTGTTTTGAAAGGCTTATTGTTTGCTATTGTGAATTAATTTTTATAATTTCACTGAAAAGGATACTTACGTTTTCTGAGATTTCATTGAGGTTGAAGTTAGGATTATTTCTTTGATTGAGATGTGTATGGATATTTTCAAGTATGTTAAGAAAGGTACTTTGGTTAGTTATGTGTATGATATCCAGATCTTGGTTTATAGAAGAAAATGAATGGTTATATTCAGTCATATTATTGCACATCACAAGAATAAATTTTGTTGTTGTTGTGTCTTTATATTGAGTTAGAAAACTTCTTCCAATTTGACCAATATAACTGGCATTATGAAATTTATCACTTGTAATAGAGATACAAGAGGTGGGCCTAGTAAGGAAACTGAAATGCCTAATGTAGAAAATGCTAATCTCAGAGGAACAAGGTCTGCTCATCATTCGTCTAGAAAACAAATATGTCAAAGAACATAGTTAAATATGCGATTCCGACTGTGTATAGAATTTACTACGTGCACTAAATACCTGCAAAACAGAGACTTAAAATGGGCAGTAGGATCTTCTATTTCCTTGAAAAAGAAAACTGAGTTTCATGTAAAAGTCAAGTACATTTGGACAATTAAATGCAGTTTCCATTTCTGTTAGAGCATAGTAGGATATAATAGTAACTATCTACATATTTATTTTAAACTACACTTACTGCATATATGCCTACTTTCAATCACCCTGTAAAATAAGTAAACTTGTGTCCTCATCCTGAGGTGGTACAGCTCTTTCCAGGTACACCACCAATGGAGGTGAGCTGCATGTACCATTTTAACCACATACCAGCCCTCCTGCCACTCTTAAATTTCTGGCAGTACCGGGAATCAAACCTGGACCTCTAAGGACGGCAGCTATTAGTTCTAACCATTATGCTATAGAGGCAAACAATTACCCTGTTATTCATATTATTTTATAATTAGGATTAGCTATTCTCGCCAGCTTCACACAGTAGCAGTTATTCATTCAAGGTGATAGATTACTTTTAACCAAACCAAACCAAACCCCATGGCACTACAGCCCTTGAAGGGCCTTGGCCTCTCAAGCGACCGCTGCTCAGCCCGAAGGCCTGCAGATTACGAGGGGTCGTGTGGTCAGCACGACGAATCCTCTTGGCTTTCTAGACCGGGGCCGCTATCTCACCGTCAGATAGCTCCTCAATTCTAATCACGTAGGCTGAGTGAACCTCGAACCAGCCCTCAGGTCCAGGTAAAAATCCCTGACCTGGCCGGGAATCGAACCCGGGGCCTCCGGGTAAGAGGCACGCACGCTACCCCTACACCACGGGGCCGGCTGATTACTTTTAACAGAGGAATACAATTTCCTTGAAATCAGAATCAGGAAACGCTCCACTTGCCAAATGTATTAGGAAGATAGAGCCTTCGATGTTTGAGCCTATAACAATTTTATTCAACATAGCCTATTTTATAGGCACCAGTGACAAACCTTTTAAAGACTTCCCTAAGCAAGTTGCCCTTGTAACAAACTGGATTTAAATACAGAGATAAAACAATATATGTATAATGATAAAATCTGCCAACATTTCATTGCTAAACCATTACAAGAAGATGTGGGAAACTGATTAATGCATGATGTTTCAGTTACGTGCTTGATGGGGAGAAATGGGAAGACCTTTTAGGCCCTTGAAAGCAGTAGGTCCAATTCATATTTTGCTGCTGTTACTGGGCTAGTGGATAGCTTAGGAGCTTGAGTGGAGAAGAGAAAAGCACATGGCGACTGACGTGGCATTGTCTGTGGCTAGATCAAAATTGGGTTTTGTAGAGTGTTTAAAAGAAAACGCCCCACATTCAGTTAGCATTTACTCTGCCATGCATCACCTACAACTGGCCATTATTAATGCTACTAATTACATTCCTTACATGGAAAAGCTTGATAATACTCTGAAGGATATATTAAAATCTTGATGATGCTTGTTGTTTTAAGGGGCCTAAGATCTAGGTCATCGGCCCCTATATTAAAATCTAACAGAAAATCATCAAAACATCTCCATGAGCTTAAAAACAAACCAAATTTTTATAAAATGAACTATTAAAACTCACGAGATATTCAAAGAAAGGTTGCTGTGTAGCTTCAGAAGCTTTGCGTCGCGATCTCATACCTCTTCTCGTCCATCTTCAGGACATGACAAATTGGAAAAATAGAGAAGGAGCAGCTATGAATGCAGCAAGAGTGAAATGCTACCTGAAAATTCCTTCATAAGTTTGTAATGACATATTTTTGATTAACCTGTATGAAAAACTATAGCCACTCTGTCAGATTTTACAGTTGAAAGATCTACAGTAGTCACGGGTACAAACATCACTGATGATAACTGTGAAATGATACGGAGTTATTGCTTTTCTCTGAAGGATCCAGCACGAAATAATTCCTTTCCGACACCACAGACTCATGGAAATGGAACTGTTTGAAGTGCAGGGTGACCAAGGAATTGTCCTTGCAAACACATCTCAAGGGGAGGAAGAAAACAAATTGATTCATAATAAGATGATCAGAATCACAATGAAATTGATGCCCTGATAAAACTGAGAATGAAATAGGCACCAAGTGCCACGTTCTGGATTTCTTGTGCCCTCAAGATAACACCCTAACCACACATGGAAATGAGATTCTTCAATTAGTGCATTTTTTTTAATAGTTGATGATATAAATGAGGATTTTTTGCTACCAGAATGGCTTCTAAAGAAGATTATTCTTTTACAATTTGCTTTACATTCCACCGACACAGATAGGTCTTATGGTGACGATGGGATAGGAAAGGCCTAGGAGTAAGAAGAAAGTGGCCGTGGTCTTAATTAAGGTACACACCAGCATTTGCCAGGTGTGATAATGGGAAACCACGGAAAACCATCTTCAGGGCTGCCGACAGTGGGGTTCGAACCCACTATCTGCCGGATTCAAGCTCACAGCGGAGCACCTCTAACCGTACGGCCAACTTGCCTGGTAAGATGATGACAAAAGAAGAGCAAATATATTTTCAAAAGAATTAGAAGATCTATAAAAAATTACATACAAATTTTCTGAGAGCTTAGGTGAGTTGAGAAAGTGTTTTATGGAGTTACGTATATTGTGGTAAAACCAGTATATTGTGAACAAGGTTTCAGTTTAAGACTTCAGCCCATACCACAGACAAGTGGTATTTCTTATCAGGACTGTGCCATGTCAGTGGCTAGAACAGTAGCGTAGCCAGAATCGGCCGATGTTTTTTTCTCTAGTTAAAAAATGATGGTAGAACACAATGAAGGTGCATGCATGACTTGTCATTACAAGGACAGTGATAGAAGTGAATTACAGGTCTGTTGGTTCTAAAATTATGTCTCTGAATGTTTATTTAGTTTGTCAGTTTCTGTTTATTTTCTTTTTGTGAAAATTCCATGGGAGCAGGGGTCTAACTCCCTAGTAACTCCCAACTGACTATGTCCCTGGGCTACAAGAGCAATTACTCCAAATCCAGTTAGGCACGATGCGAGGGTTAGGCCTTCAAAGTAATTTTTAATTTATTTTTTATCAGCATTATTTAATCTTCAACTTGATAAGAGGATTAAAAGAATGCAAATTGACCAAACGTAAAATAAATGGTCCAGTATGATATATTTTGATTTATGTTAAACATTAAATCAAATATTTTTGACTCCTCCCCCACCCCTGGATTTCTGGCAAGTGAGAAATACCAACAATTTTCGAGGGCTGACTTAAAAACTTTATAGCTGAGAACACAATTTGATAAGTAAAATGACTAACTATACAAATACCTATTAGACAGAAAGTCCATCCATTTCTCTTTGCTGTTCGCAAACTTCTCAATGATCTTCAGACTGAAGGATTGCCATGATGAAGTCACGTTCAATGGACAGTATCACAAGAACAGAGTCTAGTGGTATTATTAAGGAAAGTATTTTTTTATTTAAAAGATCTAACTGAAATTGTTCTTTCTCAAGGTCACAAACATTTATCAGCTCCAAATGCAGGCCCCCTTTTTAATAATTTAGCTGCGTCAAAGGAAGGAGGTTATTAATACAGGATCATTGGCCCATAAGAATTTCAATATGATAGCATGAATCCTACCAGTTTAATGTATATAGTTGAAAAGGAATGTGGTTTTTACTTTTTACCCCAATCAGCCATGTCCATAAATGCACTGTTTATACTGTAGTTAGAAACCAGTTGTAGGGTTGTTGGTAAGATCTATTAACATTATTATAAATATAGAAATGTTCTTGTTAAAAAATTCAAATAATAATAATCTATATATATATATAAAATAAGAGTTTTGTCTGTACATTGCTCAGAATTTAAAAAGGATGGTATTTCTGTATCGGTGGTGTCCATAGTAGTCAGGAAATGCATTTTTCAATTTTCCGTAATTTCTGTCTGTCTGTATGTATGTACACAAGAAAACGGCTGAAGAGAATTTAATGAAAATTGGTATGTAAAGTCGGGATATAAGTCACTACAATCTAGGCCATAAATAATCTTATTCACGCTGAGAGAAATGGTAGTTTAGGGGAAGGCCTAAAATGTAATTCTCAAATGTTTATGTTATTAATGGTCCTATCTTAATGAAAATCGGTATTCAAAGTCAAGAAATAAGTCGCTACGATCTGGGTCATAAATAATCTTATTCACGCTGAGAGAAATGGTAGTTTAGGGGAAGGTCTAAACTTAAATTCTCAAATTTTTATGTTATTAGTGGTCCTACTTAATGAAAATCGGTATGCAAAGTCAGGGAATAAGTCGCTACAATCTAAGCTGTAAATAATTTTATTCACACTGAGTGGAATGGTAGTTTAGGGGAAGGCCTAAAATTTAATTCTCAAATATTTGTGTTATTAGTGGTCCTATCGACAAGTACTACATTACTAAAATTATATAGTATTAAATTTCCAATCATTTATCTTATACATTTTTACTGTACCGGCTACGATAACAGATATATTCATGAATTTGGATTTTTGTTGCTAAGTCCATCATAGCGCAAAGTCACGAGAAAATGGGTAGACAGAATTTGATGAAAATCATTATGTAAAGTCTGGGAATAAGTAACTACAGTCTATGCTATAAATAATTCTGTAAGATGCCCTAATATCACAGAGTTGAAAGAAAACTAAATGTGAAGGCCTACAATACAGAAAGCTCTAACAATGAACACCAATAACATTACATTGACCACTGTTTGTTTTGATGTGCTTTGTGTCTTCTGTTGCCAGTCATGTCCAATAGATGGGATTACTGCTGTATACCAAGTATTTTTTTATTTGCTTTTTATCGCACCGACACACATAGGTCTTATGGCGACGATGGAATAGGTAAGGGCTAGGAGTGGAAAGGAAGCGGCCCTGGCGTTAATTACAGTACAGCCCCAGCATTTGCCTGGTGTGAAACTGGGAGACCACGGAAAACCATCTTCAGGGCTGTCGACAGTGGTTTTCGAACCCACTACCTCCCGAATGCAAACTCACAGCTGCACGCTCCTAACTGCACGGCCAACTCGCCCGGTCGTACAGAGTATAACAGCCTGTCTGAATAATGGCGGGAAGTACCTGGGGAGTTAGATAACTTTCTTCTTAAGCATGCCTTTCCTCTGGTTCATACATTTTCTGATACTACTGGTTCGAAACAAACTGGTTCATCATCGCATTCGAGCTATTGAATCCCTACCCTGAGGCACTGATTGGAATGAGCAGTGTGTACATTTAATAGAACAATAGCAGAGGAGTGTTCACGGCCATCTGCTGTCGTACCAGCACTGGAACTTTGGACTGTTAGATCGGCATCATAGTACTGTTCGTTAAAAGTGAGAAAATGTTTTTCATTTGAGCGAGTATTTTATGTGATAACATTGCTTTTAATCCCTACATTCCTACTGACGTTTTTGTAATGGCCTAAGTTAACTCACTGTAGTTAGGAAAACCACACAGACAGTCTTTCTTAGAATCCCATAGCGAAGTACGGGTACATCAGCTAGTAATAATAATAATAATAATAATAATAATAATAATAATAATAATAATAATCATCATCATCATCATCATCATCATCATCATCATATGGCCTAAGCTACCATGTGCAGACATTTCAATTTGACACCATCTGGCTGTCTGCTTGTCAATTTCGATGCTTTGTTTTACTCTAGGCCTACTAGATGGCAGACCAAGTAAACCGAAACTTTCTTGGGCGTCTGTGCCCGAGATTTAATTAATTTTGTCGGGTAAAAACCAAATGTGTCACCAGGGATCTTTTACATGCTGACAATGTATGACATGGAGTGTTGAATGGACTTTTTTCCACCCTTCAAAAATCCGACTACCTCTGCCAGGTTTGAACTCGCTATCTTGGGATCCAGAGGCTGACACAGTACTACTGATCCACAGAGGCAGAAAAAAATAAAATAAAATGTATATATATAAGAGAAATTGTGACAAATAAATACTGACCAGCTGATTCCTATATATTTATATTTGTAGCTTGTCTCTGGCATAGTTACTTTTCTAGACATCTTCAGCAATTAAGGGCAGTTTTATTTTTTGTTAGTGCATAGCAGAAAAGAAAAATCTGTCTGCATATTTAGTTTTAACCGCATTTCTATTTTTTCAGTTAACATGTAATTAGGACATACTTAAGTACAGCTTAGAGTTTTAGTGTAGTTATTTTATTGGATAGTAACTTGCTTATTTTATTTTTAAGTCATCCTTTTGATATTTCAACATTTAACACAGTTTTCACTTCTAGAGCATGGTAGGACATATGAACAAAAGTAATAAACTACATATTTATTTTAAACTACACTTACTGTACTACTCTGTTATTCATATTATTTTATAATTAGGATTAGCTACATGCCCCAGCTTCGTACAGGAGCAGTTACAAATTTAAGACGATAGGTTATTTTTAACCGAAGACTCATACGATTTCCTCGTATATGACATTAGTAATGAACACAAAAATATTTTGTTTTTATGTAATATGCGAAAGGGACACACAAAGCTGTGCACGAGAAAAACATTCTCCACTGAGATCAACACCAGCCACGCCAAGTGTTTGATCTTGGGCTTTGTTTACTATTATGCCAAAGCAGATTCTATGGAAATTGGACTTCTTTGAAATCTAAAGACAAATCTGAAGGAAATCATAGGGATTGTCTGTATTAAGACTGCATCTCCTGTGTCACAGCCAGTTAAATTAGTAGCTTCAGTAAAACAGTTTCTCAACATTTCCACTAAAAATTGCATCCCAATGCACAACTTTGGTGGGTGTAGATTACGTAACCATATAATAGGTACCCCCACTTTCAAAATCAGCTTGTGTGGCAAGTTGGAAGGATCTAAAGAATTTAGAAATTCTGTAGGGCAATGAACATCATCTTCACTGAAGACTGCAGTGAATTTGGAGAGACTCCCTCTGACTTTGTGCTTGATGATGCTTGTTGTTTAACGGGGTCTAACATCTAAGGTCATTGGCCCCCCTCTGTCTTTGTGAAGCCATTCTTTCTCTGTCATGTCACATTCGAGAATCCCCTTGTTGGTCAGTTCCACTGTACATGATAAACGCACTTTTTCTAATGCAGTGTACTACGACCTATATTCGCTTCCTGTTGCAGCATGATAGGTTATCATAAATTTTATATAGATAACAAAAAATAATTTGAAAAATATTAATTATTGTATCGTAGCATATGATATTCAACGAATGCAGGCCTAAGTAGCTGATAGCTCGCGCGCTGGCTTGCAATCTACTCAGTCACTCTGAAGCCGGTCTTTTACATTTCTATATTTCAGAATGGAGATTGCGCAAAAAAAATGAACACTATGATATCTCCAAAAGTATATATGAAAATAACATACTGTAAATTATATTTTAATCTACATTAGTTACTTGAGAGGAATACATAATTTATTTTTATAACGATTAACTAATATTCTGTAGCTCATGTGGCAGCGCATCAGCCTCTCACCACTGGGTTCTGTAGTTCAAATCCTGGTCACTCTATGTGAGATTTGTGCTGAACAAAGTGGAGGTGGGACAGGATTTTCTCTGGGTACTCCAGTTTTCCGTGTAATCTTTCATTCTAGCAACACTCTCCAATATCATTTCATTTCATCTGTCAGTCATTAATCATTGCCCCAGATGAGTGTGACAGGCTTCGGCAGCCAGCACAATTCCTATCCTTGCCGATAGATGGGGGCTTCATTCATTTCATTCTGACCCGGTTGAATGACTGGAAACAGGCTGTGGATTTTCAAGGATTAACTAAATTTAAAAATTTGCTTTTAAATTTGACTTTTCTTTTCCTGCAAACTGTAACATAAAAGCTGTTATAGTGGGTTATGTGTTAAAGATAGACATATGCTGTTTTGGACTTATTTGAAGAACTAAGTATGATGAATAATTATTGCTTCATTTAAATCATTACTTATAGTGGGCTGTCAGACATTTTTGTAGAACTTTTTATACCAAACAATTTTTACCCTCATAGTAGAGATGAATTTTTAATGGTTTAGGCAGCATAATTTCAAAATTTGCATGAACGGCCACTTTTTCTTCAACTCACTGAAATAGTTACTGCTCGTCCTTGTTTGGTCATAGGTATGCCGTACTGAGTAGGATAGATCCCTCACCCTGTATCAGAAAACTAAACTATAGGTTAGACATAGATACAGGATAGATTCGATAGGAGGGAGAGTATTCATACTGATGAAACAAGAATGTGTAAGCGATGAAAAAGTTAAGAATGAGAAACATGAGATTCTAGGTGTAAGGCTTTTCCCGTAAGATAATAGGCAACTTGATTTTCTTGGAGTATACAAACGTAGAAGGGGTGAAGACTCATAATTATTTGACATGATAATCAGCTATGTGAGAAATGACAGAGAAAAGAACATGAATGTAGAGGGTGATCTCAATTTAACAAAAATGTTAACTGGAAAGCTAATGGGAATGACACAAAGCAAGACCAGGGATAAGATAAATAAGATAATTTGTTACGGACAGCTGAATCAGAAAATTATGGAACCACCTACAGGGAAGAATATTCTAGAGATGATGCATATGAAACCAGATGAGCTCTGTACAAAAACTGAAGTGATAGGCAGTTATAAGTAATCACAAAGCTGCTTTTACCATAAAAATAAATGTGATATAAAGTTTGTAAAAACAGGATCATTAGGCATTACCATAAGACAGGGATGAGGGAGTTCTAAAGAAGTAATTACAATTGGTGGAAAATGGTTTAAAAAAGATGTAAACAGCCTATGGGATTGGCTTAAAGCTAGTGTGGAAATAATGTGAAAACATATGTACCCTTAAAGGTGGTAGGGAATGGTAAAAAATGGTAAAGTAGGGAGAAATTGAAGGAAATGACCAGGAAATTGAATTCAAAGAAGTGAGCTTAAGGATAACATGATGGCAAGCATAACTGACAGTCATATGAACTTTAGTATCTATATAAATAAAATTGTAGGGGGTCCGCTGTCTGTAATTTCTTTTGTTTTGCCAATTTTTCAGATATTTATCCGTTTTAGGTCAACTCAAGACCGAATGGGTGGTTTTTACGTTTCGTGTCTGTTTGTTTGTCTGTTCCACCATCACGTCGAAACGGCTGGATAGATCTCAACCAAACTTCATATTTAGAGTATACTCATCCCGGGGAAGGTTTCGATATGCATATCATTTTAAAATCTTTGAATAGACGGGGGGTTTATAGGAAAACCAGAATGGTTTTTCCACCATCACGTCGAAACGGCTGGATAGATCTCAACCAAGCTTCATATTTAGAGTATACTCAACCCGTGGAAGGTTTCGATATACATATCATTTTAAAATCTTTGAATAGACGGTTCCTCCATTTTCTCTTATACTATTGATTTTCTGTAAACTTCGTTTACTGTACGTGAAACGTCTCTTCATTATAAACAACTTTCGTTTTGTTCATAATTTACCTTACTCTTCACATGACGGAGAAATTTACAATTTTCTGCTGGTACCATGCTCTGCATTGAGTGACCGACAGACCGACAACGAACCTACAGGTTACCATGGCAACGTCACTGACTGCATGCCAGCAGGGAAGTAACATATTGCCATTTTCCTCATCATGCTTTTAAATTCGTGGTTGTCCTTGGGTAGAAGGCAATAGAGGCGTCAATCGGCCTATCTGCGGGATATTGGCGGTATATCGTTGGAGGTTATAACCGCCCTCGAATAGATTAAGTAATAACACCATTAGTCATCTTCTTATTATTTGTTTACCTAAGAATCACTGGACCTAAATTTCTCCCCTGTTACCGCTTTATTATATCCATAACTCACACTAGCATAATTTATTGAGGGGCATTTGATTTTCCAATACATTCACTTGGCATTTACATATTTGTCGTTATCCGCTTGTCCTCAGTTATAATCCATTTTCTATTACTTTCGACTTTCTTAACCGTATTATTTTCTTCCTTAATTACGCCGTATGTACGCGAGTGCTAGAAACTACTGGATGTATTTCCACCAAGATTCATATTTAGAATACACCTGTCCTTGATAGGTTTTAGGGCAAATATTGTTTCTAAATCCCTGAACTGACTGGGGGTTTATACGAAACCGAAACAGTGATTTTGCACTTCCACAAAATGTACACAACCAAACTTAATGGAAATCTACCTACCTTGGTAGAAATTAATTTCTAAACTTTTTTTCTCATGTGCATCATTTCGATACGAGGATTAATAAGGGAGACTTAACTCACGAGCGGGTGCGTGTAAAGCGTATTCCTTACAACTTGAAAACTACTGAAGACATTCGAACCAAAATTTATATTTAGCATCCACCTGTCCAAAGGTAGGTTTTAAAAGTAAATAACATTTCATGTTCCGGAATAGACTGGCGGTTTATAGGGAACCGAAATGGTGATTTTACTCTTCCACAATATATACAGAACAAGACCAACCTGACTGGAAATCGACCAAACGTGATGGAATTCCACTTCTAAACCTTTTTTTCATGTGCATTTTTTCGTCAAGAGGATTAATAAGGGAGATATCATGAATGGTCACTTTTGCAGGTTAAGTCCAGCGGACATAGCCCAAAAGGTGTTTTACATGGAGCAGATTCCTTATCTATATAAATCAAATCGTAACGACTGTGTGCCTCTACACTGACTATTTTGGCGAAATTTTCGTACAGCTTTCCGTTTAAGGGGTAATAATGACCATCACCATAATTTCTGGTTTAGTTTCCTGAAGGTTCTAATTTTTACCCGCCTCGCCCAAAATCCAGATTGCGGCATAATCTGCCAGAAGAAAAAGAAGATAATTGAAATTTGACAAAATTATACGTTTTAGCCTGTAACGAACGGAAAACATCCAAGATCATTAAATTTTTCACTTTTTATCCACGAAGAATATCGAAATATGCAGGCAATTTTAATTATGGTGCAGACCTTCGGAAATTCCTATCACATAACGGATTGCACAATCTCCGTTCAATTTGGAATGATCTACAACCTTGGTCTTATGACTTTTGCCATATCTGTATCCCTTTTACGTTTGATTTTTCTCTATTAATCGATGTTAAGTCAATTTGGAATTTTCACATGCATAATTCATACTTTCAATTACTTATATCAAATACAGAATCATCAAACTCTTCACGAAAATTGGCCCACCCAGTAGCCATATGTGAGCCAAATGCTATGTATGTAGCTGTCACATAATTATCCGAAAAGTAATGTAATGTGAGATAATCTTACAAAACCTTTACCCTGTTCCACGTTTCTAACTCAATCTGACCCAAGAATAGATGACATATCATAGGACCAGCCATTTAGGCCACTAAATCCGGCGTGTCTTATGGTATAATCCTTTGTTGATATGACGTACGTTTAGTAGCAGTTAATCTGTAAATGAAGGTCTTCAATATTGTAAACATGCATATACTTTCGTATGTCGATCTATATATATTCACTGATGTCGATTTGTAGCGATCGAGAAAGGGTGGGTCTGCTATTGTAATCAGTACTCCCCACACCGACTTTGACTGGCAGTAGGAAAGGGTTCCTTCTCCAACTCCTGTGTAACTGTCATTAGTAAAGAAGGCCTACAATTGTAATGAATAGTTCACTTCTCGATTTGACTTGCCTTCTGCAAGTGAGCATGCAGTTTTGTTTAAAACTCCCCTACCCGATTGTGTTTGGCAGTAGGCAAGGGTGCCCGCCATTATAAAGAAATGTCCTCATCTAAAATGTGACTGGCATTAGACATAGTGGCCTGCTATTTTGGTGGAAACTCACCAACTTGGTGTGACTGGCAGTAAGCTGGCTGGCAGTAGGAAAATGGGCTTGGCATTATAATGATAATGGCACAACTCAATTTCGAGTGATAGTAGGGTAATTGCCTGCCATTATAATAGAAACTCCTCAACTGTAATCTGTCTGGAGGTAGGAAAGGGGGCTGCCATTGTAACGAAAACTCCCCAAATCTATTCTGTCCGCGTAGTAGGCAATGGGGCCTGCAATTATAATGTAAACTTCCCAACTCGATTGTGAATGGCAGTAGGCAAGTAAGCCTGCCGTTATATCACAAATCCGTAACAAACACTTTACATTGGAAACAACGTACGGGGACCTCCCCATACTCTTTCTCGGATAACGCTAAGAGACATGCAATTTTAAAACAATCTTATTTGCTGCATGTACACTATTTACTTCGATATTCGAATACAATGTAGAATACCGTAGCGAAGCACGGGTACATTCGCTAGTTGAAAAAAAAAAGGAATTTATGCATACTTTAAGACACAAACAGGTTCCAGGAATCATTAATAAATGAGTGTATATGTGAGGATTAACACAAAGCAGAAGTATTTAGTAAGCAATATGTAAGATAATTGGATATAAGGACAATGTCCAGGTAGGGGAGGTGAGTAGTACTACAGTAGCAAAGAACTAAAAATTTACCTATGATAACAAAGATATTTACAGAAAGATATAAAATTCAAAGCTAGAAAAGCAGCTGGAATTGATAAGATTTCTGGGGATATATTAAGGCAGTAGGTTGGGATATAGTACTGTTTCATGGTAATGCAATTGACAGCCCTCTTGAAGCGCCTATCAATATTTCCTGGAAGGTGGTAATGGTGGTGATTTTTGTTTTAAGAGGAAGTACAACTAAGTAACTATACTCTCTGAGCAACTTAAGTGGAAACAAAAATGAAAATAAAATAAAGTACTTATTAAACAGGATTATTCAAAAATTAATTTAAAAGTAAATACAAACATTATTTTTTTAAGTGAGTTAGGCTGGGTAGGTATCAGCCACCCTGTGGGCACACAACAACCTCAGCTTCTACTGTCTGTTTCATCTGGTGTCTTCATGGATTTTCTGGAAGGCAAAATTACAACACTCATAACATGGCCGCATTGTGATGATACTAGAACTTCCATCACCAGGTATGTAACAGCAGGCTCACCTTGAACAGGAGTGCCTGGTATTATTGTGGTGGTGGTAGTAGTGGTGGTGGGTTAGTGTGATGAGTACTTAGTTGGGAGTTGTGACCTGAGAGTTTGGTGTGTGGAGCAATCGTGTAAGTTTGTTGTGCACGTTATCCATCTTGCCTGGAGTCAAGCCAAGAGAACAATAGTAGTGTGTTGTGATAGTCAACATTTGTGTTTTCGAACCTGGCATTGTCTATTGCATACAAGGGAGCCCAAGATGCAAGATGAAGGTGGAGCATCTGAACCAATTGGCACCTTACTGAGTTCGCTGCTGAAGGACCATTGTGTAGGTCAAGGGAAACTACTGGAGCTGTGATGCTCGAATGGAAGCAAAGGGAGATAATGAGAAAAGTGCCCGTGTTCCAAGACCTGGATGGAAACACGTCAGTAATCTCAGCCCCAAGACTAGGTCTTAATGCTCACAATGGAATACGCTGGTGACCAAGTATGCATTGCTGAATCATACAGGAACTTTTGGTTTATGCAGGCCCTAAGATCCCTGAATGAAATTAGCAAGATGGTGGATGTATTCCACTCATCAGCTAGTGAAATTCATAGACATCTTATGGATGCTTCATAGACAGACAGTTACTTGTATCCTGTATTTGGTGACTGAAAGTTATATTTCCTTCTTTTATCTATCGGTCATTTCAAATTTATGAACACTTTTATGTTTTCATGTTCTTTTCTTCTGTATGTGTTCTGTAAATATGTATATATTGTATATTGCTTAAAATGTCGTTGTTGTTGTTGTTTATTATTATTATTATTATTATTATTATTATTATTATTATTATTATTATTATTATTACACACATTCTGTCAACTGGGAACCTCTGGTGAAAGCAAATTGAAGAAATTTTCATTCTTCTCTTCCAGGATGCAGCCAGAATAATAATAATAATAATAATAATAATAATAATAATAATAATAATAATAATAATAATAATAATAATAATAATAATAATAATAATAATAATAATAATAATAATAATAATAATAAGGGATGTTATAATTTGAAGTATTATATCATCTATAATTGGAGAAGTAATAACTCTGTTGATGATAAATAAACAAATCAAATCACATCTGAGAAAGCAGCAACAAGATGACATTCGGGGAGCAGGTGATTGTCTATAAGGTGTGAAGGTGGAATTCTTGAACGAAGTTCAGAGTGGAGCTTCATGGAGGACACGTCACAATCAATTGGGATAATTTGGGAGAGGTTCTATTGGGCAGGATGCCGAAGGGACATGGAAGACTTCCACATAAAATGCAACGAGTGTGCAACCAGCAAAGGAAGAAGATGAAGACAAAGGTCGAATGAAGAAGTACAACATGGACACGCCCCTTGAAAGAGCGGCAACTGACGCATTTGACCGACCCGATCGACCATTATTCCTGGACCTGGCAAGGAAATTGAAGAACGTACACACCACTGCCCAGAAGAAACTGAGGATAGAAAGCGACCGAATGGAGACACAATAAAATCAACAAGCAAACACTACCGGGTAATACAAGTCTGACCTAGTGTGGCTGTACAATCCCGTAAGGATGAAAGGCTTGTCCCCCAAGTTCCAGAAGGGATGAGAAGCCCTTACCACATTCTAAAGGGAATAAATGACATAATCTATTGCATAAATGGAGCTGAAGATAAAGGTGGAACATCTGGACTGATTGGAGACTTACCGAGGAAAAGCCAAAGAAGACGACTGATCAATAGTAATGTGACTGTCAGCCCTTCTTTGGCATTTCCTGGAAGGGATGAGTGAGCAAGTCAGGCTGGTAAGCTGCTGGCTGGTCTGTGGGCATGTAACAACCTCAGATTCAATTATCTATTTCATCTGTTTTGCCCATGGATTTTCTGGAAGGCAAAACTAGAGTGCTTGTATTCTGGCTGCATCCTGGAAGAGAAGAATGAAAATTCCTTCAATTTGCTTTCACCAGAGGTTCCCAGTTGACAAAATGTGTGTACTAAAAACAGCTTTGTCCAATCCGTTCATTCTACTGGACCAATCTGCTTCATTTATTATTTATTCTCTTTGGAATTACCTGCTGGTGAATCATCAGGCATTGATAGGTCTCTAAGTTCAGTCAGCTTAGAGTAATCATAAAATCAAATCATTAAATGATGACTCCAGTAATTGCAGGTGAAGGATTACCCTAACCTGCAATACTTTCTGTATACCTGGCAGGCTGCACACATTTAAGGAGTAATATCTTTAAGTAAAGATATCAGCGAAGCTAAGATAAATGATTAAAAATGACAATGACTACCGGCAAACCTGTAATTTCAACCAAACTTGGTACACATATGACTTAATACTATTTGAAGAGAAATACTGTGGGAGTAAAACACACCTAGCACCCCTGGGGTTGGAGTGGGGAGGGAGTGAGATATAAAAATAATTGAAAACCATCTATATTAGAGTTAAATTCATGGTTTTCAGGGTCACTGAGATGAATAGTGGCAGCCAACGTTTGTGTATTTCAACCTGATTACATGAATGTGCAAAGGGAAGTGAACGTGAAAGTTGAAACCTGTCAGTCGCCTGCCATGAGGACAAGAGACGTTTGTAAATAGCCAGTAATTAATGAAGTGTTGCCATTCAAATATTCTTTTCTGATTTTATTAGACATGTTCATAAAATTACTAACTCGTTTGAAAGAAGGCAGTTCGAGTTCAAGAAAGGTTATCCCATTGAGGCTCAACTTGTAGGTTTCCAGCAAGATAGTAGGTATTTTAGATTCAAGAGGTCAGAAGAACTGCATTCATTTTTACCTATCCAAGGCTTTTGATAGGGTAGATCATAGATTACTGATGAAAAGGAGGGATACTGGACTAGACAAAAGTGTGGCTGAATGGGTGGCTAAATTTAATGTTTTAAATTTCATGATTATTCCATACTGAAAGTTGTTATAACTTAAAATTCAAAAAAGGTATTTTATTAGCCCACATATTCAATACTGTCCACTTATAAGTGGTTACAAATATATACGATAACATACACCTTCGGAACATGTTTCGCCCTTTCTATAGGGCATCTTCAGCTTTAAATCAATCTTAAAATATTACTCTTAAATATTAAAACAAGAAGCTAGAAAATTTGCCTTGTAACGCTATGTACTTAAAATTTTGGTACACTAAGTGTGATAAATAGACTACACTAAATAAAAATTGTGATAAAATGTCATTGGAGCACTATCACTTAGTCATTCTAAAACCATGTGTTCCGAGACTAAAACTAGATCTTCTTATATGAATTTTTGAAGGCCTTATAAAATGTTTCATTGAACTGTCTCCTATTTCTCCAAATGCAATGATAAAAACATCTGTTCTAACAAAATAAAAGTGATATGACAAGCACAGGAACTATGTCTTGCAAAAGACGTGGTCAGTGTTGCTACTGTTGTTATTAAATGTGAAGGTAATTTTCAACCCTCCTAGGATAGTTGTAGATACAACACGAGGAACAGAGCTAACAGACAAGTGAATACCATTGTAACGGAAGGTCATGTGCAACATTTCACAGCAAACATGTAAGTACTCGCTCTAATTTAGTCAAATAGAATACCCCTCTCTCTCTCTTTTTGATTTCTGCTTTTAAGATTTCCTTTCCTTCTCCTTACAGAGAACAAATGGTCCAGTAGGCTATTGAATGTTCTCTACAAGGCAGCCCTACACACAATGTGACTATATGATATTCTGCATTTCTCACGATCATGTACAGAGGTTCCAGTTCACACCTCATTTACAACTACCCTACGAGAGTTTAAAATTACCTTAACATTTAATAACCTGACCATGGCTTTCGCAAGACATAGTTCCTGTGCTTATGATATCACTTTATTTTGTTAGAACATATGTTTTTAACACTGCATTTGGAGAAATAGGAGACAATTCAATGAGACATTTTATAAGGACTTCAAAAGTTTGTATAAGAAGATCTAGTTTTAGTCTTGGAACCCATGGTTTTAGAATGACTAAGTGATAGTGCTCCAATGACATTTTATCACAATTTTTATTTATTGTTGTCCATTTATCACACTTAGTGTACCAGAATTTTAAGTACATAAGGTTACAAGGCTAATTTTCTAGCTTCTTATTTTAATATTTAAGAGTAATATTTTAAGATTGAATTAAAGCTGAAGATGCCCTATAGAAAGGGCGAAACATGTCCCACTTATAAATGGACAGCATTGAATAGGTGGACTAATAAAATACCTTTAATGGAATTTAAGTTATGGCTAAATTTCTACAAAATAGAACTCTGAGAAAGAGTATATGCTCCTGATCCTGCAATGATTAAGAGAGGGATGTTCTACAAGGCAGGATTATTGTGCCTTTATGTTTTCTTATATATACTGTAAATTATACAAGTAAAAACTGAAATCACGGATAAGGCTTTTTACAAATGATGCTGTACTGTATAGAATAATAAGTTACAGGGCTGTGAGCAACTGCAAAAAGATCTTGACAAAGTAGTGAAATGGACAGCAGATAATGGTATGTTTGTAAATGGGGTGAAAAGTCAGGTTTTAAGATTCGAGAGGATACGTCCCTTCACTTTTAATTACTGTGCTTGTAGTAGCTTGTAGTTTAAAGGGGCCTAACATCGAGGTCATCAGCCTAATTACTGTGCTGATGGGGTGAAATTACCTTAAAAAACTCCAATTAGAGTATACTGTAGTTTCATGTATTGGACTCATCATGATTACTTGATTCAAGAACTGGATTGGATTGACCTACAGACGTGTGCAAATTATTAGCATAATACATATGAATGTAAAAGTATGTTTCAACTTGTTTATGTATTCTTTGGTTCATGTAGTCCACTGATGGCCCTTTGGGATATCTGAGGGAAAATTATTTCCCCTCTCTGTAGAGGTTTCTAACACCGTTTATCAAATCAGCTGATGTTGTGACAATTATTGAATGTGTTTTCTGTAGCTTTTTCTAGTTGAATGTTGAGTTCGTATGCCACAATTGAAGCCTAGAAGTGTTTTATATTTTTTATATATGTATGTGTAATCCAAGTTAGGGATAAAGTTGGGTTTTGGATTTGTTTCCTAGTGAGTTTTTGAAGTGGTGAACTGAAGTTGCATCTTCTTGCAAAAGTGAGATTATGGGTAAGAAAGCAGATCTTTCTCCCTGTAAATTGGCATTGACTGAAGGTTTATTAAAGGAAGGTAGATATTCCCAACAAGATACTGCTGGGAAATTGAATCTTTCGCAAGCATCAGCTAGTAGAATCAGCTCTGCATTGAAATCAGGGGAGAACCGTGCAGTCAAACGTACGGGGAAATGTGGTTGAAAACCGATAATGAGCCCCCATATGCAATGAAAATTGATTAAAATGGCTAAGATGAATCGAAGAAGCACCAGTAAGGACTTGAGCAATCAAATGAAGAACTAGGGAGTTGAAATATCTCCATCAATTGTCAGAAGACATCTTTGTGCTGCAGGACTTCCTGCAAGAAGGCTGAAAAATAAAGCCAAAATAACTCCTACCATGGCTAAGAAACGACTGGAATGGGCGAAAACAGTGCATAATGAGCTTAAAGCACAACTGGGAAAAGGTAAGCAACATGATATATCTCATAATTTACTGTTTGCTAAGAAGTAACTTCATCCTCATGGTAGTGTTGGCTACTGAATGCATGATTCGAAACAGTATCGATTCATTCAAGTGTCCGAGTGAATCGATTCACAGGAATGGCAAGCTCACGGCACACGATTCAGCTTACTCCCAGCTGAGCGGCCCACTCACTGAACGTTGACGGAGAGCCGAGCTTCCAATGCAGCGAGACATACAGTGAGCCATGGTACAATGAAAGAATTGTATGCTATAATGGACTCTCGAGCTCAGCTCATTTGAAAATAATACCCATTTGCATTCACTGTCCTCTTCTTACAGGGAGGTTTAAATAATAGATGGATTTATTTGCAGTGTTAAAAAGGTAGTCACAACATAATTCTGAAGTAGCTAGTAAGTAGGTAGGCTATTAGGTTATACTATTTATTAGTTTAATGAATCTTAGTAGCCTATTATAACTTAGTTGGCATTTGACAATTAAACTTGACTCTAGCCTGCCCTATGACTGTGAGTTATGCTCATTACCACTCAAAAGTACCTGTTTTATATTGGGAAGAACGGCTCAGTATTCTCTCAGTTCATATGTCACATCGTTGCACAAGACTTCAATCATATGTGGACAGACGCAATAACTTAACCAAATAAAGTTAAAATAACTCCTACCATGGCTAAGAAACGACTGGAATGGGCAAAAACAATGCCAGAAATGCCACAAACAGAAAACCAGCGGGCTACTGTACATCTCGGGTAGCCTATGCAAAATATGATGATTTAAAAATATCCTCAGCTGATAGAAAAATATATATTTTCAAAAATGACCAAGCGAGTTGTCATGCGGTTAGTATCGCGTAGCTATGTGCTTGCATTTGAGGGATGGTGGGTTCGAATCCCACCGTCAGCAGCCATTAAGATGGTTTTCTGTAGTTTCCCCATTTTCACACCAGGAAATGCTGGGACTGTACCTTAATTTAGGCCATGGCTGCTACCTTCCTAATCCTAACCTTTCCCACCCTGCATTGCTGGAAACCTTCAATGTATTAGAGTGACTAGCATTTTTTTCTAAGAAAGGAGTTTATAGTATGACGACCAGAGGGCAGCTGCGAGCACTGAATGCTGTTGCTGCTGTCTTACCAGGACATACTACACAGATGCAGTAGGAGCGGTGACTAATATGCCGTGAATCAGATCACTGTATCGATTCAGTAACGTGAACGGAATCAAATGAATCGATTCGGAAAAATGAATCGAATGTCCCATCACTACCTCACGGGTTAAGTGGATTTTTTCAAAAATTCAGTCAGAGGTGTAGTCTACTGATTTATTTTCTTATACTTTCAAAACATTCTGTTGAAAAAGTCATTCCAATTAGTGCTCAATATCTTGCAAGTAATCTTTTCTGATGAGTCCATATTTGCAGTGTCCGAGGAAAGCAGCCGGTATGTGAGAAGGACCCCTGATGAGACGCTTTCTTCAAACTCACACAGAAAGTTAAAAATCCAACTTCGGTGATGGTATGGAATTGCATGTCAGTTCATGGATGTGGTAGATTTTACACTGTTGAGGGCACAATGGAGCAAAAAAACCAATACAAGAAGATGCTTCAAACCCGCCCACTGCCTCAGATCAGGGATTGGTTTCCTGATGGAGATTGCATTTTTATGCATGACGGAGCACTATGCCGTAAGGCCAAGTCTGTTTAGAAATTGTTGGAGGAAAACAATATGAAGACATTGCGCTGGTCTGGTAATAGCAACCCAATTGAAAATTTATGGGGAATTGTGAAGTCAAGACTGAGGAAAAGAACAACAACAACAGCAACCAGAATTGGCCTCATTGAAAACATCATAGATATATGGCATTGAGATGAAGAAATTCAGAAAATGTCCAAGGACCTTGTGGCAAGGATGTCAAAGAGGATCCAAATGGTTATAAAGAACAAGGGAATGCACACAAAATACTAAAGAGGTCATTGTATATTGATAAATTGTTATAATTATACTTCAAAAGTGAATTACTGTTAGTTTTAACATTTATTCTTGCACACGTCTGTATCTAAGGCATTTGATAGGGTAGATCATGGGAGACTACTGGCAAAAATGAGTGCAATTGGACTAGATAAAAGAGTGACCGAATGGGTAACTGTATTTCTAGAAAATAGAATTCAGAGAATTAAGTAAATGAAGCTTTATCTGCCCTGTAATAATTAAGAGGGAAATTCCTCAAGGCAGTATTATTGTTCCTTTATGTTTTCTTATACAGTATATATCAATGATATGTGTAATAAAGAAGTCGAATCAGAGATAAGGCCTTTTGCAGATGATGTTATTCTGTACAGAGTAATAAAGAAGTTACAAGATTGTGAGCAACTGAAAAATCACCTCAATAATGTTAAGAGATAGACAGGAGGCAATGGTATGATGATAAACAGGGTTAAAAGTCAAGTTATGAGTTTCACAAATAGCAAAAGTCCTCTCAGTTTTAAATTACTGCGCTGTTGGGGTGAAAGTTCCTTTTGGAAATTATTGTAAGTACCTAGGTGTTAATATAAGGAAAGGTCTTCATTGAGGTAATCACATAAATATGATTATAAACTAAGGGCACAGATCTCTGCACATAATTATGAGGGTATTTAGGGGTTGTAGTAAGGATGTAAAGGAGAGGGCATATAAGTCTCTGGTAAGACCACAACTTTTTTTTTCTATTTGTTTTATGTCACACCGACAAAGATAGGAAAGGCCTAGGAATGGGAAGGAAGCGGCCATGGCCTTAATTAAGGTACAGCCCCAGCATTTGTCTGGTGTGCAAATGGGAAACCACAGAAAGCCATCTTCAGGGCTGCCGACAGTGGGGTTTGAACCCACTATCTCCAGGATGCAAGCTCACAGCTGCGCGCTCCTAACCGCACGGCTAACTCGCCCGGTAAGACCACAACCAGAGTATGGTTCCAGTGTATGGGACCCTAACCAGGATTACTTGATTCAAGAACTGGAAAAAATCCAAAGAAAAGCAGCTCAATTTGTTCTGGGTGATTTCAGACAGAAGACTGGCATTACAAAAATGTTGCAAAGTTTGGGCTGGGAAGACTTGGGAGAAAGGAAACGAGCTACTCAACTAAGTGCTATGTTCCAAGCTGTCAGTGGAGAGATGGCGTGAAATAACATCAGTAGACGAATAAGTCTGAGCAGTGTCTTTAAAAGTAGGAAAGATCACAATATGAAGATAAAGCTGGAATTCAAGAGAACAAATTAGGGCAAATATTAGTTTAATGAAAGGGGAGCTAGGGATTGGAATAACTTAGCAAGGGAGATGTTCAATAAATTTACTATTTCTTTGCAATCATTTAAGAAAACGCTAGGAAAATAACATATAGGGAATCTGCCACCTGGGCGACTGCCCTAAATGTAGATCAGTAGTAACTGATTGAAAAGATCCAGTGGAAAGCAGCACAATTTGTTCTGGGTTTTTCCAACAAAAGAGTATGGTTAGAGAAATACATACATACATATATACATACATAATCATTATAGACTGTTATGCCTTTCAGAGTTCAGTCTGCACGCCTCTGTGAATTTACTGAACGTCACCACAATCCTCTATTTGCAACTAGTGCTGTGGCCTCATTTAGTTCTATACCTCTTATCTTTGCCAGTTTATGTGTACAGCTTCATCCATCGGGTTGATTCCTAACTTAGCCTTTATATTCTCATTCTGATTACCCTCCTACCATTGTTCCCACCTGTTTGAACCAGCAATCAATCTCGCTACTTTCACGTCTGTTACTTCTAACTTATGAATAAGATATCCTGAGTCCACCCAGCTTTCGCTCCCGTAAAGCAAAGTTGGTCTGAAAACAGACCGATGTAAAGATAGTTTCGTCTGGGAGCCGACTTCCTTCTTACAGAATACCGTTGATCGCAGCTGCGAGCTCACTGTATTAGCTTTACTACACATTGATTCAATCTCACTTACTATATTACCATCCTGGGAGAACACACAACCTAAATACTTGACATTATCTACCTGTTCTAGCTTTGTATCACCAATCTGACATTCAATTCTGTTGAATTTCTTACCTACTGACATCAATTTAGTCTTCGAAAGGCTAATTTTCATACCATGCTCACTGCACCTATTTTCAAGTTCCAAGATATTAGACTGCAGGCTTTCGGCACAATCTGCCATCAAGACCAAGTCGTCAGCATAGGCCAGACTGCTTCCAACTAAATGAATCCCTCCCTGCCATTTTATACCTTTCAGCAGATGATCCATGTAAACTACGAACAGCAAAGGTGAATGATTACAGCCTTGTCTAACCCTGTAAGTACCCTGAACCAAGAACTCATTCTACCATCAATTCTCACTGAAGCCCAAATGTCAACATAAATGCCTTTAATTGATTTTAACAATTTATCTTTAATTCTATAGTCCTCCAATATGGCGAGCATCTTTTCCCTCGGTACCCTGTCATGTGCTTTCTCGAGACCTACGAAGCATAAATCCAACTGCCTATTCCTCTCGTAGCATATTTTAATTACCTGCTGCATACTGAAAATCTGATTCTGACAGCCCCTCTGTGGTCTGAAACCACACTGGTTTTCATCCAACTTCCTCTCAACTACTGATTGCACCCTCCCTTCCAAGATGCCAGTGAATACTTTGCCTGGTATACTAATCACTGAGACACCTCAATAGTTGTTGCAATCATTCCTGTTCCCTTGCTTATAGATAGGTGCAATTACTGCTTTTGTCCAATATGAAGGTTTCTTGCCTACATTCCATGCTAATCTTACTACTCCATGAAGCCATTTCATCCCTGACTTCCCACTATACTTCACCATCTCACGCCTAATTTCATCTATTCCTGCTGCTTTATGACAATTGAGTTTATTTACCATACTTTCCACTTCCTCAAGTATAATTTCACCAACATCATTTTCCTCCTCCCCATGAGCTTGGCTGTTCGCAACACCACCAGGAAGATTTATATTACATTGAGAATATGTTCAAAATATTCCCTTCACCTCTACTGTGATTTCCTGTGATCTATTATGAGTTCACCAGAATTACTCAAAACACTTTTCATTTCCTTTTTCCCTCCCTTCCTAAGATTCTTTATTACTGTCCAGAAAGGTTTTCCTGCTGCTTGACCTAGCCTTTCCAGGTTATTACCAAAATCTTCCCACGACTTATTTTTGGATTCAACAACTATTTGTTTTGCTCTGTTTCTTTCAGCTACATATAATTCCCTGGCTGCCTCGGCCCTTGTTTGGAGCCATTTCTGATAAGTCTGAAGTTTTTATAAGTACCAAAAATCACAATATGAAGATAAAGCTGGAATTCAAGAGGAGAAATTGGGGCAAATATTTCTTTATAGGAAAATGAATTTGTGATTGGAATAATTTACCAAGGGAGACATTTGATAATTTCCAACTCCTCTGAAATCATTTAAGAAAAGACTATGTAAATAACTGATAGAGAAACTGCCATCTGTGTGACAGCCTCTTTAAAGAATTTTAAAACATTGCATATGATCTTTCGGCTCTGAAGATGGATCACTTTCCACAATTTCTTTGGAGGCGTTCTCATTCTTTTAAGAACTATAGGTCCGTTAACCAACACAGAAGTACAGCTAACACAAAGAAACAAGTGATTACTGACAGCAATTTACTCCAGATAAACAGCAATACTATTGCTATTACAATATGCTTGTGTTTTGCAAAGAAATGACTGTACCACTTGCACTGAGGTTTATAGGTTGTAGTTCCCTTCACTGTCAATGGTAATTACTCATCATAAATTATGTGGGGAAAAGAGGGAAATCAATTTGAACTGAATATTTTTAGACCATGCTCTTGGCTCCATGGAAAAGACATTTACCATAACTTAAAACAGTACTGCATGTAAGCATTGCCTAAATTAATTCTACCAAGCTCGGTAGCTGCAGTCACTTAAGTGCGGTCAGTATCCAGTAATCGGGAGATAGTGGGTTCGAATCCCACTGTCGGCAGTCCTGAAGATGGTTTTCCGTGGCTTCCCATTTTCACACCCACCAGGCAAATGCTGGGGCTGTACCTTAATTAAGACCATGGATGCTTCCTTCCCACTCCTCCTATTCTTGTTTCAAGATTGCTATTTGTAGATGGTTTTCCATGGTTTCCCATTTTCACACCAGGCAAATGTAGGGGGCTGTACCTTAATTAAGGCCACAGTCACTTCCAACTCCTAGCTTCTTCCTATCCCATCGTCACCATAAGACCTATCTGTGTCAGTACGACGTAAAGCAACTTGCAAAAAAAAATCAACACATTTCAATGACTATATGATTTTTATGCTGTCATTAACATTATAGTTATTACTTCAACTTTGGTACTATTATGTTAATTGCTTTACGTCCCACCAATTACTTAAACGGGTTTCAAAGACGCCGAGGTATTGGAATTTTGTCCCGCACAAGTTCTTTTACGTGCCAGTAAATCTACCGACAAGAGACTGACGTATTTGAGCACCTTCAAATACCACCGGACTGAGCCAGGATTTAACCTGCCAAGTCAGAAGGCCAGCGCCTCAACCATCACAGCCCGACAACAACACACAGGTGAAGTGTGACAAAGTAAGTTTCAACTGGTGTAGCACCTATGTGCTGCAGCTCTTGCAAAGAACCCTAATTTTCCAACAAATGTCCAGAATGTAGCTTATCTAGTCAGTTGTAGTGTACCTAGTGTTAACATCTGGTACATTTTCTGCTTAAGATGAATTCATTGAATGTTTGCTAGGCCTATACAATGTTTATTTTTACTATATTTCAGGAATGCGACTGATGCTGCCCCATGTACGATTTAAGGAATTCACAACATTAAAAGCCTTGATTCCTTTCATGGTGCATACAACTTCTCCGCTACTGTCTGATAGGAAACACTACCTAACAGCTGAAAATCTTAGCAAAATTCTTGTGACGTTCTGTGCTTTCAATGCAAAATAAAATGTACAGAATTACAAAATGTGTTCATAATTTACATAAATTCTGTTTCAATCTGTAGCAAAAGACTGTGAATGATTTTTCAAAATACATTTTTATAAGCACATGTAAGTAATTCTATGCATATTTCAATTATTTGAGGGGTGGAGGGTATATTTACACGCATGTTTCAGGGTTATAAGCTGGCATTAACTTCCCAACCCTAATAATGACCATACATAAACAATAGTCACTTATAGAAACCACTCACTCCATTACAATGAACCTGAAACAGTACCTTATGTTCCCACTCTGCTCCACAGAGATAGGCCTAATGGCATGCATTGTTGACGGGCTAAGAAAGAAATGTAGATGATTCTTGTAACTGAGCTGTTTTAAGTTAAAATAAAACAGGTTAATAGTGCCTTTATTCAAAATCCTGATCAAGAATATTCAACATTAATTATTTCACTGAACTTAAGACCCTTAGCCGAGTACTTCACCACTCTGTTGTTCGGTTTATTTAAAAGTTCCAGAAGTCACATTTTGGCCTTTCCTTCCTCGCAACATTTCACAACCTTCGTAATAATATAGTTTTCTCCGATATGAATCACACTGTTGCTTTTCCTGCATGAAGGTATTCATTACCAATATTAGTGATCAAGGGGTCACTTCAAATTATTCGTAATCACCTTCACTTAACAACCACTGTTCATTATTATTTTCAACACTGTTGATATGGTATACTTTTATGTTTGACAACCCACACATTGGGAAGTAATAAATACATTTTTTAAAATTACACCATCATTTACATTCACCGAGAAGAGACTTATCTATGTTCCAACCCAATTTTTCTGCCACATGCAGTATGCGATGGAAGATGCACACAGCTTCTCTCTATCGCTCGCCCTTCTGTCTTGCCTACACCCCCTTACGCTGAACCGTGTGTGAAATCATCTGGTGAAAGCTGTAGACAGCGTTATTCGCTAGGTAATGTAATATTCATAGTAAATAGATAAATAGGCCTATGATTTTTTCTAACTGCATTATTTTAGAATTTAAAAACTAATGTAGCTTACAATGTTATACAATTAAAGGGAAGTTGAAAGAGCGAATTGGCCATGCGGTTACAGGCGCACAGCTGTGAACTTGCATTCGGGAGATAGTGGGCTGAACCCCACTATTTGCAGCCCTGAAGATGGTTTTCCGTGGTTTCCCATTTTCACACCAAGCAAATGCCAGGGTTGTACCTTAATTAAGGTCATGGCTGCTTCCTTCCCATTCCTAGCCCTTTCGTATCTCATCGTTGCCATAAGATCTATCTGTGTCGATGCAATGTAAAGAAAAAAAAAAATGGTAAAGAAAAAAAAAAGGGGGGGGGGAGAGTTGCGGTTGCAAAGATTACAGTACTGGCGAGTCTCTCGTTGTCAACTTCAGAAAATATGGTCACATTAGATTAGTGATGCTATCCAATACTCACTTCTGCACAGCTTTGTAGGATATACACAACATTAATTCTTTTTACTGTCCTATATCAGCCATGTAATTATTAAAAATGACGCTGAAATGCACGACTTACTGTCTGAACTTGTTGCAGGCAATTTGAGTTTAAGGATGTTTCAGATCTACTGAACTTGAATGATGGAAGAGAATCTATGTCAGTCTATTAATAACATCATCACACCAGCATTTGATTTTGATAAAACTTTGTTACTGAACTGAGACAGTCCTCACTTGATGTACAGATTTATACTCAAACTGCAAAAAGCATAAAATTTAAAATATTATCTTTCATAAATCATTGTGTTTATGAACAAATGTTTTTTAACAGACATGATATGAAATTTAATCTACAATATTTTGTTAAGGGTACAAGTGGGAAATACATTCTACCAGAATATAAGGAACTTGATGTAGAACAGAGAAGTTTGTATCAAATGTAAAGAGATAATGTACACGCATGCTCAGAAACGGTGTCCAGATATAAACAAAGCATGGCATCCCTCCATCTCCTCACTTAATGCATTCCTGCAGGCAGACAGCCCGATACAAGACTGTCGTGATTGGAATGGGCACAGTGGTGGATGTATAGCAATACAAACACTGTACCTTCAGCACTACTCGTTCAGATTATGTGAACGAATCGTATCCATGAAATTTAATTGTAATTTTTGTCCTAAATGGAGAATAGTAATTGCTTTCACGCAAATCAACAGTAGAATTAGCGGTACATTAATAAATGCCATTATTACTAGATAAATATATATACGTAACTACAGCGACTATTTCGCTGTAGACACGACTCTCTTCTGTGGCATTCCGCTTCATCGTGCTGGTTTCCTTCCTAAGGACCGACAAATAGAAATTCTATGTCTGAATTCTCAGTATCTTTGTCCATCATGACTAGCGCGAGCAGTTCGAACGGGGAAATGGTTTTAAAAGTATATTGTAACATAAAAATGATTTTGTTGAAAGAAAAAAAACATGATACCTGGACCAATAATTATATTAATTAATGAGTTAGCACCGATGAATGGGAGTGCTATGCAAGGGCGCCCATGCCCGGAGGCGCAAGGGGGGGCCGCAGCCCCTCCCTAGCTCTCAAGGAAAGGCAAAAATCTGATGTAGTCAGGTGTTTTTCTTTCCAGAAAATGATTTAAAAGTCGGTATTACGTTGAAGTGGTAGTACCGCCCCCCACCAACAGGCAGGGAATACTGTGGGTGTTATTCTACCGCCATTCATCTTCCAAAATTTTAAAAATACTACATACCCCCAGGTTTACAAACTGTCATATGGGCGCCCATGGTGCTATGTCTGTGAATTCTCAATATCTTTGTCCATCATGACTAGCGTGGACAATTCAAACGGAAAAATGGAGGTGAAATCGTAAATACCAAAAAAATATTTTTGTTGGAAGAAAAACAGCATGATCCCTGGACCAATAATTATATTAGTTAATGAGTTATGGGGGAGCCTCCGTGGCTCAGATGGCAGCATGTCGACCTCTAACCGCTGGATGCTGTGGTTCAAATCCTGGTCACTCCATGTGAGATTTGTGCTGGACAAAGCAGAGGCGGGACAGGTTTTTCTCCAGGTACGCTGGTTTTCCCTGTAATCTTTCATTCCAGCAACACTCTCCATTCTCATTTCATAGCATCTATCAGTCATTAATAAATCACTTTGGGAGTGGCAAGGCTCATCGTACTAATAACCTGTATCTGATTCATTCATTCCGGTCAATAACTGGAAAACAGGTTGTAGGTTTTTTCAATGAGTTATGGGCACAAGTCAACAACTCGCCCCAACAAGTAACATCAATCATATCAAAGCAAAGCAGAGCAAACCAAAGAAGTTAAGTGAGCAAAGACTTCACATACAAAAGTGTTACATGAATGGAAAACATAATGAAGCACTGTAATTCATAGTCTTAATGTTTTTTTTTTTTTTTTGCTAGTTGCTTTACGTCGCACCAACACAGATAGGTCTTTGCTGATGATAGGATAGGAAAAGCCTAGGAGTTGGAAGGAAACGGCTGTGGCCTTAATTAAGATACAGCACCCAGCATTTGCCTGGTGTGAAAATGGGAAACCACGGAAAACCATCTTCAGGGCTGCCAACAGTGGGATTCAAAGCCACTATCTCCCGGATGCAAGCTCACGGCCGTGTGTCCCTGACTGCACGGTCAACTCGCCCGGTTAGTCATAATGTAGCAAAGTATGTATGTATATATTTCTCTTGTAATAATGATATATATTAATTTACTGCTAATTCTGTTCTTAATTTGTATTAAAGCAATTATTTTCTTCCATTTAGGACAAAAATTATAATGAAATTTCATGGATACGTTTCGTTACATTGACTCCCTTCCCCTCCTTTTCAGTACTGAAGTGGCCTTCAAACACTACCCATTCATTCTCTCCCCTCCTTTTCAGTACTGGAGTGGGGCAGTATTGACTGTTTTTGTCGGGACACCATTCAATCAATCAATACTGATCTGCATTTAGGGCAGTCGCCCAGGTGGCAGATTCCCTATCTGTTGCTTTCCTAGCCTTTTCCGAAATGATTTCAAAGAAATTGGAAATTTATTGAACATCTCCCTTGGTAAGTTATTCCAATCCCTAACTCCCCTTCCTATAAATGAATATTTGCCCCAGTTTGTCCTCTTGAATTCCAACTTTATCTTCATATTGTGATCTTTCCTACTTTATAAACGCCATTCAAACTTATTCGTCTACTAATGTCATTCCACGCCATCTCTCCGCTGACAGCTCGGAACATACCACTTATTTAAATCTAAGAATTTCATTTTTGTCCGTATTGAACTGAGAATGGAAGATAGGAAACTTAAAACGGTCCAAATGTAAATATCTGTTGTAATAAACTATAACAATTTTGTATTGAAAAGGTGGACCGTTTTAAGTTTCCTATCTTACATACCACTTAGTCGAGCAGCTCTTCTTCTTTCTCTCAATTCTTCCCAACCCAAACACTGCAACATTTTTGTAACGCTACTCTTATGTCGGAAATCACCCAGAACAAATCGAGCTGCATTTCTTTGGATTTTTCCAGTTCTTGAATCAGGTAATCCTGGTGAGGGTCCCATACACTGGAACCATACTCTAGTTGGGGTCCTACCAGAGACTTATATGCACTCTCCTTTACATCCTTACTACAACCCCTAAACACCCTCATAACCATGTGCAGAGATCGGTACCCTTTATTTACAATCCCATTTATGTGATTACCCCAAGGAAGATCTTTTCTTATATTAACACCTAGAAACGTACAACGATCCCCAAAAGGAACTTTCACCCCATCAACGCAGTACTTAAAACTGAGAGGACTTTTCCTATTTGTGAAACTCACAACTGACTTTTAGGCCCGTTTATCAACATACCATTGCCTCACAACATTTTCGAGGTCACGTTGCAGTTGCTCACAATCTTGTAACTTATTTATCACTCTATAGAGAATAACATCATCCGCAAAAAGCCTTACCTCCGATTCCACTCCTTTACTCATATCATTTATATATATAAGAAAACATAAAGGTCCGATAACACTGCCCTGAGAAACTCCCCTCTCAACTATTACAGGGTCAGACAAAGCTTCACCTACTCTAACTCTCTGGGATCTATTTTCTAGAAATATAGCAACCCATTCAGTCACTTTTTTGTCTAGTCCAATTGCACTCATTTTTGCCAGTAGTTTCCCATGATCTACCCTATCAAATGCTTTAGACAGGTCAATCGCGATACAGTCCATTTGACCTCCTGAATCCAAGATATCTGCTATATCTTGCTGGAATCCTACAAGTTGAGCTTCAGTGGAATAACCTTTCCTAAAACCGAATTGCCTTCTATCAAACCAGTTATTAATTTCACAAACATGTCTAATGTAATCAGAAAGAATGCCTTCCCAAAGCTTACATACAATGCATGTCAAACTTACTGGCCTGTAATTTTCAGCTTTATGTCTATCACCCTTTCCTTTATACACAGGGGCTACTATAGCAACTCTCCATTCATCTGGTATAGCTCCTTCGACCAAACAATAATCAAATCAAATATCCCAACCCATTGTCTTTAGTATATCCCCAGAAATCTGATCAATTCCAGCCGCTTTTCTAGTTTTCAACTTTTGTATCTTATTGTAAATGTCATTGTTATCATAAGTAAATTTTATTACTTCTTTGGCCTTAGTCTCCTCTTCTATCTCAACATTATCCTTGTAACCAACAATCTTTACATACTGCTGACTGAATACTTCTGCCTTTTGAAGATTCTCACATACACACTCCCCTTGTTCATTAATTATTCCTGGAATGTCCTTCTTGGAACCTGTTTCTGCCTTAAAATACCTATACATACCCTTCCATTTTTCACTAAAATTTGTATGACTGCCAATTATGCTTGCCATCATGTTATCCTTAGCTGCCTTCTTTGCTAGATTCAATTTTCTAGTAAGTTCCTTCAATTTCTCCTTACTTCCACAGCCATTTCTAACTCTATTTCTTTCCAGTCTGCACCTCCTTCTTGGTTTCTTTATTTCTCTATTATAATAAGGTGGGTCCTTACCACTCTTAAAGGTACAAACCTGTTTTCGCATTCCTCAACAATTTCTTTAAACCCATCCCAGAGTCTGTTTACATTTTTATTTACCGTTTTCCACCGATCATAGTTACTTTTTAGAAACTGCCTCATGCCTGCTTTATCAGCCATATGGTACTGCCTAACAGTCCTACTTTTAAGACCTTCCTTTCTATCACATTTATTTTTAACTACCACAAAAACAGCTTCATGATCACTAATACCATCTATTACTTCAGTTTCCCTATAGAGCTCATCTGGTTTTATCAGCACGACATCCAGGATATTTTTCCCTCTGGTTGGTTCCATCACTTTCTGAATCAGCTGTCCTTACCATATTAACTTATTTGCCATTTGTTGGTCATGCTTCCTGTCGTTCGCATTTCCTTCCCAATTTACACTTGGCAAATTCAGATCTCCCGCTACAATCACATTTCTTTCCATGTCGTTTCCCACATAGCTGACTATCCTATCAAATAATTCCGAATCTGCATCAGTGCTACCCTTTCCCGATCTGTACACTCCAAATATATCAAGTTGCCTATTATCTTTAGAAATGAGCCTTACACCTAGAATTTCATGTGTCTCATCTTTAACTTTTTCGTAGCTTACAAATTCTTCTTTCACCAGAATGAACACTCCCTCTCCCACCATTCCTATCCTATCTCTAGGATACACACTCCACTGCCATGAGAAAATTTCTGCATCCATTATATCATTTCTCAGCCATGATTCAACTCCTATTACAATATCTGGTAAATATATATCTATTAAATTACTTAATTCTATGCCTTTCTTTACAATACTTCTACAGTTCAACACTAACAATTTTATGTCATCCCTACTTGATTTCCAGTTCCCTGTTCCCTTATCACCGCTCCCTACGCCATCCCGTTTCCCTTCCAAACAAATTTCCTAACTTATACGTACCACTGCGGTTTAAATGAAGGCCATCCGAGCGCAGATCCCTATCTCCTACCCACCCATTATGATCTAGAAATTTCACTCCCAGTTTCCCACATACCCACTCCATAGTCTCATTTAAATCCCCAATCACCCTCCAGTCAGTATCCCTCCTACACAGTATTCCACTAATAACAATCTCCGCTTTCCTAAACTTCACCCGTGCTGCATTTACCAGATCCCACACATCTCCAACTATGTTGGTACTTATATCAGCTTGCCTTACGTTGTTGGTACCAACATGAAACACTACCACCTTCTCCTTCCCCTCCTCCCTCTCTTCTACTTTCCTCAACATCTGCCTCAACCTAATTCCTGGATAACATTCTACCCTGGTTCCCTTTCCTCCACACACTTTCCCCACGTGTCTAACGATGGAATCCCCCATGACCAGAGCCTCAACCCTACCCACCTCATTTGATCCCCTCCCCTCCTGGTCAGCCCTATCTTTCCTGATAGCTGCAGAAGCTACTTCCTCCTCCCTTTTCTCCTTCCCATGACCCTGTTCCACCTGTCTTTTCCTATCCTCTACTCTACATTTCCCTTTCCTACCTTTTCCCTTCCTCCTACTTCCACGCATCTCAGCAACAGTTCCCTGTCCCCCATCTTCCCTCTGTTGTTCTACCTGGAGTGACTCGTACCGATTTCGCACAGACACCTGTGCATGAGTATACAAGATGTACTATACCCCTCTAATACAGTATACAACAGAAAATTTGACACTGACAGCAAGAGATGAGAGTAAAATTCAGGCCAGTGAGATGAAGTTCCTGAGGAGTATGTTAAGGAAGACAAGGAGAGAAAAACTGAGTGATAGGATGGAGAAGAATAAAGTGAGATAGTTTGGTATTGCTACGAGGATGGAGAAGGGAAGGATACCAAAACAAGTGTTGGAGGCTAAGAGGGAGGCCCAGAGCAAAATGGATAGACTGTCAAAAACAGTATAAGAAAAAGAAGACTGGACTGGAATATGATTACTGACAAGGAGTGGTGGAAGGAGAGGCAATTGTGGAGAAGTACCATCAACACCCTGACTTGACAGGATGGAGGGGAAATGAAAATGATTTTGTTAAGAGGAGTTTTTGTTCAAACAGGACCCAACATGTCCAATAGCACGTAACAGTTCCTGGTAAAACTTGCTTATATGTACTGCAGCATAAGTGACGTTACTTCAAAATGTAATTTGTACAAATCTTACCACATAGGAGAGAGTTGTGTTCATTGTCAAGGCTAAAACCCATCCCCAAAAATACATTTAATAACAAAATATCATAAGATCTGAAATGCCTCCCACAAGGCCAACCCCTCGCCCACGTTGTGGGAGGTGGACAAACGACATGAAGTAGGGATTGCCTGTAGGGGTGATGTACAGTGGGGACTGTGTGTGCCCCATGACCGCTACGGTAGCTGTGAAGGTCCTACAGGAACTCTGAAAAGTGACGGCTAACGGGGCTCTGGTGAATACCTCAACGGCAGCAACGGCGGAGAAGGAGTCCTTTGGTACGGCGAAACTGGCGGATGAGGCAACCCTTCTTCTTGGGGATAAATAAAGAAGAAACCACTGCCTTGTGGTAAAGAGGGATCTTTAAAGGCTAAGGGAGATAACCCCTACAGAAAAATCCTGCGGTCTAGCGCAGACAGGAGGCAGCCCCTCCACTGGACTTTAGGGTGCTGTGGGCTAATAACTCGCACACCTGAATTAAACTTATTACAGAAACCAGACAAAATTTACACCGGCCGGATTTCATGGAGACAACTTTTGCAATGAAATACAGGACACGAATCAGATTCTGGAATGTGAAAACTATGTATGAAACTGGCAGACTGAGAGAAGTAATGGCAGAAATGAAAAGGTGTATACTGGAGACACTTGGGTTGAGTGAAACAAGATGGACAGGGTACGGAGAGGTGAGGGCAGAAGAGGGAGGTGTCTTAATTTACTCTGGAAGAGAAGAAAATGGAGTGGGTGTCTTACTCACAAAGAAAGCAAAAATAGCATAATGGAATGGACCCCTGTATCACACAGGATAATTACTGTACGAATAACAACCAAAGTTAGACCTGTGACCATAGTACAGTGTTATGCGCCAACAGAGATAGCAGAAGAGGAAGAGAAGGAGGAGTTTTATGATAGGCTGACATCAACACTGGCAGGGATAAAGAAGAAGGACATTGTGGTATTGATGGGAGATCTAAATGCAAAAATCGGTAATGAAAATGAAGGAAGAGAAATCATCATGGGTAGACACGGAATAGGACAAGAAAATAATAATGGCCAGCGATTCATAGACCTATGCAGTCATTTTGGATTGGTTATAGGTGGATCATTGTTTCCACATACATAAAAATTGCCACAGATCTCCAGACAGAAAACCAAATTGATCACTTGGCAATAAATAAACGATGGAGACATTCACTGGATGTGAGGAATAAACG